>NC_042977.1:18469234-19730966 GCF_901001165.1 Salmo trutta
CAGTGCCTCAAGTCAAGCCAGGATGCAAGGCAGTGTACTGTGTACATGTTTTGCCCTAGGCCTAAATACTTTGTATTATCTTAATAACTAATGTTGTTTTGTCCTTCTCTCCCCCTGTAGCCTGCCCCCCAGGGACATTCAAGTCAACCCAGGGTCCAGGCCTGTGTCTGCAGTGCCCCTCCAACAGCCGCTCTGCAGCCGAGGCCGCCACTATCTGCATCTGCCGTAATGGTTACTACCGCGGTGACATGGACCAGCCTGACATGCCCTGCACCAGTGAGTATCTTTGTGGTACTGTTCCTACTCTAACTGTGTACAGCTAGACATGCCCTGTGCCAGTGAGTATCTTTATGGCACTGTTCCTACTCTAACTGTGTACAGCTAGACATGCCCTGCACCAGTGAGTATATTTATGGTACTGTTCCTACTCTAACTGTGTACAGCCTGACATGCCCTGTGCCAGTGAGTATCTTTATGGTACTGTTCCTACTCTAACTGTGTACAGCCTGACATGCCCTGTGCCAGTGAGTATCTTTATGGTACTGTTCCTACTCTAACTGTGTACAGCTAGACATGCCCTGCACCAGTGAGTATCTTTATGGTACTGTTCCTACTCTAACTCTGTTAGACACTGTTTACGACTTTAGTAGTGTAGTGTGTAGTACATAAATCCATCTTCCCCTAGTGTAGACCACAGTCCTCATTATACTGATAGACACAGCAGACACACCAACTAGCCTCCTCACATACAGAACACCGGATAGCCAATAAGCCTGTTCATGCCCTCACACTTACCTTAACACATGAAAACAATATGCTAAGCTCATCACAAGTCCCCATTGACATGCAATTATGGCAGAGAAGAACATTGAAGCCCCGAAAGCACGCACGCACACACACACACACAACACACACACACACACACACACACACACACACACACACACACACACACACACACACACACACACACACACAGAGACACACACACACACACACACACACACACACACACACACACAGAGATGTTCATGCACACAGACACACACACTGGCCTTAATGGAGGATCTTATTCATGATTCTCCATATTCCTCACTATGGAGCAGAACTAGAGCTACAGTATTAGTCTGGGAATGTTTTTTTTTATTATATCTTGATAATTCATGGAGCCTTAGCTAATTGGTTCAGAGACACGGTGTATGTCCAGTTCTGTTCCTCTGGTCTGGCTGGTGCTACCAGAACTGTCTGTGTCTGTGGAAGCATACTGTAGCTACAGTTGAAGTCAGAAGTTTACATACACCTTAGCCAAATACATTTAAACTCAGTTTTTCACAATTCCTGACATTTAATCCTAGTAAAAATTCCCTGTTTTAGGTCAGTTAGGATCACCACTTTATTTTAAGATGGGGAAATGTCAGAATAATAGTAGAGAGAATGATTTATTTCAGCTTTTATTTCTTTCATCACATTCCCAGTGGGTCAGAAATAATTAACATATACTCAATTGGTATTTGGTAGCATTGCCTTTAAATTGTTTAACTTGGGTCAAACGTTTCGGGTAGCCTTCCACAAGCTTCCCACAATAAGTTGGGTGAATTTTGGCCAATTCCTCCTGACAGAGCTGGTGTAACTGAGTCAGGTTTGTAGGCCTCCTTGCTCGCACACACTTTTTTAGTTCTGCCCACAAATTTTCTGTAGGATTGAGGTCAGGGCTTTGTGATGGCCACTCAAATACGTTGACTTTGTTGTCCTTATTAAGCCCATTTTGCCACAACTTTGGAAGTATGCTTGGGGTCATTGTCCATTTGGAAGACCCGTTTAGCTTCCTGACTGATGTCTTGAGATGTTGCTTCAATATATCCACAGAATTTTCCTTCCTCTTGATGCCATCTATTTTGTGAAGTGCACCAGTTCCTCCTGCAGCAAAGCACCCCCACAACATGATGCTGCCACTACCGTGCTTCACGGTTGGGATGGTATTCTTTGGCTTGCAAGCCTCCCCCTTTTTCCTCCAAACATAACGATGGTCATTATGGCCAAACAATTCTATTTTTGTTTCATCAGACCAGAGAACATTTCTCCAAAAAGTACGATCTTTGTCCCCATGTGCAGTTGCAAACCGTAGTCTGGCTTTTTTATGGCGGTTTCGGAGCAGTGGCTTCTTCCTTGCTGAGCGGCCTTTCAGGTTATGTCGATATAGGACTCATTTTACTGTGGATATAGATACTTTTGTACCTGTTTCCTCCAGCATCGTCACAAGGTCCTTTGCTGTTGTTCTGGGATTGATTTGCACTTTTCGCACCAAAGTACGTTAATCTCTAGGAGACAGAACGCTTCTCCTTCTTGAGCAGTATGACGGCTGCGTGGTCCCATGGCGTTTATACTTGCGTAATATTGTTTGTACAGATGAACATGGTACCTTCAGGCGTTTAGAAATTTCTCCCAAGGAGGAACCAGACTTGTGGAGGTCTACAATTCTTTTTCTGAGGTCTTGGCTGATTTCTTTTGATTTTCCCATGATGTCAAGCAAAGAGGCACTGAGTTTGAAGGTAGGCCTTGAAATACATCCACAGATACACCTCCAATTTACTCAAATGATGTAAATTAGCCTATCAGAAGCTTCTATAGCCATGACATCATTTTCTGGAATTTTCCAAGCTGTTTAAAGGGACAGTCAACTTAGTGTATGTAAACTTCTGACCCACTTGAATTGTGATACAGTAAATTATAAGTGAAATAATCTGTCTGTAAACAATTGTTGGAAAAATTACTTGTGTCATGCACAAAGTAGATGTCCTAACCGACTTGCCAAAACTATAGTTTGTTAACAAGAAATTTGTGGAGTGGTTGAAAAACGAGCTTTAATGACTCCAACCTAAGTGTATGTAAACTTCCGACTTCAACTGTATATGTATGTCAAGCCATGTGCTCTGCAGCGTTTCTCTTCGCCTTGAGACCTTGAACGCTCCCCTAGTGCAACATTAACATGCCGCTCCTCTTTCAAGTCTCGAATGCCCGTTCCAAGTGAGGCAGCCCTCTCCATGTCGATGCTTTGAATTCCCCCTCAAGAATAGAACCCATTTGCACCTTGAGACTTTGAATGCTCCCCGAGTGTGGCATCCTTGTCTGCCTTGAGGCTCTGAACATTCCTCAAGTTCACCGTAGCTCTCCAGGTTTTTCAGTGCTCCCTCAAGAATAGCACTATTCTCCAACTTGACTCTATGCACGTTCCCTGTAGAACACTATAGCTTTCGGCTTTGAATCTCTGAACACTCCCAAAGAGTATCCATTTCCACCTTAAGGCTGTTGAATGCACCCTTTCCAATATGATATCTGCTCACTCTCCTGGTGAGTCTGTTGTCTGAACGCTGCCTCGGCCCAACATGTTGCTCTTCCCATACTACGCCAAGGCCAGTGGAGGCTGCTGAGGGGACGACAGCTCATAACAAGGGCTGGCATGGAGTCAATGGAGTGGTATGAAGCACATCAAACACATGGTTTCCATGTGGTTGATTCTACTCCATTAACTCCATTCCTGCCATTCCTATGAGCCGTCGTCCCCTCAGCAGCCTCCACTGGCCAAGTAGCATTCTCTATTCAATGCTTCCCAACACTCCCTGCAAGTGGCTCTGCATTTTTTCCTAATCCTGGCAGCAGTAGTAATTATAGTATTAGTAGTAGTAGTAGCAGTAGTAGTAATAGAAGTAGCAGTAGTAGTAGTAGTAATAGTAGTAATAGTAGTAGTAGTAGTAGTAGTAGTAGTAACAGTAGTAGTACTAGTAGTAGTAGTAGTAGCAGTAGTAGCAGCAGTAACAGTAGTAGTGGCAACAGTAGTAGTAGTAGTAGTTGCAGCAGTAACAGTAGTAGCAGCAGTAACAGTAGTAGTAGCAGCTGTAACAGTAGTAGTGGCAACAGTAGTAGTAGTAGTAGTAGCAGCAGTAACAGTAGTAGTAGCAGCTGTAACAGTAGTAGTAGTAGTAGTAGTAGTAGTAGTAGCAGCAGTAACAGTAGTAGTAGTAGTAGCAGCAGTAACAGTAGTAGTAGTAGTAGTAGCAGCAGTAACAGTAGTAGTAGCAGCAGTAACAGTAGCAGTAGTAGTAGTAGTAGGAGTAGTAGCAGCAGTAACAGTAGTAGTAGCAGCAGTAACAGTAGTAGTAGTAGTAGTAGTAGCAGCAGTAACAGTAGTAGTAGCAGCAGTAACAGTAGTAGTCGTAGTAGTAGTAGTAGCAGCAGTAACAGTAGTAGTAGCAGCAGTAACAGTAGCAGTAGTAGTAGTAGTAGTAGTAGCAGCAGTAACAGTAGTAGTAGTAGTAGCAGCAGTAACAGTAGTAGTAGCAGCAGTAACAGTAGTAGTAGTAGTAGTAGTAGCAGCAGTAACAGTAGTAGTAGCAGCAGTAACAGTAGTAGTCGTAGTAGTAGTAGTAGTAGTAGCAGCAGTAACAGTAGTAGTAGCAGCAGTAACAGTAGCAGTAGTAGTAGCAGCAGTAACAGTAGTAGTAGCAGCAGTAACAGTAGTAGTAGCAGCAGGAACAGTAGTAGTAGCAGCAGTGACAGTAGTAGTAACAGTAGTAGTATTAGTTGCAGTAACAGCAGTAGCAGCAGTAACAGTAGTAGCAACAGTAGTAGTAGTAGTAGTAGTAGTAGTAGTAGTAGTAGTAGTAGTAGTAGCAGCAGTACCAGTAGTAGTAGCAGCAGTAACAGTAGTAGTAGTAGTAGTAGTAGTAGTAGTAGTAGTAGCAGTAACAGTAGTAGTAGCAGCAGTAATAGTAGTAGTAGTAGTAGTAGTAGTAGTAGTAGTAGTAGTAGTAGTAGTAACAGTAGTAGTAGCAGCAGTAACAGTAGTAGTAGTAGTAGTAGCAGCAGTAACAGTAGTAGTAGCAGCAGTAACAGTAGTAGTAGTAGTAGCAGCAGTAACAGTAGTAGTAGCAGCAGTAACAGTAGTAGTATTACACTTCAGCTCCACTATAAGCATTGTGTTTCTTTTCCATCAGTGCCGTGTCAATGTGACATTCTACCTGCTACACAGGTATTAGTAGCTTCTTGACTTCATACATCTTACTAAAATAACCAGTGGTGTATAGTAGAGGCCATATGCAACCAAAATGTACTTTATTTCTCATTATTTCAATTCACAAGATAGAAAAAAAGCTGTGCATCAGCCATCAAGAATTAAACCTTGGCAATTCTTGAGCTTGGATGCTGCCATTGGACGTGATGCAACGCAAGCACAACACGGGCAGTGAAGCAGCTTTCATTGATTTCAAAGGAAACATTTCCTCAACGGCCGATGGCGATGCCAGACGCCCGATGGCTACAGTGTAGAGGGCCGTTAGTGATGGCAGCAGTAGTATAAGTAGTAGCAGTAGCAGCAGCAGTAGTAGTATTAGTAGTAGCAGCAGCAGTACTTGTATTAGTAGTAGCAGCAGCTGTACTAGTATTAGTAGTAGTAGTAGTAGTATTATTATTATTAGTAGTAGCAGCAGCAGCATCAGACCCTGTACTGTACTATGCTCCAGATCTTTCTCTCTGATTAGCAGGGTGATGGATTGGCCAAAACAATCCCCCTCTCACCACCCGCTGACCCCCCATGGGACCCACCGAGCCGAGGCTCCACTTCAAACAACGTCCATCTAGGGGGACCACCAAACCCTCTGTCTCCCAGCACGGGGCCCACTCCCCTCGGCTCTGCCACCCGCCATCGTAGGCCATTGGGACGGGCTCGCCCAGCATGGCACTCCCCTCTCCCTCACCAACCCTCAGGCTTCCCCCAGACTTTCCCCAGTTCCCTCACCACTGTCTGGTCCAGGGCTGCCTGCCTGCCTGCTGGGCCCACAGGCCTCTCTCGGTGTGTGGGAGAGAGGGAGACTGACAGGCCTGGCCATTAATTGGTGGGAGCTGGTGGGAGTGGGCCAGTGGAACTGTTGTATATTAATTAGTTGGGGAGAAATGAGATACAGGGCGTTTCTCAATATGCATGCTAGCGTTCTCTGAGCATGCAAATTGGAGCACAAAACGGAGTATGAGTCCAAATTAACATATGCGAAACGGAGCATGGAGGACAGTTCTCAGATGAGTACTACGTTTGTACACATTTCAAAGCATGCATCGACGCAAGATTCAACTAAAATATTCCCAGGATTGTTGATGTAATATGACGCAACCATGGAAAAATTATTTATTGAAAATAATGGCTGCTGGTATTGAGCAGAAGCAAGAGAAAATGAACTCTGACTTCGGAATGACAAGGTTCCCACTCACATCTCGTTTAAAAATGTTTTACTTTTTTATTAACCCATCCACCCGTCCACCTATCCACTGTAGTGTGCATAGACCTGCCTAGAATATCCACTGTAGTGTGCATGGACCTACCTAGAATATCCACTGTAGTGTGCATAGATCTGCCTAGAATAACCACAGTAGTGTGCATGGACCTGCCTAGAATATCCACAGTAGTGTGCATAGACCTGCCTAGAATATCCACTGTAGTGTGCATAGACCTGCCTAGAATATCCACTGTAGTGTGCATAGACCTGCCTAGAATATCCACTGTAGTGTGCATAGACCTGCCTAGAATATCCACAGTAGTGTGCATAGACCTGCCTAGAATATCCACTGTAGTGTGCATACACCTGCCTAGAATATCCACAGTAGTGTGCATAGGCCACAGGCTAACTGACAAAGAATTGGTAGCTAGCTAGGCACCTACGAAGAATTGGTAGCTAACGTTGGCCATCTACCTTTCATAACAACATTCGTTTTAGGTTGTTTTTCACATCTAAAACTATCTGGCTAGCTAGATTAATGCGATTCACATACAGCTAGCTGATAATTATGAAGTCACAAGGTTGCGTTTGCTTTATGTAATATATATGTTTTGGTCTCTATTGGTCAAAGGCAATGCAGTAGCACAAGAGTGCGCAAATGTACATTTTTATGTGTTCTCCAACCTCTGGTCCTCAAAACAACGTACTCAAGAGAACGTCATCAAAGAAGGAACTCGGAGCATGAGTGTGTGGAGCACGGTAGTATGCATATTGAGAAACACCTATAGAGATGGAGGGGAGTAGGGGAGAAGTGTGCTGTGGCTTCACTGTGTGAAGAGGGAGGGAAATGGAGAAATGAAGTAGCAATGAGCCCTCTCTCACCATACCCTCACCCCCCGTGGGACTCACCAAGCCGAGGCTCCACTTCAAACAACCTCCATCTCCCCTTTCCTCTTCCACTAGGGAGGCCGTCAAACCCTCTGTCTCCCAGCACGAGGCCCATTCCCCTCGACTATGCTACCCACTGTCGGAGGCCTTTGGAAAAGGGTCGCTCTGCACGGCCCTTCCCTCTCTCCACCACCCCCAGGCTTTCCCCAGCCTTCCCCCAGTTCCTGGACCCACAGGCCTCTCTCTGTGTGGGGGAGAGAGGCAGACTGGCAGGCCTGGCCATTAATTGGTGGGAGTCGGTGGGAGTGGGCCAGTGGAACTCTTGCTGATAAGTGAGATACAGGGATGGAGGGGAGTAAGGGAGAACTGTGTTGTGGCTCCACTGTGTGAAGAGGAAGGGAAATTGATAAATTAAGTAGCATGGTTGAGTTCATGGAAAGAGAACCTCAACTCATGTGGCCAAGCTTCATGACGCTTCCTTGATCTCTGTTGCACACTGTCTGGACCTCAGGCCACAAATCCATAAACCTCCTAACATTCTGCACTCTAAGGACAGGCTGAGAGAGATGTTTTCTCAGGCAATTCTTCTCTCCTTTTCACCCTTTCTCCTGTTCTCCTGTCGTCATTTTCACCATATCTCCTCTTAATTTCTCTCCCTCATGCCTTTTCTCATGTTTCAACTTGTCATGTTATTTTTTGTCCATCTTCTCTCCTATCTTGCTCCTTCTCCTCCCATTTGTCCTTGCTCTTTATCCTCCTTTCTCTCCTTTCCTCCAATTGTCATTCTCTCCCTCTCTCATCTTCTCCATCTCTCCTCTCTTTTTCTCACCGTCCCTCCTCTTCCTCCTCCTCTCCTTCTGCAGCGGTAGAGTAAGCAAGCTGCTGGTTCTGCCAGTAATGCACTAGTCAACAGAGCTAAGCCAGTGTAATTGCCTGGCCTGGGCTAATCCCTCTGCCTGCACTGCTGCCTGCCGAGAGAGAGATGGTGCTGTGCTTTAAACCTCAACACACACGAGCATTCAGTCTTCTCTAGCAATCTCTTTCACATCCTGTGCTCCTTGTTAGGCACTGATATTTGAGCTTTTGTAGATCAAGCAGACCAGCCCACCTGTGTGTTAGACTTCTCCTGTTCTATCTAGTGCAGTGGAAGTCAGTAATATTTCTGAGGAAGGCACTTTTCTTGAAACAACTTCACTGGACACACCGCCCTACCAGGAAGGTGGTTGTAGTCGCTAATAGCTCCAACTGTTCAAAAGCTAGAGCCAAATCTGTTGGATGTTTTTTCCTCTCCTCAAAGGTACGCTAGAAACCGCTGTTACCGCTCCGTTTGTCTCAGGCGCTAATAGCGGATGTCGACGGTTACTCACGTAGACCACGTTTCTATGAACTGAGCGATGCATTCAGCCGACTGAGGGAAACAATTTGCGCAACACATTCGTTCATGTTATTGCTGCGAGCCCCATGCGTCTCGCGAGACAGGCAATGACTATGGCTGAGCATTGATGTGACGTGATTGACATGATGGGCTTCTCAAGTGCAGCTATTTCTGACAGGACCAAGTTGATGGGTGGTGTGTGGTACTTGTGAGCGACATGTGCTGTAGAAGAATTCAATTGGAGAATTGAGATGTATGTGCGTGTGAGCCATTCCGTTTAGTTCTCCCTCTGAAACAAAGCAGCCAGCACCAACCCGCCTTTCTTTTTATCTTCCCCCAATTCCTTAGTCAGTCTGTGCTCCAGATCTCCACACAGGGAGTTGTAGTGAGTCCCTGAGGAGCTGTTTCCCATTGAAAAGACAAACAGCGTGAAGGAGGCCCTGCAAAGCACTGGGATTGGCTTAGAGGGCCAGGCTGGGTAAACAATGTGGTGGGCTGTTTATATTTGTGGCGCTGAAGTGCTCTTGACATCAGCAGGCAGCCCAGGGGGCAAACAGGGGTCGTGGCCTTTCTGGCCCCCCAACAATATGTGGGCTGTAGACATTACTCTCTATCCACCTGTTACATGGGATTCTCTATGCCTCATCAGTTAGTTGCCAATGGTGGGGATGAGTTTGACAGTAACACTATTGGGCATGCACGTGTACATACATACACACACACTCATGCATGCATGCATAGACACACACACACAAACACAGCCTAACCCAACCCACGCCACACAAACTGTCACAAACACTCCAATCATTCTAACACGTCACTAGGAGTAAACAAAACGCTTGATGATCGCGCAGTCGTCCTAATTGTGGCGTGTGAGATGTAAGCAACAATCAAGGCTGACTAGTGTGGCTAAATGAATGCCAGGGTAGGAGCTCGGTAAGTAATGAACTCGACAAATTAAATCCCATGGCAAATTAAAACAGCCAAGGGCAGCCATAATAGCCTGCAAATCACCGGTTAAGTGGCAGTCACATCGGATTTCTCCATCCGTCACTGCATAGGGAAATCTATACAGCTACCAACAGGGGCCCAGAGACGAGATGCACCGAGCCAAACTCACACCACTCCTCTCACAGCCATTTTGTTTTGTTGTATACATACATGAAAACAGACCGCACACAAGCATGTGAATAATGTACATGCAAACAGATAGTGGGATTACATGTCATATGTATTTGTTCCATGAGAAGCCATGTACTATGTAGTCTGACTGTCATACAACACATAGGCAGGGTCATTTATATCAGTTCTCACAGCAGTAGGTGTGTCATGGTGATTATATGGACTATATGTATATACATGTAAAGTGTATAACCTCTGTGTGTGTGTGATACCCATGGGACATATTGTAAGTGCAGCTGTTCTCTCCATCTCTGCCCTATTTCTGCAAACACACACACACACTCTCTCTTCTCGTTCACTCTTTCTCATCTCACTGCCTAGCACATCTCTCTCATTCTCTTAGGCTCCTGCCTCGTTCTATATCTCTCTCAATTCAATTCGATTCAAGGGGCTTTATTGGCATGGGAAACATATGGTAACATTGCCAAAGCAAGTGAAGTAGATAATATACAAAAATGAAATAAACAATAACAAATAATCTCTCTCTCGCTCTCGTACACACACCCGATAGCGCCAATGAATATGGTGCTTGTTGGTCTGTTTTTTGCATGGGAAACATCCTGATTATGACTGACTTGCCTAGTTAAATAAAGGTTAATTAAAAAATACAAAATACATTCAAAAAATATATATGTTTACTGTAAGTGGCTTTGGGTAAAACTGTGGGCTATCTAGAGGTGATGGATTCCATCCTCTTTTTGTCCTCTTTGTGGCAGACCATAATAACCACACTGTGGGGGTCACGTCCTCCCTGTCACTGACCCCTTAGTCGTCACCATGGCTCAAAGCCGAGGTCGCTGCGGAAACACTGCCATTCCGTCACCTCTGTGTGTTCCGCTGCTTTGTCCAAGCGCCGCAGTGCTATCCCACGTGGCTTTGCAAGAACAATGATTTATTGTGGCTGTGTTGACAGAAGCAACTGCCTGCCCTTACCCCTCGGCGATGGGAAACTAAGGGCTGTGTCCTAATACACTAATACAGCTTCCTTCTCTTGTTTCCTTTATTTTGAACTACCTGCCCTCACCCTCCATGAAGGGAACTTATGGGCTGTGTCCTAATACGCTAATACAGCTTATTTCTCTTGTCTCCTTTATTTTCAACTGCCTTCCCTCAACCTCTCTGTAATGGGAAACTCAAGGGATGCGTCATACTACGCTTATACAGCTTCCTTGAATAAAGTGTCCTTAATTTTTTAACCCAGATCTATCCGGACAATACATTTTCACACACCTTTTTGTGTAGCTCATGTGCTTGAATAAGTCACATTGAATAACTTTAACCCTTTGACGCGGATTATCACATATTTGTGATCATTGTTGAATGGTCCCTGCAGCGTACGATCTCAAATATGTGATTGGAACAGTGGCAACAGAACGTATGATGCAACAAACTCGTTTAAACAGCATTGTTGTCTGAAAAGCATCTAAACAATGTTTTGTACTGATGGGAAATAAAGGTCTTCACAACTTATGTTTCTCAATTTCCCCTTTTATTGTAAAAGATAAATGCGAACTGTATCATCCGAACATAACACAGAACACATCCACAGATAAACTCATTCCATAAACCAGTCTAAATAACAGTTTGCGCTGACAAAAAACAAAACATAAGTTAGCAACCTAACAGCTAGACTAGTTTACAATGTACCACATCTCTGGTGAGCACAAGAGACTAATGTAATGTTGTTTAGAAAATAAATGCGTGTCAGCTAAGCTAACAGCAGCTAAATTCTTTATGATGGGAGCCATGTTTCTTTATGTTTGACTTGGCGAAAACTCCCTAATCCCAGAATGTCATTCACTATAAGACGTAAATAAACAAAGTCAAAGATGGCTGTACCCATTGGCTGAAAAATATGGACTTAGTTTAGTCACTTTTCAGCATATTACAAATCTTTGATGTACTTGTTACAGTGTATACAAGAACCGGGGCACATGACTTGACAAGTCATTGACCATTTTTGACAAATCAAAAAGCAAATAAAATGGTATCACCTCACAGATCATCACACCAAATACAAGCCTATTGCCTAGCCTAACCATAGCGTGAAAGCTAAACAGGGATTAAACCATTTTAGGGGGGCTTGTGGGGTGGTTCCATTCATTTGTGGGGGGTTTTCAAGTCCATGGGGGATAGAAACGGTAGGAGGTATCGTGGGGGGATATGACGCAGGAAATATTACTATAATGGGGGATTTCTCAATAAATGGGGGGCAAACACAGGAGAAGATTATACGCTAAATAAAAATAATGTTCAAAACAACAGGGTACTGGGAAATCTTCAACTTCAGTGCGTTCAAGACAACTGGGAACTCTGATAAAACAAGCTCTGACTGGGAAAAATTGTTTTGAACGGTCATCCAACTCGGAATTCCAACTCGGGAACTCAGACCTCTTTCTAGAGCTCCAACGTTCCGAGCTGAAGATCACTGACGTCATGATTTGACCTAGTATTTTTCAGAGTTCACAGTTGTCTTGAAAGCATCATAAGTCAGTTGAGTGAACTATCCCTTGTTATAACATCTTTGGTCTGACAGACGCTTACATGACAACTAGAATGCATTGTATGATGTCAACAAACATGGAGCCACAAATAATTGGCAAATAGCTTAGTGATAGCTCATCATAATCAGTACAACCTTCAAAAAAGTATTTTACACACATCATATGTGACCATTACAATCTCTGCAAGAATCAGAATGCATGAATTGTCACCAGACTTGAAAACGTGAATAAAACAGTAAATACATAATGACCCATACATACGGTGTGCTACAGTAGAAACGTCAACACAATATACAGAAAATAAGACACTTTGATAGGAACACACACTTGTCCAAAGTCCAATTTGTAAGGAAAACAACAATGAAGGCAATGCAGGCGCCAGCCAGAAAATGTGCCTGGGGAAAAAGTTTGTGCAAGGCCTGTTCTGACTAGAGATGCGCAATGTCTTCATACTTGATCTGGGGAAACACTGGCAAAGTGCTTGGGCTCTCATTGAAGAGAGAAGTTTGTCTGGCTCAGTAAGACTCAAAAATAATTTTAATAATAATTTGTCCACAACAGTGAAATGGTTTACTTCTTATATGAATTGTTAAGGAGGTGGAACACACCTCAATTCCAACAGTTGTTAGAAAATAAAACTTGTTAGAAAATCATTTTAAGTTGACACGTTAAACATAGCATATAGATAATTAGCAGGCAGCATGCCTTGGATTGAGGTCAGCGTGGGTTAACTGTCCTGTTGCTTAAGTTGCTTAACGATCCCATTTTGGAACAGTGAGTGCATGAAAAAACTCACATTGGGGCGACCGATAGAGATATTTGGAACTCACGCGTGAAAAGATTAATAAATTATATAAATGAATACCGTATGTGAAAAGACTGGATAGTCCTGGATTCACCTTGATTTATAAAAGACCTCAACCCCTAGTCTAACTGCCAGCTTGCGGATTAGTATAGGATAGCTGGTAGCTGCAGTCCTGTAAACCTCCCTCTCCTTTGGCTATAGCGCATTCGCTGTAGTGATGGACTATAATTAGCATATAGAGTAGCTGCTCTCTCATCATTGGCATGTCCAGGAACATTCTTTAAGTGGTGAAAACTCTTCCATCAACAGAGCCGGACTAATAAAAACATTCCACTAATCCCAGTTTATCTAAGCCTTTCCTGTCCTCTAGATGGATATAGAGTCTGACCCGTTTCCCTCTCCTTGGCAAGACAGACTCAATAATGTTGAAAAACAGGTGTGCCTAATTCCCACTATAGGGCTGACCTGTACTGTGCTGGCTCTGATGTTTTCCTTTCGCATTGCCCTTTCCAGCATGGTTCCAGAAATGATGGTGGATGTGTAACCAGGCCAACCAAGTGCAGCTCAGCTTGGGTCGGTTCTGTGTGGCTTAGTAGTGTGAAAAGGGTATTACCTTGTCTATCCTATGAGGGGTCCAGGATTTGTGTTAGGTCTCTGTGGAAAATTTGATTCTTTGAGATCTCAATGGGATCTCCTGGTTAAATAATCAAATCAAATGTTATTGGTCACATACACATGGTTAGCAGACGTTAATGCGAGTGTAGTGAAATGCTTGTGCTTCTAGTTCCAACAGTGCAGTAAGATCTAACAAGTAATCTAACAAATTCACTAATTAAGGTTGAATAGAATGCAATCCTTCTCATTGTATTTGTCAATCTCAAGACCTGTTGGCAAAAGATTCACTGAGATGTCAATGGGAAAACCTGGATAAATAAAGGTTCCTTTCTGTCTGTTTGTAGGCGTTCCCTCGGGTCCGCGGAACGTGATATCCGTCGTGAACGAGACCTCAGTGATCCTGGAGTGGCACTCGCCTAGGGAGACAGGCGGTCGTGAGGACGTGGTCTACAACATTGTTTGTAAGAAGTGCCGGGCGGACCGCCGTACCTGTTCACACTGTGACGACAACGTGGAGTTTGTGCCGCGGCAGCTGGGCCTGACGGAAACCAGAGTGTTCATCAGTAACCTGTGGGCCCACACGCTCTACAGCTTCGAGATACAGGCCGTCAACGGGGTGACCAATAAGAGCCCCTACCCTGCCCAGCATGTGTCTATAGACATCACCACCAACCAGGCTGGTAAGAGAATAGTGTGTGTGTGTGTGTGTGTGTGTGTGTGTGTGTGTGTGTGTGTGTGTGTGTGTGTGTGTGTGTGTGTGTGTGTGTGTGTGTGTGTGTGTGGGGAGGGGGGGGGGGGGTCGGCATCATTATCATTATCGTCATCTGTGTTCATGTACATTGTTGGCGTAGTCTGCTGTACCTGTGTCTCCTTTCTAGTGTACAAAGAAACACTTTTGTATAGCGTTTCATTGATTGTTGATATCATAACTCATCCTACATTGCTCAGCACTGGTAAACACAACATAATCTCTGCATTGCTGACTCCTGTCCTGTTGCTTCTCCTTTCACAATGTGAGCTGGAGAGAGGTCATTGTGCTAAACCGTGAATAAGTGAGGGGGTGGCAGCTGACTCCAGCTGCACGAGAACTCACAAAGTGAAATATTGAAACTGTCTCTCTTCTATCGTATTATCGCCCTCGTTTCTCGTATGAAAGCAGAGGCCTGCTATATAATTGAGTGTGTTGAGGGATTGGGGGATTTTCCCCTTTGAAAACATGGTGAAGTTCAAAACCCCAACCCAAGACATGGCGTGTTAGGATCTGTGGTGAGACCAGCACATCCCTCCCTTTGCCCTATTTCTGCACCCTTTGTAGTTCCCCAGTTTTACTTACACATCAAACCCTTTGAAACCTAAAAAAAAGAAAATGCTGGTTTGCATTTTTCTCCAAGACAACATTACAAAAATGTTTGCTTCTTAAGCTTCAGTAAAAAGCCTAAAGTAAATTAATCTATTCATGACAAACAGCAAATACGATTTTTATATAATGTCCTTTCTACTTGATATTCTGAAGTTTGAAACAGCGTTGAGACAGTGTTGTGGCTTATCAGATATCTTTGCTGGTTATCTTTGCGGTCTTCTTTTCGAATAACTCGACTTGACTCGGCCTCTCCCTTCACGACAGACTGAGAACAGTCTATAAGGCCACAGCCTAAAACATTCATGCTGAACACATCCCTGAAAAAACAACTACCAAATACAATCCTGGGCGAAATAGCTGGAGGATGTTTTTATAGGGCTGAACAGGATCTAGAATCAAGTCATTCCTCTTATTCGTTATGATTTAAAAGGCGAAACTGATATTATTTTCTGTGATTCTTTGTGAATACAGGCCCATGCCAGTTTCTCTGCTGTTTGCTGTCTTGGCAGCAGTGCCGTAGCTGTTACAGAACAGGCAGTGAGACAAGAAGGGTTTGGGTGTTTAGTACTACATAATGACCAAGCAGACAACTCTTCTGTCCAAGACATTAGCCTATGATTAGGGCAGCGTGAACCAAGCCAGGGAGTTGGACGGCCGCCTCCTCATCTCTCTCCTTCACCCTCTCTCTCTCTCTCTCTCTCTCTCTCTCTCTCTCTCTCTCTCTCTCTCTCTCTCTCTCTCTCTCCTCTCTCTCTCTCTCTCTCTCTCTCTCTCTCTCTCTCTCTCTCTCTCTCTCTCTCTCTCTCTCTCTCTCTCTCTCTCTCTCATGTTGGAAGGCTCTTGCTCTCAAAGGCTCTTGAGTCTCTCACTCTCTCCAACTCCCTTGCGATTTTTCAATTTTTTTCTCTCTCCTATTCGTCATTTCTCTTGCATCCCTCCCTCCCTTCTATTTCTCTGGCCTTGTGATGGAATGTGAATTCAGCCACTGGAAATGACAGCTTTGGGATATTTTGTCTGCCTGGTCCTTTTCCTACAGTGTTCTTCATGCTCCCGTGGAGTTCCATCATGTACATAGTGACACTTATCAAGGGACCTAGAGCACAAAGTATTGACCAAGTGGAAAATTTAAATGAGACTCGTTTCATTTTTCTGTGTTTGCTGTTATAAGAGAGACCTCAAGAGTGTCTGCCAAATATGTGGAGTGTATTTGTGTATTGAGTGTTGCTGTGTATTTGGTTTTTGAGTGGTCATTTCGTGTGTGTACCATATTAGAGTTTTTGAGTACATACAGCATCTTTTCTGGGATTTTTTGTTTTATAAACATTGGATATTTCTGGGACTTGTTACTCCACTGTAACAGCATGGTTGAAAGCAGAGCTATGGCGGTATGGAAATGTAAAAGTTGTGAACCCTCCAGTTTGTGCATTTTGCTGAGCGTAGGTGAATATGCTTTTTTTACATACAGTGCATTCGGAAAGTATTCAGACCCCTTGCCTTTTTTCACATATTGTTACGGTACAGCCTTAGTCTAAAATTGATTAATAATCCTCTTTGGGCTAGGTGTCGTGCTAGCGGGATAGAAGCCGACAACATCCGGTGAAATTGGAGGGCGCGCAATTCAAATAAATATTTGTAATATTAAATATTCATGAACATACAAGTGTCTTATATCATTTAAAAGCTTAACTTCTTGTTAATCCAACTGCGTTGTCAGATTTCAAAAAGGCTTTACGGCGAAAGCATACCATGCGATTATCTGAGGACAGCGCCCCACATCAACATATTTTTCAACCAGCCCAGGCTTCACAAAATCACAAACAGTGATTAAATAAATCACTTACCTTTGAAGATCTTCCTCTGTTTGCAATCGCAAGGGTCCCAGCTACATCATGAATGGTCATTTTGTTCAATAAAATCATTATTTTTATCCCAAAAAGTTAGTTTAGTTGGTGCCAATGATTTCAATAATCCACTCGTTCAACATGCAGACAAAGGAGTCCAAAAAGCTACCAGTAAACTTCGTCCAAACAAGTCAAACGACATTTCTATTTTATCCTCAGGTAGTCTAAAATGTGAATAAACTATAATATTTCACCTGGAAAGTACTATGTTTAATAGGAAAGGACAATTCGTATGCTTGTGCCTTCTCCTTCGCGCGCCAAAAGACTGATTTGGTCCAGGTGCTCTCCCCCAAAAAAAATCAAAATACATTTTTCAAAAAAGAAGCCTGAATCAAAAAAATACATTCTGGTTGGATTTTCTTCGGATTTCGCCTGCCATATCAATTCTGTTATAGTCTCAGACATTATTTTAACAGTTTTAGAAACTTCAGAGTGTTTTCTATCCAATGCTACCAATTATATTATTATATGCATATCCTGGCTTCTGCGTCTGAGTAACAGGCAGTTTACTTTGGGCACGTCAGTCAGGTGGAAATTCAGGATACTGCCCCCTAGCCCTAAGAAAAATCCTAATCAATCTACACACAATATCCCATAATGACAAAATGAAAACAGCTTTTTAGACATTATTGCAAATAAAAACTGAAATACCTATTTACATAAGTATTCAGACCCTTTGCTATGAGACTCGAGCTCAGGTTAATCCTGTTTTCATTGATCATCCTTGAGATATTTCTACAACTTGATTGGAGTCCACCTCTGGTAAATTCAATTGATTGGACATGATTTGGAAAGGCACACACCTGTCTATATCAGGTCCCACTATATGAGGTCCCACAGTTAACAATGCATGTCAGAGCAAAAACCAAGCCATGAGGTTGAAGGAATTGTCTGTAGATCTCCAAGACTGGATTGTGTCGAGCCACAGATCTGGGGAAGGGTACTGCAGCATTGAAGTGCAGTGTCTGCAGCATTGAAGGTCCCCAAGAACACAGTGGCCTATATCATTCTTAAATGGAAGAAGTTTGGAACCATCAAGACTCCAGCCATACCGCCCGGCCAAACTGAGCAATCGGGGGAGAAGGGCTTTGATCAGAGAGTTGACCAAGAACCTGGTGGTCACTCTGACAGAGGTCCAGAGTTCCTCTGTGGAGGTGGGAAAACCTTCCAGAAGGACACGTATCACTGCAGCACTCCACAAATCAGGCCTTTATGGTAGAGTGGCCAGACGGAAGCCACTCATCAGTAAAAGGCACATAACACCCCACTTGGAGTTAGCCAAAAGGCACCTAAAGGTCTCTGACCATGAAAAATAAGATTCTCTGGTCTGCTGAAACCAAGATTGAACTCTTTGGCCTGAATGCCAAGCGTCACGTCTGGAAGAAACCTGGCACCATCCCTATGGTGAGCATGGTGGTGGCAACATCATGCTGTGGGGATGTTTTTCAGCGGTAGGGACTGGGAGACTAGTCAAGATCGAGGGAAAGATGAACAGAGAAAGTACAGAGAGATCCTTGATTTAAACCTGCTCCAGAGAGCTCAGGACCTCAGACTGGGGTGAAGGTTCACCTTCCAATAGGACAACGACCCTAAGCACACAGCCAAGAAAATGCAGGAGTGGCTTTGGGATAAGTCTCTGAATGTCCTTGAGTGGCCCAGCTAGAGCCGGACATGAATGGAGAGACCTGAAAATATCTGTGTGGCGTCGCTCCCCATCCAACCTGACAGAGCTTGAGAGAATCTGCAGAGAAGAGTGGGAGAAACTCTCCAAATACAGGTGTGCCAAGCTTGTAGCGTCATACCCAAATAGACTCAAGTCTGTAATCGCTGTCAAAGGTGCTTCAACAAAGTACTGAGTAATGGGTCTGAATACTTATGTAAATGTGATATTTCAGTTTTTTGTTTTTAATACATTTTCAAAAATGTCTGAAAACCTGTTTTTGCTTTGTCATTATAGGGTATTGTGTGTAGATTGATGAGGGGAGAATTTTAAAATAAAACCACATTTTAGAATGAGGCTGTAACGTGACAAAATGTGGAAAAAGTCAAGGGTTCTGAATACTTTCCGAATGCACTGTATATATATTTTCTTCCTACTAGACATTCTCAAACTATACAACCTCCTCATTCCCCGTTTCTGGAATCGAAAATCCAGTGTTTAATCGCAACAACCTCCAAGAAAATAACATCAGAGAGTGAAGAAGGGAACACTCTCTCTGTCTGGCTCATGGTCCTTTAAGTTGTGGTGCCTGACAGTGAAGTAAAGGGAAATTAGGAGGTAAATAGCTATGATTATTAGGGTAGCCTAATGCCTTCTGACTGTCCCATGTTTGAATGGCTAAATATGCCCTACATGACAGATAGATGTTGGGAAGCATTGTGTGATCCCGGCTCTGGGTAAAAAGGTGACTGGTTGTAATTGGCTCTGCCCATGCCCAGCCCTAGGGGACTCTTTGTGGCTAGGTAATTGCGGCGCTGCTGCTTCTGACTGGAGGGGTTTCATAACAGGCAAGAAGGATATGGATGTGGATATGAACTTTCGGTGATGAGATGGATCGAAGGATCTGAGGATAATTTGGGGAGAAAACGTTGATAAGGCAGTCTGAGAGTGGGAGTCTGGGGAAAGTTATTCTTAGCCACACTTACCATGTGCAAACTGGACTGAATGCCAAAAACAGTTAAAAAGGACACAAAGGTGTTGGCAATCTGTTGATCCTCCTCAAAGTTATCATTGGAATCTCAAGTTCTCATTGGACTCTCAAAACTGCCAAATTCTTTGCTTTTCTGAAACATGGCTCTCGGACAAGATACCCCCCATGGCTATCAAACTCGATGGATTCTCCAATCACCGGGCGGACAGGACAGTGGAGTTGGCAAATCGAGGGGGGAGAGGTTTACCTCTACACCAACTCCAACTGGTCTGCTAACTCCAGCGCTGTGGAAGTGTTCACCCGTCTTGGACTACCTGATGGTCAAATGCAGACCCTTCTACCTCCCGAGGGAGTTTTCAGCTGCTATCATGAATGTTGTATACATTCCACCTCAGGATAATAAAAATAACAATCTGGCACTTAACGAACTGTACAAGCCTATAAACAAGCAGGAAAACCTACATCCAGAGGCTGCTTTTCTGGTTGCCGGCGATTTTAATTCCGCGTCACTAAGGCACGTGATGCCCAACTACCATAAACACGTCTCCAACACCACTAGGGACAATAAAGTCCTACACCATTGTTATTCTACCCACAAGCAAGCATACAAGGCCATCTCCCTCGTCCGCCATTCGGTAAATCGGATCACGACTCCATATTTTTTCTTTCTGTTTACAGGCAGAAACTCATGATCAAATATTATGCTACAGGACAGCTTTGCCAGTGCTGATTGGATTATGTTTTGAGACTCCGGCGATAACATTGACGAGCTAACCACCTCCGTCACCGGCTTCATTAGAAAATGTATCGGCGATGTTGTCTCCAGGCTGAGGGTTCGCTGCTTCCCCAATCAAAAACCCTGGATTAACACTAAGGTTGGAGCTAAACTAAAGGAAAGGGCTACCGCACACAGAGCTATCGTAGACAACCCTGAGGCTACGGCCGAGGCCAGGAATAAGTCCTGCTATGACATACGGAGAGTCATCAAACGAGCAAAAGGACAATATAGGAATAAGGTGGAATCATACTACACAGGCTCTGACGCCCGCCGTATGTGGCAGGGGCTACAGTCCATTACGGATTACAATGGAAGACCCAACCATGATCTGCCTAACGATGCCACTCTACCAGACGAACTTAAATGCATTTAATGCACGTTTTGACAACAACAACATCGTGCCGGGTGTGAGGGCCGTCACCGACCCAGATGATTTGGTGACCTCACTCTCAGAGGCCGACATGAAAAAAGTATTTAATCAGGTCCACACCTGCAAGGCCGCAGGGCCCAACGGTATTCCAGGGCACGTTCTCAGAGCATGCTGTCAGGCATATATAATTTGCATACCGCCCCAACAGATCCATAGATGAAACAATCTCAATTGCTCTGCACACTGCCTCATCTACCTAGATAAGAGGAATACCTATGTGAGAATGCTGTTCATTGACTGCAGTTTAGCGTTCAACACCATTGTCCACTCCAACCTCGTCACCAAGCTTTGGACTGGGTCTGGACACCTCCCTCTGCAACTGGATCCTGGACTTCCTGACGGGCCAACCCCAGGTGGTGAGGGTAGGCAACATCAACTTCTCCACACAGACCCTCAACACAGGGGCCCCACAGGGGTGTGTGCTTAGTTCCCTCCTCTACTCCCTCCAACACCATCATCAAGTTTGCTGACGACACATCATGGTAGGCCTGATTACCGGTACTGATGAGTCAGCTTACAGGGAGGAGGTCAGTGACCTGGCAGTGTGGTGCCAGAACAACAACCTCTCCCTCAACGTCAGTAAGACCAAGGAGCTGATCGTGGACTACAGGAAACAGGGGGACACCATGGAACTTGAAGCTCTCGACCTGTGAGCACTCCCCCATCCACATCGATAGGGACGCAGTAGAGCAGGTCGAGAGCTTCAAGTTCCTTGGTGTCCAAATCACTAAAGACCGAAAATGGTCCAAACAGTACATCTTCTCCCTCAGGAGGTTGAAAAAGTTTGTGGGCCCTCAAATCCTCAAAAAGTTCTACAGCTGTGCCATTGAGAGCATTTTGACAGGCTGAATCACTGCCTGGTATGTCACTAGCACCACCCTCGATCGCATGGTGCTGCCTAGGGTGGTGCGGACAGCCCAGTACATCACTGGGGTCTAGCTCCATGCCATGCAGGACATCTACTGTATATCAGGAGGTGTGGTAGGAAGGCCCAGAAAATCGTTAGACTCCAACCACCCAAGCCATAGAATATTCTCTCTGCTTCCACACAGCAAACGATACCGGTGCATCAAGTCTGGCACCAACAGGCTCTTGAACAGCTTCTATACCCAAGCAACAAAATAGCTGCACGTACTATCTGAGTTAACCTTGTATCCTCATTGACCTTTTTATTTTGTATTTTTGTCTCTATGCACACTCACAGGGCCCTACATACTCATACACACACACACTCCATCTGCTCACTCACGCATAATATGCACGTACAGTACCAGTCAAAAGTTTGGACACACCTACTCATTCAACGGTTTTTCTTTATTTTGACTATTTTCTACATTGTAGAATAACAGTAAAGACATCCTTTTTCGTCATTCTCTCAACCAGCTTCACCTTGAATGCTTTTCCAACAGTCTTGAAGGAGTTCCCACATATGCTGAGCACTTGTTGGCTGCACTTCCTTCACTGCGGTCCAACTCATCCCAAACCATCTCAATTGGTTTGAGGTCGGGTGATTGTGGTGGCCAGGTCATCTGATGCAGCTCTCCTTCTTGGTCAAATAGCCCTTACACAGCCAGGAGGTGTGTTTTGGGTCATTGTCAGGTTGAAAAACAAATGATAGTCCCACTAAGCGCAAACCAGATGGGATGGCGTACCACTGCAGAATGCTGTTGTAGCCATGCTTGTTAAGTGTGCCTTGAATTCTAAATAAATCAAAGACAGTGTCACCAGCAAAGCACCCCCACACCATCACACCTCCTCCTCCATGCTTCACGCTGGGAACCACACATGCAGAGATCATCTGTTCACCTACTCTGTGTCTCACAAAGACACTGCGGTTGGAACCAAACATCTCAAATTTGGACTCATCAGACCAAAGGACAGATTTCCACCGGTCTAATGTACATTGATCGTGTTTCTTGGCCCAAGCAAGTCTCTTCTTCTTATTGGTGTCCTTTAGTAGTGGTTTCTTTGCAGCAATTCGACCATGAAGGCCTGATTCACGCAGTCTCCGCTGAACAGTTGATGTTGAGATGTGTCTATTACTTGAACTCTGTGAAGCATTTATTTGGGCTGCAATCTGAGGTGCAATTAACTCTAAGAATCATTAAAAATAATTGGGGAATCATCCAAAGTGATACGTTACTACGCCAAGTCTTTCCTGAGCCACCAGTCATAAGCTTTAAGAGATGTCCTACCCTAAAGGACAAATTAGTCCACAGTTATCTTCCGGGTGACTCTCAAAAAACTTGGCTTGGCCACAAACCCAAGGGCTCTTTTAAATGTAACCAGTGCAACCATTGCAGAAATATTGCACAGAAAAAGTATTTTGTTGATACAGCTTCCAAAATTGAGTATTACGTCAAGCATTTCATTAACTGCAAAACCACTCATGTCATCTATAGATTGGAATGTCCACAGTGCAAGGTGTTCTACATTGGACGGACAAAGAGACGCCTTCAAGATCGCCTAGCGGAACACAAGTACGCCATACGGGTAGGCAATGAAGACTACCCCATGGCAAGGCACTACAAGTCCTTACACCATGGCAACCCTGCCTCCCTACAAGCTATGGGTATTGATCATATCCCGGCCTCTATTAGAAAAGGGGACCGTCTTAAACAGTTAAACCAAATGGAAAGTTTTTGGATTTACAAACTACAGGCCACTAAATACCCGGGTTTAAATGAAGATATGGATTTCTCCCCCTTCCTGTAGGGTTGTGATGGGTACATTTGCTGTCATCTAGTGGATATTTTGCTCAATTGCCCTCAGCTATGTTTAGACTCTTGTTGTTCATGTTTTGCTGTGTTCTAGTGTACTGTGGAATATATTGCTTCCTTATTCTTGACACTTCGCCCAGACATATTTAAGGTTAGAACTACCTTTCTAAGTGTTCTGATACTTCTAGTTTGGAGTTACATTTTTATGATAACATAGCTACAGCATTTCACTTTAAAGTGTGTATAGTATTGCTTACTAGGTGTGTCCAATCAATTTTAACCACTCCCCCTTCAAATTAGGGTTAATTGGAAAAGCTGTTAAACAGAGAACATTGTATTATTTCTTTGTACACCCTGATGAAGGCCATATAGCCGAAACGCGTCGGTTTTTTATAAACATTGTTTGTATTGAACATGCCATACTAATAAAGGCATTTTAATCAATTATATGAAGAGTGCCTTGGTCCTCCTTTCTTTTTGAAGACCAACTCAACCCTTTTACCAAAGAGCACCTTCTGTCTACCAACATTTACTATTGTGTACCTTAGTAGCGCTTCCCTTCCTCCTCTTTCTACTGCAATTAACTCTATTGAACTTATCCGTTCCTGAAATTTTCCAGATTGACTGACCTACATGTCTTAAAGTAATGATGGACTGTCATTTCTCTTTGCTTATTTGAGCTGTTCCTGACATAATATGGAATTGGTCTTTTACCAAATATGGCTATCTCATGTTTTTCACCCCTACCTTGTCACAACAGAACTGTTTGGCTCAAACGCATTAAGAAGGAAAGAAATTCTACAAATGAACTTTTAACAAGGCACACCTGTTAATTGAAATGCATTCCTGGAGAGAATGCCAAACGTGTGCAAAGCTGTCCTCAAGGCAAAGGGTGGCTACTTTGAAGAATCTCAAATTCTTTAACACTTTTTGGTTACTGTTATTTCAAAGTGTTGATGTCTTCACTATTATTCTACAATGTAGAAAATAGTCAAAATAAAGAAAAACCCAGGAATGAGTATGTGTGTCCCAACTTTTGACTGCTACTGTACATTTATACTAACTTTACACACACGCTCACCCACTCACGTACAAGGTGCTGCTACTCTGTTTATTTTATATCCCGTTGCCTGGTCACCTTACCCCTATACATATCTACCTCTGTCACTCCAGTATCCCTGCACACTGTAAATATGGTATTTTAACTGACCCTGTATATAGAATGCTTATCTACTGTGTTCTTCATATTTCTTTTTATTTCTCATGTGTTTTTTCCCTAGTATTTTTTTATTTATTTATTTCACCTTTATTTAACCAGGTAGGCAAGTTGAGAACAAGTTCTCATTTACAATTGCGACCTATTACATTGTTATTGATTATGGAATTGTTGGGTTTTGAGTTGGCAAGAAAGTAATTTCACTGTGCTTGTGCATGTGACATTAAAACATGAAACTTGTATTTTATACGGAAGATTGTAAGATTGACAGAGACATTGAGGGCGGAAGACGAGGGCGAGTGGGGCAACGTAAGTGTTAGAGAGTTTGAGAAGAGATGTGTAGAAGAGAGAAGGAGAGAGAGTTAGACCAAAGAAGGATATAGGGGGGCGATTGGTAGAGGAGAGGAGGACAGTCCGTGAGGTGCAGAGATGATTCCTGTGTGAATCAGTGCAGAGGTCATTAAACTGTCCTAGGTCCCTGTGTGTGTCTGGGATGAAAGTCTGATCAATACTCTGATTCACAGCCTGCACTAAACTGGACACACACACACACACACACACACACACACACACACACACACACACACACACACACACACACACACACACACACACACACACACACTTCTCAGGTTATTTACTACCCTCTCTCTACAGCCCTGGTTTGGTCATCTTGATCTCTGTATAGTCAAAAGCTGCCATCTCCCATTTGATGTCTTTTTGGGGAACATTATGCTTTAATTCACTTAGGAGCACACCGTGTGCGGACCTGAGGGTTGTGTGGTAAATGTTAAACGTCCATTAAGATAGGTTAATGCATACTAGGGTCATTACAGTCAAGAACCAGACGATGTTTAAAAACCTTCAGAAAGTGTAGGAAATGAGGTAACACAATGTCCTCAACAGCATCCTTCTCTCCCGCCATCCCTCCATCCAGGACACTTAACCTATGAACAGCTGAATGACACCTCTCAGAGAGGGACTTTTCTTCCCTCTTTTACTGCTTTTCACTGCCTATCTTTTTCTCCTGACTTGCACAACTCTGTGACCTGAGGCATGTTCAACAAGGCTTTTGTTTGCGGCGAACATGTTGCCAGAGTAAGAATTTCAGTTGAACAATTTGAATGAACATTCCAAAATGTTACGGTGAAACATCAAACATTTAGTTTTTGTCAGGGTTACTGTCTTTTTTAAGCGACAATATTCAAAATGAAAATGACTTCCTACTAAATATAGTAGAACGTCTACATGGCCACTTGATTATTTTTAGCGGCAGTTTAGATCTGAAACAGACACTTACGTTCTCAGACTGTTAGCTAGTGTTAGTGAACCGTAGCGGCTAACACACAAAAAATGAATATGTTAGCTTATGTTAGCCAAAGTTTGCAAGCTATTTCCCTTGTTGAACGCACCTCTAGATTCTGTGCCAACTGCCAAACCAGTCACCAAACTGAGAATCCCTCTTATCTAAACACTCCTCCTCCCATTCCATTCTACTCCTCTGCAACTGTTTTTAGAAGTACTCCCAAAATCCAAACATCTCCATCTATTCCATCTTGCAGCCTTCTTTGGGCATGTGGAAACCAGCGAAACCCCAAGTTCATGAAAACAGTCTGCGGCTCAGCGGGATTCTAGATACAAAGAGATAGAAGTAGTCGAAGCCAAATCCAAACAACCAAAACATACCAAAGGGATTTGAGCCTTTGACATTACTAAAACCAGAGGGATGTGAGGCATGTTTGGATCCCTACTCATTATGTTTTGTGTTTACGTGCTTTGAATGCCTTGAGCATTTCCATGTGTTGTTGGTGTACATGGGTTGGTTTAGAGTAGGAACAGATGAAGACACAATCATAGGGTACTGTAAAAAATACAAATGAAAATGTATTATCCCTTGTATGTATTGAAAAGATTGCTCATTAATTTCTTTGTTCGATTATTAGTACGTCCATTGGTTATTTCATTCATCCATCCGTTCATTCATTCATTCATTCATTCATTCAGTCAGTCAGTCAGTCAGTCAGTCAGTCAGTCAATAAATAATTGGAGTATGATAGTGTGCAACTTTCTGAATTAATTTTTACATGCTTTTCTCACTGCCTCAATTCACAGAACTTGACTGACTATAAGAGGGCAGAGAGGAGCTGGTTGTCCAACCATTTCATCATCCTCTTAAGGGCTGGCTCAGGTTGTCATTCTGCTTCATTTAATGCCCGTTTATCATAAATGTTGTAGCTTGTCCCTTGAATCCAGAAACTGGCAGCTAGCTGCAGGCGATCGGAGGAGAAATGCTCTGAATGCTACTGAACTCCTCAAACCTTAAAATGTCTTCATCTAGTGTCTGAAGTACAACAGAGAAAGAGGAATCGTGTAAACCAAAAGACAAGTTGCCTTCCTTCATTACTTTCAGTCTTTGCCACTAAATCTCTCCTCTGGCCACAGTAAAATATGTGATTGTGAGAAGGTTCTGAGCAAACCCACCACACTTAAAGACAATCCCATGCTCGAGGTAACTCTAGAAATTCCAGGACTTGGCGCTTTCAAAAAGGCACCAAGAATGCCCGTTTTACATCTACAGTACATTTCAACAGTGGTGTCACCAATGGCATCACTGGAGTGATTTAAAAAATGGTTAATTGGTTCCCTGAAAGAAACTCATAGAAACAGAACACAGAAAGGGACAGGACAGAATAGAACAGAACAGAACAGATCAGAACAGCACAGAGCAAAGCAGAACTGCCACATCCCTATGTGGCAGTGAGAGGGGTCCATTACCATGTAGTCACGACAGAGCAGCCCCTCTGAGCTATTGCTAATGGGGAGGCAGTGGTTAACCAGCATGCCTAGGAGGGAGAGAGAGTGAAAGAGGTTGAGAGAGGGAGAGCGAGAGACTGTGAGAGCCTGGTGCTGTGGTGCTGTCTCAGTCTTAAAGGAAAAACCCGGAATTAGATTGTTCTGTGTGATGAAATGGGCCTTGGGCCTTTGGTCATCTTACCAATTATCAGGACTTTTCCGACCAATCGTCAAACTGGGAATCAGTCAAGCACATCAGGAGCGTCCAGCTGGGAATTGAGGGATGAAAGCCCTGTGGAATTTGGATCGCGGAATGTGAAATGTATTAAGCTTATCCCGGGAAAATCACAATGAGGGAGTTGATGCAGAGGGAGAATGGGAAGAGGTCACCCAAAACTATTCAAGTTATGTTCTGGGGGTTTGGTGAAAATGAATGAGCTTTCGTTCCCTTTTGTAAAAGATGTGTAATGGCTCTGTGCTATAGTGTGTAGGTATAGACTCGTAAGATGTGTAATGGCTCTGTGCTATAGTGTGTAGGTATAGACTCGTAAGATGTGTAATGGCTCTGTGCTATAGTGTGTAGGTATAGACTCGTAAGATGTGTAATGGCTCTGTGCTATAGTGTGTAGGTATAGAGTCGTAAGATGTGTAATGTGATGGTCTTGTGTTAGAGTAGCAGTTTGCAGATAAATCTCTCTCTCTCTCTCTCTCTCTCTCTCTCTCTCTCTCTCTCTCTCTCTCTCTCTCAGCACTGAGAGGCTTGACATTGATTAATGCTAAGCCGAGTGCTGCATTAAAAGCTGGGGACAGCCAGTTGGGCCAGATAAAAGTGGAACAGAGGAGCGAGGGAAGGGGGAGGGATGGGGGGGAGGAGAGAAGTGCAGGGCACAGCCACCAATCACTGTCAACGCTGGTGTCCCCTGGTAACGGTGGG
This sequence comes from Salmo trutta, assembly GCF_901001165.1. Taxonomy (NCBI): domain Eukaryota; kingdom Metazoa; phylum Chordata; class Actinopteri; order Salmoniformes; family Salmonidae; genus Salmo; species Salmo trutta. The sequence continues at coordinate 18,497,650 of NC_042977.1, forward strand.
GACGGCATGCCTTCAGCGGGGCTGACCCTTGACCTCCAGCCAAGTACAGACGCAGCAGTACTGATAGAAACACAGGCTCATTACATACAGGGCACTAACACACATTTGTGTTCGCAAACACACACCCACACACAGGCCTTTAGAAACGAGGACCTGGCAAATGTTTTATCCATGACTTGCAGAAGTGCCACTATTATTTAATTGGGACTTTTAGGCAATCATTGAGACGTGATGTGAAACCATGTAGAATCACAAATGCCTGCCTGGTCTTAATATAATTGGCCAAACTGTGTCTGTCTGGCTAGATACAGTCTGGGTCTTAGTCTGCGTCTCAAATGGCATACTACTTCCTATAGAATGTACTATTTTCTACCAGAGCCTATGGGCCGTGGTCACCAGTAGTGCATGTAGGGAATAGGGAGCTCTTTTGGACTCAACCTTAGTCTGTTCTGGAACACACACTCCCCTCCGCTACCCCCTTTCTACTGTAAGCTCAGAATGCAGGGAAGGCAGCGGCAGCATTGGGGCCTACTGGGGCTGCCAGGGCCGGTAATTGATAATGCGGCCCAGCAGAGCTCTGTGCACTGGAGCGTTAGGCAGCCAGAGCGGAGAGAGGAGGCTTAGCCACACCAAGGTGAGGCCTGGATAGGATGAGAGTGCGTGGGCTGGAACGATAGAGGGAAGCAGGTGGGGTGGAGGTGAGTGTCTGGGGGTTACTTGGGGATTTGGGAGCTGAAATGTGAAGAAAGTCCGGTGTGTTTTAGGAAAGTCTGCATGTGTTTATGTGTATGGGAGGCAGGGGCAGAGTAGTGTGGGTTGTAGAATGTGCATAGTAGTGTGGGTGGTTTTCAACAAAAGTAAGTGCGTGTAGACATATCTGTGTGTGTGTCTATCAGTATTTCTGAGAGTCGTAATACATGAGCCTCCATCTTCCAGACTTCCACATCTCTGGAATGGATACTGTAAAAGATAAGCAAAGAGAGGAGGAAAGCATTACCTTCCCATATACTGGGGGGTAATGTATTATCCCATATACTGGGGGTAATGTACTATTCCATATACTGGGGGTAATGTACTATTCCATATACTGGGGGGTAATGTATTATTCCATATACTGGGGGTAATGTACTATTCCATATACAGGGGGGTAATGTATTATTCCATATACTGGGGGGTAATGTATTATTCCATATACTGGGGGGTAATGTACTATTCCATATACTGGGGGGTAATGTACTATTCCATACACTGGGGGTAATGTACTATTCCATATACTGGGGGGTAATGTATTATTCCATATACTGGGGGGTAATGTATTATTCCATATACTGGGGGGTAATGTACTATTCCATATACTGGGGGGTAATGTATTGTTCCATATACTGGGGGGTAATGTACTATTCCATATACTGAGGGGTAATGTACTATTCCATATACTGGGGGTAATGTACTATTCCATATACTGGGGGGTAATGTATTATTCCATATACTGGGGGGTAATGTATTATTCCATATATTGGGGGGTAATGTATTATTCCATATACTGGGGGGTAATGTACTATTCAATTTACTGGTGGGTAATGTACTATTCCATATACTGGGGGGTAATGTACTATTCCATATACTGCGGGGTAATGTATTATTCCCGGTCAATCACAGCTATACGCTGGCCTTTGCCGCTCGCCGTCTCCGCCCCACCCACCCACCCCTTGCCAGCCCAGGAAGACAGGAACGAGGAATGATGATAGAGGGATGATAGCGCGGAGGACAAAAGCGAGTGAATGAGCTGGAAATTGCTGGGGTGTTGGGTTAATTCACAGCCCATATGTTTGTGCTCAGGTGTGCTGTGTCTGAATGGAAGAGAGAGTAGAGTGGGTGAGCAGAATGGGTGAGCAGAGTGGGAGAGCAGAGTGGGAGAGCAGAGTGGGAGAGCAGAGTGGGAGAGCAGAGTGGGAGAGCAGAGTGGGTGAGCAGAGTGGGTGAGCAGAGTGGGAGAGCAGAGTGGGTGAGCAGAGTGGGTGAGCAGAGTGGGAGAGCAGAGTGGGAGAGCAAAGTGGGAGAGCAGAGGAGAATAGGCCCACACTGTGCACCCAGGCCGAAAGCATCACAAAGAGATGGGATAGAGTTTTCTTCCGATGGGCAGTTTCTAGGTCTTTCTGCCTCATTAGGTAGTGATTTTATTCAGACCCAGCGCAGATTGTTGCCTTGTTGTGTTGGAGACGGACACAGAGAGAGAGAAATGGGGACCTTGAAGAGTGAGGACGTTTTAAAAAATGTGCTAGCTGCTCCACGACAGCTCTGACTGGTGATTCTTACCGGCATGACTTCTGTCTGCAAATTTTGAATGTGTTACATTGTGTTTTTAGTAGCTTTCAATGCTACTTTCTTGCATCGTTCAGGCTATTACAAGGAACAGAGGCAATTTTGTTAATCTCAGTCTCACTTCCTGTTTCCTGTTTGCAGCCCCCTCCATCGTACCCATCATGCACCAGGTGAGCTCCACCATGAAGAGCTTCACATTGTCATGGCCACAGCCTGAACAGCCCAACGGAATCATCCTGGACTACGAGCTACGCTTCTACGAGAAGGTAGGCTGGGTGTGCGTGGGTGAGTGTCTGCGCGTGTGTGTGTGTATAAGCGCACGTCTGCTCAAGAGCATGTTCATCTGCGTACACAATGTGTGTGTGTGTGTGTGTGTGTGTATCTGTGCGTTTATCGACTTAAAGAAACCCAACAGAAGTTTCTCTTGTGTTCCGAAGCGAAACCCCCAAGCTACCCTGGCTGATGATATGTCATCTCAGTTCCACCTCCAGTCCATCTCTCCTTCCCCCTGTTGTTTGGTTACCCTGCCTTCGCCGTCTGATGAAGTGAATACCTTGACACCCCCCCCCTCCCCTCACCAGTCCCACTGCGGTAATGCTATGCGCCTGGTGGGGCTAGCATCGACCCGTCTGCTACCATCTGCTCCTACACAGTGGACTCTTCTTTAATAACCTATGAGAGTATCTGCCCAGAGTATCTACAGAACAGGCCTTATTGACCTGTAGGCTTTTCCCAAGGCCTCGGTCTACAGGAATAATGAAATAGAGCCCAGAATAGACTAGAGCCTAGAGGACACTTAAGGTAGTTTGGTGGGTTGGTTGGATGCAGGTTTTAGCCTTTGAAATGTGTTCGCTTGTGTTACATTTGTTAGATTAAAATATTTAATCTGTATGTTGAGGGTTATCAAACAGATCCATATATTATGTGTTTATCTACAAAGGTACAGTATGTCATTGCGAACAAGAATCATTCTCAATAACAACCTGAAATTCTCTACATTCCCTGTTATGCCAGACTTGAAGTCATGGTCACATACAATTTTCTTCATTAGTTCTTGGAAAACTTTCTACGCCATATTTTAGAAAGCATTCTCTAGCTCCACTTTGCTGCATGGGTCATGAACCAGAATCCAATAGGGCCCCTGTGAAACCTTATCGCTTCACAGCTTAGTGTCATGCAAATACCGCTCATACAACCTGCTGTGTGCTCATAAATATTGATGTCATAATCCTACTGATGTCTTTGTAGCGTGTCCTTCCAGACGAATAGACCTGGGCTGCATTATTCACATATTGATTAATTAATGAAGATAAGGTTGCTAATTGCATAGGGGAAAGCAGGTGAGGGTTACTTAGAGGGCACTTTCTTCTGCTCTGTCTGTCGGTCTGTGGTTCTCTCTCTCTCTCTCTCTCTCTCTCTCTCTCTCTCTCTCTCTCTCGGAATATGATCAGGTGAGAGATGACCCTGTGTGTGACAGCGTGATTGCTTGGTCGCATACTGTGTGCGTGTGTATATGATTGCCCGGTGACATACTGTGCTGCAGAGATTAAATTCTCACCTCGGTGGTCTCTCTGTGATACAATGTATTTTAGATTCTTTGATCCTGACAGGGCCCAACATTGGCCCTAAACACAGTCATCCTCCAACAGTAGGACTGGGACATTTTGGCAGCCAGTAACTGTCATGCAAATAACTGCCGGGCTCACTGTAATTGGTTGGTAATTAACATAAACATGTTTAGAATCTCCGGCTTCCATGCGTAGCCCACTGGTGCAGACCTTTGGAACATCTACATTTAAACGTCTAATAAATCTATTTAATATAGTCTACACCGTCACAATAAATCCATTATTTATTTTAGACAGGTCTAAATAAACATGATGTGAAGAAAATGTAGTCTATTTCAGAAGAACAGAATAGCATATTCTGAGTGGCCCTGATCTGACTATGCCATATGGCTGTGGGCTACAGTACACTAGTTCCAACTCCGTTACAGGGGTCCTATTTGTGCACTTTAGTTTTGATACAAACCTTATCAAAACATACAGTGCATTCGGAAAGTATTCAGACCCCTTCACTTTTGCCTCATTTTGTTACATTACAGCCTTCAATCTACACACTATACCCCATAATCACAAAGCAAAAACAGGTTTTTAGAAATTGTTGCTAAATTATTAAAAATAAAACACTGAAATATCACATTAAATAAGTATTCTCTTAATTTAATCTTGTCTTTACATATACTAAATAATATATGTGTGAAATTAGTTTTGATTTAGAATGGGCCATTATCATGCACCTGTCAGAACAGGGGCAGAGGAAAAAAATACATATCATCTGTGCACTCAAGTAGCGAATGGAGGACGCTTTTCCCTTGGTTCATTTTCATGCCAGTCAGGTAGGCTACTCTTGCTGTAAAGCAAAGCAATGTGCTAAATATTAGGAAAGCTGTGATATAAAAATAGTAGGCTTAGCCTATAGAAATCTGATGGGATCCTCCTCTTTTTAATAGAGGCCATCAAAACTCTGTTTTCTCACGCAATTGCATAGCATAGCCAATAGAAATGTTCCGCATCATGGGCTTATAGGAACACTTATTTCATTCCATGCATCACCCAGCTATGAGGAGCCGTCTCTCGCTGCGCAACAGGTGATCCTATTCTACTCAAACTCTGAATGCCAGGACTAAAAGTTAGGGGTTAGGGAAAATAAGATGTTGAACGGAAATAAATGTATGGTCCCCACGAGGATAGAAAAACATAACGTGTGTGTGTGAGCGTGCGTGCATCTGAATGCGTGCATGCGAGGGTGAATTAGAATTTGGCATGTGAGTAGTTTTCCACTGCACATCAATAACAGTGCATGTTTCATTGACATCTGATTGTATAGCGACCCCGCCACTTAAATACCCTGAGCCATAGAGATTGACTATGATTATCCCCAAGGAAAACTTGACGTAATCTCAATGGAGAAGTCCATACAATTCTGCATAACTTCTACTTACTCCACTATGAATTCTCTAAATAATAATAATAATAATAGTAATAATAATAATAATTGATTGGATTTATATAGTGCTTTTCTAGCAACTGAGGTACTCAAAGCTCTTTAGATAGTAGGGGTAAACTCACCTCATTCTCCATCAATGTGTAGCACCCACCTGGGTGATGCACAGCGTCCATTTTTGAGCCAGAACGCTCACCACACATCAGCTATCAGGTGGAGAGGTGAGGAGGGATATATGCCTGCTATAGCAGGAGGGACTTCTGTACAGTCGTAAAGTGATGATGTGGTCCTTTAGAGATAAAAACCAATTACAGAGGGGTGTCTAGCTACTGGCTTTGTGTCTATAACACACTCCCCTGCACATGGCTGCTCTCGCTGTCTTGCTCGCACCGCAGGAAACTTATAGCCTAGATAATACAGCCATTAAAACCTGGGGTTTTTGATCGAATTTATCAAAATGGCCTCATGGGCCGCCCCTCCTGGTCTCTCAGATCATCTCTTTATGAGCCGGTGATATTAGTATTTTATGTGTCATGCAGTTATGGAGTGGTGGATGATTGTTTCAATGGACTTTCAAGCTACGCTAGTCGCACAGTCAGCTCGTCTTCAAACGCAGGGGAGAGAAGCATTTCACAACGTAAGTCATATATGCACGTCGTCTTCCCACACAGATCGGTTATACAGTAATGTGTTGTTTTACTAGAGTAATAGTAGAGTTCATAGTTTCACTTTTTTTTGTTGGAAGGACACTAAAGTGCTCATTGTACAAGCTAAAGGACACCAAAGTGTCCATTGTACAAGTTAAAGAGATCCCATACAGACTTTGAACCCACAATCTCCCGAGTTGTAAACGTGCCTCGGACTAGTCCAGGTGTTTGTGAGAGAGGAGAGGGGGAATTGAGACACAAAGAGACAATTAGGAGAAGGGGAACTGAAAAGAGGTATCTGGTGCTCGAAAGTCTTTAGGCTTTCCACCAAACAGGCCACTATCCCCCTCTCACTCCAGAGTAAGTGGTCCTGGAATCGTGTAGTTTGGCAAGCAAGTAGAAATGAATTAAAGGTCTATTCAGAAAAAGTGGAATCTCATCCCCTCTCTTTCATTTCTCGTTCTTTTCTTTTTTTCTCTCCTAAAGTTTGGGGCGGTAGGAACTAAATTGGAGTAGCGAAGGTCAGGGCCTCCATTAAGTCTAGAGTGAAGAGCAGGGACACTCTTAAACTGGCTCAGGTTACCAGGTTACTGAGGTGTGTGTGTCTGTGTCTGTGTGTACAGCGCATTCAGAAAGTATTCAGAGCCCTTCACTTTTTCTACATTTACTTACGTTACAGCCTTATTCTAAAAGGATGCCTCATCAATCTACACACAACATCCCATAATAACAAAGAAAAAACAGCTTAGAATAAGGCTGTAACGTAACAAAATGTTGAAAAAGGGAAGGGGTCTGAATACTTTCCGAATGCACTGTATGTGTGTGTGTGTGTGTGTGTGTGTGTGTGTGTGTGTGTGTGTGTGTGTGTGTGTGTGTGTGTGTGTGTGTGTGTGTGTGTGTGTGTATGCAAAGTTGTCACTCTTGCCCACTGTAATTCCCATTGCACTCAATGCACAATCAGTGAGTTGTCAAAAGAAATACCAACTAAGTTTATATCATTCATTTAGTCTCTCAGTTGGCCTTCAGTAAAATCTCCTACTATTATCCCAGCTCAGTATGCACACAGACATGTCATGATTTATAAATGGGATCTTTTGAAAAGCTGGATTTTGATTCAAATCCCTGGCTCCCTTCGCTGTGTATTACATTTTTCCCTTTCAGACTTTTTTGTATTTCTTTCTTCTCTCTCTCTCTGTCAGCAGCTCTCCCTCTTCTCTTCTCTCTATGTCTTTTGTCTGTGCCCCACCCAGCTCTTCTGAGCCCAGACAGTATCCTCAGGTGAGCTGTAGAGACGTAGAGAGCTAAGCCCTCAGAGTGTTTGCTGATTTCAGAAAGAAACCGAGGAAAAACAAACTAAATGAGTCAAGGTTGCCCATTGTTGTTCCTCCTAAATCCCCCACCTTTAATTTATTTTCTAGATAAAGATGTTTTCTATTTATTTTCTATTTTCTATTTTCCCCAATCCTGAGAGAGTTGTGCAGAGCTTTGAGCTCCCCCAGTGAGTGATCTGAGTTAGTTGTGTGTATGTGTGTGTGGGTGTGTATGTTTGAGCATATGCGTGTTTGTGCACATGTTTGCCATGCATTTGTAAGTGTGTGTGCTTGCATGCAGGCTACACTAAGTGATATAAGTGTAGCATGCTGCTAACGGTTAGCTAGCAATACTGTGATCCCGGCATGTTTTCCCTTTCAAGAGTGGCATTTGCTTGTGTCTTTATAGTGGGCGTGTGAAAGCAGCTGTACAGCCACTCTCCCACAGTTAATATGCAGTGTAAGTGGCTTATCTTAGATGAAGGCAGTGGAATGGTTGAAAGGAGACAGCATGCATAGTAATACTTTTTAACAGTAGGTCAAGAAAAGTGTAATAATGTGTATAGCACCATTTTGCTATGCTTAAGGGAATCCTTTTTTAAAGGACTAGCAGTTAGGCTGTTTTAAAATTGTATTTACTATTTGTAATAATGCAGATACTTAATATGATTTAAAATGCCCTTTAATATAAGCTTCTAGAGGGTTATTTGAATTCATAATGAATATGGTAATTACTTGCTTATGGTCTAGTAATGTAAGGGATGGCGCCTCAAGGAATGAAATTGCTTATTGATGGTATTGTTTCCTTACACTTTTCGTTCACGTCAGTAGCATTACAAAGAGTATATATATATAGTATCTCCAGAAATATACATTTTTGTTGTAAAGGAAATGATGTCCCCTTACCATTACCAATATTATACCTTCTATGTATCGTTAACCATGTAGTTAGTATGTGGGGGCGGCTCGTGTGCATGTGTGTGTGTGATATGTGAAGTGGACACATGGTCCCACACCAGGTCTGTCTCTCTGCCAGGTGACCATACTGTCCTTTGTTAGGAGGTTGGCACATGCCACCAGGGTGGGGGTGTGGGGAGCTACACACACACACATGGACACACACACGTATGCCACGGTCCATAATTTAAACAGGCACCAGAAGCTGGCTCAGCTTATCTGGTAGTAGGCAGCAGTAGTATAGATTCACTTCGGGGGTTGGGGTTGTTCTGTCCATTGGAGTGTGTGTAAACGTACTGGTGCAGTCCACTGCAGTTCTATTGCTCTGACAGTCTATAGGGCATAGATTCCCCTTGTATTGTTTCATTCCAAGGCAGTGCACAAAGGCTGAAATCATCAACCATGACAGCAGACATCAAAGTGGTGTATTGAAACAAATTAAAGCCAAATTGTTCAAGGCTTGAGGAGAGGAGGCCCGCCTTCTTATTAGTGTTAGTTGGGGGAAAACTGCCTAGGGAACTGCAGCCTTCAGCCAAGAGGACACTTCAGAGACCAGACGACATGCAGTGTTCCCTGTCTGTCACTGCTGGCCAGCCTCACCATTGGCTGCCCTCCCATCTGCCCTCCCACCTGCTGCTCTGTCTTTATATAGCATGTTAGGGTGCGTCTCCTCTAATCCGCATTTGACTGACAGCATGTGAGGGCCATTCACGGTGGTCAGTCTTTCCTGGCAAAGCCTTTCATTGGCCGTTGTCAAGCTGCTGTCCCGCCGCCTGATACTTCACTTTAAGTATGGCAGATGTAGAAGTGTGTGTGTGTGTGTGTGTCAAATATAATCCCCATTTGACTGACAGCATGAAAGGGCCACTGCCTATTGACGGTCTCTCCAGGGATGGTTCCCCATCGGCCATCCAGTTGGAGGAGAAGGTCATCGGCTGTCGCCTGCCCTCCATCAAGGACCTGCACACCTCCAGGACAAGGAAGTTTGGTCAATCATGACCAAAACCGCCAGCCACCTGAACAGTTTCTTCCCCCATGCTGTGGACCTCATCAACCGGCCATCGGGCTCATAGGGATTAAGTGACTTTGCATTGGGCCGATTACTGCACCTTGTCATCAATGACCTCAATACTAATCTGCACGATGTACTTCTCCGCAAAACACTGTATATATTCGCCACGGCAACATCCCTCCCTCTGCTTGTGCCTTCAGAAAGTATTCACACCCCTTAACTTTTTACACATTTTTGTTGTGTTACAGCCTTAATTTAAAATGGATTCCATTGAGATTTTGTGTTACTGATATACACAGAAAATACCCCATAATGTCAAAGTGGAAATATGTTTTTAGAAATGTTATTGCAAGCCTAAATTTGTAAAAATGTGCTTAACAAGTCACATAATAAGTTGCATGGACTCACTCTGTGCGCAAAAATAGTGTTTAACATGATTTTTAAATGAATACCCCATCTCTGTACCCCACACATACAATGATCTGTATTTCAAGCACAGATTCAACCACAGAGAACAGGGAGGTTTTCCAATGCCTCGCAAAGAAGGGCATCTATTGGTAGATGTGTGAAAAAAAACAAGCAGACATTGAATATCCCTTTGAGCACGGTGCAGTTATTCATTACACAGGATGGTGTATCAATACACCCAGTCACTACAAAGATACAGGCCCCTTCCTAACTCCGTTGCCATAAAAGAAGGAAACCACTCAGGGATTTCAGCATGAGGCCAATGGGGACTTTAAAGTAGTTACAGAGTTTAATGGCTGTGATAGGAGATAGTTATTGTAGTTATTTCACAATACTAACCTAAATGACAGAGTGGAAAGAAAGAAGCCTTTACAGAATACAAATTTTCCAAAACATACATCATGTTTGCAATAAGGCACTAAAGTAAAACTGCAAAAAATGTGGCAGAGAACTTTTTGTCCTGAATACAAAGCGTGATGTTTTGCGGCAAAAAAATCCAACACAACACATCACTGAGTACCACTCTTCATATATTCAAGCATGGTGGAGGCTGCATCATGTTATGGTTATGCTTGTCATCGGCACGGAATAGGGAGTTTTTTTAGTATCAAAATAAACGGATTAGAGCTAAGCACATTGAAAATCCTATAGGAAATCTTGGGTCAGTCTACTTTCCTACAGACACTGGGAGACAAATTCACCTTTCAGCAGGACAATGACCTAAAAAACAAAGCCAAATATACATTGGAGTTGCTTACGAAGACGACATTGAAATTTCCTGAGTGGCCTAGGTACAGTTTTGACTCAAATCGGCTTGAAAATCTATGGCAAGACTTGAAAATGTCTGTCAAGCATTAATCAACAATCAACTTGACAGAGCTTGAAGAATTGTTTTAAGAATAATGTTCAAATTGTACAATCCAGGTGTGCAAAGCTCTTAGTGACTTACCCAGGAAGACTCACAGCTGTAATCGCTGCCGAAGGTGATTCTAGCATGTATAGCTTCAGGGGGTTGAATACTTATCTAATCAAGATATATTTGTGTTTTATTTTCCATGAATCAATACAAAAATGTTATACATTTCTTACACTTTGACATTACAGAATATGTTGTGTAGATCGTCAACAAAAATGACAATAAAATCCATTTTAATCCCACTTTGTAACACAACAAAATGTGGAAAAAGTCAAGGGGTGTGAATACTATCTGAAGGCACTGTATATATATCCCCTCTGTAAATTGTATATTCCCACTATGGTTACTGTTCTGATATTGTGTATTCTGTATGAGGACTTGTCTGTATTCTGTTTGTATATTGTCTATTGCTGGCAGCACCTTACACCTAAGGCAAATTCTGGGTATGTGTAAATGTACTAGGCGAATATAGGTGATAATGATTCAAATCTGCTCGCCCACCTGTCTCCCAAAATCAAGCAGTGGGTGGGGGGTGTGATCCTAGGAGACTCTGTTTGACTGACAGCAGGAGTGGGCCAATTCTATCCGCAGGTGGTCAATGCTCAACCAACCATGGCCTTGCTTATGAATATGAGAGTGATGTCCCAATACTCTAATGTGGTTGCCTGGCTTCCCTTTACATGAGCTGTCTATTTTTGGACATTTATCAAATTAGATCACACCATAATTGAAGTGCAATATCACTTTTACACAGTGTGACTATAGAATAGGTAATGAAGACACTCTGTGGCTAATTCTAGGAATGTATGTGACTATTCATCTTCATGGTACATTACCAATAAACATATAAATACCACAAATCTAATTATCCAATGATATAACTCATTGTTATTGGTAATATCCTGTTTTTGTTTTACTCTTATGTGATTACATTTAGGAGTAGCATTTTCCTATTTGGGCACAAGCTAACATTCGTCTTCATCACAGGAGTGTGTGTCCAATAAAGCCTAATGTGATTGAAAAGATCATTATGTATCGGCCAAATTTCATAGCAGTGTTTACCTCATCTGGCCAATGATGGAGCTTCCTCCGTGATCTAATTACACTGATCCGATTGGGTAACGATGTCAGTGTGGAGCACATACGGGCCTCTGCCTCTATTCTGTTCTCTTCTCTTCTCCGTGGTTCTCTTTGCTCTCTTCTCCTTTTTTATCATCCACTTTCCTATATCTCATTAAAAGTTGATATGTACAGTACCAGTCAAAGGTTTGGACACACTCATTCAAGGATTTTTCTTTATTTTTACTATTTTCTACATTGTAGAATATTAGTGAAGACATCAAATAACACATATAAAATCACGTAGTAACAAAAAAGTGTTAAACAAATCAAAATATATTTTGATATTCTTCAAATTCTTCACCCTTTGCCTTGACGACAGCTTTGCACACTCTTGGCATTCTCTAAACCAGCTTCGCCTGGAATGCTTTTCCAACAGTCTTGAAGGAGTTCCCACCTATGTTGAGCACTTGTTGGCTGTTTTTCCTTCCCTCTAGGGTCCATCTCATCCCAAACCATCTCAATTGGGTTGAGGTCGGGTGGTTGTGGAGGCCAGGTCATCTGATGCAGCACTCCATCACTCTCTTTCTTGGTCAAACAGCCCTTACACAGCCTGGAGGTGTGTTGGGTCATTGTCCTGTTGAAAAACAAATGATAGTCCCACTAAGCGCAAACCAGATGGGATGGTGTATCGCTGCTGTGGTAGCCATGCTGGTTAAGTTGCTTTGAATTTTAAATAAATCACAGACAGTGTCACCAACAAAGCACCCCAACACCATCACACCTCCCTGCTTCACGGTGGGAACCACACATGCGGAGATCATCCGTTCACCTCCTCTTTGTCTCACAAACACACGGTGGTTGGAATCAAAAATCTCAAATTGGGACTCATCAGACCAAAGGACAGATTTCCACCGGTCTAATGTCCATTGATTGTGTTTCTTGGCCCAAGCAAGTCTCTTCTTGTTATTGGTGTCCTTTAGTAGTGGTGTCTTTGCTGCAATTCAACCATGAAGGTCTGATTCACGCAGTCTCCTCTGAACAGTTGATATTGAGCTATGTCTGTTACTTGAACTTTGTGAAGCATTTATTTGGGCTGCAATTTCTGAGGCTGGTAACTCTAATGAAATTATCCTCTGCAGCAGAGGTAACTCTGGTTCTTCCTTTCCTGTGGTGGTCCTCATTGAGAGCCAGTTTCATCATAGCGCTTGATGGTTTTTGCGACTGCACTTGAAGAAACTTTAAAAGTTCCTGACATTTTTCAGATTGACTGACCTTCATGTCTTAAAGTAATGATGGACTGTCATTTCTCTTTGCTTATTTGAGCTGTTCTTGCCATAATATGGACTTGGTCTTTTGCCAAATAGGGCTATCTTCTGTGTACCACCCCTACCTTGTCACAACACAAGTGATTGACTCAAACGCATTAAGAAGGAAAGAAATTCCAAAAATGAACTTTTAACAAGGCACACCTGTTAATTGAAATGCATTCCAGGTGACTACCATTCCAGGTGACTACAGGTAATCAAATGGCTACCCGGACTATTTGCATTGTGTGCCCCTCCCCCTCTTTTTACGCTGCTGCTACTCTCTGTTTATCATATATGCATAGTCACTATAACTAAACACTCATGTACATACTACCTCAATTGGGCCGACCAACCAGTGCTCCCGCACATTGGCTAACCGTGTCCCACCCACCACCCGCCAACCCCTCTTTTACGCTACTGCTACTCTCTGTTCATCATATATGCATAGTCACTTTAACCATATCTACATGTACATACTACCTCAATCAGCCTGACTAACCGGTGTCTGTATGTAGCCTCGCTACTGTTATAGCCTCGCTACTGTATATAGCCTGTCTTTTTATTGTTGTTTTATTTCTTTACCTACCTATTTTTCACCTAATACCTTTTATGCACTATTGGTTAGAGCCTGTAAGTAAGCATTTCACCTGTTGTATTCGGCACACGTGACAAATAAACTTTGATTTGATTTGAGATAATGCCAAGAGTGTGCAAAGCTGTCATCAAGGCAAAGGGTGGCTACTTTGAAGAATTTGTTTAACACTTTTTTGGTTACTACATGATTCCATATGTGTTATTTGATAGTTTTGATGTCTTCACTATTATTCTACAATGTAGAAAATAGTCAAAATAAAGAAAAACCGTTGAATGAGTAGGTGTGTCCAAACTTTTGACTCGTACTTTACATGTTTATAGATTTTGCTCGGTGATGAGCAGTGTTGTAGTACTCGAGACCAGTCTCATATTGAGTGTCTTGTTCTTGGTGTTGGATACATTTGTACTAGGTCTTGACTCGGTCTCGGACAATGAGGAATCCTAATTTCCTCATCATTATCAGCTTCCACTCAGTCAGCACATAAAACCGCTTCGCCAGGCCAAATATATACTCACCTTTCTTGAAACATGAATATCTTAACAGCCTTTATATCTATTATAGACATGTTTGTTGCAGTGGCGAACCTTTTGGACCTAGGCCTTGAGTGTGTGACAGGTTCAAGAATGTGAAAGGACAGCAGCCGTAATACCAGTGCCCTCATGTAGGAGAGAGAGTCCACTTATTGTAAAACACAAAGGGCCAGTGGTGTAGTGGAGGCTATACGCAGGTATAAACCGTGTACCCACTTTTTCTTCAGTGGGCATTGCGTATACTCACTTCTTAATCCCTACTGATGCGTATCAAAGTAGTGTAGTGGAGGTATAGGACTTATTATGTAGTACAATAGAGAGATAATCCACAAAGTAGCCTACACAATCCCAAAGCATGTGAAATATATTCACCTGCGCGCCGCACACACAGCCTGTTTTCAGCTGAATATCATCAGCAGGCAGCAAGAGTGTGCAGCTCTCAGCTGGTTTTGGCATGGAGCAGCTCACAGAAGAATGACATTGGTAGCCAGTAGGGTAGGAAAGACGTTTCAACTTATGATATCTACCAGTAAATGCTAACTAAGTCAACAATGGGTATACAAACCAGGTATTGAAAAAGTTCAGTCCGTTGGTTATTAGGCTATTTGTGATGCGCAATTGTTATCATGCCCTGTTTGCATCAGGGGCATAGACATGGATGGACCTGGGTGCACACAGGCCCACCCACTGGGGAGCCAGGCCCTGACAGGCCCCCCGATCAGATTGATGTGGATTAAGCATTGTTGTGGACATTTTTGTATTTTTTCTATAAAAAAAAGTTTATGATTTTGAATGTGAAAATCTGAAAAAACTACAGGAAAACATAACCTTTTCACAAAGGTTGCCTCTCCTTCACTGGGCGGGCCATTGTGTAACTTTTTGGCAAAATTAGACTATACCCACTTCTCCAGGCACCACTACACCCCTGCAGAGGGCCAATGGAAAGACAGCAGTCACACACAGCATGATGCTAAAGGAGTCCATAAACTCGAACATAATAAGCCAGTATGTCCCAATCACAAGAATACAAAAACCAAACAATTAAGCATTTCCCAATCGAAATGTACAACTATTACTTCCCATTGCAAAAAAACATGTCATGTTTAGCAGACAAAGTAACCAGTGACCTGCAGTTTAAAGTGGAACTGACAGTGTTTTAACCTCTCTCGGGTATGTGGGACGATTTCGTCCCACCTTCGTAACAGCTACTGAAATTCCAGTGGCGCGATTTTTGAATCGTTAGAAATACTATTACTTCAATTTCTCAAACATATGACTATTTTACAGCTATTTAAAGACAAGAATCTCGTTAATCTAACCCCACTATCCGATTTCAAAAAGGCTTTACAACGAAAGCAAAACATTAGATTATGTCAGCAGAGTGCCCAGCCAGAAAAAATCAGACAGCCATTTTTCAAGCTAGCATATCATGTCACATAAACCCAAACCACAGCTAAATGCAGCACTAACCTTTGATGATCTTCATCAGATGACACACCTAGGACATTGTGTTATACAATACATGCATGTCTGTTCAATCAAGTTCATATTTATATCAAAAAACAGCTTTTTGCATTAGCATGTGACGTTCAGAAAACGCATAACCCCCGGCAAACTTCCGTTGAATTTACTAACAGTTTGCTAAATTACTCACGATAAACGTTCACAAAAAGCATAACAATTATTTTAAGAATTATAGATACATTACTCCTCTATGCACTCGATATGTCCGATTTTAAAATAGCTTTTCGGATGAAGCACATTTTGCAATAATCTAAGTACATAGCCCGGCATTACAGGGCTAGCTATTTAGATACCCACCCAGGTCAGCCTCCACCAAAATCACATTTCCTATAAGAAAAATGTTCTTACCTTGCTTGTTCTTCATCAGAATACACTGCCAGGACTTCTACTTCAATACAAATGTAGGTTTGGTCCCAAATAATCCATCGTTATATCCAAACAGCGACGTTTTGTTCGTGAGTTCTAGAATGCTTCTTCCCGGTCTCGCGCATGGCGCATTGGCGTGTCAAAAATGCCTAAATATTCCATTACCGTACTTCGAAGCATGTCAACCGCTGTTTAAAACCAATTTTTATGCCATTTATGTCGTAGAGAAGTGATAATATTCCGACCGGGAGTATGCATTGAGCCTAAACAGCCGAATAAAATTTCTCCTCAGAAGCGACTCATGCACGCGCATCATTCAAAGGTCCTCTGAGCATCCACTTACAAAAGGCGATAATCTGTTTCAACCTGAGGCTCCCTCGTAAACCTTCAGTTATTTCGCGGGCTCTGAGAGCCTATTGGAGCCCTGGGAATTGTCACGTTACAGCTAAGATCCTTACTTTTCAATAAAAAGATGCAAGACGCACGACTCCTTGTCAGACAGGGTACTTCCTGCTTGAAACCTTGTCAGGTTTTTGCCTGCCATAGGAGTTCTGTTATACTCACAGACACCATTCAAACAGTTTTAGAAAATTCAGAGTGTTTTCTATCCAAACCTGAACAATAATATGCATATTCTAGCTTCTGAGTTGGTGTAGGAGGCAGTTAAAAATGGGAACATATTTTTCCAAAATTCTCAATACTGCCCCCTAGCCCAGACAGGTTAACTACTTTGCAGTTATGAAACAAACAGACAATCATAATATAAAAAATATAAAATTCCCAGTTTATGCTACAAAATCTACTTCATAAGAGGTTTTAAAAATAGGTTCTATTTGACTCAACGTTCCATGATGTACACTAAGGCATTGTCGGGCAGAATAGATGGATGCAGTTCAATGCATGTTTAACATAATTCACCAATACATTTCTTGGGAGTCCAAAACATATTGTTATCATGTTGTAAATCATAACTGTCCTGGTACATTGTTTGCTCCCTCCATTCGGGATGCACTGTTTCAGTTTCAATGACTCAATATTCTAGACCAAAACGGAGTGGATAAGTGACTGACTATTTCCCCTCATATCGTTTTTCGGTGGCTATACACAGCTAGAGATGCAGGTGTAATTTGGTTAACTAGCAAGAACTTGAACGACTGTTATACAGTTAGCATATCTCTTGCGTTCTCAGATCTACTCTGATTTCAGAGCAACCTCATCTGAGTGTGCCAGAGTGCAGAACAACTGATGAATTTTGCAACACCTGCTGAATTTGACCGGTGTCAGTAAACATGAACACTCTAGATAACATGTAAACAGCCTAACCAGCTCTGCTAGGGCGAGTAAAATGGTCAGAGTGAGGTGTTCTCTTATTTGTGCCTGGAAGTAGCTAGTTAGCAAGCTAGCCAACTTAAGCCAGTTAGCTTGGGTGCTTGGTTGGGACAACTGTCACGTCCTGACCATAGAAAGCTTTTATTTTCTATGGTAGAGTAGGTCAGGGCGTGACAGGGGGTTTTGTCTAGTTTCTGTATTTCTATGTTATTGTTTTTTGGGATGATCTCCAATTAGAGGCAGCTGGTCATCGTTGTCTCTAATTGGGGATCATATTTAAGTTGTTGTTTTTCCCACTAGGTTTTGTGGGAGATTATTTTGAGTAAGTGTATGTTGCACCTCTTCGTCACGGTTTGTTGTTTTGTTTATTAGTATATATTGTATGTCTTGCATAGTTTCACAGTTATAATAAAATGTGGAATGATATACACGCTGTGCCTTGGTCTTCATCATACGACAGCCGTGACAGAATCTCCCACCACCAAAGGACCAAGCAGCGTGGTAAACAGGAATGGACATGGGAGGAAATATTGGACGGGAAAGGACCCTGGACGCAGGAAGGGGAGTATCGCTGTCCAAAGGAGGAGATTGAAGCAGCGAGAGCAGAACGGCGATATTACGAGGCGATATACCATCAAGGCAAGCACGAGAGGCAGCCCCAAAACTTTTTTGGGGGGAGCAGACGGGAAGTTTTGTGGAGTCAGGTTTGGGACCTGAGCCAAATCCTCGTGCTTACCGTGGAGAGCTGAGGGGTGAACCAGAACCAGTCAGGGAGACAAGTGAGGAACTCGACGCAAGATTCCGGAGAGAGGTGTTGACATTGAGAGCGCTGCAGAGCGGGCATGCTGAGGTGCGTGTTACCAGTCTGGCGCCATCTGTGCCAGCCCCACGCATCAGGCCTCCAGTGCGCATTCCCAGTCCAGAGCTTCCGGCGACAGTTCCCAGTCCAGAGCTTCCGGCGACAGTTCCCAGTCCAGAGCTTCCGGCGACAGTTCCCAGTCCGGAACCTCCTGAGACGGCCCACAGTCCGGAACCTCCTGAGACGGCTCACAGTCCGGAACCTCCTGAGACGGCCCACAGTCCGGAACCTCCTGAGACGGCCCACAGTCCGGAACCTCCTGAGACGGCCCACAGTCCGGAACCTCCTGAGACGGCCCACAGTCCGGAACCTCCTTAGACGGCCCACAGTCCGGAACCTCGAGAGACGGCCCACAGTCCGGAGCCTCCTGAGACGGCCCACAGTCCGGAGCCTCCTGAGACGGCCCACAGTCCGGAGCCTCCTGAGACGGCCCACAGTCCGGAGCCTCCTGAGACGGCCCACAGTCCAGAGCCTCCTTAAACGGCCCACAGTCAGGAGCCTCCTGAGACGGCCCACAGTCCGGAGCCTCCTGAAATGGCCCACATTCCAGAGCCTCCTGAGATGGCCCACAGTCCGGAGCCTCCTGAGGCAGTCCGGAGCCTCCAGCGATGGCCCGCAGTCCGGAGCCTCCAGCGACGTCCCCCAGTCCGGAGCCTCCAGCAACATCGCGCAGTCCGGAGTCTCCAGCGGCGTCCCGCAGTCCGGAGTCTCCAGCGGCGGTCCGCAGTCCAGAGTCTCCGGCGGCGGTCTGCAGTCCAGAGCCTCTGGTGATGATCCACGGTCCGGTGACACGAAAGCGGAGGGATCAGCTGGCGGAGCGGGGGCTACGCCCTGAACCGGAGCCGCCTCCTATGCTGGCAGATAAGCAGGATGTGAGGGTTCTTCGTCCCGCACCAGAACCGCCTCCGATGCAGGAGGAGCCGCGGGATGTGAAGTTTCTTCGTCCTGCACTGACATTAGACACCCACCCTAACTCTCCCTGGTTTTTTTTGGTTGTTTAAGGTTGTGCGTTCGGAGTCCTCACCTTTGGGGGGGGTACTGTCACATCCTGACCATAGAAAGCTTTTATTTTCTATGGTAGAGTAGGTCAGGGCGTGACAGGGGGTTTTGTCTAGTTTATTTATGTCTATGTTGGTTCTAGTTTCTTTTTTCTATGTTGGGGTTTTTGTCTAGTTTCTGTATTTCTATGTTTTTTGGGGGGGATGATCTCCAATTAGAGGCAGTTGGTCATCGTTGTCTCTAATTGGGGATCATATTTAAGTTGTTGTTTTTCCCACTAGGTTTTGTGGGAGATTATTTTGAGTAAGTGTATGTTGCACCTCTTCATCACGGTTTGTTGTTTTGTTTATTAGTTTATATTGTATGTTATAATGAAATGTGGAACGATATACACGCTGCGCATTGGTCTTCATCATACGACAGCCATGACAACAACCAAGCACCCAAGCTGAAGAAAGACGAGTAGGCTACAATTCCTGATTATTTATCAGTGCAATTTTGACAGCCAACTAGCTGAAAATGTTTGAGAGGGTTTATCTAATGTTCCTTCGTTAGATTTCAGCTCTACTTGCTCTGGCTAGAATTAGTTGTGTATCTTGTTGTTGTTGATGTGTGAGCTCACTTGCGCTGAGGTGGGACGGGTGACAATATCTGAGGTGTGTCCTTAAAAACCTTCAGTATGCGCTGGTGGGGGTACTTAAGACCAACCGAAAGCTGGTCTTAGCTTAGCGTAGGTTATAGCATGGATTTTGACAACGGAAGTGCAGCCTATCCAGCGGTGATGCACAGTGCCCATATGCACAATGAACAAGAGAGATGTGCTTTTAGTGCCCATAAACCTTGTATTTAGAAACATTAAAAAAATCTTGTTTCGTTTAATTAAAAACCAAGCGTAGCCTCCCCTCCTTTCAATGAAGGACAGTTTTTTTTTGTCATGCCCAATGCATTCGCCAAGTAGTCAAGACTGTCGATAAAGGGTTTGGCTTGTGAGACCACTTTGAAATGAATGTTAATCACCAAACATTTATTAAATTATCAAGTTTGGCAGCAGTAAAACGTTTAAGTTATTTTCATGTTACAATTGATTGTTTTCCGTTTTGTTTGATTAAAAAAGAAGCCTTTATAGGAGGCTACATTTACCCTACTACATCGAAAGCTAGTTCAACAGCAATGCGTCTGGTGTCTTTCTCATCGTGGCCAATTTTTGGCCTCCATACTAGCCTCCATACAAGGTTTCTAAATGGTGTACTCGTGAGGCTTTTGCCGACATGCTTTGCATTATTCACAATTCACATAGACCAACCTGCAGTGCATACTCCAATCGACTTGTATCCGTTCCCATTTCCAAAGAGCGCTTCTTGTCCGGTTACCAAAGACCCGCTCTTCGAAACATAGGCTATTCATATTTTTCACTCCTATAATGCCATTTCAACGGTAGGCCTAGGCTGTCTCTTACTAACTGAGATTGTGCCTCATACGTACAGTAGAACTAACGGGAGCCTAGTATTTTATAATTGAGGAGAAGTGTGATTCCGTAAAGACCTATACTAGTTGAAGCCAATTACAATGTTGACTGTCAACACTCCAAACATATTGAGCAAACACTGGATTTTTTTATTTTTCTGTTGCCATCAATCGTTACTGTAGCCTATGCTATTTAACAAACTGTAGTATCAATCCACAATGGACTAGGACGGGAATATTCCTCACCCCCAGGTGGATTGGACAACGCAAAGACCATCAATAAACTACAGAACCAGTGAGTGGCCAAGACCTCGTCACACCTAAAACTTGTTTATTCATCAAAACCCAGCCCTTTCGCACTACCGCCAGCTATATCGCTCAAAATAAAGGCTGTGAAAATAGCTAAAATATTTCTGACACACCCCTGGACCTATAGCACTTCCGTCAGCGCTTAGATTTACCATTGTGTTAGGTAAAATACAGCCTTCCGGATCTAAAAAGTGTTATTGGATTCATTTATACACTTTTGTTGATCCATTTAATCCAAACTTTGACCATAACATTTATTTTTTTATCCTTTGAACTCCCACTCTTACGCAAACAAAACAGAACAAGAAAATGTCACATGAAACAATTCTCTACAAACAGGAACTTGTAAGCGTTGCTTTGTTCCATTAAGTGAAAACAAACACTTTCCGTGGGCGGAATTAGTCCTCTGACATAATTAGCAGCGTGCCACTTCAGACACCACAGAACGAGAGAGCCAATGTTCACAACTTCCTTTACTAATTAAACTCTCTCTCTCTCTCTCTCTCTCTCTCTCTCTCTCTCTCTCTCTCTCTCTCTCTCTCCTTCTAAACACTTCTGAGGCCAGCAGTAAATACAGCAGGAACAATTTTACAATGTGACTCAGACTAATGGGCCTAATGGGCAGTATGTGTATGTGTGTGTGTGTGTGTGTGTGTGTGTGTGCGCACGCGTGTGAGCATGTGCGTGAGCACTAAAGCACTCCCTCTAACAATGCATACTGTCATTCAACCTCGGCACTAAAGTTTCCATCTGTGGTGGTAACAGTTATGTAAGCCTGTCAAGGGCGGCGTAATAACAAACTAACCAGTCTCTCACAGAAAGAGAACCACAACAGCTAGAGAACACTAGAATAGACTTGTTACAGCATCAAAATGGCATATGACTCATCTGAACTTTAGGTTTCTATGGACAAGGAGAGTGAAGGCACATACTGTCTTCCCCATCAGTCAACCTTTCTGCTTTTTGTTACTCTGACTAACCATGTCAAAGTAATGGTTTCTCTGAATTTCAATTCTCTTTCCTTTCTGTCCAGGTTGTGCGCTAAATAAAAAATACATAAAAAAAAATCCACTGTTACCTCTGTTGTAGCAAAGGCAGCCAATGTCGCTCACTACTGGTTGCTGACTACTGCTGCAGCATAGGGGAGACACACATGATAGTGAGAAATCTGCCAAATTGTTTTGGACGTGTTATGATACCTGCCTCCTTGATGATTAGGAGTGTTGATCTAGGATCAGGACATTCCTGTCCATGTGATCTTATTATTTTGACCTAAAAAGCAACACTGATCCTAAATCAGCACTCCTACTCTGAAGGTTGATACGGTACATACGGTCCAGATTCCCTGGTTAATGAAGCCATTGCATGAGACATACGGCCCCTGGTCTCTTCCTCTCTGTCTCTCCCCCAGTGTGTCCAGTCCTGGATTATACACATGACCTGCTCTATCTCTCTGGACCTTTAACCTGGTATCCCCTTCTCCGCTGTTCCTCCAGGACCATTCAGAGATCAACTCCACCATGGTGCGCAGCGAGACCAACACAGCCAGGGTGGAGGGCCTCCGGGCGGGCATGGTCTACGTCGTGCAGGTGCGGGCCAGGACCGTGGCTGGCTTTGGCAAATACAGCGGCAAGATGTGCTTCCAAACCCTCACAGATGGTAAGGACCAAGGGGAAGAGGGGAGGCGAGGGAAGATGGTGGATGGTGGTGGGTAGCTGTGTGTGTTGGTTTGTGTGCGTGTTTGTGTGCGTGTCTGTGTGTTTGAGAGAGAGAGAGAAACTGTAAGAGAGAGAGACACATAGAATAGGAGTGGATATAGAGCAGAGAGGAAGAAGGATTGGGAATTTGATATCGGATCCTATGATTGTTAATCGCTGTGTGACAACATGTTTATGGATGTTTGATGAACACTGTATTTCTAAATCCACTTTCTTAACGATCGTGTATGAGATCGTTAAGAACAATATATTCGAGTTAAGAATGGTGGTTTTGAGCATTTGTCTTTTCCTGTGTGTAACTGCTTGATCCAAACTGCTTAGCTAATTGGTTCTTCATTGAGCCCGTATGTTGCTGACGAGCTATCCCAGAATGCTTAGCTGTGATTAGTGGCTGATGTGATTAATTATTTGCCACCCGGGGTTGGATTTTCAGGGGGGCGCAACACCTGCTACACTGGCACGCGGGAGGGGAGGGGAGGGGGGGGGGGTGACAGTATGAGAGCATGTGTCCAGGTGTTTGTGCGTGGGTGTACGGCACATCTCCTGTCTTTCTTCTGCAATATGCTGCCAGATGATTTACAACACTCTACAGTCGTGGCCTAAAGTTTTGAGAATGACACAAATATTAATTTTCACAAAGTCTGCTGCCTCAGTGTCTTTAGATATTTTTGTCAGATGTTACTATGGAATACTGAAATATAATTACAAGCATTTCATAAGTGTCAAATGCTTTTATTGACAATTACATTAAGTTGATGCAAAGAGTCAATATTTGCAGTGTTGACCCTTCTTTTTCAAGACCGCTGCAATCCGCCCTGGCATGCTGTCAATTAACTTCTGGGCCACATCTTGACTGATGGCAGCCCATTCTTGCATAATCAATGCTTGGAGTTTGTCAGAATTTGTGGGTTTTTGTTTTTCCACTCACCTCTTGAGGATTGACCACAAGTTCTCAATGGGATTAAGGTCTGGAGAGTTTCCTGGCCATGGACCCAAAATATCGATGTTTTGTTCCCCAAGCCACTTAGTTATTCCTTTTGCCTTATGGCAAGGTGCTCGTATCATGCTGGTAAAGGCATTGTTCGTCGCCAAACTGTTCCTGGATGGTCGGGAGAAGTTGCTCTCGGAGGATGTGTTGGTACCATTCTTTATTCATGGCTGTGTTCTTAGGCAAAATTGTGAGTGAGCCCACTCCCTTGGCTGAGAAGCAACTCCACACATGAATGGTCTCAGGATACTTTACTGTTGGCATGACATAGGACTGATGGTAGCCCCAAACAATCGGAAAGGGGATTCATCAGAGAAAATGACTTTACCCCAGTCCTCAGCAGTCCAATCCCGATACCTTTTGCAGAATATCAGTCTGTCCCTGATGTTTTTCCTGGAGAGAAGTGGCTTCTTTGCTGCCCTTCTTGACACCAGGCCATCCTCCAAAAGTCTTCGCCTCACTGTGCATGCAGATGCACTCACACCTGCCTGCTGCCATTCCTGAGCAAGCTCTGTACTGGTGGTGCCCCGATCCCACAGCTGAATAAACTTTAGGAGACGGTCCTGGCGCTTGCTGGACTTCCTTGGGCGCCCTGAAGCCTTCGTCACAACAACTGAACTGCTCTCCTTGAAGTTCTTGATGATCCGATAAATGGTTGATTTAGGTGCAATCTTACTGGCAGCAATATCCTTGCCTGTGAAGCCCTTTTTGTGCAAAGCAATGATGACGGTACGGGTTTCCTTGCAGGTAACCATGGTTGACAGAGGAAGAACAATGATTCCAAGCACCACCCTCCTTTTGAAGCTTCCAGTCTGTTATTTGAACTCAATTAGCATGACAGGGTGATCTCCAGCCTTGTCCTCGTCAACACTCACACCTGTGTTAACAAGAGAATCACTGACATGATGTCAGCTGGTCCTTTTGTGGCAGGGCTGAAATGCAGTGGAAATGTTTTTGGGGGATTCAGTTCATTTGCATGGCAAAGAGGGACTTTGCAATTAATTGTAATTCATCTGTTCACTCTTCATAACATTCTGGAGTATATGCAAATTGCCATCATACAAATTGAGGCACCAAACTTAGTAAAAATTAATATTTGTGTCATCTCAAAACTTTTGGCCACAACTGTACATGCTCCGGGTAGAAGATGAGCTTTTAGGCACAGGTCTAGGGTCAGTTACCTTCTCAGAATCCTAACCGTAACCACTGGGGAGGTAAAACACTAAACATGCCTTCTTATCTATCTATGATTCACATCGAAGGGCAAATCTCCGCTTGACATCACAAATGCCACAACTCCCCCTAATCCTCCGTCCTTTCCTCACTCTCTCCCTCTATCCCTCCCCATAGCCCTTCCTCCCTGTCAGATAGTCCAGAGGTGGATAAGTGCAGGTGTTGTTCTAATCTGCGGGAGCAGATTTAGTAGTCTTGACACAAACTCTAATACACTGCATGACCAAAAGTATGTGGACATCTGCTCGTCGAACATCTCATTCCAAAATCATGGGCATTAACCTGGAGTTGGTCCCCCCTTTGATTCTATACACACACAAAAAAACAACCTCCACTCTTCTGGGAAGGCGTTCCACTAGATGTTGGAACATTGCTGCGGGGGCTTGCTTCCATTCAGCCACAAGAGCATTAGCGAGGTTGGGCACTGATGTTGGGCAGTCGGCGTTCCAATTCATCCCAAAGGTGTTCGATGGGGTTTAGGTCAGGGCTCTGTGCAGGAGAGTCAAGTTCTTCCACACCGATCTTCACAAACCATTTATGTATGGATCTCGCTTTATGCACAGGGGCATTGTCATGCTAAAACAGGAAAGGTCCTTCCTCAAACTGTTGCCACAAAGTTGGAAGCACAGAATCGTCTAGAATGTCATTGTATGCTGTGGTGTTAAGATTTCCCTTCACTGGAACTAAGGGGCCTAGCCAGAATCATGAAAACAGTCCCAGACCATTATTCCTCCTCTGACAAACTTTACAGTTGACACTTTCCATTGGGGCAGGTAGCGTTCTCCTGGCATCCGCCAAACCTAGATTTGTCAGTCGGATTGTAAGATAGTAAAGCGTGTTTCATCACTCCAGAGAACGAATTTCCACTGCTCCAAAGTCGAATGGCAGCGAGCTTTACACCACTCCAGCCAATGCTTGGCATAGAGAATGGTGATCTTAGGCTTGTGTGTGGCTGCTCGGCCATGGAAACCCATTTCATGAAGCTCTCGATGAACAGTTATTGTGCTGATGTTGCTTCCAGAGGCAGTTTGGAACTCGGTAGAGAGTGTTGCAACCGAGGACAGAAGATTTTTATGCACTACTTCGTGGCTGAGCCGTTGTTGCTCCTATACGTTTCCTTTTCACAATAACAGCACTTACAGTTGATCGGGGAAGCTCAAGCGGGGCAGAAATTTGACAAACTGAATTTGTTGGAAAGGTGGCATCCTATGGCGGTGCCACGTTGAAAGTCACTGAGCTCTTCAGCAAGGCCATTCTACAGCCAATGTTAGTCTATGGAGATTACATGGCTGTGTGCTCCATTTTATACACCTGTCAACAACAGGTCTGGCTGAAATAGCCTAATCCACTCATTTGAAAGGGTGTCCACATACTTTTGTATATATAGTGTACCAGCCATGTCGCTCAAGATCCAAGGCTAAATTCAACGTTCGTCCAGGTACCCAGGACCCCAGCCACTACAAAACGGCCACTAGGAGCGACGGTGAAGGCTATTACCATCAAGAAGGCTTGCGGTTTGCTAGAGCGTTGGGGATGGGCGTAAGCCGCGAGCTCCGGCTCCGAGGGCCGGATGTTCAATCCCAGAACTCTTTTTGTTTTAATCCTTTCCCAAACCTTAACTCTTATCTTAACCATTCTAAATGAATGCCTAAACTTAACCTTTGATGTTTGACATTTATAGACAAACGTCGGATTCTGAAGTGAGACTGAGAGCTTGTTGATTTTACACCTGTCAGCCTGGTAGACCCATCCGCTAAATCCCTCACCCTATGTAGTGTCTGCCTCACCTGTCCTCCCCGCTTCCCCCGGGCCCACCTCTTCTCACCCGTGTCAACAACACCCTCCACTTGTCTCACCCCACCCTCCACTTGTCTCATCACCTTCTTCACTGGCTGCCCTCCTCCATCCTTCTCTCTGAATCTTCTCTTTTTCCTCTTCTCTCCCCCTCCTCTCACAGTCGACAATCCCTCATATCTGTCTGTCATCACATTGTCAAATGCCTCCCACAGTTGTCTCCTCACCCCCCACCATCACCCCACTCACTCAGTTATTTGATTGACAGGTGCAATGAGGAGGACATGATTGGCCATTTTCTCAGAAGTGAGGTTACAAGTTTATCAACTTTGAAAGAAGAATTACTTTCCCATTGTTCCTCAACTGCAGTGTATGATATACCATTTTGGAGGTCTGTGTCTCTACTTTTATCCAATGTAAAAAACATAATTTCACATTTTTCTACATAAGACTGAATCAATGCGATCGGTCACATATAATGACGAGATGCACATCTCCACCATTTCAAACTGTTGAAGATGGACAGAAGGGTGTGTTCATAACAATTCAACTGTTCAACTTTAGCTAGCAAATAGATAGAGTTGGCTAAACTTGAAATATAAAGATTTATTGGCTAATCACTAGCACGTGGGCTTGAGAGATTGTTGATGAGACCTGGAGCTACAAAAAGTGAGTCATTATTAGTGAATGTGCATTATGCATCGTTCTAGTTACATTTGTAACAAAAAAAGGGCATTTTCATAGACAGACTTGAAAACCTGACAGAGACAGACTTTTGATAAAATAATTTAATTATTAGTGGATCTTATGGTTGTGGAAGGCCTAGGTATAACTTCACAAGCCCTGAATTCATTAGATTATTGCTGACTGTTTGAAATGCAGTGGAATCATGGAATCAATCATGGCACCTATGGAATCATGTAGTAACCAAAAAAAAGTAACAAAACTAAATGTATTTTATATTTGAGATTCTTCAAAGTTGCCACCCTTTGCCTTGATGACAGCTTTGCACACTCTTTGGCATTCTCTCAACCAGCTTCATGAGGTAGTCACCTGGAATGCATTTCAATTAACAGGTTTGCCTTGTTAAAAGTTAATTTGTGGAATTTCTTTCCTTCTTATTGCATTGGAGACAATCAGTTGTGTTGTGACAAGGTAGGGGTGGTATACAGAAGATAGCCCTATTTGGTAAAAGACCAAGTCCATATTATGGCAAGAATAGCTCAAATAAGCAAAGAGAAATGACAGTCCATCATTACTTTAAGACATGAAGGTCAGTCAATCCTGGAAAATTTCAAGAACTTTGAAAGTTTCTTCAAGTGCAGTCGCCAAAACTATCAAGCGCTATGATGAAACTGCCTCTCATGAGGACCGCCACATGAAAAGTTAATTTGTGGAATTTGTGGAACCAGAGTTACCTCTACTGCAGAGGATAAGTTAATTAGAGTTAACTGCACCTCAGATTGCAGCCCAAATAAATGCTTCACAGAGTTCAAGTAGCAGACACGTCAACATCAACTGTTCAGAGGAGACTACGTGAACCAGGCCTTCATGGTCAAATTGCTGCAAAGAAACCACTACTAATGGACACTAAGAAGAAGATGAGACTTGCTTGGGCCAAGAAACAAGAGCAATGGACATTAGACTGGTGGAAATCTGTTATTTGGTCTGATGAGTCCAAATTTGAGATTTTTGGTTCCAACCGCCGTGTCTTTGTGAGACTTACATGCTGACCAGACTGGACACGTCGTGTGCCCGAGTGTGGCAAAATAAATATAGAAATCCATGTTATTCAATTATTGTACCCACCCTGCTCTCGCGCACCAACGAGCGTCTGCGATGCCAAGGGCTAAAATAGAACTCCTTTTTATTTCTGATGCAGATTGCGCTGCAAGTCCTGCCTCTCCCATCTCCTCATTGGTTTATAGAAGCAGGTACCCACGTGCCATCTCCTCATTGGTTATACCCATGTTGGTGATTGAAATACAAACTGTTTTGCCGGTTGTCATGGTAATACTATGAAAGTGTAGATGCCAATCACCATATAAGTTCAAAGATGAAAAAGCCTGGAAGGAGAGATGACTAGAAACGATTCGGTTGGCAGTTTTATGTGTGGATTAATTGTCGTAGTAGAGGACATTGTGCATTTCAGGTAAAATAAAAACTCAATGTTTATATCCCAGGACAAATTTGCTAGCAAAAGGAAGCTAGCTAAATAGGACACATAAGCTAGCAAGTGCAACCTAACTAGCTAAATTGCCATACATGTTTAATGCTTTTCGACCTGTCCCCAAATTAAAGTCATTGGTTCAGAGTTTGTTTTGATATTTTAACATGCGTGTCGTGATCGCGTTTGGTGTAGGGGGACAAAATAAATGTATGCACGATAGCACACCATGGCGCACATGCGCAGACGGTTTGGGTTCCGTATTAGAGTAGGTGAACAGATGATCTCCGCATGTGTGGTTCCCTCTGTGAAGCATGGAGGATGAGGTGTGATGGTGTGGGGGTGACACTGTCTGTGATTTATTTAGAATTCAAGGCCCATTCAGCATGGCTACCACAGCATTCTTCACTGATACGCAATCCTATCTAGTTTGTGCTTAGTGGAACTATCATTTGTTTTTCAACAGGACAACGACCCAAAACACACCTCCAGGCTGTGTAAGGGCTATTTGACCAAGAAGGAGAGTTATGAAGTGCTGCATCAGATGACCTGGCCTCCACAATCCCCCGACCTCAACCCAATTGAGATGGTTTGGGATGAGTTGGACAACAGAGTGAAGGGAATAACCGTTGGAAAAGCATTCCTCATGAAGCTGGTTGAGAGAATGCCAAGAGTGTGCAAATCTGTCATCAAGGCAAAGGGTGGCTAAAAAAATAAAAAATATGACCATATCACCCAGCCCTACATGACTGATTGTAATGTGCTGTTATTTACTGTTAGCTAGCACTCAGACAGTTGATTTCTGCTCAAGCCAATCATAATTTACACCTGTCTGAGTTTAGGAGACTACTTCAGCAGCATAGAGAAATAGCCCACTGACTTTACAGGGAACAAAAGAGTAGGCCTGTAATTCACACTATCAAGTGTACTTTTAGTTTCTTATTTTATAGATATTTCAGATAGTATATCACCACTCTAAAGACTTCTCCTTTTGTCCCATTGCTGTAAAGCGAATTTCAGTTTGCCCGCAGCATGCTAAATCTTGCTCAAGAAACACCAATAGAGTAGCCCTAAGGCCCTAAAACAGCCACACAAAGACACGATATAGGACTGAGGCAGTTTAGTGTGCCTTTAGAAGTTCTTTGGGCTCCCCTCTGAACTCCTGTGCCATTCTTCCTCCTTTCGGCCGCTAACGTTTAGCTGTATATCTGACTGTCTAACAGCAGCTTGTGTCTGAACATCCCCGGTAGAAATTTCAAGGTGGTCTTTTATGTCTGTCAGACTGTGACCGGAGGGATTAGGAATGGCTACAGAAAACACTCTCTCTATCGATCATTCTCCCTCTCTCTACCTCTCTCACAGCTCCCTCCCTCTCACTTGAGCTCGCTCTATTGGTCTCTTCTATGGAAATGTACAGGTGACAGTCTGCAGGGCTTAACTCTACGTATAGGCTGTTACCAAACCATGGTGACGCTCAATGTGTTGCACTCAACATCTCAGAGCTGAGGAGCCTATACTCCCCTCTGTATTTGCTTGGACAGCGAAGCTAAAACGTTTCATTTGGCTCTATAGACGAGTGGGTTGTTTAGCAACAAAACCGATGCGTGCGCAACGGTGGAGCAAAACAGGCAGTTTTGACAACATGTAGTTGATAACATGTAAACTATATTTCCTCTTCAAATCTTTTTTGAAAACATAAATATATTTGCACAATGAGCACTTGTTGTCTCTCAAATACATTGTTACAGTTGTTGGTTAGCTAGCTAGCGAATTTGAGCCATATTAGCATAGACATGAGAAGAATCAAAACGCCTCAAAACAAGACGTGGTATCAATAACAAGATACAACAAGCTGAAACAAGCCACCGATGATTCCCCACATGGCTTCGTGTCATTGTCGCTCGATATCTGACTGTCCAGAATCATAAGAACACACGGACTTCTGCTTCATCGACGTGCGTGCATTGTTTTCATAACATTGCCAGCTAACTCGTCTATATACAGAATGTCACCTTTTATTTGAGGTTATTTTCATACATATCTGTTTTCCTGTTTGGAAATGAAAGCACTTTATGTATCTAGTCCCCCCCATTTGAAGGTATCATAAGTATTTGGACAAATTTACTTACAGTATAGTCAGAAGTGTAGTATTTGGTCTCATATTACTAGCACACAATGACTACATCCAGCTTGTGACTCTCCAAACTTGTGGGATGCATTTGCAGTTTGTTTTGGTTGTGTTTCGGGTTGTGTTGTGCCCAATAGAAATGAATGGTAAATCCTGTATTGTGTCATTAGCTTCACTGTCCAAATAAATACGTTGGGGAGTGTATGTGTTCTATCAATGCTCATGTCCACCTGGACTAACCATGCTGTTCTTTCTGTTCCCGCACCTTTTCTTTTTTCTTTACATTCTCTCCATACCCCTCACACCACCTTCTCCTCCTCTCCCTGTCCTCCTTTCACACTCTTCTCTGCCTGTCTTTACACTTTACCCTCCCCCTCTCTCTGTTTCTCTCTCTCTATTTCTATCTCTCTCTTTCTCTCTCTCTCTCTCTGTCTCTCTCTCTCTCTCCATCTGTTTCTCTTTCTAACTCCCCTCCCCTCTCCCTGTCTCTGTAGATGACTATAAGTCAGAGTTGAGAGAGCAGCTTCCTCTAATCGCAGGGTCAGCTGCAGCAGGAGTGGTGTTCATCGTCTCTCTAGTGGCCATCTCCATCGTCTGCAGCAGGTACTGTACAGTCTTGACTGTGTTTAAGTTAGACATGTCCAAAAGTTGTGCCTCACACACACACACACAGGTCTGTCTCACCTACCACCACACCGCATCACAGACAAAGGCTATACACACAGACATTACAATAGGTCCACCAGCTATGACACACACACACACACACACACACACTTAGCCAGCAGGAGGTAAAATACGTTTAAGTTCCATATCTGTATTATTAGTATGCTTCTCTATTAATGATCAATTTTACAGTGATACAAAGGGTTCACGCTGCATTGATCTGAGTTAACTGACTGAATCCAATTTAATTCTAGACAGTTTGTTACAACACATCGCTACCTTTCCCCTTTCCTCTCTCTTTAGAAAAGTTAAAGTTGAATTTAGAATTTGCAGCAGCGCCATTTGTCACCAGTAGCAAAGCGACCATCAGACACGACAGGGTCTTTGATGACGGAGGGAGCAGAAGAGAGACGGAGGAAAACGGATGAAAAGCTACAGACGTGCTATCACATCTCTAATTAAAAACCAGCTCATTCTCATCAGACTTCAATTGGGGCGGTGCAGCTACCGCTAACCCTTAGCCACTGATTCAATTTCAGACCGCGTCGCTTTCAGGCCTCAGTTAGTGAGACTCCGAGACAGATGTAATGATTCCTCTTTGCTCCTCCTTTTATCCTGTCTTTTCAGAACTTTTCTATCTCTCTCTCTCTCGTTCAGGAAACGGGTGTACACCAAGGAAGCGGTGTACAGCGACAAGTTACAGCATTACAGCACAGGAAGAGGTGAGTTCACCACCGCAGCGCCTTGCCGGACAAAACGCTTCTGTTAAATGTTCTGACATTCTCTGCAAAAACAGCCTTTCCACTTTCTAAATGACGTTGACTGACACTCATCTCTCAGGGTTGTATCGGTGATTGACACCACGCGGGTCTGACGACCACTGTCCACGTTGAGGGAAAAAAATAACCCATCCATGTTCTAGCATAGATGTTAATGGTTCTCCTTCCTGATCCAACAGAGGGGAACCAGTCATCCCTTTTCTGCTCTAAGTAACATTGACTGACACGCATCTGGGCGTGTAATCTAACCATGATTGAGCCAGGGTCCTGTCACGTGTTGACTCACACCGCAAAGTTGCCTCAGAGCAAGGCAAGCAAGAGCATGCGTGAGAAACAGTACGCTAGTCGAAACCGAGCCTGTCGGAAGGCTGACCGAGCTGTCTAAAAGAGTGCTTACTTATAGGGGATAGGGTTTTGTCGAGACTGAGACAGAAATCTTTTGCTACTTGGCTCGGTTTTGTCACGGTTAAAGCAGCCGTAGCCCAGAGCTCATTAAAGAGCCAGAGAGAGGGGGAGATAAAATGGCTGCTCCTTTTTCCTACCCCATTCAAACTCACAGAGTCAGTGCTCAGATTTGGTTCTGTCAGAGGCTATTTTAGGGTGAGTGAGTGCAATTAACATGAGTGGAGAAATAAACAAAAGATGTGAGAGATGCTAACAGCGGTTACAGCGCTAATCATCAATTGAGCATTTTGGAGTGGAGGGGGAAAAAAGCAAAAAGTGTTCCTATTCATCTTGTTTTTGCTCCCTCCACTCTCTCCCGCTAATACTAATACTTAGGAATACATTGTGTCCGATCTTTTCTCTTCCTGATTTGACGGACGTTTTTGTAATTACTGTTCATTGGAAGAAACAGCGCCACTTTGATTCTTTTTGGTTGAAATGCGAAAACAGTGTTTCTGGTTTTCACCCTTGGAATGGAGTCTAAAGCTGTTGATGCCTGGTGCAGTGGGTGGGAAATGAACATGCAAACCCTACAACATTAAAGGGATAGTTTGGGGATTTGACTGAATGTGTAAAATCGCTGAATTGTCCCTTGAAAAACTAGAGGTCTGTAGCTGTAGTGAGTGAACCAACATGTTGTCAGTGTTGACGTTATGGGGGCTACACGCATGCACCCACACCAACATGAATACCCCCCCACACACACACACACACACAAACCCTAGTTGGCAGGCTACCAGACTGTATATGGCTGACTGGTCCATGTCAGTGAATGGTAATAGCGTGGTAATGGGTGTCAGTGCTTAAAGACTACAGATGTTAGCACGCAGTCCCAGTGGATCTGGTGCCATGAGATCCAGATGGAGGGAGATGGAGGGGGGGGGGAGGTAGTGAGGAAGAGGAAGTGGGGAGAAGAGCGACACAGTGACAGGAGGATAGGGGGAAAGGAGGAGAGAGCAGAGAGGGAAAGAGGAAGAGAGAGGGAAAGGATCAGAGAGGCAGAAAAGACAAGAGGGAGATGGCTTGGGGATGCACACATTCAGTTTATCTACCCTCCCTCCCTCCCTCCCGCCCTCCCGCCCTCCCTCCCTCCATCTCTCTTTGACATCAACTCTTGCTTGGCTGGATAGGTAAATACTCCAGTGCTGTTCACACACATCCACACACTGTACTTTGTACTCAAGAGGCACAAAGTAGTTATCAACAGCCATCCATAAACATTACACACACCCACACACTTCCACAGGCTTCACACACACACACACACACACACACACACACACACACACACACACACACACACACACACACACACACACACACACACACACACACACACACACACTAATGGAGCCACATACATCTGCTAGCCTCCATATATGTAGGCCTATGGCATACACACACAAATACAGAAACACACACACACACACACTCACACACGCATGCACGCCCACACACATCACGGGCACCTGTCACCATTTATCAACACACATTCACTGACATTCACAAACTCCCACGCAATAAATAGTTAGTACATTCCCACATACATGTATCCATGTGTCACCCACCCACATGCGCGCACACACACACACACACACTCAAACATATACATTTTTACCTTATCCATCAACAAGTTGTCTCAGCTGCTGTTGTTTGTGCTTCAGCATCTGGTGTGTGCATGAATAGACAGACAGCCGACTGTATACCCACCATCTTACAAAGGGCCCAGACTATTCTGACAGCTACGTCTATCATTGGAAAAACGACCCCGGAAATGACAGATTCTTCGACGAACTGCCGTATATTTCACGAAGAAGGTAATTGCGGGCTTGATGGAGTTAGATTTACATTTACGATCCAGGCCAGCGGCGTGTTGATCCCTTATTGCATGCAGACTGCAGACTGTTGTGGATTTTCTCTCTATGATCTCTGCCTTAATAAGTCGCAGTGTGTGTCTGATGAATGATTTTCTCGCATCAGACGTCGGCTAATTAACTTTGTTTATGAACAGATCTGAACTCGTAATGGGGAGAACGCAAGACGGGATGTTAGTTTATATGTGTTGCCTGTAGCGAGTGTACATTATGGCGCTAGGAAGTATATTAGTTTAGGTGCACTTTTGAGCCACATCTGTGTCATGAGCTGTTAGTTATAGTTCTCGCTCTCTCTCTCTATCTAAATCTCTCTCCTTCCTCTCTCCCCCCTCTCCCCCTCTCCCAATGGGCCTTGTTGTTTTATAACTGGGTAAAAATAAACCTGGAGGTTTGGATGCACTTTGGCCCGTACGCACAGATCAAGGAGCCATGAAATATTAAGGCTTGGATCTATTTTTTATCGGTGGGCCATGAAAAGATGCGTCCTAGTTTAACAGGGATTTACCAGAGAGAGGGAGGAGATAAGCGGTTAGCTAATTAAATTATACATGAAAGTGGACTCGGCTCTGTGGAATATGGAAAAAGGCAATGGATTCAAGTTTGTGCGTGTGTGTGTGTGCGCGTGTGCATATGTTTGCATGTGTATACCAGTGGAGGCTGCTGAGGGGAGGATGCCTCATAATAATGGCTGGAACGGTGCGAATGGAATGGCATCAAACACATCATTCCGCTCCAGCCATTACCACGAACCTGTCCTCCCAGTTAAGGTGCCACCAACTTCCTGTGGTGTATACGTGTGTATGCATTCCTATTTACTTGTGTGTTTACCAGGCCTCCGATTCCTGAGATGTGTCTATCAGTATTACTGCCCTTATTTCAGTCACACACATGTCCAGAACGTCATTATAGAATGCCGAGCTCTCAACCCTCTCATTGATTAGCTGTAATCCAATCTCTATAGAGTCTCTAATAAGCAATTCCACAGAGGCAAGGTTCAAGGTAATGAGTGTACTAACAAGACAGGGCTTCCAGCCAAGAGCTATAGGTAAAGTGCCCTGAGCCCCTCCTTGACTAGATCCTGTCCTTCCTATCCCCCTCTCAGCCAGTCCTCAGCCACTCGAGACTCTGCTTAGCCTATGTGCTGCATGTCATGTAGATGAATGAGGTTTGGGAGGAGAAGATGGGTTCATTTCAATCATGGTTGCCATATTGTAAAAATCAGTCTGAGTGGCAATCAATGTCTTTGAGAGAATCAGCTCTCTGAAGTGTTGGGATGGATTTTGGGATCTGTCTTTAGCTGCATCTCAAATGACACCCTATTCCCTATATAGCGCATCACTTTTGACCAGAGCCCTAGTACGCGGCTGTCCCATGTAGCTCTCGTCAAATGTAGTACAAGATATAGCAGATAGGTTGGCATTTCAGACACATATTCTGTGTTGTCATTGCATTTTGTTGAATATGATTCTCACTACGCCCCAAGCCAAGTGATCCTCCATTCCCAGACATCCCCAGACAGTGAACTGTACTCACCTATCTGAGACGCTTGATAGCAAGGCGGGTTTATCAGTTTATGAGCTCCTATGGGGAGAGGCGGTGGGGAAATTGGTTCCTCCGCTATCAAAGGGCAGAGAGGAATGGAGTGAGGGAGAGGAAAGAAAAAAATCTGTCTGCATTTTTCTCTCTCGTGCGTTCTTTTGTTCTCTCTCGCTTTATCTCTCTCGATTTGTCTGTGTGTGTCTCTCTGTTTCTCTATCTCTCTAATTTCTATAGGGAGCAAACAGTATAGCCTTAATGGACTTTACTGTAATTACTGTAATTCAAATCCATTCACACATGCTTGCTTGTTCGCCTCCACCCAAAGAAAAATAATTCATTTTACTAATGCATTTTAACCTTTTGAGAGGTTGTATTAATGTGATGCACAAGCCGTTTTTTTTATTGCACTTTGCTATCATATGCATCATGGACATAACAACATATGACATACTGTGTGGACATATGGACATATTTCAATATTCATCCATTTCCCATTTCACCACCAAAAACACCTTCCATGTACAAAGCCTTTACTCTATTCTGGATTGTTCACTGGCCACTCTGATTGGTTCTAGAGCTCTCCCTGAGAGCCGACATGTCTAACTGCACCTCCCCACTGGGCTGCCCGACCCACTTCTCAGGCTCTCCGGGGATGAAGATCTACATTGACCCCTTTACCTACGAGGACCCCAATGAGGCCGTCCGGGAGTTCGCCAAGGAGATCGATGTGTCCACCGTCAAGATCGAAGAGGTCATTGGTGCAGGTAAATGTGAATGAATGTGTGTGCGTGTGTGAGTGGATGTGAAGGGGTGTGCGGAGGGTGGGGTGCAGTTGTGTGTTGGATATCTTTGTGGGTCAATATTTATTTATGTGTGCAAATTTACAGAGAGGGAAAAAAATCCCCTGCTGATTTTGTACGTTTGCCCACTGACAAAGAAATGATCAGTCTATAATTTTAATGGTAGGTTTATTTGAACAGTGAGAGACAGAATAAGAACAAAAAAATCCAGAAAAACGCATGTCAAAAATGTTATAAAATGATTTGCATTTTAAGGAGGGAAATAAGTATTTGACCCCTCTGCAAAACATGACTTAGTACTTGTTGGCAAAACCCTTATTGGCAATCAGAGGTCAGATGTTTCTTGTAGTTGGCCACTAGGTTTGCACACATCTCAGGAGGGATTTTGTCCCACTCCTCTTTGCAGATCTTCTCCAAGTCATTAAGGTTTCGAGGCTGACATTTGGCAAGTCGAACCTTCAGCTCCCTCCACAGATTTTCTATGGGATTAAGGTCTGGAGACTGTCTAGGCCACTCCAGAACCGTAATGTGATTCTTCTTGAGCCACTTCTTTGTTGCCTTGGCCGTGTGTTTTGGGTCATTGTCATGCTGGAATACACATCCACGACTCATTTTCAATGCCCTGGCTGAGGGAAGGAGGTTCTCACCCAAGATTTGACGGTACATGGCCCCATCCATCGTCCCTTTGATGCGGTGAAGTTGTCCTGTCCCCTTAGCAGAAAAACAACCCCAAAGCATAATGTTTCCACCTCCATGTTTGATGGTGGGGATGGTGTTCTTGGGGTCATAGGCAGCATTCCTCCTCCTCCAAACATGGCGAGTTGAGTTGATGCCAAAGATCTTCATTTTGGTCTCATCTGACCACAACACTTTCACCCAGTTGTCCTCTGAATCATTCAGATGTTCATTGGCAAACTTCAGAGGAGCATGTATATGTGCTTTCTTGAGCAGGGGGACCTTGCGGGCGCTGCAGGATTTCAGTCCTTCATGGCGTAGTTTGTTACCAATTGTTTTCTTGGTGACTATGGTCCCAGCTGCCTTGAGATCATGGACAAGATCCTCCCGTGTAGTTCTGGGCAGATTCCCCAACGTTCTCATGATCATTGCAACTCCACGAGTTGAGATCTTGCATGGAGCCCCAGGCCGAGGGAGATTGACAGTTCTTTTGTGTTTCTTCCATTTGCGAATAATCACACCAACTGTTGTCACCTTCTCACCAAGCTGCTTGGCGATGGTCTTGTAGCCCATTCCAGCCTTGTGTAGCTCTACAATCTTGTCCCTGACATCCTTGGAGAGCTCTTTGGTCTTGGCCATGGTGGAGAGTTTGGAATCTGATTGATTGATTGCTTCTGTGGACAGGTGTCTTTTATACAGGTAACAAGCTGAGATTAGGAGCACTCCCTTTAAGAGTGTAAAAAAAACACTTTTTGTGGTTATTCTGTCTCTCACTGTTCAAATAAACCTACCATTAAAATTATAGACGGATAATTTCTTTGTCAGTGGGCAAACGTATAAAACCAGCAGGGGATCAAATACTTTTTTCCCTCACTGTACAGTATTTTGCCACTGACCTCTTCCAACCTCCTTACCCATGTTACATGTGCCCTGTGATGCACTAGTCTCTCTCTCTCTCTCTCTCTCTCTCTCGACATGTCCTTCCTCAGTGAGCCAGGCCAGACCTTGTTGACTGTATGGAGGACATGCTGATGTGTGTTGATTCATACGGAGACTAAAATAACACCATGCAGGCTAATGAGACAAGGACTGGAATAGACTCCCATGGTCTGGCTGGGACACACTGCATGATAGGAAACACTGTGTGAGGGAAGGATAGGGGGAGATGGAGGAGTGGAAGGAAAGAGGGATGGGGATTTGCTAATTACAGGAAATAGTAGATATTTTCTGTGAATTTGTTGGGTTGTTACTCTTTTAGTTTCTATTGATGAATTTCCTCCCCAGATGCTGAGCTGGAAGGAAGCAAGACAGAATAGTTTCAAAATGAAATTACTACTGCTAGTTTTAAAATGAAAGCTACAATGAAAACTCATGTATGTGTATGTAGTCATAACTACCTAAAATTGGAAGTTACAGGAAATTCTTAGAATGACACTGAACCATTCTTAGAATAATTGTTTTAACAGTAACTGGACTGATATTCCAAGAACAGGCTGGGGAGCCTTATGACCAGACCAGACATGGTTTGACTAGACAGCCTTCCCTGAAGAGCGCCCTCATTCATAGAAAAACACTTATGCCAGCAGCAATGCCAGCAGCGACAGCCTGTCTGATAATGGTCTTCATTTTGAGAGTTCGTTGCAAAAGTTATATATTTTGGTATTTCTTTGTAAATCTGTCTTTTTGCCCCTAGCGGTTCAAATCACGTGCCTCTATGTCATCTCAAGGGTGGGGTACGGTATGAAATACACTCCCTTCTAGATGTGCTGGGTGGTACCACCTCAAGGCTTACTCA
The DNA here is from genome assembly GCF_901001165.1 of Salmo trutta. NCBI lineage: Eukaryota > Metazoa > Chordata > Actinopteri > Salmoniformes > Salmonidae > Salmo > Salmo trutta. The sequence goes on from NC_042977.1 coordinate 18,537,232, forward strand.
AGGCTCCAGAGTGGTGCAGGGGTCTAAGGCACTGCATCTCAGTGCTTAAAGTGTCACTAGTTATGCCCGCCCGACTAGCATCACCACCCTGGACGGTTCCGACCTAGAATATGTGGACAACTATAAATACCTAGGTGTCTGGATAGACTGTAAATTCTCCTTCCAGACTCATATTAAACATCTCCAATCCAAAATCAAATCTAGAATTGGCTTTCTATTTCGCAACAAAGCCTCCTTCACTCACGCCGCCAAACTTACCCTAGTAAAACTGACTATCCTACCGATCCTCGACTTCGGCGATGTCATCTACAAAATAGCTTCCATTATTCTACTCAGCAAACTGGATGCAGTCTATCACAGTGCCATCCGTTTTGTTACCAAATCACCTTATACCACCCAACACTGCGACCTGTATGCTCTAGTCGGCTGGCCCTATCTACATATTCGTCGCCAGACCCACTGGCTCCAGGTCATCTATAAGTCTATGCCAGGTAAAGCTCCGCCTTATCTCAGTTCACTGGTCACGATAACAACACCCACCCGTAGCACACGCTCCAGCAGGTATATCTCACTGGTCATCCCCAAAGCCAACACCTCATTTGGCCGCCTTTCCATCCAGTTCTCTGCTGCCAGTCACTGGAACGAATTGCAAAAATCGCTGAAGTTGGAGACTTTTATTTCCCTCAGCAACTTTAAACATCAGCTACCTGAGCTGCTAACCGATCGCTGCAGCTGTACATAGTCCATCTGTAAATTGCCTACCCAATCTACTTACCTCATCCCCATACTGTTTTATTTTATTTACTTTTCTGATCTTTTGCACACCAGTATTTCTACTTGCACATCATCATATGCTCATTTATCCCTCCGGTGTTAATCTGCTAAATTGTAATTATTCGCTCCTATGGCCTATTTATTGCCTACCTCCTCATGCCTTTTGCACACACTGTAAATAGACTTTCTTTTTTTCTTCTGTGTCATTGACTTGTTTATTGTTTTATTGGCTTGTTTATTGTTTACTCCATGTGTAACTCTGTGTTGTTGTCTGTGTCACACTGCTTTGCTTTATCTTGGCCAGGTCGCAGTTGTAAATGTGAACTTGTTCTCAACTAGCCTACCTGGTTAAATAAAGGTGAAATAAAAATAAAAATACATTCATAAAACTACAGACACCCTGGTTTGAATCCAGGCTGTATCACAACCGGCTGTGATTGGGAGTCCCACAATTGGCCAACCGCCGTCCGGGTTTGGCCGGTGTAGGCCATCATTGTAAATAAGAATTTGCTCTTAACTGACTTGCCTAGTTTAATAAAGGTTAAATAAAAAATATATACAGTTGAAGTCTGAAGTTTACATACACTTAGGTTGGAGTCATTAAAACTCTTTTTCAACCACTCCACAAATTTCTTGTTAACAAACTATAGTTTTGGCAAGTCGGTTAGGACATCTACTTTGTGCATGACACAAGTCATTTTTTCAACAATTGTTTACAGACAGATTATTTCACTTATAAATCACTGTATCACAATTCCAGTGGGTCAGAAGTTTACATACACTAAGTTGACTGTGCCTCTAAACAGCTTGGAAAATTCCAGAAAATTATGTAATGGCTTTAAAAGCTTCTGATAGGCTAATTGACATCATTTGAGTCAATTGGAGGTGTACCTATGGATGTATTTCAAGGCCGCTCAGCAAGGAAGAAGCCACTGCTCCAAAAACAGCCATAAAAATGTCAGACTACGGTTTGCAACTGCACATGGGGACAAAGATCGTACTTTTTTGGAGAAATGTCCTCTGGTCTGATGAAACAAAAATAGAACTGTTTGGCCATAATGACCATCGTTATGTTTGGAGGAAATAGGGGGACGCTTGCAAGCCGAAGAACACCATCCCAACCGTGAAGTACGGGGGTGGCAGCATCATGTTGTGGGGTTGCTTTGCTGCAGGAGGGCTTGGTGCACTTCACAAAATAGATGGCTACATGAAGAGGGAAAATTATGTGGATATATTAAAGCAACATCTCAAGACATCAGTCAGGAAGTTAAAGCTTGGTCGCAAATGGGTCTTCCAAATGGACAATGACTCCAAGCATACTTCCAAAGTTGTGGCAAAATGGCTTAAGGACAACAAAGTCAAGGTATTGGAGTGGCCATCACAAAGCCCTGACCTCAATCATATAGAAAATGTGTGGGCAGAACTGAAAAAGCATGTGCGAGCAAGGAGGCCTACAAACCTGACTCAGTTACACCAGCTCTGTCAGGAGGAATGGGCCAAAATTCAACCAACTTATTGTGGGAAGCTTGTGGAAAGCCACCCAAATTGTTTGACCCAAGTTAAATAATTTAAAGGCAATGCTGCCAAATACTAATTGAGTGTATGTAAACTTCTGACCCACTAGGAATGTGATGAAAGAAATAGAAGCTGAAATAAATAATTCTCTCTACTATTATTCTGACATTTCACATTCTTAAAATAAAGTGGTGATCCTAACTGACCTAAGCCAGGGAATTTTTACTAGGATTAAATGTCCAGAATTGTGAAAAACTGAGATTAAATGTATTTGGCTAAGGCGTCTGTAAACTTCCGACTTCAACTGTATATACAAAAGTACAAATTAGTGGATTCGGCTATTTCAGCCACAACCGTTGCTTACAGGTGAATAAAATCGAGCACACAGCCATGCAATCTCCATAGACAAACATTGACCTCACTGAAGAGCTCAGTGACTTTCAAAGTGGCACCGTCAAAGGATGCCACCTTTTTGTCAATTGTCTGCCCTGCTAGAGCTGCCCTGGTCGACTGTAAGTGCTGTTGTTGTGAAGTGGAAACGTCTAGGAGCAACAACGGCGCAGCTGAGAAGTGGTAGGTCACACAAGCTCACAGAATGGAACCGCCGAGTGCTGAAGTACGTAGCGCGTAAAAATAGTCTGTTCTCGCTTGCAACACTCACTATCGAGTTCCAAACTGCCCCAGGAAGCAACGTCACCACAATAACTGTTCTTCGGGAGCTTCATGAAATGGGTTTCTATGGCCGAGCAGCCGCACACAAGCCTAAGATCACCATACGCAATGCCAAGCATCAGCTGGGGTGGTGTAAGGCTCGCTGCCATTGGACTCTGGAGCAGTGGAAACACGTTCTCTGGAGTTATGAATCACGCTTCACCATCTGGCGGTCCGACGGACAAATCTGGGTTTGGCGGATCCCAGGAGAACGGTACCTGCCGAATGCATATTGCCAACTGTAAAGTGTGGTGGAGGTGGAATAATGGTCTGGGGCTGTTTTTCATGGTTCAGGCTAGGTCCCTTAGTTCGAGTGAAAGGAAATCTTAATGCTAGAGCATACAATAAATTCTAGATGATTATGTGCTTCCAACTTTGTTGCAACAGTTTAGGGGGGGCCCTTTCCTCTTTCAGCATGATAATGCCCCCATGCACAAAGCGAGGTCCATACAGAAATGGTTTGTTCGAGATCGGTGTGGAAGAAGCTTGACTGGCCTGCACATGGCCCTGACTTCAACTCCATCGAACACCTTTAGGATTAATTGAGACGTTGACTGTGAGCCAGGCCTAATTGTCCAACATCAGTACCCAACCTCGCTAATGCGCTTGTGGCTAAATGGAAGCAAGTTTCCGCAGCAATGTTCGAACTTCTAGTGGAAAGCCTTCCCAGAAGAGTGGAGGCTGTTATAGTAGCAAAGGGGGGGACCAACTCCTTATTAATGCCCATGATTTTGGATTGAGATGTTGGACGAGCAGGTGTCCATATACTTTTGGTCACGTAGTGTCATTTTGATTAGTGAAAACACTGCTTGTGAACTATGGTCCAACATGCAAGTTGTGTAGGATCCGTGGTCAATGAAAGTTTATTGAGCCAGATTTAAGGTCTTGCACTAGCACAATCTAATGGATTCCTATTTACCGAAATCTCTAGGTCTAATACTTGATCTCTCTAGATTGTTGATCTAGCGCTATAACCACACACTCTCTCCCCCAGGTGAGTTTGGTGAGGTGTACAAGGGACGTCTGAAGCTCCCAGGCAAGAGGGAGATCTACGTGGCCATTAAGACCCTGAAGGCAGGATACGTGGAGAAGCAGAGGCGGGACTTCCTGTCCGAGGCGTCAATCATGGGACAGTTCGACCACCCCAACATCATCAGACTTGAGGGCGTGGTCACCAAGAGTCGGCCAGTCATGATCGTCACAGAGTTTATGGAGAACGGGGCCCTTGATTCCTTCCTGAGGGTGAGTTATAGAGCATGTGTGTATCAAGCATCTTAGAGTAAAAGAGCTGCTCTAAGATCAGCTAGTCTCCCTGTACATGTAATCTTATTCCTTATGATTTAAAAGGCAAAACTGATCCTTGATCAGCACTCCCACTATGAGACACAGGAATATGGAGGGTTTTCAGTCGACTATGCCTAATTAATAATGTATTAACACAGTTTACCATGTCTTTTTGTAGTATCTTTATAGAAATGTTATACTGTGGTACAGCCAAGAATAGGGTTTAGGATTAGAGCACATTGAGCTCTATTTTAACTAACCTAACGCAAAGGTAAATCTAAGCCAGGGATCATCAACTAGATTCAGTTGCTGAACAATTTTTTCCTGGAGTGGATTGTAGTGGGGTCGGAACATAATTACAAATAATTTGTAGACTGCAAATTGACCGCAAGAAGCCCAAAGAGGTATCTTTGACTAAAACATAATAATTTCAAACCTTGCTTACATTTGTATTTGATCACGTGTCTCTATATTATACGTGGGAATAATTGGGAACAGATTTCTTAATCACTTGGAGCTGATTTCCTGGTGTTTTTACAGTCTTATGTCCAACAATGAAAATTCCACAGAAAACTTGGGGGGCCAAATAAAACCACCCGCGGGCCAAATTCGTCCCACGGGCCTTCAGTTGCGGAACCATGATCTAAGCGCTGGCAGTAGCGCTATAGGTCTGAGGGTGTGTCAGAAATATTTGGGGTTTTGATTAATAAACAAGTTGCAGGTGTGACGAGGGCTTGGCCACTCACTGGCCAATCAATGCGTTCCATGGCTTAAAACTGCATGTGTTTGTCTTAAATTCTGTAGATTATTGATGGTCTTTGAGTTGTCATCAACTCCAATTCGGCTGGGGCATGGAATATTCTTGTCCTGGTCCATTGTTGATTAATTCTACAACTTATCTAATAGCCTAGGCTATAGTAATGAGTAATAGCAACAGTAAAAAAATACGAAAACATCCAGAATTTTCTCAATAGACTATGCTTGGAATGTTGGCAGTCAACATTGTTGTAATTGACTTCAACGAGCCTAGCCTACATGTCTTTACGCATTGCACTTCTCCTCAAATGAAAATACTAGGCTACCGTAAATTGTATTGTATGTGTGTGACACAAAATCTCAATAAGCAAAATATAGCCTAGGCGTACCATTGATGCTGCACTATAGGACTGAGTAATTTAAATACGTTTGAAGTGCATATTTGGTAACCGGATGAGAGGCGCTCTTTGGAGATAGGGATGGATACTTAAACAAGTGAAATGAAGTATGCAAGTAGGCATATGTGTGTCTGATTTAGGATGTGCAGTATATTTTCAATTCAAGACCCTCTGACGAATAGACCATTTAAACACCTTTTATGGATAGACTACGTTGCAAGACCAGGATAAAAAAAGGCACGACAGCATTGCTGTTGAACCAGCCTTAGTAGTCGAGTCCTAGGGTAAGGGGAGCCTATGAAGGGCTTGATATGAAACGGAAAACAAGCAATCTGTTTTTGAAAACAACAACAATATTTCTAAATAGGATGGGGTCAGAAGCATGACCTCATAAATCTCTCGTTCTATGGCACTGTGTGCACACGTTGGCCTTAGTGTCTTTACACATAACATTCACACGTCTATACAAAAAACTAGGCTCCTGTCAATTGTATCGTTGCCTATGTGCGAGGAAGATTCTCAAAAAAATCGGCCCTTGATATGGCATTATAGGATTGAATAGTTTGGAGGAACGTGTCTTTGGTAATCAGACGAGGGGAATGGGAGATGAACATGGGGATGAACAGCCTACTCAATCAAGTGAAATGAAGTATGCAGGTATGTGAATTATGAATAATGAAAAAGCATGAGGGCACAAACCTCCAAAATATGTCAAAGCACTCTCAGTTGACCAGTAGACTTTCAGTAGGTCTCAGTAGCACCAGTATAACTCTCAGTAGAGCCCTTTATTCATAGGCTACTTGGATAATGGCCAGCATAAAAAGACAGACCTATGCGAAACTGCTAAACCAGCGTTGATTAAAGGGAGAGTAGGCTATGCTTGGTTTTTAATCAAATTAAATGGGGGGGAAACCCATTTTTTTTTATCTTTCTGAATACGAGATTCACTGGCACAAAAGCAACATCTCTCTTCCCCTGGGCCTTGTGCGTCATGGCTGGATAGGCTGAGCTCCTGCTCTCAAAACCAATGCCATCATCAACTGCATTACCGTTAAGACCTGCTTTTTCTGGGTCTTAAAACTTCCCTTTAGAGATGCATGAAATGGTCACTTGTTTTTAAGGACACAACTCAAATATTGCCACCCCTCCCACCTCAGTGCAAGCGAGCTGATGTTGGACGGGTAAATTGCCTTCACACCAGCTGAAAATAGAGACCTCTGTGTAACTCCAGAAGATTTGAAAATTAACCGAACACAATTCCATCTTCTCCTCATCGAAGACTTCCTGAAATAGCCAACTTCCGTCTTCATTTAATTTCTCCACTCATGCCCCGAGCTCTTAATGAACTATCCCCTCACTCTTTTGTAGCTGGTAAGGAACGAGCGAGTGTACAGCTTAATCAATATTCAACCCTTTTTTTTCTCTCCGTCCCTTCTTCCTCCATCTCATGGATTGGTTTTCCTCTTCACTTTGATCTACTGCTGGTTTAAAGGGACCCTTTGAAGTTGGCTTTGCTAGCCGCCACATCTGACTTGTGTTCCCATCGATCTTACCCTACCCTCTTATTTGTTAGTATGTGTCGGGTTCAAAGCTCCTCTGAGCATTGGAGACACGGGGAGGAACTAGGAAGGGTTTGGGGAGAGAGCTCCTCCGTGTGTGTGTGTTACCCACAGTGATGGACGATGTACCATATTTACTACATCCTCTAACAACTAGTTTTGATAGGATCGTGTTTGGAGAATCCAATTTGGGAATCAAAAAGCATACCCTTTCCTTTTGATATAAAATAGGTGATGAGATGCAAGACAAGGGCTGTCTGGGACTGTGTCAATAGCTGCTAGCGTAAAAGTAAAAATCTGAAGAACAAACCACTTTAAGCGTAAGGCTTCAAGATTCAGTCACATAATCAGACACAGAAAAAAAACTGTTTTCTGTCTTGTAGAAGTAGGTCGCGCTCAGATAGGCATCAGGTTAGGCTGTTTGTCACACTGTGTGTGTATGAACATTGTACATATGTCTGACGGCAGATCTTGTACCCTTGTACAAAAGTTTGCCCTTACTTCCTGGCTGTGGTGTCACAGATGCATCCGCAGGGTTTTCTAATCTGGGAGCGAGATCCCAGAGGACGCGGAATCTTCAGCACAGACTCTCTCCGTGTCAGGACAATGTTGGCTAGGCATGGCCTTTATGTAATATGACAGAATATGTGGCATAGCATGCAGAATGTGCTTGTGTTAGTGTCATGTCGTTGCGGTTGTCAAATCAATTGCATTGCAATCAAATAGAACCATGCAATCGAATACAACCGTGTCTGGTCGACACACCTCAATGCCTAATGCTGTCAAATAGTGTAGGAATCAGTGAAGTATTGCTTGTTATTGTCAACATCTCAGCGGAAAGGCCTGCAAATTAAACGTTTATTTTGATATGGCCGTCGTCTTCTCCTGTCTGCAGCAAGAGAAAATGGCGGCGATCACAATAATAACAATGGTAATGACACTAACGATCCTCATTTATCTGTTTCTTTCTCTCTCTCCATCTCTTCTCTCCTGCAGCAAAACGACGGTCAGTTCACCGTTATCCAGCTGGTGGGCATGATGAGGGGCATTGCAGCGGGCATGAAGTACCTCTCTGAGATGAACTACGTCCATAGAGACCTGGCCGCTCGCAACATCCTGGTCAACAGCAACCTGGTCTGCAAAGTGTCTGACTTCGGGCTGTCGCGCTACCTCCAGGACGATACCTCTGACCCCTCCTACACCAGCTCTCTGGTATGTCCTACTAGCTACTCTCTGAGTGTTTTGTTCTGATGTTTTCCTACATTTACATTTTGAAATTTGCTAGGTAGGTTGCCAAGCAATGTACATAGCAACTTGCTGAAAACAAGCAACATAGAACAAGGAAACTGTGATATGTCTCATTTTTGGTGTGTGTGTGTGTGTGTGTGTGTGTATGTGTGTGTGTGTGTGTCTGTGTATAGGACTGCTTGAGTACAATAGGGGTAAATGGTACATCTAAAGAACTACAACAGTTTGTGCGACCATCTCTCAGGCATTTCCTTTCAGTCCTCTTCACCACTCTCCCTCACCTCAACTCCACCTCTGTCTCTTCTCTTTAACATTCCACAAGCCTTCTCTCCTCCTTCTCCTCCCTCTTCCCGCTAGTCACGCAGCAGTACTGTCACATCTTCATTAGTGCAGAGACATGCAGACTTAGAGGAAGGCCCCTTTCTCATTGGGATGCGTAGGATGCATGCAAACTGAAAGGGCATCCCAGACCCTTAAACTGACAGATTCTATTATTACTCGGGCATCATGGAAGGGTTTGTGCCCTAATTAACACCACAGAGGAACAGATCTGTAATTATTAGTCGCCAACGTTAGTGTAGCCGACTGTGTGCCCTGCATTGACTTTCATTTGAATCTGCTAATTAGTTGGATATATGTAGTGGTTTATTATTTGGTTTCTCCTGACAGTTTGGAGGGATTACAGTCAGCCTGGTGCCGTACCAGAGTCCCTTCTTTAGTGAGGTAAACTTTTGGAAAATGATTTATATGTACATGAGGAAATCCATATAATTCCACTGCATACTCTTAGAAAAAAGGGTTCCAAAAGGGTGCTTCGGCTGTCCCCATAGGAGAACCTTTTTTGGTTTCAGGTAGAACCCTTCTGGGTTCCATGTAGAACCCTCTGTGGAAAGGATTCTTCATGGAACCCAAAAGGATAAGCCTGGAACCGAAAGGGTTATACCTGGAACCAAAAATGTTTTTTCAAAGGATTCTCCTATGGGGACAGTCGAAGAACCATTTTAGGTTCTAGATAGCACCTTTTTTTCTAATAGTGAGTGAGTCATCAACGATCAAACACAAAAATGCTCTAAATATAAATCTAAGGCATCATAACAAAGGATTCATGAGTCAGGTATCAAGGTAGTACAAAAATAGAAGACTAAAATGAGTTCTTATGTATCTAAACATAGGTGTTCTTTGTGAAATCAAGGACATGATAACAACAGTACAAACCCATGTCTTCCTTCAGTCAGAAGAGTATTATTATTAGAACTCAACAGCGTGTGTGTGGGTGCGAAGTGTGTGACTGAGTCTGTATGTGTGTGTGTGTTCCTGACTGTGTGTGTGTGTCTGTCTCTGTCTGTCTGTGAACACTGAGATACCCAGAAAGGCGGTTGATTGACAGGTTGTCTTAGGTGTGAACAGGAAGTGTGATATGGGTTTGGGAAGTTAATTGCCCACTAGGAAGGAAGACCTACCTGGGTCTCTGTGACCCCTGTGGTTAAGCCCTGCTGAAACAACAAAGACAAGCACACCTTCAGTTGTCAGCTGTCAATCTCGCTGATACCACGAAGGGGGTTAGATGTTGGGATTGGATTATTGTTTAGTGTTCTTGATGTTTAGTTGTTTCATGTACGGTATACAAAACCCCTTGAAAATGAGATGATGTATCTCAAGGGTTTTAGACTGGCGATAAGGGTTGAAAAATAGATAGATATAGGCTTTAGGATATACCTTATTGTCCCCAAGGAGAAATTGGTCTTGGACATTAGAAAGGTACTGTACAATGACAGTACTTTTCACACCAACTGTTTTTTTGTGCTTAACCTTTACCCAACCCAGGTATTCCTAATGATAGGACCTATATGGCATCAGAGTTCTGCCATATACACATATACAGAAACTGCTATTTGCACTCTGTCCATAAGCACACCAGAGTAACACAAGTCTCTCCGAGCATTCCGCTTGACCTTACTGTGTCTTGTCACTAGCTGTGTCCTGACCCTCCATTCTAATCCACTCTCCTGGGGAACGTTCTGGGAATATTCTCTATCCACAGCGGAGACGTTGTGGATAGAATTGTGGTCCTTGGGTCCCTCACATCTTACTTTAATTAAGCCATGCTTGCTGCCAAGCCGCCATGGCAGCGCCCTTCACTCGCTGTCCTCCCTCCGCCGGTTACGAGGTGAACGCAGAATGCCAAAGCAATCATGGAGCGAGGCCAGCGCGGCTTGTGGAGGCCGAGGGAATCAGGGAAATTAACTTCCGCCAACGTGCTGTGATATACGTCGCAATCGACCTCCTCCTCCTGCAAATTAATCACCTTATTTTCCTTTCTCTCCTTCCTTTGTGATGTTTTCCCACCATTTCGGAGGGCACCAATTACCTAGCTTCCAGAGCGGTGCTGGGGAAGGTGCTGGCGGACATGCTGTTAATTACATAGTGTTAACCCTGGGGTTGGTACTCACGCAGGGACCAGAGTGGCTATAGGAGCAGGGGGGTAGAGAAATACATTTCTCCTCAAATGTTTGCTGCATGGTCGCAAAAGGTAATCTCTTTATTTAGGCTTTGGTGATTCAGTTGTAATGTTTTGACCAGCACATGGTTTAAGACCTAATTGCTAACTTGAACCATGTCAGTCAAACCGTCTGACCATTGTCAGTATATCATGAAAGCTCGATTAAAGATCACTTTGACGAGCATCAAACAAATCATTGACAACAGATGTTTACAGACGTCGACTTTTACCTTCTTTCTCTTTCTCTTTCTACAGCTATTGTCCCGCTTCAGCACTATGTTTGGTTGTGTGTAATTACTCCCAGCATGCACCTCTTCAGGATGCTGCCCTCACTGCGAGTGGAGAGGGATGACCTGTGTGACCTTACGGAGGACAGAATTGATTTTTAGACGCTCTGCGGGCCATGAATTTCACATCAGTCCATCTATTTATCCTTCTATCCGTCCATCCATCTTTTCACTTCTTTTTCATCACATATTTTCCCTGGGGGACCAAGTGGCTCAAAGGAATGACAGGCAGAGTCCCTGCGTAATGTATGATGTGTTGTGTGTCTGTTTGGTTTAGTTTTACTATCCTTGTGGGGACCAGAAGTCCCCAGAAAATTCGGACAACTGAGTACATTTCACCTGCCCCCACAAGGAAAAAGGCTTTTTTTAGGCTTAGGCATTATTTCCAGCTGAAATAATATATTTAATAAAAATATTATATAAATGCCCTGAAGCAAAAATATACACAAATAATATATTATCTGATGAAATTGCTTTAGAAAGGTACACAAGACACGGATGTCCTCTCTCCCCCTTCCTGTTTTCACTGGCAATTGAACCGCTTGCAGAAAGAATTAGACAGGATCCAAATGTAACAGGTATCAGTATTGGTAAACATGAATATAAACTAAACTTATTTGAATATGATCTCGTGATATACAGTTGAAGTCGGAAGTTTACATACAGATTAGCCAAATACATTTAAACTCAGTTTTTCACAATTCCTGACAATTAATCCTAGTAAAAATTTGCTGTCTTAGGTCAGTTAGGTTCACCACTTTATTTTAAGAATGTGAAATGTCAGAACAATAGTAGAGAGAATGATTTATTTCAACTTTTATTTCTTTCATCACATTCCCAGTGGGTCAGAAGTTTACATATACTCAATTAGTATTTTGTAGAATTGCCTTTGAATTGTTTAACTTGGGTCAAACGTTTCGTGTAGCCTTCCACAAACTTCCCACAATAAGTTGGGTGAATTTTGGCCCATTCCTCCTGACAGAGCTGGTGTAACTGAATCAGGTTTGTAGGCCTCCTTGCTCGCACATGCTTTTTCAGTTCTGCCCACAAATTTTCTATAGGATTGAGGTCAGGGCTTTGTGACTTTGTTGTTGTACCTTGACTTTGTTGTCCTTAAGCTATTTTGCCACAACTTTAGAAGTATGTTTGTCGTCATTGTCCATTTGGAAGACCAATTTGCAACCAAGCTTTAACTTCCTGACTGATGTCTTGAGATGTTGCTTCAATATATCCACATCATTTTCCTGCCTCATGATGCCATCTATTTTGTGAAGTGCACTAGTCCCTCCTTCAGCAAAGCACCCCCACAACATGATGCTGCCACCCCCGTGCTTTACGATTGGGATGGTGTTCTTCGGCTTGCAAGCCTCCCCCTTTGTCCTCCAAACATAACGATGGTCATTATGGCCAAACAGTTCTATTTTTGTTAAATCAGACCAGAGGACATTTCTTCAAAAAGTACATATGCATATAGATACTTTTAATCCTGTTTCCTCCAGCATCTTCACAAGGTCCTTTGCTGTTGTTCTGGGAGTGATTAGCACTTTTCGCACTAAAGTGAAGAGGCACTGAGATTGAAGGTAGGCCTTGAAATACATCCACAGGTACACCTCCAATTGACTCAAATGTTGTCAATTAGCCTATCACAAGCTTCTAAAGCCATGACATCATTTTCTGACATTTTCCAAGCTGTTTAGAGGCACAGTAAACTTAGTGTATGTAAGCTTCTGACCCACTGGAATTGTGATACAGTGAATTATAAGTGAAATAATCTGTCTGTCAACAATTGTTGTAAGACCTCCAACCTTCCGACTTCAACTGTATGTGTGTGTCTTCATGCTCGCCTGTGTGTTTGCGCACACTTGAATGGGTGTGTGTCTTTGATGCTGCATCAAAGAGGGCAAGCGGTTGAGAGGCGAGGTCACCCACAGCCCAGTAACATACCTCATCCATCAAACCCCCGCGACCTGACTGACATTCTCCCTCTCTCCGCTCCGCTGCCTTCAATCCACCCTCTGTTTTTGTTCCTTGTTTTCTATTTGCATCCTTTCCTCCTTTCCTTCTCTCTCTCTGGCATGTTTCCCAAAGCCTTTTGTGTTGTTTATCATGCGTGTGAAATATTTATGTGGCAAAAGTTACAGGGGACTTAAGGGGAACTCATCCCTGAGTAAAGAAGTGAAAAAGAAGCAGAAAAACTCAGAGAAAAGTTGCCATTCGGTCCACCCAGACTCCTTTATCAAAGCGGGAACATGGCTTGATTTATAACTCCTGTCATGTATGACAGATCAAGCTGCTATCTATGACTGAGGTGGGCATACTGTGCCTGTATGGATGCACTGTGCCTGTATGGATGCACTATGGATGCAGAGCATGATTCAGACATGATGATCCTCTACATAGCACACTGAAGGGGGGACCAAATGTTATGTGGGAGACAGATTTTGTCACAACCCTGACCTCAGTCCATATAATGACATTGGACAATCATGGGAAGTTGCTGGCCAGTCCGCCAGTTAGTAAACTAGCGAGCTACTACAGATTCAATTCATTTTTGATTAATTGGTCCTCAAAGACAGAGAGACAGAGGGTCACAGCATGCTAGTTCCTGGGAAGAGAAAACGCTATGATAGGGTAACATGTTTTACAATTTAGCAGACACTCTTATCCAGAGTGACATATAATAGCAATTGGGGTCAAGTGCCTTGCTCAAGGGCACATCGACAGATTTTTCACTTAGTCGGCTTGGGGATTAAAACCAGAGACCTTTAGCCACTAGAATACCTGCCGCCCAATGACATAAGTAGAGACACATCAGTTCTTGTTTAAACAACCCAGGCAATCTGTTATGTAATTAGTCTGTGTGCTGTGGGCTGTAATTGCCTATTTTCCAACTTCTCAGAGTCATCTCAAGGGGACAGAATAAAGATGTCACCCGGTTACACAAGCCAAGGTCGTAGTCTAATATTAAACCTCTGAAAAAGCCTAACAAGGATGTGCAAAAATACATGATAATAAGATAGTATTCACGCTGGGTTTAATTTGAGGGGCCCCTGGTGGCCCCTGAGTCATCAGGGGCCCAGATAGAGGTTGCACAAGGGTAGGGAGCATTTCTATTAAGCAGAAGTGGTGTCATCGAGTTGAAGATCTGAAGGAATATGTTAACTGCAAAAGACTACACAGACGTTTATCGAAGGTCGGATTTCATACCCTGCCATAATGGCGCCGAAGGAGATGGCTGCCGTTTCACGATCCTGTAACCAATTGGGATATTGTGTATGTTTTTTAGTGTTATTTGTAAGTATTTTGTACATAATGTTTCTGCCACAGTGTCTTGTGACCGAAAAGAGCTTCTAGAAATCAGAACAGCGATTACACACCTTGAACTGGATGAATAATTTCACTTTAATGAGTCGGACGAGAGGGATGTACTCCAGACAACCGAACATGCCCACATCCCCATCATTCGCAGGAAAAGGTATCGCGGAAGGCGATCGGGGTGCTTTGTGAGGATCCGCCGAAGAGTGGCTAATCTCCCTTTGCCATCGGTACTATTGGCCAACGTACAATCGCTGGATAATGAATTGGACGAACTAAAAGCATGTATATCCTACCAACAGGACATTAAAAACTGTAATATCTTATGTTTCACCGAGTCGTGGCTTAACAACGACATCAATAACATACAGCTGGCGGGCTATAACTGTAACGGCAGGATAGAACAGCAGCCTCTGGTAAGACAAGCGGTTGGGTCTATGTATATTTGTAGGAAACAGCTGGTGCACGATATCTAAGGAAGTCTCAAGGTTTTTCTCACCTGAGGTAGAGTATCTCATGATAAGCTGTAGACCACACTATCTACCTAGAGAGCTTTCATCTGTATTTTTCGTAGCTGTCTACATACCACCACAGACCGATGCTGGCACTAAGACCGCACTCAATGAGCTGTATTCCGCCATAAGCAAACAGGAAAACGCTCCTCCAGAGGCGGCGCTCCTAGTGACTGTGGACTTTAATGCATGGAAACTTAAATCCGTTTGACCAAATTTCAACCAACATATTAAATGTTCAACCAGAGGGAAAAAAACCCTAGACCACCTTTACTCCACACACAGAGACGCGTACAAAGCTCTCCCTCGCCATCCATTTGGCTAATATGACCATAATTCTATCCTCCCGATTCCTGCTTACAAGCAAAAATTCAAGCAGGAAGCACCAGTGACTCAGTCAATAAAACAAGTGGTCAGATGAAGCAGAGGCTAAGCTACAGGACTGTTTTGCTTTCACAGACTGGAATATGTTCCGTGATTCTTCTGATGGTATTGAGGAGTACACCACATCAGTCACTGGCTTCATCAATAAGTGCTTCGATGACGTCATCCCCACAGTGACTGTACGTACATACCCCAACCAGAAGCCATGGATTACAGGCAACATCCGCACTGAGCTAACGGGTAGAGCTGCCGCTTTCAAGTAGTGGGACTCTAACACAGAAGCTTATAAGAAATCCGTCTGTGCCCTCTAACGAGCCATCAAACAAACAAAGCATCAATCAGGATTTAGATCAAATCGTACTACACTGGCTCCGACGCTCGTCGGATGTGGCTGTGCTTGCAGACTATTACAGACTACAAAGGGAAGCACAGCCGAGAGCTGCCCAGTGACACGAGCCTACCAGACGAGCTAAATTACTTCAAGGCAAGTAACACTGAAACATGCATGAGAGCATCAGCTGTTCCAGACGACTGTGTGATCACGCTCTCTGCAGCCGATGTGAGTGAGACCTTTAAACAGGTCAACATTCACAAGGCCACAGGGCCAGACGGATTACCAGGACGTGTACTCTGAGCATGCGCTGATCAACTGGAAAGTGTCTTCACTGACATTTTCAACCTCTCCCTGTCTGTCTGTAATTCCAACATATTTCAAGCAGACCACCATAGTCCCTGTGCCCAAGAACACTAAGGTAACCTGCCTAAATGACTACCGACCCGTAGCACTCGTCTGTAACCATGAAGTGCTTTGAAAGGCTGGTCATGGCTCACATCAACACTATTATCCTAGAAACCCTAGACTCACTCCAATTTGCATATCACCCCAACAGATCCTAGGGTTGCAGGGTAGCCAAGTGGTTAGAGTGTTGGGCTAGTAACCAAAAGGTTGCAAGTTCGAATCCCTGAGCAGACAAGGTACAACTCTGTTGTTCTGCCCCTGAACAAGGCAGTTAACCCACTGTTCCTAGGCTGTCATTGAAAATAAGAAATTGTTCTTAACTGACTTGCCTAGTCAAATAAAGGTAAATTAAATAAAGATGATGCAATCTTTATTGCACTCCACACTGCCTTTTGGACAAAAGGAACACCTATGTGAGAATGCTATTCATTGACTACAGCTCAGTGTTCAACACCATAGTGCCCTCAAAGCTCATCACTAAGCTAACGACCCTGGGACTAAACACCTTCCGCTGCAAGTCTTCATCGACCTGTCCAAGGCTTTCGACTCTGTCAATCATCGTATTCTTATCGGCAGACTCAACAGCCTTGGTTTCTCTAATGACTACCTCGCCTGGTTCACTAACTACTTCTCAGATAGAGTTCAGTGTGTCAAATCGGAGGGCCTGTTGTCCGGACCTCTGGCAGTCTCTATGGAGGTGCCACAGGGTTCAATTCTTGGGCCAACTCTTTTCTCTGTATATATCAATGATGTCGCTCTTGCTGCGGGTGATTCTTTGATCCATCTCTATGCAGACGACATCATTCTGTATACATCTGGCCCTTCTTTGGACACTGTGTTATCAAACCTCCAAACGAGCTTCAACGCCATACAACACTTCTTCTGTGGCCACCAACTGCTATTAAATGCTAGTAAATCAAAATGCATGCTCTTCAACCGATTGCTGCCCGCTCCTGCTCGCCCAGCTAGCATCACTACTCTGGACGGTTCCAACTTATAAATACCTAGGTGTCTGGCTAGACTGTAAATTCTCCTTCGAGACTCACATTAAGCATATCCAATCCAAAGTTAAATCAAGAATCGTCTTCCTATTTCGCAACAAAGCTTCCTTCATTCATGCTGCCAAACATACCCTCATAAAACTGACTATCCTACCAATCCTTGACTTCGACGATGTCATTTACAAAATAGCCTCCAACACTCTACTCAGCAAATTGGATGCAGTCTATCAGTGCCATCTATTTTGTCACCAAAGCCCCATATACTACCTACCACTGTGACCTGTATGCTCTCGTTGGCTGGTCCTCGCTACATATTCGTTGCCAAACCCACTGGCTCCAGGTCATCTATAAGTCTTTGCTAGGTAAAGTGTTATCTCAGCTCACTGCTCACCATAGCAACACCCACCCATAGCACGCGCTCCAGCAGGTATATTTCATTGGTCATCCCCAAAGCCAACATCTACTTTGGCCACCTTTCCTTCCAGTTCTCTGCTGCCAATGACTGGAATGAAATACAAAAATCACTGAAGTTGGAGACTTATATCTCCCTCACTAACTTTAAGCATCAGCTGTCAGAGCAGCTTACCGATCGCTGCAGCTGTACACAGCCCATCTGTAAATAGCCCATCCAACCATCTACCTCATCGCCATATTTGTTTTTCTGCACTTTTGCACACCAGTATTTCTACTTGCACATCCTAATCTGCACATATATCACTCCAGTGTAAATTGCTAAATTGTAATTACTTCGCCACTATTGGCCTATTTATTGCCTTACCTCCTTACTTCATTTGCACACACTGTATACATATTTTTCTATTGTGTTATTGACTGTACAGTTATTTATCCCATGTTTAACTCTTTGTTGTTTTTGTCGCAGTGCTTTGCTTTATCTTGGCCAGGTCGCAGTTGTAAATGAGAACTTGTTCTCAACTGGCCTACCTGGTTAAATAAAGGTGAAATAATTACAAATATAATAAAAAGTGAATCCTGGACATCCTGACGGGCCGCCCCCAGGTGGTAAGGGTAGGTAACCACACATCCGCCACACTGATCCTCAAAACGGGGGCCCCTCAGGGGTGCGTGCTCAGTCCCCTCCTGTACTCCCTGTTCACTAATGACTGCACGGCAAGGCGCGACTCCAACACCATCATTAAGTTTGCTGATAACACAACAGTGGTAGGCCTCATCACCAACAACGACAAGACAGCATATAGGGAGGAGTTCAGAGACCTGGCTGTGTGGTGCCAGGACAACAGCCTCTCCCTCAACATGATCAAGTCTAAGGAGATGATTGTGGGCTACAGTAAAAGGAGGACCAAGCATGCCCCATTTCTCATCGACGGGGCTGTAGTGGAGCAGGTTGAGAGCTTCAAGTTTCTTGGTGTCCACATCACCAACAAACTAACATGGTCCAAGCACACCAAGACAGTCATGAAGAGGACGCGACAAAACCTATTCTCCCTCAGGAGACTGAAAAGATTTGGCATGGGTCCTCAGATCCTCAAAAGGTTCTACAGCTGCACCATCGAGAGCATCCTGACTGGTTGCATCACCGCCTGGTATGGCAACTAAGCCTCCGACCACAAGGCACTGCAGATGGTAGTGCATACGGCCCAGTACATCACTGGGGCCAAGCTTCCTGCCATCTAGGACCTCTATACCAGGCGGTGTCAGAGGAAGGCCCTAAAAATTGTCAATGACTCCAGCCACCCTAGTCATAGACTGTTCTCTCTATTTAAGTGCATAAGTCACTTTAATAACTCTACCTACATGTATATATTACCTCAATTACCTCGACTAACCGGTGCCCACGCACATTGACTCTGTACCGGTAACCCCTGTACATATTTTTAGTATTGTTATTTTACTGCTGCTCTTTAATTATTGTTACTTTTATTTCTTATTTTTCTTTAGGTATTTTTCTTAAAACTGCATTGTGATTAAGGGCTTGTCAGTAAGCATTTCACTATAAGGTGCATGTGACAAGTACAATGTTATTTGATATCACTTTGAGAACCCCTGAGAAATGTGTGTTACTACAACTTTGTCATAAGGTAGAGGACCATAGACTCCTACACTAAACTATATAATTGAAATAAATAGCAGTAGATTACTCTATGTGGGCACTTTGTGAAATGATGCCTGAAATAGTTCCATGGAGTCAAATATAACTTCCCTTGACGTTTTAAGTGGGAACCTATTCTCCATTGCACTTAAGACAGTGGAACTGTAGAAGGGCCCGCCTCTCCCAGACAGTCCCTGGGGTGTGTTTTCTCTCTCTCTCTCTACTCTCTACTCTCTGTATTTGGGCAGACTGCCAGTGCCAGCAATCGTTGCTTTCGGGACATAAACGGCAGTTGATGGAGCACTTTGCCTAGCCTATGTAAATGTGCTCGGGACCATTTGAGTATGCATTGTTTAGGAATGGATTACAGAGAAGTTGGGGCAGAGTCTGTGTGTCTGCCCCATTACTGGGAGTTCACAGATTTGTCTTCCACCGGAGGGGAATAAATCTGCATTTGGGGACAGCTGCTACTTTAGTAACCACATGATGGTACTCATTGATATCTCTTCGAGAGATGGAGTGGCATAGGTTGCATGCATCAGCAATGAAAAACAAAACAACAGAGAGTTAGAGGATTGAGAAGTTTTGTGGGAGAAGAGCTTGCAGGGTATTTAGTCAATGTTTCCTGGGACACCAGGGCGCGGCATTGATTCAGTTTGTTTGGAGCGATACACACTGCCATTTGACACCCTTCAGTCTATAGATCGCCAGTGACATACTCCATTGAATTACTGGAAACATACTACGTCTATCATAGTACACGTTATTGTAGCAATGGCAGGTGTCCCACGTCTCCTACATGTCGTGTGTGTAAAGGGAGCTCCTCCACACACACTGCGTACCTGTCTGTCACAAAACGCCACACCGCTCGCCCACGTCCCGTGATCCTCCTTAACCCTGACAGCACTCTGCCCACTCTGCTCCCAGCATGTCTACCCCAGATGAGCCACTACACCTGTCACTTTACCTGTCACAACGGGTCACGACCTGTTACAAGCCGTCACATCTAGTCAGAACCAATCCCTTCGGCTCGTCTTGTTGACTTGAAGGTTATCTGGAGGTAACTTGTCTGTTTGAAGTGATGGTATGGTAGGTCTGCAATAATCAAGTGTATTACTGAGTCGTATTCAGTGTTTAATAGTCATCTGTGCAGGGTTGCAGGTGTGATTGCAGGGAACATTGAAAATATTAGGCTTCGTTGTTGTTTTTTTTTCTTCTTTTTTTCTGTGGAGTCCCTTTGTAAATATAACGTCGTTTCCGAAGGGTGGTGAGAGAACAACAATTATGCTCTCATGCCGACGTTAAGATGTCTCAATGAAATGCATTGTGCGTATTCTTTACGTGATGAGCAGCTAGCTGAAGAAATTGATGGAGCTTGGCTGGAGGTTGTTGTATGGTTTGGCTTGTGTAGTTGAACATGCCTCTGTGTGTGCTCTCTAAGACTCAAGGCCACCAAAGAGAACAGAATCTTACTTTTTTACTGGCTTGTACTTTTCACCCAGTGAATGAAATTACTTTCTGGCTCAGACACACACACACATTCTCTCTCTATTCTCCCAGGCTCCACAAAGCGTCTGTTTGGCTGTGTGGACACTAGACCCGTTTTAATTCCCCTCTCTTTCTCTTTTCCTCCCTCTCTCCTCTTCCTCCCTGGGGTATTCTCTCTCTCTTTTCTCCTCCTGAGTTAATAAAGAAAAAAAACAACATTCAATCACAGGAGGTTGATGGCACCTTAATTGGGGAGGACGGGCTCATGGTAATGGCTGGAGTGGATTCAGTGGAATGGCATCAAATACATCAAACAAATGGTTTCCATGTGTTTGATACCATTCCGTTCACTCCTTTCCAGACATTATTATGAGCCGTCCTCCCCTCAGCAGCCTCCACTGCATCCAATGCTTTTATTATATATTTGCCTTCTTGTTCTGTTCTGCAGCACTTTGTGTTATTAAAGTGTTGTTTTGACCCGTGTGCTTGCAGATAGCTCGCCCACAGCGATAATTACTAATGATCTGCATAGCTGCCTCCCGCAGTCCTAGCCTTTCTGCTAGGACCTGCGCAAAGCGATGCAGGGAGGCACGGGGGTCTTGTACGGCGAGCGTCTTTACCCAGGCCACGGTGACGACAGAGCTCCCCCAGGGTGGGTGGGTGGGTGAGAGAGAGAGAGAGAGAGAGAGAGAGAGAGAGAGAGAGAGAGAGAGAGAATATTAAGATCACAGCTCCGAGAGAGGAACATGGAAGAGGCATTGTTAAAATGTTTCATACTTTCTTTTTATCTGGTGTCCAAGTTGAAATAGTCGGCTTGAAGCATGGCTCTGACAAAGTTAGAGATGAGAGCCGGGTCTTTATTTTCATTGGTGTGGATGGAGTTTCATGTATTTTTCTATAGCCTTGAGACAGAACTTAGACAAGAGAAAGCCTTTTGGTGCCTGGGATCAGCAGAAAAGTCATCAGAGCTTAGAAAGATAGTATTTTTTTCTTTCTTTTTTCTGTCTCTGTCTCTCTGTCTCTCTGTCTCTCTGTCTCTCTGTCTCTCTGTCTCTCTGTCTCTCTCTCTGTCTGTCTGTCTGTCTGTCTGTCTGTCTGTCTGTCTGTCTGTCTGTCTGTCTGTCTGTCTGTCTGTGTAACAGCTCAGGCCTGTGTTCCCAAACCATACACCCTGACAACAGCCTCCACTGAGGTCCGAGGTTAACATCATGTTCAGGGTCAGGAGCTCCCAGAGGTCAAACACTCTGAGCTGGGCCTTAATGAGCTGAGTTTGAGTCTGGACCTCTACACACACACACACATTCATTGATGCTTGTGCATGCACATACAGCCACACACAAGCAAAAAGCAGATGACACACATCTACACACACGCACACACATACAAAACACACCTCCCGGTCCTGTGCGAGAAAGCCAGGAGAGCAGGGTGGGCCTTGTCTAGCTCTCCCGTCTGTCCTTTCAAACCCGACTTATCTACACATTCCCAGGTTGAACTAATTGGCATTATTAAGCTGGCCGGATACAATAGAAACCACCAAGTGGTCCACAAACAGGTTAGTGTGTGTGGAGGGAATCTTAAACAAGCCACCCGGCAATTTCAATCAGGGCCGTGCATGACTCGCCCCAGGCCCAGGTAGTCCAATTACAAACAGACACGCTCGACAGGCGCGCTCAAACCCCAACCAAATCCCTCTTTATTCAAACTCAGGGGTAGAGATGGCCGGAGGGAGAGACGTGCTGTGGGTCGATGTGTGAAGGGCAGATCATATTAAGAGGGGGGGCATAGGTACAATCCCTTGCTGCTGGATCGATAGGGAGAGGGGGGGGGGGGCAGTTGTCTTTTGGTTAGAAGGGTTTGGAATGAGCATATCTGGTTATTTTATTGGACTAATCATGTCATTTCTGCTGTCTCTCTCTCTCTCTCTCTATCCCCCTATCCCTCCCCCTCTCTCCCCATCTCCCTCAGGGGGGTAAGATCCCAGTGAGGTGGACAGCTCCAGAGGCCATCGCCTACAGGAAGTTCACCTCAGCCAGTGACGTGTGGAGCTACGGCATCGTCATGTGGGAGGTGATGTCATTCGGAGAGAGACCTTACTGGGACATGTCCAACCAGGATGTGAGTATTATTGTCATGTTGAACTTTTGAACTAATATTCAGATCAATCAAATTTCAATCAATCTAGCCCGTTTTACAATGAATGAGCATCCAGATAAAAGGTGAACCTTCTAGTTTTTAATGTTGTGTCATAGAATACAAACACACACACACCAATGAGCTCCATATCCCCAGCCGTCTCTCTGGAGCCTGGTCCACCAGGGCTGGCCAACCCAGCAGATGTTCCCTCTCTGGGCCAGCATGCAGGCAGCGACTGGTGGGACACACACACAGGGAGGAGGCCTGGCACTGCTTACAGCATGGCCTGCTGTTCTCTTCAGTCAGAACACACACACACACATATATGTGGGTTTCCATTAGTTATTCCGTTTAACAAATACAAAGGCTGCTAAATAAAATTGGCGCAGGCCATTGCAAAATAATGTTTTTCAGCCTATTCACTGATGGAAATACATTTGACTTGAGATGCTTGTCGGTCTATAGGTCAATTTGCATAATTTTGTGGAATTAAATTGCTGCGTGTACAATATATTCTTTATGTAGGCTATGTTATTTATCACACACGTACAGCATACAAATACAGAGCCTTTAAAAAATCTATATATATATTTCACCTTTATTTAACCAGGTAAGCTAGTTGAGAACAAGTTCTCATTTACAACTGCGACCTGGCCAAGATAAAGCAAAGCAGTGCGACAGAAACAACAACACAGAGTTACACATGGAATAAACAAGCGTACAGTCAGTAACACAATAGGAAAAAAGAAAGTCTATATACAGTGTGTGCAAATGGCATGAGGTGGTAAGGCAATAAATAGGCCATAGTAGCAAAGTAATTACAATTTAGCATATTAACACTGGAGTGATAGCTGAGCAGATGATGGTGTGTAAGTAGTGATATTGGTGTGCAAAAGAGCAGAAAAGTAAATAAAATAAAAACAGTATTTGGATGAGGTAGGTAGATTGGGTGGGCTATTTACAGATGGACTATGTACAGCTGCAGCGATCGGTTAGCTGCTCAGATAGCTGATGTTTAAAGTTAGTGAGGGAAATGTAAGTCTCCAGCTTCAGCGATTTTTGCAATTCCTTCCCATCACTGGCAGCAGAGAACTGGAAGGGAAGGCGGCCAAAGGAGGTGTTGGCTTAAGGGATGACCAGTGAGATATACCTGCTGGAGCACGTGTGACTGGTGGGTGTTGTTATCGTGACCAGTCAGCTGAGATAAGGCGGAGCTTTACCTAACATAGACTTATAGATGACCTGGAGCCAGTGGGTCTGGCGACGAATATGTAGCGAAGGCCAGCCGACTAGAGCATACAGGTCGCAGTTTTGGGTGGTATAAGGCGCTTTGGTAACAAAACGGATGGCACTGATAGACTACATCCAATTTGCTGAGTAGAGTATTGGAAGCTATTTTGTAGATGACATCGCCGAAGTCGAGGATCGGTAGGATAGTCAGTTTTACTAGGGTAAGTTTGGCGGCGTGAGTGAAGGAGGCTTTGTTGCAAAATAGAAAGCCGATTCTAGATTCGATTTTGGATTGGAGATGTTTGATATGAGTCTGGAAGGAGAGTTTACAGTCTAGCCAGACACCTAGGTATTTGTAGTTGTCCACGTATTCTAGGTCAGAACCGTCCGGAGTAGTGATGCTAGTCGGGTGGGCGGTTGCGGGCAGCGAACGGTTGAAAAGCATGCATTTGGTTTTGCTAGCGTTTAAGAGCAGTTGGAGGCCACGGAAGGAGTGTTGTATGGCATTGAAGCTCGTTTGGAGGTTAGTTAACACAGTGTCCAAAGAAGGGCCAGATGTATACAGAATGGTGTCGTCTGCGTAGAGGTGGATCAGGGTATCACCCGCAGCAAGAGCGACATCGTTGATATATACAGAGAAAAGAGTCGGCCCGAGAACTGAACCCTGTGGCACCCCCATAGAAACTGCCAGAGGTCCGGACAACAGGCCCTCCGATTTGACACACTGAACTCTGTCTGCGAAGTAGTTGGTGAACCAGGCGAGGCAGTCATTTGAGAAACCAAGGCTATTGAGTCTGCCGATAAGAATACGGTGATTGACAGAGTTGAAAGCCTTGGCCAGGTCGATGAAGACAGCTGCACAGTACTGTCTTTTATCGATGCCGGTTATGATATCGTTTAGTACCTTGAGCGTGGCTGAGGTGCACCCATGACCAGCTCGGAAACCGGATTGCACAGCGGAGAAGGTACGGTGGGATTCGAAATGGTCAGTGATCTGTTTGTTAACTTGGCTTTCGAAGACCTTAGAAAGGTAGGGCAGGATGGATAACAGTTTGGGTCTAGAGTGTCACCCCCTTTGAAGAGGGGGATGACCGCGGCAACTTTCCAATCTTTAGGGATCTCGGACAATATGAAAGAGGGGTTGAACAGACTGGTAATAGGGGTTGCAACAATGGCGGAGGATAATTTTAGAAAGAGAGGGTCCAGATTGTCTAGCCCAGCTGATTTGTACGGGCCTTGGAGTGGTAAATCTGTCAGACAGCGCAAGAATTCTGAAAAATACAAGGTCAAATGATGACAACAGTGATCTTCAGGTCAGAAAGTCAGAGCTCTAGAAAGAGGCCAGAGTTCCCAAGTTGGAATTACGAGATGGATGACCGTTCAAAACTAGTTTTTTCCCAGTTGTATTAAACAACTGAAGTCTGAGATTTCCAAGTTCCCAGTTGTTTTGAACACAGCATCAAATGGCAACGGAAGGCAGGCTTCATCAGACCCCACTTTGCAATAAGTTGGAGGCATTAAGCATTTTGAAAACATATATTTCATTTTTGGAAACCTGAAGGTTTTAATACATATTATGAGGCATGTCTTACCTTGCTTCAAAGTAGCCTATTATATCTCCTCTCTTTATAATTTTTTTATGGATATTTTAATCTCTGTCATGAAACCGCTCGCATGCACAGTGTCCTTTTGACAACGGTGTTATCCCGTTAATTGCATTATGGAACAAACTTTCGCTCTTAGCCTACTGCATTGTGCGCATTGTGACACTGATAACGTGAAGAAATAATAGTTTATCAACATTTTGAGTTTATGATCTGTTGCAGGCCTACTGGTTGTATGAATTTGTATCTATTGTTCCACAACTGTCCCAGAGTCTGTTTGGAATAGGCTATTTATTTCTCGATAAGCTGACCAATAGAATAGGTAGCCTAAACTTTTCTACTATAGTAGATTGACATAGGCTAGTGATTTTGCTGTTCGTTACTCATCTTGCTGTCGAAAAGTGAATTATGGACAGTTATTCTATCATCTTCAAACTGCAGATCAGAATTGGGTAAGAATGACCACATATCGTTGCATCCTTGACTTGAATGTTCTGCTAATATGAATTACCATATTCTAAATGTGATTTCTGTCATTCTGAGCACCATGGGTGGACACACTAATCAGGTTACACACCCAATGCATATGGGTTCGGTACATTTCTCAAATGTCCAGGAAATTAAAATGTTACCGATCAAGTGTCCGGAATCACATTTTCCTAACAGAAACCCTGGTGTACATTAATAACACACACACATACACACACTCTCACACACATGCATTATGCACACAAAAGCACACATAGACACGGGCTCACACACAAATAATGCACTGACAACTACACTCATACACATGCCCACTCACCCATGCATGTACACACACACACACAAATACACACACACACACACACACACACACACACACACACACACACACACACACACACACATGCACCATTTATCAAGATTCTGCTGAATTGCACAGGTCTCAGTGGTAGCATGGACACCTATAGTGCATCTTCGCATTTCTGATGATAATTCATTTTTACACCCTAGAATCTCTATCCTGTATCGGCTTTTCTTGGCTTTGCCTTGATTCAACCGTTTCATTTGAAAGATTGCATCTACATACAAGGGTTAACAATCCGTCATATGGTATACTCTATGAACACGCTACGATTTAGAGAGCGAGACAGCGCTCGTCTTTCTATAGTTACTGTATATGCAGTCAGCCTATTCCCAAGGCACTTTCCCATAGTGTCAGAGTATACAGCCAGGTCCAAGTTATTGGCACCCTTGATAAAGATGATCATAAAAGATTGTATAAAATAGATAATACAAATACTGAGCTGTATTGTATGGTGATTTTTTTAAAATTGTATTATATTATTTTATACTAATACAATTGCTCAGAGAAGGAGATTTTGTGGAACAAGTACATCGTATTTTTCTCTCTCCAAAAGATAGGGGTCAAAAAAGGATAAAGGCACTGAGGCTTTTTCTAAACTGTTTTATAAGATTGGAGAACACATTGGGAGGGACTTTAGACCTTAGACGAAAAGTGTGTGAAATATACATGTGAAACTTCACGTGTCCGAAAACAAGGTCTGTCTCGTGAGAATTTTACATAAAAAAATAAACACATGTCCAAAAACGTTGTTTTTTAATAAAAAATGTTATACAGACGCTGAGTGAATTGCTCACTAACCACTTAATGGCACAAAATGATTTAGCAAAGGGGTTTAGGAAAAGGGAAACAAAAGGCCTCTACAAACATCCGCTTTTTCTCACACTTCTCTGCTTTACTACACATTATTGATCTCCTTTGATCATAAGTTTAGTGACTACCCTCAGATGTCTTCCCAATTGGCCTTCCCAATGGTCCCGTCTGGCAATGGTTTTCTATTCGACCTCATCTACCTTATCGGCTTGAGCGAGATTAAACCCAGTTCTAATGACCACCATCCACTCACTACCTTCTACCTTCTCCACAATAGTCCTGTCTAACGCGACCCTGACTGACTACCTTGTGACCCTCTGCCCACCCTCTCCGTCCCCAGGTGATCAATGCCATAGAGCAGGACTACCGGCTGCCCCCTCCCATGGACTGCCCCTCGGCTCTGCACCAGCTCATGCTGGACTGCTGGCAGAAGGACCGTAACGCGCGGCCGCGCTTCGCTGACATCGTCAACACCCTGGACAAGATGATCCGTAACCCAGCCAGTCTGAAACAAGTGGCAAGCATCCCTGCAGTGTAAGTGTAGCGTACATGAATGTATGTGTAGGACCACCACACACACACACACACACACGCACACTTAATCCCCGCCATTTCCTTTGCATTGTGATGCAGTACGTAGAGACCCACACACAGCCGCGCTCACACACACCGAAGCACTTTGACTTTTTCTCCCCATCAACTTTAAAGCAGTGGTTGGTGCACACATAAACACCTTCGCAACCCAGGCACACGCAGGCTTCCTTAAACTGAAATAAACATGAGTTTATTACTTTATATTACATCAAAGCATATCCTCCACTTATTCTTGCCGTTCGGAACGATCAGAATTACTAACACGCACACACACACGCACACACAGTTGTTGCACACACAATTCACGTTGGCACGCACACAGAGATTTAATAGATTCAAGTTTGAACCCGATCTACTTCAGAGGAGTGGGTAGTTTCTTTGCAGTGTGAACATATACAAACAACAGACATACACATCTTCACAACCCAGACTTCCTCAAAGTGAAATAAACATGAGTTTATTACATCAAAGTCAAAACCTCTGCTCACACCACCATCAAAGCTCTCTCTCTCTGTCTCACTCTGTCTCTCTCTTACTCTTCCTCTCCTCTTCCAGGCCTTCCCAGACCCTGTTGGATCATTCTATCCCAGACTTCAACACCTTCAGTTCAGTGGGAGAGTGGCTGGGAGCCATCAAGATGACCCAGTACAGAGATAACTTCCTCAACTCTGGCTTCACCTCCCTGCAACTGGTGGCACAGATTACATCTGAGTGAGTCACACACATGCACAGACTCATGCAGGCTCTCACACGCATGCAGCCTTGCGTACACACACACACACACACACACACACACACACACACACACACACACACACACACACACGCATTCACAGGTGTACAGTACATGCATGCACAAACACACATACACACGTACACACACAGATTACATCCAAGTGAGTCACACACATGCACAGACTCATGCAGGCTCTCACACGCATGCAGTCTTGCATACACACACACACGCATTCACAGGTGTACAGTACATGCACAAACACACATACACACACAGAAACAGACACACTCATATGAGCAAGTGTGCCCGTACGCACACATCTCATTTAAAATGATCCTGTCCAAATATTGGCCCTAAGAAATCTATCTGGCTTCAAAATGTTGTTTCTAAAATGTAGCGACATGGTTTTAATTGTCAATCAAAGAGAACAAAAGCTTGATCAATGATAGGCAGACAAAGTTAATGGAATATGTGTTGGTTGTTTTCTCCTTCACAGCCAGTGGCAAACCATCCTGAAAGTAATTATTTGGGGCTTTGGTTATATGTGTAAATGTGTTAGAGACCAAATGAATGTGTGTTTATGTACTTGCTTCTTCAGTGATGCAGACGCAATACTGACGTATTTCCCCCCTCTCCCTCTTTCCATCCCTCTCTTCCCATCTGCCTGTCTCTCTATCTCCAGAGACCTCCTGAGGATAGGTGTCACCCTGGGGGGCCACCAGAAGAAGATCCTCAGTAACGTCGCCTCCATGCGGGTGCAGATGAGCCAGTGCCAGTCGCCCACTGCCGTGGCATGACTGGAGGGGGCGCCATGCCACGGGGCGGGCAGCATTCGGGTTGGCAGGGACTACAGCAGAAAGGACTACACCCCTCACCGAATGACCCCCGACCCGTCGGAACGCGCCAGGGTCGAGACTATCATTCTCATCTAATCCCATCGAACATATAATCAAACATCATTACCCAGGAGGCCAGGGTCCAGACGAAGACTAACTATCAACTTCCACTAATCTGAGTTATTCTGAGTTATGATGTTCAATGTGTTCAGAGGCAGTTTTTTTTCAATCTTAATCTGTGAGGTCTACATAATAGAATATGTTGGTACTGACACAGAGATTTAGTCTTTGGGAATATCAGATGTATGTCTTGACTGGATAATGTTAGACTGGAGAGGAGGAAATGGAAGACATTTTGAAGAGGAAGATCGGTGAATCCCAAACCACCCCCCCCCTCCCTTACCAACTCGTTCAGAGGGTCCTCCATTGTCACGTGTTGGTGACAAAACTCAGAGGTTGACTTCCAGAGAGTGGCCAGGGGATGAATACATCCATCACCTTTGGGACACACTCGTGACAATTCATGTTTCACTTTTAAATAATAAAATGAGCATGAAATTCAACCCACTGGGCAAAAACTGGTTGAATCAACGTTGTTTCCACATAATTTCAACAATAAATGTGATGATGTTGAATCAACGTGGAAAATTGATTGGATTTACAAATAGTCCTCAATGTAAGCGAATTAGATATTTTTTTCACCTAACTTTGAACCTAAATCCAAAGTCATAGTGACATTTTTTGTTGATTTCACATTGAATTCACGTTAGTTGACAACTCAACCAAATGTAAATTTAAAAAATTATGTTTAACTGACGTCTGTGCCCAGTGAGAAATGAACAAATCCCCCTAGGCCATTTTACAAGATATTAACCTCAGTAACAGTTACACATTTAATTAGAGAAGTATTTCATCTGTTACGTGTCTTGAAATCAGACGTAAACAAATGCATGTGGCATATAACTAGGCACGTACTCTCCAAACATATTGAGGTGCGTGTCGGGTTAGGACTACACCCCTCACGGAATGACCCCCGACCCGTCGACCCGTAGCACTTCGCTCTGAAGCCTGCAGCCTTTCTGGCTTGGCCGAAGTGGCTGTGAGAGGGTTAAATTAGCCCCTACACCCTCGATCATTTTCACTCTCTCAGCTTTGGTAAACTTGTGCATATGGCGCAGGCGTGCATGACCACTCAGATGGAGGAGCAAGGGGAAGGAAGTGATTTGGGATTCAGCCCATGTCATCAGAAGGCCCCTGATTTGTCATTTGACCCCGGCCTTCTTCAAAGACTGAAATGAGGATGCATTGGTCTGGCTAGGAGCAGCAGTATGAAATGCGTATAGAAAGAAAGCAATTCAACCTCTATATACATGATCAATATACACACTTTTGGAAAAATGATACAGAGACAAACAGTGGTGAATGGTTGATTTTACATTTTTCTCACCTTATATTTTTTCATTTGAAACTTTTGACATTTTTGAGATCTCCTCAAGGTCGACCAAAGTTGAACTGGCTAGAAAGGAGAGCTTCTCTGACATTTTGTTGGTATTGTGTTTTGCTTTTCCACCAGGAAAGCAGGGAACGAAATTCTCTACCATGTTTTCACTTTAACACTACCTGTGGATGTCTGGGTTGATGGCCTTGCCAAAGGACTAGTGAAACGGCCTCACCCAGATTCTGAGAATATATATAAATATGTATATCTCTAACTAAATATGAATATATCTTCTGAATAAATCTTCATATTGAAGGTGACTTGTATGAATATGTATGCACAAAACTCTCTCTGCTTGCCTTTTTGGCAAAGATGACGTTTTTGTGGACTGGATTGGGATGGAGATGGACTCATAATGTAGTTTCTCTACAGCGCCACCTAGCCCTCTGGAGGACAAAACATAAAGACACCATTTTGTTTCTTTCCCCAATGTTGAGGGTTCACATGGACAATCCTGAATGAATTTTGACCTGGAAGTAAATGTACAAAGGACCATGTACAAATGACTCTTTCTGTAGATGTGTATAAAACAACTATAGGGATAAAAAAAGTAACAAAATGTCCCTTCTCTGAAGAGCCCATGTTAAATGTAAGTGTATTCATGCCATATCTTGCTGGTGAGCACTTACTTGTACAGACTCTGTATTTTTCTTTATTTCCACTTGTTTGTTGTTTGTGTTGGAGTGATTGGAACCATCAAGAATGGGAAGGAGAGTGGATAGTGTCTCGTCTGCTGGCCAAGGTCTACGGTATGTACTGTATCTGCTATTGATCCTGATAGTAACTGTATTGACAATGAAAATCATGCTGTACATCCTCATGTGTTAATTGTTAAACAGTTACAGTAATGAAAGAAATTATCTGAAAGAGGGAGTTGCTGGGGTCAAGTTTATGATTTCAGGTCTCACAGTGGTTTGCCATTAAAAACAGGGCCTTCATTTTCTATACATTTTCTAGGCATTCTGGTTGTAGAGAGAGGCAGCCATATCGTATAAACAGCCGATGAACTAATCAATACATCTCACATCTCCCCACACTGTGTGTGTGTGTGTGTGTGTGTGTGTGTGTGTGTGTGTGTGTGTGTGTGTGTGTGTGTGTGTGTGTGTGAATATCTGGTTCTGGCTTAGCCAACAGGCGCCTCTTGATAAACACAGACAAACAGCTCACAGAGGCACTCCGCACACACAATAAAAAAAGAATAGCACCTTGAAGGAGTTCCGCTCGCACTTCAATCCCCACACACCTGTTACCTTAAGAAAGTTGTTCCGCTCGCACTTCAACCCCCACACACCTGTTACCTTAAGAAAGTTGTTCCGCTCGCACTTCAACCCCCACACACCTGTTACCTTAAGAAAGTTGTTCCGCTCGCACTTCAATCCCCACACACCTGTTACCTTAAGAAAGTTGTTCCGCTCGCACTTCAACCCCCACACACCTGTTACCTTAAGAAAGTTGTTCCGCTCGCACTTCAACCCCCACACACCTGTTACCTTAAGAAAGTTGTTCCGCTCGCACTTCAATCCCCACACACCTGTTACCTTAAGAAAGTTGTTCCGCTCGCACTTCAATCCCCACACACCTGTTACCTTAAGAAAGTTGTTCCGCTCGCAGTTCAACCCCCACACACCTGTTACCTTAAGAAAGTTGTTCCGCTCGCAGTTCAATCCCCACACACCTGTTACCTTAAGAAAGTTGTTCCGCTCGCACTTCAATCCCCACACACCTGTTACCTTAAGAAAGTTGTTCCGCTCGCAGTTCAATCCCCACACACCTGTTACCTTAAGAAAGTTGTTCCGCTCGCACTTCAACCCCCACACACCTGTTACCTTAAGAAAGTTGTTCCGCTCGCACTTCAATCCCCACACACCTGTTACCTTAAGAAAGTTGTTCCGCTCGCACTTCAACCCCCACACACCTGTTACCTTAAGAAAGTTGTTCCGCTCGCAGTTCAATCCCCACACACCTGTTACCTTAAGAAAGTTGTTCCGCTCGCACTTCAATCCCCACACACCTGTTACCTTAAGAAAGTTGTTCCGCTCGCACTTCAATCCCCACACACCTGTTACCTTAAGAAAGTTGTTCCGCTCGCACTTCAATCCCCACACACCTGTTACCTTAAGAAAGTTGTTCCGCTCGCACTTCAATCCCCACACACCTGTAACCTTAAGAAAGTTGTTCCGCTCGCACTTCAATCCCCACACACCTGTTACCTTAAGAAAGTTGTTCCGCTCGCACTTCAATCCCCACACACCTGTTACCTTAAGAAAGTTGTTCCGCTTGCACTTCAATCCCCACACACCTGTTACCTTAAGAAAGTTGTTCCGCTCGCACTTCAACCCCCACACACCTGTTAGTTAAGAAAGTTGTTCCGCTTGCAGTTCAATCCCCACACACCTGTTACCTTAAGAAAGTTGTTCCGCTTGCACTTCAACCCCCACACACCTGTTAGTTAAGAAAGTTGTTCCGCTTGCAGTTCAATCCCCACACACCTGTTAGTTAAGAAAGTTGTTTCGCTTGCAGTTCAACCCCCACACACCTGTTAGTTAAGAAAGTTGTTTCGCTTGCAGTTCAATCCCCACACACCTGTTACGTTAAGAAAGTTGTTCCGCTTGCAGTTCAATCCCCACACACCTGTTACGTTAAGAAAGTTGTTCCGCTTGCACTTCAATCCCCACACACCTGTTACGTTAAGAAAGTTGTTCCGCTTGCAGTTCAATCCCCACACACCTGTTACGTTAAGAAAGTTGTTCCGCTTGCAGTTCAATCCCCACACACCTGTTACCTTAAGAAAGTTGTTCCGCTTGCACTTCAACCCCCACACACCTGTTAGTTAAGAAAGTTGTTCCGCTTGCAGTTCAATCCCCACACACCTGTTACGTTAAGAAAGTTGTTCCGCTTGCACTTCAATCCCCACACACCTGTTACGTTAAGTGGCTAGTTTTACAGCTATTACTAGTACACTATAAGCTATGTCAATTGTAAGTATTGCTAAGTGACTGCTCTACCTACTTTGGCCAATATTCATTTATATATGTCACGATGGTATAGGAATCGGGAGACAGGCACAGGAATGCGTAATAGGGGTTTTTATTACCCAAATTACAGCGTGCCATGTAAATGCAAGGGGACGAAGACCAAAGAAACACATATACAAAACACAGAGTTGAAATCCAAACAAAAGAGCGAGGAGTACCTCGAGTAAATACCTCGAGACCCATAATCATCTGCGCAATACAAGCGGCACAAAAGCCAAAACAACACAGGTACTCACACGATCAACGGACAATGGAACAATAATCGACTGCCCAATGGAAACCAATGGGCACATTTATAGAATTACAATCAGGGAAATGGGGACTTGGTGTGCGTAATGACACAGTTCTGGAGGGATCCGTGACAATATGTCCATAACGGGGTGAATCTTAATTTCCACTTAAGTCAAATGTTCACTTAGTCGTACACTGATGTCAATGGATGACTCAGTGAAAATTCGCCTCAATTGGAAGTTAGTATTTGCCCCAATGTTTATAAGTGGAACACACTCTATTGCAATTGGTGGAAGGAGCTTTAGGAGGACGGGGTCATTGTAATGGCTGGAATGGAATGAAAGGAACAGAGTAAAACACGTGGTTTCCATATGTTTGATACCTTTCCATTCCAGTCATATAACGAGCCCGTCCTCATATAACTCCCTCCCACCAGCCTCCTCTGGCAGAAGAGGTTTATTCTTGAGATGGGGGCTACTGAGGACATGGATACTATTTGAGTTAGAGCGAGAGTATTCCTCTGAAGTATGTCTGAAGATGGAGTAAATGGTGGCCCAGGAGGAGAAGCTGACATGATGAGTCTGAGGGCTTCGGAACACAGGGTTGATTGTACTACTAGCCCAGCTCTTGTGTATGCTAGAAGCCCGTGATTGCAGTGTGATTGGTGTGGTGTAGTCTTAGAGATAGATGGCTGTCTGGTCTTGCACCAATCACACTGAATCTCAACTATGTCTGACAGCAAGGTGAAGGAACCTGGTTGAAGATGGTGGAACTGCTCTGATAACTGTGACGAAACCAAAGG
Organism: Salmo trutta; assembly: GCF_901001165.1. Classification (NCBI taxonomy): domain Eukaryota; kingdom Metazoa; phylum Chordata; class Actinopteri; order Salmoniformes; family Salmonidae; genus Salmo; species Salmo trutta. The sequence continues at coordinate 18,572,133 of NC_042977.1, forward strand.
GAATTGGGTTATTCCCAATCAGATCAAAACAGACAATTATGAATAAATGTAGTCACCAACCCACTGAAATGTCCACTTTACTAAAGTAGGCAATCAATGCGAAGGTAACAACCCATGTTACACTGTAGATATAGCAAAGTCCTCGTTAGCTGTGAATTGGCCATATTAATTAAGCCTTCCAGTGACAGCAGAGGGAAAATCAAGTATGCCTATGTTTGATCATCTACAGAGTAGGCCTATGGCAAGTGTCTGATGTTGGGACACGAGACACCTTAACCAGATTTTGTCTGGTTGTAATCTCTCATTGCATCGATTTTCTTGTAACTACATCCTCAGGTGTCAGGTCATGACAAACTGCTGTTTCCCCAAACACAGATATCATAGACTGCTGTTCTACTAACCATTCTGTGGAATTGGCTAGCCTTCTGCACTCCTGTGCCAAGCAATGGGTTATTACTTTAGGAGGGGTGTCGCTCCATGACTAAGACTGAGGTACCCACCTTGGCGTCTGAAATTAGAAATCAATCGCCGCCCATTAGCAGATTATTAAGTATCCTCAACCCCCTCACCCCTTCCTTTTCCCTTCTGTCTCACATCCATCCGCCCATCCCTCGCTCCTTCTCATGGCCAGGCTCCAGCTCATTTATCCTGAGTTTAAAAAACCTGTCTCAGGCCCAGGTCTGGATGTGGGTCTGGGCCTCGCTGGGCCTGCCCAGCTGGCTGTGGCTGAGAAATGGCTGCATCTCGGGCTCTCTGCTCCAGTGCACCCAGGCAGGCACGGTACCAGGCCACCTGCTGGGGCCTCAGGGCCTCAGTCTAACAGAGGTCTGATCAGCCGCGGGGAGGGAGACAGATGAGGCTGAGGCCAGCATTCACACACACAGGCATACACACACACCAAGGAGTCCGCTGTCAGAGCGGCCCACTCTCTCTTAATGAAGAGAGAGTGGGCCGAGACCTGATAGTGGGTGTCTATTGGGAAAATGAGCGGGGATGAGAGAAGAAAGGGAGTGGGGAGGGGTTGACGGACTATGAAACAGTAGCACTATACATCAAGTAAGGTATATTGGTGTAGGTTCTAATTGTTGTAGTTCAGCTACAGCCTACGACCACCTGAGCTGTTTCAATAAACCCTATATGACAACCTATACATTAAGCTCTTTAGGTCGAAACCTAGCTTTTAAAATCCCTTTCAACATAATTCACACAAGCCCGGAGTACCCTGCGCATACCTATTCATTCTTCTGATTAATGATGTCTGTTTATTCAATGGAGGGATCTAATTTCAATCCATTATGCTTCCATTCAGGCACGTCTCAAGTATTTGCCATTCAACATGCCTGTCTATGAATGAGATGACAGAGCAGTCTGTAATTCCCATTTTTCTCGTTTTCCATTTGCTAATGTTGGATTTATGAAAATTCTGACTCTAATAGCCTTCCACTTCAGAATCGTGACATGAAAAAGCAATTAGCACTCCCTCCATAATAGCCATTTCAGAATTTGCTGTCATTGTCCCATTCTCTCCTAAAAAAAACATATATATTCAATTGTGGATTACTTTGATATTCCTTTTTTTTTACAATGCATCTGTTTTGATTTGTTACAACTTTGTCTGAAAAGTGGGCCTGGGTGTGTCCATTCGACTGATGATTGCTGTTGAATAAATGTGTAGTTAAATCTGTTTCAGAAAGGGTTGTTTTAGTTGAAGATAATTCCTCTATTTGTATGTGTTCTTCTATTTCAGATAATGGACACACATATAAACACACACACACACACACACACACACACACACACACACACACACACACACACACACACACACACACACACACACACACACACACAGCAGACCCAGCATTGCTCAGGCAGCCAATAAGGATGAAGACAGCACGGCAGGGATGATGACCTCACTTTGCAGTACACACAGGACGTAGGAGCCGAATGCGTGTTTTCTTTCCTTTGTTTCCCTCTCTGTATAGCTACCACTTGTATATTGTGATGACAAGTATGTGTCCGAGTTTGAAAGCAGTAACTTTCTGAGAACTATTGTACTAAAAATGCACTCAATAAACGCCTTGGAAAAAGAGTAAATCACCGGCTGGTCCCAGACTCTGTGAAAGATTATGATTATTCTTGTTTTCTTCCACTTCCATGAGAACAGAGCAAAGCAGTTCAAAGTTATTATTCAATAACGCAACAGAGAAGTCTGAGAAGCTGAAGTACAATGCTTTTGTGAATAATGCTTTTCAATTATAATTGGGGGGGTGGAATAAGCAGTTCTTGTCACTCACACACACACTCCTGTCACCATGGCACCACTGTAAAAAGCCATCAAGTCGCTAATAAACGAGACATCACTCTAAATTAACAGAAACTTCCTAAGAAATCAACACTGAGCGTTGCCAAGAAAAATTACAATATTTAGACAAACTAGCGGAAAATAGCCTCTCCCGCTCTCCCTACTCACGCCCACACTGTAGTGTGTGTTGGCAGAGACTGGATCCTGTAGGGCTCCAACACAGATGAATGTGTTGTACTACTGTAATGATATGGTTTTATTGGTTGGTAATTGATTGATAATATCCTGTTAGATATTAGTAGAGATGATTTTTGCCAAGAAAGGAAGAACAAATTAGAAAAGGGGTGTAAAAGCGACCTGTTACATGATGAGGCATTGAAGAAATCATTTAATTCCAAAATGTATTGACAATAGCTTTTGTTCTGTACAGCTGAAAGGAATAGTTCCCCCAAATTACAAAATTACATAATGGTTGTCTTACCCTGTAAGCACAAATCCCATTCAAGGGGAATGGATATTAGAAGTTATTTTAAACGGGTTGAAAATGGCAGATTTGTGCACTGATAAATGCCTAAATTGGAACGCAGTGGCTGTACAGTAATACTGTATGCTATACATGATGTCAGAGCTCTGGCTCTGCGCTTCACAGCGCTGTATGGGCTTTGACTGGCAGCCGTTCTGAACTTAAGCACCTCGCACGACAAGAAGTTGCCCCCATCCCTCCCGCTAATTGGGTAACTTTTGCAGATTTTGGGTTGTCTGAGTGAGGGAAATCCTGTAAATGAAAAGGGCTCTATGTATTTTGACAGATGACACATTGAGGATTATAATAAACACCGCTTGATGTCATAAAGCAAGCCATACACTGTGAGTCCAAATGTGCATTTCACATTTCCATATCATAAAACTCATGTCATGTACAGTGTCAACGTTTATGATCACTATGTTTGATGTACAGTTACAAGATGACATGGCGTCAAAACCTGGGTTGTTCTGAACAGAATGAGCCTATGTTTGTCTATTGTGAAGAAAATTTGCAGCAGCACACACACTTGAATGCACTCATGACTCCTTTCTATTTTCACCAAAATTATGATCTGTTTCCCGGAATTGCATTGAGAAAGCCTAACTGTAATATTGTATTTTGTATAACTTAGCTAGTCATGTTGGCAATAGAACAAGCTTTAAAATTATGCCCACCTGACCCAGATGGCGATTTATAATGGACCGTTTTTAAATTGCGTAAACAACAACAGTAATTGCGTGATGGCGGGATTCAGGGCTGTGTACTAAACAAAACAACTACAAGTGTGCTTCCTCTAGTTCCTCAACGACACAGCTAAGAGAGCTCAAAAAAGCACCTTATAGTTGAAGACTCTTCTTTGAGTCATAAAATAGCATTGAAATGACTTAGGAACTGTGCACTTTGGAGAGATGCGTGTCCTCTCACTCAAACCCTTATGTTGCAACTACCCCACATGTTCCAAGAATATTCTTATCATATTACTGAATGCATCCACAGTATTTTCAGATTTCGTTATCAACAAATATGGTGAAAAGTACAGTAAATGTAACATGCACATAAAATCAACATTGCAATGTTTGGATTCAGTCTTGTGTCAGGTGAACTGTTGTGTCCTCCCCTTTGGTCTAATCATTTTCCCAAAATCTGGTTATGCATATGATTTTAAAATTGTATTCTGTAAAAAACATTTCAATTTAGCCATATCCATATAGGCCAATTCCCACCAGTGAAAAGGGTTAAAGAGGATTGTGCCGGCTAACACAATATCAAAGCCACTTGCTACTTTGGACCTAAAATATCACAACAGTGAACCTGAAAGGATTCAATCCTATCACGTTTTAAAGGCAATGTTCCCGCATTCGCGGAGACCACATTCACGGTAAACGCTGCATATGTCAGCTCAATCGGAAATTACCTTTAAATGGCGCAGGAGCCAGGGGGGCAATACAAAGATCCAGTATCAAAAAAATGAAAGGCCCCACAGCCTTTAATGTTGTGATGCAATAATATTGGCAAAATGTATTGCTCATCAAATTAAAAAGGTCCTACCGGACATTATTTTTCACAATCAGACAGGAGTCTTGAAAGGAAGATATATTGGAGATATAGTCTTTACAGCAGATTTTGAGAAAACCTTTGATACAGTAGATCTAAAATCTGTTTATAAGAGCCAGGATTTCTTCATGTCTGAGAATTTGTAAAATAGATAGTATGTTTAAACAACCGAAAGGGATACATCTGTCCATCTACGGGGAAATTCCCTATCGCAGTTTACGTACAGTTGAAGTCGAAAGTTTACATACACATTAGCCAAATACATTTAAACTCAGTTTTTCACAATTCATGACATTTAATCCTCATAAAAATGTTGTCTCTTAGGTCAGTTAGGATCACCACTTTATTTTAAGAATGTGAAACGTCAGAATAATAGTAGAGAGAATGATTTATTTCAGCTTTAATTTCTTTCATCACATTTCCAGTGGATCAGACGTTTACATACACTCAATTAGTATTTGGCAGCATTGCCTTTAAATTGTTTATCTTGGGTCAAACGTTTCGAGTAGCCTTTCACAAGCTTCGCACAATAAGTTGGGTGGATTTTGGCCCATTCCTCCTGACAGAGCTGGTGTAACTGAGTCAGGTCTGTTGGCCTCCTTGTTCTCACACGCTTTTTCAGTTCTGCCCACAAATTTTCTATGGGATTAAGGTCAGGGCTTTGTGATGGCCACTCCAATACCTTGCCTTTGTTGTCCTGCCACAACTTTGGAAGTATGCTTGGGGTCAATGTCCATTTGGAAGACCCACTTGCGACAAGGCTTTAACTTCCTGACTGATGTCTTGAGATGTTGCTTAAATATATACACATAATTGTCCTGCCTCATGATGCCATCTATTTTGTGAAGTGCACCAGTCCCTCCTGCAGCAAAGCACCCCCACAACGTGATGCTGCCACCCCCGTGCTTCACGTTTGGGATGGTGTTCTTCGGCTAGCAAGACTCCCTATTTTTCCTCCAAAAATAATAACAATGGTCATTATGGCGAAACAGTTCTAATTTTGTTTCATCAGACCAGAGGACATTTCTCCAAAAAGTATGATCTTTGTCCCCATGTTCAGCTGCAAACCGTAGTCTGCCTTTTATATGGCGGTTTTGGAGCAGTGGCTTCTTCCTTGCTGAGCGGCCTTTCAGGTTATGTCGGTATAGGACTTGTTTTACTGTGGATATAGATACTTTTGTAACTGTTTCCTCCAGCATCTTCACAAATTACTTTATTGTTCTGTGATTGATTTGTACTTTCGCACCAAAGTACATTCTTCTCTACGAGACAGAACGCGTCTCCTTCCTGAGCGGTATGACGGTTGCGTGGTCCCATGGCATTTATACTTGCGTACTATTGTTTGTACAGATGAGCGTGGTACCTTCAGGCGTTTGGAAATTGCTCCCAAGGATGAACCAGACTTTTGGAGCTCTACAATTTTTCTTTCTGAGATCTTGACTGATTTCCTTTGATTTTCCCATGATGTCAAGCAAAGAGGCACTGAGTTTGAAGGTAGACATCCACAGATACACCTCCAATTGACTCAAATGATGTCAATTAGCCTATCAGAAGCTTCTAAAGCCATAACATCATTTTCTGGAATTTTCCAAGCTGTTTAAATGCACAGTCATCTTAGTGTGTGTAAACTTCTGACCTAATGGAATTGTGATACAGTGAATTATAAGTGAAATAATCTGTCTGTAAACAATTGTTGGAAAAATGAGTTGTCATGCACAAAGTAGATGTCCTAACCGACTTGCCAAAACTATAGTTTGTTAACAAGGAATTTGTGGAGTGGTTGAAAAACGAGTTTTAATTACTCCAACCTAAGTGTATGTAAACCTCCGACTTCAACTGTATGTATTCATGGCTCTACCAACTCCAGGAGAATATTTTTTCAAATATAAAATTTGATCTGGAATGGCAAACCAGACATAGTTAAACAGGCATTTTTACTGTACATAACGAGCATGGGTTTGGAGGGTTAAAACTATTAAATATGAAGGCATTAAATGTCTTACTTAAAGCCTCCATTATACCAAAATGATATTTTAATTCATAACTGGTTTTCCAGCAGGCTACTAAGAGAGGCACATCCAATGTTCAATAAGGGTCTCTTTGCCATCATGCAGATTAAAACCAACCATTTCCGGTGGATTGGCAATAGAACCCTGTTCCATTGTATGGCTCTCTAAATGTATGTCTTTCTAAATGAAGCTATACAGATCTAGTTACAATTCCAATTTCATCTTCCAGAAGAGGCTGAATAAATAATATGACTAAACTCCAATGTACTGATAGAGGAGTCTAATTTTCTTAAACAAAAATGTATAAGGAAGGTATCATGTTTATGAATGACATTGTAAATAATATCGGTCAAATTTTGTCACACAAGCAATTAACAAATGTGTATGGAGATGTATGCTCAATATATTGTGGACCCCAGGTAGAGTAGCTAAATAAACAAAAGTATCATCGCAGCTCTGCCACAAAAATGGAAGAGGCAATTACTCAAAAGAGAAAGGAATGAATTAGTCTGTCTGGCAGTCAAAACCATGCATGGCTTAAAAAATTACTGGTATAAATCGTAAAATGTAAAAGGTCGAGAGGTTTGACAACTATACTGCATGAAATTCAGGATAGTTGGGATCAGTTTTCTATGTCCCAATACAATGGCATCATGTTTATGAACTGATATATAAAACAACATTTGACGCATCAATACGTTCTTTTCAATTTCAACTATTATTTAACATTTTTGCCACAAAAAGAATGCTCAATATATGGGGCATTGAATAGTCAGCCCCGTGTAGACTGCAACGAAGAAACAATCAATAGATCATCTTTTTGGTACTGTCTTTCGGTGGCTCACTTTTGGAGTAAGGTACCGGAATGGTTGTTGAGTCATAATGTCTGTGTTCAGATGGACCTACAAAAAACTGGCTCATATTATTCCCGAACCGTATGATGTCACCTCAGACAGTTATCCAAAGCGTCCTCCCACTCCTTTCCCAAGGCTGTGATTGGCTAAGAATCTGAAGAGGTTAGAATTGCTTCACTTCATCATAGGGCAGGATGTAACCCATCCTCTAACATAACACCATCCATCTCTCACAGGAAATACCAAGACCCATTGCAAGGTCACATGGGCCGCTTAATTGCAGTTTTAGAGCTCAACTAATAGTCAATCAAACAAGTTTCATGGCTTTTTCTATGGGTAATGCTTTGTGAGGAATGGCTTTTCCGAAGCCTTTGTTTTTTAATTGATACTTTTTTTATTGTAGTGATTAAAGTGAGAGAGATGTAGAGACATAAGCACCCAACACAACGAAGAATACATTACATTAGATGTGTTTCAATGCCTTTTGTGTGTGTGCATTTGCGTGTGTTCGTGCGTGTGCTTGCTTGTGAGACGAATGGGGTGCTGACGCATATTCTTCTGCCTTTGTCAGAAAACGGCAGTTGGTCTCATCTGGGTCGTATTCATTATGTGCAAAACAGAAAAAAGCTGACTGAAACAGGAGGGATACCTGAAGATCTTAAATCAATATCAGGCAGATGCAGCTACTGGTTTGATGAGACAGAGTACATAAGAGCTAAGGTTGCGTTTGTGCACAAAACCAACATTTTAAAAAATTCAACTAACAAACCACTCCCTTGGTTAGATGACAAATCGTTCAAACACCTACTCGGTTTTGCTGTATTGTTGATAGCTACTTTATTGAGGCAAAATGTACATACTTTATGACTGAGATATGTGGTTGTCCCCCCTAACTATCTTAAGATGAATGCGCTAACTGTAAGTCGCTCTGGATAAGAGCGTCAGATAAATGATACAAATTTCAATGTAAATGCTTGTGTGTGCTTGTGTGTGTTGTGTCTTTGAGAAATGTATTTGATCTGTGCCCGAGAGTTTATCTACAAGTGAAGGAGTCAGCTCTACTCTATTCAGTATTAAAGTCGCTGGGAGGAAGTTGAAAAAGTGACTTCTCAGCAGCGAATCTTTGCCTTAATCAATATTCCCTGAGCAATCACCTGAAAAATAAGGGATTGCTGCCCAGCGGTGGCAGTGCACTCCTGCAGAGAGGAGGAGTGAGAGGGACAGAGAAAGAGAGGGAGGGAGAGAAAATGAGAGAGAGAAAAATAAGAGTAAAGAGTAAAAAAAACAGAACAAGGAGAATGAGAGAGCAAGAGCGTGGATTTTAACTACACACATGGGAGAGAAGCAGCAAAGAGAGTTAAATACAGAGAGAGAGAGCGAGAGAGAGAGAGAGAGAGAGAGAGAGAGGGTAGATGAAAATGCATAGATGGGAGAGGCACTAAAGAGACACAGAGAGAAAGAAAGAGAGACTTCCCACAATGCCTTTATCCCACGGTTACATCAAAGCCACAACTTCTTTACATAACATACGCTATGATCAAGGCATCAGTGTATCCATGGCGAATGGTGTGTTGTCCTCGGTGACCTAACCAACCCCTGCTGGGCGGCTGCTGGGGCTCCCTGAGCTGTTGGCATATTTCTATTACAGTAGTAGGATGTAAATGTGCTATGGCTTGCTGTAGAAAGTGTGACTGTGTTTGTAGAATGATCTCTATCCTCCATGCTCCTTCACACTGGTTCAGAGTACCTTTTAAAGCTTCATTGGCTGTAACTCAGTGTTGCTATATCGTATCATGCGTTATTCTGGTGTGTGTGTGTGTGTGTGTGTGTGTGTGTGTGTGTGTGTATGTGTGTGTGTGCGAGAGGTAGGGAGCATGAGTGTATGCATGTTTGCCTGTGCTTGTTTGCATCTGTGTGTGTCTGAGTGTCTGTTTTTCCTTTACTACCCATCTGTGCATGGTCCTTCTGAAACCAACCTGGTCGCCCCTGTATACTCTTTAAACTCAGCAGAGATATAATGGCCTCAGAAGCAACTGATTAGGTCAGGCAGATGACTGAACAGTGTAATTTGTTGTCTATATACTATATACAGTTGAAGTCGGAAGTTTACATACACCTTAGCCAAATACATAGCAAATATTCCCTGTCTTAGGTCAGTTAGGATCGCCACTTTATTTTAAGAATGTGAAATGTCAGAATAATAGTAGAGAGAATGATTTATTTCAGCTTTTATTTCATTCATCACATTCCCAGTGGGTCAGAAGGTTACATACACTCAATTAGTATTTGGTAGCATTGCCTTTAAATTGTTTAACTTGGGTTAAACGTTTCAGGTAGCCTTCCACAAGCTTCCCACAATAAGTTGGGTGAATTTTGGCCCATTCCTCCTGACATAGCTGGTGTAACTGAGTCAGGTTTGTAGGCCTCCTTGCTCGCACACGCTTTTTCAGTTCTGCCCACACATTTTCTATATGATTGAGGTCAGGGCTTTGTGATGGCCACTCCAATACCTTTACTTTGTTGTCCTTAAGCCATTTTTCCACAACTTTGGAAGTATGCTTGGGGTCATTGTCCATTTGGAAGACCCATTTGCGACCAAGCTTTAACTTCCTGACTGATGTCTTGAGATGTTGGTCCAATATAGCCACATCATTTTCCTGCCTCATGATGCCATCTATTTTGTGAAGTGCACCAGTCCCTCCTGCAGCAAAGCACCCCCACAACATGATGCTGCCACCCCCGTGCTTCACAATTGGGATGGTGTTCTTCGGCTTGCAAGCCTCCCCCTTTTTCCTCCAAACATAATGGTGGTCATTATAGCTAAACAGTTCTATTTTTGTTTCATCAGACCAGAGGACATTTCTCCAAAAAGTACGATCTTTGTCCCCAGGTGCAGTTGCAAACCGTAATCTGGCTGTTTTGGAGCAGTGGCTTCTTCCTTGCTGAGCGGCCTTTCAGGTTATATCGATATAGGACTCGTTTTACAGTGGTTATAGATACTTTTGTACCTGTTTCCTCCCGCATCTTCACAAGGTCCTTTGCTGTTGTTCTGGGATTGATTTGCACTTTTTGCACCAAAGTACATTCATCTCTAAAAGACAGAACACGTCTCCTTCCTGAGCAGTATGACGGCTGCATGGTCCCATGGTGTTTATATTTGCGTACTATTGTTTGTACAGATGAAGGTTGTACCTTCAGGCGTTTTAAAATTGCTCCCAAGGATGAACCAGACGTTCTTGGCTGATTTCTTTTGATTTTCCCATGATGTCAAGCAAAGAGGCACTGAGTTTGAAGGTAGGCCTTGAAATACATCCACAGGTACCCCTCCAATTGACTCAAATGATGTCAATTAGCCCATCAGAAGCGTCTAAAGCCATGACATAATATTCTGGAATTTTCCAAGCTCTTTAGAGGCATAGCCAACTTAGTGTATGTAAACTTCTGACCCACTGGAATTGTGATACAGTGAATTATAAGGGAAATAATCTGTCTGTAAACAATTGTTGGAAAAATTACTTGTGTCATGAACAAAGTAGATGTCCTAACCGACTTGCCAAAACTATTGTTTGTTAACAAGAAATTTGTGGAGTGGTTGAAAAACAAGTTTTAATGACTGTATGTAAACTTCCAACTTCAACTGTACTTTCTATCTAGTTTTAGATGTTCAAGAGAGCCCTGGAGTGTTCGTTTCTTAACTCAAAATAGTCATTTTATTTTAATTTTTCTACAAAAACCTTCCACTGGCCGGGTTGAATGGGCTTTCGGGTTTGCCCACAGCTGATATAGGGTGCATGCTCGGGCCCCTGTTACTCCCCCTGGTACTCCCTGGTACTCCCTGTTCACTCATGACTGCATGGCCAGGTATGACTCCAACACCATCATTAAGTTTGATAATGACACAACAGTGGTAGGCCTGACCACCGACAACAATGAGACAGCCTATAGGGAAGAGGTCAGAGACCTGGCTGGGTGGTGCCAGGACAACAACAACAACCTCTCCCTCAACGTGATCAAGACAAAGGAGATGATTGTGGACAACAGGAAAAGGAAGACCGAGCTCGCCCCCATTCTCATCGGCGGGGCTGTAGTGGAGCAGGTTGAGAGCTTCAAGTTCCTTGGCGTCCACATCACCAACAAACTAACATGGTCCAAGCACACCAAGACAGTCGTGAAGAGGGAATGACAAAACCTATTCCAACTCAGGAGACTGAAAAGATTTGGCATGGGTCCTTACAGGTTTTGCAGCTCCATCATCCATGCAGCCACCCTAGTCATACTGCTTTCTCTGCTATCAGTCTAGGTCTAAGAGGCTTCTAAACAGCTTCTACCCCCAAGCCTGAACAGCTAATCAAATGACTACCCAGACAATTTGCATTGCCCCCCTCCCCCCTTCTATGCTGCTGCTACTCTCTGTTATTATCTATGCATAGTCACTTTAATAACTCTACCTACATGTACATAATACCTTTATTACCTCGACACCGGTGCCCCCGCACATTGACTCTGTACCGGTACCTCCTGTATATAGCCCCTCTATTGTTATTTACTGCTGCTCTTTAATTATTTGTTATTCTTATCTCACTTTTTTGGGGGGTATTTTCTTAAAACGGCATTGTTGGGTAAGGGCTTGTAAGTAGGCATTTCACTGTAAGGTCTACTACACCTGTTGTATTTGGCGCATGTGACAAATACAATTTGATTTGATTTGAATATGATGCTATTTGGGATGTAACCTGAGTGCTCTGACTCATGATGTGATTGGATGCTGTGTGGTCCGGCTAAGGAGGTATTAACCGTCAGCCTTTTTGGGATTTTTTTTCCCCTTTACGATCGCTTGTTTATTTGTGGCTTAAGTGATAATTACTGCCTACAAATGAAAGACAAATTACATGTTTTCCTCTCTCTCTTTTCAAAGAGTTTTCCACAGAGGAGTAACCTCGGAGGTAGAATGTAGTTATGCTCCTCATTTTAACTCTGTATTTTGTATTATCAGAGATAGATTTTGGCTTTATTTGGTGCACTGTGTAGTTAATAATGAGCTATAATACATTTGGTGCCTAGAAATACTCATTTCGTTTACCAAGACGGCTGTTGCAGGATTTTAATTGTAGCTTCCATAATGGTGAAGATGTGTCTCCCTTTTTGAAGCACAGCGCCTGGGTCAAATGAGATTTCACGTCCCAGAGGAGTTCATCAAATTTAATTATGATACATATAATTACCAAAAGCAATCTTGTGTGGGTTTGGAATAATCATTTCAGAGGGCGATGTTGGCACCTGCAGGGGTAAGGCATAATTTAGAGAGAGCGGAGGAGGGAGTGAGAGAGACGGAGAGAGAGAGAGAGAGAGAGGCGAGAGAGAGAGAGAGGCGAGAGAGAGAGAGAGAGAGAGAGAGAGAGAGAGAGAGAGAGAGAGAGAGACGGAGAGAGAGAGAGAGAGAGAGAGAGAGAGAGAGAGACGGAGAGAGAGAGAGAGAGACGGAGAGAGAGAGAGAGAGAGAGAGACGGAGAGAGAGAGAGAGAGAGAGAGAGAGAGAGAGAGAGAGAGAGAGAGAGCGAGAGAACGAGAGAGAGGAGCAGAGTACTCCCCTGGGAATACTGGTAGTTGCTCCATGATGATCTGTCATTTGTCACTCAGAAAGTCATATTTTGAAGCTAAAAGATGGATTCTCAAGGTCATTCTATTGTTCACACATTCTATTCTTCATTGTTCTGCACGTGCCTGCTGAATGTAGGCTTTAAAAAAGTCTCGATGGAGATACATACTTGTAGGTTCTGACCATACAATCACAACAAAAGCGTATCTCCAGATGGTTATAAATGTAGGAAAAAAAAGCAATATTCCGTATTACTAAACGTTTGTGAAATGTCCTTGATGGGATTTGCAGATGTGCAGCAGTGGTGTAGTTGTGAAGTGAGTAAGGAGAGCGATGAGAAGAGAGCTGGGTTATGACTGGGAGAAAGATCAAGGCCTGTAATTGGTTCATCTCCCATGGGGGGCACGGAGGGGGGACGTCACCCCCTCACCCCCCTTCTCACCCCCCCACCCTCCTCCTCAATCCCCCCTGCTGGTAGTAATCCCTCATAGAGCTCCTTTCAGCTCCGCCCGCCTTCGATCCCCCTCCGAAAATCGATGAAATATTTTCCCACAGAAATGAAGAGGAAAAATGGGAGTGATCTGATCTGTAGTCAAGGTCTTCTTAATTAGAGAGAAAGTCCTCCTTTGTTTTTGAAAAGCCAGAGAAAGAGGAGGAGGAGGAGAAGGTGGAACAATGGAAGGCTCAAGGTCACCTCCTTCCTACTACCTGACTTCAAACGGAACCTTAGAACCCGTGGAACGTCAGAACATTCTTTGGTAAAACTCTGCAACTAACTGTGTGACATCATTCCGTGTTCTGCAGAAGCCTCTGACACACCCCTCCATGCCAAAACATAAAAGCCTTAATTTTGTCGTCCTGCTGTCTCAAACTCAAGTGTCGTGAAGAGAGACATGCCACTGTGGTTTATCGTCCTTTTCAACCTTCAAAGCGTCTCCGAACTCCCAAATATTCCTGTCACCTCTCCCCATCTCAGCTCAACGTCTCGGTATGCCTTTATCTTCCCAAAGTGAAGACAGCAACACAAACCTTTCCCAACACCCTCGGCTATCTCTAATCTCCAGAATGCCCTTAACTTCTCTGACCACTCAGAGGAAGCGAGCCACGTCTCCTAGCTGAACATGAAAGACAATAACAACCTTTCTCTCACTAATGAGGTCATAGAGATATGTAAATTCCTTCTGTCTGGCTCCTACCTCCAGCTCAGATGTCAGAAGGGCATATCGGCAGATAGTTATCTGATAGGGGTAGAGTTATAACGGCCGGAGGCATCTAATTAGACCGTTTACCATCCTTCATTAGTTCATCCTTCATTGTTCATCACATCAACTACTCAACAAAAGGTATACAATATCTAAATATTGTCTTATGGGATACAGTTGCATGCTAGAACGGTACACAATGTCAATCTAATATTGTATATCTGTCTGTGTATCTCCATTCTGTATGACCCAGAAATCATTTTCTCAACAGATTCAATTCAAGTCATCATCATCAAAGCTGTAGAGAGAAATCCCTTAAGGCTATCCGAAGATCATCGTTCATATGAAGCCTTGCAGATACCTTACAGTATGTTTACGCTACTTCTTCAATGCAGCGGTGCACAGTACATACAGTAAGCCAACATATGGAGAGGAAGCAGACATCCACTTATGACAGGGATGCTCAGCTCCTCCTAGACATCAGAGGTACAGTATATGCATATTATTGCAAGCCTTCAGCTACATAATGCTGTTCATAGTCAATGAGGAGAATGGATACATGCACATGTTCTATCTGTTCTTAAACAGAGTGTTGCAGAGGGTTCCTTGGGAGGGTACAGAACGCATTGTCTCTCCATTGGTTGACTTAATGGGGATGGTGAGGAGCGAAAAAAACAATGCAGGCAGGGAGATGATGTCAGGCCATGACAGCTCAGATCCCATCCCTTTGTGCTGTTATGTGTGTGTGTGAGGGGAGATTGTGTGTGTGTGTGGGGGGGGGGGGGGTGTAGGGTGTGTGTGTGTGTGTGTGTGTGTGTGTGTGTGTGTGTGTGTGTGTGTGTGTGTGTGTGTGTGTGTGTGTGTGTGTGTGTGTGTGTCTATGCCTGTGTGTGTGTGTGTGTGTGTGTGTGTGTGTGTGTGTGTGTGTCTATGCCTGTGTGTGTGTGTGTGTGTGTGTGTGTGTGTGTGTGTGTGTGTGTGTGTGTGTGTGTGTGTGTGTGTGTGTGTGTGTGTGTGTGTGTGTGTGTGTGTGTGTGTGTGTGTGTGTGTGTGTGTGGTGTATCTTATGTAGTTGAGAGGAGCAGAAGGAAGAGAAAGGGGTTCAAGTATAAAATATGGGGGTGGGTTGGAAAATGTCCCTATCACTTGAGTTGATGAATGCCACTAGAAGCTGCCAAATGCTGTGATTACCGGGAGAAGGCCACATGGGAAATCATTCTCATCTTGGGGACGTGAAGCTGACGCTGGCTCCCTGGAAACACTTGGTGACTTGAGGGGTCAAGATAGAGCTGTCTGCGGATACTGGGACCAGCTTCTTGAGGGGGTGTGTGGGGGGTTGAAGGTTGCCTCACAGTGTGTGTGTGTGTGTGTATCTTATGTGTGGATGCTTCACTGATGGGTGCAGAGTGTGGGTGAGCTGTAACTCAAGAGGTTGGATGGAGGACAGACCAAGTGCCTTTCTGGGGACAGCCAATCAGCTTCTAAAGACTGTGGAGAGAAATAAGAAAAGCACACGCACACTCTTACCACCTAGAGACCAACAGAGATACACGACACAGACCAACAGAGATGCACTACAGACCAACAGAGATGCACTACAGACCAACAGAGATGCACTACAGACCAACAGAGATGCACTACAGACCAACAGAGATGCACTACAGACCAAAAGAGATACACGACACAGACCAACAGAGATACACGACACAGACCAACAGAGATGCACTACAGACCAGCAGAGATACACGAAAGTATGTGGACGTCTGCTCGTCGTACATCTCATTCCAAAATCATGGGTATTAATATGGAGTTGGTCCCCCCATTGCTGCTATAACAGCCTCCACTCTTCTGGGAAGGCTTTCCACTAGATGTTGGAACATTGCTGCAGGGACTTGGTAACTATAATTGTTTTGGACAGGCAGCGGTCTGCATGTCTTCTCTCCTAACAGTTTTCCTATAACACCTCCATATAGCCCTCACGCCTCCTATGTCACTTACGGAAACTGCGGCAATGATTATCAATCTTTTCCTGGGGAGAGGGTGTATTGTTGTTCTAACTAAGCACTAGCACATCTGATTCAACATATAAACTAATTATCAAGCCCTTGATTAATTGAATTAGATTGATTAGTTGGAATCAGATGTGATACTGCTGGGCTGTAGCAAATATATGTATCCCTGAGGCTCAGGAATGAATGGACAAAAACTGTCTTATAACAGCTAAGTAAAGACATTGTGACAGAGAGAAAAAGCGACAGAAAAAGTAATCCACAGGCATAAAGCTGGTGTTGTCATCTGGTCCGGTAATTTACCCAGCTGTCTCTCTGCAGAGGTTTTGTGCGGTAAGAACAGTGGCCCTACCCAGCATGCCGTTCTGCTCGGCTTCACGAATTAACCAGTCAGCTCATGAGAATTTAATGTGGCTTCAAATGAGTTCCATTTCTCTGGCTGTCCATTATTATGGATTTTCCCAAACCCCGGTGTGCAGCTCTCCTTCCGTCGTTAGGAGTAAAGCTTTTTTCAAAATGAGATGGCGAAGCGGAAGCACATTGTCTTGTGATGACTCAAACCTAGAAAGCCCTTAAGGTGTTATACTATTCAGAGCTGGAGGTTTTCTTCACACGTACACGTGCATGCACACACACACACCTACCCTACACTCCTCACCCCACCACCCACCCTAAAAACCATCTCTATCTCTACGAGGGGCTTCATCTTGATGATGAAAGGAGTAGAAGAATGCCATGATAACAGCTCCCCAACCACGCCCTGCCTCAGCCCTGTTCTCTTCACTTACATTGCCTTGCACCGTGACTTTCCGCTCCTCTCCAGCTCCTCTGAAGACTGGAGACCCCTGGGACTCCACAGCAGCCTCAGGCCCCAGGGCGGCATGGTCTCTGAGTCTCTGGCAGGAGAGATATTATTACAGAGGCTTATCCTCCACCATTTTGCTCTGCCATTTGAATCCGTAGAATTATATCTAGTTCTCCTGATAATTTCGTAATATCACAAATGAAAGTTGATTAATGAAGTGCAACAGTGAGTCAAAAATAGCAGAGAAAATGTTTTCCGATATCTACAATAGATATATTAAGTGCACAATAACCACTGACAAAAAGGCATGAACTGTCATCTGTGTGCCTTTAGTTCGTTTATGCCTTCAGATGTATGCCTTTTAAAAACCATTATGATCAGCATGTGCCTAGACAGAGTGAGTTATCCAGTGTATTATATCGGTGATCGTGCATCTGTGCTTGTGTGCATATGGTAACCCCTGGCCCCTGACACCAGGTTGTTAGTAACACCAGTCAGTCAGAGAGGAGAACGCCCATCAACCCCAGTCCCCCTCCCAGCCCCCCATGGAGAGATTTTGTGTAAGGCTCGGGCGTCGTAGGTGGAATCAGACGCAGGAAGCAGCGAGCACAATGTAGTGGCTTTAATGAAGTTCTACAGGCGAGAATAAACAAGCCACCCCAAACAGAGAAATAAGCGCACACAATATAAGTGCCCCAAACATACGGGAAAAACAATGTGGCGCAACACTGGCGCAAACGCGTCAACACAAACCTCTACAGTAAAGAATAATCCCGCACAAAGAAAAGGCGACCAGCTAAATTAAATAGCCCCGCTAATCACCCCCACTCAGAACAGGTGCACACAATCACAAACAGGGGAAAACAAAAAGGGAATCAGTGGCAGCTAATAGGCCGGTGACGACGACCGCCGAGCGCCACCCGAGCAGGAGGGGGCGCCACCGTCGGTGGGAATCGTGACACTTTGACAGCTGATAAGGGGATGATGTGCCCCTAGCCTCTACACCCCCTGCTCCCATAATCATAACTCTTGGGTTGACCCCTGACCACTAACTGTTACGCTAGGGAGAGTGGGGGTATTCATGACCATGATAAAAAAACAGTAACATGGATGGATATGGAGGTTCCGCTAGGACATTGACAGTGAATTATTCACAAGCCAAACACCCAACATGTGTGAATACATTGGGTATAGTGTACCATATATTAATAAAGAGAAAATTAAATTAAACATTTCTCCTAAAAGAAAAGATGAAACTATGAAAAGAATGCGTTAATAATGTATGTGTACTTGGTCAAGATTATGTTAACATACTGGGCTGATAACTGCCTACTAAGCAGTAGGCATTTAAGGCTGCAGGTATGGGTGTGGGTGGAGGCATGTCTAACCCACAGATACCATCTTGAATTATGCTGCATTCATAACATCTCGTAAATTCATAAATGCCAGCATACGATTGGGAAAAAGCCACTTGAACCCCCCCTCCAACTGGTAATTACTAGTGGAAAACTTGTCTATCATCTCTGAGCTCCGGCTTCTCCCACTACCTGAATTCTGAAGTCACATCCTAAGGAAATTACCTTGATATTAAAAGCAACAACAACAAAAAAATATTGAAGACTGTAATTTGTTAATAAGCATGATAGCTGTACTTTCGGTTTATTGTTGATGCAGCTTATTTGACATTAGCCAATCGGTGTTCTCAGAGAGTTCAAAGCGTGTGAACACACACAAATGTTTACAAGTAGTATTTTCTGAGTTTCCCACTTATGAATGCAGTGTCTGGCCCATTGTTCAAGGAGAGACTAGCACTGTTTGCAACAAAAAATATTTCAGGCCTCTTTTCTCCCTTATTCCACACTGGTTTGGTGGAAAATAGACATTGAATAGAGCCGTCTGTTTCCATTGCACTTTTTGGATTTCTGTTGGATTATTTATTTATACCTGGGATTGCATTGGGAGGGATTACCTTTTTGGTGGGTTTTTCCTTTGTAGTATATATTTCCTTGGACTTCCAGCCAAAGACTCAAAGACTCATCTAGATCACTGGTTCCCAAACTGTGGGGTTGGCAGGGGGGGGGGGGGGGTGGGGGGGGGGGGGGGGGTCACTGTAGTATATATATCAGTCCGTTCCCCAATGCTGGAAGGGGGACCTGAGTGAAAAGGTTTGGGAACCCCTGATCTAGAGCAGTGTTAACCAACTCCAGTCCTCCAGTACCCTCAACAGCATACATTTTTGTTGTAGCCCCGGACAAACACACCTGAATCAACTTATCATCAAGCTCTCAATGAGTTCAATCAGATGAGTTTGTCTGGGGCTACAACAAAAATGTGTGCAGTCGGGCTACTGGAGGACTGGAGTTGGGAAACACCGCTATAGAGTTCTGGCAGGACTACAGTTTTCATTTACATAGTTTATTTGGACTGTTGACTCTGACAGGACCATTAATTTGGCAATGATTTAATCATTATTTTGTTACTTATGTTGAACCCCTATGAATTTCCTATCAATACTATTATTGCATTGACCAAGTTCCCCAATTTTTTATTTCTGGCAAGTTTTGGGTTTATAGAAGTTTGTTACAACTGTATTTAATATAGTGGTTATGGACACATTGCTTAGTATACTATACTGCCCTACGAAGGCAAAACGTAGTAACTATGAAGGAGTAGAGGAATGGCAATGAAAACATTTTTGCTAGCCAGCCAAATATGTTGTAGCTAGATAAGTGACGTACATCATCTTATTATGAACAAATGTTTATGCATATAAACCATGACAACTGATTTCAACTGACTTAAATGCAGATACTGCACTCTGCCTTTGTATGACAAACAAATTGCTTTTACATTTAACCTTTATTTAACTAGGCAAGTCAGTTAAGAACAAATGTCTTATTTACAATGACAGCCTACCAGGGAACAGTGGGTTAACTGCCTTGTTCAGGGGCAGAACAACAGATGTTTACTTTGTCAGCTTGGGGATTTGATCCAGCAACCTTTTGGTTACTGGCCCAACGCTCTAACCACTAAGCTACCTGCACTTCGTAGTATCTACAATCTAAATGTGTTTATCCAACTTTCTTGTTGTTTTTCTGTTTGATAGGAACAGTTTGCGAGTTCGTACTACATTTCAGCTGTATTCAACGGTTTGATGTAGTTGTGTTTTTATGTTTTCAATGTTGTATTGTAGTAACTCTCAAGCACTTTTTTGCAACGTATTTGGGTGGTGTCACGTCCTGACCGGTAAAGGAGTTATTTGTTATTGTAGTTTGGTCAGGACGTGGCAGGGGGTGTTTGTTTTATGTGGTTCAGGGTTTGTTGGGCTATGGTATTATATAAGTCGGGTGTTTGTTTAGAGTGTTTTGGGGTTTTTGGTCTATGTTCTAGGTTACTGTTTTTCTATGTTCAGTCTAGTTTTCTACTTCTATGTTTAGGGTTTGTTGATTGACCTTCAATTGGAGGCAGCTGTTCCTCGTTGCCTCTGATTGAAGGTCCTATGTATAGGGGTGTTTTTGTAATGGGATTTGTGGGTGGTTGTTTCCTGTTTTGTGTCTGTGCACCTGACAGGACTGTTTAGTGTCGTTTGTTGTTTTGTATACGTGATTTGTTTGTTTTTTCCTTCTTTTGATTTAATAAAGAAGATGAGTATACACGTTCCCGCTGCACCTTGGTCCAATCCTTACGACGCCCGTTACTGGTGGACAGCAAATAAACATTAAAGCCATTTTTCTCAATTTGGCTAGTTACTGCTCTTTGTCTTTGTATGGCAGATTGGGTCACTGCAGTCAAAACACGGTGGAACAAAGCCAAAGATCAGTCACTTCACTTACTGCCTTGGTTTTTACTTGGATGTTTACTGCAGATTTCACACTCCGTTATTTCTGAAACAGAACATAATTGAAGCTGGACACTTTGTCACAAGATAAAACAGATTCTCAACCAAAAGTGTAGTTACTGCATTTTGCCTTTGTAGGATCAACTCCCCCACATGAAAAAACATGACAGTTTACTATATAATAATAATATAACAATAATACTGAGTGGCGCATCAGTCAAAAGCACTGCATCACAGTGCTGAGGCGCCACTACATCCCAGGCTACGTCACAGCCGGGCCGTAACCGAGAGCCCCATAGGACGGTGCAGAATTGGTCTAGCACCATTCGAGGTAGTGGTGCAGCTGACTTCCGGGTTAAGCGAACAGTGTGATATGAAGTAGTGCAACCATGTGGGTCATGTTTCGGAAGACGCATGACTCGACCTTC
Organism: Salmo trutta; assembly: GCF_901001165.1. Taxonomy (NCBI): domain Eukaryota; kingdom Metazoa; phylum Chordata; class Actinopteri; order Salmoniformes; family Salmonidae; genus Salmo; species Salmo trutta. The sequence continues at coordinate 18,593,259 of NC_042977.1, forward strand.
ATCTCTCCCTAGCCCATTGGGGAGTTGCAGCGATGAGCCAAGTTCGTAAATTGGGGAGAAAATGGATTAAAAAAATATGCTTGTTGCCATACCACGCTGAACATGCCTGATCTTGGTAGCTAAGCAGGGTCGGGCTTGGTTAGTACTTAGATGGGAAATTACCTGGGAATTCCAGGTGCTGTAAGCAAAAAAAGTGTACAAAAAATATAATAATACAGTACTTACTATAGAATTCTGTAGAAAACTGTAGTATACTGTAGAATACTATACTACACTGTAATATCCATTAATCATGTGTTGTACTTACTGTAGAGTTTTGTAGTATACTGTAGAATACTATTGTAAATACTACAGTATACTGCAGACCGCAAAAACACTACAATAAATACTACATTAATGTCTGCAAAAACACTACAGTAAAGACTATAGAATTTTATACTACAGTATTTCATTTCCATATACACTGCCCATTCCTCTCCCACATATCCCAATTTGTTCCACCTATATATGAGAAACCTACATGCTAAGTATAGACTATATATTTTGTTCCCTACAGATTATGGAAAGGAGCAGAAGCTTTGAACTATCCGTTCAGACCTAAGTCCTGCAGTACATACCTACCTACCTACCTACAGGTTATGGAAAACCTACCTACCTACAGGTTATGAAAAATGTTATATCTTTGAGTATTTTGTCCAGTAGGTTTCCTCATGCACAAAGCATGCTATGTCAAAGATAATAAAACAAGCACTATAGTAAACACTACAGTAACGTCTGCAAAAACACTACAGTTTTTTACTATGGCATTTATACTACAGTATACTACAGTCATGTCTGCAACACTACAGTAAATATTACTGTACAGTCTGCAAAAACACTACAGTAAATACTACAGTAAACTATAGTCCGCAAAAACACTACATTGAATACTAATACCATAGTATACTACAGTATTTTGTCATGTGGGCCCCCAGCTCATACAATATAGTATTTACCTGGTTGACCAGTTGGAATGGGTGGTCATAGGCATATTGGATTGATGGGAAGGGGTCGTACCAGCGGTGACATAGAGACCATTACGTCCCAGGCAGTTGATCCTAGTGTAATACATAATAGGCTGCATTGTTCCGTAGAGGGCAGAGATCCTTTCAGTTAAACTCGAGAGTGGAATGGGTTCAACCTGCTTGAATCTCCAGTTCACAGGGACTTCTTGCGTTACCTGCCGAGTTTGTAAATCAGATTTATGAATCTTAGATAAACTGACAGCTGGCGGTTTCGCTTGACCTGATTGTAGTGATATTCTGAAACGTAAGGGTTGGCAAAGTTTCCATTCCCATGTTTGTTTGCCTGTAAGTATTATGGATTATTTTACCAGTGCAGGTTTTGTGTACTAGCATATGTTTATTCAACAGCTCAAAATGTTACCAGACTGATATCTACAAAGGAGCCCTAGCAGCACGCAAACACCCACACCCACACACACACACAATAGCAATAATAACGATGAAAATCTACATTTCCTTGCCATGCATAAAGGCCCTTTTAGATTTAATGGCCTTATGGTGGAGTTGTTGTTGCTGCTACTGCAGTTATTGTTGTTGATTGTTTTTCATCTTAACTCGTGGTGGGCATCAAACAGCCTGTTCCAGACGACCCCTGGCTGTGAAACGCACAAGATAAGAGGAGATTGTGTGTGTATCTGTGTGTCTGCCTCTGTGTGTGTTCGAGTCTTAATTGTGTCCGGCTGCTGTGGGCCCCTCTATCAGACTAGAGGACTAAGCCAGAGCACGTGTCGACTCCTAGTGGGGGGCTGTCGCTCATGAGAGCAGGGCCCTTTGAACCCAACACTGTAATCTACAGACCCAGACTGGTCCTTAGATAGTAGACTATTCTTACGGAGGCAGAGCCAACACTTTAGAACAGAGGGGAGAGAGAGCTAGAGGGGGGATGGAGAAGTGTGTGTGTGGGGGCAGAGTGTGTGTGTGTGTGTTTCTAAGTGCATGTGTGCACACACAATTGCCTGTGTGTGTTACACCCATTTGTGATTAAACAAAGTGAGAAAAATTAGGGAGTGATGAGATGTCAGACAGTGATTGCAGACAGACCAGTGGTTTGAATGTATGATGCTAATCCACTCCCATTAACTTTAAAATAACGACCTGTTGAGAATGATGGAGGATGAACCTCCATGTTGTATTAGCTAATGGGTCATTTCAGAAAGCCATAACACCCACCATCTCAGATTGTTCTGAAATTGTTTCTGTAGTTCAAAACAGATGCGATTAACATTCCTGAAACACTGTTTTGTTTTAATTTAATTTGATGCCTGAGAAATGAAGGTAATTGATTGCACCCAAATTGGCCATTTTAATTTATGGGATTCACACATAGTATTCAATAAATACAGTACCTAACATCCCATTTGGACCAAACTTCTTCGTACTATTGAGTAAGACATGAGAAATCCAATTAAAATGGTCAAAAGCCACTTTCGGACCACCCACTCCCTACGTCAATCCCACCCCAACAATCAGCTTACAGTATCCGTTGTTTATGTCTGTCATACAAGTAGCATGGAGCTGCGGCTTGGAGTATTGCATCTTCACCCTTTGTAATGTACATGCCACTTGACTCATTCCACATTTTGTTGTGTTACAGCCTGAATTCAAAATTGTTTCAATATATATATATTTTACATTTAATTATTTTTTTGATTTTAGTCATCTAGCAGACGCTCTTATCCAGAGCGACTTACAGTAGTGAATGCATACATTTCATTTCATATTTTTTTTTTCATTTTCTTTCGTACTGGCCCCCCGTGGGAATCGAACCCACAACCCTGGTGTTGCAAACACCATGCTCTACCACCATTTTATCACCCGATTAAACACTCAATACCCCCGTAATGACAAAGTGAAAACATTTATGTAAATAACATATTTCTGTATTTCATTTTCAATAAGTATTCACACCCCTGACTCAATACATGTTATAATCACCTTTGGCAGAGATTACAGCCTGGCAGAGTCTTTGCACACCTGGATTGTAAATCAGACTTATTTTACCTGTTCACGAGCCGAAAACCATCATGCTTCTTCACGTGAAGGCATGGGTTGGAACCAAAATTATTTCCCCATAGTTTGGTTCCGCTCCACTGTTCCAACCAGCAAAGTAAGGTTCTGATCTGGTTGGAACCTCCCAAAAAGTAACGGTTTATATCGTTCCTTTCTTTTCCTTTTGAAACCTCTGAAATATATCCATTTTTTACATTAAATCCCTTCACCATTGGATAGACCAGCTGCAATGGAGCGGGTATGCTATGTACATGCATTGGACAGACAAGTGTAGTGTAGGGTGCGACATGTGACTGACATTTTGTGGGTGAGGAGATCGCTGGGCATGAAGGCCCACAGAATTATACCTATGGAGGAGCAGCTTCTATGAAGGAACTTAGAATGTCTTTGAACTTCAGAGAGTTGGCTTAACTAACATTGGACCAGAGCTAGCCCTTGATCATGACTCTCAGTTCCATTATATTACACATAATGCCGCCTAGGGTTTGAGAGCAATACTGTACCAGAGTACACAAGCTTGTGTGTGCAGAGCGGCACCATAATACAAATAAAAACACGTCTTACCTTTTTGTAGTTAATAAATCCAACATGAAACGTGATAACTATAGAGTGACAGTGAGGGCTTTGCATAGGGGCTTTGTTGCATTTTTTTGTGGGACTGAAAAAAAAGGCCCCGAACATTATTTACAGGTTCCCATGCTTTTGTTAAAATAATGGTTCTGCTCCAGAACAGTATAGATCACTTTTGTTCTCGGTTCTGTTCCTTTAAATATGTCATTATTTTCCGGTTTTCAGTTCTGTTCCCTGAACCAGTTCCATCCCTAGCATGAAGGTGACATATCCGAGTATACATTTGTAACATACCTGGGATAGGATAAAGTAATCCTTCTAACCCCCCCCCCCCCCCCCCAAAAAAAAGAAAAAAAGATATAGATGTACTATTGTAAAGTGGTTGTTCCACTGGATATCATAAGGTGAATGCACCAATTTGTAAGTCGCTCTGGATAAGAGTGTCTGCTAAATGACGTAAATGTAAATATTCAGCAGTAGGCTACACAAGGCACGGAAAGGCTAACTTCGTCAAATTTAATCAAATATGCTATTTACAAAGCACATCTCTGCTATTTCTGTAAAAAAATGCAGCATAGCAAATTCAGAGCTCCATTTGCAACACAACGTAGGCCAATTTTTGCTAAAAATGTATTTTATCTAACAGAAAATAAAAGTTCCACACCCTCAATACCCTGTTTGCTATGGATGATGGATGGGTGCAGATTGGGTCATCAGCGGTGGTCCCTTGCAGTCCAGACCTAATGTGGTTGTAGTGTTGGTCTAAATTAGTTAGCTAATGTTAGCTAGCTTATATTAACCAAATACAAAATACACGTAAGCGTTAGCTAGCACCTTGAGACTTAATATGTGGTAAAAAAAATCATGAAGAAAAGGCAATTTTGTTATTTGTTAGTTAGCTAGGCTACTAGTTAGCTTTTAATGTTACCCTCTACCAAGCCTAGATAGCTAGCTAGCCTTACTGGCTGCTGGCCAAAACAGTTGGAACTCCACAGCAGAAAATACATTATTCTTGTTGCTAGGCTACAAGTTACAATGCTTTCAGCTTGCGGTTTGCGCACGCCTTTATCCAGAGGGAATACAAAAATTATCGCTGAAAGAATGATATGTATTTAATATTTGTCAAATTATTGAGCATTTCCTCAAAACTCAAATAAGCATCCTCAATTGTCTTTATTTGCATATCAAGATCCTGATATGGTCCTCAGTCAAGAGCATATGCATTGTACTGTATGTGCTGAGAAAATATACTATGTAGAACTATTGTCAGTATTTGCCATCATATAGAGAAAATAAGATGTCCATAAAGGCCTATCTCAGGATGTCTATTGAGATGATATCCAGAGGGAATCCCAAACATATGTTTCATATGTCAAATTATTGAGCAGGTGCTGAAAACTCAGAAATGCATGAGAAATCATCCTTATCTTCAGCGTATAGAAGAGCATATCAAGATCCGGATGTGGACCTCAACAAAGAGAAGAATATCTGAAATCAATATACAGGGGTAGCTTCATATCTTAAATGTGCTGAGAAAACACATATGCGATATATACAGTCAGTATTTGTCAACATGAAGAGAGAAAATAGGATGTCACATATCTCAGGATATTGAAAGAGTCCGTATCGGGCCATAGGAAATGTCCATGTGTGATATTCGGTGTAATACCAATATATGTTTAAAAGACACATCTGGATTCTGCATTTGTCAGGATATGATATGCATTGGAAATGGCCCGTATTCTCTAGAATATCAAAAACATGTCATGTAAAGCTACAGTATCCCCTGATATGGACCCTTTTTGCCCCGTGTAGGTTATTGTCCGACTGAAGGGTGAATTTTTCTTCCAGTGTCTGTTGGAAAGCAGACTGAACCCGGTTTTCCACTAGGATTTTGCCTGTGCTTAGCTCTATTCCGTTTCTTTTTATCCAAAAAAGAAACTTCCTAGTCCTTGCCAAAGACAAGCATACCCATAACATGATGCAGCCACCACCATGCTTGAACATATGAAGAGTGGTACTCGGTGATGTGTTGTGTTGGATTTGCCCCAAATATAATGCTTTGTATTCAGGAAATAAAGTTAATTTCTTTGCCACATTTTTTGCAGTTTTACTTTAGTGCCTTATTGAAAACAGGATGCATGTTTTGGAATATTTTATTCTGTACAGGCTTCCTTCTTTTCACTGTCATTTTATTAGGGCACAGGGCGAGACCCAGATGCAGACACGAGAGGAAGATAGTTCAAGTCTCTGATATTTATTATAATCCAAGGGTCAAGCAAGAGAATGGTCGTGGACAGGCAAAAGATCATAAACAAGGTCAGAGTCCAGGAGGCATAGAGCGGCAGGCAGGCACGAGGTCAGGGCAGGCAGTATGGTCAGGCAGGCGGGTTCAGAGTCAAGGCAGGCAAGGGTCAAAACTGGGAGGACTAGCAGAAACAGAGATAAGACAAAGCAGGCACACGGAAAATCACGCTGGTTGATTTGACGAACTGGCAACAGATAAACAGAAAACACAGGAATAAGTACCCAGGGACTAATGGGGAAAACAGGTGACACTTGAAGGTGGGCGGAGACAATCACAAATACAGGTGAAACAGATCAGGGTGTGACACATTTAGGTTAGTTTTATGGAGTACCTCAAATGTTGTTGATCCATCCTCAGTTTTCTCCTACCACAGCCATTAAACTCTGTAACTGTTTTAACCAGTTAAATGTAACTGTCACAACATTCTTCGTCTTCAGAAGAAATAGAAAAGTCCTCGTCAGAAAAAGTAGACCAATACGCAGCGGAGGCCGTGTTCATCTTTGAATTTAATAAATCGCTAACGTGAACACGATACAAAAACAATAAACGACGACGACGACGACGATGATGATGATGCAACAGTTTTGCAGGCTATACAAAAAACGCAGTGCAAAAACAATTCCCCACAAACACACAGACAAACACACCCAACTAATATAGGACTTCCAATCAAAGGCAACACCACACAGCTGCCTTCAATTGGAAGTCCAACCCAATTAACTCTACATAGAAACACCCAACCTAGACAGAACATAGAAAACACAACTTCTGCTGCCACGCCCTGACCAAAACTATACACCTACTCCACCTGCTGGTCAGGACGTGACAGTAACTAAATGTAACTAACGAAAATGTAATCTACGTAATCCCCAAAAGTAATAATTTATCATGAGAAGGCCATAAACAATAACTAGTAATGCTGCATACTCATAGAAAGGTTCAAATCTCACCTTTATGGTAAAACTAGTTCAAGTACACAGTACAAATATGATACAAATATAAAAATATGAAAGATTTGATATGATGTTTTTCCTAGTTTACAAACCTGTAAGAATAAGACTTAAATTACTTATATGCTTTATAAATATAGCATAATCAAATTATAAAACAAATAACTATAAGATTTCCCTTTCCTCATAACAGTAAAATACATGTTTGTATGTTTAGTGTTAGAGACAATTTGCATATTTTCTAAAGGTCTCTCTTGATCTAAACATCTGCACCCTCCTCTGTGAATGTCCCACACAGCTCTAGCTTGGCCCCAACAACTACCTAATAAACACAAATCTAAGTAGAGGGATGGAATAAGAATACATATAAATATATGGATGAGCGATGACCGAGCGGCATAGGCAAGATGCAATAGATGGTATAAAATACAGTATATACTGTACAAAGGATATGAGTGATGCAAGATATGCAAACGTTATTAAAGTGGCATTATTAAAGTGACTAGTGATCCATTTATTAAAGTGGCCAATGATTTCAAGTCTGTGTGTAGGCAGCAGCCTCTCTGTGTTAGTGATGGCTGTTTAACAGTCTGATGGCCTTGAGATAGAAGCTGTTTTTCAGTCTCTCGGTCCCCGCTTTGATGCACCTGTACTGATCTCGCCTTCTGGATGGTAGCGGGTGAACAGGCAGTGGCTCGGGTGGTTGTTGTCCTTGATGATCTTTTTGGCCTTCCTGTGACATCAGCCTACAGAGAGGAGGTGAGGGCACTTGGAGTGTGGTGTCAGAAACACAACCTCTCACTCAACGTCAACAAAACAAAGGAGATGATCGTGGACTTCAGGAAACAGCAGAGGGAGCACCCCCCTATCCACATCGACGGGACAGCAGTGGAGAAGGTGGAAAGTTTTAAGTTCCTCGGCGTACACATCATGGACAAACTGAAATGGTGACTAGGTGTATTGATACACCATCCAAAGTGTAATTAAGAACTTCACCATGCTCCGTGCACCATGCTCAAAGGGATATTCAATGTCTGCTTATTTGTATTTTTACCCATCTACCAATAGGTGCCCTTCATCGCAAGGTATTGAAAACCCTCCCTGGTGTTTGTGGTTGAATCTGTGTTTGAAATTCACTGCTCGACTAAGGGAGCTCATCGATAATTGTATGTGTTAGGTACAGAGATGAGGCAGTCATTCAAAAATCATGTTAAACACTATTGTTGCACACAGATTGAATATATGCAACTTATTATGTGACTTGTTAAGCAAATTCTAACTCCTGAATGTATTTTGGCTTGCCATAACAAAGGGGTTGAATACTTATTGACTCAAGACATTTCAGCTTTTCATTTTTAATTCATTTGTAAAAATGTTTTAAAACATAATTGAAAAAAAATGTATTTAAACATAAATCCACTTTGACATTATGGGGTATTGTGTGTAGGCCCGTGATACAAAATCTCAATTTAACCAGTTTTTATTCATGCTGTAATACAACAAAATGTGGAAAAGGTAAAGGGGTGTGAATGCTTTCTAATGGCACTGTTATTCCTTTGAATCTGGTGATATTGTCCCTCATATGAATTCAATAAATACCCAAATATATACAATGTCAGAAGAAATTCAAACTTGCAATTGTGCTTGCTGCCATTGTGTTCTCTATGCAGCCTAACACAAGCAAAAAGTGTAACTTTCCTTTCCAACCATTGTATCTGTACTCCCTCTATACCCAAAATAGAGTCTATAGCTTAGATAAAACATAATTGTTCAGTGAAACTTGTACTCTAGATTCTAAATCAATAGTCTTGAAAAAAAAATCCAGACTTTGGCTCACACTCTGTGTCATGACGGTAGTTCTTCTACTAAACTATATGTCCTTCAACTGTGCCATATCTCAACGTAAGTCTGAGATATGGCACGCTCCCTTAAAACTTGAGGCATCTGTGGCATTGTGCACATTTTAGAGTGGCCTTTTATAGTGCCCAGTACAAGGTGCACCTGTGTAATGATCATGCAGTTTAATCAGCTTCATGATATGCCACACATTTCAGGTGGATGGATCATTTTGGCAAAGGAGAAATGCTCACAACATTTGAGAGATGTCATCTTTTAGTGCGTATTAAATATTTCTGGGATATTTTATTTCACCTCGTGCAAATCGAACCATCACTTTACATGAAGCCTTTGTATTTTTGTTCAGTATAAATATTTAATGGTTTGCATCTACTATGTTATTTGATATGATGATAGCTACTTGAATCTCTCAATTAATCAGAGACAATTACTGCTGGCAGACGGCACTGCAGCAAAAAAAGTTGTTGGCTCTTAAATGGCAATCGCCTCACTCTTTCCCAATTCGCCAGTGGATACAGTTACTATTAGAAGTTATAACAGAATTATCGCCAGCGAGAATGAGAGGTACTAGTCAAGGACCAATTGAGGCCTGGTCAAATATACTTGACTATAAAGAATAATCTCATCCCAATACAAATAAAATATCTATAAAGCCCAACACATAAAAAAATATATATATACACACTACCGGTCAAAAGTTTTGTTTTTCTTTATTTTACATTGTATAATAATAGTGAAGACATCAAAACTATGAAATAACACATGGAATCAGGTCGTAAAAATAAAAAATAGAAAAACCCTTGACCAGACGCCTCACAAGTCCTCAACTGGCAGCCTCATTAAATAGTACCCTACAAAACACCAGTCTCAACGTCAACAGTGAAGAGGTGACTCCGGGATGCTGGCCTTCTAGGCAGAGTTGAAAAGAAAAAGCCTCATCTCAGACTGGCCAATAAAAAGAAAAGATTGAGATGGGCAAAATAACACAGACACTGGACAGAGGAACTCTACCTAGAAGGACAGCATCCCGGAGTCGCCTCTTCACTTTTGACGTTAAGACTGGTGTTTGCGGGTACTATTTAATGAAGCTGCCAGTTGAGGACTTGTGATGCGTCTATTTCTCAAGCTAGACACTCTAATGTATTTGTCCTCTTACCTTGCACTCCTCTTTCTGTTCTGGTTAGAGCCAGTTTGCGCTGTTCTGTGAAGAGAGTAGTACACAGCGTTGTACGAGATCTTCAGTTTCTTGGCAATTGCTCGCATAGAATAGCCTTAATTAGACTGACGAGTTTCAGAAGAAAGTACTTTGTTTCTAGCCATTTTAAGCCTGTAATCGAACCCACAAATGCTGATGCTCCAGATACTCAACTAGTCTAAAGAAGTCCAGTTGTATTGCTTCTTTAATCAGAACAACAGTTTTCAGCTGTGCTAACATAATTGCAAAAGGGTTTTCTAATGATCAATTAACCCTTTAAAATGATAAACTTGGATTAGCTAACACAACGTGCCATTGGAACACAGAAGTGATGGTTGCTGATTATCGGCCTCTGTATGCCTACAGTTGAAGTTGGAAGTTTACATACACCTTAGCCAAATACATGTAAACTCAGTTTTTCATAATTCCTGACATTTTTTCCCAGTACAAATTCCCTGTCTTAGGTCAGTTTGGATCACCACTTTATTTTAAGAATGGGAAATGTCAGAATAATAGTTAGAGAGAATGATTTATTTCAGCTTCCATTTCTGTCATCACATTCCCAGTGGGTCAGAAGTTTACATACACTCAATTGGTATTTGCTAGCATTGCCATTAAATTGTTTAACTTGGGTCAAATGTTTCGGGTAGCCTTCCACAAGCTTCCCACAATAAGTTGGGTGAATTTTGGCCCATTCCTCCTGACAGAGCTGGTGTAACTGAGTCAGGTTTGTAGGTCTCCTTGCTCGCACACGCTTTTTCAGTTCTGCTCACAAATTTTCTGTAGGATTGAGGTCAGGGCTTTGTGATGGCCACTCCAATACCTTGACTTTGTTGTCCTTAAACCATTATGCCACAACTTTGGAAGTATTATTGGGGTCATTGTCCATTTGGAAGACCCATTTGAAACCAAGCTTTAAACTTCTTTGGGATAGGTGGGACATTAGCGTCCCACCTGACCAACAGCTGGGGAAATTGCAGAGCACGAAATTCAAATTAAATTACGCTAAATATTAAACTTTCATGAAATCACAAGTGCAATACATCAAAATACAGCTTAACTTGTTGTTAATCCAGCCAAGGTGTCAGATTTCAAAAAGGCTTTACGGCGAAAGCAAACCATGCGATTATCTGAGAACAGCGTCCAGCACACAAATGCATAACAAATCATTTTCAACCAGGGAGTTGCGACACGAAAGTCAGAAATAGCGATATAATATATGCCTTACCTTTGAAGATCTTCTTCTGTTGGCACTCCAAAACGTCCCAGTTACATTACAAATGGTCCTTTTGTTCGATAAATTCCTTCTTTATATCCATAAAAACTCAGTTTAGCTGGCGCACTTCAGTCAGTAATCCACTCGGTTTCCTTCCTTCAAAATGCATCCAAAATGAAACCCAAACGTTACCAATAAACTTATCCAAAAAAGTCAATCAACGTTTATAATAAATCCTTAGGTACCCTAATATGCAAATAAACAATACAATTTAAGATGGAGAATCGTTATTGTCTTTACCGGAGATAAACAAAAAGAACGTGCTCTCTCGGCCATGCGCTTAGAAACACTACAGCCAAAATGGGAGCCACTAGAAAAACTACAACTTCTGCCTCATTTTTACAAAGACCAGCCGGAAACTCTTTCTAAAGACTGTTAACATCTAGTGGAAGGCCTAGGAACTGCAATCGGGGACGGTTTTGCCCTATTATAAAAGTGTCAGGCATTGAAATCAGTGGTATACTGAATTGTTTCTTTTTTTATGGTTTGTCCTCGGGGTTTCACCTGCCATTTCAGTTCTGTTATACTCACAGACATTGTTTTAACAGTTTTAGACACTTTAGAGTGTTTTCTATCCAAATCTACCTATATGCATATCCTAGCTTCTGGGCCTGAGTAGCAGGAAGTTTTAACTTCCTGACTGATGTCTTGAGATGTTGCTTCAATATATCCACATAATTTTCCTGCCTCATGATGCCATCTATTTTGTGAAGTGCACCAGTCACTCCTGCAGCAAAGCACCCCCACAACATGATGGTGCCACCCCCGTGCTTCACAGTTGGGATGGTGTTCTTCGGCTTGCAAGCCTCCACCTTTTTCCTCCAAACATAACGATGGTCATTATGGCCAAACAGTTCTATTTTTGTTTCATCAGACCAGAGGAAATGACCTCCAAAAAGTACGATCTTTGTCCCCATGTACAGTTGCAAACCGTAGTCTGACTTTTTTATGGCGGTTTTGGAGCAGTGACTTCTTCCTTGCTGAGCGGCCTTTCAGGTTATGTTGATACAGGACTCATTTTACTGTGGATATAGATACTTTTATACCTGTTTCCTCCAGCATCTTCACAAGGTCCTTTGCTGTTGTTCTGGGATTGATTTGCACTTTTCGCACCAAAGTATGTTCATCTCTAGGAGACAGAATGTGGCTCCTTCCTGAGCGATATGATGGCTGCGTGGTCCCATTGTTTTTATACTGCGTATTATTGTTTGTACAGATGAACGTGGTTCCTTCAGGCATTTGGAAATTGCTCCCAAGGATGAACGAGACTTGTGGAGGTCTACATTTTTTTCTGAGGTCTTGGCTGATTTCTTTTGATTTTCCCATGATGTCAAGCAAAGAGGCACTGAATTTGATGGTAGGCCTTGAAATACATCCACAGGTACACATCCAATTGACTCAAATGATGTCAATAGCCTATCAGAAGCTTCTAAAGTCGTGATATAATTTTCTGGAATTTTCCAAGCTGTTTGAAGGCACAGTCAACTTAGTGTATGTAAACTTCTGACCCACTGGAATTGTCATACAGTGAATTATAAGTGAAATAATCTGTCTGTAAACAATTGTTGGAAAAATTACTTGTGTCATGCACAAAGTAGATGTCCTAACCGACTTGCCAAAACTATAGTTTGTTAACAAGAAATTTGTGGAGTGGTTGAAAAACAAGTTTTAATGACTCCAACCTAAGTGTATGTAAACTTCCAACTTCAACTGTATACACATATATATATATATATATATCTCGCCGGTAAGGGAAGAGGAACGTGGATGTAAAAAGGGGGGGGGGGGCAATTGGAGATATGGTGGGGGGGACATTTCTCTGTATGTATTTCCTAATTTTGTTTTCTTTTAAGTGGCAGCCCATGATACATGTGGTATAAACTGAACACATGTGTTTATAATATCGTATCTGTAACCCCCCCCCTCCAAAAAATGTCAAGACAAGTAAAAACATGGTAAACAAAAAAGGCTGGATGTTTCAAATAGAGGCATATTAGTATGTACGATCTAATATAGGAAGTGATAGGTTTATTACACTTTTCCTGGGTGATGTGTTATCAATATGCAGTGGCACACAGCTACGATAATCGGATTTATGAAGACAACACTGTTTGTCAAAATATGCAAAAATCACAAGCTGTACATCCCGAAAGATTTCTTGATTTTCAAATGGCGTGAAGCTCTGAATACGTAAGGGAAATGTCATTGGATCATCAGTGTATTTGCGTTGATATTGTCGTGACTGATATTATATTTTTCTTCTCTAATGTAAGTACCGGTAGGCAGCTTTCTCTTGATTGTCGTACACAAGTGAAGACTTACGTTGAGATATGGCACAGTTGTCCAACAGAGCTGTTGCCAGAAAATGTAATGTTCATTTCTCTACCATAACCCGCCTCCAATGCTTTTTTAGAGAATTTGTCAGTACATCTGACCGGCATCACAACTGCAGACCACATGTAACCATGCCAACCCTTGATCCGGCTTCTTCACCTGCGGGATTGTCTGAGACCAGCCACCTGGACAGCTGATGAAACTGAGGAGTATTTCTGTCTGTAATAAAGCCCTTTTGTGGGGAAAATCAAATTCTGATTGGCCGGGCCTGAATCCCCATTGGGTGGGCCTTGCTCCCAAGATTAATTTATTTCAATTGATTCTGTAACTTTGTCCCAGAAGGATTTAACTACAGGGCACTCCCACATTATATGTAGGAATGTGCTGACCTGATTTATTGGGAAACAGTAAACATTTAGGATTTGGGGCACATTTAATCATAAAAAGTTTCCTTGATGTTAAATACAGTCTGTGAACAAACTTAAAATGTATAAGTTGAATACATTTGAACCTTTTACTGCAGTGGGCTAAGTCAAGGTCACACAGACTGTTTATTGGTAGTCTTAAACAAATCTACTTTGAAACAAAGTATACACCTCACACATATGTTTATGGCCTTAAAAGAAATTAGCCACATGTACCATGTCATACATAGAGTTGAAATGTGTTACTTTTTGAGTTTGCATACCAATATTACACTTGAATATACATCACAGAATACTGAAATATAAAACACCATATTTTCTGCATTTAAAAATCAATATGATTTATTAATTATGAAAAATATTAATAACAATCCACCCTTGAGGCCACTAGGTCATTTGACTGCAGGAAAGGGCTACGTTTGAATCATCCAGCCTTTTGATGAAAAACGTGCCTATGTGGATTCAACAACATGAACTTAGTTTAACACGACATTAGAGATATTATCAAAAGGGAATTTCATCTTCAATCGTAGGTTCAGTGTCCTGGGTCTTGGCAATGATGTATTCTGATCACTGAAGGGAACCTGGAGATATACAAATACAGATCCATCTATGTATCCTAAGCACAGTGATTTTATGCAGTTAAGGTGAGGATAGTGGCAGTGCATACGCAGTCACTCCCTAGACTACAGATTGTGACAATACATGTGTCAGAGGAGTGAGGTAATGAAGCTGTTGTTTTAAGAGCAGATACATCAAATTAACTTGTCAGAACCAATCAGATTTTAATGAAGGATTTCACCTTTCTAGTTCCAAACTGAAATAGAAGGATATAAATGTCATTTCGTTTAATCCGTCCTATCGTGAAAATATTAATCTTATCACTTATCGGAGATTGGTGTGTCCTGACTGACGAGCCTTGGGGATGATTTGATATAAGATTTCTAATTTAAAAAGAGTATGTTATTATGACACTTTATGAGCTATTTTCATCCAGAACATTATAATCCTGGAAAATGTCTTCCCTGGAAACAGTCGCAGGTTGACGTTTATTGGGATGAGTCTTGTCCTTGAGGCAGACTGAGCAATTTCTGCTAGATGGGCCAGGTGCAAAATCAAAATTGGCTATATTGTAAAAAATCATGAAAACAAACATGTGGGTTAGCAGTGTGGTTACATTTGGAGTTGAGTTTAAAGTCAGATTTTATAACTTTGTGGCTGTGCCAGCTAGTGACCACTCTGTAGAGCTGCCTCCAGAACAAGATTCATGCCAAAAAACATTAGTGGACAGATGTGCAGTGCAAAGTGATTAAGATGTGCATAGCTGACTGTTTCCTAGAAGCAACAGAATGTACAGAGAAAAGAGGAGACGTTTAAAGAGAAGATAATAGTAAAGGAACTAAGAGATGGGGACAGGAGAGACAGGAGGAGAGTAATATAAATAAATAAAATAGCAGAGCTAAACAGATCTTGAATCTGGATACGGTAGACAAAAGTGTGTCTGTCACCCTGGCCAGATAGTACAGCACAAGATGGATGATGTGTGCAAATATGCTCGCACTCATCCCATCACGCATAATGGGCACTGGGATGATAACGGCCTCAGTGTGTGTGTGCGCGCCGTGTGTGTGTGCGTGTGTGTGTCTGTGTGTGTTTGTGTTGGAATGATGAGTTAATGGACCCAGGTAGTTTGTTTTCTCAATTCTATCCTCAATACCACCTGAATGCCATGGAGAATACAGATAGATACAGTGCTTCTTCCTTCCGCCTGTCACACAGTTGTGACTGTCACACAGTTGTGACAGTATGACAATACTGATTTGACAACCCTCTGAATTCCAGCAATATTATTGTTGAACCCTTCAATACTGAAAGTATTCATTTTGTCAGACAGGTGTACCCATATGAAGTTGATTTGTTTTCCCTTCTCCCACTTTGCCAAAATCTTGGTGTGGATCATGGAAATGAAAGAATGATGACAGAATAGAGGTCTTACCGATGCTGCACATTCTTCCTGCCATTACATGTCTCCTTCTGGTTGGGGGAAATGACCTGTATTTACCCCTCTCTCTCTGTTCACAACAAGTTGTTTGGTTTGTGTCTTACTTTTGGGAGTAAAAAGTAGTATATCAAAGTTAGCCTTTTATGTTTCTTCACATCTATGTATAGATCACAGAGTAGCTTCAGAAGCTGTTTGTATGATACATCTGAAGATGTGCAGGTAAACATTGGTAACAGTGGGGGGTAGGGACTCAAACCTGCTAGTAAGATGTGTCTGGAAATAAGGTGTTGTTTATTTCTATATCAAAAGCACATGAAAACAGCACGTTGATGTACACAATGAATCTGTGATCTGAGAAGTGTAAACTTGCAACTAGTACCAAAATTCATAACCGAAGTAAGGTCGGACAACGTTGTATACTTTTCTTTACCTGATCACTTGCATTTCTGTAGGACTTTGCTCAATATCAAAGTGCTTTATATTGTCTTGAGGTGACTCGCACCTACAGTCTATCAGGACCCAAGATCTAAAGTTAGGATTCAGCCCTAAATGACTTTGAAAGAGACCTAAAATCCACCTAAAAAAAGTGAAAAGAAAAGCAGCGAGCGCATCATTTGAAGCAGTAAACTGACCAGCTCGGTGCCCATCTCCCGTTTTTCTC
The DNA here is from genome assembly GCF_901001165.1 of Salmo trutta. Taxonomy (NCBI): domain Eukaryota; kingdom Metazoa; phylum Chordata; class Actinopteri; order Salmoniformes; family Salmonidae; genus Salmo; species Salmo trutta. The sequence goes on from NC_042977.1 coordinate 18,609,911, forward strand.
TTACCAGGGCACAGAGTAAGTTTATGCAGTCATTCTTTTGAAGTTCATACTTCAAAGTACAACAACAACCTTGCTAACTATTCTCCAAGGATTTATCCTTCATTCCTTGCACAATGTACAGACTATTTTACATGAACGGAAACAGATACAAGGCAACCTATGTTATTTTGCCTCGTTTTCCTTCCGGTTACGTGTTTTTATTTTCATGCAAATTTATAAACTTCTAATCTCTGAGATTTTCGGCTAAACCCAGGACTGTTCAATTTATCCTGATGTTACTTAATTATGTTTTTTGTTCCTCCCACTCTCTTCTGTCTCCTATTGGTGAAGGGTCGTTCGTGAACGAACGGCTCTTTTTGAACAGATCTTTATGGCGAACGTCGGGAACTGAATCGTATCGGTGAAAGTGCTGTTCATTTGGCTCCCTGATTTGCATACTACTACTACTGCTTTTTGAGCTCAAAACAATGTTTTTCTGCAAATAAGTTACTAAATATTTCTCTAAAGAGGGTGACTCATCACTGCAGAAACAATAAATGGTGAGGATTTTGAACGAAGAGCCGTTTGGGAGTCAAATAAGCCGGTTCTTTTACGTGAAGGAGACAAATGAGCCGGCTCACCATCACTATCTTCTATTTCTCTCTTTCTCAAACACAACTTTATTTGTGTTTGAGAGATTTGATTTAATTTACAAACTTACTCTTAGTGCACTTTGGAAATACCTTGTTTTATCAAGTAATTGGGGGCGGAGGGTAGGCCAACGTGCTTCATACTTAGACGGTACAGACCATCTCTGAGATACAGTCGACATGTTGAGAATCTGACAGCAGGCTGAGGGGAATTTCTTCCAACTTAACGTCTACTACACCAGCGAAACCGACTTTTGCATCACTTACTATTCCCCACAATTTAACAGTAATTTGATGTGAGTGTTACTGCCTGGCGTCTCACCGTGAACAGACAGGAGTGAAGAATTAAATGCCTGATAAATGAACTGAGAATCATCCTGAGTTGCGGAGGGGAAAACACAAGAGAACAGAACAGTGATGAGCTTTTTTCATTATTTTTTCAGTCTCTACCAAAAACCTCTTGACTTCTCACTCGTCTTTCTTTAATTGGCTTTAACTCCGCAGAGTACAGGTCTAGATGTTTATTTTCCTTCAATTGTTGAGCGCCACTGTTGATGACAAGTTAAAAGCCCTGCCAAAGAAGATATGCAAATTGCTTCAGCTTTCTCATTTTGTTCCACTGCCAGGTGGAGTTCTCGACGTGTCGTTGAAACAGAGGGTTGCCTCCCTCAGCCACAGAGCCTAAACAATGCATAATTGAAATGTATCTGATACGGTTCCCATTGTCAGCCGACGTTGATCCCCGAACATTAAATGTGGCACCCCGTAAAAACAGTGGGTAGTTTATTCATAACTGATTAATCATTACTCCATTCATAAGATGTTTAATATAGGTCCTTATGAACCATTTACTAATCATTAATTAAGTATTGTTGGGTGGCTTCATCTAAAGTGTGGGCTTTTATACTTATAAATGTTTTGAGTGACCAGTGGCATACCACCCTGCATCCCACTGCTGGCTTTCCTCTGAAGCTAAGCAGGGTTGGTCCTGTCACTGGATGGGAGACCAGATGCTGCTGGAAGTGGTGTTGGAGGGCCAGGAGAAGGAAGTCTTTCCTATGGTCTAAAAAAAAATATCCCAATGCCCCAGGGCAGTGATTCAGGACATAACCCTGTGTAGGGTGCCATCTTTTGGAAGGGATATTAAACGGGTGTCCTGACTCTTTGTGGTCACTAAAGATCCCATGGCACTTATCGTAAGAGTAGGGCTATTAACACCGGTGTCCTGGCTAAATTACCAATATGGACCCTCATACTGTCCTGGCCACCTAATCATCCCCAGCTGCCAATTAGCTCATTCCTCTCCCCTGTAACTATTGCCCAGTTCCTTGCTGTAAATAAGAATGTTTTCTCAGTCAACTTACCTGGTAAAGGAAGAGTTAGAATATGAATGTTTTGCTAATGTTGTCAAACAGGAACTAATCATAAAACAGGGAGATGTAGAGTGCACCAGACCGGACAGTTTTCCTCTAGTGCATTTTATTCCTTCATTATTACTGATATGAGATGGAGGTAGAAATGTGACATGTACACTATAACCTTCAAATTCCTCCAGTGCTTCAGTCTTTTAACCGCAGACTATTTTCACACATGGCTTTGTTTGGCAACACCTTTACTGAGCCTTTAAAGGTAGTGACTCTTTAAACCTAATGGGAAAGTTCAGAGAAATAATGCATTCAGATATTTGCTTCCTTACCTTGTAAGCAGTCTATGAACTGCTCTAACACGTAACCCTCACCGGCCACGTTGTGTGCGCAAGCGCCGCAAAATATATCTACACATACAGTTGAAGTTGGAAGTTTACATACACCTTAGTCAAAAACATTTAAACTCAGTTATTCACAATTCCTGACATTTATTCCTAGTAAAAATGTGTGGAGTGGTTGAAAAATGAGTTTTAATGACTCCAACCTAAGTGGATGTAAACTTCCCACTCCAACTCTACATATTATTTAATAATTTCACCCACATCGCTCGCACAAATGACCTTCTGCCTAGCTAAGCACTAAAATAGAAATTGGTTATATTTTAGACGCTCCACAAGTCCCGTCCTTATTGGACATAAAGAAAGATACAAGCCCACGTGGATTCTTGAAAGACAAATGAGGAGAGATGAATTAAAGGTAACTAAGTAAAAACTAACTAGGTTTCCCTTTTTATCTGTGGATTAATTGACAGAAACACCCGATTTTGAGAAAATTCTGATTTTGACCCTGGGTCAAAATTCTACAAAGAACCAACTAAAAAGAGGACCATATGCATGTCAGGTAAAATAACAATGTATTGTTCTTCTCCCAGGACAAACAAATGTCCATTCATGTTTCTTGTGCGTTCCGACCTGCAACCCAAATGAATATAGTTGGTTCATAGTTGGTTTTGATATTTTATCCTGCATGTCTGGTGTGGATGGACAAAATCAATATAAGAGCAATGCCACAACATGTTAATCTCTCGTGTAGAATCTGTCGCAATGGGATGGTATGCATAGGACAGGGGACATTTTGCACAGCGGGTTGCATGCGGTCTTCACAGAGGTCCGAAGGGATGCATTTAAAATGTAGTATATTTCCTCCCCATCAACATTTTCTAAAAATAGTCCTCTATCCACCGCTTTTAGAATATTCAATGCTTCCTGACTGTCTGTTTTGATGACTGTTAGCAAGCTGGGTGAATTGAAGAGACTATAAATGTAGGTCCATCATCATTTCAACACAGTTACGATTTTGTTTTAGTCATTTCAATGTCAATTAAGATGTTTCTTTAAAAAACAAACCCAAATCCCCCGCGGAACGGATTGAATGGGATCCAACCCACCGGCAGTATGTTTTAGGGTGGAGACTTTGCAAAACAGAACTCACAATTTCTAACACGTTTGAACCCAGAACTTAATCACGCTGCTTACCAAATTAATCTTGGGTTAACCGAGATTAGACTACTCTAAGGAGTGACTGCAATCCACACTTTGGTTTGGAGGAAAAGTCACTGGCAAGAATTGCTTATGTTAGCGTTTTTGGACAATACATATTATTTTACTCAGCAGTGTGACTGTTCTGGAATAAAATGTTCAATATATTTTCTTAAGCATCCTCTTTATTGTGTGCTTATTGTTTAACCATTGGTATGTTCTATGGGCCATTTTGAGACCTTAAGGAGCATCAGGTACTGCTGCAATGTCTACCAATGGCATCTCCATCTTTTTGTGGGAAATTACACTGGTCACAAAACATTTATAAAGTATAAATAGCCTGCGCTTTAGATGAGACCACGCAAAAAAAACGTAGCTAATGATTAGTAAATGGTTGATAAGGACACATTAAACATCTAATGAATTATCTTAGAAATTATTATTAAACACTTTAAAAGTTGTTTATAAATGTGTGAATAACTAGGTGATTAATATTTACAAATGTGTGAGTAATGATGAATAAGCTTTTTACTAATTCATTATAAATGCTTTATTACGTGGAGTTATTATAAAGCAATACCAAACAGTGTGTAGGCCGGATTGGTCACGGTACATTGAAAGGCTTGCAAAGTGAAAAATAAAGTACACATTGTTCTGAGAGAGGTCTTTGTTCACTTTTAGAATCCCCAAATAAAACATTGAAATGTGACACACGCTTAGCTGAAATTGCAACCCTTGGTACGTCTATAAATGTGTATTTCAGGTCAGAGGGAGGCTAACAAATAAACACAGGATGAACAATGAGACCTATTTCTTATCACCCTAATCCAGTCCTTTCTAAATGCCTAATACAAAAATGTGATGTCCCTGTATGATGGAGGGAGTGTAAAAGCACAGATAACATCCATTTATATACATGAGCACAAATTACAAGTGTCTCTTCTCTCCTCACAGACAAGGCACTTGCATTTTCCACTCATCTGAAGTCTGACCACCTGCGTATGCCCGTCACTGTTATAAATAGCTCCCTTGATGACACTATAGTGCATTAAAATCCCACTGGCTGTCATGTAAATCTCCAGCCAACACTAGACATGAAGATCCACCAGTAAGTGCCGAGGAGGAAGTGTAATTCTTGCAGAGGGTACAGGAAGGATGGCATGGTCCTGACAGCTTTGAGTGTTCTCTTTATTTACACAACACTGCTTGGATCACCTGCTACACAAACAGCTCTGGAGAGCCTGGTGATATACTGGACGCACACTCACAATTCACCTAACTGAGGAATCTACTGTGCATTTGACAATTCTGTTCTGACACAGAATAGGTCATTGTATCTGTTCATTTGCTGGAAGGCATTGCCATGTTAATGGCCTGTTGACTTATTTGTCATATCTGTTTATAGAGAGAGATACATGTAGGTACAATATATATAAATAAGAATGTATTCTTAACTGACTTGCCTAGTTAAATAAAAATAAAAAATAATATATATATATATATATGTTATTTTTTATTTTTATTTAACTAGGCAAGTCAGTTAAGAATAAATTCTTATTTTCAATGACAGCCTAGGAACAGTGCCTTGTTCAGGGGCAGAAAGACAGATTTTTACCTTGTCTCAGGGATTCGAACTTGCAACCTTTTGGTTACTAGTCCGATGCTATAACCACTAGGCTACCTGCAATATACCCTGTGTTGTGCGTGTGCATGCATTCGCTCGGCCACATACACATTCTCGTGACAGTGTTTCAGGGGTGCGATGGCTGCACCACTGGAGACAATGATGAATGTGTTAACAGAGTGTACCTCCAAGGCTCCTGATCTTTCTAGGTATATCATATCACTTTCTGCTCAGCTTTTAAATGTGAGCTCAGCATTAAACGAGTATGGAACAGCTTTCAGAAGCTACTCTAACAGCGATAGAGAGAGCAGAGAGAGAGAGAGAGAGTGGAGAGCAAAAGAGATATGGCGAGAGAGAGACCAGATGAGAGATAAAATATGTGGCCAGGTAATGTAACACAGAAGCTGAGGCTCAGTTCACTAGAGAGGTAGAGTGCTGTGTGCAAGCCTGGATCATGGTATAAGGTATATGGTATAAGGTAAGACATGCAGGTATACAATTGGGAGATGTCTTTTTGAGAATCTGTGATGAGAAGGGAAGAATGGACAAAAGACAGTTGTGTATTTTCTGAAATAAATAGTTGCCTTTGTCATGTAATGACCAGTTGTCTTGTGGTCCTTTGTAGCTCAGTTGGTAGAGCATAACCCTTGTAATGCCAGGGTCGTGGGTTTGATTCCTGGGACCATCTATACATAAAATGCATGCAAGCATGACTGTACAAAAAAAGTGTATGCTAAATGGCATATATTATGTACTCAATGAGAGAGAGTCATTGAAGTAAGCACAAAGGTGTAGTCCTATGCATATGTGTGTTAGTGTCTATGCATATGAGAGAGCCAAAAGGGGGATTTTTCACTGAGAGCTGGACTGATAAACTAATGGAGGACAGGAAAGAATGAAAGGAGAAAGATGTAAAGAAAGATTGAAAGAGTAACTACTTTGTACTCCCAGTGAGTACAAAGGCCCTGCCAGTATGATGTCCCCATCTCTCATAGTGTGCCACCTGAGTACTCTCTAGGACGAGTGGCACCTGCGGTGCCAGGGCCTACCAGGTCACTCTCAGCCACTATACCTGCCATAATGACCACCGTTGCCATGGGCGACAAAAGCCAAGCCTAAATGGCCTTCTAAAAGAGCTCAGAAAGGCGTGCTTGTGTGTGTAAGGTAGTGTGGTAGGATAACACTGTTAATACACACCAACACAGTGAAGAAGGCATTAAACAAATAGCTAGCCGGACTATCTGCATTGAACCCCTTTTGCACTAACTCCTTTGATTCATCACATACACTGCTGCTTATTATCCATTCTGTTGCCTAGTCACCTGCACTTCCAGCGGCTATGCATTCACAATCCCAACTGAGCTGCTTTTCCCATTGGCAAATGCACAGGTGTAGCGCACAATACGTCCCCATGCATCCCTGCGCTCTATAGATTCTAGAGAGGCGGGAGTCCCACAGGATATGCTGGATCATATGGCTATTAAAGGCTGTAGCCTGCCTGTGCAGTGGCCTGTGTGTGAGAGGGATCAGGGGGAGGGCTGGGCCCCTGCGTACTTAATTGTCTGTTTTATAAGGGACCATCATTGTCCATGTCACCGTGGGGGAGTCGCGGGCTGAGCCATTACAGCTTCATCTGGCCTTGACTAATTGTGCCTGCGCATCTCCTGTACTCCTCCTCAACATTCACCAGCTGAAAAGAGGGAGAGAGGAGAAGAGGGAAAGAGACGTGAAAGTGAGCGGGAAAGACAAACATCGACAATGACTGAGAAAGAGTGTGATTGAAAGGGAGTGAGGGACAGAGGGAGAAAGATAGAAATGGAAGTACAGTGTGAGATGAATGATGACTAAGAAGGCGCAACTGTCATAGTCGTGTGTGTAGGTGGCAGGGAAGTCAGACGCAGGAGAAACCAACTTGGTTAAACTGGAGTAGTTTAATTAACAAAAACGAACTCCAAAACCAACAAAAATACCACCCGAACAAGGAGGGGCATCGACTTCGGTAGAAGTCGTGACAGCAACACGTTACAAAGCGCACCTCAAGTCCAGACAAGGTGGACTATTGAACTATTGTATTCTCCCTCTAGTTTTAGCTTTAATGAAAGACAGATGTGTGTGCTAGTGCTTCATTTCTACTGTGATCTGCCCCTGAGAAAGAGAGAGGGATGCCACAAGGGAGGAATGGATGAGAGAAAAAGAGACTATGTGAGAGAGTGGGCATCAGACCACTGACACTCATCCCTTTATTTCTCCCTCTTTATTTTCCTTCCTTTGTTTGATTTTGTCATTTTTTTCTCCTTTTCTTAACTGATTAGTGTATACCTGTCAACACCTGCCATATTTCTCTGATGAGGCGTTTGTTGGTTATTAAGCGCCCAGACAAATTTGCTTTTAATTGATTAACGGGGCCCACTCGGGGACGTGTTTGTGCAGAGCTGAGTAGCTTTTTAATTAAGACTATTAAGTAAACAGGTTTCCAGTATGGACAAACAGTGCATCTCAAATAGCATCCTATTCCCTACATAGTGCACTACTTTTGACCAGAACCATATGGGCCCTGGTCAAAAGCAGTGCACTATATAGGAAATAGGGTTCAATTTGGGATGATTCCATGGAAGAAGAATTAGCAGCTCTACTTTGGCAGTTCCCTGGCTTTGAACTGTTAGTAATGAGTGTATTGTCAGAGGATTATGATTCTACTGGCACACTGTCAATCAAGAGGCGGAAGCGAGAGTCTAAAGTGACCTAAGTATTATGTTGTATAGAACTGTAGCCAGGAAAGTGTCAGAGGAGCTATACAGAGATAAGCCTGTTTTAGAGGCATGACATTATTACATTACCAAATGAAATTTCCAACATGTATGATACCCACACAGGGCTCTCAAATGGCTCATTTGAAGATTTCATTAAACCAATGGTCTTTCTCATCTCTAGTCAGGTGTAAAATGTGCAAATGAACTAATATTCTGTTTTTGTGATTCAATAGTGGTTGGTTCCCGGACTGGGGTCAATTTGAATCGAAGGCAGTCAATTCAGGAAGTAAACTTAAATAACGATTAAAAATGTGAAAAACAGCATCTATTTTCAATGACTTCTCCATAAACTGAGGAGTACAAGCTATTTATTTAACAAATATTTACATTTTTTATTAAAATCACTTCCTGAATTGACTGCCTTCAATTCGAATTGACCCGATTGGTTCCTTGGGTATAATCCAAAGAATGAAACATAAAACATAAACATTTCCCCAATGAAGTAATTCATTTATTGTAACGGGGTGAGTGACTGGTTGCCGGGAAGTCAGGCGCAGGAGAGCAGAGATGGGTGATAACAGGAGAACTTTAATATACACCCTGGGCCAAAGGCACAGGCGAGGCAGCACAAAGCACAACCACGGTAACATGAACCGGATAAACGAAACAAACAAACCTAGGTTTGGAACAAACCTAGCGCAAGCCAGTCTGTAGCGTGACACCCTACACAAAGAACAATTCCACACACAGACATGGGGGAAACAGAGGATAATATACATTTAGTCTCATGAGGGAATGTGAACCAGGTGTGCGGGAAAACAAGACAAAACAAATTGAAAATGAAAGGTGGAGCGGCGATGTCTAGAAGACCGGTGACGTTGACCACCGAACGCCGCCCGAACAAGGAGAGGGACCGACTTCGGCGGAAGACATTTATTATACTACTGGCATAGATTTCTTAGATTAATTTTTCTTTTGCATATGCTGCATAGGAAGTTGCGGCAGTAAATAGGGACCATAATTCCTGGTCATATGATCAGAAAAAAACTCTGGGCCATTTATACAAGCACACAAATATAGAACAACTGTCTCAAACTCTTCTACTCTCCAGGAACTGACACGGGTACTGTGTAAATAGATAATAGCCATATTAAAGAGGGCTTGTAAAATCTTAATCATAGCTTATCATTAGCATGGGCTGAGCGCTCAGCCTCAGTCGGAGTTTCATAAATTCTTCATTCACTACAAGATGTAATGAAATCTTTTTGTAATTTTCCCCATCAATAATTTGGAAGGCCTTGTCGAATGCCTTTCAGAGTCTATGTAAATGGTGCCTGACTAGAAATCCTACACTATAAATGTTGCATGCTGCTCTGTTAGGCTGATTTAACAAGGGCAGGTATTTAATGAGCTGATCGCCCACCGAATGGTCAATATTTAATCCACTATATTACCTCAGTCGATTTAGAGGGGTTAGAACTTTGCAAAGCCCAAATACTCTCCACCCGCTGGGCAGAACGTTCATTGATTTGAGAGTTGGAGGGGTGAAGAGGGAGAAGGAGAGAAGTTGGATCTCTGGTGAAAACTGTGTAGAAATTCTAACTATATGGAATCTGACGATGAATTCAAAGCTAAAAAGAAAGGCTCTAAATGGTGACCCAGTATGGTTCAGGTGATTCAATACAATTACAACACCTTATGGACGTTTTTATACAGTAGTCCATCATAAGTGCTCATTAGTGCAGCATTACATCTAGACCCACTTACGTACAGAACCTCCACTCGATAGTTCATTGTAGAACTCTTTCATTTTTCTTCTTTGTATTAATCAACTCTCTCCTACTACTTACTCAGTGTGAAGTGTATATTATGCTCTGTGAGAAGTATGATTAACAGTTCCAAGTACAGGTAGCTCGCTCCCAATCTCCTGAGATCTTGTCACATCAGATCTTTTTCAGAACTGATCTGACTGGGCAAAATACCAATTAGTGAAAAAATATTAGAATTGGGCTGGCTGTCTAAATCTAGCCTTAGTTATTGCTTGCTTTTCTAAGTCTTCCAAACTTGCCAGAAGGCATGCCAGCTAAGACAGTTAGACAAGCTAACTACTCTAACTTGGATTCATAGCCTGAAATGGCTATCAAGATGGCGTCGACGGAGAGAGCTGCCTCACTTCTAGTCCTTAGAAAAACTTAGGAAACGTTGCAGTATTTAGTTTTTTTATGTATAATTTCTTACATTGCTAGCCCAGAAAATCTTAAGTGTTATTACATACAGCCGGGAAGAACTATTAGATATCAACTTACCAGCACTACGACCAGGAATGCGACTTTCCGGAAGCGGATCCTTTGTCCGAACTACCCAGGGCATTTGAACTGATTCCAGAGGCTGACCCAAAACAATGCCACCAGAGAAGAGGTAGATGGAGCGGTCTTCTGGTCAGACTTCGGAGGCACGCACACCACCCATCGCTTCCGAGTATATTACTCGCTAATGTCCAGTCTCTAGATAACAAGGTAGACGAAATTAGGGCAAGGGGTGCTTTCCAGAGAGACATCAGGGATTGTAAAACATACTCTGTTTCATGGAAACATGGCTCTCTCGGGATATGCTGTCGGAGTTGGTACAGCCACCTGGATTCTTTGTACGTCGTGCCGACAGGAATAAACATCTCTCTGGGAAGAAGAAGGGTGGGGGTGTATGTTTCATGATTAACGACCCATGGTGTAATTGTAACAACATGCAGGAACTCAAGTCCTTTTGTTCACCTGACCTAGAATTCCTCATAATCAAATGCCGACCGTATTATCTCCCAAGATAATTGTCCTCGGTCATTGTCACAGTCGTGTATATCCCCCCTCAAGCCTATACCATGACGACCCTAAAGGAACTTCACTGGACTTTATGCAAACTGGAAACCATATATCCTGAGGCTGCATTTATTGTAGCTGGGGATTTTAACTAAGCAAATTTGCGAACGAGGCTACTTAAATTCTATCAGCATATTGACTGTAGTACGCACACTAGCAAACCTCTGGATCACTTCTACTCTAACTTCTGCAATGCATAGAAGACCCTCCCCCACCCTCCTTTCTGCAAATCTGACCACGACTCCATTTTGATCCTCCCTTCCTATAGGCAGAAACTCAAACAGGATGTACCTGTGCTAAGAACTATTCCACGTTTGATCACGTGGACTAGGACATAGTCTGGGTAGCTTTAGAGAATAACATTGACCTATACGCTGTTTTTGTAATTGAGTTTATAGGAGATTTTGTACCCACTGACTATTAAAACCTACCCTAACCAGAAACCGTGGATAGATGGCGGCATTCGCGCAAAACTGAAAGCACGAACCACTACATTTAACCATGGAAAGGTGACTGAGAATATGGCCGAATACAAACAGTGTAGTTATTCCCTCCGCAAGGCATTTAAACATGCGAAATGTCAGTATAGAGACAAACTGGAGTCACAATTCAATGGCTCAGACACGAGATGTATGTAGCAGGGTCTACAGACAATTACGGACTACAAAAGAAAAACCAGTCATGCCACAGACACAGACGTCTTGCTTCCAGACAAACTAAACACCTTCTTTGCTCACTTTGAGGATAATCCATTGCCACCGCTGTGGCCCGCTATCAAGGACTGAGGGCTCAGCTTCCCCATGGCCAACGTGAGTAAGACATTTAAATGTGTTAACCCTCGCAAGGCTGCCGGCCCAGACAGCATCCCTAGCCGCATCCTCAGAGCATGCGCAGACCAGCTGGCTGGTGTCTTTACGGAAATATTAAATCTCTCCCTATCCCAGTCTGCTGTCCCCACATGCTTCAAGATGGCCACCATTGTTCCTTGACCCAAGAAGGCAAAGGTAACTAAACTAAATGACTATCACCCCGTAGCACTCACTTCTGTCATTATGAAGTGCTTTGAGAGGCTAGTCAAGGATCATATCATCTCAACCTTACCTGTCACCCTAGACCCACTTCAATTTGCCTACCGCTCCAATAGGTCCACAGACGATGGAATCTCCATAACGCTGCACAGTGCTCTATCCCATCTGGGCAAGAGGAATACCATTTAACACCATAGTACCCTTCAAGCTCATCATTAAGCTTGAGGCACTGGGTCTCAACCCCGCCCTGTGCAATTGGGTCCTTAACTTCCTGACGGGCCGGCCCAGGTGGTGAAGGTAGGTAACATCATCTCCACTTCGCTGATCCTCAACACTGGGGCCCCACAAGGGTGTGTGCTCAGCCCCCTCCTGTACTCCCTGTTCACACATGTCTGCGTGGCCATGCATGCCTCCAACTCAATCATCAAGTTTGCAGACGACACAACAGTAGTAGGCTTGATTACCAACAACGATGAAACAGCCTACAGGGAGGAGGTGAGGGCTCTGGGAGTGTGGTGTCAGCAAAACAACCTCCCACTCAACGTCAATAAAACAAAGGAGATGATCGTGAACTTCAGGAAACAGCAGAGGGAGCACCCCCCCCCCCCCCATCCACATTGACAGCAGTTGAGAAGGTGGAACGTTTTAAGTTCCTCGGCGTACACATCATGTACAAACGAAAATGGTCCACCCACACAGACAGTGTGGTGAAGGCGGCGCAACAGCGCCTCTTCAACCACAGGAGGCTGAAGAAGTTTGGTTTGTCACCTAAAACCCTCACAATTTTTTACAGATGCATAATTGAGAGCATCCTGTCAGGCTGTATCACCGCCTGGTATGGCAACTGCACCTCCCACAACTGCAAGGCTCTCCAGAGGGTGGTACGTTCTGCACAACGCTTTACCAGTGGCAAACTACCTGCCCTCTAGGATACCTACAGCACCCGATGTCACAGGAAGACCAAAAAGATAATCAAGGACAACAACCACCCAAGCCACTGCCTGTTCGCCCCTCTACCATCCAGAAGGTCAGTACAGGTGCATCAAAGCTGGGACCGAGAGACTGAAAAACAGCTCAAGGCCATCAGACTGTTAAACAGCCATCACTAACACAGAGAGGCTGCTGTCTACATACAGATTTGAAATCATTGGCCATTTTAATAAATGGATCACTAGTCACTTTAAAAATGAAAAGGAAATATAGTCAAGATGTTGAAAAGGTCATAAATAATGATTTTTAATTGAAATAATAATTGTGTCCTTCAAACTTTGCTTTCGTCAAAGAATCCTGCATTTGCAGCAATTACAGCCTTGCAGAATTTGGCATTCTAGTTGTCAATTTGTTGAGGTAATCTGAAGAGATTTCATCCCATGCTTCATAAAGCACCTCCTTCAAGTTGGAATGTCTTGAGGGGCACTTCTTACGTACCCTACGGTCAAGCTGCTCCCACAACAGCTCAATAGGATTGAGATCAGGTGACTGCGCTCGCCACTCCATTATAGACAGAATACCAGCTGACTGCTTCTTCCCTAAATAGTTATTGCATAGTTTGGAGCTGTGCTTTGGGTCATTGTCCTTTTGTAGGAGGAAATTGGCTCCAATTAAGCGCCGTCCACAGGGTATGGCATGGCATTGCAAAATGGAGTGATAGCTTTCCTTCAAGATCCTTTAACCCAGTACAAATCTCCTACTTCACCACCACCAAAGCACCCCCATACCATCACATTGCCTACTCCATGCTTGACAGATGGCATCAAGCACTCCTCCAGCATCTTTTCATTTTTTCTGCATCTTACGAATGTTCTTCTTTGTGATCTGAACACCTCAAACTTAGATTTGTCTGTCTACAACACTTTTTTTCCAATCTTCCTCTGTCCAGTGTCTGTGTTATTTTGTCCATCTTAATCTTTTCTTTTTATTGGCCGGTCTGGCTTTTCTTTGAAACTCTAACTAGAAGGCCAACATCCCGGACTCGCCTCTTCACTGTTGACATTGAGACTGGTGTTGAGACTTTTTCCACATTTTGTTACGTTACAGCCTTATTCTGAAATGGATTTAAAAATATATATAATCAGTAATCTCCACACAATACCCCATAATGACAAAGTGAAAACAGCTTTTTAGACATATTTGGAGTCCACCTGTGGTAAATTCAATTGATTGGACATGATTTGGAAAGGCACACACCCGTCTATATAAGGTTCCACAGTTGACAATGGATGTCAGAGTAAAAACAAAGCCAAGAGGTCGATGGAATTGTCTGTAGAGCTCCAAGACAGGATTGTGTCGAGGCACAGATCTGGGGAATGGTACCAAAATATTTCTGCAACATTGAAGGTCCCCAAGAACACAGTGGCCTCCATCATTCTTAAATGGAAGAAGTGTGGAACCATCAAGACTCTTCCTAAAGCTGGCCGCCCGGCCAAACTGAGCAATCAGAGGAGAAGTGCCTTGGTCAGGGAGGTGACCATCACTCTGACAGAGCTCTAGAATTCCTATGTGGGGATGCTAGAACCTTCCAGAAGGACAACCATCTCTGCAGCACTCCACCAATCAGGCCTTTATGGTAGAGTGGCCAGATGAAGCCACTCCTCAGTAAAAGGCACATGACACCTCGCTTGGAATTTGCCAAAAGACACCTAAGACTCTCAGACATGAGAGACAAGATTCTCTGGTTGGAAGAAACCAAGATTCAACTCTTTGGCCTGAATGCCAAACACACCATCTGGAGGAAACCTGGCACCATCCCTACGGTGAAGCCTGGTGGTGGCAGCATCATACTGTGGGGGTGTTTTTCAGCGGCAGGGACTGGGAGACTTGTCAGGATCGAGGCAAAGATGAATGGAGCAAAATAAAGAGAGATCCTTGATGAAAACCTGCTCCAGAGTGCTCAGGACCTCAGACTGGGGCGAAAGTTCACCTTCCAACAGGACAACGACCCTAAGCACACAGCCAAGACACTGCAGGAGTGGCTTCGAGACAAGTATCTGAATGTCCTTGGGAGCCCGGACTTGAATCCTATTGAACATCTCTGGAGAGACCTGAAATAGCTGTGCAGCAACACTCCCCATCCAACCTGACAGAGCTTGAGAGGATCTGCAGAGAAGAATTGGAGAAACTCCCCAAATACAGGTGTGCGAAGCTTGTAGAGTCATAGCCAAGAAAATTTGAGGCTGTAATTGCTGCCAAAGGTGTTTCAACAATGTACTGAGTAAAGGGTCTGAATACTTATGTAAATGTGCTATTTCATTTTTAATAGATAGCAAAAATTTCTAAACCTGTTTTTGCTTTGTCATTATGGGGTTTTGGGTGTAGAAAAAAACCCTATTTAATCAATTTCAGAATAAGGCTGTAACCTAACAATGTGGAAAATGTCAAGGGGTCTGAATACTTTACGAAGGCACTGTATATATTTTTAAATATGACAAATCTGAGGGGGCACATGCCCCTCTGCCCCCTATGGGCATGACACCTCTGGTTGGGCCTTCCAACTCCTCTTCAGTCCATGTTAATGGCAGCACTAATGGTACTGCGAGAGAGCAAAGTTATGAATATGCATCCTCCTCACCGCTGATAGTTTTTCAGAAGCCCAGTCCGCAGAAATAGAAAAAAGGAACAACAAATAATATCTCGCTGTAATTGGGTGTCTGGCAAGGTAATATGCAAATATGTGCTCTTTAGTGAGGCCTTTGTAGTGCGTGGAGAGTTTTTGAAACATGGAAATAGAGGTACTAGGACTTGATTAGAGTGTTCATTAGCATTGGGCTGGTGGGCACTCCCTGTGGTAACAATTTATTGTACTGAAGAATGTTCTCTCGTGTACAAATGCTGTGTTTATGAAACAAAAATATTTGTACTTATTCTGCTGGTTATAACAAGTGAGGTCATATTGTTGCTATTGTTTTTAAGTGCTATCCAAAGCTATAACAATAATTGATAAAGTAAGTTGCATAGTAAATTATAGCAAATGTGGATTATTCTATTGTTTACTGCACTTTGTAACATTATGTGGACTTAAATGCACCCATTTTGCTGATGCCAATATCAATATGATTACATCTAGAACTTAATTTGTTTGATGGATCTTCAAACTATACATTTCTGTCGAATGAGTGATGGAAACCAATAAATATGTCAGCATTAATTTGACAAGTTGGCAGCGGCTGTCTTGCTTTTGCCTGACATCACACAGATCAATGCAGTTTAATCTACTGTGGGTATTTTGACTGTAGTTAAATGAACACACATTATGATCGGTAAACAGATGAGCAGTCAGTCGATATTGCATCATCTCTAGGGCCTACCTCATATCCTGTTTGTGACAGGTCCCTCACCATTCATACTGTTCTGTTTGTTTAGTCGTGGAGTACAGTAGTTGTCTGATGAGCATATTGAAAGTATTCTTGGAATGGTTATTTTGGTGTTGCCAAATGTGGGCTTTATTAATAGATGAGAAATTACTTGACTTATTCAGACTGCTGAAATGTGAGTAAATAAATGGATGGTTAGCTTAGTTTTCTATTAGTTGTCTCATAGTTTTCATAATTTCTTCTCTACTTGGTAAAGAGCAAGACAGCTGCTCCATCACTGATTAAGTCAGTGCTCTGACTGCCTCAAACACTCACATCCCCACTCTCCACATGCCCAGGACCTTGACTCCGACTCTCCAAACATCACAGTGATTCACACAGCCGAAGGCAGGGTACCCAGTGTTCCTCATCTGCATAACCATGGCTCTGCATTTCTCCTCGTTTTCCACATTAAAGAGTCGCCACACACTAATTAGACTTCCTGGGTCAGAGGTCAGGGAGCTGGAGGAGAGAGAAAGAGATAGAGCTCATCCCTCCACCCTCTAGGGAGGGAAGGAAGATGTGGCTTTCTGAAAACTTCTGAAAGTTTTTATTTTTCCAGACATTAGGGCTTGGTCGTGTGGAAAGCAGCGTGCTGACAACTCGATTGGTCCTTGGGGACTGTTGTTTGAGTCTGTGTGCATAGGCCTATTGTACGTGTCCTAATGTGTACTGTTTGTCTCCAGGTGCAGAGTATGCGGGTAGACATGTGCTTGAGTAGGAATTGGTGAAGTGTATGATAAACTTGTTGAAAATAGCAAGGAAAAACGGTCTTGGTATAATTGTAGTTTGTTGTACAACCATAGCCCTATCGACATCATAGACACCCTCATCATAAGCAGTACATAGTGATAGGAATAAGTGGATGATGTCAGCGCTATGGAAAAGTCTCAATGACGCATGAATCCGGAAGTATTTTAATTTGAAGCGCACCATATTGCTGAATGGGGGCGAACGGCAGCAAAAAATGGATCACGGTGAAAGTGGCCGTAACTAGCCAAGGATCATTGTCGATGTAGTCGGTTTCATCCTGCCTGAGAGAGTCAACCTTAATATCTATGGCATGAGGACACGAGCCTTCTCGTAGCCTGCCAGGCCGTGATTGGTCTGTGTCATCCCGTGGCCCTGTGTGACGATACATGTAGTAATCGGAATGGATCACAAATTAATTGAATATCTCGATTTGTAGCGAACTTTAAAATAATTCACCGTGGGGATCGAACTTCATCATAAGACATTTTTGGGGGGCCATTCTCCCGATTGTTTTCTCCCCAATTTTGTGGTATCCACTTGGTAGTTACAGTCTTGTCTCATCGCTGCAACTCCTGTACGGACTTGGGAGAGGCGAAGGTCGAAAGCCATGCATCCTCCGAAACACAACCCAACCAAGCCACACTGCTTCTTGACACATTGCCCGCTTAACCTGGAAGTCAGCCACACCAATGTGTCAGAGGAAACACCGTACACCTGGTGACCGTGTCAGCGTGCATGCGCTCGGCCCGCCACAGGAGTCGCTAGAGTGCGATGGGACAAGGACATCCCTACCGGCCAAACCCTCCCCTAACCCGGACGATGCTGGGCCAATTGTGCGCCGCCCCATGGTCTCCCGGTCACGGCCGGCTGCGACAGAACCAGGATCTCTAGTGGCACAGCTAGCAACTGCGATGCAGTGCCTTAGACCACTGAGCCACTCGGGAGGCCCAATTGTAATTTACATAGGCTTTCTAGAGCAGACCAGGGCTTTAGGCACCACTAGGTTTCTACATAGTAACCGATCAGCAGGGCTGTGACTTCACGCTCCTGACCGGACACTGGGGGCCTTATCCCCATACATAAAGACATTGATCATTTGAAAAAGCAGTACACATTTGAAAGCCAATCTAAGGAGGCTCTCCTTTGGTTTTCCGGCCTCTAGTGGATTTACACTGTTTTGTTTAAAGATGCTACTAAACACATAATCAATTACCAGCATGTGTCACTTTGATTCATAAGTGTTCCATGAGTGATATCCTCAAACACAGACAGCCCCTTCATCATCTTCAATAACAGCAATGGGACATCTGTGCACAATAGGCCCTTGTACACACATACTGTACACGCATGCACACGAGTCACACACATAAACACACAGACACAAATGCAAGCGTGCACACACACTTGCAGATGCACACAAACACAAATGCAAGCGTGCACAGTGCACACACACTTGCAGAAGCACACATACAGTATACTTATGCAAGCATACTAACACACGCACACAATCATGCAGACACTCTACCATATCTCAAATCAAATTAAACTGTATTTGCCACTTGCACCGAATACAACAAGTGTAGACTTTACCGTGAAATGCTTACTTACAAGCCCTTAACCAACAGTGCAGTTCAATAAGAAGAAAATATTTACCAAGTAGGCTAAAATAAAAAGTAATAATAAAAAGTAACACAATAAGAATAACGAGGCTATATAATGGGGGCACGGGTACCAAGTCAGTGTGCGGGGGTACAGGCTAGTTGAGGTAATCTGTACATGTAGGTGGGGGCGAAGTGACTATGCATAGGTCACAAACAAACAGCGAGTAGCAGCAGTGTACAAAAGGGAGGGGGGGTCAATGTAAATGCTGATTTTTATGAATTGTTCAGCAGTCTAATGGCTTGGGGGTAGAAGCTGTTGAGGAGCCTTTTGGTCCTAGACTTGGCGCTCCGGTACCGCTTGCCGTGGGGTAGCAGAGAAAACAGTCTATAACTTGGGCTTTCCTCTGACACCGCCTATTATATAGGTCCTGGATGGCAGGAAGCTTGGCCCCAGTGATGTACTGGGCCGTTCGCACTATCCTCTGTAGCGCCTTATGGTCAGATGCCGAGCAGCTGCCATATCTGCTATGAACTCTATGATATAACACAGTACTACTGACATCAGTATACCACAGTCAGTCTGCCTGAGAGTAAAAATTGTGATTTTAACAGTGTGTCCTACAGGACCATACATGTGCATCCAGGCTACAATCAGACAACTAGAGAACTGAGATGAAATACAGCTTCAAGGCAAAACCCAAACTCACAGCACTTGGCCGACACAGCCTTAAATAAAATATTCAGAGCTCTCCCAGTAATTACATTATCCAATTCACATTTATTGCACTAAGGGATAATAAAAGGTGCAAATGTGAATGTAAATGCGTTGCACAGACACTGTAGATAATTGCCCCGTTAATTGCTTGTTTTTTACCCAACTGATAGTTGTTCTAGGGCTAGGATTTCCCTGGAGTTATCCCTATAGGGGATGTTCTTCTCTACTCTCTCCTTCCCTCTTCTCTCTGTCCTGCATCTCCCTTATGACCGTGTGTGTTCAGGTACTCAGGGCAGAATACAGCTGTCTCATCAGCATCATTTGGATGAGAGATGGAGTCATCTGTGGAGTTCCGTTGCCGCCGACACCCCAGCTGCAATTGCTGCAATTCGGTGGGTTATGGAGGGGGTCGTGTTGCTATGACAAATGCATCCAGTTGGTCAAAACTGAGTGAGGCCAGCAGAGCCCATTAAAACATAGGGGTTGTTCTGCATTACTGCTCAGATATCACAGGTACACACACACACACACACACACACACACACACACACACACACACACACACACACACACACACACGCACACACACACACACACACATATAGCAAACATTTATACAAATGCGTGCGCGCACACACAAGGCTTACATTTACCACATTCAATAGAATTGGTTTTGTGGTCTATCCAACCCCTCTTTAGTACAATCAAATAGGTCTCCCCTTCCCCCCATCCTTATTAGCTCCATATCATAACAATAACAGCAGCCATAGGAGATAATAATGATGCTGACACTATGCCAACTCCAAGAGAAACCTCTTGTCTCAAAGCCAACTTCCTAAGCGAAGGGTGGGGCTGGAGGGTGTAACATATAAAAAGCTCTGAGCTGTATAGCCAATGAGGCTAATTTATCAGACAATAGCAAACCAATATCAAAAGCACCATCTATTTTGTGAGTCTGACACATAATCCATGATTTGACATTTTAAAAAGTGTCTTCCCTTTCCAACCAGCCAGCTTCCCATTCGCTTTGCCCCTCTGAAAGGCACGGTAGTGGTAATTTGTTAGATTATAGATGGAGAGCTAATAAATAGCGGAGCTAGCGGCTCACACAAACCATTTATCGTGACCTTTATTCCAGGCAAAATCAATTTGCCGTTAATATGCCTGTAATAAGGACACAGCTTTTATTTGCTTGGCTCTCAAACTGCATTGATGTTTTTAGTGATGGCTGTGGCAACTGGCGAGGAATGGCAGTGTTGCATTTTGATTTGTTTACTGAGAATTGACAACCACTTAGCAACGACCTCTCGGAGGCAGTAGAAATAAAGAAAATGACACCTAACATAGCACCAACAGTTGCCTGACGACGCAAACTGAATTCATCCACTGCTCTATGTTCGCTACATACTTCAGTCGTTGTATGTTGTTCAGTTGTTTGTGGTGATGTCAAAATGAGGGGTGTTGTACAAAACAACGTCATAATCGATTGGATCATCTCTAACCAATCAGAATATCAAAGAGAGAATGACACATTTTTGAAACGCCGCTTTACCCACGTGTTTTGGCTCTGGCCCAACCCATCGGTTTCTGGGACCAATCAGAGCGGCTAGAATGTGTTCGTGTTCTAGAAATCGATGGGGAGGTACTCAGATCCAGACTCGTTGCAGAGAAACTAACGTCTGTGGGCGTGGCATAGAGTTTGGCCGGAGCAAGGAGTTTGGGTACCCAGGCAATGAAAACAGCAGTTACATCACTAGCTGTATTTATTGGATTGTAAAACTGTAGGCCTGTATACTTGATTGTGTTTCTGTGCTTTTAGTTTTGGTGATTTTCTTCCCAAAAACGGTGTGTTTTACATTGCTGATTGAGGTATGAAGAACAAACACATCGGCATAAGAGAGACTTCAAATTATGTTTGCTAGATCTCTAGTGCTGAGCGATTAACAGAAATTCCAGTTATTTGTATTTTTTTTAAACAACCAATTGACCTAGGTCGGTTCAATTATTTGAATTCCATTTTGTTCTTCTTTTTTCTTGTGAACTCAATGCACACATTGAGCAGTTTCTCTAGAGATAAATCAGATCAAACCTGAACTGTGCGATGTAGTAGGACAGGGTTTCCCAAACACATTTTGGTTTTTGCCCTAGCACTACACAGCTGATTCAAATAATCAACTAATCATCAAGCTTTGATGATTTCAATGAGCTGTGTAGTGCATACAAAACAAACGTGCACCCCTTGGGGTCCCGAGGACCGAGTTTGGGAAACGCTGTTGTACGGAGTTGTAGTTTCATAGAGGCCAATATTCTACATAGTTTAGTGCAGAAAACATGGTAATTGAATACAATGACCCCAATCCACTGCGCACCTAATTGTCTGGTCTGTGTTTCTTTTTACGACTGCTATGTAAAAGAGACAGAAGAATGCATGATTGAGATGGATAGAGAGGAGTTGCTTCGCGAGGTACTGTATCTCTAGACTAGAGAATACACTGATAGTTGGTATTCAGCAGTCAAAAGTATGCCTTATTTACTTTGAAGAACTACTAAAATAGTGATTTTGTCAAACAGCATAGGCAACAGTTCTATAGAGATGATGTCTCGGGATGAAATAATATGTGTAATAAGTGATAAGCAGTAATGGGTAGTCACTACCATTGTGGGACTTTTATTAATTATGTTATGCTGCGTTGTTACAGCATTCAATCCACATAATGCATAGTGCATTTAATGTTTAAAAAAATTGTTGAATCCGAAATTGAAAACTGATTATTATTTTTAAATCGAACCGAAACCTAATCAACGTCAAAAAGCACTTATCGCTCGGTGCTATAGAGCTCAGATATACATCTAGTCTAAATCTGATTCACCCCTTTAATCCAGTTATACAGGTCTTGCACTGTATAATATGATAGACATACCTCAATGAGATCCACATCTGTTGAAGACCATAATAAAACAGAAATTGTGGTTTGAATAGATGACTACTTTGATCTTCGAGGTCAATAGACTGAATGGAAGAACACACAAGAGGTTACTCCATATTCATTTCTCAGACAATCAACCAGGGTATGTATTTTAGACAATGAGGTTGGAGTGTATTTGTGCCTCTCGTCCATGCTGACAGGCCTGTGATTGGTCTAAACATAATCCCGCCCACCAGCTGGCTCTCACTCTGTCAAACTGTCTGGTTTCACAGCTCCTCAGAATGGAACTTGAATAAAAGCCTATGGCAGTAGCAGATGAAACAACCTCTGGTTTTAATTGGCTGATCTCTCAGTCCATCACCATCTACCACAGGGGTTCCTTCATTTTTTGGGGCCCTTCTCCCTATTTTGATACCAAATAATTTTTAGACCCCATCATGTAAAAAGAGTTGTATAGTCAACGGGCAATGTATACTTTTTCCAATTTGGATATGACTATTGTCTATTACAAATCAGTCTGACAGTATTTTTGACAGTATTTCAACATGAAAACAGTATGGTTTGAAGTGACTGAAATACATCTGAAAGGTATTGGGAAATTCAGAAGATCCTCAGGCAATAATCTTGTATGATCTGTGTAGAAAAGAACATCATCATAGATGTTGAGGGGTTGGGTTAAATGCGGAAGACACATTTCAGTTGAAGGCATTCAGTTGTACAACTGTCTAGGTATTCTCCTTTCCCTTTCCCTTTCTTTTCCCCACAGTCTTATTTAGTGCCTACTCTTTGTCCACTCAGTTCTAATGGCTTATGGGCAAAGTAAAGGGAAATAGTACGTACATACGTGTTCCTGAGAGTCTTATCTTTCAGTGATGGGGTTATAATAATTTGTAGTTTAAACCATTTAAAAGATGGAGCCACATTTGTAGGAAGTAAACAGAAACCACTCTGTTTATTACAACCACATCTAGCGGCTACCCGAGGATACTGGCGTAACCCTTCTATGTATCAAGCGTGAATTTATCAAGCGATTCTTAGGTTAGTTTAGATTCGGTGCGCGAGCAGTGCAGGTTAAATAAGGAAGTGCATTCGGAAAATGTGAAAGTACGCATCTTAGAAATAGTTTTCACATTCCCGAATTCAGAATCAATTGGGCTTCCCCAAAATAATATTGTCAATGTGATAGTACATTTATCAAAATCCCATCAAACACAACTATAGCAGGCTTGCTCCCTATCACGTTCCACTTTATAGCACAGTGTTACCAGGCTTTATAATTATAATGGCGGCGATTCTCGAAACTGCAATATTCTCTGCTTTTCTGAAACATGGCTCTTGGACTAGATACATCCAATGGCTATCCAACTCGATGGATTCTCCATTCACTGTGCAGACAGGACAGTGGAGTCAGAGAGGGGGAGGGGTTTGCCTCTTCATCAACAACAACTGGTGTGCTGACTCAAGTGCGGTGTGCATGTCGACCCACTGTTTACAGTCTTGGAAAACCTGATGGTCAAATTCGGATCCTTCTACCTCCCGAGGGAGTTTTCAGCTGTTATTGTGACTGTTGTATACATTCAAACTCAGGACAAGAGAAAAAACAAGCTGGCACTTAACGAACTGTATGAGGCAATAAACAAGTAGGAAAACGTACATCCAGAGGCTGCTTTTCTGGTTGTCGGCAATTTAAATTTGCGTCACTAAGACACTTGATTCCCAACTTCCATCAACAAGTCTCCTTCGCCACTAAGGATGACACATTCCTAGACCACTGTTATTCTACCCACATGCAAGCATACAAGGCCCATCATCATCTGCCATTCAGCAAATCAGATCATAATTCCGTACTCCAGATTTCTGTTTACAAGCAGAAGCTCAACAGTACCCGTGACTCACTCCATCAGCTTTTTCCCAAAAAAGAGGCGGAGCGACCGTTTTGTTATTGTTTCATCTGTGGATTTGCCCTTTAAACAGCTGCATATTATCAAGATATGTCACCAACAAAAAAGGTAAATAATAGGCCTATAACAAATGCAGCATATGGCATTCATTTTCACATGTAATTAGCACTTTTCAGTAGTGCTCAAAGCATGCCATTCCATGAACGCAGCATTTATTTTCCAACTCGAATCAATGAGCCCAATCAGTCTTCCATGACAACAAAATCATAATCAACAGAGAAGGACTGGCTAATAAGTCCTTCGTTTTGGGGTTATGCTCAGGTAAAACAATGTGGCTGATCTATATTTCCATATTTTCAAGTCCTATTCTTGAAGATCAAGGGGTATAACATGTATTGGAACGACTCCAATTCAGATTTTTTATGTGAAGGTAATAATAATTTAAGCATATTATTACATGTAGTAGAAAGTGATGGGTTAGAAGAGGCCTATATAACCAACTCCATAAAGTAACATTTAATTAACATCCATATATGGCCAGCTATGTAAACTTTAACCTTTCTGGGAAGGGGGTTCCGCTAGCGGAACACCTGGCCTACAGCCAGTGAAATTACAGGGCGCCAAATTCAAACAACAGAAATCTCATAATTACAATTCCTCAAACATACAAGTATTAAACACCATTTTAAAGATAAACTTCTCGTTAATCCAACTACAGTGTCCGATTTCAAAAAGGCTTTACGGTGAAAGCACACCATGCGATTATGTTAGGTCAGCGCCTAGCCCCAAAAAAACATACAGCCATTTTCCAAAGAAGGAGAGGTGTCACAAAAGTCAGAAATAGGATTAAACCTTTGATGATCTTCACTAACCTTTGATGATCTTCATCTGGTGGCACTCCCAGGACTCCATGTTAGACAATAAATGTTTGTTTTGTTTGATAAAGTTAATCTTCATGTCCAAAAACCTCATTTGAAATTGGCGTGTTATGTTCAGAAATGCATTGTCTCAAACAAACATCTGGTGAAACGGCAGAGAGCCACATCAAATTACAGAAATACTCATCATAAACATTGATATAAGATACAAGTGTTATACATACGATTAAAGATACAGTTCTTGTTAATCCAGCCACTGTGTCCGATTTCAAAAAGGCTTTATGGTGAAAGCACACCATGCGATTACGTTAGGTCAGCACCTAGCCACAAAAAACCATACAGCCATTTTCCAAAGGAGAGGTGTCACAAAAGTCAGAAATAGCATTAAAATTAATCACTAACCTTTGATGATCTTCATCTGGTGGCACTCCCAGGACTCCATGTTAGACAATAAATGTTTGTTTTGTTTGATAAAGTTAATCTTTATGTCCAAAACCCTCATTTGAAATTGCCGTGTTATGTTCAGAAATACATTGTCTCAAACAAACATCCGGTGAAAATGCAGAGAGCCACATCAAATTACAGAAATACTAATCATAAACATTGATATAAGATACGTTATAAGTTCATCTTTATGTCCAAATACCTCCTTTTTGTTCGCGTGTTTAGTTCAGTAACCAAATCCACAAAGCGCAGGCACAAAGTCTAGACAAAAAGTCAAAAAAGTTCCATTTGAGTTCGTAGAAACATGTCAAACGATGTTTTTAATCAATCCTTAGGGTGTTTTTATCATAAATATTCAATAATGTTTCAACCTGGACAATAATGTTTTCATTAGAAAAGAAAGGGAACGGAGCTCGCGCTCACGGAAATGCGCATGACTAAACTAAAGGCTTTCACCTGGGCCATCTGCTTAGAGTGCTCTTATTTGCTCCCCTTTCACAAAAGAAGCCTGAAACAACTTCTAAAGACTGTTGACATCTAGTGGAAGCCTTAGGAAGTGCAATCTGACCCCACAGACACTGAATATTCAATAGGCATTCAACTACAAACCTCAGAAAACTACAAACCTCAGAATTCCCACTTCCTGGTTGGATTTTTCTCAGGTTTTTGCCTGCCATATGAGTTCTGTTATACTCACAGACATTATTTTAACAGTTTTGGAAACTTTAGAGTGTTTTCTATCCAAATCTAATTATATGCATATTCTAGCTTCTGGGCCTGAGTAACAGGCAGTTTACTCTGGGCACGCTTTTCATCCAAACTTCCCAATGCTGCCCCCTATCCCTAAATTAACATTGATTTATCCTGCAATAGATGTCGTTCAAATGTTAACATACATTTTTGTCTTCTTCTAATGGCTCTTAAGTGGAAAGTAATTTAAAAGTAACTGAATGTAATCAGATTACGTTACCGAGTTTGGGTTAACTAAAATGTACGTTACTGACTACACTTTTGGACAGGTAACTAGTAACTAAAGAATTACATTTAGAAAGCAACCTACCCAACCCTGTGCATTGTTGAGATTACAGCTTGCAAGAAAGGCATTTCACTGTACTTGTTCACGTGACATTAAACTTGAATCTACAGCTGAAGTCGGAAGTTTACATACACCTTAGCCAAGTACATTTAAACTCAGTTTTTCACAATTCCTGACAATTAATCCTAGTAAACATTCCCTGTCTTAGGTCAGTTAGGATCACCACTTCATTTTAAGAATGTGAAATGTCAGAATAATATTAGAGAGAATGATTTATTTCAGCTTTTATTTCTTTCATCACATTCCCAGTGGGTCAGAAGATTTTTTTGGTAGCATTTGGTAGCATTGCCTTTAAATTGTTTAACTTGGGTCAAACATTTTGGGTAGCCTTCCACAAGCTTCCCACAATAAGTTGGGTGAATTTTGGCCCATTCCTCCTGGCAGAGATGGTATAACTGAGTCAGATTTCTTCTAGGCCTCCTTGCTCGCACATGCTTTTTCAGTTCTGCCCACACATTTTCTATAAGATTGAGGTCAGGTCATTGTGATGGCCACTCCAATACCTTGACTTTGTTGTCCTTAAGCCATTTTGCCACAACTTTGGAAGTATGCTTGGAGTCATTGTCCATTTGGAAGACCCATTTGCAACCAAGCTTTAACTTCCTGACTGATGTCTTGAGATGTTGATTCAATACATCCACATAATTTTCCTTTCTCCTGATGCCATCTATTTTGTAAAGTGCACCAGTCCCTCCTGCAGCACAGCACTCCCACAGCATGATGCTGCCACCCCCGTGCTTCACGGTTGGGATGGTGTTCTTCAGCTTGCAAACCTCCCCATTTTTCCTCCAAACATAAGGATGTTCATTATGGCCAAACAGTTCTATTTTAGTTTCATAAGAGCAGAGGACATTTTGCCAAAAAGTACGATCTTTGTCCCCATGTGCAGTTGCAAACCATAGTCTGGCTTTTTATGGTGGTTTTGGGGCAGTGGCTTCTTCCTTGCTGAGTTGCCTTTCAGGTTATGTCGATATAGGACTCGTTTTACTGTGGATATAGATACGTTTGTACTTGTTTCCTCCAGCATATTCACAAGGTCCTTTGCTGTTGTTCTGGGATTGATTTGCACTTTTCGCACCAAAATACGTTCATCTCTAGGAGACAGAACACGTCTCCTTCCTGAGCGGTATGATGGCTGCGTGGTCCTATGGTGTTTATACTTGCGTACTATTGTTTGTACAGATGACCGTGGTACCTTCAGGCATTTGGGAAATGCTCCCAAGGATGAACCAGACTTGTGGAGGTCTACAATTTTTTTCTTCTGAGGTCTTGGCTGATTTCTTTTGATTTTCCCATGATGTCAAGCAAAGAGGCACTGAGTTTGGAGGTAGGCGTTGAAATACATCCGCAGGTACACCTCCAATTGACTGAAATGATGTCAATTAGCCTATCAGAAGCTTCTAAAGCCATGACATAATTTTCTGGATTTTTCCAAGCTGTTTAACCTGTCGGGGCCAGTGGGACGCTTGCATCCCACCCTAATCAACAGCCAGTGGAATCGCGTCGCGCTAAATGCAAAACCTCATAAATGCTATAACTTCAATTTCTCAAACATATGACTATTTTACACCGTTTTATAGATACACCTCTCCTGAATCGAACCACGTTGTCCGATTTCAAAAAGGCTTTACAGCAAAAGCAAAACATTAGATTATGTCAGCAGAGTACCCAGCCAGAAATAATCAATAATTCAAAGCAACTTGCATGCATCACAAATACCCAAAACACAGCTAAATGCAGCACTAACCTTTGACAACCTTCATCAGATGACACTCCTACGACATCATGTTACACAACACATGCATTTTTTGTTCGATAAAGTTCATATTTATATATAAAAAGAGCATTTTACATCGGCGCATGACGTTCAGAAAATCTTTTCCCTCAAATGCTTCCGGTGAATTAGCGCTACAATTTACAAAATTACTATTCGAAAACATTGTTAAAATGTAATATTGTCATTCAAAGACTTATAGATTAACATGTCTTGAATGCCATCGCTTTGCCAGATTTAAAAATAACTTTACTGGGAAATCACACTTTGCAATAAACGACGTGGTATGCCCAGAAAAAAAGTCTAGGCTATAAGTGGAGTTCCGGAATTCCAAATTGAGCAGCAGCTGCTGAAAAATGAGCTCCTACAAATATTGAAATTTACATGGTTTTTAGAGTGAAGTACATCGGAAAAAATCAAAAGAAAACTGCAAGACTGAATAGGAGAAAAAACAAGCAACAAACAAAGAAGATAGGCTTTTGAAAAAAGTTACTATTTTTCATAAAATTGTAGTTATCTTAGCTAGCTGAATTGTTTACCAGTTGCTAAGCAGTTGCTAGGGACTCTTTTGGAAGAAGCTAGCTAGCTAACGAAGAATAACAAAGAATATCTAGTTAACAGAAGAAAAGAAAGAGAAAATCAGGACAGAAGAAAAAGGATATCAAAGTGAAACAGTTCTCTAAAGACACAAGAGACAATAATACAAGAAACAACACTTCTGTAGCTTGTCAACTGTGTCTGTCTATCCCTGTTCTCTCCCCTCTGCACAGGCCATACAAACGCTTCACACCGCGTGGCCGCTGCCACTCTAACCTGGTGGTCCCAGCGCGCACGACCCACGTGGAGTTCCAGGTCTCCGGCAGCCTCTGGAACTGCCGATCTGCAGCCAACAAGGCTGAGTTCATCTCAGCCTATGCTACCCTCCAGTCCCTAGACTTCCTGGCGCTGACGGAAACATGGATTACCACAGATAACACTGCTACTCCTACTGCTCTCTCCTCGTCTGCCCACGTATTCTCGCATACCCCTAGAGCATCGAGCCAGCGGGGTGGTGGCACTGGAATCCTCATCTCTCCCAAGTGGACATTCTCTCTTTCTCCCCTGACCCATCTGTCTATCTCCTCATTTGAATTCCATGCTGTCACAGTTACCAGCCCTTTCAAGCTTAACATCCTTATCATTTATCGCCCTCCAGGTTCCCTTGGAGAGTTCATCAATGAGCTTGACGCCTTGATAAGTTCCTTTCCTGAGGATGGCTCACCTCTCACAGTTCTGGGTGACTTTAACCTCCCCACGTCTACCTTTGACTCATTCCTCTCTGCCTCCTTTCCACTCCTCTCCTCTTTTGACCTCACCCTCTCACCTTCCCCCCTACTCACAAGGCAGGCAATACGCTTGACCTCATCTTTACTAGATGCTGTTCTTCCACTAATCTCATTGCAACTCCCCTCCAAATCTCCGACCACTACCTTGTATCCTTTTCCCTCTCGCTCTCATCCAACACTTCTCACTCTGCCCCTACTCGGATGGTATTGCGCCGTCCCAACCTTCGCTCTCTCTCTCCCGCTACTCTCTCCTCTTCCATCCTATCATCTCTTCCCTCTGCTCAAACCTTCTCCAACCTATCTCCTGATTCTGCCTCCTCAACCCTCCTCTCCTCCCTTTCTGCATCCTTTGATTTTCTCTGTCCCCTATCCTCCAGGCCGGCTCGGTCCTCCCCTCCTGCTCCGTGGCTTGACGACTCACTGCGAGCTCACAGAACAGGGCTCCGGGCAGCCGAGCGGAAATGGAGGAAAACTCGCCTCCCTGCGGACCTGGCATCCTTTCACTCCCTCCTCTCTACATTCTCCTCTTCTGTCTCTGCTGCTAAAGCCACTTTCTACCACTCTAAATTCCAAGCATCTGCCTCTAACCCTAGGAAGCTCTTTGCTACCTTCTCCTCCCTCCTGAATCCTCCTCCCACTCCCCCCCTCCTCCCTCTCTGCGGATGACTTCGTCAACCATTTTGAAAAGAAGGTTGACGATATCCGATCCTCGTTTGCTAAGTCAAACGACACCGCTGGTCCTGCTCACACTGCCCTACCCTGTGCTTTGACCTCTTTCTCCCCTCTCTCTCCAGATGAAATCTCGCATCTTGTGACGGCCGGCCGCCCAACAACCTGCCCACTTGACCCTATCCCCTCCTCTCTTCTCCAGACCATTTCCGGAGACCTTCTCCCCTACCTCACCTCGCTCATCAACTCATCCTTGACCGCTGGCTACGTCCCTTCCGTCTTCAAGAGAGCGAGAGTTGCACCCCTTCTGAAAAAACCTACACTCGATCCCTCCCATGTCAACAACTACATACCAGTATCCCTTCTTTCCTTTCTCTCCAAAACTCTTGAACGTGCCGTCCTTGGCCAGCTCTCCTGCTATCTCTCTCAGAATGACCTTCTTGATCCTAATCAGTCAGGTTTCAAGACTGGGCATTCAACTGAGACTGCTCTTCTCTGTGTCACGGAGGCTCTCCGCACTGCTAAAGCTAACTCTCTCTCCTCTGCTCTCATCCTTCTAGACCTATCTGCTGCCTTTGATACTGTGAACCATCAGATCCTCCTCTCCACCCTCTCCGAGTTGGGCATCTCCGGCGCGGCCCACGCTTGGATTGCGTCCTACCTGACAGGTCGCTCCTACCAGGTGGCGTGGCGAGAATCTGTCTCCGCACCACGCGCTCTCACCACTGGTGTCCCCCAGGGCTCTGTTCTAGGCCCTCTCCTATTCTCGCTATACACCAAGTCACTTGGCTCTGTCATATCCTCACATGGTCTCTCCTATCATTGCTATGCAGACGACACAATTCATCTTCTCCTTTCCCCCTTCTGATAACCAGGCGGCGAATCGCATCTCTGCATGTCTGGCAGACATATCAGTGTGGATGACGGATCACCACCTCAAGCTGAACCTCGGCAAGACGGAGCTGCTCTTCCTCCCGGGGAAGGACTGCCCGTTCCATGATCTCGCCATCACGGTTGACAACTCCCTTGTGTCCTCCTCCCATAGTGCTAAGAACCTTGGCGTGATCCTGGACAACACCCTGTCGTTCTCCACTAACATCAAGGCGGTGACCCGATCCTGTAGGTTCATGCTCTACAACATTCGCAGAGTACGACCCTGCCTCACACAGGAAGCGACGCAGGTCCTAATCCAGGCACTTGTCATCTCCCGTCTGGATTACTGCAACTCGCTGTTGGCTGGGCTCCCTGCCTGTGCCATTAAACCCCTACAACTCATCCAGAACGCCGCAGCCCGTCTGGTGTTCAACCTTCCCAAGTTCTCTCACGTCACCCCGCTCCTCCGCTCTCTCCACTGGCTTCCAGTTGATGCTCGCATCCGCTACAAGACCATGGTGCTTGCCTACGGAGCTGTGAGGGGAACGGCACCTCCATACCTTCAGGCTCTGATCAGGCCCTACACCCAAACAAGGGCACTGCGTTCATCCACCTCTGGCCTGCTGGCCCCCCTACCTCTGAGGAAGCACGGTTCCCGCTCAGCCCAATCCAAACTGTTCGCTGCTCTGGCACCCCAATGGTGGAACAAGCTCCCTCACGACGCCAGGACAGCGGAGTCAATCACCACCTTCTGGAGACACCTGAAACCCCACCTCTTTAAGGAATAGCTGGGATAGGATAAAGTAATCCTTCTAACCCCCCCCCTTAAAATATTTAGATGCACTATTGTAAAGTGGTTGTTCCACTGGATATCATAAGGTGAATGTACCAATTTGTAAGTCGCTCTGGATAAGAGCGTCTGCTAAATGACTTAAATGTAAATGTAAATGTAAATGTAAATGTTGGAGCCATCTTGGAACGATCAACCATCAAAAATACTATTGTAAATAATCCCTTACCTTTGATTATCTTTATCAGAAGGCACTTCTAGGAATCCCAGGTCCATAACAAATGTAGTTTTGTTCAAAAAAGTTAATAATTTATGTCCCAATAGTGTTAGCGCGCTCCGAAGGCTAGTGAAAATGTACCGTGTGCGTCTGACTTGTCGTCAGGAATGAGCAAAAAATATATATTTAAGTTTGTTCAAACATGTCAAACGTTGTATAACATAAATCTGTAGGGGCTTTTTCAACCAGGGCTTCAATAATATTCCATTGGGACGGTTGCATTGTTTTTCAAAACGTTTAGAAAAGGGAGAGTACCCATGGGCGCCGACGTCACAATGGTAATGGCCCATCCCCTGTGACCAAGTTCCACAGCCTCTCTTTAGGTCTGTTACTACCATAGGAGACTCAAACCACTTTGTAAAGACTGGGGACATCTAGTGGAAGCCATAGGAAGTGCTAAATGATTCACAAGCCCCTGTGTGTTTCAATGGCAAATGTTTGAAGTGATATCCACACATCAGATTTCAGTTTCCTGTCAGGATTTGTCTCAGGGTTTTGACTGCCATATGAGTTCTGTTATACTCACAGACACCATTCAAACAGTTTTAGAAACTTTAGGGTGTTTTCTATCCAAATCAAACAATTATATGCATATTCTAGTTACTGGGCAGGAGTAGTAACCAGATTAAATCGGGTACGTTTTTTATCCGGCCGTGCAAATACTGCCCCCTATCCCCAACAGGTTTTAAAGGCACAGTCAACTTGTGTAAACTTCTGACCCACTGGAATTTTGATACAGTGAATTATAGGTGAAATTGTCACGACTTCCGCCGAAGTCGGTCCCTCTCCTTGTTCGGGCGGCGTTCGGAGGTCGACGTCAACGGCCTTCTAGCCACCGCCGATCCACTTTTCATTTTCCATTTGTTTTGTCTTAGTCTTACACACCTGGTTTCACTCACCCAATTACCTGTTTATTATTTAACCCTCTGTTTCCCATATTTGTTTGTGAGTGATTGTTCTTTGTAAATCGGTCCGTTATTTGTCGGCTCGTATATTTGCCTTGTATTTTTGTATTTTGAGTAAAGTACGTTGTTTACTCATTTCTGCTGTCCTGCGCCTGACTCTCTTCACCAGCTACACACAGGACCACATTACAGAAATAATCTGTATGTAAACAATTGTGGGAAAATTACTTGTGTAATGCACAAAGTAGATCTCCTAACCGACTTGCCAAAACTATAGTTTGTTAACAAGAAGTTTGTTGAGTGGTTGAAAAACAAGTTTTAATGACTCCAACCTAAAGTGTATGTGAACTTCTGACTTCAACTGTATTTGTGGTAGCTATTGAGGCTGGGGATGAGGTTAGTCTAAGACTTACCTGGTTAATCTCCAGGGGACTGAGGTGAAGACATACATCAGCAGGCCCGTTTCTTCCTTTTGCCTTAAAGTTATTATTTCCCACCTCTCCCGCGAGAATCCCAGAGTAAGCCAGCCAGGGTGCCAGGGATAGGGGAGGGCTGGGTGGCTGCATTATGGAGATTTGAGCCTCCGAAACATTTCAGCAAACATGCCTCAAGATCACAACTGCCAGTCTTGCTCGCAGCACAAAACCTTGTATTGTCAGCCCGCTCTCACCCTCCTTCCTCTTTTTTTCCCTCTTGCTTACCTCCACTTCCCAATTTATATGTAAATTCGTCTTCCCTAAACAATGCTGCACCCACATCTTTTGGCGAATGGCGGAGGTCCAAAAGCTAGAATAACAAGGCTGAGCCCTTGCTTTCCGAGGCAGCACTACAAATGATGTTTTTTTTGTGTGTTTTTAACGGTGACCTTCTGCGAACACTTGTGATGATACATTAATTGAGTGTGCCTTTTTCTTTCATAGCAGACATGTGTAGTGCTTCAACATTTCAGCCTAACAAGCCCACACAGCACAAGCACAGAAAGTACTTATTTTAGAGTCTGAGCTGCAGAAATCTCTCCCATACAAGCAGACATGTAATGGCAGGTAACGGCTGTACCTGTTATTGACTGACTTTACACCAGAGGAAAGTTTTATTTTTTTTATTTTACCTAGGCAAGTCAATTAAGAACAAATTCTTATTTACAATGACGGCCTACACCGGCCAAACCCAGACAACGCTGGGCCAATTGTGAGCCGCCCTATGGGACACCCAATCACAGCCGGTTGTGATACAGCCTAGATTTGAATCAGAGTGTCTGTAGTGATGCCTCTAGCACTGAGATGCAGTGCCTTAGACCGCTGTGCCACTCAGGAGCCCAAGTAAAGTAGAACAGAAAAATATATACTCTAAGCCATGTTGTGAAACTGAAAAATCACAAGCCAGATTTGCGGTTTTCAACAGACTGTGTCGGTTCAATTACTTTAATTCCATTTAGTTTGTTTTGTTTAAGAGCTGTTTGTCAAGAGCTGGGCTGGGAGTCGTAGTTTTCATTAAGCAAATATTCAACCCAGTTCAGTGCAGAAATATGATAATTAACTACAATGACCATAATCCATTGCACCCATTTTTTCCAGCTCGGACAGAGATGGATACACTTTTATGCCTGCTACTTTAGGTTAGGCCACATGACAAAGGAATGTACACAACACAATGACTAGAAAAAGGGATAGAGGCAGTTCGTGAAAGTACGCCTTATCTGCTTTAAACTAGTCATTGATTTTATCCTAACCTAATATGACCCCTTTGGGGTCACTTTTATTGTAAATAACAATAGAATATGTTTCTAAACACTTCTACCTGAATGTGGATGCTACCATTATGGATAATCCTGAATGATTTGTGAATAATGATGAGTGAGAATTTAGAATTTATTTCTATTTGGCACAATATAATTTGAAACACAACCAAAACAGAGTTGGTCCTACAAAGCCAGAGCCCCCTGATGGGAGAGCATAATATACAAGGAAATTCTCAAAGCTGCTAATGAGAACCTTGACGACCTTGTACCTAGCCGGTGGGGATTCCAGGGGGTATTGGTAGTGCTGGCAACACTGGCTGCAGTAACCTATGGGGAAGGGGGTCACACTCGGACAATCAGAGAGGGGGAATATTATTGTGGCCCTGGTGGCACAAAATAATCAAAGGTCTGACTGCACAGAGATTGGGAAAATGGTCACAATGGGGGACCAGTGTATGTGTGTTTCAGGGAAAGGGGGTGGATCTGATCACCATCACACAGGACTTGACATTGGTTAATCAAATCTCACATTTTGGCAAATTCCTGCTCAATCTTGCATGCTTTCTCAAACAGCTCTAACTGTATATGCATTCATAAATCATGTCCTTTCTTGAGTTGGGCTCTGGGATGTAACAACCGTTGAGTATCTGAGCTTATGGTTGATTGTGGGGGAAAGGGGTTGAGCGTGTAAGACTGTGTGTGTGTGTGTGTGTGTGTGTGTGTGTGTGTGTGTGTGTGTGTGTGTGTGTGTCTGTGTGTATCCCACATCTGTTGCAAGGGGGTTAGGATGTTAGGGACAATATAGGATGAATGACAATAATTGTTTGCTATCGTCAGGTCCTAGAGGGGGGAGGGGAACTGTCACGCCTGCTCCCGCTCTTTCTCCCTGGCGCTCGAGGGTGCCAGACTCCTCAACTTTACGCACTCAAGCCACCTTCAGTATGCACACCTGCCTTTCCCCGTCACCCACATCAGCGCTTATTGGACTTACGTGGACTCAATTACGTGTGTAATTTACTTCCCTATGTCTGTTTCCTAGCTCTGTTCCCTGATTTGGGATTGTTTGTCATATGTCTTTGTTTACCCCTGTGCTGATGCTGTTCCTGTCGTGTTCTATGTTCATTCCTGAATTAAATGTTTGACTCCCCGTACCTGCTTCTCATGTCCGGTGTCGGTCCTTGCAAAATGTTCAACCCTGCAAGCAATACAAGACTCTATTATTATGGTGGGAGATTTTAATACTGTTTTAAATACCTCAATGGACCGTAAAGGAAATCACACTGAAAAATATCATGAATGTCATGGATATATTGTTTCAATTTACTGCTGCTCACTGCTGTTCACCAGCTCCGGAAGTCTACGTCACCAGCTTTCTTGGGGTCACTGAACTGGATCATTACCACCAACCCTGGACTGTCTTGTCTCATTACACACACCTGGTTCCCATTCCCCCTCATTAGTATGTGTAAATACAGTTGAAGTCGGAAGTTTACATACACTTATGTCGGAGTCATCAAAACTCATTTTTCAACCACTCCACAAATTTCATGTTAACAAACTATAGCTTTGGCAAGTCGGTTAGGACATCTACTTTGTGCATGACACAAGTAATTATTCCAACAATTGTTTACAGACAGATAATTTCACTTATAATTCACTGTATCACAATTCCAGTGGGTCAGCAGTTTACATACACTTAGTTGACTGTGCCTTTAAACAGCTTGGAAAATTCCAGAAAATTATGTCATGGCTTTAGAAGCTTCTGAAAGGCTAATTGACATAATTTGAGTCAATTGGAGGTGTACCTGTGGATGTATTTCAAGGCCTACCTTCAAACTCAGAGCCTCTTTGCTTGACATCATGGGAAAATCTAAAGAAATCAGCCAAGACCTCAGAAAAGAAATTGGAGACCTCCACAAGTATGGTTCATCCTTGGGAGCAATTTCCAAATGCCTAAAAGGTACCACGTTCATCTGTACAAACAAAAGTACGCAAGCATAAACACCATGGGACCACGCAGCCGCCATACCGCTCAGGAAGGAGACACATTCTGTCTCCTAGAGATGAATGTACTTTGGTGCAAAAAGTGCAAATCAATCCCAGAACAACAGCAAAGGACCTTGTGAAGATGGAGGAAACAGATACAAAAGGAGTTATATCCACAGTAAAACGAGTCCTATATCGACATAACCTGAAAGGTCGCTCAGCAAGGAAGAAGTCACTGCTCCAAAACCGCCATAAAAAAGCCAGACTACGGTTAGCAGCTGCACATGGGGACAAAGATCGTACTTTTTGGCAAAATGTTCTCTGGCCTGATTAAAAAAAAATAGAACTGTTTGGCCATAATGACCATCATTATGTTAGGAGGAAAAAGAGGGAGGCTTGCAAGCTGAAGAACACCATCCCAACCGTGAAGCACGGAGTTTTACTTGCACACAATATAGCTATTGCACACTATATAGTCCTGTCCCTAGGGGTCCACCGCCCTGCAGCGCCCCAACGCAACACACCCCACTTAGCTTCAGGATCTTTGTGAAACATTCATTATTGGTTTCAGGTGTGTAAGGCCAAGGCCAGAGTGACAACCATCAGTACGGCAGACCCCCAGGGCTAGGACTGAGCAACCCAGCAGCTAGGGATTGCCTAAATTGCCTAAATAGGTATCTCCCCTGACGTGGGCATGTTTTCAATACAGACTTTTTTGTTGTGCAGTATTCCATATAAGGCATCCAGACCTTATTAAAGTTGCACAGTAATAAATCAAATCTAGTCATAACTTTACATTTCTGCCATCCACGGTGACATTGTGGGAAGATAACCAAACTTCTAATTAATGGCAATGTACTTCTTAGCCGC
Organism: Salmo trutta; assembly: GCF_901001165.1. Taxonomy (NCBI): domain Eukaryota; kingdom Metazoa; phylum Chordata; class Actinopteri; order Salmoniformes; family Salmonidae; genus Salmo; species Salmo trutta. Next base: position 18,647,588 of record NC_042977.1, read on the forward strand.
TATAAATGCTAGGTTATGTAGCCAGCATGTATGTAGCTTTAAGCTTAAACTGCTGTCTTGTAACTACTGTAGGTCTACCCATCAACTGTATCATTCACTCATATTGTTAATATGCTGCAAAATTCACCTGACCCTGCTGGGACACCTGTCACCATCTGATCCTGCTGAGCTATGATGAGCATAGTGTTGTGTACTGACTGTGCACAATGACAGTGATGCCTGTAGAGATGTTTATTGCTGTGTTTGTATGAAAAGTAGGGAATTAGCTAGGGAAACTGACAGATCAATAACGTAACATTGCTATGCTGACTAATAAAAACTCACATTGCACTGAAAAAAATTCAGAATATCAGTCTTCAATTGTTTGGCCGCTGGTTTCATCGTTTGATTCAGGTCTAGTGTGTTTGTGTCACGCCCTGACCTTAAGAGATCCTTTTATGTCTCTATTTTCGTTGGTCAGGGCGTGAGTTGGGGTGGGCATTCTATGTCCTTTTTTCTATGCTTTGTGTTTCTTTGTTTTGGCCTGGTGTGGCTCTCAATCAGGGACAGCTGTACTTCGTTGTCGCTGATTGGGAGTCATACTGAGGCAGCCTGTTTTCCTTTGGGGTTTGTGAGTAGATCATTTCTGTTTAGTGTTTTGCACCTGACGGGACTGTTCGGTTGTTCTTTTGTTTTGCTTGTCGGATTTAGTGTTCAGTTTTATCATTAAAAATGACGAACACTTACTACGCTGCATTTTGGTCTGATTTCTCTTCCCCTTCATCTGAGGACGACGAAGACCGTTACAGATTGAGGCAAAAATAATAGCTAACTTAGCCACATTTTGGCCAGCTCTCTCTCTAACATTACATCAACTGGCGAAAGCTAGCCAAGTTAACTTACTTCTGTTGAAATGGGACGAAACAAAGGCTCTGAAACATTTACATACAAACAGCTGTTAAATAGTATTAATAGCCACCTCATATCGCTACCTGACAGATAGCTAGAGGCTAGAGCTGAACTGGCTGTAGTAGCTACTAGTTAGCTAATTAATTTACCTCAGTCTAGATGGGATGAAACATTAGCTAGCGTAACATGTCAGTTACACTAGCTAATAGCTCAGCACTGGGAATAAACACTAGTTTTGTTTTTTCTCTTATGTTAAACAGAAGTTACCTTGCCAGCTACATCAGCCAACTAAAGAGTAGCCAGTTTCTGCTCTTGCTTTTACAGAAAGAGCGCATCACACTTCAACTCTCCCCATGCTGGTCCAGACAGCCTTTTAGAAGCTTTGCCTTTCACACAAAGCACACCATTGCAATGATACAACTGGGGGGGATATGACCCCCCCCCATCCCTATTGAAAGTTTTTCCCCTGCAGTACAGTATGGGAGCACAGAGAACTCTGTCTGGCTACTGCCTGAGATGAGATGATGACTTTACTTTATTATTTTTCATTCCTTATTAATCAAATAAAAACTAAGTAATATACACAACTGAAATATTTTATTATTTCATACTAATTACTTATTTTTCTATTGATGTCTACCCAATGTGGACCTGACAGAGATAATATTTTCAATGTTTTGGCAATTGTATGTTAACTATTTTTGGCTTTGGAATTTCCATTAAAAAGCTTTAAATTCATTTTAATGTTATTATTTCATAAGAAATGTCATGTTTTATTGGATTTTAAAAATGATAATATCTAACGCAGTGGTCACCAACCGGTCGCGATCAACTGGCCATTCCTAGTTGATCACCAAACATTTCTGTAGAAAACCTAATGATAAACAATTGCGTTCCTATTTTTTTTTTAACTTGTTTCGCTCTCGACGGTAGGTACACTTGTTTCAGCAGCCCGAGTACCGGGAAGGCATAGTGTTCCCATTTTGAACCATTTCATGTTTCTGAAGGCAGAACTCCACCTACATGGTGGGCCCAGAGAGCAAATCAAGTGCACCTATAGGCCTACCTCTGGCCAGTCAGATAGCTCAGATCACTGTGTTGGCAGTTTCCATGTGTCAAAGGCTGTAAAAATAAGTCTCGAAAACACAGCCTCAAACGCACAGCAAAGTTGAAAATGTGAGATTTTAAAACCATGACTAATCAAATCAAATGTTATTGGTTACATACACGTGATTATCAGATGTTATTGCGGGTGTAGCAAAATGCTTGTGCTTCTATCTCCGACAGTGCAGTAATATCTTACAAGTAATATCTAACAATTTACACGACATATACCCAATACACACATCTAAGTAGGAATTAAGACTATATACATACGGACGAGCAATGTCAGAGCGGAACGGACTAAGATACAATAGAATAGTATGTAAAAAACTGTATATACATATGAGATGAGTAATGCAATATATGTAAGCATTATTAAGTGAATGAGATACTGTAGAATAGTATAGAAAACAGTATATCCATATGAGATGAGTCTTGCCAGATATGTAAACATTATTAAAGTGACTAGTGTTCCATTCCTTAAAGTGGCCAGTGATTCCTAGTCTATGCCTATAGGCAGCAGCCTCTGTGATGGTGATGGTTGTTTAACAGTCTGATGGCCTTGAGATAGAAGTTGTTTTTCAGTCTCTATGTCCCAGCTTTGATGCACCTGTTCTGACCTCGCCTTCTAGATGATAGCGTGGTGAACAGGCAGTGGCTCGGGTGGTTGTTGTCCTTGATGATCTTTTTGGCTTTCCTGTGACATCGGGTGCTGTAGGTGTCCTAGAGGGCCGGTAGTTTGCCCCTGGTAAAGCATTGAGAAGACTGCACCACCCTCTGGAGAGCCTTGCGGTTGCGAGCGGTGCAGTTTCCATACCAGGCGGTGATACAGCCCGACAGGATGCTTTCAATTGTGCATCTCTAAAATTTCTGAGGGTTTAAGGTGACAAGCCAAATTTCTTTAGCCTCCTGAGGTTGAAGAGACTCTGTTGCACCTTCTTCACCACAGTGTCTCTGTGGGTGGTCCATTTCAGTTTGTCAGTGATGTGTCCACCAAATCCACTGTGGTCCCGTCAATGTAGATAGGGGGGTGCACCCTCTGCTGTTTCCTGAGGTCCACAATCATCACTTGTTTTGCTGCTGTTGAGTGAGAGGTTGTTTTCCAGGCACCACACTCCCAGAGCCCTCACCTCTTCCCTGTAGGCTGTCTTGTCATCATTGGTAATCAAGCCTATTACTGTTGTGTCGTCTACAAACTTGATTATTGAGTTGGAGGCGTGCTTGGTCACGCAGTCATGGGTGAACAGGGAATACAGGAGGGGGCTGAGAACGCACCCTTGTGGGGCCCCAGTGTTGAGGATCAGCGGAGTGGAGGTGATGTTTCCTACCTTCACCACCTGGGGGGCGGCCCGTCAGGATGTCCAGGACCCAGTTGCACAGGGTGGGGTTCAGACCCAGGGCCTAGAGCTTAATGATGAGCTTGGAGGGTACAATGGTGTTGAATGCTGACCTATAGTCAATAAACAGCATTCTTACATATGTGGAGAGAGACTCAACTAATACAGCAAAGAGCTGCTGTTTTATAAGTTCATGATTAAGATGGTATTCAGCACTGTCAACACTTTGTTCAACAGTTTTAAAAGCCATAAAATGTGTGTGGTTTGATAAGCTTGCATCGTTATTATTTGCAACTTGTGTTTTTTGCAGCTTTTTTAATATCGAGGAATATTTCACTTTCTCTGGTCATAGGAGTAACAACATAAATTTGCGCATGAGGCAAAAGTAATGCAGTGCGACTTAAGTTTCGCCATCAGCTAGAAGACTGTCCCCTTTTCTCAGTGGAGGGAGGGAGAGAGAGGGATGGTGAGTCGGGTGAGGCAGCCTCACCGCTGCTCCCTCCCTCTCCTCAGACTGACCATCATATACAGACCATCAGTTCAGTACAAAAAAAGGCAAATATTTATGCCTTTGAAAAATACAATTTCAAAATGGTCTGAGAAGAACAACATTGGCAGGGCAATTCAAGCGTAGCCAAATTGCAGTGATAATGCATTGGGCCTATAGCCTACTGCACAAATCTCATTGCTACAGAACTGTTTTTAATTGGTTAATGTTGCATAGGCGTATGTTTTTTTATGTCATGTTTAAAAAAAAATCTGAGCGGTAGATCTCGGGTTGCATTTTGACTCAGAAAGAGATCTTGACTCAGAACAGGTTGGTGACCATTGATCTAACTGAAACCGAAATCAAAAAGCACAAATCTCTCAGCACTAAAACAGAGACAGTTTTGACAATGTCTTAGCACTGCCAGAACATATTTAGAAACTTGAGTGTTCTCTATGACACAACGGTATTCTAAAACTACAAAACCGGTTCAAAATGTCTCAATTTTGAATTTTTGGAATGGTTCCATCCCAAAACTGACAGGTGTAGTAGTTGTTAGTGTTCTCAGCTGCCAGACAGTGATGTCTGGGGGGTAAAACTGTTGGTGCATCATCTTTGATCAGTTGTAGTTGCTGAGACTACCTCCTACTGTGAGCGTGAGAATAGAGACAGCTATCTCACGTCACCAGATTTGTCAACTTTGTGAGTTCTGCTACATGGGTGGAGCTGAGGAGAAGAATCTGGGAACAACTTTAATGAGACAATTGATGCTCGACTTATACAGCAAAATCTCAAATTCTTATCTATCATGTGACTTGAAAAACAGAAGCTTAAAGAGTGACTGCCCCTAAAAAGCAACTTCTTGTTTTGAAAACTGCCCATGTGGCATTGATATGCGTCAGAAACAATTATTCTAGTGTTCAAATTTACTACAAAGTGTAAATAGGATCATTTTGGTCAGTCATTTGCGATCTGAAGAAAATGGTATGTCACGGAATGAAGGGTAGCGAAAACGTTTTTCAACGGAAAATAAAGCAGGGGTTTCTTTTTGGACAAGGTGACATAGTACCTCCACCAATTTCATCACATTTCCCTCTGTTTTGTCTGGTGAATACAACCCTGTCCCTGGGATTCCACAAGGTAACCCCCACACTGACTGTGGTCTCCTAGCTACAGCCTACATAGCCTCAACAACTAAGTTTGGTTTCACCAGTACCTCGTTGTTTGACTCTGCACTTGGTTTCTTTCTTCGCTCACGCTCCTCGCTGGTCTGTAGAATCTGACTTTGTGCCTGTGTTATCTAGTGGAAACCCTCCTGTATTCTATTCTACTGTATTTTAGTCAATACCACTCCAACATTGCTCGTCCTGATATTTATATATTTCTTAATTCCATTCAAGTTCTGTTGTTGGTTTAATTGTCACCTAAATGTGTTATCACTGCGCTTTCAATCATTTAAAAGTATACCAAAGTTCAAATGGGAATACAATGTCATATTTTGTTTATTTATACAACAATGTTTTATCACTGTGCTTTATCTAATAGTACAACCAAATGGCCTCGATTGCAGTTAGTTAAAATAGCCTTTTGAATGACTTAAATATCACCCATAATATTTTTTCAAACTGCTAGGAAGTCTGAAAAGACAGAATGAGTGGGTGGGGAACTAGTAGGCTGAAAGGGCGGGGAGCTCACCTTGACTGGCAGGACTTTGAAAACGCCTATGTCAAGCGACATGGAAGCAGTGATGCAGTGAGATTATCTCAAGTTAACTCAAACAACATTGAAATTGCATGCAACATCCAATCCTGTCATACACCACAGCATGGTATTACAACATTTGTTTGGTTATTGTATTAACATCAATATAGACAAAATGTTGTCTGTATAATTTAGCTAGCTAGCCCAAATGTAATTGTCAGCACTGTTTATCAAGCTATCCAGTTCATCTTGGACAATTTCAGTTGCAACTTTACAGGGTGAGGTCCGGGTATAGTTCATTAAATAATACAGTACATTTGGAAAGTATTCAGACCCCTTCCCTTTATCCACATTTTGTTACGTTACAGCCTTATTCTAAAATTGATCAAATATTTTTTTCCCCTCAGAAATCTACACACAATACCCTATAAAGACAAAGCAAAAACAGGTTTACTATTTCTTGCAAATGTATTAAAAATAAAAAACAGAAATACTGTATTAACACAAGTATTCAGACCCTTTGCTATGAGACTTGAAATTGAGCTCACTTGCATCCTGTTTCCATTGATCATCCTTGAGATGTTTCTACAACTTGCTGGGAGTCCACCTGTGTTAAATTCAACTGATTAGACATGATTTGGAAAGGCACACACCTGTCTATTTAAGGTCCCAAAGGGAGTCATAGATCTGTTCTATGTGCGTAAATTCTTTGTTTCGTGTTTTGCCTCTTACTTTCGGTTTTGTACACCACCTTCAACCACATGAAAATAAATATTTTTTTATATGATATGAAAGTATATTTCACAGTGGTTTAGATGATACAATGATTCTCTACACTATACTTGCTTGTTTTGTCACAAACTGAAATTAGGGGAACGATTCGAATTTTTGAAACCAGGAAATGGCGAGTGATTTCTGCACATTGCACCTTCAAAGTTTGATTTGATTTAGTCCTATTGTTTTACTTTGATTTTTGGTTGAAATGGAGACATGAATACATATCAATTATTATTTTGTAGATAAATTGGAATTAAAGTCAGACTCAGTGGCACAGATACAGTTGAAGTCGGAAGTTTACATATACCTTAGCCAAATACATTTAAACTCAGTTTTTCACAATTCCTAACATTTTATCCTAGTCAAAATTCCCTGTCTTAGGTTAGTTAGGATCACCCCTTCATTTTAAGAATGTGAAATGTCAGAATAATAGTAGAGAGAATTATTTATTTCAGCATTTATTTCTTTCATCACGTTCCCAGTGGGTCAGAAGTTTACATAAACAATTTAAAGGCAATGCTAATTGAGTGTATCTTGGGTCAAACGTTTCGGGTAGCCTTCCACAAGCTTCCCACAATAAGCTGGGTGAATTTGGGCACATTTCTCCTGACAAAGCTGGTGTAACTGAATCAGGTTTGTAGGCCTCCTTGCTCACACATGCTTTTTCAGTTCTGCCCACACATTTTCTATAGGATTGAGGTCAGGGCTTTGTGATGGCCACTCCAATACCTTGACTTTGTTGTCCTTAAGCCATTTTGCCACAACTTTGGAAGTATGCTTGGGGTCATTGGACCCATTTGCGACCAAATTTTAACTTCCTGACTGATGTCTTAAGATGTTGCTTCAATATATCCACATAATTTTCCTTCCACATGATGTCATCGATTTTGTGAAGTGCACCAGTCCCTCCTGCAGCAAAGCACACCCACAACGTGATGCTGCCACCCCCGTGTTTCACGGTTGGGATGGTGTTCTTCGGCTTGCAAGCCTCCCCTTTTTCCTCCAAACATAAGGATGGCCAAACAGTTCTGTTTTTGTTTCATCAGACCAGAGGACATTACTCCAAAAAGTATGATCTTTGTCCCCATGTGCAGTTGCAAACCGTAGTCTGGCATTTTTATGCCGGTTTTGGAGCAGTGACTTCTTCCTTGCTGAGTGGCCTTTCAGGTTATGTCAATATAGGACTCGTTTTACTGTAGATATAGATACTTTTGTGCCTGTTTCCTACAGAATCTTCACATGGTCGGCTGCATGGTCCCATGGTGTTTATACTTGCATACTATTGTTTGTACAGATGAACTTGGTACCTTCAGGAGTTTGGAACTTGCTCCCAAGGATGAACCAGACTTGTGGAGATCTACAATTTTTTTCTGAGGTCTTGGCTGCTTTCTTTTGGTTTTCCCATGATGTCAAGCAAAGAGGCACTGAGTTTGAAGGTAGGCCTTGAAATACATCCACAGGTACACCTACAATTGACTGAAATGATATCAATTAGCCTATCAGAAGCTTCTAAAGCCATGACATAATTTTCTGGAATTTTCCAAGCTGTTTAAAGGCACAGTCAACTTAGTGTATGTACACTTCTGACCCACTGGAATTGTGATACAGTGAATTATAAGGGAAATAATCTGTCTGTAAACAATTGTTGGAAAGATTACGTGTCATGCACAAAGTTGATGTCCTAACCGACTTGCCAAACTATAATTTGTTCACAAGAAATTTGTGGAGTGATTGAAAAACGAGTTTTAATGACTCCAACCTAAGTGTATGTAAACTTCCGACTTCAACTGTACATCTTCAAAAGTTGATAATTGTTTGCGTTGACAACCAAACACAATTCAATATCACTTGCAGAATGGTAAATAGTCTACTAACTCGTCGACAAGTTAACAAATAGTAAATATGTTGAATTCAATCCTCCATCTCAAACAAAGTTAAAGAATGGGATTAAAGACATGCTCTGGTACTTTGGCGACTAAGAAAGTATTTTTTAAACCTCCTGTTGGGCTGGATGTGTCAATGTTAAGTTCATACAGTCCGTGCATAATCTATGAGCAGAATCACTGAGTACGGTTACATGTACACAGTAATACAATTATTGTGGATAGTCATCTTACTCTAATAGTTTGTTAAGAATGTGTTCATGTTTTGCAATAAGAACGATTTCCCTAATAATCCTATTTACATAGACACATCTGAAATCAGGCTACCTGATAGGAATTTTGTTAATGCAGAAAATCACCAATCAAAATGAACGTTCTACCACAGTGACCATGTTATTTTTGCTGAGCCTATTTGATTCTAAGCTCGGACATATAAAGTTTGTATGTGAAAACTATTTGTAAGATGCATACTTTATGTATTCATTTACATATCTACCTCAATTACCCCCCTGCACATCGACTCGGTACTGGTACCCCGTGTAAATTGACAAGTTATCGTTACTAATTGTGTATTTATTCCTTGTGTTTTTATTTCCCCAAAAAGTATCTGAGTTGTTGAGAAGAGTAAGCATAAGTAAGCATATTACTGTTAGTCTACACCTGTTGTTTACGAAGCATGTGAAAATAAAATTTGATTTGATACTTTCAGTTTTCCTAACTCACTTCACTTGTACATAAGAAAGATGGAGGCTTGCGCTACCAGTGCTGGCACATGCACAGATCAAATACACTGCTAGAATGCCGATTTAAGCTGTTTACATGTCCTAATCATTTGAAAGATTGCTCAGAAAACCAGGTGTTTTAATCGGTGTATGCTTACTTCGATTTTGACCTTACGCCAATTAAGTTAAGCAGAGTAAGGTGTTTACGTGACTATTTATATACTCTGCCTACTGCCATGATCAGTATAATATCAAATTATTAGTGTGAGTTATTAGCTGCACGGGAGCTTGGTCTTAATGAGTCGATGATAAGACGTTGGAAACAGCAGCGTGAGGAATTGACTCGGTGCAAAAAGACAACTAAAGCTTACTGCTATTTTTTTTTTTTTTTTTACAAGCCGTGTTTCGTTAAAGCCTATTTATTTTTATTACAAGCCGTGTTTCCTTAAAGCCTGTGTAAAGTTCATTTGTTTCAATGTACCGGTAGGCACCTGCGGCTTATAGACATGTGTGGCTTATTTATGTTCAAAATAATATATATTTTTTAATTCAGTGGGTGCGGCTTATATTCAGGTGCGCTTAATAGTCCAGAAATTACAGTACTGGCTAAAAAGTATACAAAAGTATCAGAGAATCTTTTTAAGTCAGTGGCTGATGGAACTATCCAAGCAGTAGATATTTGGTTGCATTGTCAATCAAACACAAAAGTAATATTACAAGAAAGTAAATAGCCTTAACATTAGGCTCTTACAAACTAATATACAGTATTTATTTAACCTTAGAATGAGAAACACATTTTAGGTTACTGTAACAATACATTTCTTCTTATGTAATCATCGTGGTCACAGGCAGGCAATGGTCATACACGGGTAGGCAAACAGGCAGGTGAATCAAAACTAGGACTGAAGGTTATAACTGGTTCTCACAATCGAGCAAGGAAAAGGCTTAGTAGAGTCAAAACTAACAATACCTCACAAAGGCACAAACAGAATGAACTGAAGTAAATAAGGAGCTGATGAGACCAGGTGAGTAACTAACACAGGTGAAATCAATGAACAAAAATGAAAGACAGGGCTACGTTCAAGAACACAACGAAAAGAACACAAGGTCGACTACGAAAATAAAATCAGAACCTTATAATTTCTGGTACTTTTGTATACATTTTAGCCAGTAGCTCTGAAAGTAGCACTCACGAGCCAAAAGTGGTCCCCTAAAATTGCGTACAGCGTCACATATGTGCAGATACATCATGTGCACCACATCATTGGTCTCTCTCTTGCTGTGTGTGCAGGATGTGCCTCTTGCTAGCTGTCACTCATATGGCGAGGGGCTGAAACTCATTGGTAGTCCCCAAAGTTCCAGAGCATGTCTTTAATATTTTATTTGAATAATGAGCAATTGTGTGTTCATATTTCATTAATAACTCTTCAGTATAATGTATACAATTCCACATTGTGTACATTCCATGTTGTGTGCAATCATATTCAATGAATACTGTACATCTTAATTTCATTATAGTAGGTGGTGTAGTGGAGGGTAAATGCAGGTAAATGCCATTTACACACCTTTTTATTTTGCACTAGAGCACCTATTCTTGTTACCACTACATCTCTGATTATACTGTATAAAACTCTACAAGCATTCCGTAACACAATTGTGCAGTGCACCCAGTTGGTTTTTTACCTACTAAGGCAAATACATGTTCATTTTTGGAGAGTCAGGAGTTTCAGTTTTCAACCTCATCAGTCTAGCAGCCAGACCTTCCCAAGGGTAGTCTAACCTTGGTATCTGCCAACAGCAGGTGGTCAGAAGAAAGGCAAGGATTCAAAAAAACAATAACCCTCCTAAATGTAATATTACGTTGTTTTTTTTAGAGGGAACAGGTAAATACTCCACTAAACCCAGTCTGCTGAAATTATATTTGTCTGAAGATGTTCTTTGAGCTTGGGTTTGAGGGAGGAGTAAGTTTAGTATTTGTGATTTGAATAAACAGTTCTGATTGTAACCGGTGGTGAATTTGCATCACATATCCATCGCACTACGCACAAGCAACAGCTCACTAAGCAACTAAAAACAAAATAAACGCATTATCACAGACATAACAATGCTATATATTTAAAACCCATTTTCAGTTTTCAAAGACCTGAAGAATGATGAATTATAAAGAGAAGTGAGTGTGAGAAAGCAAGGCGTTCCTGGCCTGGATGCTCTACCGAGCGTTACAGTGTTGTGTTGTGCTAATACCATTTGTTTTCCTCTGCTGCTTCGCCACTCTGGATCAGCTTTCCGTTTATCTGTCTGACTCCGCCTGAGAAAGGCCAACCCAGAGCCCGCACTCCTCCAAACAGGGGAGAGGAAACCAGGCCTGGGTTAAAGAGACCGTAAGTCTAATGCATTCCTCCAGGAAGCCTGTGGCTGGTCTATGGTGTTGACCTGGACAGTACCATTCATCCTTAACCCCCTAAAGTCGATGTCTTCGACCCAGGTGAAATCTAATTAGCATAATAATAAAACTACTTGTCAGTTTAAGCTAGAGATATGCTTTGCATTGGATGTGTCTCGATCCACTGCATCTGCCTATGTCGCATTTCTGCATCTGCGGTGAAAGGTGACAGAGCTAGAGCGGTGTTTGTCAGACCATGAGACATCCATGAAAATCGGTCTTCTCACAAAATCGTCTGTTGTGTCCGAACGGTATGCTGGAAAGGGGGCTTGTGTGAAAAAGTTTGGGAACTCCTGGTATAGAGAAGCGTGGGAGTATTCCCAAAGGAAGGGGGTAATGTAGTGACCTTAACTGAACACCTAGCAACCTCGTCAAGAGGGTCAGCAAATTTGGTGTAATGGTGAAGGGGTTGCCTTTACAGTCACTGGACCCAGGTTTGAGGGACTACCCCTTGAATTTACTACAATATGCACATACAGAGTATAATACATACAGATAATGAAATTAGGAATTCTTTGTTGATCATTTGCAATGAACATATTTATATGGTCTCACTCATATGGTTTACATTATAGTTTACATATGTGTTCGAGAAATGTCCACTGCGGTCTCGGTGGACAGACTATTTTCAAAGAGGTTCATGGCTGCAACTGTGGATTCCACTTTCAGAAGGTGACCAAATATGTCATTGCCCATACCAAACACATATATATATATATATATTATATTTTTGGACCAACAAAAAACAGAGGGGGGTTAAAGGTACAAAAACAATTAAAGCAATGCATACAAAAATAACCCAACCGATTCCCACCCTCAGTCTCCATCCACCTGCTCGCATCCTCCCTCTCCACCCAGAAACCATGTTTCCAAGCTCGCCTAGACCCTGACCCAAAGACTGCATGCCTCCTACCCCCTTCCCATCCCATCCCACCCAGCAACCAGGGTTGCTTATCAGTCCCCCTCCAACCCATCCATCCCCTGAGACTCAATAGCATATCATAATTGAGTCAACGTTTACAATAAAACATATTTCATAACTTAGCTATTAAAAAATTATATACTTTCAGCAACCCAGGATCATTGCACTACTGCAGTCTGGGACCATTCCTCGGCAGAAGACACCCCTTTCTACTGTCTCTAGCCAGTCTCCACTACCAACCCTACCAGCCTCCAGTCCTGTTAAACTGAAGGATTTTGATGGGGATTTTTTTATTAAATTACTTAGATTGCGTCAGTAGACTTTGGGGGGTTATGAGGCATGCTTTGAACTTGAAAATGGTACATTTTAAATGTTGCATTTTATGTTCAATTGCTGTATTTTAAGATGTGATAGATATATATTGTTTGAAATACTCATTGAAATAGAGGTTGTACAGAAGACATATTTTTGTCACACCCTGATCTGTTTTACCTGTCTTTGTGCTTGTCTCCACCCACTTCCAGGTGTCGCCCATCTTCCCCATTATCCCCAGTGTACTTATACCTGTCTTCTCTGTTTCTGTTGCCAGTTCGTTTTGTTTCATCAAGCCTACCAGTGTTTTTCCCATGCTCCTGTCTTTCTCTAGTTCCTTTTTTCTAGCTTTCCTGTTTTTTGACCATTCTGCCTGCCGTTCTGTACCTTGTCACACCACCTTGGATTCCCAACCTCTGCCTGCCCTGACCCTGCCTTCCGTTCTGTACCTTTCGGACTCTGCTCTGGACTACTGACCTCTGCCTGCCCTTGACCTGTCGTTTGCCTGCCCCCCTGTTTCTGTAATAAACTTTTGTTACATCTGGGTCTTCTCCTGAGCCGTGGTCATTTTACTATACTCTTTAATGTTTTGTGTTGATTGTTTTTCACAGTTCACCACTTTCAATCAAAGTTTGGTGGCACACACACTACATGTCCCAAGCCAGACATTGATGTGAGGAACTCATCTCAGGTTAATACAATTGTGTGAAGTTGAATGTCATGAACACTAAATGTTTGAAATCCAATCACTTTTAACATTATCATTATCTCAAACCAAAATAACAACAATGATATAATTGTCTAACCTTTAAAATCAAATCAAATTCAATTTTATTGGTCACATACACATGGTTAGCATATGTTAATGCGAGTGTAGCGAAATACTTGTGCTTCTAGTTCCGACAGTGCAGTAATATCTAACAAGTAATCTAACAACGCCCCAACAACTACCTAATACACACAAATCTAAAGGGGTAAATGAGAATATGTACCTATAAGTATATGGATGAGCGATGGCCGAGCGGCATAGGCAAGGTGCAATAAAATACAGTGTATACATGTGATATGAGTAATGTAATATATGTAAACATTATTAAAGTGGCATTCTTTAAAGTGCCATTGTTTAAAGTGACTAGTGATCCATTTATTAAAGTGGCCAGTGATTGGGTCTTAATGCATGCAGCAGCCTCTCTGAGTTAGTGATTGCTGTTTACCAGTCTGATGGCCTTGAGATAGAAGCTGTTTTTCAGTTTCTTGGTCCCAGCTTTGATGCAACTGTACTGACCTCTACTTCTGGATGGTAGCGGTGTGAACAGGCAGTTGCTCGGGTGGTTGTTGTCCTTGATGATCTTTTTGGCCTTCCTGTGACATCTGGTGCTGTAGGTGTCATGGAGGGCAGGTAGTTTGCCGCCAGTGATGCGTTGTGCAGACTGCACCACCCTCTGGAGAGCTTTGCGGTTAAGGGCAGTGCAGTTGCCGTTCCAGGCTGTGATACAGCCCGACAGGATACTGTTGAGGGTTAGTGAAGGGGAGATGTTGTTTCCTACATTCACCACCTGGGGGCAGCCCGCCAGAAAGTCCAGGACCCAATTGCACAGGGTGGGGTTGAAACCCAGGGCCTCCAGCTTGATGATGAGCTTGGAGGGTACTATGGTGTTGAATGCTGAGCTGTAGTCAATGAACTGCATTCTTACATAGGTAATCCTCTTGTCCAGATGGGATTTGGGCAGTGTGCAGTGTGATGACGATTGCGTCGTCTGTGGACCTGTTGGGGCGGTATGCAAACTGAAGTGGGTATAGTGTGGCCGGTAAGGTGGACGTGATATGATCCTTGACTAGTCTCTCAAAGCACCAGTCACTCTGCTGTCCCTAGTACCAGTCAGTGTGCCGTCACCAGCACCAGTCAGTTTGCCATCACCAGTGCCAGTCAGTCTGCCAGCACCAGTCACTCTGTTGTCCCCAGTGCCAGTCAGTCTTCCAGCAACAGTCGCTCTTCGGTCCCCAGTGCCAGTCAGTCTGCCAGGACCAGTCATTCTGCTGTTCCCAGTGCCTGTCAGTCTGCTGTTCCCAGTGCCTGTCAGTCTGCCATCACCAGTCATTCTGCTGTTCCCAGTGCCTGTCAGTCTGCCATCACCAGTGCCAGTCAGTCTGCCATCACCAGTCATTCTGCTGTTCCCAGTGCCTCAGTCTGCCAGCACCAGTCAGTGTGCCAGCATCAATCCCAGTCACTGCCGTCACAAGCATCAGTCACTCTGCCAGGCCCGGAGCCAGATTCCATCGATGTGCCCCTTGTGTGGTCTGATACACTGCCACCACAGGACCACAAATAGATTGAGGCCGCACTTTTTCGAACAGGTGCCATAGGTAAGCCAGAGCTCCGTGACAAACTCCAGCTCTGGTACAACTCTGTCCTGATCCGTTCTTCTGCAATCGACTACTCCCGTGGATGCCCTACTGGCTGTGGAAAGTCAGGTTGTGCTGCCCCAACTCTGCTTCTGGAAAACATAAATTAACTGGAGCTGGTCTCAACAAAAAAGTGTGACAGGTTCTGGACACTAATGGTTTTTACCACATGACAACAGAGACCCTCACATACAACAAATGCCGTGGTAACCATCTGTTTTGAAGTCAGATGTGCTGGACCAGCTGGACTTAGCTCAATGTGTCCAGTTCTGGGCCACTCTCACATAGAAGTAAGTTTGCTTTATATTTCAAACAGGGAATGAGTTGGGCAATATTTGATTTGCTACTATTATTTGCATTGCTCATATACAGTATGCTCCTATATTTACTGACTTAATGTGGTAAAATCAGATGCTAATACAATACAAACTTGTTTTCCTAGGTTTGCCTGTGATGTGCAGGTGATAAGGCCATTGCGTTACCGCACCCTGGGCAACAGCCCCACCCGGCTCATGAAACAGCTGCAAGAGAGTAGCTGAAACACGCTGCATGTTACATCAGAGTGTGCCCAGTTCAAAGACCATCCCACCATCACTCCCCTGGTCTTCAAGAATACTCCAGAACCTGTGCCAGTGCCATCCTACAAGTGGATTGTGAACGTTTATGGCCACGACATCATGGGGAGACTAGATGACATCAAGGCCAAGATCACATCTACATTTGGATTTCTCTTGATAATGGATTCAACCAAGAAGGTGAGAATACACATACACTTGACATTTAATTATTGATTGTAACCATTGTAACCCAAAATATTAGGTTGTTTTTCCATTTGTAGATAACTTGTCAACAATGTACTGGTTCAAAATATATTTACTGTGTTCAAGGATCACGCAAACATAGTTGAAGTTATGTGTTGGTTATTAAGTCTTGTTATTCTTATGTGTATTTTCAGATGATCGAAAAACTTGCTGGGACATCAAAGGGGACTGCACTCTGGCTCACTTCAAAGTGTGTCAAGGTGCTCATTTCGACCGCCCAGGAGGGTTCAGGTTCGGAAAACATGGCTTCCGACCTCATCAAGCGGTACACCAATGCCGATGTCTGATGCTCTGAAGCTGGGAGGACCAAGCTTGGCAATCAGGTTCAGTGGGTGGATCTTGTTATCAGGCTCGACATCTGGCACTTTATGAGGAGGATTGCTGTGGGATGCACTACTGATGCCCATCAGCGCTATGCAAAACTGAACAGGTGCTGACAGAGTTTGATAGCCACGAGGGGCTGGACTCCCTCGGTTTTCCTCTCATCGACTCTGAGCGGATGCAGACCATCTGGCGCACACAAAAGTGGCATGTTAAGTGCATCCAGGCTCTTCCTGGTGTTGCACTTAACACGGAGACTGGCACCCTCACAAAGCGTGGCATCGTACTGAAACATGACAGGTGTGCTAGAGGCTCCACATCTCTCGAGTACTTCCACCATCATCTGAACAGATTTATCCCAGGTTTGTATATTAAAATGTTTATAATATTTACCTTATTCTTATAAATGCATTTGGATTGGGGAGGGTTTTTGTTGATGCTTATATTAAGTGTATAGGAATCAGTGCCAACAGCCTCAATTTCCAGCTCTACCTTCCTTGAAGGACTGGAGGAACCAAGACCGGGCTACTGAAGCTTTGGCAGTGGAACCATCACCTCTCGACAGCTACACTGGTGGTTTGGTTCACTATGTGAACCAGTTGGGTGATAAGGTTCTGCACCAAAAGATGATTCCTTCTTTCCACCCCCCAGCCAAGTACACTGCTAAGTCATTATTAACTATTGGATAACTGTTTGTATTTGTTTTGGTCAATGTGTTTTACTTATTTGTGCCTTCTATAAAGTTTTGAATGTTCTATATGTTTCCTTCCCGGAGAGCTCATAGGTATTCAGTACTTGTACAACCAGACTGGCCAGCCCCTCCAGAATATGCATGCACACATGGAGGTGGCCACTGAGAAGCCGTAGGACATCACTCTGGAGGAAGATGGTGCTCTGCAGCTCTCTGACATCATCCCAGAGATATCTGGTGACTACATCCCAGATGACTTCACTGCAGAGAGTCCATCCCTGATGACACTACAGAAGTCACAGATGAGGTAGATGGAAATGCTAGTCTACCATTTTAGGGGTTGGGTTGTTGATTGGGTTGAAGGCATGATTTACATTTCATCACAGCACTTACAACTTTATGTATTCACAGGCTGTGGATCCGGATGGCCTTACTAACATGGCCCACGTTGACAAGCTGGCAGAGTAACTGGTAAAGCGTAATACTTCTGGCCTCTCTCAGTCAAACCAGCAAGCTGCCACTATAATATCCTCGTGGAAAAAGCTGAGCCAGCATGACAAGGACAGATTGTTTATCCTAACTGTCACCAAGACAGGCTGGTGATTGGTTGCATCTGGTCACAAAAAAATAAGACCAGTATCACTGGAGTGGAGAGCACAAGGAGGTGCACTCTGGTGTGCGGAGGTTCATCTGCCCAGTGGCCTGACCGTTGCCATGTGGTAGAGACCATGCTCACCCGATTGCGTGGCATATACCCTAGCCTGCAGAAGGGGAAAGGGGCTCTCATTCTGCAGGATGGCCTGAAGATCAGGCAGCTGGTGGTGACCAACGGGCTGGTCATGCAGCATACCAAACTGCAGCTGTATGAAGTGAACCTGGACACCTTGGTGCAGTGGCACAACAGCAGGCAGAAAACCCAGGATGTGGCTGTGCTCCTCCAGGGGATTCAGTACCCTCTCCAGTGCTCACAAGCCACAGAGCCTCTGCCGACTGCAAAAGCCCACCCTGCTGCTACACATCGGTACAACTAAGAAGAGCATGTCTACCACCTACCTCCTAACACAGCAGTGCAGGCTAAAACTAAATGCAGAGCCCGTTGGACCACTTCTGGTCACGCCAAAGATTCCTGCACAGAGGCAGCTATTCATCGAAGCACCAGCTGTCTGTGGTACCAGGGGTGGACTGGTTTTTAAGTCCTGAACTGCCCTGGACAGTGCATGCCATTTGTTCCCCAAGTGACGTTCTAGACAACACCGACATCCATAGCAGCTTATTGTGTTACCTTTACTCACCAACACAAAGCGGACCAACAAATGGATTGTCAGAGGAAATACATGCAAAAAATGTGGTCAGTTCAAGGACAAGCAGACTGGGCATGTCCTTTATAAAGGCAATGTTTACTGCCCCCATGCAGAGACTCTCCAAAGAACAGTAGTTGGAGACAATATGCAGGCAGCAGCAGTGAGAAAGACTCCCTATTTATGCCTGTTCACATTATCTCTCATAAAATTTCTATGTGTGTGTGTAACTCTTAACTATTGTGTTGGCCATGGGTTTGTTTTTTATTGTAGCCTATTGCTGTGTTTTGGCCTGGCAGTTATTAACTACCATAGGAGAAAGTATGATTAAATATAAAAAAGCATGGGAAAAGTATTTCAAACCATCAATAATTGCATAATGTTCTCTTTCCATCTATCCACCACCTCAGCCCTCTCTTTTCCACTTCCACTCTAGCTGCATCACCATTAGTTTTCCTCATACTTACATTTGACACTTTTTTGTTTTATTTTGTGCCCTACATATTGTTCACTTTGCCTTCTTCTGTTATTCTTGTTATGTTATTCATTTGTTATATATTTCTTTTGGCAATAAACAACCGGGGGCAAACTACCTGCCCTCCAGGACACCTACAGCACCCGATGTCACAGGAAGGCCAAAAGATCACCAAGGACAACAAGCACCGGAGCCACTGCCTGTTCACCCCACTATCATCCAGAAGGTGAGGTCAGTACAGGTGCATCAAAGCTGGGACCGACAGAATAAAAAACAGCTTCTATCTCAAGGCCATCAGACTGTTAAATAGCCATCACTAGCACCTTAGAGGCTGCTGCCCTATATAAATAAACTTGTAATAACTGGCAACTTTAATAATGGAACACTAGCCACATTAATAATGTTGACATATTTTGCATTATTCATCTCATATGTATATACTGTATTCTATCTTATTCTACTGTATTTTAGTCTATGCCGCTTCGACATTGCTCGTCCAAATATTTATCTATTCTTAATTCCATTCCTTTACTTTAGATTTGTGTGTATTGTTGTGAAATTGTTAGATATTACTTGTTAGATATTACTGCATTGTTGGAGCTAGAAACAAAAGCATTTCACTACACCCACAATAACATCTGCTAAACATGTGTATGTGACAAATAAAATTTGATTTGAAATTGTTGAATGAAAAAGCATAATACAGATGGGGAATCTAGCCCAGATCCCAGTAGATTTAAGCCTTAACAGATGCATTTTGTCTATGATAAAAACATTTGTTTTCATAAAAGTGGAATTTCACTATTTCTCTCCTTGAATTTGTTTTATTTCACCTTTATTTAACCAGGTAGGCCAGTTGAGAACAAGTTCTCATTTACAATTGCGACCTGGTCAAGATAAAGCAAAGCAGTTCGACACATACAACAACACAGAGTTACACATGGCGTAAAACAAATATACAGTCAATAATACAGTAGAAAAATAAGTCTATATACAATGTGAGCAAATGAAGTGAGATAAGGGCAAAAAAGACCATTGTGGCAAAGTAAATACAATATAGCAAGTAAAACACTGGAATGGTAGATTTGTAGTGGAAGAAAGTGCAAAGTAGAAATATAAATAATGGGGTGCAAAGGAGCAAAATAAATAAATACAGGGGAAGAGGTAGTTGTTTGGGCTAAATTATAGATGGGCTATGTACAGGCTCAGTGATCTGTGAGCTGCTCCGACAGTTGGTGCTTAAAGCTAGTGAGGGAGATAAGTGTTTCCAGTTTCAGAGATTTTTGTAGTTCGTTCCAGTCATTGGCAGCAGAGAACTGGAAGGAGAGGCGCCCGAAGGAGGTATTGGCTTTGGGGGTGACCAGAGGGATATACCTGCTGGAGCGCGTGCTACAGGTGGGTGCTGCTACGGTGACCAGTGAGCTGAGATAAGGGGGAACTTTACCTAGCAGGGTCTTGTAGATGACCTGGAGCCAGTGGGTTTGGTGTCGAGTATGAAGTGAGGGCCAGCCAACGAGAGCGTACAGGTCGCAGTGGTGGGTAGTATATGGGGCTTTGGTGACAAAACGGATGGCACTGTGATAGACTGCATCCAATTTATTGAGTAGGGTATTGGAGGCTATTTTGTAAATGACATCGCTGAAGTCGAGGATCGGTAGGATGGTCAGTTTTACGAGGCTATGTTTGGCAGCATGAGTGAAGGATGCTTTGCTGCGAAATTGGAAGCCAATTCTAGATTTAACTTTGGATTGGAGATGTTTGATGTCAGAACCATCCAGAGTAGTGATGCTGGACGGGCGGGCAGGTGCAGGCAGCGATCGGTTGAAGAGCATGCATTTAGCTTTACTTGTATTTAAGAGCAGTTGGAGGCCACGGAAGGAGAGTTGTATGGCATTGACGCTCGTCTGGAGGGTTGTGTCCAACAGTGTCCAAAGAAGGGCCAGAAGTATACAGAATGGTGTCGTCTGCGTAGAGGTGGATCAGAGACTCACCAGCAGCAAGAGCGACATCATTGATGTATACAGAGAAAAGAGTTGGCCCTAGAATTTAACCCTGTGGCACCCCCTTAGAGACTACCAGAGGCCCGGACAACAGGCCATCCAATTTGACACATTGAACTCTATCAGAGAAGTAGTTGCTGAACCAGGCGAGGCAATCATTTGAGAAACCAAGGCTATTGAGTCTGCCGATGAGGATGTGGTGATTGACAGAGTCGAAAGCCTTGGCCAGGTCAATGAATACGGCAGCACAGTATTGTTTCTTGTCGATGGCGGTTACGATATCGTTTAGGAACTTGAGCGTGGCTGAGGTGCACCCATGACCAGTTCTGAAACCAGATTGCATAGCAGAGAAGGTGGGGTGGGATTCAAAATGGTCGGTAATCTGTTTGTTGACTTGGCTTTCGAAGACCTTAGAATGGCAGGGTAGTATAGATATACAGTGAGGGGGGAAAAGTATTTGATCCCCTGCTAATTTTGTATGTTTGCCCACTGACAAAGAAATGATCAGTCTATAATTTTAATGGTAGGTTTATTTCAACAGTGAGAGACAGAATAACAACAAAACAATCCAGAAAAACGCATGTCAAAATTGTTATAAATTGATTTGCATTTTAATGAGGGAAATAAGTATTTGACCCCTTCTCAATCAGAAAGATTTCTGGCTCCCAGGTGTCTTTTATACAGGTAACGAGCTGAGATTAGAAGCACACTCTTAAAGGGAGTCCTCCTAATCTCAGCTTGTTACCTGTATAAAAGACACCTGTCCACAGAAGCAATCAATCAGATTCCAAACTCTCCACCATGGCCAAGACCAAAGAGCTCTCCAAGGATGTCAGGGACAAGATTGTAGACCTACAAAAGGCTGGAATGGGCTACAAGTCCTTCGCCAAGCAGCTTGGTGAGAAGGTGACAACAGTTGGTGTGATTATTCGCAAATGGAAGAAACACAAAAGAACTGTCAATCTCCCTCGGCCTGGGGCTCCATGCAAGATCTCACCTCGTGGAGTTGCAATGATCATGAGAACGGTGAGGAATCAGCCCAGAACTACACAGGAGGATCTTGTCAATGATCTTAAGGCAGCTGGGACCATAGTCACCTAGAAAACAATTGGTAACACACTACGCCGTGAAGGACTGAAATCCAGCAGCGCCCGCAAGGTCCCCCTGCTCAAGAAAGCACATATACATGCCGTCTGAAGTTTGCCAATGAACATCTGAATGATTCAAAGGACAACTGGGTGAAAGTGTTGTGGTCAGATGAGACCAAAATGGAGATCTTTGGCATCAACTCAACTCACCGTGTTTGGAGGAGGAGGAATGCTGCCTATGACCCCAAGAACACCATCCCCACCGTCAAACATGGAGGTGGAAACATTATGCTTTGGGGGGGGTTTTCTGCTAAGGGGACAGGACAACTTCACCATATCAAAGGGACGATGGACGGGACCATGTACCGTCAAATCTTGGGTGAGAACCTCCTTCCCTCAGCCAGGGCATTGAAAATGGGTCGTGGATGGGTATTCCAGCATGACAATGACCCAAAACACACGGCCAATGCAACAAGGGAGTGGCTCAAGAAGAAGCACATTATAGTACTGGAGTGGCCTAGCCAGTCTTCAGACCTTAATCCCATAGAAAATCTGTGGAGGGAGCTGAAGGTTCGAGTTGCCAAACATCAGCTTCGAAACCTTAATGACTTGGAGAAGATCTGCAAAGAGGAGTGGGACAAAATCCCTCCTGACATGTGTGCAAACCTGGTGGCCAACTACAAGAAATGTCTGACCTCTGTGATTGCCAACAAGGGTTTTGCCACCAAGTACTAAGTCATGTTTTCCAGAGGGGTCAAATACTTATTTCCCTCATTAAAATGCAAATCAATTTATAACATTTTTAACATGCGTTTTTCTGGATTTTTTTGTTGTTATTCTGTCTCTCACTGTTCAAATTGTATTTATTTTACCGTTATTTTACCATCTAAGTTGACTGAGAACACATTCTCATTTACAGCAACGACCTGGGGATTAGTTTCAGGGGATAGGAGTAAATTAACCTACCATTAAAATTATAGACTGACCATTTCTTTGTCAGTAGGTCTGTAGCAGTTTGGGTCAAGAGTGTCCCCCCCTCTGAAGAGGGGGATGACAGCAGCTGCTTTCCAATCTTTTGGAATCTCAGACAACACGAAAGAGAGGTTGAACAGGCTAGTAATAGGGGTTGCAACAATTTCGGCAGATCATTTTAGAAAGAAGGGTCCAGATTGTCTAGCCCGGCTGATTTGTAGGGGTCCAGATTTTGCAGCTCTTTCAGAACATCAGCTGACTGGATTTGGGAGAAGGAGAAATGGGGAAGGCTTGGGCGAGTAGCTGTGGGGAGTGCAGTGCTGTTGACCACGGTAGGGGTAGCCAGGTGGAAAGCATGGCCAGCTGTAGAAAAATGCTTATTGAAATTCTCAATTATAGTGGATTTATCAGAGGTGACAGAGTTTCCTATCCTCAGTGCAGTGGGCAGCTGGGAGGAGGTGTTATTATTCTCCATGGACTTTACAGTGTCCCCAAACTTTTTTGAGTTTGTGTTGTAGGAAGCAAATTTCTGCTTGAAAAAGCTAGCCTTGGCTTTTCTAACTGCCTGTGTATATTGGTTTCTAACTTCCCTGAAAAGTTGCAAATGCCCTTCTCTCTCTTCTTCTTTTTTCTTCTTTGTCCCTTTTTTCATTTTTTTCTCCCTCTCCCTTTTCTTCTTCCCACCCCTTGACAGACAATTGTTCCTGCGTTTTCACGCGGGGTTCAGTGCAGATAGTCCGTGTAGCCACTTAACTATTTTAGTAGTCTTATGACTTGGGGGTAGAAGCTGTCTCGGAGCCTGTTGGTTCGAGAGCCGATGCTCCAGTACCGTTTGCCGGACGGCAGCAGAGTGAACGGACAGTCTATGGCTTGGGTGGCTGAAGGCTTTGGTACATTTTCGGGCCTTCCTCTGACACCCCCTGATATAGAGGTCCTGGATGGCAAGGATGTACATTACTTAAATCCATGCCATCCGGGGAGTGATGTACTGAGCCCTCCGCACCACCCTATGTAGCGTTTTGCGGTCGAGGGTGGTGCATTTGCCATACCAGGCAAGCGGTGATGCAGCCAGTCAAGATGCTCTCAATAGTGCAGTTGTAGAACTTTTTAAGGATCCGAGGGTCCATGCCAAATCTTTTCAGCTTCCTGAGGGGGAAGAGGCGATGTGCCCTCTTCACAACTGTGCAGGTGTGTGTGGACTTTGTTTAGTCCTTAGTAATGTTTAGTCCTTAGTGATGTTGACGCCAAGGAACTTGAAGCTCTCGACCTGCTCCATGTGACTGACAAAGTAGCTAACAATGTGGTACTGGGAATTTCATTGGTTAGGTTGTTTTTATTTATTGAGTGATCTTCCTCAGTTTCTGAAGACATGTGAGCCAGAACTGTCTGTAACAGGAGAACAAATCATACAGTAGCTTAAGAGTTTGAATACAGTATATTAAACAAGACGGAGATACACTGCAAACTAATGTTAGCTTTTTTGAAATCCATATCACTATCCTGAATACAGCAATGCCCATAAAAGCATTCTGACATCAGTGAAGGGCAAGATAGACTTCCCAAACAAAACAGCTCATTGCTGACAGACATAACGTACTGCTTTACAATAAGAAAGCAAATGTAATTTAGGCCTGAAACCTCTACCTCCAGTGTTAAAATGAAAATATACCATAATAACGGGGACCTGCTCATTGTGGTTGTTGTAGAAAACATCCCACAGTCTCCACCCTTGCTCCAGCCAGGTCCACAATTCCTAGACAGAAACACACACACACACACCTGAAGGATGTGTGTGTGTGTGTGGGCACGACTGCTTAATGCAGTCGTGCCCACACCGCGGCAGGAACTATTGCCCACCAATCATTAGAGTGCTTGGCTTGACCCATCTCAACATGACCAACAGGAACATACTTTTTTGCTGTAATGTGTAAGCAATACTCCACCAGAGTAGGGCCTGCTAAAATGTTATGTGATGAGACCTCTCATCTTTTGACTGTACACAAATGTTGTATTCAGTTTATGTTAGCATGAAACGGGTTAGAGCACTATTTCCCAACCACTGGGGTATACTCACAGTGCTAAAAAAGTATACAATTGTATGCATTGTAAGTCGCTCTGCATAAGAGCGTCTGCTAAATGACTAAAATGTAAAATGCTAAGTGAACTTCAGTATCCAATCCCCCTCTTCACCAGCTACAACCCTCCTACATACATCCTCTCCATACAGCTCCTACATACACATACACATTCAGCTAATGGTTTGCACACATTGTCCTTGAAATGATAACACCAATATGTGCAAGGGGGAAGTCAGAAAAATATGTAGGGAGGTAAGGTATGCATTTAGAATGAGAGAGAGTAGAAGGAACACACGTTCAGGTATGTACCGTATAATGGAGGGTCCTACCAAGGGCTCAGTGCTGGTTAGTCATTGTAATCAAAACAGTCCAACAGCCTCTAGGCAGGAGAGAGATGATGTTCTGGAGCATCTGTTGGAGTAAAAGAAAGAGATTCAAGTTAGGATACCAGGGATGCCAGAAGATGGGAAAAGATTCCATCGTCCACATCGGTCTCATCAGTATTATCATCATGGCCTTAGCCTTTTCTTCAGTGGGACAGAGACAGAGGTTCTCGAAGAGTCCTGTAATGTTATTTTAATTATCCATGATCGAAAAAAAGGATGCATCTTTCTCATGTCAGTCATGTGCGATTCTCATGTCAGTCATGTGAGATTCTCATGTCAGTCATGTGCGATGTTCTACGTGCTCTAAGTAACTCAACTGGCTGTCTGTAAAGAGACGGGTGGGCTGTACTTGAGCCTGCTACTCTGATTGGATAGACTTAAGCTGTATTTCTCCATCCACTCGCTTCATAATTTCACCTAATCAGTTTTCCTTGCATGTTTTCGGTCTGATTATTTAAATTGCTGCTGCCTGCTACGATGATAAATCACATGGTAAGGACGTTTGCTATAAGCTATCAATGTGCATAATATCTAACAAGCGGGGCAAGGGTAGGAAAAAAAGATAAAACGCTGATGCACATTCTGAGTGACAGCAGACTAGGCTGCCTGCTGCAAGTTGAGGACACATACACAAACGCACACACGCCTCCGCACGCTGCTCCTAGTATGCAGTTTTTTTGCAGTGACCATGTGCAGGAAAGTATTTTGGCAACATGTACTTAGGCATGTTAAAAACAATTCATTTTTTTCCGATCAAGAGTATCATTCGATCCAACTAACTGTCAATTTACAGATACGAGTATGGACTTGCCGGCACACCCCTAACAGCTAATGGACTTCATTTTACCATACTTTATTTATTGGTCATTTGCACAGATATTCTTGAATGACTATGAAGTCTGCGGAAAACATGAAGAAAGGGCCAGTGATCAGAATGCTGAGACCTTGGAACCTCTGGAGGTTAGGAACATAAGTGCTGGATTTTATTAAATACTACCCTTATGAAGTGACAGATGTTAGCTAGCTAGTCAGGCAACAGATACTGAGGTGATCTTAAGTAGGAAGACCAGGGAAGCCTGCAACTTGATATGGGCAATGAAACAGACAGGGAATCATTGAAATCCTTGAAAACACAATATTAGAAGAAACATTAATAGAAATTGGCAGAATTGGACATATAGCTAGATACAGTAGTCCAAGTAGAATGAAGAATTTTGACCTGTCAAATGAGGGGAGATCTGACAGACTTCACTGTGACATCAGCCTTTGCTAATGCCAGAAGATTAGTGGACAACAGTATACAGGCTTCCAGGATGCAGGCTGGCTATCTCCACCTCAACATCAACAACAACCATAACATGTGCTGGCGACATAGAGATGTATCCGAGGAGATGGCACAAAAGCTGAGGGCCCTTTTTGAAAATGGTCGTTCCCCTTCCTCAAATCAAATCAAATGTTATACCAACCTGTAGCACTGGACACATTAAAGTATGATCTCCAAGAAGAGCTTGGAGATGAGTATGTATTCTCCTCAGCTGACAGAGCAATATGCCCAGACATTTAGTACTGCTACAGGTTTGTGAATAACATGTGTGTCACCAGGTTTGTCACACGTTTAAGTGATAGTCTAGAAATATTAAGATTTCACTTTTGTCATCCACAGATTGTTCAATAGCGTCTTTCAAAAGTGCTATGGGGCATCTACAGGGGAGCTGTTGGACTTGGAGGAGCACATCACCAGCTACAACTCCATGAATCAAGACAGCTGTGCAAAGATGCAGTGGACCTCAGATGGACAAACCATCATAGCCATCTGCACACCGCTTATGAAAAGAGTCCATACCCTGTGTAAACAAAGTGGGTAAATTGTTTTCGTGGACACATCAGGGAACTGTGATCGCCACAACAGCCAGCTCTTTGTTCCCCTGACTCTTTCATCACAGGAAGCCTTCCCCTCGCGATCCTGATGACCACGACAGAGAGTGAGGACACTATCAAGGCTGGTCTCCACCTCCTCAACACCCTGCTACCAGAACAGACTTTCTGTGGGAGAAAACACCTACAACCCCAGATCTTCATGATTCAGGCATGCCCTCAAGGAGGGGTTTACAAAGAGTATCCAGCTGCTATGTGTGTTTCACATGCTGCAGGGAATGTGGAAGTTGCTGGGGACAAGACCGGCAGTACCTCCTTGAGCTGGTTAAGAGTCTGGTGTATGCAGATGATGCCGCATCCCCTGACGTCCTCTACATGAATATAGCAGGAGATCACGTAGCCATTAAGAACTCCAAGTACAGTGCATTCGGAAAGTATTCAGACCCCTTGACATTTGTTTTACGTTACAGCCTTATGCTAAAATTGATTAAATAAAATATGTTCCTCATCAATCTACACACAATACCCCATAACGAGAAAGTGAAAAAAGGTTTTTAGAAATGTTCTGGAAATAGAAATACCTTATTTACATAAGTAAGACTCTTTGCTATGAGACTCAAAATTGAGCTCAGGAGCATCCTGTTTCCGTTGATCATCCTTGAGATGCCACCTGTGGTAAATTCAATTGATTGGACATGATTTGGAAAGGCACAGAGCTGTCTATTTAAGGTCCCATAGTTGACAGTGCATGTCAGAACAAAGACCAAGCCATGAGGTCGAAGGAATTGTCCGTAGAGCTATGAGACAGGATTGTGTCGAGGCACAGATCTGGGGAAGGGTACCAAAATTGTCTGCAGCATTGAAGTCCCCAAGAACACAACATCATTCCTAAATGGATGAAGTTTGAAACCACCAAGACTCAGCCTAGAGCTAAGCTGAGCAATCGGGGGAGAAGGGCCTTGGTCAGGGAGGTGACCAAGAACCCAATGGCCACTCTTACAGAGCTCCAGAGTTCCTCTGTGGAGATGGGAAAACCCTCCAGAAGGACAACCATTTCTGCAGCACTCTGCCAATCAGGCTTTTATGCAAGAGTGGCCAGACTTCAGTAAAAGGCACACGACAACCCACTTGGAGATTGCCAAAAGGCAACTAAAGGACTCAGACCGTGAGAAACAAGATTCTCTGCTTTGATGAAACCAAGATTGAACCCTTTGGCCTGAATGTCAAGCGTCATGTCTGAAGAAAACCTGGCACCATCCCTACGGTCAAGCATGGTGGTGGCAGCATCATGCTGTGGGGATGTTTCTCAGCGGCAGGGACTGGGAGACTAGTCAGCATCGAGGAAAAGATGAACGGAGCAAAGTACAGAGATCCTTGATGAAAACTTGCTCCAGAGCGCTCAGGACCTCAGACTGGGTCAAAGGTTCACCTTCCAACAGGGCAATGACCCTACGCACACAGCCAAGACAATGCAGGAGTGACTTCATGACAAATCTCTGAATCTCCTTGAGTGACCCACCAAGAGACCCGATCTGTAGAGAAGAATGGGAGAAACTCCCCAAATACAGGTGTGCCAAGCTTGTAGCATCATACCAAAGAAGACTTGAGGCTGTAATCACTGCCAAAGGTGCTTCAACAAAGTACTGAGTAAAGGGGCTGAATACTTATGTAAATGTGATATTTCAGTTTTTATTTTTATAACATTTGCAAACATTTCTACAAACCTGTTTTTGCTTATGGGGTACTGAGTGTAGATTAATGAGAGAAGAAAATGATTGAATTCATTTTAGAATAAGACTAACATAATAAAATGTGGAAAAATTGAAGGGGTCTGAATACTTTCCGAATGCACTGTATATGGAGCACCTTGCAGCTGTATATGAGAGGCGTAATATGTGGGTGGTATGTCTCCGTGCCGACCTACCAACAAGGGGAAACCACACAAACAACTTTGTGGAGAGTGCAATGAGGGTCATCAAAGATAAAGTTCTCCACATGATGAATATCTGCAATGTGACCCAATTGGTTTACGTCGTCACAACCAGACTCAAGGCCTATTACGTTTGCCACCTGATCCAGCGCTATGCAGTCAAAGTACTTCATCCGAGACAATGGCATCAATACGAATTGCATTGTTAAGGTACTTATTAATATACCACATAGTTTAGTTACGTTGACACCAGTCTCAAAGTCAGCAGTGAAGAGGCAACTCCGGGATGCTGGCCTTCTTAGGCAGAGTTGCAAAGAAAAACCCATATCTAAAACTGGCCAATAAAAATAAAAGATTAAGATGGGCAAAAGAACACTGGACAGAGGAACTCTGCCTAGAGGGCCAGCATCCCGGAGTCGCCTCTTCAATGTTGCCGTTGAGACAGGTGTTTTGTGGGTACTATTTAATGAAGCCGCCAGTTGAGGACTTGTGAGGCGTCTGTTTCTCAAACTAGATACTCTAATGTACTTGTCCTCTTGCTCAGTTGTGCACCGGGGCCTCCCACTCCTCTTTCTATTCTGGCTAGAGCCAGTTTGCGCTGTTCTGTGAAGGGAGTAGTACACGGCGTTGTACAAGATCTTCAGTTTCTTGGCAATTTCCCGCATGGAATAGCCTTCATTTATCAGAACAAGAATACAGTGAGGGAAAAAAGTATTTGATCCCTGCTGATTTTGTACGTTTGCCCACTGACAAAGAAATGATCAGTCTATAATTTTAATGGTAGGTTTATTTGAACAGTGAGAGACAGAATAACAAAAAAATCCAGAAAAACGCATGTCAAAAATGTTATAAATTGATTTGCATTTTAATGAGGGAAATAAGTATTTGACCCCCTCTTAATCAGAAAGATTTCTGGCTCCCAGGTGTCTTTTATACAGGTAACGAGCTGAGATTAGGAGCACACTGTTAAAGGGAGTGCTCCTAATCTCAGTTTGTTACCTGTATAAAAGACACCTGTCCACAGAAGCAATCAATCAATCAGATTCCAAACTCTCCACCATGGCCAAGACCAAAGAGCTCTCCAAGGATGTCAGGGACAAGATTGTAGACCTACACAAGGCTGGAATGGGCTACAAGACCATCGCCAAGCAGCTTGGTGAGAAGGTGACAACAGTTGGTGCGATTATTTGCAAATGGAAGAAACACAAAAGAACTGTCAATCTCCCTCGGCCTGGGGCTCCATGCAAGATCTCACCTCGTGGAGTTGTATTTGACCCCTCTGCAAAACATGACTGAGTACTTGGTGGCAAAACCCTTGTTGGCAATCACAGAGGTCAGACATTTCTTGTAGTTGGCCACCAGGTTTGCACACATCTCAGGAGAGATTTTGTCCCACTCCTCTTTGCAGATCTTCTCCAAGGTTTCAAGGCTGACATTTGGCAACTCAAACCTTCAGCTCCCTCCACAGATTTTCTATGGGATTAAGGTCTGGAGACTGGCTAGGCCACTCCAGTACCATAATGTGCTTCTTCTTGAGCCACTCCTTTGTTGCCTTGGCCGTGTGTTTTGGGTCATTGTCATGCTGGAATAACCATCCACGACCCAAATCAATTTATAACATTTTTGACATGCGTTTTTCTGGATTTTTTTGTTGTTATTCTGTCACCCCCTGTCTTTATAAACCTACCATTAAAATGATAGACTGATCATTTCTTTGTCAGTGGGCAAACGTACAAAATCAGCAGGGGATCAAATACTTTTTCCCCTCACAGTAGGCTGACGAGTTTCAGAAGAAAGTTATTTGTTTCTGGCCATTTTGAGCCTGTAATCGAACACACAAATGCTGATGCTCCAGATACTCAACTAGTCTAAAGAAGGCCAGTTTTATTGGTTCTTTAATCAAGACATCGGTTTTCAGGAGTGCTAACATAATTGCAAAAGTGTTTTCTAATGATCAATTAGCCTTTTAAAATGATAAACTTGGATTAGCTAACACAACGTGCCATTGGAACACAGGAGTGATGGTTGCTGATAATGGGCTTCTATACGCCTATGTAGAAATTCCATAAAAAATCAGCCGTTTCCAGCTACAAAAGTACTTTACAACATTAACAATGTCTATGTAGCAGTTGTTCCCCTAGATTATGCATGAAGTTGCACACAAGGACCAGTTCAAATAGGCCAGGTCAAGAGGGAATGTTAATAATTTGATAATAAGAATAATAATTCAGAGTGTGCTTTTTATTTTATTACAGCTGCATAGCTAATGTTATTTTTTGTGTGCAAACACTTTTTCATATCTATATTGTAAATACATTTGATTGTACACGTTTTGTATATTTTGGTTTGGTCCATCGTGGGGTATCTGTGTTACGTTATCCTCCTATTGTTCTCTCTTGCCTGACCTTCAGTTAGCGAGGTATGTTGTCCTTGGCTCTGCTATTTTTCAACATAAAACCGTGGTAATGTTACACAATGTGCTATTGTAGTAGCATACGTTTTGTTAAATATTTATATTGCATGTTAAACAATGCCACTTTATATAATGTTTACATACCCTACATTACTCATCTCATACGTATATACTGTACTCTATACCATCTACTGCATCTTGCCTATGCCGTTCGGCCATCGCTCATTCATATATTTCTATGTACATAATCTTATTCATTCCTTTACACTTGTGTGTATAAGGTAGTTGTTGTGAAATTGTTAGGTTAGATTACTTGTTAGATATTACTGCATGGTCGGAACTAGAAGCACAAGCATTTCGCTACACTCACATTAACATCTGCTAACCATGTGTATGTGACAAATACAATTTGATTTGTAATCACTGTCGAAGGTGCTTGAACAAAGTACAGAGTAAAGGGTCTGAATATGTATGTATTTTTTTTATGCATTTCCCAAAATTTAAAAAAAAACTATTTTTGCTTTGTCATTATGGGGTATTGTGTGTATATTGATGAGGGGGAAAACAATTTAATCAATTTTAGAATAAGGCTGTAACGTAACAAAATATGGAAAAAGTCAAGGGGTCTGAATACTTTCCAAATGCACTGTATTTAGGCATATCAGAACTCTTCAGATTTTTCAGATCACGAGTATCATCTGATCTGGCTGTCAATTTAAGGATACGAATATGCATATGGCGGCACATCCCTAACAGCTACCAAAGTCTGGCCATAATTTTACCATACTTGCTTTATTGGTCATTTGCACAGACATTCTTTATTTTATGCTCTCAGTGACATTTACGTAATGTAGCAGACGCTCTTATCCAGAGCAAATTACAGACATTTACATTTTTACATTTTAGTCATTTAGCAGACACTCTTATCCAGAGCAACTTACAGTAGTGAATGCATACATTTCATTTCATGCATTTTTTTTTTTTGTACTGGCCCCCCGTGGGAATCGAACCCACAACCCTGGCATTGCACACACCATGCTGGCGTTGCAAACACCATGCTCTACCAACTGAGCCACAGGGATGACTACAGGAGCAGTTAGGGTTTGCTTTTCGGTAGACATATTTGATGTAAGTTGTTGATTGCTGATCATTTGTGTAACTAATATTTGTGCCTGATATTTTTAATTTGTACTTGGAATAATTTTTAATAAAGGAGCAAAAGGAGTGGAAGAAAGGTGCTTGTTTGTGCATTGATAAGCAGACTAAAGACGGCATTAACGATAAGTATTAAAATATGCACTTCTAAAAGCCTATTTCACACCATAGCCTGATGAATTTGCAAGATAACTTTTCTTTCATTTTGATTTTGACACAAAATGTAAATGTGGATTGATGTTTCAGCATTGTCTCAATGAAGAGTTTAGTGTTCGACTAGCCATGTGTGACACGCACACACAGTTACAAGACTGCTAGAGTTAGCAGCAGGTGGATGAGCAATATCCAACGTTGTAGTACAGATGAAGACTGAGCTGGAATGTGAAGCTAACTGAAGCCGGTTAACTTCAGAAAACCCTGAGTACATCTATCTTGATTTAGTTTAATCTCGTTCCCAGACACTTCCGCCCCAAATGCACTGTGTATGCAATAGCCTGGGGACGAGGTTAGATTTAATCAAAAGTTTTGCCAATACACATTCTATTGCACATGCCATTAGGTTCAAGGTAATGAAGCTAGATGTCCAGTCTGAGAAGAAAGCTCAAACCAGGTAAATTGCCAATTTAGGTTATAAGACAAGAACACAAGCATTTAAATGTAATCATCTTCCCTCCCCACTAGAACAACTGTTACAAACAGAAGTGAATAAGTAAACACTTCAATGCAGAACAGTAATAACTACAAAAGTACTATTCCTATAAAAGAACAAGACAAACGCTTTAATGAAAGCATGCAAATCAAATCAAATGTATTTGTCACATACACATGGTTAGCAGATGTTAATGCAAGTGTAGTGAAATGCTTGTGCTTCTAGTTCCGACCATGCAGTAATATCTAACAAGTAATCTAACCTAAAAATTCCACAACAACTACCTTATACACACAAGTGTAAAAGAATGAATACGAATATGTACATAAAAATATATGAATGAGTGATGGCCGAACTGCATAGGCAAGATGCAGTAGATGGTATAGAGTACAGTATATAGATATGAGATGAGTAATGTAGGGTATGTAAACATTATATAAGTGGCATTGTTTAAAGTGGCTAGTGATACATTACATCAAGATGGCAAGATGCAGTAGATGGTATGGCGTACAGTATATACATATGAGATGAGTAATGTAGGGTATGAAAACATTATATAAAGTGGCATTGTTTAAAGTTGTTAGTCATACATTTAATTACATCAAGATGGCAAGATGCAGTAGATGGTATAGCGTACAGTATACACATATGAGATGAGTAATGTAGGGTACATAAGCATTATATAATATAAAGTGGCTAGTGATAAATTGATTACATTATTAAAGTGGCTGGAGTTGAGTCAGTACGTTGGTAGCAGCCACTCAATATTAGTGATGGTTGTTTAACAGTCTAATGGCCTTGAGATAGAAGCTGTTTTTCAGTCTCTCGGTCCCCACTTTGATGCACCTGTACTGACCTCGCCTTCTGGATGATAGCGGGGTGAACAGGCAGTGGCTCGGGTGCTTGTTGTCCTTGATGATCTTTTTGGCCTTCCTGTGACATCGGGTGGTGTAGGTGTCCTGGAGGGCAGGTAGTTTGCACCCGGTGTTGCATTGTGCAGACCTCACTACCCTCTGGAGAGCCTTCCGGTTATGGGCGGAGCAGCTGCCGTACCAAGCGGTGATACAGCCCGACTGGATGCTCTCGATTGTGCATCTGTAAAGGTTTGTGAGTGTTTTTGGTGACAAGCCGAATTTCTTCAGCCTCCTGAGGTTGAAGAGGCACTGCTGCACCTTCTTCACCATGCTGTCTGTGTGGGTGGACCATTTCAGTTTGTCCGTGATGTGTACGCCGAGGAACTTAAAACTCTCCACCCTCTCCACTACTGTCCCCAATGTAGATAGGGGGCTGCTCCCTCTGCTGTTTCCTGAAGTCCATGATAATCTCCTTTGTTTTGTTGACATTGAGTGTGAGGTTATTTTCCAGACACCACACTCCGAGGGCCGTCACCTCCTCCCTGTAGGCCGTCTAGTCGTTGTTGGTAATCAAGCCTACCACTGTAGTGTCGTCTGCAAACACACTGTAGTGTCACCTCCAACTCATGATTGAGTTGGAGGCGTGCATGGCCACGCAGTCATGGGTAAACAGGGAGTACAGGAGAGGGCTGAGAACGCACCCTTGTGGGGACCCAGTGTTGAGGATCAGCAGGTGTGCTGCGTTATGCTGCAGTTATAATACATTGTAAGACTTGTCATGAGCATGTACTCCCTTATAATGACTTAGAATGATTAGTTATATATCCTTAGCTATACTGGCAGACTGTAAGTAAAGTGGTAACAGAAGACTTACCACATGCTGCAATAATGGCTCTTCAACACAAAACAATGTTACTTCACATTAAACAAGTTCTAAATGTACTGTAGTCATTCGGCTATATGGTAACTCAGTTACTACAGCCGGACAATGGGTTCCATGTGGGTGGGAGGTCATATTAGGTTACTACAGTATGTTTGTTTACTCCTCTTACTCTCAATAACTGTAGGAATTTTATTTGAGCCTCTGTGTGTACATATTGTCATACCCTGATCTGTTTCACCTGTCTTTGTGCTTGTCTCCACCCCCTCCCCTCTTCCCCATTATCCCCAGTGTATTTATACCTGTGTTCTCTGTTTGTTTCCAGTTCATCTTGTCAGGTCTAACCAGCATGTTTTCCCATTTCCCTGCTTTCTCAGGTTCTGCTACCTTGTTTTCCCGGTTCTGACCATTCTGCCTGCCCTGACCCCCATCATGCCTGCCATTCTGTACCTGCCTGACTCTGACACGTTTACAAACCTCTGCCTGTCCTGATCCTGAGCCTGCCAGCTGTTTTGTATCTTTTTGACTCTGCCCTGGATTACGGACCTCTGCCTGCCGTTGACCTGTCTTTTGCCTGTCTCCTGTTTGGGTCAATAAACATCTGTGACTCTAGCTGTCTGCTAGAGTTCTGATACATACTGTATCAGTATAACTTTCCTCATATGGAATATAACAATAAAAAATGGATGTTCCTGCAGGTTTGTGCATGAAAAACACATTGTAGCTGGTAGCTAGATGGTTACATCCCAAATAGCACCCTATTCCCTATGTCCCAGGTCAAAAGTAGGTCTGGCCTTTTTTTACTCTCATGTTATGTCATTACTTTGCACTGTGAGTGTGCCCCATTGACACACCATCTGTCTCACTGTGACAGAGAGTGTGGAACCCATTTTTTTTGGCAGCACCCCTCTCTGTGATGTTGATTTTGCTGCCTTGTGGTGGTGGTAGGCATGCTCTTGGCGGGATCTCTTTGGTGGACGTCCCATTATTAGTGCCCCGCTTCCTCCCAGGACCGTCTTCCTCCTCACCACAGAAGTTGGCTATATGCCTATTTGTGTTGAGGTCTGCGATGCCAGGCGTGAATCCTCATCACCGCCGATGCTGCGCTGTTAAATTGACCAAATGTCGGTTATCCTCTTGTAGGACGCCACTATGGTTTTAATGGACTCCTTGGAGGATGGATCGTTCTTTCTTCTCATCAGATCCTCAACCATCTCCTCAAAGTCCTCATCCAGCCAAGGGTCTTCCAGGCCATCTTGTTCATCAATCTGTGTTTGCGGGGTCTCCCTTGTCTGTATCTCTGTTTGATGACGAAAAGGGAAAATAGTGGTAATATACACAATGTGTATTGTACATGACTTTGTCTCGTCCACAGTACTCCCGAACAAGATAATGTATTTCTCACTCGCAGTCCTTCACAGACACCCTTTACAAGGTATAGTCTGTTCTAACTCAAGTCCCATAAACCATCCTTCTGGGATTTTGTTCTCCTTGTTGGAGGATAGTGTTGACATGTACAGTACACTTAAGATTGGCAGCAATTAAATGCACAAATAACAGTAGTACAATGGCAGTAGTTCAACGGTGAATGCAGTACGATGATTAGATATAGGCTTAATTATTATAATCGGTCAATACCAGAGTTGTTCTGAGTGATCGACTGATTGTGCAAATATTCCTCACTCATGTCAAATGATGGTGAAGATTGTAAAATACGTGTGTCTATCTGATAAAACATCTTCCTTGCAAAAGGTAAGGAGGTAGGGAGGAAGTTGTCGCTTGTGAGTTTGAAGGCTGGTGCTTGCATGGCCAGCCAGTTTTTCCAATTGGGCAAGTGCATATGGCCATGCTCACGTTGTACGTCTGCACTTTGGAGAGACTAGAGGCATTCATGTTCGTCTTTTTTTGACCATATATTTTTTGACCATTAAAATAACATCAAATTGATCAGAAATACAGTGTAGCTGTAGCATGGTTCGTTCTGCGTTTTGTAATTTAAGGAGGACACTGCCACAACTGGAGGTCTGCTTGTTGGATTTTTATTTGTCCTGCGCACGAAGAGACTGCGTACAAGATGTTAGCCCTTGATGCAGTCACAGCTCTCAGGCACCTCGCTAACTGAAGGTCAGGCAAGAAAGAGCAACCAAAAACAAATAACAGGTGCTGCGTGCACACATTCAGTGCACAACAGCACACAACAATACAATACAAGTAAAAAGAGATACAACATAATTCGGACAAAATAAAATACATACATGTGCACGAAGAGACAACGTACAAGATGTTAGCCCCTGGCACAGTCACAACTCTCAGGCACCTGCGCGAGCACATGGGAACTCACTCAAACACTGTCCCAAGTACCCACACGTTACAATAGGTACCCTAGCTAGCGAGCTCGATAAAACTTTTTTTTTTAAATCTGGTAACTTTCGCAAAATTCCCTGCTTTTGGAATTGGAGGGAATAAGTAGGATTTCTGGAATACCTGGGGATTTTGGGAAAGTTACTGGACTTTTGCAACCGTGGTCCCAGGGGACTAAACTGTGTGCATGTTTTTATTCCTACCCAGCACAAACATCTCATTCAACTAATTGTGGCCTTCAATTTAGTTGAGTGAAGTGCTGGAACAAAAACATGTACACTCCTGTGTAAACTGAGACTGTCTTGACTACTATTGTCTAAATACAGGTACTGTATTTTATTTTGCTAATCCATGCAGGTTTTTCATCTGATTTCCAAGCAGCCTGGTGGAGATAGACGCAACCATACTCCGAGGCAGGACATTTCTCGGCATCCAGGTTAAAGCCTGCTGCCATCAAGAACATGGCGCGCCCCATGTCAGTGTCAGTAAGTTTGCGCATTTTACACCATTCCATTGGTCCTTATGTGAAATCTCCACACACCCGGGGCACCGGGCCATGCAAAACGAACTGGCCCAGTAAGAGGGAAAGTTACAGACATGAAGATACAACTTCAACCATAGAGTAAGGCTGCTTTCAAATCGTGAGGTGAGGCAAAACACTGCTCTACGTTTACAATGGATACGTATTTGCAACTTTTACAACGGCCTCCCCCAGCACACTCCTCATATTGAGTTTCTGCATCTTTTACACATAATTTGTCTGATTTAAAGTCCTCAATCATCAACATGTTAACTCACTTGCTCTTTTTTTCAAGCACACAGTACTTCTATCCATCTCTCTCCAGGTGCTACAGAGACAGAATATTCCAAGGACTTCCAGAGCCTTCTGACCAACTACCTGCAATGTCTCTGGAGCACAGGGAAGTAGGCTGCACTCGTAATAATATAATTATGCACCTTCACTATTACTGTCCGTGTGTCTGTGTGATATAGCATAAAATCAAGGGTCACTGGGTGGATTTACTGAACTTCAAAACTCATGCGTTTTGTCACCAAAGCCCCATACACTACCCACCATTGCGACCTGTACACTCTCGTTGGTTGGCCCTCGCTTCATACTCGTCGACAAACCCACTGGCTACAGGTTATCTACAAGTCTCTGCTAGGTAAAGCCCCGCCTTATCTCAGCTCACTGGTCACCATAGCAGCACCCACTCGTAGCATGCGCTCCAGCATGTATATCTCACTGGTCACAGAGGGTCAAAAGCCAATTCCTCTTTGGCCGCCTTTCCTTCCAGTTCTCTGCTGCCAATGACTGGAACGAACTGCAAAAATCTCTGAAGCTGGAGACTCATATCTCCCTCACTAGCTTTAAGCACCAGCTGTCAGAGCAGCTCACAGATCACTGCACCTGTACATAGCCCATCTGTAAACAGCCCATCTATCTACCTACCTCATCCCCATACTGTATTTATTTATTTATCTTGCTCCTTTGCACCCCAGTATCTCTACTTGCACATTCATCTTCTGCACATCTACCATTCCAGTGTATAATTGCTATATTGTAATTACTTCACCACCATGGCCTATTTATTGCCTTATCTTACCTCATTTGCACTCACTGTATATAGACTTTTTGTTTTCTTTTGTTCTACTGTATGTTTTGTTTATTCCATGTGTAACTCTGTGTTGTTGTATGTGTCGAATTGCTACGCTTTATCTTGGCCAGGTCGCAGTTGCAAATGAGAACTTGTTCTCAACTAGCCTACCTGGTTAAATAAAGGTGAAATAAAAATAAAAATTAAATAAATGCTCTCTCCCTCAAAAAGTCTCCCAGACTTGAATAAAAACGAACATGTGTCCTTCCTCCGTCCCCATGTGATTCTGCTGGGCCATGGAACTCTAGACCAGCACAACAAAAAACCTGCCACCCTGTTGTCAGCTGTCAGCATGCCATTCCCTGAGGAAGGATGCAACGGTCAAGGCTTTCAATGACCGAATTTGGGGAATGACTAAATGCAATAAAGCTGTGTAAATGACACATGCTCATTTTTAATAGTTAGGTTACAAAATAATAACTTATCGCAGCCTGTTGGTCTTCACATTTTTACTTATTATGGTAACTTAAATTATTGATGTTTATCTTCAAGACAACACTTAGAGCTTATGATTAAAAAGTTCTAAAAATCAAGTCTCATGACCAGGGTGAATATATACAGGGGGTACTGAGTCAATGTGAGGGGTTACAGGTCAGTCGAGGTAATTGAGGCAATATATACATGTACAGTACAGGTAGGGGTAAATTGACTATGCATAGATAATAAACAGCGAGCCGCAGCAGCAGGGGTCAAGGCAAATAGTCTTGGTAGCCATTTTATTTTATTAATAATATCCGAAACATACAATATACTTGCAGTGAAGCCGCTCAACCAGTAGACCACACCAGTCATCCAACAGACTCCGATTCAGAGCGACACAGAGAAGCATCCAGGGTCAATGCCCTGCTCAAGGGCACTTTGACAGATCTCCCACCAGGCCAAAAAACGTGAACCCGAACCCTCCAAGATCCCCCCACAGTTCCCCAATAGCTGTCCCCCAGCCATCCGAGACCCCCCCAAGAAGAAAATAAAAAATACAATTAATTCCATTCCCCAACCCCAAGAAGCCCCCAATGCACCAACATCCAAGAAAATTAACTAAAGAGAAAAAAGAAAAAGATAGAAGAAAACAGCAAACAGTGTGTTCTTGTATGCGTTTCTTTGAATGAGTGTGTACAAACACCTGCACGGCATCAGCCTCAGGCAAACCGGCATCAGCTGTAAAAACACTGCCCCTCAGTGTCATTCAAACAAACTTTTTATTATTTTTTACTTTTATCTTTGACCGTCATTCTATCTCCCGCACAGAAACTCCACTCCCACTTGTCTCCAATTCCACATTCCAACCCTCAGCTTCCCTCAGCCATTGTATTAATTGTTCAGCAGTCTCATGGCTTGGGGGTAGAAGCTGTCAAGGAGTCTTTTCTACCTAGACTTGGCGCTCCAGTATCGCTTGCCGTGCGGTAGCAGAGAGAACAGTCTATGACTTGGATCGCTGGAGTCTGAAAATGTTTTGGGCCTTCCTCTGAACCACCTAATATAGAGCTCCTGGATGGCAGGAAGCTTGGCCCTAGTGATGTACTGGGCCATACGCACTACCCTCTGTAGCGCCTTGCCGAGCAATCTTCAAACCAGGCGGTGATGCAACCGGTCAGGATGCTCTCGATGGAACAGCTGTAGAAAATGTTGAGGATCTGGGGACCCATGCCAGTCTCCTGGGGACCCATGCCAGTCTACTTCACGACTGTCTTGGTGTATTTGGACAATGGTAGCTTTTTGGGGATGTGATTCAGAGGATGAATGGACAAGACAAAAGATTTAAGTGCCGTTGAATGGGGTAT
Source organism: Salmo trutta (assembly GCF_901001165.1). NCBI lineage: Eukaryota > Metazoa > Chordata > Actinopteri > Salmoniformes > Salmonidae > Salmo > Salmo trutta. Next base: position 18,688,253 of record NC_042977.1, read on the forward strand.
GGTAGTAGCTGCCAGGCGCACCAGTTTTTGTGTCAAGAACTGCAGGGGGCCTTGTAAGCATCCCAAAAGGGGGAGTAACAGAGTTCAAGCGTTTTAGCAGCGCAAGTACCACAGTCAATATGTTGATAGAACTTCGGTAGCGTTTTCCTCAAATTTGCTTTGGTAAAATCTCCAGCTACAATAAATGCGGCATCAGGATTTCCAGTTTGCTCAAAGTGCAGTGTAGTTCCTTGAGGGCCATCGTGGTATCGGCTTGATGGGGAATATACCCAAAGAGAATTCTCTTGGGAGGTAATATACGGTCAGCATTTGATTGTGAGGTATTCTAGGTCTTCAATCTGGTCTTTGATATGGAGAGTGTACAAAACATTAGGAACTCCTTCCTAACATTGAGTTGCACCCCCTTTTGCCCTCAGAAAAGCCTTAATTCATCAGGGCATGGACTACAAGGTGTTGAAAGCATTCCTCTGGGATGCTGGCCCATGTTGACTCCAATGCTTCCCACAGTTGTGTCAAGTTGGATGGATGTCCTTTGGGTGGTGGGGCACCACTTTGGTTTTAGAAGTGGGGGGACATAACCTGACGGGGTATCTGGGGGTCCTCCCTCAGAATTTCTTAAGGCATCTTAAGCTAATTTCCTGCATTTTTACACAATCCAATATGCCGTCTTTATTTTGCTTACGTAAATGTGAAAATGCCCACAGTCATCAAGCTAGGTAAGAGATCATTATTAATTATGTTTACGTGATTAATAAGAAGAATTAGATCAAAGGTAATTCAATAATACATATCGTGTTGCACCTTTAACCAATATCCTAACAAATGAATAACTCTTGAAAAAATACAAAGAATTTTGATTGTCTTTATTAACACATCCTCTATATCAAATTTCAGCCAGACATTTTATTCCCGTGGGAAAGGTTTGGAAACAAATAAAACACACAAAAAATACACATACACCTCAAATATACCTTAACACACAGAAACAGCAACTCCTCAATATAATGAATCTCATAGGCCTAATAGTACTGTAGAGCTCTTTTTACTTGCACACAATATAGCCGGGTCCACCACCCTGCTGTGCCCCAACACACCCCACTCAGTGTTAGGATCTTAGTGAAACATTCATTTATTGGTTTTGGGTGTGTTAGGCCAAGGCCAGAGGGACAACCCTGGTATCACACCTGACATGGGCATGTTTTGAATACACTCCTTTAGTTGTACTGTATTCCATATAAGGCATCCAGACCTTATGAAAGTTGCCCAGTATACCCTTAATCTTGTAATAAATCAAATCTAGTGATACATAACTTGACATTGTGGAAGGATAACCAACCTTCCAATTAATGTCAATGCATTTCTTAGTCGCTATAAATGCTTGTTTACAAAGTTTCTTCAGATAACAGTCTCCAGTATCAACATTTCCAAGCAAACAAATACAGGGAGAAGGGAGAATCTGTAGACATGCTGAGATAAAATAGCATACTCCTTTTTCAGAATTCATCCAGCCTTCACAAGACCATAACCTATGCAAATATGTCCACCTCCAGCAGAGGAATGACATTTCTGAGTGCTATGGATGGTCTTAAACTGCAGTAATTTATGTCTGAGATGACATGAACATGACTGGTAATTCAACCATATCTGTATCCATTCATCATCATCAATAGCTTCTAACAGGTATTCTTCACATTTTTGTTTAACATAATTTGTGCCATCAGGAAAAGCCTCTATCAACCCTTGATACAGTTTGGGAATTAACTTTGGTTTGTCAGACTGCCTTAAAATAGCATCTGGCTTGTCCAGTGTTTGCTGCACAGAGAGAATAAAGTGCTGAACATGCAAAAAATCACCTCAACTCCGTAACAGACTGGTCTTCCCTGGCTGCCTGACCCTGCTGAGACCCCTGTCACCATCTGATCCTCTTAAGATGAGGAATGACAATGGTGTACATTATACATTATATTATCCAAGAATAGAATCAATGGTTCAATAATTGATATAACCATTATTCACAGATCCCAGACTGTAGTTTTAAGCTTAAATTGCTGCCTTGTAGCTACTGTAGGTCTACCCGTCAATTCAAGATGGAACTTTGTATCATTCACTGATATTGTTAATATACTACAAAATTCACCTAAGCTCCGTAGACTGATCTTCCCTGGCTGCCTGATCCTGCTAATGGCCCGTGTACAGTACTGCCGGTGCCGCACGGTGAAACACCACTTTCCATTCATTTTCAATGGAAGGAAAGTGGTGAGAAGCGGAGTGGGTGGAAACCGTTGGGTGGCGGAGACCGTTGGGTGGCGCAAACATGGCAATTTCCCAACTTTATGTAAATCACCAGCGGCGACCACTGATCGAATGGTTCCCATGACGAATTTGACGCTATGCGACCCAACACTGGAGACTTTCTTCAGCAAAGACTGCAGACAAAAATACTAGGATGGAAGCAAATGTAAGTAATTATAATGTGATAATGGCGCCGGAGGGGATGGCAGCCGTTTACGGGCTCCTAACTGTGCTTTTTTATTTGTTTTTTAGCATTGTTTGTAACTCATTTTGTACATAATGTTACTGCTACCATCTCTCATGACCGAAAAGAGCTTGTGGACATCAGAACAGCAATTAAAAAGACGGAGAGTAATGGGGAGGAGGCCAGGGTGCCTTGTAAGAATACACCGACAAGTAGGTAAACGACCACTACCCTCCGTATTATTGGGCAACGTGCAATCATTGGAAAACACACTGGACTATCTATGATTAAGACTATCCTACCAATGGGACATTAAAAACTGTAATATCATATGTTTCACTGAGACGTGGCTAAATGACGACACGGACAATATAGAGCTGGCAGGCTTCTCCGTGCATCGGCAGGACAAAGCAGCTACTACGTCTGGTAAGACGAGAGGGGTCGCCCAGTCCTGTCCCTTTGGCAATAACTGCTGGTGCGCGAAGTCTAATATTAAAGAAGTCTCGAAGTATTGCTCGCCTGAGGTAGAATACCTCATGATAAGCTGTAGACAATGAAATAGGGTGCAGGCCAGGCAGCAGGCTGTTAGCCAGCCTGCCAGCTTAGTGGAGTCTGCCACTAGCACAGTCAGTGTAGTCAGCTCAGCTATCCCCATTGAGACCGTGTCTGTGCCTCAATCTAGGTTGGGCAAAATTAAAGATGGCGGTGTTCGCTTTAGCAATCTCACTAGTATAAAGACCTCCTCCATTCCTGCCATTATTGAAAGAGATTGTGATACCTCACATCTCAAAATAGGACTACTTAATGTTAGATCCCTCACTTCAAAGGCAGTTATAGTCAATGAACTAATCACTGATCATAATCTTGATGTGATTGGCCTGACTGAAACATGGCTTAAGCCTGATGAATTTACTGTGTTAAATGAGGCCTCACCCCCTGGTTACCCTAGTGACCATATCCCCAGCGCATCCCGCAAAGGCAGAGGTGTTGCTAACATTTATGATAGCAAATTTAAATTTACCCCCAAAAAAACAACAACGACGTTTTCGTCTTTTGAGCTTCTAGTCATGAAATCTATGCAGCCTACTCAATCACTTTTTATAGCTACTGTTTACAGGCCTCCTGGGCCATATGCAGCGTTCCTCACTGAGTTCCCTGAATTCCTATCGGACCTTGTAGTCATCGCAGATAATATTCAAATTTTTGGTGACTTTAGTATTCACATGGAAAAGTCCACAGACCCACTCCAAAAGGCTTTCGGAGCCATCATCGACTCAGTGGGTTTTGTCCAACATGTCTCTGGACCTACTCACTGTCACAGTCATACTCTGGACCTAGTTTTGTCCCATGGAATAAATGTTGTGGATCTTAATGTTTTTCCTCATAATCCTGGACTATCGGACCACCATTTTATTACTTTCGCAATCGCAACAAATAATCTGCTCAGACCCCAACCAAGAAGCATTAAAAGTCGTGCTATAAATTCTCAGACAACCCAAAGATTCCTTGATGCCCTTCCAGACTCCCTCTGCCTACCCAAGGACGTCGGAGGACAAAAATCAGTTAACCACCTAACCGAGGAACTCAATTTAACCTTGCGCAATACCCTAGATGCAGTTGCACCCCTAAAAACTAAAAACATTTTTCATAAGAAACTAGCTCCCTGTTATACAGAAAATACACGAGCTCTGAAGCAAGCTTCCAGAAAATTGGAACGGAAATGGCGCCACACCAAACTGGAAGTCTTCCGACTAGCTTGGAAAGACAGTACCGTGCAGTATCGAAGAGCCCTCACTGCTGCTCGTTCATCCTATTTTCCAACTTATTAATTGAGGAAAATAAGAACAATCCGAAATTTATTTTTGATACTGTCGCAAAGTTAACTAAAAAGCAGCATTCCCCAGGAGAGGATGGCTCTCACTTCAGCAGTGAGGAATTCATGAACTTCTTTGAGGAAAAGATCATCAGAAAGCAAATTACGGACTCCTCTTTAAATCTGCGTATTCCACCAAAGCTCCGTTGTCCTGAGTCTGCACAACCCTGCCAGGACCTAGGATCAAGGGAGACACTAAAGTGTTTTAGTACTATATCTCTTGACACAATGATGAAAATAATCATGGCCTCTAAACCTTCAAGCTGCATACTGGACCCTATTCCAACTAAACTACTGAAAGAGCTGCTTTCTGTGCTTGGCCCTTCTATGTTGAACATAATAAACGGCTCTCTATCCACTGGATGTGTACCAAACTCACTAAAAGTGGCAGTAATAAAGCCTCTCTTGAAAAAGCCTACTCTTGACCCAGAAATTATAAAAAACTATCGGCCTATATCGAATCTTCCATTCCTCTCAAAATGTTTTGAAAAAGCTGTTACGCAGCAACTCACTGCCTTCCTGAAGACAAACAATGTACACGAAACGCTTCAGTCTGGTTTTAGACCCCATCATAGCACTGAGACTGCACTTGTGAAGGTGGTAAATTACCTTTTAATGATGTCAGACCGACGTTCTGCGTCTGTCCTCGTGCTCCTAGATCTTAGTGCTGCTTTTGATACCATCGATCACCACATTCTTTTGGAGAGATTGGAAACCCAGATTGGTCTACATGGACAAGTTCTGGCCTGGTTTAGGTCTTATCTGTCGGTAAGATATCAGTTTGTCTCTGTGAATGGTTTGTCCTCTGACAAATCAACTGTAAATTTCGGTGTTCCTCAAGGTTCCGTTTTAGGACCACTATTGTTTTCACTATATATTTTACCTCTTGGGGATGTCATTCGAAAACATAATGTTAAATTTCACTGCAATGCGGATGACACATTTCAATGAAACATGGTGAAGCCCCAAAATTGTCCTCGCTAGAAGCCTGTGTCTCAGACATAAGGAAGTGGATGGCTGCAAACTTTCTACTCTTAAACTCGGACAAAACAGAGATGCTTGTTCTAGGTCCCAAGAAACAAAGAGATCTTCTGTTGAATCTGACAAGTAATCTGGATGGTTGTACAGTCGTCTCAAATAAAACTGTGAAGGACCTCGGCGTTACTCTGGACCCTGATCTCTCTTTTGAAGAACATATCAAGACTGTTTCAAGGACAGCTTTTTTCCATCTACGTAACATTGCAAAAATCTGAAACTTTCTGTCCAAAAATGACGCAGAAAAATTAATACATGCCTTTGTTACTTCTAGGTTGGACTACTGCAATGCTCTACTTTCCGGCTACCTGGAAAAAGCACTAAATAAACTTCAGTTAGTGCTAAATACGGCTGCTAGAATCCTGACTAGAACCAAAAAATGTGATCATATTACTCCAGTGCTAGCCTCCCTACACTGGCTTCCCGTTAAGGCAAGGGCTCATTTCAAGGTTTTACTGCTAACCTACAAAGCATTACATGGGCTTGCTCCTACCTATCTTTCCGATTTGGTCCTGCCGTACATACCTACACGTACGCTACGGTCACAAGATGCGGGCCTCCTAATTGTTCCTAGAATTTCTAAGCAAACAGCTGGAGGCAGGGCTTTCTCCTATAGAGCTCAATTTTTATGGAATGGTCTGCCTACCCATGTGAGAGACGCAGACTCAGTCTCAACCTTTAAGTCTTTACTGAAGACATATCTCTTCAGTAGGTCCTATGATTAAGTGTAGTCTGGCCCAGGGGTGTGAAGGTGAACGGAAAGGCTGGAGCAACGAACCGCCCTTGCTGTCTCTGCCTGGCCGGTTTCCCCTCTTTCCACTGGGATTCTCTGCCTCTACCCCTATTACGGGGGCTGAGTCACTGGCTTACTGGTGTTCTTCCATGCCGTCCCTGGGAGGGGTGTGTCACTTGAGTGGGTTGAGTCACTGACGTGGTCTTCCTGTCTGGGTTGCCTCCCCCCTTGGGCTGTGCCGTGGCGGAGATCTTTGTGGGCTATACTCGGCCTTGTCCCGGGATGGTATGTTGGTGGTTGGAGATATCCCTCCAGTGGTGTGGAGGCTGTGCTTTGGCAAAGTGGGTGGGGTTATATCCTACCTGTTTGGCCCTGTCCGGGGGTTTCATCGGATGGGGCCACAGTGTCTCCTGACCCCTCCTGTCTCAGCCTCCAGTATTTATGCTGCAGTAGTTTATGTGTCGGGGAGCTAGGGTCAGTCTGTCACATCTGGAGTATTTCTCTTGTCTTTTCCGGTGTCCTGTGTGAATTTAAATATGCTCTCTCTAATTGTCTCTTTCTCTTTCTTTCTTTCTTTCTCTCTCTCAGAGGACCTGAGCCCTAGGACCATGCCTCAGGACTACCTGGCTTGATGACTCCTTGCTGTCCCCAGTTCACCTGGCCATGCTGCTGCTCCAGTTCCAACTGTTCTGCCTGCAGCTATGGAACCCTGACCTGTTCACCGGACGTGCTACCTGTCCCAGACCTGCTGGAACCCTGACCTATTCGCCGGACGTGCTACCTGTCCCAGACCTGCTGTTTTCAACTCTCTAGAGACAGCGGGAGCGGTAGAGATACTCTCAAAGATCAGCCATGAAAAAGCCAACTGACACTTACTCTTGTGTTACTGACTTGTTGCACCCTCGACAACTACTATGATTATTTGACAATGCTGGTCATTTATGAACATTTGAACATCTTGGCCATGTGCTGTTATAATCTCCACCCGGCACAGCCAGAAGAGGACTGGCCACCCCTCATAGCCTGGTTCCTCTCTAGGTTTCTTCCTAGGTTTTGGCCTTTCTAGGGAGTTTTTCCTAGCCACCGTGCTTCTACACCTGCATTGCTTGCTGTTTGGGGTTTTAGGCTGGGTTTCTGTACAGCACTTTGTGATATCAGCTGATGTAAGAAGGGCTATATAAATACATTTGAATTGATTTGATTTAGACCACACTAACTACCAGGAGAGTTCTCATCTATATTATTCATAGCCGTCTATTTACCACCACAAACCGATGCTGGCACTAAGACCGCACTCAAATAGCTGTATAAGGCCATAAGCAAACAAGAAAATGCTCATCCAGAAGCCGCGCTCCTAGTGGCCAGTGACTTTAATACAGGCAAACTTAAATCTGTTTTACCACATTTCTTCCAGCATGTCACATGTGCAACCAGAGGAAAAAAACTCTAGACCACCTTTACTCCACACACAGAGATGTATACAAAGCTCTCCCTCGCCCTCAATTTGGCAAATCTGACCATAATTCTATCCTACTGATTCCTGCTTACAAGCAAAGAACTAAAGCAGGAAGTACCAGTGACTCACTCAATACGGAAGTGGTGAGATGACGCAGATGCTACACTACATAACTGTTTTGCTAACACAGACTGGAAAATGTTCCGGGATTCATCCAATGGCATTGAGTGTACCACCTCAGTTACCGGCTTCATCAATAAGTGCATCGATGACGGTGTCCCCACAGTTACCGTATGTAAATATTCCAACCAAAAGCCATGGAATACAGGCAACATCCGCACCGAGCTAAAGGATAGAGCTTCCGCTTTCAAGGAGCGGGACACCACTATGCCCTCAGACGAACCATCAAACAGGCAAAGCATCAATACAGGACTAAGACTGAATCCTACTACATCTGCTCTGACACTCATTGGATGTGTCAGGGCTTGAAAACTATTATGGACTACAAAGGGAAAGCCAGTTGTGAGCTGCCCAGTGACGTGAGCCTACCAGACGAGCGAAATGCCTTTTATGCTCGCTTTGAGGCAAGCAACAATGAAGCATGCATGAGAACACCAGCTCTTCCAGACAACTGTGTGATCATGCTCTTCATAGCCGATGTGAACAAGACCTGTGAGCAAGTGTGAGCAAGACCAAAACTGGCAAGTGTATTCACTGACATTTTCAACCTCTCCTTTCCCTGACTGACTTTGTAATGCCTACATGTTCCAAACAGACCACCATAGTCCCTGTGCCCAAGAAAGCGAAGGTAACCTGCCTAAATGATTACCGCCCCGTAGCACTCACGTCGGTAACCATGAAGTGCTTTGAAAGGCTGGTCATGGCTTACATCAACACCATCATGCCGGAAACCCTAGACCCACTCCAATTCGCATACTGCACTAACAGATCCATAGATGACACAATCTACTCCCTGTTCACCCATGACTGCGTGGCCAAGCATGACTCCAACACCATCATTAAGTTTGCTGATGACACAACAGTGGTAGGCCTGATCATCGACAACGATGAGACAGCCTATAGGGTGGAGGTGAGAGACCTGGCAGTGTGGTGCCAGGACAACAACCTCTCCCTCAATGTGAGCAAGACAAAGGAGCTGATCATGGACTACAGGAAAACAGGCCCCCATTAACATTAACGAGGCTGAATTGGAGATGGTTGAGAGTTAAGTTACTTGGTGTCCACATCACCAATGAACTATCTGCCATGCCCTGATTTGTTTCACCTGTCTTCGTGCTTGTCTCCACCCCCCTCCAGGCGTCGCCCATCTTCCCCATTATCCCCTGTGTACAATCGTGGCCAAAGGTTTTGAGAATGACACAAATATTAATTTCCACAAAGTCTGCTGCCTCAGTGTCTTCAGATATTTTGTCAGATGTTACTATGGAATACAGAAGTATAATTACAGCACTTCATAAGTGTCAAAGGCTTTTATTGACAATTACATGAAGTTGATGCAGAGTCAATATTTGCAGTGTTGACCCTTCTTTTTCAAGACCTCTGCAATCCACCCTGGCATGCTGTCAATTAACTTATGGGCCACATCCTGACTGATGGCAGCCCATTCTTGCATAATCAATGCTTGGAGTTTGTCAGAATTTGGGGGGTTTTGTTTGTCCACCCACCTCTTGAGGATTGACCACAAGTTCTCAATGGGATTAAGGTCTGGGGAGTTTCCTGGCCATGGACCCAAAATATCGATGTTTTGTTCCCCAAGCCACTTAGTTATCACTTTTGCCTTATGGCAAGGTGCTCCATCATGCTGGAAAAGGCATTGTTCGTCACCAAACTGTTCCTGGATGGTTGGGAGAAGTTGCTCTCGGAGGAAGTGTTGGTACCATTCATTATTCATGGCTGTGTTCTTAGGCAAAATTGTGAGTGAGCCACTCCCTTGGCTGAGAAGCAACCGCACACAAGAATGGTCTCAGGATGCTTTACTGTTGGCATGACACAGGACTGATGGTAGCGCTCACCTTGTCTTCTCCGGACAAACTTTTTTCCGGATGCCCCAAACAATCGGAAAGGGGATTAATCAGAGAAAATGACTTTACCCCAGTCCTCAGCAGTCCAATCCCTGTACCTTTTTCAGAAGATCAGTCTGTCCCTGATGTTTTTCCTTTGCTGCCCTTCTTGACACCAGGCCATCCTCCAAAAGTCTTCGCCTCACTGTGCATGCAGATGCACTCACACCTGCCTGCTGCCATTCCTGAGCAAGCTCTGTACTGGTGGTGCCCCGATCCCGCAGCTGAATCAACTTTAGGAGACGGTCTTGGTGCTTGCTGGACTTTCTTGGGCGCCCTGAAGCCTTCTTCACAACAATTGAACCGCTCTCCTTGATGTTCTTGATGATCCGATAAATGGTTGATTTAGGTGCAATCTTACTGGCAGCAATATCCTTGCCTGTGAAGCCCTTTTTGTGCAAAGCAATGATGGCGGCACATGCTTCCTTGCAGGTAACCATGTTTGACAGAGGAAGAACAATGATTCCAAGCACCACCCTCCTTTTGAAGCTTACAGTCTGTTATTCAAACTCAATCAGCATGACAGAGTGATCTCCAGCCTTGTCCTCGTCTACACTCACACCTGTGTGTTCGAGAGAATCACTGACATGATTTCAGCTGGTCCTTTTGTAGCAGGGCTGAAATGCAGTGGAAATGTTTTTTGGGGATTCAGTTCATTTGCATGGCAAAGAGGGACTTTGCAATTAATTGCAATTCGTCTGATCCCTCTAAATAACATTCTGGAGTATATGCAAATTGCCATCATACAAATTGAGGCTGCAGACTTTGAAAATTAATATTTGTGTCATTCTCAGAACTTTTGGCCACGACTGTACTTATACCTGCATTTTCTGTTAGTCTGTTGCCAGTTTGTCTTGTTTGTCAAGCTTACCGGCGTATGTCCTGTCAGCTCCTGTCTTTGCCAGCCTCTCTTTTTCTCGCCCTCCTGGTTTTTGACCTTGCCAGTCCTGACCCTGAACCCGCCTGCCCACTCTGCCTGCCCCTGAGCCTGCCTGCCATCCTGTACCTTTGCCCCTATCTGGATTTCTGACCTCTGCCTGACCTGACCCTGAGCCTGCCTGCCGTCCTGTACCTTTGCCTCTATTGCTGTAAGAAACATTGTTACTTCGACACGGTCTGCATCTGGGTCTTACCTTTATCCTGATAGTACTAACTGGCCATGACTGACCCAGCAGACCTGGGTCATCTCCTCCCAAGGAGCCACCATCGGGAGGTAGGAGGAACTGCTTCGTGACCTTATGGAGGGGGTCCAAATGTTGGCTGAAAGCCATGACCGGGCATTGGACGGTTTGCTGGAGCAGGCTATCTGGGAGGAAGCCTACCACGGTGGTAACCCCTCAGTCATCGGCCACTCCACCTTCTCGGGCGCACCGTTTAATGGAGAGTTGAGCACCTGTCGGGCGTTTCTAGCTCAGTGTGCCCTCATTTTCAAGCTTCAGCCATCCTCCTTCCCCTCAGGCTATCTATCTCATCACGCTGATGTCCAGGAGGGCTCTGACCTGGGATACTGCTGTATGGGAACGCGTTAGTCTGTGTTAGTCTGGAGGGATTTGTGGCAGAGGTGAAGGTTTTTTACGCCCCGTTCTCTGGGAGAGAAGCTGCGTGGAGGCTAACCTAGCTTCGGCAGGGCTCCTGCAGTGTGGCTGTCTATGCAGTGGATTTCCGCACGTTGGCAGCAAAGAGTGCTTGGAACCACGAAGCACTGTTCGATATGTTCCTGCACGGTGTCTCGGAGGAGGTCAAGGACGAGCTTGCTGCTTGGTAGTTACCAACGGTTCTCGATTCCCTCATCACTTTGACCATCTGAATCAATGGGCGACTATGGGAATGACGGAGGGAGAGGATATTCGATTTCGCTCACATGCCCAGGGATCCCACCTTGCCTCCGAGTCAACCAGGAAGCTCCCAGAGGTCTCGTTGCTGAGAGGACCCGAGGCTTCCCGACCTTCCCCGAATGCTGCCGAAGACGGCCTTGTCACCGCTTCCTGACCCTATGCCACTAGGCAGAGCTGGGCTGTCGCCAGCGGAATGGCAATACAGGACGGACACAAAGAGTTGTCTGTTTTGTGGGACACTTGGTCATTTCATGTTCTCTTGTCCTCTAAAGAAGCCAGGCTCACAGGTAGGACTCTGGTGGGCCATATGGAGAATGTTCCTGCTTCCCCTGCTCGCACCCCTTTTCATGCTGTGGGGAAACCAATCCAAATCTCTCCGGGTTCTCATTGACTCTGGGGCCAAAGAGAGTTTTTTGGACAATACCCTGGCTTCCGAGCTGAACCATCCTACTCAGCCCCTCTCCATTCCCATGGATGTTAGAGCGCTATGTAGGCCGAGTCACCCACAACACCACTCCCATCCACCTACGGGTGTCAGGGAACCACAGTGAGGCTATTCAATTCCTGCTCATCAAGTCCCCTCTGATTCCTGTGGTATTAGGATTCTCCTGGCTTCAATGACACAATCCCCTCATTAACTGGTCTACTGGTGCCATCATGGGTTGCAGCCTGATCTGCCGTGCCCATTGCCTGAAGTCAGCCCAACCTGCCCCTGGACGTCTTCCTGGGGGCTTGGAAGGTGCCCCGGACCTCTCCGCCATTCTTCGGAGTACCAGGACCTCCGGGAGGTGTTCAACAAGGCCTTGGCCATGTCGCTTCTGCTGCACCGACCCTATTACTACGGGATTGACCTTCTCCCTAGCACCACACCACCCCGGGGACGTCTGTCCTCTCTGTCGGGAGTTGAGACCAAGGCTATGGATATCTACATTGGGGACTCCCTAGCTGCTGGATTTATCCATCCGTCTTCCTGTCCCGCCGGCGCAGGCTTCTTCTTTGTGGAGAAAAATACCCTGCGCCCGTGCATAGACTACCTGGGACTCAACGACATTACGGTTAAGAACCGTTACCCGCTACCACTCATCTCCTCGGCCTTCGAGCCGTTCCAGGGGGCCACTGTGTTTTCCAAGCTGGATCTACGGAACGTCTACTACCTGGTGTGGATTTGAGAGGGGGACGAGTGGAAGACCGCCTTCAACACGGCCAGTGGCCACTACAAGCATCTGGTCATGCCCTTTGGCCCCAACAATGCCTCTGCTGTGTTCCAGGCTCTGGTGAATGATGTTCTCCGCAACATGTTGAACCGGTTCATCTTCGTCTACATTGATGACATCCTCGTCTTCTCCCGCTCCCCTCAAGAACACGTGCTCCACATCCGGCAGGTCCTTCAACGCCTTCTGGAGAACCAGCTGTTTGTGAAAGCAGAGAAGTGCGACTTCCATTGCTCCACCATGCCATTTCTGGGTTACATCATCTCTGCTGGGAGTGTCCAGATGGATCCAAGGAAGGGGAGAGCAGTGATGGTTTGGCCTCAGCCTACATCCAGGGTGCAGCTGCAACGTTTCCTGGGGTTCACCAATTTATTTTGCCGCATTATGCGGGGTTACAGCACCCGGGCTTCCACCCTGTCAGCACTCACCTCGCCCAAGGTTCCATTCACGTGGTCCCCAGCTTCTGACCGGGTGTTCCGGGACCTCAAATATCGCTTCACCACAGCTCCAATCCTGCTTCATCCGTAACCATCTCTTCAATGTGTGGTGGAGGCCGATGCTTCGGACGTTGGAGTGGGGGCTGTCTTATCCCAGCTACAGTTGAAGTTGGAAGTTTACATACACCTTAGCCAAATATATTTAAACTCAGTTTTTCATTATTCCTGACATTTAATCCTAGTAAAATTCAGTTAGGATGAACACTTTATTTTAAGAATGTGAAATGTCAGAATAATAGTAAACAGAATGATTTATTTCAGCTTTTATTTCTTTCATCGCATTCCCAGTGGGTCAGAAGTTTACATACACTCAATTAGCATTTGGTAGCATTGCCTTTCAATTGTTTAACTTGGGTCAAACGTTTCGGGTAGGCTTCCACAAGCTTCCCACAATAAGTTGGGTGAATTTTGGCCCATTCCTCCTGAGAGAGATGGTGTAACTGAGTCAGGTTTGTAGGCCTCCCTGCTGGCACACGCTTTTTCAGTTCTGCCCACAACTTTTCTATAGGATTGAGGTCAGGGCGTTGTGATGGCCACTCCAATACCTTGACTTTGTTGTCCTTAAGCCATTTTGCCACAACTTTGGAAATATGCTTGGGGTCATTGTCCATTTGGAAGACCCATTTGCGACCAAGCTTTAACTTCCTGACTGATGTCTTGAGATGTCACTTCAATATATCCACATAATTTTCCTCCCTCATGATGCCATCTATTTTGTGAAGTGCACCAGTCCCTCCTGCAGCAAAGCACCCCCATAGCATGATGCTGCCACCCCCGTGCTTCATGGTTGGGATGGTGTTCTTCAGCTTGCAAGCCTCCCCCTTTTTCCTCCAAACATAACAATGGTCATTATGGCCAAACAGTTCTATTTTTGTTTCATCAGACTAGAGGACATTTCTCCAAAAAGAACGATCTTTGTCCCCATGTGCAGTCTGGCTTTTTTATGGCGGTTTTGGAGCAGTGGCTTCTTCCTTGCTGAGCGGGCTTTCAGGTTATATCGATATAGGACTCGTTTTACTGTGGATATAGATTATTTTTTACCTGTTTCCTCCAGGATCTTCACAAGGTCCTTTGTTGTTGTTCTGGGATTGATTTGCACTTTTCGCACCAAAGTACGTTCATCTCTAGGAGACAGAATGTGTCTCCTTCTTGAGAGGTATGACTGCTGCATGGTCCCATGGTGTATATACTTGCATACTATTGTTTGTACAGATGAACGTGGTACGTTCAGGCCTTTTGAAATTGCTCCCAAGGATGAACCAGACTTGTGGAGGTCTACAATTTTTGCATCGGCAGGTATACCTCCAATTGACTCAAATGATGTCAATTAGCCTATCAGAGGCTTCTAAAGCCATGTCATCATTTTCTGGAATTTTCCAAGCTGTTTAAAGGCTCAGTCAACTTAGTGTATTTAAACATCTGACCCACTGGAATTGTGATACAGTGAATTATAAGTGAAATAATGTGTCTGTAAACAATTGCTAGAAATATTACTTGTGTCATGCACAAAGTAGATGTCCTAACCGACTTACCAAAACTATAGTTTGTTTTCAAGAAATTTGTGGAGTGATTGAAAAACAAGTTTTAATGACTCCAACCTAAGTGTATGTAAACTTCCGACTTCAACTGTACATCCCTGCACCGCCTTCTCCTATCGCCTCCACGCCATGGAAAGGAACTACAGTGTGAGGAATCGGGAGGTTCTCGTGGTGAAGATGGAGTTAGAGGAATGGAAGCACTGGCTGGAGGGGGCATAACATCCGTTCATCGTGTGGAATGACCACAAGAACCTGGAATTTCTCCTCACCACCAAGCGCCTCAACTCCAGGCAGGCGAGATGGGCCTGCTGTTCACACGGTTCAACTTCTCCCTCTCGTGCCGGCCAGGATCCAAGAATGTCAATCCGGAGGCACTGTCCCGCCGCTATAGCCCTACGACTACTACCGCGGAACCCGAAACCATCCTTCCCACCTCATGCCTGGCGATGGCATTCAGCTGGGTAATAGGGAAGCACCCATCTTCCCCATTATCCCCTGTGTACTTATACCTGTGTTTTCTGTTACCAGTTCATCTTGTTTGTCAAGCTTACCAGTGTTTGTCCTGTCAGCTCCTGTCTTTTCCCAGCTTCTCTTTTTCTGGCCTTCCTGGTTTTTGACCCTTGCTTGTCCAGACACTTAACCCGCCCGCCTGACCACTCTGCCTGCCCCTGACCCTGACCCTGTCTGCCGTCCTGTACCTTTGCCCCTACCTGGATTTCTGACCTCTGCCTGACCTGACCCTGAGTCTGCCTGCAGCCCTGTACCTTTTCCTCTGTTGCTGTAATAAACATTGTTACTTGCATCTGGGTCTTACCTTTATCCTGATACTATCATGGTCAAACACACCTAGACAGTTGTGAAGAGGGCACGACAACATCTTTTCCTCCTCGGGAGACTGAAAAGTTTTGGCATGGGTCCCCAGATCCTTAAAAATCTCTACAACTGTAACATCGAGAGCATTTCGACCGGTTGCATCACAGCCTGGTATGGCAACTGCTCATCTTCTGACCGTAAGGCGCTACAGAGGGTAGTGGGTACGGCCCAGTACATCACTGGGGCCAAGCTTCCTGCCATCCAGGACCTATATTCTAGGCGGTGTCAGAGGAAGGCCTAAAAAATTGTCAAAGACTCCAGTCGCCCAAGTCATAGACTGTTCTCTCTGCTACCGCACGGCAAGCTGTACCAGAGCACAAAGTCTAGGACAAAAATGCTCCTTAACAGCTTCTACCCCCAAGCCATAAGACTGCAGACAAATGTATCAAATGGCCACCCAGACTATTTACACTGACGCCCCCCCTCTTTGTTTTTACACTGCTGTAACTCGCTGTTTATTGTCTATGCATAGTCACTTTACAAATTACCTCACTAACCTTTAGCCCCCGCACATTGATTCGGTATCGATGCCTCGTTATCGTTATATAATTTTCTTATGGTACTTTTTAATCTGATTTGATTTTTAAATATTTTATTTAGTAAATATTTTCATAACTCTATTTCTTGAACGGCATTGTTGGGTAAGGCCTTGTAAGTAAGCATTTCACAGCAAGGTGCATGTGACAAATTACATTTGACTTGATTGTCTCGTCTTGTGAAACAGTGGATGGAAAAATCTAGCTAGCTAAAGCATTTAATGCAAATTTAATGTTCAATTTTGTAAGTGTGCCTTGCTGATATTTGTTCATGCAATGCAGCTGAAGTAACGTAGCTAACTATTTTCTTGCTTATTGTGTACTGGGGGATAAAAATACCTGTATGCCTATGGATGTGTAGCTAGCTATGTAGCCGATCTGTGTATGGACCCTAAAACGTTTGGTATAAATGTTAGTTCAGAATCTAGCTATGATTCACAGCTATCATATCCGCTTGTATCTGCTTCAAAACAGTCTTAAGGGTATCAATGAAGGCTATGGATTGAGAGGAATATAATATTACTTTATTGTGCCAAGGATGCAAGTTGTATATCAAATCAAATGTATTTATATAGCCCTTCTTACATCAGCTGATATCTCAAAGTGCTGTACAGAAAACCAGCCTAAAACCCCAAACAGCACGCAATGCAGGTGTAGAAGCACGGTGGCTAGGAAAAACTCACAGAAAGGGAAAAAGGTAAGAACAGAGGAGCATGGAAGACAGCATATGATTCATGAATTACAGTGCTACTAAACTTAATATTCTCTTATATTTACATAATAGTGTCTCTAGTGGTGTCTCCGAACAAGCCTTGGGCCCCCAGTTGTCCTGAAGGTTAACTTAATACAGCCACAGTGTCTGATTTCAAAAAGGCTTTACGGTGAAAGCACACCATACGATTATGTTAGGTCAGCGCCTACTCACAAAAAAACATACAGCCATTTTCCAGCCAAAGAGAGGAGTCACAAAAAGCAGAAATAGAGATCAAATTAAAAACTAACCTTTGATGATCTTCATCAGATGGCACTCATAGGACTTCATGTTACACAATACATGTATGTTTTGTTCGATGAAGTTCATATTTATATCCAAAAATCTCAGTTTACATTGGCGCGTTATGTTCAGTAATGTTTTGCCTACAAAACAACCGGTGGTATTGCAGAGAGCCACATCAATTTACAGAAATACTCATCTTCAACTTTGATGAAAGATACAAGTGTTATGCATAGGATTATAGATAAACTTCTCCTTAATGCAACCGCTGTGTCAGATTTCATAAAAGCTTCACGGCGAAAGCACACCTTGAGATAATCTGAGTACAGCGCTCAGCCACCAAAACAAGCCATACAGATACCCGCCATGTTGTGGAGTAAACAAAAGTCAGAAATAGTGTTATAAATATTCACTTACCTTTGATCTTCATCGGAATGCACTCCCCAGTTCCACAATACATTTTCATTTTGTTTGATAAAGTTAATCTTTATGTCCAAATACCTCCATGTTGTTTGCGTGTTTAGTTCACTATTCCAAATACACAAGGCGTGGGCACTAAGTCCAGACGAAAAGTCAAAAAAGTTCAAATTATATGCATATTCTAACTTTTGGGCCTGAGTAGCAGGCAGTTTACTCTGGGCACCTTATTCATCCAAGCTACACAATACTGCCCCCAGATCCCAAAGAAGTTAATAATACTTCCTGTTGACCTGACCACGTGACCTCTCACCTCTGATCATGCTGTGCCCTCCATGTGTCAGCCAGTTCAGATACGGGAGGGGTTCACCGGCACAGCTGATATAACCTAGAGGGGGGAAAGGGAGGAAGTGAAGGAGAGAGTCTGTTATTGAGAAAATAAGGTAGTTACAGTGCATTGCAAAAGTATTCACCCCCTTTGGCATTTTTCCTATATTGTTTCATTACAACCTGTAATATAAATAGATTTTTATTTGGATTTCATGTAATGGGCATACACAAAATAGTCCAAATTTGTGAAGTGAAAAAAATAACTTGTTTCAAACAATTCAACAAAATAAAAAACGGAAAAGTGGAGCGTGCATATGTATTCACCCCTTTGCTATGAAGCCCCTAAATAAGATCTGGTTCAACCAATTACCTTCAGACGTCACATAAGTAGTTAAATAAAGTGTGCAATCTAAGTGTCACATGATCTCAGTATATATAAACCTGTTCTGAAAGGCCCCAGAGTCTGCAACACCACTTAGCAAGGGGCACCACCAAGGAAGCGACACTATGAAGACCAAGGAGCTCTACAAACAGGTCAGGGACAAAGTTGTGGAGAAGTATAGGTCAGGGTTGGGTTATAAAAAATATCCGAAACTTTGAACATCCCACGAAGCACCATTAAATCCATTATTAAAAAAATGAAAATAATTTGGCACCACAACAAACCTGCCAAGAGAGGGCCGCCAACCAAAACTCACAGACCAGGCATGGAGGGTAATAATCAGAGAGGCAACAGAGACCAAAGATAACCCTGAAGGAGCTGCAAAGCTCCACAGCGGAGATTGGAGTATCTGCCCCTAGGACCACTTTTAGCCTTACACTCCACAGAGCTGGGCTTTACGGAAGAGTGGTGTCATGTCCTGACCAGTAAAGGGGCTGTTTGTTATTGTAGTTTGGTCAGGGCGTGGCAGGGGGTGTTTGTTTAGGGTGTTTCGGGGTTGTTTGGGTTATGTTCTATGTTAGTGTATTTCTATGTTATTTCAAGTTGGTCTATCTCTATGTGGTGTTTATTGGGTTGACCTTCAATTGGAGGCAGCTGCTTCTCGTTGCCTCTGATTGAAGGTCCTATTTATAGGGGTGTTTGTTCTATGGGGGTTTGTGGGTAGTTATTTCCTGGTTTAGTGTTTGTTGCACCTGACGGGACTGTTTGGAGTCGTTTGTTTTTGTATACGTGTTTCTTTTGTTTTTCCTTCTTCAAATAAAAAAGAAGATGAGTATACATTTTCCCGCTGCGTTTTGGTCCACTCCTTACGACAATCGTGACAAGTGGCCAGAAAAAGCCATTGCTTAAAGAACAAAATAAGAAAACACGTTGGGATGTTCGCCAAAAGGGATGTGGGAGACTCACCAAACAAATGGAAGAAGGTACTCTGGTCAGATGAGTCTAAAATGTAGCTTTTTGGCCATCAAGGAAAACGCTGTCTGGTGCAAACCCAACACCTCTCATCACCCCGAGAACACCAACCCAACAGTGAAGCATGGTGGTTGCAGCATCATGCTGTGGGGATCCTTTTCATCGGCAGGTACTGGTGAACTGGTCAGAATTGAAGGAATGATGGATGGCGCTTAATACAGGGAAATTCTTGAGGGAAACCTGTTTCAGTCCTCTAGAGATTTGAGACTGGGACGGAGGTTCACCTTCCAATAGGGCAATAACCCTAAGCATACTGCTAAAGCAACACTCCAGTGGTTTAAGGGGAAACATTTAAATGTCTTGGAATGGCCTAGTCGAAGCCCAGACCTCGATCCAATTGAGAATCTGTGGTATGACTGCTGTACACCAGCAGAATCCATTCAACGTGAAAGAGCTGGAGCAGTTTTGCCTTGAAGAATGGCCAAAATCCCAGTGGCTAGATGTGCCAAGCTTATAGAGACATACCCCAAGAGACTTGCAGCTGTAATTGCTGCAAAAAGTGGCTCTAAAGTATTGACTTTGGGGGGTGAATAGTTATACACGCTCCAGTTTTCCGTTTTTTTGTCTTATTTGTTTGTTTCACAAGAAAAAATATTTTGCATCTTCAAAGTGGTAGGCATGTTGTGTAAATCAAATGATACAAACTCCTGTCACGCTCGTGATAATGGACGGACCAAGGCGCAGCGTGATTTGAGTTCCACATCCTTTTATTAAGTGAACTTCTCAACAAAACAATAAACAAGCAACGAAACGTGACTTACGTGATGCAACAAGCACAAACAATATCCCACAAAAGCAGGTGGGAACAGGGACACCTTAAGTATGATCCCCAATTAGAGACAACAATAATAAGCTGCCTCCAATTGGGAACCATACTCAATCCCAAACATAGAAATGAATCGACTAGAACACCCCCTAGTCACGCCTTGACCTACAACACCATAGAGAACCAAGGGCTCTCTATGGTCAGGGCGTGACAACTCCCCAAAAATCTATTTTAAATCCAGGTTGTAAGGCAACAAAATGGGGAAAATGCCAAGGGGGTTGAATACTTTCGCAAGCCACTGTAAAGAGACAGTGTTCAACAGAAATCTGTGTGTTGCCTCACCTGATGTCTAAGTGGCTGCAGAATACTTTTTATTCTGAAACATATGCACAGACACACGAAGACAAACAATATAGCGTAGTTATATAAATAATGTATTGTCTTACTATTTTCCATGGTTGGTCCTCTTGCCTATTCGTTGAAGGGGGAAGGAGCCATAGTTATACACCTGAGCCTGCTGACTGCACAACACAATCCATCAATCAGATTGATACACAAGTGTGTAGGTGTGGGTTAAAGGGGGTCTAATTGTTCTACATTTTTTCAATATGGGTGAGTCTTAAAAGAGCCTGTTTTGTTATTGTACAGACACCCCTTACCTAAACAGCACCCTCACCTGAGGAGTAGAAATCAAAGGGAGAGAAAATAGGAATTGAATAACTGCAGTTGACATAGCTAAGTAAATGGAAGAATACTCTTATTGCAATGTGGATGGCTCTTAAAAGAGCCTTTGGTTGTGCATAGTGCAGTCTATGGTGTTGCCAGGGAACAGCACCCTCTTCAAAGAAGCAGGAGGTGAACATCTCCTGCACATGGTTTGCCTCCCGTGCTGTGCTGTTGGCCCCCATCCTTGAAACATTCTGCAGAGCAGCAGACCTCTCCTCTGGCACACGGCGGCGAGCTGCAGATCCCCTCCTGGTCCTCGTGTCCATCTTCATGAAGTTATGCAGGACACAGGTAGCCTTCACACACACACATCTGAATTCCAGAGGCAGGTGGCCCAGGTCACCCAACCGTGCAGTGCCCTACACGGTAACTGTAGGCAAACATTTTGAAGTTGAAAGGTATCTGTAGGAATATGGAAGATGTCATTATTAGACTTTTACATAATCAGGTCATTGTGGATTACTAAAGTATAATATATCTTATAACAAATCATGATGACAATGGATAGATAAATGCTTGTGCACACACATGCATGTGTAGCATGTGACAACAGCAGGATCATATCAAGGATAGCATCACAAATGAATACATAAATACAGCTTGATGCTTGATGATGAGTTGATCATTTGAAATCAGTTGTGTAGTGCTAATGCAAAAACAAAAATGTGCACCCTTTGACACCCAAGGACAAGGACTGAGAACCACTGCTCTTCAGCTTGGGGCCGCAGGTAGCCTAGTGGTTAGAGTGTTGGGCCAGTAACCAAAAGGTTCCTGGATTGAATCGCTGAGCTGACAAGGTACAAATCTGCTGTTCTGCCTCTGAACAAGGCAGTTAACCCATTGTTCCCCAGTAGGCTGTCATTGTAAATAAGAATTTGTTCTTAACTGATTTGCCTAGTTAAAACAGTTTTTTAAATCATTGGGACCGTTTCATCTGCAGACAGGCTTTCACAGCTCTCTGTATCTGAGGACAGAAAACATCACAAGAAACAGACTTCATTATACAGCATTGAATATTATGTTACTATTATATCTGTCCTCATTTCTAGGGACTGGAACTACATAAAAGTACCTGTCCTATTCAAAATAGCCTACTCTCTCCCTTCTTTGGCAGTTGGGGCTGCAATACTTTCACCCTCCTCCAAATGCATTTTGAGTTTGTTTTTTACAATGATTTATACATCAAGATAGCTAGCTAATATGAAGTTAGGTAGCTGGTGATATTTGATTTACTTAGCTAGCTATTCAGTATGTAAAGTTGGCTAAATAGTTATCTAGCTACATTAGCAGCTCATTTGAGTTAGCCTGCACTGTAGCTAGTTGGCTAATAATACATTGGGTTTTTTTACATTTTCAAAATGTATTTACTTACTTGAATAGGTTCTCCCAGCCATGTGGACGATTGGAAAAAGGGCAGCAAAGTCTCACCAGAGTGGTTTAGAAGATATTACTATTTAGCTATGAATAAATTAATGTAATGGAGATTGGATTAAACTATTTACAGATTTAATAACCAGACCTCCATACAAATTTGCTATGCTGAATTCTTGATGCACAACCAAACCGCTGCTATATGCTGCCAGCACGGCAATTTACCGCATGCTAGTGTACTGTACACGAGCCATAAAACATGAGCAGTGTTGTGTACTGACTGTGCACTAGAGGGCTGCAATCCCAGGGATACCTGGTCCGGACAGAGATCATTGCGGCGCGGTCGGCATTTGTCGTGCTGCGGGTGGTCAGACAGACCACAGATTATGTGGAAATGGTCCTCTTTCTGCTTTGTATGCATTAGTCTACCTATTGTATTAAAATCACATATTTTTTTTCATTATTCACACACTGCTTCAACTTCAGTAGCCTACTTCCCCTAGTTGGACGTGAGAGTTCAAGTGCGCCTACTATGTGTGGTCTCATTGAAACAGAGTAGGCTGCAGGTAGCCTAGCGGTTAAGAGTGTTGGGCCAGTAACACCAAGGTTGTTGGTTCAAATCCCTGAGTTTACTACAGTAGGTGAAAATCTGTCAATGTGCCCTTGAGCAATGCACTTGCTGTAACTGTAAATTGCTCTGGATAAGAGTGTCTGCTAAATGACTAAAATGTCAAAAATGCATACATGAGTTGAGAATCATGTGGAAGTTAACTTAAATATGATTAGATTGTAGTTTACTACAGTGTCTGTAAATAAATAGGTTATTGATAGTGGAGGGTGCTCAACCAACGTGAGTCGAAGTACAATCCAAAAATGTAATCATCATTGAAAATGCACAATGCGTGCATAGGTTACTATGGTGAGCGAGCATAGCACCTTTTCAATAAGTATTGATTTCCCATTTATATGTCTCTGCCTGCAAATCACCCTCTTAAAATATATGCTACATCTTATGACCCTAGGCAAAATGTAGCAAGTATCGCGGTCATATTCTTACTGCTTCAAGTTCAGTAGCCATACCTGCGAGATCAGGTGTGCGTGTGGTCTCAATTAAATAGAGTAGGCTATAGCCTCTTTCCAAGGCAATGTACTTCCTAAATAGGTTACTACATTGCCTAGAAATAGGCCTAAATATTGATCACCCATATTTCTCCGTCTGAAAATCTTCCCACTCCTAAAAGGTAGGCTAGAAAAATAGCTCAAGAGAAAGTGTAAGTCTCTCCTACTCTGCTCTATTCAAACTACATCCAGCATATTTTCTGATATTGCCCAGTAATACAGATAGCCTAATATAAAGGCCTTGTGAGAATCTCTGGTAATTTAAACTATTTAAGTTATTTTTGCGCATTTGATATTGCCTATAGGGCACAAAATTGCTGGGACCATGGCTGGCAAGTGAGCTTTGTCACATATGTCGAAAATAACATTGCGGGATTGTGGTTGGGTTTGGGATCAGTTCTTGTTGTAGGGAGTTGAACAGAAAGCCAGAGGGTGCTGGGAAAATCTGGAGATGGGGAAGGGAGGAGGATGCAGAAATCAGTCCAACACAGACCTCTACTGTGCCCCATGACAGTGAAGCTTGTAACGTTGGAGCTGTTTATTACTGTGTCAGTGTGAAAAGCAGGGAATTAGCAAGGGAAACTGACAGATCAATAAAGTTGCATTACCATACTGACCAATAATACACACATTGCACAAAAAATTGTCAGAAAATCAATCTTCAATCATTTGGCTGATGGTTTAATATTTTGATTCAGGTCTAGTGTGATTGAGGCAAAAATAATAGCTAACGTTAGCCAACTTCTGGCCAGCTCTCTCTCTCTAACAGTACATCAACTGGCGAAAGCTAGCCAAGTTCATTTACTTCTGTTGAAATTAAACAAAACAAAGGCTACAAAACATTTCCATACGAACTACTGCTGTTAGATAGTAACAATATATTGCTATCTTACAGAAAGGCTAGGCCTGGCTGTGGTAGCTACTAGTTAGTGTAGCTAATTAATTCACCTCAGTCGAGAGAGGAGGAAACATTAGCTAACGTACTAGTTCAGCACTGCGAATAAACACTAGTTTCGGGTTTTTTCGGTTAAATTAAACAGCAGTTACCTTGCCGACTACATCAGTCAACTAAAGAGTAGCCAGTTTCTGCTCTGCTTGCCTGTACAACTCGGTGAAAGAGCGTAACACATACACTCTAAACTATGCTCAACCCTTCCATGCTGGTCCAGCCAACCTTCCAGAAGCTTTGTCTTCACAGTCTGTCAGCCCGCTCTGGGGTGTCCATGTGGTCCTAAATCCAGCCGGCTGAACACACCCATGTTCCTTAAGCACACCAATGCCACTTTTTGTATCACATTGCAATGATTAAACTGGGAGGGACAAAAATGCAATTTCATAATGTGGGGGGATATGACCCCCCTTCCCCAGTGAAAGTTGTGCCCCTGGGGCCAAGTACAATAAACCACAATACCTCTCAAAAAAATGATTAAACTAGATAGCAATGAAGCCACAATAGAACTAAGGAAAGGTGTGTAATAATATCAAAGCAAAAACAAACAATAATGGGGAAATTGTAAATAGATTTAATGGGAAAATCAAAAAGGCTTAATACAGTTATTTAAACCAAAATAAATGGAGAAGCAGGGGATAGTGACTCAAGTAATGTTATCTGGTATCAATAAAGGCCAATGTCTATTCACAACAATTCAGGCTTTTAATGGTCTTTCTAGTAAGTGCAAGTGGGGGGACACTCAAATAGTTCAGATGTGAGCTGGGAGTGTTCAGGCAGAAAAGTCGCTATAATCCACAATGACTTTGTCAAGTGTGATCGAAAGGAATTTGCCCAGGTTGTGAGACTATACTGGTACGGATTGAAAGAGGGGAAGGCTACTTAATTTAGGAAAGGGTAAACGTGCATTAACGAGTGTGTAGCACAAAGTTGTAGAGAATTTTGGCCGACAGTGCGATCAGGTGAAATGTTGGAAATGAACTATAGAGAGGTACTTAGCTTTGGGAAGGGTGACGAGTTTGCCATTCCAATTTCCATAAAGGCCTTCTTGCAATGGAAATGAGTTGGTCTGCTCCAGCAGCAACAGTCGACGGCATGCAGCTTCTGGCGTTCACCTTAAATAAAGAACAGGTGGAAGCAAGTCCCAGGTCCAAGTCAGTGACACGTCATTTAAAGGGGAAGTTCACCCAAAACACTCCTGGGCCCTTTAAAACACTTTCCTTGTTGTTTGTCAGTGCCCCAGACAGTTTTTAGGTCCATTGCTTGAGTACTTAGATGCAGGTAATAAGCTGATTCTACCCCGTCTTCCCCATAGAAACCCCATGCAAAATCAAAGTCCATCATAATTACCTCCCAAACACACCGCTCTGGCCTCTCATGACTGCAATAATTTTCCTGCAAATTTATGTCAGTAGGAAAGATTTAACCACTATTTTGTTATTTTCATATTGAAATCCTGGAAGTAGATTAATGCGCGTAATGGAATCGGGACCCGGGCGTGGTTTAAGGATGCAAACAATAATTTGATTTTCTCACTCCCTCACCATATTTGCTGCCCTTGCCAAATTTAATTACAATAAAGAATGTCAGATCGAGAATGAAGAGGAAATTGGAGACCTGCCTTATTTCCAGAATGGTACTGTTGTGCCATATCGGTTTGAGCCGGAGTATACTGAGGCACGGTTGTTCCATTTGTTTACTGTCCGAGAGAAAAGAACTAGAGAGAGACAGGGACGAGCAGATGTGGAGGAAACACAGGCTCTTCCCAGAATGCACGGTGACTGGTGGTGCAGTTGTGGGAGATGCCTACCTCTACCAACAGACAGTGAATGTCTCGGCTGTCAAGAATGGGACCAGCTTATTCCGATAACGGTGGTAGAACATGGCGTGTGTGTAACACTCTGATTTCTTGTCTCTCATCAATCCTGGTGTGTTGGAAACTTTCTTCAGAATTCCCAGGATCAACTGGAAACAACTTGCAATTGCCAGTCTAGCTTTTATACCAATAATGTCCTAACTAGCCAGTAAACCCATACACAAAAAGAAGAAAAACTGCCTCAAACTTGACCACTAAACCTTTGAACAATGAGTTAGCTATACATTCTTCAAATATACAAGACCAAGAGAGCCATCAATAGTATTGAGGCAGGTAGCCTTTCGGTTAAAGTTTTGGGCCAGTAACCGGAAGGTTGCTGGTTCTAATCACCTAGCAGATAAGGTGAAAAATCTGTCTATGTACCCATGAGTAAGGCCCTTAATCCTAACTGCTCCTGTTAGTTGTTCTGGATGAAAGCGTCTGCTAAATTACCTAAATATAAATGTATTGTCCTACCATCAATACGGCTTATAAATGAATATGCTTAATGATCCCTGAGCCTGTTTTAGTTTATGTTGTATAGGCCTAGGCCTATTTATTTTCTTGATTGTTGTATATAACATTGTCATGCATATATTTTCAGTCTCTCTAGACAATACAGACTGATCTCTTATCGGATCACCCTGGAGTGAATGCTGAGAGGCGAACATCTAGGTCGAGGCCAACGACGGGTATTCTCAGTCTCTGTGGTGGCAACAATTACATCTAACTACCCTGACCCCAACAGCAGCAACATTGGATTCCAGGAAGTTGAGAAGACGCATAGTGTCTTATACGAATAACATTTTCAAGAAATAACATTGTAGTTAAAACATTTTCATAAACATATTACTGTTATTATAAAACAACAATTACAGAGTTACTATGCCTTTCACACTGTCATTCAGCATTAGTTAGACCAGGGATTTACAATATTTTCCTGGTGAGCAACCGTCCAACAGGTGATCTTGATTAGGGTTGGGTTGGATTGAAAACCAATAGGACGGTAGCTCTCTAGGTACAAGGGTTGAGAACCGTGGGGTTATGAAAAACCTGTGGTGGAAAAAGTACCCAATTGTCATACTTGAGTAAAAGTAACGATACTTTAATAGAAAATGACTCAAGTAAAAGTGAAAGTCACCCAGTAAAATACTACTTGAGTAAAAGTCTAAAAGTATTTGGTTTTAAATATACTTAAGTATCAAAAGTAAAAGTATACATCAATTCAAATTCCTTATATTAAGCAAGCCAGACGGCACCAAATTCACGGATAGCCAGGGGCAGACTCCAACACTCGCACATCATTTACAAATGAAGCATATAAGTTTAGAGTCTGCCAGATCAGAGGCATGACCAGGGATGTTCTCTTGATAAGGGTGTGAATTTCACAATTTTCCTGTCCTGCCAAGCATTCAAAATGTAACAAATACTTTTTAGTGTCAGGGAAAATATGGAGTGAAAAGTAAAAGTAAAAGTTGTCAAAAATAGAAATAGTAAATTCAAGTACAGATACCATAATAAACTACTTAAATAGTACTTTCAAGTATTTTTACTTAAATACTTTACACCACTGTGTAAAACACAGGAAAGACCCGAATTGCATACTCTTTGCATCCTCTCTCCTTCTCAAAACACATTGGATGAGAAAGCCAGAGCTCATCCAATGTGTTCTGAGAAGGAGACGAGGAGTATGCAATTGAGATCTTCCCACAGAATCCTACTCATTACTCCGTGTGCTGGCTCACAACTGGGATGCAGCCCGGTTCCAAAAAATGTCACCCGGGCAAGATTAATCAAATCCCCTCATTGATTAGAACGGGTGTTCCCATTCAAGACAATGATGGCATAATGGGTAGACTGCCGGCCATTGCGAGTTTACCCATAGGAGCAAAGCAATAAGTAAAAGCAGGAAGTGTACCCGTCAATTTGTATTGTGATTTGTTGAATCAACTCAACTGACATAAAAAAAATACATTCCATTTCTTGAGCCACATCAGTTAACATCATTTGAATGAACATTCTACATTACCATGTAAATTATTGCATCACGCACTCTAAGACGTAACGACGCGCCAAGTCTGGAATCAACAGGGCCCTACCCCAAAGCCATAGGACTGCTAAACAGCTAACAAAATAGCTACCTGGACTATCTGCATTCACCAGTTTTGCACAAACTTTAACTAATCACATATGCTGTTACTGTTTATTTTCTGTCACTTTATTCCTAGTCATACAGTACCAGTCAAAAGTTTGGACACACGTACTCATTCTAGGGTTTTTCTTTATTTTTACTATTTTCTACATTGTAGAATAATAGTGAAGACATCAAAACTATGAAATAACCAAAAAAGTGTTAAAAAACATATTTTACATTTGAGATTCTTCAAATAGCCACCCTTTGCCTTGATGACAGCATTCCACACTCGTGGCATTCTCTAAATAGGTCAGGAGCCAGACAGAGAGCCTAAGAAGGAATGAAAATTAATTATTTATTTTTTAAGGCTATAGCCTACAAAGAAATACATTGTGAAGCATTATGAGTGCGACACAATAGTCTGGTAGTGTCACATCTTGACCATAGAAAGCTTTTATTTTTCTATGGTAGAGTAGGTCAGGGTGTGACAGAGGGTTTTGTCTAGTTTATTTATGTCTATGTTGGATCTAGTTTCTTTTTTCTATGTTGGGGTTTTGTCTAGTTTATGTATTTGTATGTGGGGTTCTAGTTGTTGTATTTCTATGTTTTTTGGGGGATGAGCTCCAATTAGAGGCAGCTGGTCATTGTTGTTTCTAATTGGGGATCATATTTAAGTTGTTGTTTCTCCCACTAGGAGTTGTGGGAGATTATTTTGAGTAAGTGTATGTTGCACCTCTTCGTCACGGTTTGTTGTTTTGTTCATTAGCTTATTTGTATGTCTTGCATAGTTTCACAGTTATATTAAAATGTGGAACGATACACACGCTGCGCTTTGGTCCCATTCTTCACACAGCCGTGACAATCTCCCACCACCAAAGGACCAAGCAGCGTGGTCAGGACAAATGGACATGGGAGGAAATCCTGGACGGGAAAGGACCCTGGAGGCAGGCCGGGGAGTATTGCCGTCCGAAGGAGGAGATTATTGGGATTGATACAAAAAAATTGGGGGGGGAACACACGGGTTGGTCGGCGAAGCCGAGGGTTGAGTCTGAGAGCGAAGAGGAATATTGGGATTGACTGAGCGAGGAGTACTGTGAGATAGTTGAGGGGGGTGATGAGAGAGAGCTGTTGGTTTGGCGTAGTATGTACGGCATTTTCCCTGAGGAGCATGTTAGCCGTCAGATGCTACCTGAGTCAGCTCCCCGTACTCATCCCAAGAAGTGTGTTAAAGTTCTGGTACAAATGAGGCCGGCTATACGCACCATGTCTCCAGTGCGCATTCACAGCCCAGTACGTCCTGTGCCAACTCTCCGTACTCACCGTGGGGAGCGTGTGACCTGTCAGGCACCATGTTTTGCGGTGATACGCACAGTGTCTCCAGTGCGCATTCACAGCCCAGTGCGTTCTGTGCCAGCGCCCCGTACTTGCCGGGCTAAAGTGAGCATCCAGCCAGGACGGATTGTGCCAGCCCTACGCTCCAGACCTCCAGTGCGCCTCCACAGCCCAGTACGCCCTGTTCCTGCTCCTCACACTCGCCCTGAAGTGCGTGTCACCAATCTGGGGCCACCTGTCCCGGCTCCACGCACTAGGCCTTCAGTGAGTCTCTCTAGTCCGGTGTGTCCTGTTCCTGCTCCCCGCACTCGCCCTGAGGTGCGTGTTACCAGTCTGGCGCCACCTGTGCCAGCCCCACGCATCAGGCCTCCAGCGCGCCTGCCCAGTCTAGTGTGTCCTGTTCTTGCTCCATGCACTCGCCCTGAGGTGCGTGTTACCAGTCTGGCGCCACCTGTGCCAGCCCCACGCATCAGGCTTCCAGTGCGCCTGCCCAGTCCGGTGTGTCCTGTTCCTGCTCCACGCACTCGCCCTGAGGTGCGCGTTACCAGTCTGGTGCCACCTGTGCCAGCGCCACCTGTGCCAGCCCCACGCATCAGGCCTCCAGTGCCTCCAGCCTCCAGCGACTTCCCACAGTCCGGAGTCTCCAGCGACGTCCCGCAGTCCGGAGTCTCCAGCGACGTCCCGCAGTCTGGAGTCTCCAGCGACGTCCCGCAGTCCGGAGTCTCCAGCGACGTCCCGCAGTCCGGAGTCTCCAGCGACGTCCCGCAGTCCGGAGTCTCCAGCGACGTCCCGCAGTCCGGAGTCTCCAGCGACGTCCCGCAGTCCGGAGTCTCCAGCGGCGGTCTGCAGTCCAGAGCCTCCGGCGATGATCCACGGTCTGGTTACACGAAAGCGGTGGCGGATAAGCAGGATGTGAGGGTTCTTCGTCCCACACCAGAACCGCCTCCGATGCAGGAGGATCCGCAGGATGTGAATGTTCTTCGTCCTGCCACCGACATTAGACACCCACCCGAGCCCTCCCTGTTTTGTTTTTGTTGTTGTGCGTTCGGAGTCCGCAACTTTGGTACTGTCACGTCCTGACTACAGAAAGCTTTTATTTAGGTCAGTAGTAGGTCAGGGTGTGAGAGAGGGTTTTGTCTAGTTTATTTATGTCTGTTGGTTCTAGTTTATTTTTTCTATGTTGGGGGTTTTGTCTAGTTTATGAATTTCTATGTGGGGTTCTAGTTGTATTTCTATGTTGTTTTTGGGGATGATCTCCAATTAGAGGCAGCTGGTCATCGTTCTCTCTAATTGGGGATCATATTTAAGTTGTTTCTCCCACTAGGAGACAGGTAGGGACATAAAGGGCTCAGCATTTAAACAACATTTTGTGAATTGCGCATATAGGCTGTGACTTACTTAGAATGAAATACTAATTAAACAATATTTACAGGTGCCTTTTGAATTCATTTTTAGAATTCATTTTTAGAAACATGACTTTGGCCAGTCTGTGGCTTCAGGCTCATGCAACGGTGCATATCCTCTCCACACTTGCAGAGCCAATGGAGACTTAGACACCATTTTGGCCACGCTTGCCAGGTTGGGCAGAGATGCTGTAACGCCCTGGCCATAGAGAGGGTTTTTTGTTCTCTATTTTTGGTTAGACCAGGGTGTGACATGGGTGGGCGTTCTATGTTCTATTTTCTATGTTGGTGTATTACTTTGTTTCGGCCGTGTATGGCTCTCAATCAGGAACAGCTGTAGATCGTTGTTGCTGATTGAGAGTCATACATAGGCAGCCTGTTTTTCCTTTGGGTTTTGTGGGTAGATCTTTTCTGTTTAGTGTGTTAGGATACCTGACAGGACTGTTTGGCTGCCGTCTGTGTTTCTTTGTGAAGTGCCTTTTTTCATCTAAATAAAAGATGAACAAATTCCACGCTGCACCTTGGTCTACTACTTCAGACAGCCGTTACAGATGCAGTTTTTTTATATACAGTTGAAGTTGGAATTTTACATACACCTTAGCCAAATACATTTAAACTCAGTTTCACAATTCCTGACATTTAATCCTAGTAAAAATTCCCTGTCTAAGGTCAGTTAGGATCACCACTTTATTTTAATAAGAATGTGAAATGTCAGAACAATAGTAGTGAGAATGATTTATTTCAGCTTTTATTTCTTTCATTACATTTACGTCATTTAGCAGACGCTCTTATCCAGAGCGACTTACAAATTGGTGCATTCACCTTATGATATCCAGTGGAACAACCACTTTACAATAGTACATCTATATATTTTTTTTGGGGGGGGGGGGGTAGAAGGATTACTTTATCCTATCCCAGGTATTCCTTAAAGAGGTGGTGTTTCAGGTGTCTATGGAAGGTGGTGATTGACTCCGCTGTCCTGGCGTCGTGAGGGAGCTTGTTCCACCATTGGGGTGCCAGAACAGCGAACAGTTTTGACTGGGCTGAGCGGGAACTGTGCTTCCGCAGAGGTAGGGGGGCCAGCAGGCCAGAGGTGGATGAACGCAGTGTTCTTGTTTGGGTGTAGGGCCTGATCAGAGCCTGAAGGTACGGAGGTGCCGTTCCCATCACAGCTCCGTAGGCAAGCACCATGGTCTTGTAGCAGATGCGAGCTTCAACTGGAAGCCAGTGGAGTGTGCAGAGGAGCGGGGTGACGTGAGAGAACTTGGGAAGGTTGAACACCAGACGGGCTGCGGCGTTCTGGATGAGGTGTAGGGGTTTAATGGCACAGGCAGGGAGCCCCGCCAACAGGGAGTTGCAGTAATCCAGATGGGAGATGACAAGTGCCTGGATTAGGACCTGCGCCGCTTCCTGTGTAAGGCAGGGTCGTACTCTGCGAATGTTGTATAGCATGAAATAACAGGATCGGGTCACTGCCTTGATGTTAGCGGAGAACGACAGGGTGTTGTCCAGGGTCACGCTGAGGCTCTTAGCACTCTGGGAGGAGGACACAATGGAGTTGTCCACCGTGATGGCGAGATCATGGAACGGGCAGTCCTTCTCCGGGAGGAAGAGCAGCTCCGTCTTGCCGAAGTTCAGCTTAAGGTGGTGATCCGTCATCCACACTGATATGTCTGCCAGACATGCAGAGATGCGATTAGCCACCTGGTTATCAGAAGGGGGAAAGGAGAAGATGAATTGTGTGTCGTCTGCATAGCAATGATAGGAGAGACCATGTGAGGACATGACAGAGCCAAGTGACTTGGTGTATAGCGAGAATAGGAGAGGACCTAGAACTGAGCCCTGGGGGACAGCAGTGGTGAGAGCACGTGGTGCGGAGACGGATTCTCGCCACACAACCTGGTAGGAGCGACCTATCAGGTAGGACGCAATCCAAGAGTGAGCCGCGCCGGAGATACCCAACTCGGAGAGGGTGGAGAGGAGGATCTGATGGTTCACAGTATCAAAGGCAGCAGATAGGTCTAGAAGGATGAGAGCAGAGGAGAGAGAGTTAGCTTTAGCAGTGTGGAGAGCCTCCGTGACACAGAGAAGAGCATTCTCAGTTGAATGACCAGCCTTGAAACCTGACTGATTTGGATCAAGAAGGTCATTCTGCGAGAGATAGCAGGAGAGCTGGCCAAGGACGGCACGTTCAAGAGTTTTGGAGAGAAAAGAAAGAAGGGATACTGGTCTGTAGTTGTTGACATCGGAGGGATCGAGTGTAGGTTTTTTGAGAAGGGGTGCAACTCTCGCTCTCTTGAAGACGGAAGGGACGTAGCCAGCGGTCAAGGATGAGTTGATGAGCTAAGGGAGAACGTCTCCGGAAATGGTCTGGAGAAGAGAGGAGGGGATAGGGTCAAGCGGGCAGGTTGTTGGGCGGCCGGCCGTCACAAGACGCAAGATTTCATCTCGGGAGAGAGGGGAGAAAGAGGTCAAAGCATAGGGTAGGGCAATGTGAGCAGGACCAGCGGTGTCGTTTGACTTAACAAACGAGGATAGGATGTCGTCGACCTTCTTTTCAAAATGGTTGACGAAGTCATCCGCAGAGAGGGAGGGGGGGGAGAAGGATTCAGGAGGGAGGAGAAGGTGGCCAAGAGCTTCCTAGGGTTAGAGGCAGATGCTTGGAATTTAGAGTGGTAGAAAGTGGCTTTAGCATCAGAAACAGAGGCGGAAAATGTAAAGAGGAGGGAGTGAAAAGATGCCAGGTCCGCAGGGAGGCTAGTTTTCCTCCATTTCCGCTCGGCACATTCCCAGTGGGTCAGAAGTTTACATACACTCAATTACTATTTAATAGCATTGCCTTTAAATTGTTTAATTTGGGTCAAACATTTCGGGTAGCCTTCCACAATTTTGGCCCATTCCTCCTGACAGAGCTGGTGTAACTGAGTCAGGTTTGTAGGCCTCCTTGCTCGCATACACTTTTTCAGTTCTGCCCACAAATGTTCTATGGGATTGAGGTCAGGGCTTTGTGATGGCCACTCCAATACCTTGACTTTGTTGTCCTTAAGCCATTTTGCCACAACTTTGGAAGTATGCTTAGGGTTATTGTCCATTTGGAAGACCCATTTGCGACCAAGTTTTAACTTCCTGACTGATGTCTTGATATGTTGCTTCAATATATCCACATAATTTTCCAACCTCATGATGCCATCTATTTTGTGAATTGTACCAGTCCCTCCTGCAGCAAAGCACCACCACAACATGATGCTGCCACCCCCGTGCTTCACGGGTTGGGATGGTGTTCTTCGGCTTGCAAGCCTCCCCAGTTTTCCCCGTTTTCCTCCAAACATAACGAAGGTCATTATGGCCAGACAGTTCTATTGTTGTTTCATCAGACCAGAGGACATTTTTCCAAAGAGTACGATCTTCGTCCCCATGTGCAGTTGCAAACTGTAGTCTGGCTTTTTTATGGTGGTTTTGGAGCAGTGGCTTCTTCCTTGCTGAGCTGCCTTTCAGGTTATATCGATATAGGACTCGTTTTACTATGGATATAGATACTTTTGTACCCGTTTCCTCCAGCATCTTCACAAGGTCCTTTGCTGTTGTTCTGGGATTGATTTGCACTTTTTGCACCAAAGTACGTTCCTTTCTAGGAGATCGATGACAGCTGCGTGGTCCCATGGTGTTTATACTTGCGTACTATTGTTTGTACAGATGATCGTGGTACCTTCAGGCATTTGGAAATTGCTCCCAAGGATGAACCAGACTTGTGGAGGTCTACAATTTTTTTTCTGAGGTCTTGGCTGATTTCTTTTGATTTTCCCATGATGTCAAGCAAAGAGGCACTGAGTTTGAAGGTAGGCCTTTAAATACATGAAAATAAGGGAGAGCCGCACGCTCTAGGAGCTCAGATGCAACAAAAATTTATGCAACGTTTCGACAGCCAAGCTGTCTTCATCATACCCTGATGGAGACAGCTTGGCTGTCGAAACGTTGGATAACATTTTTTTGCATCTGAGCTCCTAGAGTGTGCGGCTCTCCCTTTTTTTCAAGTTTTCTACTCCGCTAGCCAGCACCTCACCTAAATAGGTGTGCGTTTCTTTTTCTTCTAGATAGGCCTTGAAATACATCCACAGATACACCTCCAATTGACTCAAATGATGTCAATTATCCAATCAGAAGCTTCTAAAGCCATGACATAATTTTTGGGGAATATTCCAAGCTGTTTAAAAGGCACAGTCAACTTAGTGAATGTAAACTTCTGACCCACTGGAATTGTGATACAGTGAATTATAAGTGCAATAATCTGTCTGTAAATAATTGTTGGAAAAATGACTTGTGTCATGCACAAAGTAGATGTCCTAACTGATTTGCCAAAACTATAGTTTGTTAACAAGATATTTGTGGAGTGGTTGAAAAACAAGTTTTAATGACTCTGACCTAAGTGTATGTAAACTTCCGACTTCAACTGTATATATAGGTAAGCCTAAAAGGTTTTTAGGCAAAATAACCAATCAAAACAGAATGCTCCTTGAAAGTGGGAATATGCGAGGCCTATTGGGACAAAATCAATTATGGCCTATTGTATAGATAAAATAACAATAATGTTTAAGAGATCAGATTTATAGTTTATAAATACTTTGCTACAATGACACACTTAGTTATCTACCCACCTTGTTCCTTTCTTTGAGTTTGTGTACATAGTAATTACCTGTATACCATCATGCTTTTGGGATATGTGTCTTTTCAGATTCCGCAATGATTCTTTAGTTGTGGACACTTCATCAGTGCACTCTCTCTCTCTTGCTCTTCATCCTCATCTTAAGTCACCTTGATTTAGCACCTGTGTGTTCTATCAGTTTCTTTATAAAAATATTTAGCAAACTCCATGACAGTAGCTTAAGCAAGGGGCTATAGCAGCATACAATTAGACTACAAATGCATGCTGGGCAAGACAAGCCCTGAGCTTGTGAACTGAGAGCGACTAGAGCGAAATTGGAGACAGCGAGAAGGCCGACACGCCGGGCTTTGGTAATCTCGTTCTGTAGTCAAATTGGGCACGCTCGGCTCCTCACTCCAGCTCCACTCCGCTCCACTCACATACTGTGGTTGGGAGCAGCTTGGTTGCAGCCTAGGCAACTGAGGAGAATGCGTGCTGTTGCTGGAGCAGACTAACCAGTTTCCATTTCGGGAAGACCTTTATGGAAAATGGGAGGGTGGACTTAATTTCCAACATTTCACCTGATAGCACTGCCTGCCGAAATTCTCTACTGCTTTGTGCTACACACTCGTTAATGTGCGTTCATCATTTAATGACTTCCGTGATCAACAGGGGTAAGAGTTACCACGGGCAAAGGACATGTACACCTTATATTTGAATTAGGTTCTGTGCATATAATGCAATGTATGGGGGCAGCTTCTAATAGATTCATAGTCACCTCCGTGACATACATTTCATCACCAAAGCCCTGTTAGCATTTACTATTTATCTTGCTGAACAATCCAAATCTTTTATTAGTGCCAACGATATAAATGGGGAATTCACACAATATTGCAACAGCTTTCTTACTGGTCTGTCAGCATGCTCCTTTCTAGTGATGTTACTCCCTCTCCACCTGAAATGCAATAACAACAAAAATATGAAAAACAACGTGCCTACTCAGTCAGTAACGTAGCTAACTAATGAAACCAGGGATGCAACTTTCACTGGGGACGCTGGAACATGACCCCCCCCACATTCTGAAATTGGATTTTTGTCACCCCCAGTTTTATCATTGTACTGTGATACAAAACCCAGCCCTGGTGGGCTTTAGGATCATGCAGACACCTCAAAGCTGTCGGGTAGGCTGTTTTCCGGTTTCAGACAGCTGGAT
The DNA here is from genome assembly GCF_901001165.1 of Salmo trutta. Taxonomy (NCBI): domain Eukaryota; kingdom Metazoa; phylum Chordata; class Actinopteri; order Salmoniformes; family Salmonidae; genus Salmo; species Salmo trutta. The sequence continues at coordinate 18,725,059 of NC_042977.1, forward strand.
TTAGGACCACATGGACACCACAGAGCAGAGAGAGTGGACAGGCTGTATGAAGGCAAAGCTTCTGAAAGGACAGCTGCTGACTGTGTTGTGCTTTTTCTCTGAGTTTCAAAAGCAAGCAGAGCAGAAATTGGCTACTCCTTAGTTGACTGATCTAGCTGGAAAGGTAACTGCTGTTTGACAGGAGAAAAAGTATTTATTCCCAGTGCTGAGCTAGTAGTGTAATTGACATGTTACTTTAGCTAATGTTTCATCCCCTCTCAAATTAAGTGAATGAACTACTAGCAACTAGTTAGCTAGCTGGTAGCTACCACAGCCAGTTCATCTCTAGCTAGCTTCTAGCTCTCTGTCAGGTAGCAGTATCTGACAGCTGTTGTGTGTATGGAAATGTTTTGTACCCTTTGTTTTGTCCCATTTCCTCCCACAATGTCAAGTTCTGTATCACTAGATTTGATTTATTACAAGATTAAGGGTATACTGGGTACCTTACATGAGGTCTGAATGCCTTATATGGACGAGTGTACAACTAAAGGAGTGTATTGAAAACATGCCAAAGTCGGGGGAGATACCTATTTGTCGGCAATCCCGTGGCTGCTGGCCTGCTCAGTCTTGGCCCTAGGGGTCTGGCGTCTTGTGGGTTGTCACTCTGGCCTTGGCCTAACACACCTGAAAGCAATAATTCATGTTTCACTAAGATCCTAAAGCTGAGAAGGGTGTGTTGGGTTAAGATGCTGCAGGGCCGTGGACCCCTGGGGGCAGGACGGGGTGACCCAGCTATATTGTGTGCAAGTAAAAAGAGCACTACAATACTATTAAGCTTATGATATGAATTATATGGAGGGTGTACTGTTTCTGTGTTAATGTGTACAGTAGGTGTATGTGTATTTTAATTAAACTTTTGTTTTCCAAACCTTTCCCTTGGCACAATAACAAAAGATGGGAAGGGAGTTGTGTTGGGGAGTGAGTTGAGGTATTGACTAGACTAGTGGGGCTCGGGCGTGCAGGCGGCTCGGGCTGGCTGAAATTTGATAGAGGATGTCTTAATAAAGACAATAACATTATTTGTAAGAGTTGTTCATTTGTTAGGCTATGGTTTAAAATGCAACACAATGTTGATTATTGAATTATCATTGATCTATATTGAACAAAAATCTAAACACAACATGCAACAATTTCAACAATTTGACTGAGTTACAATTCATATAAGGAAATCAGTCAATTGAAATAAATTCATTAGGCCCTAGTCTATGGATTTCACATAACTAGGCAGGAGCGCAGACCTGGGTGGGCTTGGAGATATGCTGGACCCTGTGTCAGAGCGGTGTTTTTGGGTACACATCGTTTCTTTCAAAGTAGGATTATAGCAGTATTTTGATACGTTTAGGCCTATTTACATGTATATTTCTATTATTGTACCTAATTTTGGCTGTTATGCTAAAAGTCACTTTTTTTCACCAATTGCAGACAATGACCCAAAACACACTGCCGCCCGGGTTTGCATTGCAAATGAGGGCATAAACTGGGTCAAGACGCCAGCAGAGTAAGTTGACCTTTATGTAGTAAAATAAAAAAATATATATAAATAAAAGACCTACAACACCTACTGTAGGCCTACAGTATATATACTGCTCAAAAAAATAAACACTAAAATAACACATCCTAGATCTGAATGAATGAAATAATCTTATTAAATACTTTTTTCTTTACATAGTTGAATGTGCTGACAACAAAATCACACAAAAATAATCAGTGGAAATCCAATTTATCAACCCAGGAAGGTCTGGATTTGGAGTCGCACTCAAAATTATAGTGGAAAACCACACTACAGGCTGATCCAACTTTGATGTAATGTCTTTAAAACAAGTCAAAATGAGGCTCAGTAGTGTGTGTGGCCTCCACGTGCCTGTATGACCTGCCTACAACACCTGGGCATGCTCCTGATGAGGTGGCGGATGGTCTCCTGAGGGATCTCCTCCCAGACCTGGACTAAAGCATCCGCCAACTCCTGGACAGTCTGTGGTGCAACGTGGCGTTGGTGGATGGAGCGAGACATGATGTCCCATATGTGCTCAATTGGATTCAGGTCTGGGGAACGGGCGGGCCAGTCCATTGCATCAATGCCTTCCTCTTGCAGGAACTGCTGACACACTCCAGCCACATGAGGTCTAGCATTGTCTTGCATTAGGAGGAACCCAGGGCCAACCGCACCAGCATATGGTCTCACAAGAGGTCTGAGGATCTCATCTCGGTACCTAATGGCAGTCAAGCTACCTCTGGCGAGCACATGGAGGGCTGTGCGGCCCCCCAAAGAAATGCCACCCCACACCATGACTGACCCACTGCCAAACCGGTCATGTTGGAGGATGTTGTAGGCAGCAGAACGTTCTCCACGGCGTCTCCAGACTCTGTCACGTGCTCAGTGTGAACCTGCTTTCATCTGTGAAGAGCACAGGGCGCCAGTGGCGAATTTGCCAATCTTGGTGTTCTCTGGCAAATGCAAAACGTCCTGCATGGTGTTGGGCTGTAAGCACAACCCCCACCTGTGGACGTCGGGCCCTCATACCACCCTCATGGAGTCTGTTTCTGACCGTTTGAGCAGACACATGCACATTTGTGGCCTGCTGGAGGTCATTTTGCAGGGCTCTGGCAGTGCTCCTCCTGCTCCTCCTTGCACAAAGGCGGAGGTAGCGGTCCTGCTGCTGGGTTGTTGCCCTCCTATGGCCTCGTCCACGTCTCCTGATGTACTGGCCTGTCTCCTGGTAGCGCCTCCATGCTCTGGACACTACGCTGACAGACACAGCAAACCTTCTTGCCACAGCTCACATTGATGTGCCATCCTGGATGAGCTGCACTACCTGAGCCACTTGTGTGGGTTGTAGACTCCGTCTCATGCTACCACTAGAGTGAAAGCACCGCCATCATTCAAAAGTGACCAAAACATCAGCCTGGAAGCATAGGAACTGAGAAGTGGTCTGTGGTTACCACCTGCAGAACCACTCCTTTATTGGGGGTGTCTTGCTTATTGCCTATAATTTCCACCTGTTGTCTATTCCATTTGCACAACAGCATGTGAAATTTATTGTCAATCAGTGTTGCTTCCTAAGTGGACTGTTTGATTTCACAGAAGTGTGATTGACTTGGAGTTACATTGTGTTGTTTAAGTGTTCCCTTTATTTTTTGAGCAGTGTATATAAAAAAAATGTCATCTCTACATGTAGGTCTCCTGATTTAAACCCGATCGAAATTGTTTGGCATCAACTGAAAACATTAATCCGTAACTCTGCCAACCAGACAGCCAGCGATGATCTGGTCAAGGCCATCAAGATGTTTTGGCTAGAGAAATTGACGATACAACAATGCAAAAAATACATTGATCATCTCAGCAAGGTTTCACCTGTGGTCATGGATCTGGGTGGAAGTGCGACTAAAATGTAGTTAATATAAACATCCGCACTTGAATGTCTTTTTCCCCGTTATTTTATTTTATTAACGAAAGCAGAAAGATGTTGATGAAGAAATACTGTACTGCTGTTTTGAGTTAGAAATCTAACACTTTAGAGTTTCGAATAAATTGCAATTTGAGGGATTTTCACAACAGTAGCCGGGTTATAAAAAGTCTATTGTCTAATTTGTACATTTATGACAGTTTGTTATTTAGAATTATTTATTTCTGGAGAAATCTAACTTGACTATATAGCAGACATCACTTGCTTATATTCAGTCAACACATATTTTAAGAATATCATGGAATATTTGAACATTTTCGTTTCTCCATGCTTGTCTCAGAGCAGCACGAAACGGTGCTGAAATAGACGTCCACAGTGGGGAGGCTATGTATTCTGTGCCCACTCGTGGTATCTCTCTTCGGTTACACATCCTTGGAATAGCAGAACAGCATAATGGTCCGGGCGGCCCTTGCTGTGCCTGGTGAGCAGTTTGTCAAGTTCTGTTGTCAGATGAGGAATGAAAATGTCAGGGTGAACCGAAGACCTGACGAACCCGCCACATATGTTGACTCTGCCTGTTGGAGGTGGAGTTCCAGAGCTCCCAGGTGTGCCTGGCATGGATTGTGACTCCCATTTCATTCCTCGCCCTTTTCAACGCATGAGTTAGTCAATGATTCCAATGATTCGTCTGACAAACAAAGAACTTTGCGTCCTGCAGGCCCAGGCATAGATCAAAGCTGGCGAGACATTCAATAACGTCATCTTCACAGACGAATCAACCGTGGCCCTTGAGCCATTTGCTCAAAATTGCTACAGAAAAAAAGGAAGAAGATCAACGAAAGCATAAAGATGTTGATGAAGAAATGCTGTTTTGAGTTAGAAATGTAACTCTTCCGAGTACTTAAGCATCGAATACATTGCAAGTTGAGTGATTTTCACAACAGTAGCCGGGCTATAAAAAGTATATTGTCCTGCTAATAAGAGATGTGCATGATGGGCTACATTCTTTATTGTAACCACAATGTCACACGTAATTTGTATCTATCTTTCCAATTACTTTTAGAGTTTGTGATTTACAAATGTGCGCTTTTAATTAATTAATTTATTTTATGTAGGATGCTACATTTTTGACCAGTTGCAATTGTAAGTTGGTCTAATTAAACAAATCCTACCTCTATTAGGCTGTTAAGCCTCATAGCCTACCTCAGCCAGTTAAGTTATTTTATATAGGTCTAGGCTCCGAAGAAATAGACTCCAATTAAGACATGTTGTTTGAAAAGTCATATTAAAATGAATTGCTTGACTGGTTTTCTTCATCTGTTGGTGTGCAACACTTGCATAACAAGTTAGCTATATTTTCAGCACCAGACACTGATCACCTCCTATTGATTGCGCTGCGGTTGCCGCCAATTGTTTTTTAAATGTAACCTTTATTTAACTAGGCAAGTCAGGTAAGAACAAATTCTTATTTACAATGAAGGCCTACCCTGGCCAAACCCGGATGATGCTGGGCCAATTGTGCATCGCCCTATGGCACTCCCAATCATGGTCGGGTGTGCTTTTAAATTGTTGAACTTGGGACAAACGTTTCGGGTAGCCTTCCACAAGCATCCCACAATAAGTTGGGTGAATTTTGTCCCATTCCTCCTGACAGAGCTGGTGTAACTGAGTCAGGTTTGTAGGTCTCCTTGCTTGCACACGCTTTTTCAGTTCTGCCAACAAATTTTCGATGGGATTGAGGTCAGGGCTTTGTGATGGCCACTCCAATACCTTAACTTTGTTGTCCTTAAGCCATTTTACCACAACATCGGAAGTGTGCTTGGGGTCATTGTCCAATTGGAAGACCCATTTGCAACCAAGCTTTAACTTCCAGACTGATGTCTTGAGATGTTGCTTCAATATATGCACATAATTTTCCTGCCTCACGATGCCATCTATTTTGTGAAGTGCACCAGTCCCTCCTGCAGCAAAGCACCCTCACAACATGATGCTGCCACCCCCGTGCTTCATGGTTGGGATGTTTTTTTTCGGCTTGCAAGCCTCCCCCTTTTTCCTCCAAACATAACGATGGTTATTATGGCCAAACAGTTCTATTTTTGTTTCATCACAACAGAGGACATTTCTCCAAAATATGATATTTGTCCCCATGTGCAGTTGCAAACCGTAGTCTGTCTTTTTTATGGTGGTTATGGAGCAGTGGCTTCTTCCTTGCTGAGCGGCCTTTCAGGTTATGTCGATATAGGACTCGTTTTACTGTGGATATAGATATTTTGTACCCGTTTCCTCCAGCATCTTCATAAGGTGTTGTTCTGGGATTGCACTTTTCGCACCAAAGCACGTTAATCTCTAGGAGACAGAATGTGTCTCCTTCCTGAGCGGTTTGACGGCTGCGTGGTCCCATGGCGTTTATACTTGCATACTATTGTTTGTACAAATGAACGTGGTACCTTCAGGCGTTTGGAAATTGCTCCCAAGGATGAACCAGACTTGTGGAGGTCTACATTTTTTTCTGAGGTCTTGGCTGATTTCTTTATATTTTCCCATGATGTCAAGCAAAGAGGCACTGAGTTTGAAGGTAGGTCTTGAAATAAATACACAGGTACACCTCCAATTGATTGAAATGATGTCAATTAGCCTATCAGAAGCAGCTAAAGCCATGACATCCTTTTCTGGAATTTTCCAAGCTGTTTAAATGCACAGTGAATTTAGTGTATGTAAAATTCTGTCCCATTGGAATTATAAGTGAAATAATCTGTCTATAATTAACTGTTGGAAAAATTACTTGTGTCATGGACAAAGTAGATGTCCTAACCGACTTGCAAAACTATAGTTTGTTAAAAGACTTCAACCTAAGTGTATGTAAACTTCCGACTTCAACTGTAGCCCAAAATGCGGCGGTTCACACCTCACTCGGCTATTAAGACAGTTCTTTAGTAAAGGTTGAATAGTCTATTGTTCAGCTAATAGTCCATCCTGCTACGCTTGTAAAAAACTGTTAATAATACTTTTTCCCCTTTCCACATGTTAAAGATTCCAGTTGATAAAGTGTTTTTAGCCACAATCGGCCCCAATACCAATTAATACATTTGGGCACAGTCGATAGTGTGCTGGACTTCGGGCTAGAATGTTGAGGTTTCGAAACCTGCTCCCTGCTTGTTTCATTATATTATTATGCCGGTCTCAGAGCACACAGCCTGGATTGTTACTCCCATCTTGTTCCTCGCTCTCTTCCACGCGTCATTCAGCACGCTTGTGGGCGTGCTGGCGGGATGTACTGTTTTTATTCTGTATATATTAATTACAAATCAGCTTTTACTTAAATCATGTTTCTAGTCTATTGCGTAGTTACAATGTGTAATCATTGATGAACCAGGAGCAGGAGTGGTAAACACTGTTGAAGTGTATAATTGTAATACATACATGCAGACACAGCATCATTCAAAGAATGGAGTTTATACACCTGGTATTGGATATGACAGAAAAAAAAGTTGCTAAATAGCGATTTTCAGAAATTTACTTTATGAGCAAAAAAATTCACAATCGTTTGTCTCTACATTAACTACCATATTCCTCTCAATTGTAAACTTTTTGCTTGACTCATTATGACGTTATAACTACTTACATTTGCTTCCAGCGTCATGTTTTGTCAGCCATCTTTGCTGAAGAAAGTCACTAGGGACGGGTGGCTCGCGTCAAACTCGTCATTGGAACCACTCGATATGATTGGTCATATAAAAACCTTGGGACCCAAATGCATAATGTCTGCTCTAACTCCCCCTTGTGGTGGTCTGGAGCAATGAAACCATGACGCTGGGTACCGCTAAGTCCCGCGGTGTAAGCTCACAACTTTTAAAGGAGGAACCACTGTTGGCCCACCCACCAGGGAGCCAGGCTCAGCCAATCAGAATGAGTTTTTCCCCACAAAAGGGCTTTATTACAGACAGAAATACTCTTCACTTTCATCAGCTGTCCGGGTGGCTGGTCTCAGATGATCCTGCAGGTGAAGAAGTTGCATGTGGAGGTCCTGGGCTGGCATGGTTACACATGGTCTGCGGTTGTGAGGTTGGTTTTACATACTGCCAAATTCTCTAAAACGACATTTAAGGTGAATTATGTTAGAGAAATGAACATTCAATTCTCTGGCAACAGCTCTGGTGGACATTCCTGCAGTCAGCATGCCAATTGCACACTCCCTGAAAACTTGAGACATCTGTGGCATTGTGTTGTGTGACAAAACTGCACATTTTAGGTGCACCTGTGTAATAAGCTGTTTAATCAGCTTCTTGATATGCCACACCTGTCAAGTGAATGCGTATGGAACACTTCTGGGATCTTTTATTTCAGCTCATGAAACTTGGGACCAACACTTTACATGTTGGGTTAATATTGTTGTTCAGTATAGTTCAGTGTTATCAATCACTTAAACACTTTCAGTAATTATCTCTTAATTAACTAGCAGGATGACTGTGGGCATTTTTGCTTACTTTTTGTTCTACAAAGAGATGGCTAGGCCGGGTGACATATGATAACTGAGTGATATTAAATCAGAAGGAATGACTGATCACATCAGAAAAAGGATAACTAAACTAGAATTACTGAGTCTACCACTCCAGATATCCACTTGCAAATCTTTACATAAATGAGATTATCAAAAACACGTGCAAATGGCTAGCTTGCTTTCTTACCTGAGAAGAAGTGCCAGCTGGGATTCCGCCATGTTGCGATGTGGCTACTGGCTAGATACCTGGGTATTTGAAAACCTTCCATTTAGCTAGCCAATCAATTACATTGTAACAAAAAACTGTTCAATAAGGCTTCCAGTCATATTTGAGTAACATGTCATTGTAGATTTGCGAGCACACAGAGATCATATCGCGCAAGCACAGGTGCATTTCGAGAGAGCGCAGGCAAGTATGAGCAGCACTTAATTTCTTGCTCTCAATTCCACTTTCTGGGCACGCAGCATTTTTCTTTGAGCTCTCAACTATCTCTCAGGTTCTCAACATGAACCTCTGCCCCTTTGACATTTTTTATCTGAACTCTCAACTCTCTCCACACAAGCTCAACATTATTCTCCGCGTTCTCAACATGCCCCACTGCTTCTTTGAATTGTGAGATGGAAAGGACGCCATAGGTTTCTCGACTTTAGAAGGGATTGTGTGACGATTAGCTTAGCAAACACGTGACGCAGCATGACAACGTGAACACGATTGGTCAACAGTCTGCTGGGTGGGGCGTTATACGTTTCTCCATTCATTGACCAATGAGTTTCCCCTCCTCATTTATCAAAGTATTTCTGGAGAGGGAGAATTGCAGAGGCAGGGAGAATTGCAGAGGCAGGAAGGTCGTGAAAACTGAGATAAGAGAAAGGTGAAAGGCAGTCAGAAGGATGGTAGAGAGGGAGGTAGAGGAGCAGAGCCTGTATTCTATGAAGCCAGGGAGGGTTATATAGACATGGTAGACAGGAGGTAGCAGGGGAACCTGCAGAGATCAGTCATTTTCCTGTATGTGTGTGTCTCCAAGGAGAGGCTGTGTCATTGATGGCAGGGGGTGTCGGCTCCTACTCCTAGGACCTAGCCTCTCAACCAAGTACTGAATCTGCAACTGGGCCAAGTGGCCCATGAAGGACTGGCGTGTCTGTGTTTGTCTGTTTGTGTCTGTGTCACTGTTTGTTTCTCAACCTGGCATATCTGCCTTCCATGTTACTGCTTGCTCTCAAAGGATGGACATACACAGTCACAATCAATGAGTGACTCACAATCCAACGCATGCGGACACACCTTATGTATTAGATTGTTCTATCAGGTCAGGTACCGTGGGAAAAGAGCATTTGCTTCTCAGATGAATGTTTTTGTATTTTCCTTTCAATGGCAAAGCCTTGTGTTTCAACCCGTACCAGAGATTTTATGAAGCATATCTATGGTTTTCTAACAGAACATTTAAGATCTGTATCACACTTATAATACACTAATATAGCAGCCATGTGTTAACTACTCACTATAATAATTTGGTGGGTGCTTATATTTGTCCTATTTCCCACATGTACAAGTTAATATGCAGATGTCAATTGGAAATGTGTTTTTTGCATATTCCGCTCTCCCTGAGATATTCTTGGAGAGTAGGGTCACGGCCAGGGTCTGCCAGTAAACATGTAAGATGTGTGTAAGGAAAGCTGCAATATGTGACTTTTTATGCGACCCGCCAAAATTCAAACAGCTGAAAATACAATATTTTTGGTTACGGAAAATATATTTCACAGCAGTTTAGATAGTTGTCACGCCTGCTCCCGCTCTTCCCCCCTGGCGCTCGAGGAAGCCAGGCTCCCCAGCATTGTGCACTCCTGCCATCATTAGGCACACCTGCCTTCCCCTCGGCACGCGCTTCAGGGATTATTGGACTCACCTGGACTCAATCACCTCTGTCATTACCTTCCCTATATCTGTCTGGTTCCCCGCTCTGTTCCCTGCTTCTGCATTAATGTCCGTATGTCTTTGTATACCCGTGTGCTGATGCTGGTCCTGTTACCTGTCTGTCCCGCATTAAATGTTCAACTCCCGTACCTGCTTCTCATCTCCGGCGTCAGTCTTTACAATAGTACATTGATTCTCTACACTATACTTGCTTGTTTTGTTAGGTGAACTACTTGCATTTTTACAACCAGTGATTTCTGCATAGTGCATCTTTAAGCCATTGCAACAGTTGTGCTTAAAAAAAATTGTATGGCAAAGGGGACATTTTAGCATGCCTGCCAACTGGCTAAAGCAAAAGTTTAATATATCAAGTGATGTATGGAGAAAAGTTCTTCAAACAACCTTGTTCAGCAAGCGGTTGATAGGACTGGCAGTCGACGCTGTTGTTCACCGGTAAGTCAACATCTCAGACGAACTCCTGGCTAGCTAGCTGTATCATTCCTCCTACTTAACTGGCCAGCTGTATCAGACAGCTTTAGATGCAGGGGAAAACAAATATATTTGCAAGATATCTTGACATCTGAATGATGAAGTTGATAAAATGCCATTACATAGTTTGCTAGATTGAAACTGCTGGAGAAAGCTAGCTAAAATTAATTCCCACCATCAGTCGTTGTGTTCACCTTAGCTAGTGGACTGTAGCTAGGTTTCTAGAAAATAACTAACCATATAATTGCTAGCTAAACTTTAAAATGAGTTACTGACTATTAACACTTTTTGTAAACTACTTCACTCCCCTGTCTGTTTATTGATGCATTGGAGTCTGAAAATGTTGGCTATATAGCTAAATGCCCCTCCTGATTTTACTGCAAATAGGCTTAATGTTCTTAATGTTTTGTATACTCAGTGTATGTAACAACTCAAATTCATACAAAGTACTACGGAAAAAGAACTGACTTTTATATTCACTTTGTCCATTTGACACATTCTTCAATCTTGACTGGGATATAAAGTATATTTTAGTTGACACGCCTGTGTGATGTGTCTGAATAAAAAGGTAGTCACCCTGGACATGAGACTTGCACTGATTTTTAACCTTTTGAATCATAAGCTCTAAGGACTGTCTTGATGTTGAAGTTACCACTTTTTCTCATGAAGACCAACGTGCCAAACTTGCAATGAAAAAGTTATTGGTTTGTAATCTAACAATTGAAAAATTTTAATTCGTTTTTTATACAAAACTTTTGCATTTGGTAATCCCTAAAATGTGGCCATTGAAAGGGTTAGTTAGTTGCATCCATCCTCAGGGAACTGTTTGCTGATCGCTGACAACAGGGTGGCAGGTTTTTTTGATGTTCTGCTATGGAGTGGCCAAGCCCAGAAGACTCACCTGGGGATAGGGGGATGGACACATGTTCATTTTTATAAAAGTCTGGGAGATGTTTACAGGGAGGGAGAGAGCACAAGTTTGAGTGAGTACATTAAATCCAATCCAACCAGTGTCCCTGGATAATATGCTATGTGATCACACAGGCAGACTGCCATAGTCAAGGATATTTACAGAGTGCATCAAGTGTACTATTATGAGTGTAGCTTACTTCTCTGTGCTCTGGAAAGATCGCTGGTAGTTGGTCAGAAGGCTCTGGAGTAGGGGTGTGCTGATATCGTCGTAATCGTATCCGTTTTATCCAAATTGATAGTCATCAGATTTAATTGTCATCGGAAAATCCGGAGGTGCGCTTTAAATGCCGGTAAAGCCTATACCTCAAGTGCATATTACTGCACTATCACTCAATCACACACATTGTTAAATGACCTGCCAGATGACAATGCACACAATTTACTTACATAGTCCTATTCAATTATCAACAACATACACTGTAGGCTAATAAATAGCCTAATGCATTGATTTGCTTCACTTTCGAGAGGAGCAAAACGTTTCTCTCCAGACACTTATGCCACAACATTTGTATAATCAAAATAAACAGTATACATTTGTAATTTTATTTTATAAATGATCTGTCGCTCAGTAAACATGCCTGGGTGAGAATAAATAAGAATAGCTAGCAAGCATGGGCTGGGATCACGACAGACGTCATCAGCAATGTAGTAATTATACAGACAAAGTAGGCCTACTAAACAACCATATAGTGTCAGCAAAGTTGACAGGAAATAACCAGATTGAACAACAATGACTAGCTACGGATGCTGATTCATACATGTTTGGAGAAGGGGAGACTTGTGCCCTGAGACGAGTGACCGTGTGAGTGCCAACTGTAAAGTTTGGTGGAGGAGGAATAATGGTCTGAAGCAATTTTTCATGGTTCGGCCTAGGCCCCTTAGTTCCAGTGAAGGAAAATCATAACACTACAGCTTACAATGACATTCTCGAAGATTCTGTGCTTCTGAATTTATGGCAATAGTTTGGGGAAGACACTTTCCTGTTTCAGCATGACAATGCCCCCGTGCACAAAGCAAGATCCCTACAGAAATGGTTTGTGTGGAAGAACTTGACTGGCCTGAGCAGAGCAATGAACTCGACACTATAGAACACCTTTGGGATGAATTGGAATGCCGACTGCGAGCTAGGCCTAATCGCCAAATATTACTGCCCGACATCACTAATGCTCTTGTGGCTGAATTTATGCAAGTCTCCGCAGCAATGTTTTAACATCTTGAGGAAAGCCTTCCCAGAAGAGTGGAGGCTGTTATAGCAGCAAAGGGGGACCAACTCCATAATAATGCCCATGATTTCGGGAATCAGATGTTTGACGAGCAGGTGTCCACATACTCATGTAGTGTAAGTGCTATACTCCCCTGGTAAGTGTTTGTTTTTGTTTGCCTTCTATCCTCAGGTGCATGAGGCTGGGGCCTTATTACTGACAGTGTTGAATTATAACTACCACCGATCAGCCATGCAGCACTCAAAATGACGTAGTCTCCCTCATCTATTGGGTGTAATATTATATTGCTATGAAATGAATGCAATCAGAACACCATGAAGCAAACTATTGCTCACTCAAGGCAAAATTCCAATGGAAACTGTTATTGTAAGGTAGGTATTGTCTTTGCTTGATTCACTGATTATTTCAACAAATATGTGTATCTTCTTTGTCCAGAAGACAAAGGAGCTACCTCCACACCCCATACCTCCAAAGAGGTTGTTTTGGGGATCCAGCCAACATCTGACCAGGGGATGCCAAGAAGAAGCCTAAACTTGATAACCTAACCTATGCCAAAGACAGGAGAACTACTGGCACATTGCACAACATAAATGTCACTCGGAGGATAGGAAGGGAAAACTGTAATGTTACTGCTACCATAGAGCATTTATAAATTGTCAGAAATACTAGGATGTTGAGTGGTGTGAAGTACTTCAGTAAAAATTCTTTCAAGTACTACTTAAGTCATTTTTGGAGGTATCTGTACTTTACTATTTATAGTTTTGACAACTTTTACTTTTACTTCACTGCATTCCTAAAGAAAATAATGTATTTTTTACTCCATACATTTTCCCTGACACCCAAAAGTACTCGTTATGTTTTGAATGCTTAGCAGGACAGGAAAATGGTCCAGTTCTGTCATGCCCTGACTTTAGAGAGCCTTTTTATTCTCTAATTTGGTTAGTTCATGTGTGACTAGGGTGGGTACTCTAGTTGTTGTATTTCTATGTTGGCCTGGTATGGTTCCCAATCAGAGACAGCTGTCTATCGTTGTCTCTGATTGGGGACCATATTTAGGCAGCCTTTTCCCATCTGTTTGTTGTGGGATCTTGTCTATGTATAGTTGCCTGCGAGCACTACACTGGCGTCACGTTTCGGTTTGTTCTTTGTTTTCTGTGCGTTTCACTCGAATAAAGATGAGGGAACCATTCCACGCTGCACCTTGGTCAGATCATTACAACAATGGTTGTGATAAGTTCACACACCTATCAAGAGAACATTCCTGGTCATCCCTACTGCCTCTGATCTGGCGGACTCACTAAACACACATGCTTTGTTTCAAAATGTCTGAGTGTTGGAGTATGCCCTTGGCTATCCGTAAATCAAAAAAAAATGATGCCGTCTGGTTTGCTTAATGTAAGGAATTTAATGATTAATACTTTTACTTTTGATACTTAAGTATATTTTAACAATTACATTTACTTAAGTATATTTAAAACCAAATACTTTTATACTTTTACTCAAGTTGTGTTTTACTGGGTAACGTTCACTTTTACTTGAGTCATTTTCTATTAAGGTATCTTTGCTTTTACTCAAGTATGAGAATTGGATACTTTTTGCACCACTGGTAGTGATGTGCAGTTCTCGAACGATTCAGTTTTTTTTTATAACTATTTTTACTGACTCGAGTCATGATATATTTTTTCTGAGTGACTCGTTCATTAGTCCTCCATTTGAACTGCTGCCCGCAATGAGTCCTACAGCAGGATTGATACATGCTCCTCTGGCTCAGCGGCTCCAGAGACGTGCACCAACCAACAACTGTCTGTCATATGCATCATGCTTCAAGCAGCATAAAGAAGAAAAATACATGTTTAGAACTAATAATTGATCGCATGGTGCAAGAATGAATGCAATGAATTGATTATTGAATATTGTGATGGACACAGCTTTGTAGAAGCAAAACATACACAGCATCTCCTTAACAAACTCGCGAAAGAGTCGTTTGGGGGGGGGCTGCAGTTCGTGAACGATATTGTGCTTATCACCCTCACGGCAGTCAAGCAGTGCATTCCGCCAAGAGTCATTCACAATCTAGTCTGTTTGCGGCCAACATTAGACCTTGTTTAAAATGTATCAAGATATAATCTTATTTGTATGCCTAGCAATAAACAAATGTACATTGTTTAGTAGAAATATTTGTTATGTTGACTAAACGAGTCGAACAGATCAGAATCAGTAGAAAGAGAGGAACTTCCTATCACTATTGTTGATGTTTGATGATCTAATGTTGTGTATCTGTATACTTTGAATAAAAAATGAAATGTAGGCCCATAAGGCTACTATTGAATTGATCAATTTTTTGTTGTTGTATTTTACCGCCTTTCTCTCCTCAATTTTGATCTTGTCTCATCGCTGCAACTTCACAAAGGGCTTGGAAGGCGAAGGTCGAGTCATGCGTCCTCCGAAACAAGACCCGCCAAACCTTGCTCCTTAACACCCGCCCGCTTAACCCAGAAGCACCAATATGTCGGAGGAAACGCCGTACGACTAAGGTCAACCTGCAGGCGCCCGGCCCGCCACAAGGAATCGCTAGAGCGTGATGAGCCAAGTAAAACTCCCCCGGCCAAACCCTCCCCTAACCCGGACGGCGCTGGGCCAATTGTACGCTATCCTATGGGACTCCCGATCACAGACAGTTGATCGAACCCGGGTCTGTAGTGATGCCTCTAGCACTGCGATGCAGTGCCTTAGACCGCTGCGCCACTCGGCTGCAAAATAGTTTTAATTGCTAAACTATGAACGTCTGGTAAAAACTTGGGTTCACATGTACTTCATGTTCCAAGTACAGGTTGATGTTTGTGCTTTAGACAACCTCTGTGTCATGCCAAAAATGTACTTTTTGCCATAAACAAAAACAGCTGATAGAGGAATGGGACAGTCAGGCTGCTGCAATTGAAAGCAGTTTTGACCAAAGCTATAAATAAATCAGGTTTGGTTTTACTCGCTAATATGCGTAAGATGTTGCTAAATCACCAATTTCCATTATCAAACTAAGCAATTCCTATGTCATGTTTAAGAGCTAATTGCTTAAAAGCAAACAATATTCAAGTTATTGGGAAAGTGTGAACACAGGTACATGTCAAGGTTGAAATTATATTGTAAAAAGACATGTTTTTTTCTCTGCTACAATGAATTCTGCTCCACGAGAGTCCAAACATTTTTCTCTGTGCTCCATCAAACGGTGAGTCTATGCAATTCTGAGCAGACACTCCGTCTGACAGCCCTGTCAGTCTAGCATGCTTGTAGAGTATGTTGCACGAGATAAAGCATGCTCAAGTGCAGTCATGCAATTACTCTCACTGCTACCGGCTATTATATAGAAATTGATAACACAGGCTAGGCCAAAAATATTTTATATGATTTCTTTCTTTGGCTAGACTGTGACGCAGAAGTGTCAGAGGTAGGTGGCATGACCTTTGGTGCATTTTTCATGTGCCCACCTCTGACAGGAAGAGCACTTCACCCACTTCTCTCCCTGCACAAGATGCAGCAAAACCCTCATCACAGACCAGACAAGGACAGATCTCCCACCTGTCTGGTTAGTGTTGTTGTACCTCTCTCTTTTTTCTTTCTTGCCAAGCTTGTCCCTTGCCTTTGGCACCACCTTCTTATTTTTTCTCCTCTGCTTTCTCTTCCAGGGCACATTTGACTAGGTTGTCAGTGAGAATGGCAGTCACTTTCTTCTTCCTCCCCTTATTGGCAACCTTCCTTGGCGCAGCCTTGGGTAAAGGCCTGACAGCCACAGGGCTGAAACCATTAGCAGAGGTTGATGGGACCAAGGGCGTAACTTTGTGTTGCATATTGGGGGGTTCAGAGTCAAATTGTTATGGTGTCAACACCCCTCTTGGGGGGTCCGGGGGCATGCCCCCCCAGTCATATTTTTTGGGGGGGGCTGTGAAATGGTTGTTTCTAGTGAATTTTGAAGGGCAAAAGATCCAAAAATGTCCTGATAATTTGGTCAATATACTCCAATCACAACAGAAATACCTATATTGCTTTAAACAGTGTTCTTACTCTTAACAGTTCAGAAAATCCTCTCCACGCCCCTTCTTTAACTACATTTAAATGTTTCTATTTGTGTACCATTTACCACGCTTGGTTAGTACATGGTCTTGAATACCAAATGTATTATACCCAATTAATTGAAAAGGAGTCAAGGCAATCTGAGTCCAGAAACTTCATACATGGTTACACAATTTAATTTCAGTATTAATTCATAAAATAATTCAGTGACGGTCAAAATATAACTCTTCAATATGGCATCATGCTCAAGCAATAGACTTCAAAAATGCATAACAATAACTCATTGTCATTCACCATAAAGTAAAAGAACAGCACATTCAATAACAGTCAATATACAAAGGTGGGCAATGAGTGGTAAAGAGAGGGGTCAAATCTTCAGTCTGAATCATCTATAAGGGATACTTTGGGATTTAGGCAATGAGGCCCGTTGTCCACTTCCCAAGAGTCAGATGAACTTGTGAATAACATTTTTATGTCTCTGTGTGCATTATGATGGAAGTTTGAGGTAGTTTCTCAAGTAAATGACTGGAAGTCTATGGGTGTCTATTACCTTTACCTCACTTCGTACATCGACACGGAGACATAACAATGGTATCCACTAGTTCATCTGTTTCTAGGGAAATAGATAAAGGGCCTCATTGCATTGTTGCCACTTGTTATAGACCCCCCTCAGCTAACAGCTGTGCCCTGGACACCATATGTGAATTGATTGCCCCATCTATCGTCAGAGTTTGTACTGCTAGGTGACCAAAATTGGGATATGCTTAACACCCCAGCCTCAATCTCACACAAATTATCAAGGAACCTACCAGGTACAACCCCAAATCCGTAAACATGAGCACCCTCATAGATATCATCCTGACCAACTTGCCCTCTAAATACACCTCTGCTGTTTTCAACCAGGATCTCAGCGATCACTGCCTCATTGCCTGCGTCCGTTATGGGTCCGCAGTCAAACGACCACCCCTCATCACTGTCAAACGCTCCCTAAACCACTTTTGCGAGCAGGCCTTTCTAATCGACCTGGCTCGGGTATTTCCTCACCATCTTAAATAAGCATGCCCCTTAAAAAATGTAGATCTAAGAACAGATACAGCCCTTGGTTCACTCCAGACTTGACTGCCCTTGACCAGCACAAAAACACCCTGTGGCGTACTGCACTAGCTTCAAATAGTCCCTGCAATATGCAACTTTTCAGGGAAGTCAGGAACCAATACACACAGTCAGTTAGGAAAGCAAATGCTAGCCTTTTCAAACAGAAATTTGCATCTTGCAGCACTAATTCCAAAAAGTTTTGGGACACTGTAAAGTCCATGGAGAATTAGAGTACCTCCTCAAAGCTGCCCACTGCACTGACACTAGGAAACACTGTCACCGCTGATAGATCCATGATAATAGAACATTTCAATAAGCATTTCTCTACGGCTGGCCATGCTTTCCAACTGGCTACCCCAACCCCGGCCAAAAGCTCTGCATCCCCCACAGCAACTGGTCCAAGCCCCCCCCCCCACTTCTCCTTCACCCAAGTCCAGACAGCAGATGTTCTGAAAGAGCTGAAAAATCTGGATCCCTACAAATCAGCTGGGCTAGACAATCTGGTCCCTCTCTTCCTAAAATTATCTGCCGCTTTTTTTGCAACCCCTATTACTAGTCTGTTCAACCTCTCTTTCATATCGTCTGAGATTCCTAAAGATTGGAAAGCAGCTGCTGTCATCCCCCTCTTCAAAGGGGGAGACACGCTAGATCCAAACTCTTAGACCTATATCCATCCTGCCCTGCCTTTCTAATGTCTTCGAAAGCCAAGTGAACAAACAGATCACCGGTCATTTTGAATCCCACTGTACCTTCTCCGCTATGCAATCTGGTTTCTGAGCTGGTTTCTGGTTTCCTCAGCCACGCTCAAGGTCCTAAACGATATCATAACTGTCATCAATCTGGCCAAGGCTTTCGACTCTGTCAATCACCGTATTCTTATCGGCAGACTCAACAGCCTTGGTTTCTCTGACTCCCTCGCCTGGTTCACTAAAGATGAGGTGTACCAAAAATATTTGTCCTATCTGAACGTTAACAAACTTTACTAACCTTTTGTTTGGGAGCTTTAACGCAGCCATCGTCTTCTCAAGGTGCAACAAGGAAGTAAACAGCTCTGGTCATGTGACGATTTACACATTGAGACCCTTTATTATTCCAATATTTGCTGGAAATGCATTGATACATCATTCAGTAAAACTTTTAGAGCCTTATAACTGGAAACATTTTTTACGGTCACTATTGTGACTGGTGGGATTAAATAGGTTAACTTCTTATGGGCAGGTGGGATGGTAGTGTCCCACCTGGCCAACATCCGGTGAAATTGCAGAGCGCAAAATTCAAACTACAGAATTATAAATATTTTACTTTCATAAAATCATAAGTGTAAAAAAAAGCTTAACTTCTTGGTAATCCAGCCGCTGAGTCAGATTTCAAAAAGGCTTTATGGCGAAAGCACACCAGGCGATTATCTGAGGACAGCACCCCACATACAAATGCATGAAAAATATATTTCAACCAGGCAGGTGCGACACGAAAGTCAGAAATAGCGATATAATAAATGCCTTATCTTTGAACTTCTTCTGTTGGCACTCCAAAAGGTCCCAGTTACATCACAAATGGTCCTTTTGTTTGATAATGTCCTTCTTTATATCTATAAAAACTCAGTTTAGCTGGCGCGCTTCATTCAATTATCCACCCAGTTTCCCTCCATCAAAATGCATACAAAATGAATCCCAAAAGTTACTAATAAACTTTTCCAAACAACGTTTATAATCAAACCTTAGGTACCCTAATACGTAAATAAATTATGAAATTTAAGACGGAGAATCGTTATTGTCTTTATCGGAGAAAAATACCAAAGAATGCGCTCTCATTCACGCGCTTGGAAACACTACAGCCAAAATGGGAGCCCAAGAGAGGTAGGGGGCAGTCCAAAGTCTCCAATCCAAAGTTAAATCTAGAATCGGCTTCCTATTTCGCAACAAAGCCTCCTTCACTCATGCTGCCAAACATACCCTCGTAAAACTGACTATCCTACTGATTCTTGACTTCGGCGATATCATTTTCAAAATAGCCTCCAACACTACTCAGCAAATTGGATGCTGTCTATCATCACAGTGCCATCCGTTTTGTCACCAAAGCCCAATATACTACTCATCTGTCACAGTCTTCGTCGTGTTGAGGAAAGGAGGACCAAAATGCAGCGGGATTGTGGACACTCATGTTTTATTACTGACAAAAAACAAGAGTAAAGCATCCACTTGACAAACAAAACAATAAATGATACTCACGACACAAAACAGTTTTGCAGGCTCACAAACGCAGTGCAAAAACAATCTCCCACAAAAGACACATACAAACACACCCTAATATATGGGACTCTCAATCAAAGGCAAATGGACAACACCTGCCTTCAATTGAGAGTCCCAACCACAATTGACCACACATAGACATACAACAGCTAGATCAATCATAGACATACATAACAAGGAACAGTGCCCAAAAACCCCGGAATACACAAATCAAATCCCCTACAACAAACACACCACCCCGAATACCATAAAACAAATACCCTCTGCCACGTCCTGACCAAACTACAATACCAATTAACCCTTATACTGGCCAGGACGTGACATCACCACTGCGACCTGTTTGCTCTCGTTGGCTGGTCCTCACTACATATTCGTCGCCAAACCCACTGGCTCCAGGTCATCTATAAGTCCTTGCTAGGTAAAGCTCTGCCTTATCTCAGCTTGCTGGTCACCATAACAACACCCACCCATAGCACGCGCTCCAGCAGGTATATTTCACTGGTCATCCCCAAAACCAACACCTCCTTTGGCCGCCTTTCCTTCCATTTCTCTGCTGCCATTGACTGGAACGAATTGCAAAAATCACAGAAGTTGGAGACTTATATCTCCCTCACTAACTTTAAGTTTCAGCTGTCAGAGCATCTTACCGATCGCTGCAGCTGTACACAGCCCATCTGTAAATAGCCCATCCAACCAACATATGTTTTTGTTTTTCTGCTCTTTTGCACACCAGTATTTCTACCTGCACATCCTCATCTGCACACTCCAGTGTAAGTTGCTAAATTGTAATTACTTCACCACTATTGGCCTATTTATTGCCTTACCTTCTTACTTCATTTGCACACACTGTATACAGATTTTTCTATTGTGTTATTGACTGTACGATTGTTTATCCCATGTGTAACTCTGTTGTTTTTGTCGCACTGCTTTGCTTTATCTTGGCCAGGTCACAGTTGTAAATGAGAACTTGTTCTCAACTGGCCTACCTGGTTAAATAAAGGTGAAATAAATAAAAAAATTAAATAGCAAAATCCTGAAGTATCCCTTTAAATGCTCCAAAATACCTGTTTATGCATGTCACTGCCAGCAATGCAATTCTGGCATATTGTTTTCCTATCTATGGTAACCAGCTTCTCCTGTGATGTTTTGGAAAACTGACTAATCGGAAGAGATCGTATAGTATTGGCTAATCTAATTGTGTCATTGCTCATTAAGTTACGAATCTCATTCTGTATTTTAGGACTAGTGTAATCATGGTTGCGCGTCTTTAACCAGCTGAGAAGAACTGTGTTATCTTCTGCCTTGTCTTTTTAAAAGTTGGTACATATTCCTGCGTTCTTCCTCATGACCTCTTAAGACCTCACCCTTTCTTGCTAATTACTGCACTGAACCTACAATCTTCAGTAGACAATGTCTTGCTTCCTCTTGTCTGGCTGAAGCAGTAGATAACTGTGAGTCCACAGGGCTTGATTATTGTGCACTCACTGTAACTGAGTGGCAATGCGAGTGACTTTTAGCATGAGCTGAAAACTTCTCAATAGCCTTCTTCCAATTTCTAAAGCCTGTGCTCACAAATGCAGGGTCTGATTCTGAAAAACTTTGGTGCAATGGAAGCATAAAACCCCCTTTGAAGAGGCACTGTAATGGAGCCAGAGGAAATCTTCAAACCACTTCTCTTGAAATGAAAGAACTCTGTCAGCTTACTTCTGGTTAACAATAAACTTGGGATGTGGTTGATTTGGCTTTGTGCTGGTGCTGATGTCCATATATTCTATTTGTCCTGTGGCTTTGTCCCTGTCATCTGTGCTCAACTGGTCCCTGACTTGTGGCTCATGCCTTTACAACAAACTTTCTCTTGCCAAAATAGAAGGGCCTTTCTAATGCCAAAATATGATGAAACTTAAACAAGAATACATCTACAAGATATGTCTTAGGACTACACTTAAAGGTTGACTAGGGCTGTTATGGTGACTGTATTACCACCACACCAGCAGCCACGTCATGACCGCAGTCAAATTCCATGTGACCATTGAGTCACGGTAACTGGGCTTCTCCAAAACGGCGCTCTGATGGTCATTAGTAGCCTGCCAAACTTGCTAACGGCCAGTCGCTAATGGCCGGTAATCAGAACTCTATTGTCTCTCTAATCAAATCAAACACTCGCATTCAAACACACACTCGTGCACACACACACACACACACACACACAATTAAATAGTGCCACACATGCACACAAACATGCACAGTTGACCTTGCCGTTTGTCTTTTGTTTTACATTGTTGTTTTGGTGTTGTATTCCTTTGTTCTTTTTATTGGTTGTTGGCACATCTGGTGGCTAGTTGTTGGGTTGGACAGGGATGGTGGCTCCGAGGGGGTGGAGATGAGGGGTGAAGGGGGAGGTTGGGGATGGTTGAACAGCTTCACTGCATGTTTGAAACTTACATTTAAAAAAGTAAATAAAATAAATATCAAACACTTCATGAGAGCCCTGGCATCCAGAGTTTGAGGCCTAATGTATTTATTTCTCAACTTTCCTAATATTAAGCACATTGCTTCGCTTTACAACTGGAGTAGCCTACCTGGCCGGCATGAAAATGAACCATTGGAAAAGCATCCTCCATTCGCTATTCAAGTGCATGTAGATGTCTTTTTTTACCCTGCCCCTGTTCCGACAGGTGCATTATAATGGCCCATTCTAAATCAAAATTAATTTCACATATATAATATTTAGCATATCTAAATTGAGAATAGTCTGATGGGTGAAAATATTATCAATTGTGAATGATGTCCGGCATGTGCAGTAGGAGACAGCACACTCATTTTTTTGTTTAATTTTTAAAATCATAGTCGCATGCATCATGTAGCCTAGCCCATTGGCCAATATGTTTTCATTCGGTTTGTATCACAACTAAAGTGGCCAAATAACTCCAAACATAGCCTATAGGCATGATGATGCATGATCTGATTAAGATGGCGTCGAAGAACATGGCTGATGTTTTACATTCTCCCAACCAATTGTGCTATTTTGTTCGTTTTTTTTGCGTAACTTATTTTTTAACTTATTGTGTACATAATGTTGCTGCCACCGTATCTTATGGCCAAAAATAACTTCTGGACATCAGAACAGCAATTACTCACCGCGGACGGGAAGAAACTTTTTCCTTTAACGAGTCCGATGAGAAGGATGTCCTGCTTTAATGGGAAAAGGCCCAGGGGCCGCAGATCGGGCAGCCTTCTGAGAATCTGTAGGAGAGCAAGTAAACTCCCACTGTTCTTCTTGCTAAAGTGCAATCATTGGAAAACACACTGGACGATCTATGATTAAGATTATCCTATAAACGGGACATTACAATCTGTAACATCTTGTGATTCACCGAGACATGGCTGAACGACGATATGGACAATATAGAGCTAGCGGGATTTTCCATGCACCGGCAGAACAGAGACGCTACCTCTGGTAAGACAAGGGGTGGGGGTGTGTGTCTATTTGTCAATAACAGCTGGTGCGCAATGTCTAATATTAAAGAAATCTCAAGGTATTGGTCGCCTGAGGTAGAGTACCTTATAATAAGCAGTAGACGACACTACAGTTGAAGTCGGAAGTTTACATACACTTAGGTTGGAGTCATTAAAACCCGTTTTTCAACCACTCCACAATTAACAAACTATAATTTTGGCAAGTCGGTTAGGACATCTACTTTGTGCATGACACAAGTCATTTTTCCAAGAATTGTTTACAGACAGATTATTTCACTGTATCACAATTCCAGTGGGTCAGAAGTATAAATACATTAAGTTGACTGTGACTTTAAACAGCCTGTTAAATTCCCAAAATTGATGTCATGGCTTTAGAAGCTTCTGATAGGCTAATTGACATCATTTGAGTCAATTGGAGGTGTACCTGTGTATTTATTTCAAGGCCTACCTTCAAACGCAGTGCCTCTTTGCTTGACATCATGGGAAAATCAAAAGAAATCAGCCAAGATCTCAGAAAAAAATTGTACACCTCCACAAGTCTGGTTGATCCTTGGGAGCAATTTCCAAATGCCTGAAGGTACCACGTTCATCTGTACAAACAATAGTACGCAAGAATAAACACCATGGGATCACGCAGCCGTCATACCTCTCAGGAAGGAGACGTGTTCTGTCTCCTTGAGATGAACGTACTTTGGTGTGAAATGTGTAAATCAATCCCAGAACAACAGCAAACGACCTTGTGAAGATGCTGGAGGAAACAGGTACAAAAGTATCTATATCCACAGTCCTATATCGACATAACCTGAATGGCCACTCAGCAAGGAAGAAGCCACTACTCCAAAACCGCCATAAAAAAGAAAGACTACGGTTTGTAACTGCACATGGGGACAAAGATAGTACTTTTTGGCGAAATGTCGTCTGGTCTGATGAAACTGGCCATAATGACCGTCGTTATGTTTGGAGGAAAAAGGAGGAAGCTTGCAAGCCGAAGAACACCATCCCAACCATGAAGCACGGGGGTGGAAGCATCATGTTGTTGGGGCGCTTTGCTGCAGGAGGGACTGGTGCACTTCACAAAATAGATGGCATCAGGAGGAATGGAAAACTATGTTGATATATTGAAGCAGCATCTCAAGAAATCACTAAGGAAGTTAAAGCTTGGTCGCAAATGGGTCTTCCAAATGGACAATGACCCCAAGCATACTTCAAAAGTTATGGCAAAATGGCTTAAGGACAACAAAGGCAAGGTATTGGAGTGGCCATCACAAAGCCCTGACCTCAAGCCTATAGAGAATTTGTGGGCAGAACTGAAAAAGCGTGTGCGATCAAGGAGGCCTACAAACCTGACTCAATTACACCAGCTCTGTCAGGAGGAATGGGCCAAAATTCACCCAACTTATTGTGGAAAGCTTGTGGAAGGCTACCCGAAACGTTTGACCCAAGTTAAACAAGTTAAAGGCAATGCTACCAAATACTAATTGAGTGTATGTAAACTTCTGACCCACTGGGAATGTGATGAAAGAAATAAAAACTGAAATAAATAATTCTCTCTACTATTATTCTGACATTTCACATTATTAAAATAAAGTGGTGATCCTAACTGACCTAAGGCAGGGAATTTTTACTTTGGTTAAATGTCAGGAATTGTGAAAAACTGAGTTTAAATGTATTTGGCTAAGGTGTATGTAAACTTCTGACTTCAACTCTATATACAAGTTCAATATTATAAGCATTTGTAAGTACATTTATAAATGGTTAATAATTTGAGATATTCACCGACTGGCTATCACACTATTTTGACCAATTCGTTATAACCCATTTATTAATGGTATATTTGGCATTTTCAAATAATAAAATAACAATTTATAGCGTAATTATAATTTCTTAATAAACCCTTTACAAATGGAACCTTATTATAAAGTGTTACCAATATCCAGCTCGTAAATATCACGACTGTAGTAGGCCACTAAGCTTAACAAGCAATAAAGCCAGGATAAATTAGTAAAGTGTTTCTCTCTTACCTCCACTCAATACATTTCACATTGTGTCCAAGTGTTATTCCCATATGTGCCATGGAGATGTCAAGACATCGTTAGATTGTTGAAGGTGTTGATGAGTCCAGTCACCCCGATTAGGCCCGCCAGCGCAGAGCAATTTATTTGATAGCTGGGGGATTTTTCTGTGAAAAATTAGAGGAAACAGATCCACAAGATATACAAGAGGTGTTAATGGACAGTCAAAATTCCAACTTGGTGTCGCTGCTACAATTTGTATACACTGATTCACTGTATTTGACTTTGTGTTTATTTAGAGAGTATGGTACAATACAGCAACGTGGCAATCAAAATATTGTGAATATATTTATTGTTTTGTAATCCACACCATACAGAATGAACTTGCCTTGTATGCCTATTGTTTGTTGGTCAGATTGCACACTTTGAAGTTTCACTTTTCAAGCTTTAATGTCACGTGCACAAGTACAGTGAAAGGCCTTTGTTTCCAGCTCATAACCCAACAATGCAATAATCAATGTAGTGCTAAAAAATAACATAAGGTAGAACAAAAACAAGAAATTAAAATGAGAAATAAGAAGAACACAAGAAAGTAAGTAAGCTAAACACAAGGTCAGTTCCATATTTACATTGTGCAGGGACACTGGAGTGATAGAGGTAGATAGGTATATGGGTAAGATGACTAGGATATATGGATGTATGATAAACAGAGTAGCAGCAACGTATATGATGATTGTGTGTGTGTTTGTGGAGTCAGTATACATGTATGTACATGTTATGTGTGTGTGTGTGTGTGTGTGTGTGTGAGCAAAGGAAGTGAGTGTGTGTGCGTGTGTGTGTATGAGTGTCAGTGAGTGTGTAGAGTCCTGTAAGGGTGCATAGAGGCAGTACAAGGGTCAACTCAGACAGTCCTTGTAGCCATTTTGTTAGCTATTTAGCAGTCTTATGGCTTGGGGATAGAAGCTGTTCAGGAGCCTGTTGGTGTCAGACTTGATGCACAGGTATCACTTGCTGTGCAGAGAGAACAGTCTATAGTTTGAGTGGCTGGAGTCACTGCCTGGTATAGAGGTCCTAGATGGCAGTGAGCTCTGCCCCAGTAATATACTGGGCTGTCCGCACCACCCTTTGTAGCGCCAGTGCGCCTCCAGAGTGGGAAGAGTTGCTGTCACCCCTTCTTCATAACTGTGCGAACGTGTGTGGACCATTATAAGTCCTTCGTGATTTGGACACAGAGAAACTCGACCCGCTCCACTGCAGCCCCGTTGATGTGGATGTGGGCATACTTGCTTGTTGTCCCGGCACCACACTGCTAGGTCACTGACCTCCTCCTTGTAGGCTGTTCCATCATTACCGGTGATCAGGCCTACCACCATTGTGTTGTCAGCAAACGTTTATTATTTTTTGTTGAATTTGAACCTTTTCACACATACCATCAAACCGGTGTGATCATTCTACATTGCTCCCTGCAGAGTACGCTCAAACCGGTGTGATTAGAACGATTATTTAGAATGTTGTTTCGATTGACGCAATTGGAGCTAGCCACACTGTTCTTTCACAGAAACATTTTGCACAAACACAGTCCTTACAAAGTTATATCCTGAATGTGACTAGTTTATTTTTGGATGCAATGTTCAGACATTCACAGAAGTAGCAATAGCATACACAATCATCCAAACCGAAAAATGTGGGCTACATTAATCCTAATGCTAATTGAGGAAAGATTGACGTAACACAAGTTGTTATATTTAGATAACTCTCGACTGACATAAACCACAATATGAATTAGCTAATAGCAATTACATCACGGGTGAGCTCAACATTGATCGAAATAATTGAGTAAAACACTTTCTAGAAATCGAAAGTGATTGGTAGTTTGTGCGCGCTGCCATGTTTGTTTATTGTATCAATAGGAGATTAGATGAGTTTGGTCTTTTTGCAGTATGCATGTTGAAGGGGTGTGTCGTCTACAATCATTCACTTCCCTTCATTGACTTCCGGAAGTTTACCTGAAAGATGAGTGAACCATTCCTTCACTTCATTATAACATCTTTGTTCTGACAGACGTTTACGTAACACCTAGAATGCATTGTATAATGTCAACAAACATGGCGCCACACATACAGTGGCTTGTGAAAGTATTCACCCCCTTGGCATTTTTCCTATTTTGTTGCCTTACAACCTGGAATTAAAATAGATTTTTGGGGGTTTGTATCATTTGATTTACACAACATGCCTACCACTTTGAAGATGCAAAATATTTTTTCTTGTGAAAGAAACAAGACAAGAAAACAGAAAACTTGATTGTGCATAACTATTCACCCCCCTAAAGTCAATACTTGGTAGAGCCACCTTTTGCAGCAATTACAGCTGCATGTCTCTTGGGGTTTGTCTATATAAGCTTGGCACATCTAGCCACTGGCAAAAATCAAGGCAAAATTGCTCCAGCTGCTTCAAGTTGGATGGGTTCCGCTGGTGTACAGCAATATTTAAGTCATACAACAGATTCTCAATTGGTTTGAGGTCTGTGCTTTCAGTAGGCCATTCCAAGACATGTTTTATTGTTTCCCCTTAAACCACTCGAGTGTTGCATTAGCAGTATGCTTAGGGTCATTATTTAGCGCCATCCATCATTCCTTCAATTCTGCCCAGTTTCCCAGTCCCTGCCGATGAAAAACATCCCCACAGCATGATGGCTGGTATTCTCGGGTTGATGTGAGGTGTTGGGTTTGCGCCAGACATAACGTTTCCCTTGATGGACAAAAAGCTACATTTTAGTCTCATCTGACCAGAGTACCTTCTTCCACATGTTTGGGGAGTCTCCCACATGCCTTTTGGTGAACACCAAACGTGTTTGCTTATTTTTTTCGTTAAGCAATGGCTTTTTTTCTGGCCACTCTTCCGTAAAGCCCAGCTCTGTGGAGTGTACGGCTTAAAGTGGTCCTATGGACAGATACTCCGATCTCCGCTGTGGAGCTTTGCAGCTCCTTCAGGGTTATCTTTGGTCTCTTTGTTGCCTCTCTGATTAATGCCCTCCTTGCCTGGTCCGTGAGTTTGGTGGGTGGTCCTCTCTTGGCAGGTTTGTTGTGGTGCCATATTCTTTTCATTTTTTAATAACGGATTTAAATGGTGCTCTGTGGGATGTTCAAAGTTTTGGATATTTTTTTATAACCCAACCCTGATCTGTTCTTCTCTACAACTTTGTCCCTGACCTGTTTGGGAGCTCCTTGGTTTTCATATTGCCGCTTGCTTGGTGGTTCCCCAGACTCTGGGGCCTTTCAGAACAGGTTTAGATATACTGAGATCATGTGACACTTAGATTGCATATAGGTGGACTTTATTTAACTAATTGTGTGACTTCTGAAGGTAATTGGTTGCACCAGATCTTATTTAGGGGCTTCATAGCAAAGGGGGTGAATGCAAATGCACGCCTCACTTTTCCATTTTATATTTTTTTAAACAAGTCATTTTTTTCTTTTTACTTCACCAATTTTGTGTATGTCCATTACATGAAATCCAAATCGATTTAAATTACAGGTTGTAATGTAAAAAATAGCAAAAACGCCAAGGGGGATGAATACTTTTGCTGGCAAATAGCTTAGCATTAACTCATTTTAATCAATATAACCTTCAGAAAGTATTTTATCTATGCAATAAATCGGAATGTGTCACGGGTGTCGTTGTGTAGAGACGACCAAGGCGCAACGGGTTGCGTGCTCATCATTTATTAAGTAAATGTGAACACGGGGAAAAACAATAAACAAAAGAACGACAGAAGACAGTTTAACAGGCTATACTTACATCTCAATCAAAGGCAACTACAAACACCTGCCTCCAATTGAGAGTCCAACACCCAATTATCTAACATAGAAATACTAAACTAGAGAGAACATAGAAAAACATAACCCAAAACCCGGAAATAAAAAAACAAACACCCTTCTAATCAAACCACCACCCCGAACCAACCAAAACAAATACCCTCTGCCATGTCCTGACCAAACTACAATACAAATAATACCTAAATACTGATCAGGACGTGACATTACCCCCCCTAAAGGTGCAGACCCCGGATGCACCTAAAAAAAATTTTTTTAAAAATAAACCCCTAAATAAAGGGAGGGAAGGGAGGGTGGCTGCCGTCAACGATGGCACCTGTGCTACACCCCCCCTCCCCAACCCACCTATACTGGAGGTGGCTTAGGTTCTGGCCTACTGTCCTCCAGACTGTAGGCAGAGTCTCTTGTCTCCGGACCATAGGCAGACTCACTCAGTTCCGGGTCGTAGGCAGACTCACTCAGTTCCGGGCTGTAAGCAGACTCACACAATTCAAAGTCATTGTAAACTTCATTCTGATCCGGACCGCAGGCAGACTCACTCGGTTCCGGGGCACGGGCCGTCTCCCCTGGTTCCGGACACTCTGGACGAGGCACTGTTGCCGGACACTCTGGACGAGGCACTGTTGCCGGACACTCGGGCCTGGTCTGACGCACTGGAAGCCTGATGCGTGGTGCTGGTACTGGAGGTATCAGCCTGGAGACACGCACCTCATGGCTAGTGCGGGGAGCAGGAATCGGCCGAGTTGGAGTGGTCTGACGCACTGGAAGCCTGATGCGTGGTGCTGGTACTGGAAATGCCAGTTTGGGGACACGCACCTCCGGGCTAGAGCGGGGACAGGCTGAGTTGGACTGGGCTGACTCACTGGAAGCTTGATGCGTGGTGCTGGTACTGGATGTGCCATCCTGGAGACACGGACCTCAAGGCTAGTGCGTGTAGCGGGAAACACTGGACCGTAGAGGCGCACTGGCGGTCTCGAGCGCAGGACTGGCATCACCCCTACTGGCTGGATGCCCACTTTCCCCTGGCACATGCGGGGCGCTGGTACTGCGCATACCGGCCTGAAAATACCCGGCCACAGCACCCATCACCCCAAAGCACGGGACCTGTCCAGTCATATGTTGCCCAAAAAAGTTACGGGGATTTGGCCTGGGGCTCAATCCTCGCCCAGCCAAACTACCCGTGTGCCCCCCCAAAAATAATTATTGGGGCTGCCTCTCGGGCTCCCTTAACTCCTCCATAGCCCTGGAAATGCTTATCCTCAGTTCTGCCCATGTCTCACGATAGTCCATCTGTTGCTCCCTCCTCCGCAGCTTGGTCCATTTTTGGTGGGTAGTTCTGTCACGGGTGTCGTTGTGTAGAGACGACCAAGGCGCAGCAGGTTGCGTGCTCATCATTATCATTTATTAAGTAAATGTGAACACGGGGAAGAACAATAAACAAAAGAACGACAGAAGACAGTTTAACCTGTTAGGGCTAGGGGGCAGTATTTACACGGCCGGATAAAAAACGTACCCGATTTAATCTGGTTACTACTCCTGCCCAGTAACTAGAATATGCATATAATTATTGGCTTTGGATAGAAAACACCCTAAAGTTTCTAAAACTGTTTGAATGGTGTCTGTGAGTATAACAGAACTCATATGGCAGGCAAAACCTGAGAAGATTTCATGCAGGAAGTGGCCTGTCTGACAAGGTGTTGTTCTTCTTGCCTCTGTTTATTGAAGACTGAGGATCTTTGCTATAACGTGACACTTCCTACGGCTCCCATAGGCTCTCAGAGCCCGGGAAAAAGCTGAACGATATCGAGGCAGCCTCTGGCTGAAACACATTATCGCCTTTGACAAGTGGCCGATCAGAGGACAATGGACTTAGGCGCGTGCCCGAGTCGACCCCGTGCTTTATTTTCTTTCGTCTGTTTACCTAATTGCAGATTCCCGGTCGGAATATTATCGCTTTTTTACGAGAAAAATGGCATAAAAATTTATTTTAAACAGCGGTTGACATGCTTCGAAGTACGGTAATGAAATATTTAGAAATCTTTTGTCACGAAATGCGCTGTGCGCGTGACCCTTATTTACCATAAAAAGCTGTTTTTTGATATAAATATGAACTTGATTGAACAAAACATGCATGTATTGTATAACATAATGTCCTAGGGTTGTCATCTGATGAAGATCATCAAAGGTTAGTGCTGCATTTAGCTGTCTTCTGGGTTTATGTGACATTATATGCTAGCTTGAAAAATGGGTGTCTGATTATTTCTGGCTGGGTACTCTGCTGACATAATCTAATGTTTTGCTTTCGTTGTAAAGCCTTTTTGAAATCGGACAGTGTGGTTAGATTAACGAGAGTCTTGTCTTTAAAATGCTGTAAAATAGTCATATGTTTGAGAAATTGAAGTAATAGCATTTCTAAGGTATTTGAATTACGCGCCACAGGATTCCACTGGCTGTTACGTAGGTGGGACGATTTCGTCCCGCCGGCCCTAGAGAGGTTAACAGGCTATACTTACAACAGCAGTGCTAAAGACAACTACCCACAAAATACAAACAAAACCCATACCTATATATAGGACTCTCAATCAAAGGCAACTACAAACACCTGCCTCCAATTGAGAGTCCAACACCCAATTACCTAACATAGAAATACTAAACTAGAGAGAACATAGAACATAACCCAAAACCCGGAAACAATAAAACAAACACCCTTCTAATCAAACCACCACCCCGAACCAACCAAAACAAATACCCTCTGCCACGTCCAGACCAAACTACAATACAAATAATACCTAAATACTGATCAGGACGTGACAGAATGCATTGCTTGTCACCAGTAATAGACAATGTGAATAAAACTGTAAATACATTATGCTCCATACATACTTCATGCTACAGTAGAAATGACAACACGATTTACAGAAAATAAGGAACTTACTTTGAAAGGAACGCACACATGTCCAAAGTTTTTATTTGTAAGGAAAACAACAATAGAGGCAATGCGAGCGCCAGCCAGAAAATGTGCCAGTATGTGCAAGACTGCGCAAATGTCAGCATACTTGATGTGTGGGAAAATGGGGAAGGGCTCTCCTGGAAGAGATAAGTTTGTCCGGCTCAGTAAATCCTCAAACATAAATTGTCCGCAATACTGAAATGGGCTACTTCTATACGAATTAATTAGAAATCGACAAGTTGAAACATAGCCTATAGATAATTAGCAGACAGCGCATGTTACTGTAACAGTCCTGTTGCATTATAATCACATTTTGGAACAGTTAGTGCATTCTCACATCATGTGCATAAAACAATTCACACTGGGGCGACCATTACAGATATTTGGAACTCACATGTGAAAAAGTTAAAACATACATTCTACCTAAAATGAAGCCACTCAACATTTACATTATCAAAGCAACCCACAGGAGCAACTAGGGTCAAGCGCACCGCCTAATTGCACATCAACAGATCACCCACCAAGTCAAATAGGGGACCCAAACCAGCGACCTTTGGGCCACCTGCTTCCAGCCGCCATGTCCACCAACCATCCAAGATCCCCCCCCACAGTTTCCCGAGAGGTGCCCCTCAAACAACCTCTTTTTGTTTATTTTGACTTTATTTTTGACTTTTATCTTTGACTGTCATTCTATACCCCGACCGGCAACTCCACTCCCACATTCCAACCCTCAGTTTCCCTCAGCTGTCACGTCCTGACCATAGAAAGATGTTATTTTCTATGGTACAGTAGGTCAGGGCGTGACAGGGTTTTCCCCCTATGTTTTCTATTTCTATGTTGTCAGGGTCTAGTTTTGTATTTCTATGTTGGGCTTTTGTTTGGGATGATCTCCAATCAGAGGCAGCTGGTCCTCGTTGTCTCTAATTGGAGATCATACTTAAGTAGGGTTTTTTTCCACCGGGGTTTGTGGGAGATTGTTTTTTGAGTAGTGTATGTTTCAACTCTGTGTCACGGTTTGTTGTTTTGTTCTGTAGTTTGTTTATGTATCGCATAGTTTCACAGTGTAAATAAAATGTGGAACGACACACACGCTGCACTTTGGTCTGCTTCTTCCTACGAAAACCGTGACATCAGCTCATCCAACCTATGTCTGCTGGCCACCCTCTTTAGGTTTCTAATCGCCATATATCTTTCAACTATGCTGTGATGTTTAACATACAATTTGAATCGGTCTAATCAGATAGAATGCACAGATTGCGAGTTGAAGATAAATACTTTTACTAAGAGTATTAGTAAATGACTGCTATTTCTAGTGTCACATTTAGATTCATTGATGCTTTTTCAGCCATTCCTGAACCTGGCACCAGAAACAGGCTACCTGAGGGCAATACCAGAACAAATGGTCTATTGATTCTGTATCCTCACAACAAAATCTGCAGAACTGCAATGATTGCATGCCTCAAGAATTCTGTACAATACTTTTAGCTGAAAAGCACGAAGTCTTGAATCTTGCGTCATTTTATACAGTTGAAGTCAGAAGTTTACATACACCTTAGCCAAATGCATTTAAACTCAGTTTTTCACAATTCCTGACATTTAATCCTAGTAAAAATTCCCTGTCTTAGGTCAGTTAAGATCACTTTATTTTAATGTGACATTTCAGAATAAAAGTGATTTATTTCAGCTTTTATTTCTTTCATCACATTCCCAATAGGTCAGAAGTTTACCTACACTCAATTAGTATATAGGACACAATTAGTATTTGGTAGCATTGCCTTTAAATTGTTTAACTTGGGTCAAACGTTTTGGGTAGCCTTCCACAAGCTTTCCACAATAAGTTGGGTGAATTTTGGCCCATTCCTCCTGACAGAGCTGGTGTAACTGAGTCAGGTTTGTAGGCCTCCTTGCACGCACACGCTTTTTCAGTTCTGCCCACAAATTTTCTATATGTTTATGGTCAGGGCTTTGTGATGGCCACTCCAATACCTTGCCTTTGTTGTCCTTAAGCCATTTTGCCACAACTTTTGAA
Organism: Salmo trutta; assembly: GCF_901001165.1. NCBI lineage: Eukaryota > Metazoa > Chordata > Actinopteri > Salmoniformes > Salmonidae > Salmo > Salmo trutta. The sequence goes on from NC_042977.1 coordinate 18,759,306, forward strand.
GTTGTCCATTTGCGACCAAGCTTTAACTTCCTGACTGATGTCTTGAGATGTTGCTTCAATATATCCACATAATTGTCCATCCTCCTGATGCCATCTATTTTGTGAAGTGCACCAGTCTCTCCTCCAGCAAAGCACCCCCACAACATGATGCTGCCACCCCCGTGCTTCACGGTTTGGATGGTGTTCTTCGGCTTGCAAGCCTCTCCCTTTTTCCTCCAAACATAACGACGGTCATTATGGCCAAACAGTTCTATTTTTGTTTCATCAGACCAGAGGACATTTCTCCAAAAAGTACGATCTTTGTCCCCATGTGCAGTTGCAAACTGTAGTCTGGCTTTTTTATGGCGGTTTTGGAGCAGTGGCTTCTTCCTTGCTGAGCGGCGTTTCAGGTTATGTTGATTTCAGGTTATGTTGATTAGGTTTGACGGCTGCGTGGTCCCATGGTGTTTAAACTTGCGTACTATTGTTTGTACAGATGAACGTGGTACCTTCAGGCATTTGTAAATTGCTCCCAAGGATGAACCAGACTTGTGGAGGTCTACAATTTTTTTCTGAGGTCTTGGCTGATTTCTTTTAATTTTCCCATGATTTCAAGCAAAGAGGCTGAAGGTAGGCCTTGGAAAAACATCCACAGATACGACTCAAATGATGTCAATTTGTCACGTCCTGACCAGCAGAGGGAGTAATTGTATTAGTTTTGGTCAGGGCGTGGCAGAGGATTTGTGTTGTGTATGCATTTCTATGTTCTGTCTAGTTTAGTTTTCTATGTTTAGGATTGGGTGTTGGACTCTCAATTGGAGGCAGGTGTTTCTAGTTGCCTCTGATTGAGAGTCCTACATAGAGGTGTGTGTTTGGTTTGGTTAGGTGGTGGGTAGTTGTATTTGCACTGCTGTTTGTCTAGCCTGCAAATCTGTTAGCTGTCGTTCTATTTCTTGTTTTTCCCGTTAGTCACTTAAATAATAAAGTAAAGTATGAGTATTCCGGTACCCGCTGCGCCTTGGCCTCATCTCTTCGACACTTGTGACAGAACTACCCACCAAACTCGGACCAAGCAGCGGAGGAACGGGGAAGAAGGATGGACGTGGGCGGAGATGAGGATGAGCATTTCCAGGGCTATGGAGGAGTTAAGTAAACCCGAGAGGCAACCCCAATAATTTTTTTGGGGGGGGCACAAGGGCAGTTTTGTGGGGCGAGGATGGAGCCCCAGGCCAGCTCCCCGCACTAGCCCTAAGGTGCGTCAGCCCAGTCTGACTCGGCCTGTTCCCGCTCCCCGCACTAGCCCTAAGGTGCATGTGCCCAGACTGGCACATCCTGTACCAGCCCCACGCATCAGGCATCTAGTGCGTCAGCCCAGCCTCGCCAGTCTGGTGCCGCCAGAGCCGCCCGCCAGTCAGGAGTCGCCAGAGCCGCCCGCCAGTCAGGAGTCGCCAGAGCCGCCCGCCTGCCCGGAGTCGCCCGCTAGCGGAACGTCTGCTCCAATATCCAATGATTGGGCGTGGCGCGAAATACAAACTCCTCTAAAATCCGAAAACTTCCACTTTTCAAACATATGACTATTTTACAGCTATTTAAAGACAAGACTCTCCTTTATCTAACCACACTGTCCGATTTCAAAAAGGCTTTACAGCGAAAGCAAAACATTAGATTATGTCAGCAGAGTACCCAGCCAGAAATAATCAGACACCCATTTTTCAAGCTAGCATATCATGTCACATAAACCCAAACCACAGCTAAATGCAGCACTAACCTTTTATGATCTTCATCAGATGACACACCTAGGACATTATGTTATACAATACATGCATGTCTGTTCAATCAAGTTCATATTTATATCAAAAACCAGCTTTTTACATTAGCATGTGACGTTCAGAACTAGCATTCCCACCGAACACTTCCGGTGATTTTACTAAATTACTCACGATAAACGTTCACAAAAAGCATAAATTATTTTAAGAATTATAGATACAGAACTCCTCTATGCACTCGATATGTCCGATTTTAAAATAGCTTTTCGGATGAAGCACATTTTGCAATAATCTAAGTACATAGCCCAGCCATCACGGGCTAGCTATTTAGACACCCAACCAGTTTAGCCTTCACCAAAATCACATTTCCTATAAGAAAAATGTTCTTACCTTTCCTGTTCTTCGTCAGAATGCAGTCCCAGGACTTCTACTTCAATAACAAATGTAGGTTTGGTCCCAAATAATCCATAGTTATGTTCCAACAGCGGCGTTTTGTTCGTGCGTTCTAGACACTATCCCAACGCTAAATCTCGGCCATGAGCATGGCGCAGAATGTGACAAAAAAATTCTAAATATTCCATTACCGTACTTCGAAGCATGTCAACCGCTGTTTAAAACCAATTTTTATGCAATTTATCTCGTAGAAAAGCGATAATATTCCGACCGGGAATCTGCCTGTCTGTATACTGAGGGAAAAACCGAAAGCCGGGGGCGGGGTGGGTCGCGAGCGTAAGGCTTAGTCTACTGAGTGACCACTTAGCTTTTGCTCTCCTTTGTTTCAGCCAGGGCTTTGAATTACGTCATTCCTGTTTTTCCCGGTCTCTGAGACTCCATTGGAGACGTGGGAAGTGTCACGTAACAGCAGAGATCCTTAGTTTTTGGAAGAGATGTCAAAGAAAGAAAATAAAAGGTCTGACAGGGTACTTCCTGAACAGAAGCATCTCAGGTTTTTGCCTGCCATAGGAGTTCTGTTATACTCACAGACACCATTCAAACAGTTTCAGAAACTGTGGAGTGTTTTCTCTCCAAAGCTAATAATTATATGCATATTGTAGTTTCTGGGCAGGACTAATAATCAGATTAAATCGGGTACGTTTTTTATCCAGCCGTGAAAATACTGCCCCCTAGCCATGAGAGGTTAAAGACGTGTGGATTACAGACTGGGAAAAGGAGAGGTCGAAAACGACCATGAATATGCCTGCCAGCTGTTCTGTGCATACTCTGAGACGTACCCTGGAATACCATCCTGCCCCGTGGCGTTGCCGGTGTTGACATTAATCTTTAGCAAAGCACTTACATCATAGACATCAAATAGTTTAAATGAAAATAAATGTGAGTCTATTAGTGCACCATTCTCTACTATCTGTTCTGAGGTGAATAGAGGACTCCCTCTAATGGAATACATTTCAGAGAATATCCTTCCAAACAGGTCACCAGCTGAAGCAAAATGGTCAATGGAATGGAGGAACGAAGTGACCGTTTTTCCTTTTGCCTTAATCTCGCCAGGACTCACCTATCTTGCCTCTATAACACCGGCATTTCCTCTTGGATACCCCATAAATTGGGTCGAAATAATAGAAAGAGCCCAGGGCAGATGAGTCGAAGTTGAAGCCGATCTGATGTTCAAAAGTTCTTGTTGGTTGTAAGAAATGATTCCGGATACATTTATTTAAAAGAATCAAAAGAAAAGAATCACAAAATAGCTAAGTTGGTTTGGCGCTTGCCAAGCGGCGATCATACAGTACGGCGCCATCTTGCTGTGTTGTTGGGAGTTTTTACCTCTTTACCTTTGGCCAAAGAGGTATCCATAAATCATCAGATATTTGTACATATATTCCTCTATTTCTCTGGAGTGATGACCTTGCATTTAATATATCTCCTTGGCCTCCACTAAGTATGAGAAACAGGAGCGGGCCAGATGGGGGCTGAATGCATTAAGTTTCATTTATGGATGTGAGAAAAGCGTGAGGGTTTTTCTTTTGGCCTTGACTAGAGGTCTCCAATGATGATAAACTTTGAGAAATTACCAGAAGAGGCATTTGCCGTATGCACTGGAAATTAATTAGATAGTTATTTATCCTGGACTTCTGCCACAGTGTGTCTGAGAGAGTAATTTTAATTTCTCCTGACCTCCAGTTTGGAAAGGATAACAAAAACTCATTCCACCGGCACACAAATACACACTTTAATGAGACACATAACAGGTTGGAACATGGACCCGAGGGGAGAAGGGAACCACACGGGAAGTACCCAGTCTGCTCAGAAATATGACCATGATACAGAACTCCTCTATATGCACATGTATAAGTACAAAGGACCATATCTACAAAGTGCATACTGTAGCTTTATAGCCACAGCTCTATATTACATCCTTAAAATTGTCCACAATACAATTCATTCACGTTTTCAAACCCATTTTCAATCAGTTTATTTTTGGTTTGGGACTGTTGTGACAGTGTGTGCACTTAAACGAATCATGACAATGTTTTTGAATGGGGATAGGTGAACTGCACAGTGTTTAGTAAATACTTTCACACTTTATGGATGTGCACTAAGAAGTAGTCAGCCGTACTTATCCTCAGAAAACCTCCACTGTGAATATTCCGTCTCTGTGTGAATGGCCAAGCCATCATGCTGCTGTTCACCAAACACCTTTTTTGCACTATTGGTTAGAGCCTGTAAGTAAGCATTTCACTCTGTCGCCTCTTCTCTAGGTGATTTTAACAAATATTTTAGGTCTGACTGAATAGTGCAAGGCCTTTATGTAGGTGAATGCAGGAGGAAGTTGAGGAGGTGTGAATGTGTGTGTGCATGCGAGTGACTGCGAATGTATATACACTACATGACCAAAGCTATGTGGACACCTGCTCATTGAACATCTCATTCCAAAGTCATGGGCATTTATATGGAGTTTGTCCCCCCTTTGCTGCAATAACAGCCTCCACTCTTATGGGAAGGCTTTCCACTAGATGTTGGAACATTTCTGTAGGTATTTGCTTCCATTCAGCCACAAGAGCATTAGTGAGGTCGGCTCGCTTTGTGCACAGGGGCGTTGTCATACTGAAACATGAAAGGGCATTCCCCAAACGGTTGCTCCTACACTTTTACAATTCACAATAACAGCACTTACAGTTGTCCAAGGCAGCTCTAGCAGGGCAAAAATTTGACGAACTGACTTGTTGGAAAGGTTGCATCCTATGACGATGCCACGTTGAAAGTCACTGAGCTCTTCAGTAAGGCCATTCTACTTCCAATGTTTAGCTATGGAGATTGCATGGCTGTGTGCTCAATTTTTTACACCTGTCAGCAACGGGTGTGGCTGAAATAGCCAGATCCACTAATTTGAAGGGTTGTCCACACATTTTTGTATATATAGTGTGCGTGTGTGTATGTGTGTGCTACTGTTGCACGGTATACCGAAACTTCAGTACTTTTTTGGTACTAGAACATGAAAAAATAGTTCTGTACTAGACATTTTGTTACTTTCAGTACTTCTGTCAAATGTTTCTCATGTCATATACTGATTGAAAGAGGATTAAGTCTGTCTATCAGCGCAGCCAATGTCCCCATATAGCGCAAGAGCACCGTGCCTGCTCCACTAACGCATTGCTTTAGCCTGTACTGAGGAACCACTGCCCTCAGTGGGAGTCTGGGCTGCATCACCACTTACGCTGTACAAGTTAACACACGTGATTAAAACAAAATGGTATGTAGAGACTCTTTTGCAAACAGCAATTAACAGTAAAGGGTAGAACAGTTTAACTATCAATCAAAGGTATTTATAAAGCCCTTTTTACATCAGCAGATGTCACAAAGTGCTTACACAAAAAGCCAGCCTAAAACCCTAAACAGCAAGCAATGCAGATGTAGAAGCACAGTGGCTAGGAAAAACTCCCTAGACAGGCAGGAACCTAGGAAAAAACCTAGAGAGGAACCAGGCTCTGAAGGGTGGCCAGTCCTCTTCTGGCTGTGCCGGGTGGAGATTATAAAAGTACATGGCCATTAAGGCCAGATCTTCAAGATCAAACGTTCATAGAAGATCAGCAGGGCCAAATAATAATCACAGTGGTTGTAGAGTGGTTGTAGAGGGTGCAACAGATCAGCACCTCACCAATAGCTTCCAGCTTTGTAGGCTAAATTTCTTTGCTAGCTTATAGCTGAAGCTATTATCAATGCACAACCCTAAGTCCTTGTTTGTGGTAATATGCAAAATGTGGTATTGCTGATTTCAAAGCTGACTGTCACCAAAAACGTTATTACTTCACTTTGTCACCCAGTCAAGATCATCTCTGCTGAGCTTTGAACTGACTGTGTATGTGAATGACATCATGGCTCTTAAAGACACAGCGCACATTTTTATAAAAGAAGAGATTGCTTCCTCTATGCAAATGTTGTTGATTAATACAATAAAATAACTCCCAAATGGAAGGGAAACATGATTGTATAATTGATTAATTAAAACTTCCTCGGGATCAGTGTCCCATCCACGGGACGGTTGAGCTAATGTAGACTAATGTGATTAGCCTACGTTAGCTTCATCAGATGACACCCCTAGGACATTATGTTATACAATACATGCATGTTTTGTTCAATCAAGTTCATATTTATATCAAAAACCAGCTTTTTACATTAGCATGTGACGTTCAGAACTAGCATACCCCCCGCAAACTTCCGGTGAATTTACTAAATTACTCACGATAAACGTTCACAAAAAACATAACAATTATTTTAAGAATTATAGATACAGAACTCCTCTATGCACTCGCTATGTCCGATTTTAAAATAGAATATTGCAAAATGTGCTTTCACCGAAAAGCTAAGTAGATAGCCCGGCAACACAGGGCTAGCTATTTACACACCCACCAAAGTCAGATTTACTATAAGAAAAATGTTATTACCTTTGCTGTTCTTCGTCAGAATGCACTCCCAGGACTTCTACTTCAATAACAAATGTTGGTTTGGTCCCAAATAATCCATAGTTATATCCAAATAGCGGCGTTTTGTTCGTGCGTTCAAGACACTATCCGAAAGGGTAAATAAGGGTTACGCGCCCGACGCGTTTCGTGACAAAAAAATTCTAAATATTCCATTACCGTACTTCGAAGCATGTCAACCGCTGTTTAAAATCAATTTTTATGCCATTTTTCTCGTAAAAAAGCGATAATATTCCGACCGGGAAAGCATGTTTACGTTCAAAGAGAGAGAAAATAAAAACATGGGATCCCCTCGTGCACGAGCCTCAGTCTGATGGTCCCCTGATTGGTAAGTGCTCTAAGGCGCTAATGTTTTTCAGCCAGCGGCTGGAATTACATCATTCAGCTTTTTCCCGGGTTCTGAGAGCCTATGGGAGCCGTAGGAAGTGTCACGTTACAGCAAAGATCCTAAGTTTTCAATAAACAGAGCCAAGAAGCTCAAGGAATGGTCAGAGAGGGTACTTCCTGTTTGGAATCTTCTCAGGTTTTTGCCTGCCATATGAGTTCTGTTATACTCACAGACACCATTCAAACAGTTTTAGAAACTTTAGGGTGTTTTCTATCCAAAGCCAATAATTACATGCTTATTCTAGTTTCTGGGCAGGAGTAATAAATCAGATTAAATCGGGTACGTTTTTTATCCGGCCGTGAAAATACTGCCCCCTAGCCATAACAGGTTAAGGACAGTGCACAATTTTGAACATGGACAATTATTAATAAACAAATTAGGAACATTTGGGCAGTCTTGATACAATATTTTGAACATAAATGAAATGGTTCATTGGATCAGTCTAAAACGTTGCACATACACTGCTGCCATCTAGTGGCGAAAATCGAAATTGCAGCTGGGCTGTAATAATACATTATGGCCTTTCTTTTTGCATTTCAAAGATGATGGTACAAAACAAAATATAAAAGAACGGTTGTTTTTTTCTTTGTATTATCTTTTACCAGATCTATTGTTATATTCTCCTACATTCCTTTCACATTTTATTTTTAGGCGAAAATAAAAAAAAACAGGGTGGATCCTTAAGAGTTTTTAATGCATACATTCAAAAATCTAACAATTCAAATGTAATATTGCACTCAAAAGATCTGTCTGGGTCAAGTGCCATTCTGTGTCTTTGGCTAATACGCCTTCTTTTTAGATGTGGTATTGTTTTGGTATCAAGTATCGTGCCGGTATCGAGTATCGTAATACTTAACCTGGTATCAAAGTCAAAATTCTGGTATTGTGACAACACTAGTGTGTGCATGCCTATGCATGTGTGTGCGTGTGCGCGCTCACTCTAGTTGAGGCAGAGTGTTTGTGAATGCAGGTGCACCGGATGTACTATTGATGGGCTGTTAGCACTCTGTGGGAGCTGTGGAGTCTCATCACAGTTTGCCTTGGGATTAACTGAGTCTAAAACACAAACCTGGGAAGCTGTTTGAGGAATGCAGGCAGGGTACACTTTCCTCGTCCCAATGCTTTCCCTCTGCACTGAAGTGCCATATCCGTTTAAAGGAAAAGGAAAGGGGAGAGAAAGGGGGAGAAATGGAAGATCAAAGCAGGAGTGAAGGGAAGAAGACATTCTTATAATCTGTAACATCTGGTTGGGTCAAATTTGTGGATCTGTGGATTGAGTTAGGCGTTATAATGCACTAACAGTCTGTTGTAGTGATATGCATTATACATTAAGCAGTGAGATGCATTCCACATTAAGTCAGATATCAGTGTTGATATATGCCTGCAAATATTTATCATGGGCACAGACGTTCAGTTAACAAATACTTAATACACTATACAGAGACTAAAAATACACACTCGAGCACAACACACACACACACACACACACAGGATGATCTATAGGTTCAGGCAGTGCCTATGAAGGCCGAGGGCCGCCCTCCATCCGCTGTCATCCTCCATTATGGTTTCATTAGGCCAGTGAGATGCTCTGTCTGGTCTGCTCTAGGATGGATGGGTTGAGAGTCATCCCTTCGTTCCAGCCTAATGTTCAGGGCCAGGGAAAGCAATGGAAAGAGTCATTCATCCCCCTCTATTTTCTCTTTCGCTCAGTGCATCTCTCTTTCTTATACTAATTTCTATTGTTTATTTCTGTTTTTCTAAGAAAACAATTAATTCAAATGTATTCAGTTCCTGTATGTGGTGATTGTGTATTGGTGTGTTTTTCTCTATTTGAATGTTCTCCCAGTAAGCACTCAGGTACTACCTGTAATTGAAAAATATAATTTCCATTCAAGGTAACTGGATGAGTTGGAAATGTATGCACACTTGAGAAAGTATTGACAGAGCATTAGTATGACCATCTCATTCCAAAATCATGGGCATTAATATGGAGTTGGTCCCCCCTTTGCTGCTATAACAGCCTCCACTCCTCTGGGAAGGCTTTTCACTAGATGTTGGAACATGGCTGGGGGGACTTGCTTCCATTCAGCCACAAGAGCATTAGTGAGGTCGGGCACTGATGTTGGGTGATTAGGCCTGGCTCACAGTTGGCGTTCCAATTCATCCCAAAAGTGTTCAATGGGGTTAAAGTCAGGGCTCTGTGCAGGCCAGTCAAGTTCTTCCACACCAATCTCGACAAACCATTTCTGTATGGACTTCGCTTTGTGTAAGGGGCATTGTCATGCTGAAACAGCAAAGGGCCTTCCCCAAACTGTTGCCACAAAGTTGGAAGCACAGAATTGTCTAGAATCTTGTCTAGATTTCCCTTCACTGGAACTAAGGGGCCAAGCCCGAACCATGAAAAACAGCCCCAGACCATTATTCCTCCTCCACCAAACTTTACAGTTGGCACAATGCATTGGGGCAGGTAGCGTTTTCCTGGCATCCACCAAAAACAGATTAGTCTGCCGGACTGCCAGATGGTAAAGCGTGATTCATCACTCCAGAGAACGTGTTTCCACTGCTCCAGAGTCCAATGGCGGCGAGCTTTACACCACTCCAGCCGATGCTTGACATTGCGCATGGTGATCTTATGCTTGTGTGCAGCTGCTCAGCCATGGATACCCATTTCATGAAGCTTTCGAGGAACAGTTCTTGTGCTGACGTTGTTTCCAGAGGCAGTTTGGAACTCGGTAGTGAGTGTTGCAACCGAGGACAGATGATATTTACGCAGAAAGTGTTGCAACCGAGGACAGATGATATTTACGCAGAAAATTGACAAACTCACTTGTTGGAAAGGTGGCATCCTATGAAGGTGCCACGTTGAAAGTCACTGAGCTCTTCAATAATGCCATTATACTGCCAATGTTTGTCTATGGAGATATACACCTGTGAGCAACGGGTGTGGCTGAAATAGCCGAATCCACTAATTTGAAGGGGTGCTCACATACTTTTGTATATACAGTATAGAGTATCTCTTCTTGAAGAAGAAATTGTGTTTGAGAGCAGGAGAGTGTGTAGACTCAACCACTTGACTGGTATTAATGATTTGAGTCTCTTATCACTGGCCAGTGAGCTGAACTGACCGAGATGTGTGGGTCTGTACTTGCGGATGCACGCACACATACCTGCAGTCAAAATTTAAGCCTGTGTTTGCCTTTATCCCCAGAGTATGTGTGTGTATCTGGGTGTGTGTATCCATGTGTATGTGGTGCTCTGAGATGTCCTGCACAGCGGAAGAAATACGTTCAACAGAAGGGGCACTTTCACAAGGATGAATACGAGTCAGACCTCTTCTCACCCGCCCGCCAACCCCAGCCAGAGAAAGAAATAACGAGAGAGAGACCGAGAAAGATTTCAGAGGGAGGGGTCTTCATTCCTCACCCCAGCAGTCAACACTGCAAACCCACATAAAAGATTGACGAGTTTGGCCTGCTCCGGCCTTGAAGATCAAATATGCCACTGCTAATCAGCCCTAGGTCACACGCTGGGAAGGGAGACCGTCTCGGCCATCCCAATGTTTAATTATTGACATTCCCATTGCTGGAAATGTATTTTGTCAACTCAGCAAGTGAAACACTTTGGTTTGACTTAACACCATCAGTTCCAGCAACGCCAGTAGGCAGTATGGGTATGGTAATGATTTGCTGGAGGTGAAAGAAGCCTGCAGTCCCTGGCCAGCTCAAGTGTAATTTCCTGTAGATCACACTCCCACACATGAGAGAGAGTGTCTAATAGCAGCTTTGTAGTGCTAAATCACACCCATAACCCAAAGGGAATACTGAAATACTGTGTAAGGCTGCAATATCCACTTTTGGGTCAACTTGCTAATGTTCTTATGTTGTTTGAGGAATTATGAATTTAGCTTTCGAGATACAGTAGGGAACCTCATCTTAATCATTGAACATCACTGGAAAAACCAAATGATGGAGAGAGGATTCCTGTTGGTACGGTGTGATTCTAAGACTGTTCTAATAATATGGACACTGAATTGCTATAGTTGCATATTGCATTTTCTTCACAAAAAAAACTGTAACCACCATTTTCATATGTCATTTTGAATTAGAGTTGTCGTTAATTATACACATCAATTATATGATAAATACAAAAATCTCCTCTCAGACACAGCAGTTGGACAAACCATTATCTCGCAGCCTGATGAGAACCCTCAACAAAGAATCTCATTGGGAATATTTTGTAGAAAGACTTCAAAGTATCTCGGTGCTACGACAGCCCTCAGAGTTATACAAAGTTACTCACAGACAGGGTCTGTCTGGCAGCTGTCTTTTTGTGGACAAATACCCCACAAAAAGAAATAAAAGAGAACAACCTGGTCAATATACATCATTATTAAGTGAAGCAGCTGGTCTTAACATTAAAAGATACTCTTCCTCTAAAGAAAGGCATGTTGTTTGCTTCGTGCTGATGCAAGACTTTTGTTTGGAGGACTCGTTACCCCCTGTCTGTGTTCACTTATGAAGGTTACGACACACTTTTTCCGGAACTATTTTTTTGTGTCTGGTCGCATTCCTTATTCATGCTGCTTACTGTGCTCATCAAAGCACACCAAGCATCCAACATTCTTCTGTTGAATGCATGTAAACGACCACCAAGGTAGCATTTGTAAACATGTTTTTTTCCCGCGATGTTTCCATTGGTTGTGGCTAAGACCACAGTGATTGAAAGTCAACAGCAAAAAAAGAAAGTAAACAGCATATCTACATCTACAGAGGTTGAGATTCAAACTGAAGTTATTCAATGGCAAATGCAGTTTTGAGTCAATATGCAATGGAACGTCGTCAGGATGTCAGACTTAGAATGCAATTGCAGCTGAAAGGAATTCCAACAAGTAGATAGCTTGGGAGGTGTGTCACCTATAACATGCTTTAGGGTAACTTGGGGGAACCACCCCTCTCTTTTTGAAATGTAATAAAATCAGAAACTTTAGAAAGGGGGCGTTTTAACCCACTATTGGGGCAAAATGCCCCCCTTTATAGGGAAAAATGTCTAGGTATACTTATTTTAATTAAATAAATCAAATAATCGCAACAAAATGAAACTTCACATCTCACTATTAATAAATCTTCTTAGGGATAGCCCCCCTTTTTTTCCAATTTTTGCCTAAAATGACATACCCAAATCTAACTGCTTGCAGCCCAGGCCCTGAAGCAAGGATATGCATATTCTTGGTACCATTTTAAAGGAAACACTTTGAAGTTTGTGTAAATATGAATTGAATGTATTAGAAAATAACACAATAGATCAAGTAGAAGAAAATACAAAGAAAAAAACCAACTTTTCTTTCTACCACCATCTTTGAAATGCAACAGAACGGTCCCATGTCTAGCCATCACACTGCAGCAGTGCATGTGCAAAGTTTCAGACAGATAACTTGAAGTATGAGCAAACTACATGACATTTAGTGTGAAGTCACCCAGGTACATTTGGGAAAATCGTGAAGCAGACATTTGCATTCACATTACATTTTTCTGCAAGAATATCGTCAAATCTGTATACTTGGACTTTGATTTAGCTTTTCCAGTATTAGTAGCCACATTATAAGTTCAACATTTTCAAAACAACCAGTTTTCATAACTTCATATCTCTCCATATTCTTAATTTTTGTCCAAAAGGAAAAGTCTTGCTGTCGCACAAGGTTAGCAGCTACATTTTGCAACAGATATGGGGGTTTCTGGATACTCCGGTAAATCCCAGCTCATTGGCTATCTAGCTAGCTTTGTTTGACCCCGATTGGTGCTTATTTGACAAAGTTACAGTTGATCAAGTGAAGACCGTCTGCGACATTGGCGTGCCATGAAGGCGTTACTCTCTGACCAAATTTGGTGTCCTATAGGATATACTACACCTCTAATGATATAGTGAAGTCTGGTTACGTTCTAGGATCTCTGATGAATAACTGGTTGAAACAACGTTTAGGGTTAGATTTTCACAGATTCCTTTCTTTGAAAATTGAACGAGTGGAAATACAAAATCGATTGTGCATGCAATATGGACCTTTTTAGGATATGAAAAATGATTTTATCTAACAAAACAACACTTCATTTTATCTATGGGACCCTTTGGATGATAAATCAGAGCAAGATTTCAGAATGTAAGTACACATTTCACCTTCAGAGGGAAATTTATCAAAACTATCGCAGTGAAAAAAATGAGTTTTGTTGATAGCTCTCCTCAAACAATAGCATGGCATTTCTTCGCAGTAATAACTACTGTAAATTGGACAGTGTAGTTATATTAATTAAGAATGTAAGCGTTCAACCGACATAAGACACTTACAGTGAGGGAAAAAAGTATTTGATCCCCTGCTGATTTTGTACGTTTGCCCACTGACAAAGAAATGATCAGTCTATAATTTTAATGGTAGGTTTATTTGAACAGTGAGAGACAGAATAACAACAACAAAAATCCAGAAAAACGCATGTCTTCAGGCTCCCCTATGGTATACAGTTGAAGTTGGAAGTTTACATACACCTTAGCCAAATACATTTAAACTCAGTTTCACAATTCCTGACATTTAATCCTAGGTCTTAGGTCAGTTAGGATCACCACTTTATTTAAGAATGGGAAATGTCAGAATAATAGTAGAGAGAATGATTTATTTCATCTTTTATTTATTTCATCGCATTCCAAGTGGGTCAGAAATGTGCAAAATCGATCGTGCATGCTATATGAACCTTTTTAGGAAATGAAAAAGGATTTTATCTAACAAATTGTCTTGCAAGCCTCCCCCTTTTTCCTCCAAACATAACGATAGTCATTATGGCCAAACAGTTCTATTTTCTTTCATCAGACCAGAGGACATTTCTCCAAAACGTACAATCTTTATCCCCAGGTGCAGTTGCAAACCATTGTCTGGCTTTTTTATGGCGGTTTTGGAGCAGTGGCTTCTTCCTTGCTGAGAGGCCTTTCAGGTTATGTCGATATAGAACTTGTTTTACTGTGGATATGTTGGACCTGTTTCCTCCAGCATCTTCACAAGGTCCTTTGCTGTTGTTCTAGGAATGATTTGCACATTTCGCACCAAAGTACGTTCATCTCTAGGAGACAGAACGCGTCTCCTTCCTAAGCGGTATGACGGCTGCGTGGTCCCATGGTGTTTATACTTGTGTACTATTGTTTGTACAGATGAACGTGGTACATTCAGGTGTTTGGAAATTGCTCCCAAGGATGAACCAGACTTGTGGAGGTTTACAATTTTTTTTATGAGGTCTTGGCTGATTTTTTTTGATTTTCCCATGATGTTAAGCAAAAGGCACTGCGTTTGAAGGTAGGCCTTGAAATACATCCATAGGTACACCTCCAATTGACTCAAATGATGTCAATTAGCCTATCAGAAGCTTCTAAAGGCATGACATAATTTTGGGAATTTTCCAAGCTGTTTAAAGGCACAGTCAACTTAGTGTATGTAAACTTCTGACCCACTGGATTTGTGATAAAGTGAATTGCAAGTGAAATAATCTGTCTGTAAACAATTGTTGGAAAAATTACTTGTGTCATGCACAAAGTAGATGCCCTAACCGACTTGCCAAAACTATAGTTAACAAAAAATGTGTGGAGTGGTTGAAAAACAAGTTTTAATGACTCCAACCTTAGTGTATGTACATTTCCGACTTCAACTGTATATAAAAACGGGGAGAGTTTACCCCTGGGGGGTGTTTGACCCCAAGTTACCCTACACCTCCAATACAACCTAAACATCCTAAGGGAAATTGCATAGCAGAACACTGGACATTATTAAATGTTTGAGAAGTGTTACTTTTTTCAACTAATACTACATTTTAAAAATCACTGATCTTAAATTCGAATAAAACTACTTAATTTCCCCTCAAAAGGGCCTCAAACTGTCAGTGTGACCTCCCTCCACTCCAACTGTTAGTCCTGCCCCAGTGTAACCTTGTCAGGAGACTAGATCTTATTCCATACATTACATTATCTCTGCTTTATCTTTGCATACAGATAGAGGGCTTCTCTTCTAAACCCACTCAGGCATAACTAATCGCTGTCAGAGATCGGTCCCCGATTCTGACACGTAACTCTGAAAGTGACTTGTGTGTATGATTATGTGCATAAATATAAATACTTTGTGTGCATGATGCAATTATATCACTGTGCCTATCGTGACATTGCACAGAGTTCATTTCAGAGATGACCCCTCTTTACCCCCACTTACCAAACACTTATGTAAACAGTATTAATAACAGTGCAGAGCTTTTCCTCAAATGTTCCTCTACTTTATGAGAGAAAAGTTGACAATGAAGTCAAGTCTCTGTTGTGTTCTCTACAGCACAAGCAGTTGTCAGCCTGCTTACTAAACACCAACCCCTAGCTGTAATGGCAGTCCTGATCAGCCTGACAATTCTATCCAGTACTGTTTAAATTTACTGAACGAAGCCGGCATTGACTTTCAATGAGACCCAGACGTTAGCCGCTGCAAAGAGCGAAGAGAGGGTGGAAAAACGCCCCATGTCTTCATCGTTCTCAGCATACCGGGACTGCAGCTCATAGGAAATCTATAAAAGGCATACTCTGGAGAAACTGGATTAGGTTTGGCACTGGAATCAAAATTAATTTGTGTCAATGTTCAGGCTTGCCGCCATTACCTGAGGCAGGACTCATTAAGTTAGGGAATGGCTGCTCTCTACTCATCTTGTGTATGTGGTGGGGGATGCACCTTTGTATTTATCATGTGTCACACAAACACCAGAGGCAGTGGAGGGTTTAGAAAAAATAAGCCAGTGTGTGGCCTGAAAATTAGGTCCAGTTGGACTTGTTGCTTTAGATATTCTCTCTTTATCTCTGTAGATTGAGAAAAAGTCAGACTTTCCTCCTACTGAACAAGATATTCTGATCATAGTATAAATACTCTTTATTCAAATCATCAATGACTATTTATTTGATTTTCAATTCTGATTGAGCAAAAATAGGTTTGTTTTTCAAGAGACCTGATTAAGTCAGTTGAACTGATCATACTAACCCGTACTGACAACTAAACCTGACAACGCAACAGTCCCCAAGGCTTAACTTTGGAGAGGAACAGCTTGCCTTTGCAAGAGGTTCCTCTCTACAAAACAACAGCTTGTGTTTATACTTCTAAATAAGCCCACAGTCAAATATTTCCTCTTTGCAACAGTCACTGAAACTTTATCTCTTTATAGTCCAATGTATTGACAATACAGTGATCTCCAATGATATTCCTATGCTTGAACTTTTCTTGCTGGCTCACGTTGTTGGGTTAGATGGCTGCCATGCTTCACGTCGTTTTCATTTCTGCTAGATATCATCAGTTCTGATATGAGAGGTGGGTAGGTGTACAGATAGATTCCCAGCCTTGAAATTAAGCCTGGTAAGCCAGCCTTTATAGCGAAGATTCCTGATTTTCAAAAATCAATCTGCTTGAGTCTTCTCGCCGGACTAAAATCTAGTCATCGATGGATGATAGATATCCAAGGTTGTAATGTAAGGGCTATTCAGCCACCTTAGCAATTCTCTCTACAATTTTTCATAAATACATTTTAGAACAGTTCCGAATGCCTTCAGATTTCTGAACTAAAAAACGTTGAGCACTACAGTCCTATAATCACCGGTTTGAATGTTGCTATCTACAGTGCCTTCAGAAAGTATTCACACCTTGACTTTTCCCACATTTTATTGTGTTACAGATGGAATTTAAAATGGATTAAATCGACATTTTGTGTCACTGGCATACACACAATACCCCATAATGTCAATGTGGAATTGTATACATTTTTATAAATTAATTAAAAAGGAAAGTTGTCTTAAGTCAATAAGCCTCAATAAGTTCAAGAGTAAAATGTGCTTAACAAGTCACATTGTAAGTTGCATGGACTGCAATAAGTGTTTAACATGATTTTTGAATGACTGCCTCATCTCTGTACCCCACACATTATCTGAAAGGTCAAAGACAAGGGAGGTTTTCCAAAGCCTCGCAAAGAAGCTTGTTACCTAAAATGGATCAATTGAAAGTGTGTGTTCACAGCTCCAATCCAGATGTGTTGGTCATTACTGAGACGTGGTTAAGAAAGTGTTTTGAATACTGATGTTAACCTTTCTGGTTATAACCTTTTTCGGCAAGAGAGATCTTCCAAAGGTGGGGGAGTGGCAATCTTTACCAAGGATCATCTTCAGTGCTCGGTTGTCTTCACCAAGTCTGTCCCAAACAATTTTATTTGCTGGTTTTAAGCATTAAACTTTCAAATAGCTCTTTGTTGACTGTTGCTGGGTGCTATCGTCCACCATCAGCACTGGCCTGTACCCTACCTGCCCTATGTTCTCTCCTGACCCCTTACACTAAGTCTGAATTTGTCCTGCTAGGTGACCTAAACTGGGACATGCTTAAACCACCTTACCAAGTCCTAAAGCAATGGGACTCCCTAAATCTGTAACAACGTGCACTGAGAGTCGGGAAACAAGTTCAGGGAATGAGTATTTTACTAACACTAATGGAACATAATACAAAACAAGAAATACTAAAAGCACACAGACATGAAACTGAAACAGAAACAATGACACCTGGGGAAGGAACCAAAGATAGTGACATATATAGGGAATATAATCAGAGAAGTGATGGAGTCCAGGTGAGTCTGATGACCCGCAGGTGCGCTTAACGATGTTGACAGGTGTGCACCATAATGAGCAGCCTGGTGACCTAGAGGCCGGAGAGGGAGCACACGTAACAAAATCTTTCTCCGATTATTACCAATCCCGCAAGGTATGACTCTAAACACCCAGAAAAGGCTACTCTCCTCGATGTTATTCTCACAGATAATCCTGATAGGTATCAGTCTGGTGTTTTCTGTAATGACCTTAGTGATCACTGTTTTACAGCCTGTGTTCGTAATGGCTGCTCAGTGAAACGACCTGTCCTGATTTGTCATAGACGCTTGCTAAAAAACTTTCATGAGCAAGCCTTCCTTCATGACCTGGACTCTGTAAATGTATATACTCTGCTCAAAAAAATAAAGGGAACACTAAAATAACACATCCTAGATCTGAATGAATGAAATAATCTTATTAAATACTTTTTTCTTTACATAGTTGAATGTGCTGACAACAAAATCACACAAAAATAATCAATGGAAATCCAATTTATCAACCCATGGAGGTCTGGATTTGGAGTCACACTCAAAATTAAAGTGAAAAACCACACTACAGGCTGATCCAACTTTGATGTAATGTCCTTAAAACAAGTCAAAATGAGGCTCAGTAGTGTGTGTGGCCTCCACGTGCCTGTATGACCTCCCTACAACGCCTGGGCATGCTCCTGATGAGGTGGCGGGGTCTCCTGAGGGATCTCCTCCCAGACCTAGACTAAAGCATCCGCCAACTCCTGGACAGTCTGTGGTGCAACGTGGCGTTGGTGGATGGAGCGAGACATGATGTCCCAGATGTGCTCAATTGGATTCAGGTCTGGGGAACGGACGGGCCAGTCCATAGCATCAATGCCTTCCTCTTGCAGGAACTGCTGACACACTCCAGCCACATGAGGTTTAGCATTGTCTTGCATTAGGAGGAACCCAGGGCCAACCGCACCAGCATATGGTCTCACAAGGGGTCTGAGGATCTCATCTCGGTACCTAACGGCAGTCAGGCTACCTCTGGCGAGCACATGGAGGGCTGTGCGGCCCCCCAAAGAAATGCCACCCCACACCATGACTGACCCACCGCCAAACCGGTCATGCTGGAGGATGTTGCAGGCAGCAGAACGTTCTCCACGGCGTCTCCAGACTCTGTCACGTCTGTCACGTGCTCAGTGTGAACCTGCTTTCATCTGTGAAGAGCACAGGGCGCCAGTGGCGAATTTGCCAATCTTGGTGTTCTCTGGCAAATGCCAAACGTCCTGCACAGTGTTGGGCTGTAAGCACAACCCCCTCCTGTGGACATCGGGCCCTCATACCACCCTCATGGAGTCTGTTTCTGACCGTTTGAGCAGACACATGCACATTTGTGGCCTGCTGGAGGTCATTTTGCAGGGCTCTGGCAGTGCTCCTCCTGCTCCTCCTTGCACAAAGGTGGAGGTAGCGGTCCTGCTGCTGTGTTGTTGCCCTCCTACGGCCTCCTCCACGTCTCCTGATGTACTGGCCTGTCTCCTGGTAGCGCCTCCATGCTCTGGACACTACGCTGACAGACACAGCAAACCTTCTTGCCACAGCTCGCATTGATGTGCCATCCTGGATGAGCTACACTACCTGAGCCACTCGTGTGGGTTGTAGACTCATGCTAGAGTGAAAGCACCACCAGCATTCAAAAGTGACCAAAACATCAGCCAGGAAGCATAGGAACTGAGAAGTGGTCTGTGGTCACCACCTGCAGAACCACTCCTTTATTGGGGGTGTCTTGCTAATTGCCTATAATTTCCACCTGTTGTCTATTCCATTTGCACAACAGCATGTGAAATTTATTGTCAATCAGTGTTGCTTCCTAAGTGGACAGTTTGATTTCACAGAAGTGTGATTGACTTGGAGTTACATTGTGTTGTTTAAGTGTTCCCTTTATTTTTTTGAGCAGTGTATAATCAGCTTGATCCCCTCTATTGAAGAAGCTTGAAACTTATTTTTGATATCTTCAGTGATATTGTTAACAAACACGCCCCCTTAAAAGAAAATTTGAATTAAAAACAGGTTCAGCCCCTGGTTCGACCGTGATCTTGCAGAGTTACCCATCTCAAGAACTGCATTTGGCGAAAGGCTCGGCACACACATACTCAGGCTGACTGGCTCTCGTTCAGGCAAATGAGAAATAAGTGCACTCAGGCTATCCGGAAGGCCAAAGTTAGTTACTTTAAGGAGCAGTTCTCTCTCTGTGGGTCTAACCCTAAGAAGTTCTGGAAAACGGTTAAAGACCTGGAGAATAAACCCTCCTCCTCACAGCTGCCCATGTCCCTTAACCTCTCTGGCATCATTGGGATGTTAGCGTCCCACCTCGACAACAGCCAGTGAAATTGCAGGGTGCCAAATTCAAACAACAGTAATCCCATAATTAAAATTCCTCAAACATACAAGTATTAAACACAATCTTAAAGATAAACTTCTTGTTAATCCAACCACGGTGTCAGATTTCAAAAAGGCTTTACGGCGAAAGCACACCATGCGATTATGTTAGGACAGCGCCTAGCCACAAAACACCATACAGACATTTTCCAGCCAAGGAGAGGACTCACAAAAGTCAGAAATAGCGATTAAATTAATCACTTACCTTTGATCTTCATCTGGTGGCACTCCCAGGACTCCATGTTACACAATAAATGTTTGTTTTGTTCGATAATGTCCCTCGTTATGTCCAAAAATCTCAGTTTTGTTGGTGCGTTTAGTTCAGTAATCCAAAGGCACAAAGCGCGCTCTCAACATCCAGACAAAAAGTCAAAAAAGTACAATAAAAGTTTGTAGAAACATGTCAAACGATGTTTAAAATCAATCCTCAGGTTGTTTTTGTCATAAATAATCAATAATATTTCAACCAGACAAAAGCTTCAATAGAAAAGGAGAAACAAGAAAGTCGCGCTCCCGATCACATGCTGGACTCATGTCTGGAAATTTCCACTGTCCACCCATTGAAAGTGCTGTATCTCCCTAATTTTTTTGAGTAAAAGCCTGAAACAATGCCTAAAGACTGGCCACATGTAGAAGAAGCCATAGAAATCGTGAACTGGGTCCTAAATCTTTGTATGGTGGATAGGCTTTCAATGGAAAAACATCCTTTCAAAATAATAGTACTTCCTGTATGGATTTTCCTCAGGTTTTCGCCTGTCATATCAGTTCTGTTATACTCACAGACATTATATGCATATCCTAGCTTCTGGGCCTGAGTAGCAGGCAGTTTAATTTGGGCACGCTTTTTATCCAAAATTCCGAATGCTGCCCCCTACCCTAGTGAAGTTAAAGGTGATGATGTGGTTGTTACTGACAAGAAGCACATGGATGAGTCAAATCACCACTTCATTAACCCCTGTGCGGCCTCGGGACGGACATCCAGCGAAAAATCCTATCGCCATTAGCATAACAAAATTTAATAATTGTTTTTTTTCATTTTTTTTTCAAATTATATCGTTTTATAGATACACCTCTCCTGAATCGAACCACTTTGTCCGATTTCAAAAAGGCTTTACAGCAAAAGCAAAACATTAGATTATGTTAGAGGAGTATATCGTAAAAGTATCCACATAGCCATTTTCCGACCAACCACATGCATCACAAATAACCAAAAAACAGCTAAATGCAGCACTAACCTTTTACAAACTTCATCAGATGACACACCTAGGACATCATGTTACACAATGCATGCATTCTTTTGTTCGATAAAGTTCATATTTATATATAAAAACAGCATTTTACATCGGCACGTAACGATGACTAACTATTTTCCCTCAAATGCATCTGGTGAAACAGTGCTACAATTTACTAAATTACTATTCGAAAACATTTTTAAAATGTAATATTGTCATTCTAAGATTTATAGATGAATATCTCTTGAAAGCACCTGTAATGCCAGATTTAAAAATAACTTTACTGGGTAATCAGACTTTGCGATAAAAGGGGATGCGATACTCAGAACAATAGGCTAGCAATAGCAATAGGCTAGCCATCTTGGAACAATCGCATATCAAATCTAGTCTTGTATACTATTGTCAATAATCCCTTACCTTTATCTTCATCCTTAGGCACTTCCAGGAATCCCAGGTCCACAACAAATGTATTTTCGTTCGAAAAAGTTCATCCTTTATGTTCCATTAGCTTGTTGTTGTTAGCGTGTTCTGAAGGCTGAACCAAAAGTTCCGACGTGCGCGGGGCTACTCTTTCAACAAAATGCATTTTTTTCTTATTTAGGTTCGTTCAAACATGTCAAACGTTGTATAACATAAATCTGTAGGGCCTTTTTCAACGAGAGCTCCAATAAGATTCGAGGGGGACGATTGCATTGTGTTTCAAAACGTTTCGAAAGGGGAGGGTAACCAGGGGCGCCGGCGTCATAATGGTGATGGCCCTCTCCGTGTGACCACGTTCCACAGCGTGTCATTGTGTCAGTTTTCACAGTAGGAGACTCAAATCACTTTGTAAAGACTGGGGACATCTAGTGGAAGCAATAGGAAGTGCTCAATGAACCATAGCTCACGGTGTGATTAATAGGCAACGTGATGAAGTTGAGTTCGCAATTCAGAATTCCACTTCCTGTTTCGATCTGTCTCGGGGTTTTGACTGCCATATGAGTTCTGTTATACTCACAGTCACCATTCAAACAGTTTTAGAAACTTTAGGGTGTTTTCTATCCACAAGTATTAATTATATGCATATCCTAGCTTCTGAGTTTGAGTAGGAGGCCGTTTAAAATGGGCACGATTTTTTTTCAAAAATCGCTGTAGCGCCCCCTATCCTAGGGGAACGCCAAGAGATTAAGTTAAGATTCCTATTGACTCAGCCATGCCTCCTTGCCCATCCAACATTTACTCATCTCCCACCCCTTCTAATGCGACTTGCCCCGATGCTCCTCCCTTTTTTTCCCCCTGCCCCACTACAAAGTTTCTGTCTGCAGGTGGTCACTGAGTCCGAGGTGCTAAAGGAGCTGCTTAAACTTGACCTCGAAAAACAATCTGGGTCAGATGGTTTAGACCCTTTCTTCTTTAAGGTTGCTGCCCCTATAATCGCCAAGCCTATCTCTGACCTTTTAAACCTGTCTCTCCTCTCTGGGGAGGGTCCCATTGCTTGGAAGGCAGCCACTGTTAGTCCTTTATTTAAAGGCGGAGATCAAGGTGATCGCAACTGTTATAGGCCTATTTCTATTTTGCCCTGTTTATCAAAATTGTCATTAATCATCTGACTGGCTTTCTTGATGTCTATAGTATTCTCTCCGGTTTGCAATCTGGTTTCCGCTCAGGTTATGGATGTGTCACTGCAACCTTAAAGGTCCTCAATGATGTCACCATTGCCCTTGATTCTAAGCAATGTTGTGGTGCTATTTTTATTGACTTGGCCAAAGCTTTTGATGCAGTAGACTATTCCATTCTTGTGGGCCAGCTAAGGAGCTTTCGTGTCTCTGAGGGGTCTTTGGCTTGGTTTGCCAACTACCTCAAAGAGTGTAGTGTATAAAGTCAGAACATCTGCTGTCTCAGCCACTGCCTGTCACCAAGGGTGTACCCAAAGGCTCGATCCTAGGCCCCATGCTCTTCCCAAATTACATCAACAACATAGCTTAGGCAGTAGGAAGCTCTCTCATCCATTTATATGTATATTCAGTCTTATGCTCAACTGACCCCTCCCCGGATTCTGTGTTAAACGCTCTACAACAAAGCTTTCTTAGTGTCCAACAAGCTTTCTCTGCCCTTAACCTTGTTCTGAACACCTCAAAAACAAAGGTCATGTGGTTTGGTAAGAAGAATGCCCCTGTCCCCACAGGTGTGATTACTACCTCTGAGGGTTTAGAGCTTGAGGTAGTCACCTCATACAAGTACTTAGGAGTATGGCCAGACGGCACACTGTCCTTGTCTCAGCACATGTCAAAGCTGCAGGCTAAAGTTAAATCTAGACTTGGTTTCCTCTATTGTGTTCGCTCTTCTTTCACCCCAGCTGCCAAACTAACCCTGATTTCAGATGACCATCCTACCCATGCTAGATTATGGAGATATAATTTATAGATTGGCAGGTAAGGGTTCTCTTGAGAGGCTAGATGTTCTTCACCATTCGGCCATCAGATTTGCCACCAATGCTCCTTATAGGACACATCACTGCACTCGATACTCTTCTGTAAACTGGTCATCTCTATATACCCGCCGCAATACCCACTGGTTGTGCTTATTTTTAAAGCCCTCTTAGGCCTTACTCCACCCTATCTGAGATATCTTACTGCAGCCCCATCCTCCACATACAACACCCACTCATCAGTCACATTCTGTTAAAGGTCCCCAAAGCACACACATCCCTGGGTCGCTCGTCTTTTCAGTTCGCTGCAGCTAGCGACTGGAACGAGCTGCAACAAACACTCAAACTTGACGTTTTTATCTCAATCTCTTCATTCAAAGACTCAATCATGGACACTCTTACTGACAGTTGTGGCTGATTTGTGTGATGTATTGTTGTCTCTACCTGCTTCCTCTGTGCTGTTGTCTGTGCCCAATAATGTTTGTACCATG
The DNA here is from genome assembly GCF_901001165.1 of Salmo trutta. Lineage (NCBI taxonomy): Eukaryota > Metazoa > Chordata > Actinopteri > Salmoniformes > Salmonidae > Salmo > Salmo trutta. The sequence goes on from NC_042977.1 coordinate 18,783,570, forward strand.
TTTTATGCTACTACCATGTTGTGCTGCTGCCATGTTGTGTTGCTACCATGTTGTTGTCATGTTGTGTTGCTGCCATGCTGTGTTATGTGTTGCCGCCATGCTATGTTGTCGTCTTAGGTCTCTCTTTATGTAGTGTTGTGTTGTCTCTCTTGTCGTGATGTGTGTTTTGTCCAATATTTTTATTTAATTTATTTTTATTTTTAATCCCAGCCCCCATCCCCGCAGCAGGCCTTTTGCCTTTTAGTTGGCCGACATTGTAAATAAGAATTTGTTCTTAACTGACTTGCCTCGTTAAATAAAGGTTAAAAAAAAGAAAAAAAGAAGGGCGCCAATTGGTAAATTGGTAAAACATTTACAAAGTAGACATTGGATATGCCTTTGAGCATGGTGAAGATATTAATTACATGTTGGATGGTGTATTAATACACCCAGTCACTACAAATATACAAGCGTCCTTCCTAAGTTAGTTGCCAGACAGGAAGGAAAACGCTCAGGGATTTCACCATGAGGCCAATGGTGACTTTAAAACAGTTACAATTAAATGGCTGTGATAGGAGAAAACTGAGGATGGATCAACAACATTGTAGTTACTCCACAATACTAACCTAAATGACAGGGTGAAAAGAAGGAAGCCTGTACAGAATACAAATATTCCAAAACATCCATCCTGTTTGCTATAAGGCATGAAAGTAAAAAAGACATCATTTAGGTATTGACTCAGGAGGTGTGAATACTTATGTATATTACATATTTATGTAATTTTCAATCAATACAATTTTTTGTCTAAAAACATGTTTTCACTTAATCATTATTGGGTATTGTGTGTGGGTGAGAAAAAAAGATTTAATCAATTTAGAATTCAGGCTGTAACAATTGTTTTTTAATTAGTCAATGGGTATGAATACTTTCTGAAGTATTGCATACAGGGAGGGAGTTAGCAATTGAGGTGGCGATATCTCTTCATAAATGTATTTATTTCTATATGTTTCTAATTTTGATGGACTGTGGCAACTGACCACAGAACCAGTAGTCACTTTGTTTCTAATGAAGACCATCATCTTAAATCTGGAGGAATTGTAGAGGTAAACTTGTCCATAATTGCTACCTCAACTGATCAGTGAGATTTATTTTTCAATGGCGGGACAACCATGACGTTGGCCAAATGTACTGTAACTTTTCGTTGTCAGGATTAGTTTACACTTCAAGGATATCCGTACAAGTTGCGTCTTTGACTACCTCCGGAAGTGGTCAGGAAGATCTAATCACAATCAGATCGCAATGCATCTTTTGATTGTCGACAACTGTCGACAAATGTGGGCACAATCAGAATGTGGACAAGATCAGGGCAACAGACGCATGTTAGAACCGGATTTAAACGGGGCTGCTGACAATGACTTAATGCGGCATCCATATTAGGAATTTGTGTTGTCTGACCACTGACAACTTCCTAATATGGAAGTCATAACAAAAATTAAGAATACATTGAATTAAACAGAGTGCTACACACCAAAACAAAGACTACAGGTTTTAATGTTTTTTTTCCAGAGACCTGAATCTGTGTTTTCCAAATCTCTAAGAGAGATACAGCACATCAAAGGGAGTACACAGAAACACTTTAAAATCCTCATTAAGATGATCAGTCATTGTGTAGGGAGAGTCTCTGTTTGAATGAGTGAGGGGGAAAGCAATTGAGTCATATGGGGCACACAAAGGCGTAGATAAGTGGGTTGGAGTGGAGTGGGCCCTATTTAGATGTGCTGCATAACCATGTCCTTTCAATGTTACTTCAAAGCAATGTGCTCTTTTTGAGCTGTTGTTTCTGAGAAATCTACCTTCATTCAGTTTAGAGAGAGACCAAGAATGGAAGGGAAAGAGGGAGGGATAGAACTGGAGACGAAGAGGGAGAGAGAATGAAAGTGGAATCTGGGAGAGATTGAACGAGAGAGGCAGCAAGAGAGCGAGATGGCGAGCGGGAGAAAAAGAATGAAGGGGGGAAATGGGGAGACGTTAAACAGGAGAGAGCGAGTAAGAGAGAGAAAAGGTGAGGGAGAGAGAGTAGGAAAAGTTGTCGGAGAAAGGGAGGAATCGCAGAAAGCTAATGAGCATACCATGGGGCACATTAGTTATTTATTTCCCAAGCTTGTTTCGTTAAGAGAAGGGCACAGCAATTAGCTTTGAGGAGTTGACATCCCTGGGTGCCCTTGTGCTTTGGCTGCAAGGCAACACTAGAGCACCCTGTCTGAAATGCTAAACAACCTGTAGAAGGGTCCTCGCGCGAGGCGGACGAAAAAGAGCGCACGTGGGGGAAGAGAACAGGGTAGACACATGGCCTAGAGAGACATCTCTAAAGCAGAGGGGCCAGCTGAACTTCTATTATGCAGAATAGAGGAGAGGAGAATGGCTGGCTTCTAATTCAGATGTGGCAGAGAGAAAAGGCCATGTGGACTAGGAGGCTTTACGAGAGATGCATATGCAACCAGAACTAACGTAGTTTCTCACTTATTGGTTTTCTCCCTTTCCTCCTAGGACCTAACATACAACCTGTAGGTAATGGTTGGGATCGGAGGGGGGTGGTCTGTTTTTCAGACGAGAGTGGTTTTGGATTGGATTTACGGAGGGAGGTGAATAGGAAAATGCTATTTTGGAAGTGTTGATGGGGGATCATATCTCTCTATAAGGAGAATGTGTCCATTCGCACGCACGCACACACACACACACACACACACACACACCTCCATCCATCCATCCACCCACACACACTCACCCACACAGTGCACATACCCACTGACTCTCACGTATCTATGAAACAGATCAAAGCAAACACGCCGAATAGCTTGATATCTAAACAAGCAGTTCCAATTTCCCTATTCTCACACTTAGTGAAATGATCCCCTCTGCTCCAACCAAAAGAGAGAGTACAGTGGGTCTCCGTTGAAATGTCAACCCGCCACCATGCTAATTGGACCCGAGTCCTTCCAATCAGGGGAACAAAAAAAACGATGCCCGTGGAGGTGGGCGGGAATGAGATGGGCTTTTGTATGTGGTGAAGAGAGGCTGATTGAAATTATACACCAGCGACAGGCCATGCGATAAACACGCTGATGCAAACTGTAATATGCACATGGCCATCTAAGAACCTTCCCGTTGACTCTGATACAGAGATGGAAATGTATTGTGTATGCACTGTATACGAATTGGAAAATAATAGTGGAAATATGGCTGTAACTTCCAGTAATGCAACCTTGTTCAGTGCAGGATACTGTATGTGTTGACAACGACAAACAATGTCATACTGTGTTTGCTTGCTCGTGTGTGTGCGTGTGTGTGCGTGTGTGTGATGCGTGCTTGAAGTGTGCTTGCGTGGGTGTGTCACCATCTGTCTGTGTCAGTGTGTTTGTGCTTGACATGTGTATGCATTCATGCACAGTACACAGGTGCACCAGACAGATAAACAGGTCAGAAAGTTCCACACATCGGTCCACGCCCTGTTTGTCAGCCATATAATCCTGCCTATTAGAGACTGCAGACAACAGAGATGCATTCTTATTGGCTTTATCGATAACTGGAATGGCTGTATCAGGCTGCCACAGACTGTTCTGCACATGACCTCAATCTGCTTTGTACCGTGCGTCTCTGTGTGCACCTACATGGTTGTGTGTTGTGTGTGTGCGCATGTGTATCTATGCTATCACAGCCATCACACACAGTATCATTTCCATTCCTCAGGTGAAGCCGAGTTGGTTTATCTCATCCAAAGGAATGCAGCCCTGATCCCAGTATGGCAGCGATTATCTACACTCCTCCACTGCATACATTTTCTACAAGGTAACAACAGAGAATGCTCTGAATGCAGTGTCGAACCGTGACTATTGGAGCTACGCCCTCATTTCAGGAATAAGATCTGACGTCATACATATAGATAGAGAACTCGGATGCCTGTGAACACTTGAGACCTTTCTTTTGCAGACCTACAGTTGAAGTCGGAAGTTTACATACACCTTAGCCAAATACATTAGACTCAGTTTTTCACAATTCCTAACATTTAATCCTAGTAAAAATTCCCCGTCTTAGGTCAGTTAGGATCACCACTTTATTTTAAGAATGTGAAATGTCAGAATAATAGTAGAGAGAATTATTTATTTCTGCTTTTATTTCTTTCATCACATTCCCAGTGGGTCAGAAGTTTACATACAGTCAATTAGTATTTGATAGCATTGGGTCAAACGTTTCAGGTAGCCTTCCACAAGCTTCCCACAATAAATTGGGTGAATTTTGTCCCATTCCTCCTGACAGAGCTGGTGTAACTGAGTCAGGTTTGTAGGCCTCCTTGCTCGCACACACTTTTTCAGTTCTGCCCACAAATTTTCTATAGGATTGAGGTCAGGGCTTTGTGATGGCCACTCCAATACCTTGACTTTGTTGTCCTTATTAAGCCCATTTTGCCACAACTTTGGAAGTATGCTTGGGTTCAATGTCCATTAGGAAGAACCATTTGAGACCAAGCTTTAACTTCCTGACTGATGTCTTGAGATGTTGCTCAATATATCCACATAATTTTCCTCCTCAGGATGCCATCTATTTTGTGAAGTGCACCAGTCCCTCCTGCAGCAAAGCACATCCACAACATGATGTTGCCACTCCCGTGCTTCACGTTTGGGATGGTGTTCTTTGGCTTGCAAGCCTCCCCTTTTTTCCTCCAAACATAACGATGGTTATTTTGACCAAACAGTTCTATTTTTGTTTCATCAGATCAGAGGACATTTCTCCAAAAAGTACGATCTTTATCCCCATGTGCAGTTGCAAACCGTAGTCTGGCTTTTTTATGACGTTTTTGGAGCAGTGGTGTCTTGCTGAGCAGCCTTTCAGGTTTTGGCGATATATGACTCGTTTTACAGGTCCTTTGCTGTTGTTCTTGGATTGATTTGCACGTTTCGCACAAATGTACGTTCATCTCTAGGAGACAGAACGCGTCTCCTTCCTGAGCGGTATGACGGCTGCGTGGTCCCATGGTGTTTATACTGGCGTACTATTGTTTGTACAGATGAACGTGGTACCTTCAGGTGTTTGGAAATTGCTCCCAAGGATGAACCAGACTTGTGGAGGTCTACAATTTTTTTCTGAGGTCTTGGCTGATTTCTTTTGATTTTCCCATGATGTCAAGCAAAGAGGCACTGAGTTTGAAGGTAGGTCTTGAAATACATCCACAGGTACACCTCCAATTGACTCAAATGATGTCAATTATCCTATCAAAAGCTTCTAAAGCCATGACATAATTTTCTGGAATTTTCCAAACTGTTTAAAGCCACAGTCAACTTAGTGTATGTAAACTTCTGACCCACTGGAATAGTGATACAATGAATTATAAGTGAAATAATCTGTCTGTAAACAACTGTTGGAAAAATGATTTGTGTCATGCACAAAGATGTCCTAACCGACTTGCCAAAACTATAGTTTGTTAGTAAGAAATTTGTGGAGTGGTTGAAAAATCATGTTTTAATGACTCCAACCTAAGTGTATGTAAACTTCTGACTTCAACTGTATGTAGGAGAAGCAATTATTTGATGACAGAGTCATACGGTCCTAATCCACGCCACGCTATTACTTTTGTTTTTAACCAAACAATCAGTGATGTAAAGTTGAAATAGTATTATACACATTGTGTTCAGAATGATATGAACGAGATAGCAACAAAAAGCAAGCTTTAGATAAAAACAAAAAGGCCACTCACCGTTCTGATTATCATTTAAAAACTAAGTCCATTCTCCTGTCCTTCTTTATGAAATGGGCAATGGCAGGTTCATATCCTGTTGGGGACCTGATCCCGGTATTGGGATTTATTGTCAAGAGACCATGGCGGGAAATTCAAAACTGCAAGAATCTAATAATTTTAATTTCTCAAACAATCAACTATTTTTCACCATTTGAAAGTTAAACATCTCCTAAATCCAACCACATTGTCCGATTTCAAAGAGGCTTTACGGCGAAAGCATAAAGTTAGGTTATGTTAGGAGAGTACATTGAAAATAGCTGTGTGTAATGTTTTGTCAATTCAAAGACAGGCGTCACCAAAAGCAGATAACCAGCTAAAATTATGCACTAACCTTTGACAATCTCCATCAGATGACACTCCTAGGACATTATGTTATACAATACATGCATTTTTTGTTATATCAAGTTCATATTTATATCCAAAAACAGCATTTTACAGTAGCGGTGAAATTCAGAATTTTTTTCCCTCAAATGCTTCTGGTGAATCAGCGTTACAATTTACAAAATTACTATTCGAAAACATAGGTAAATTATAATATTGTCATTCAAAGAATTATAGATTAACATCTCGTAAATGCTACCGCATTGCCAGATTTCAAAATAACTTTACTGGGAAATCACACTTTGCAATAAACGGGGTGCTAAGTTAAGAACAATAGGCTAGGATATACAGGTTAGCACCATCTTGTAACCATCTAATATCAATAATAATATTGTAAATAATTCCTTACCTTTGATTATCTACATCAGAAGGCACTTCCAGGAATCCCAGGTCCACAACAAATGTAGTTTCTTTCGACAAAGTTCATAATTTATGTCCAAATAACTCCAAGATGTTCCATGTTGTTAGCATGCAGTAGGCTCCTCAAAAGTAGGGCGGGGGGGAAGTCACGACGAAAAGTAAAAAAAAAAAATCTATTTACGTTCGTTCAAACATGTCAAACGTTGTTTAGCATCAATCTTTAGGGCCATTTTTAACGTGAAACATCAGTAATATTTCAACCCGACCTCTTCTGTGTCTTGAAAAACGTTTTGAAAAATGTCTCGCCTCACATGAACTCACATGAACCCGCAGGTGCGCGCAATAATGAAGTGACGACATCCCAGGGATGTCAACTTATCTTCCTTGTCATCCGGTCTCTGTTTATTATAGACGCTTCAAACAACTTTATAAAGATCGTTGACATCTAGTGGAAGCCGTAGGAAGTGCGAAATGAATCCTTTGTCACTGTGTGATCTATTAGCAATGACTCAAATAGTACAGCCACAAAATTCTCATTTCCTGGTTGTATTTTTCTCAGGTTTTTGCCTGCCATATGAGTTTTGTTATACTTACAGACACCATTCAAACAGTTTTAGAAAATTCAGAGTGTTTTCTATCCAAATATGTTAATAATATGCATATCCTAGCTTCTGAGTTGGTGTAGGAGGCAGTTAAAAATGGGCACATTTATTTCACAATTCTCAATACTGCCCCCTAGGCCGTAGAGGATATAGCTTGTATTTTGATTTTAAATCCGAAAGAAGTTATTTTTTGATTGAGTTCAAAGCCAGGGCTGACAGTCGGGCCTTTCCAGTGGTGTTCCCAGAATATGTCTTGATCCTTTTTAGTGCAGAAAATGTTCTTTCTACTGATGCAGTGGACACTGGAATGGTCAAAACCAGACAGGTAAGCAGATACAATTGGTGCGTACTATCAATTAGTCTCTTCTGCTGGAGAAAGTGGAGCAGATCAGCCGGGCTCTTACCCTCGAAGTCAGACATTGAGTACATAACGGTGAGTTCTGTTTTAAAAACCTCTTAGAGACCCCTTAACGCGCGGATCCCGTTAGTGGGATCGATTTGACAACAGCCAGTGAAATAGCAGAGCGCCAAATTCAAAACAACAAAAATCTCATAATAAAATTCTCTCACACATACAAGTATTACACATAATTTTAAAGATATGATTCTCGTTAATCTAACCACAGTGTCCGATTTCAAAAAGGCTTTACGGCGAAAACAAAACATTAGATTTTGTTAGGACAGCACCTAAACAAGAAAAGCCAAAGCAAGGAGAGGCGTCACAAAAACCAGAAATACAGCTAAAATGAATCACTAACCTTTGATGATCTTCATCAGATGACACTCCCAGGACTCAATGTTACACAATACATGCATGTTTTGTTTGATAAAGTTCATATTTATATCCAAAAACCCCATTTTACATTGGCGCGTGATGTTCAGAAAATGTTTTGCCACCAAAACTTACCGTGATTTTGCAGAAAGCCACATCAATTTACAGAAATACTCATCATAAACGTTGATAAAATATTCAACAGTTAACCTGTTTGGTATAGGGGGCAGTATTGAGAATTTTGGAAAAAATATGTTCCCATTTTTAACGGCCTCCTACACCAACTCAGAAGCTAGAATATGCATATTATTGTTCAGGTTTGGATAGAAAACACTCTGAATTTTCTAAAACTGTTTGAATGGTGTCTGTGAGTATAACAGAACTCCTATGGCAGGCAAAAACCTGACAAGGCTTCAAGCAGGAAGTACCCTGTCTGACAAGGAGTCGTGCGTCTTACCTCTTTTTATTGAAAAGTAAGGATCTTAGCTGTAACGTGACAATTCCCAGGGCTCCAATAGGCTCTCAGAGCCCGCGAAATAACTGAAGGTTTACGAGGGAACCTCAGGTTGAAATATATTATCGCCTTTTGTAAGTGGATGCTCGGAGGACCTTTCAATGATGCGCGTGCATGAGTCGCTTCTGAGGAGAAATTTTATTCGGCTGTTTAGGCTCAATGCATACTCCCGGTCGGAATATTAACACTTCTCTATGACATAAATGGCATAAAAATTGGTTTTAAACAGCGGTTGACATGCTTCGAAGTACGGTAATGGAATATTTAGACATTTTTGACACGCCAATGCGCCATGCGCGACACCGCGAAAAAGCATTCTAGAACTCACGAACAAAACGTCGCTGTTGGAACATAACGATGGATTATTTGGGACCAAACCAACATTTGTTATTGAAGTAGAAGTCCTGGCAGTGTATTCTGATGAAGAACAAGCAAGGTAAGAACATTTTTCTTATAGGAAATGTGATTTTGGTGGAGGCTGAACTGGGTGGGTATCTAAATAGCTAGCCCTGTAACGCCGGGCTATGTACTTACATTATTGCAAAATGTGCTTCATCCGAAAAGCTATTTTAAAATCGGACATATCGAGTGCATAGAGGGGTAATGTATCTATAATTCTTAAAATAATTGTTATGCTTTTTGTGAACGTTTATCGTGAGTAATTTAGCAAACTGTTAGTAAATTCACCGGAAGTTTGCGGTGGTTATGCTTTTTCTGAACGTCACATGCTAATGTAAAAAGCTGGTTTTTGATATAAATATGAACTTGATTGAACAGACATGCATGTATTGTATAACACAATGTCCTAGGTGTGTCATCTGATGAAGATTATAAAAGGTTAGTGCTGCATTTAGCTGTGGTTTGGGTTTATGTGACATGATATGCTAGCTTGAAAAATGGCTGTGTGATTATTTCTGGCTGGGTACTCTGCTAACATAATCTAATGTTTTGCTTTTGTTGTAAAGCCTTTTTGAAATCGGACAGTGGGGTTAGATTAACGAGATTCTTGTCTTTAAATAGCTGTGAAATAGTCATATGTTTGAGAAATTGAAGTTATAGCATTTCTAACGATTCAAAAATCGCGCCACTGGATTTCAGTGGCTGTTACGTAGGTGGGACGAGTTCGTCCCACATGTACTAGAGAGGTTAATGAAAGAATTATAGATAGGCTTCTCCTTGGGTCAAGTAGGGCAAGGAACATGAGCCTTCATTGTCATTGAACCTGTTTCTTAGCTGAGTGACAATGTTGTCGATGATCGCACTGTGTAGCTGTTGGTACTACCCGGGAATGTCTCCTTGCATGTGTGTCCTGTGCCCCCTTGGAACTCCGGTCTCACTCAGTGTCCTCTTAGATGGAATAGAATTTTCGTTTTTCCCTCTCTGTGATGTTGCAGAAGTCGTCCACCCTGGACAAGAAGAACTGCATGACAAACTCCCTGTTTCGCAATATTCCAAGCAGCACGTCGGAGTATGCAAATATGGAGTACAACGCGGATAGCAGGAAGCAGAATTCGAAGCCTGTCAGGTGCATCATGTGCGCTGTGAACGGTCTTCATCAGAGTCATCGTGATGGTCCGCTATGTATTGAAAGAGGTCAATGAGTTCCGCTTTTTTTCCCTACATAGTGCAAACTAAGCGTGAGGAGAAGTTCCATCGTGTTGGCGCCACTCTGGGCAGTCTTCACTGGCATATTTCATCCAGTAGTTTTGTTCACTTGACAGATCTTGAGAAAAACGCTGCTAGGCCACCAAGATGAGGAAAAAAATCTTGCATTCTTTTAGTTCACCAGCCGATTAAGAGAGTGCATGAATGAACAGCAATGAATGAACAGAGCTTGCGGAATAGTTTCTTTCACCTTGGCTTGTACTCCGTTTATACCAGAGGCCATGACTGCGGCCCCATCGTAAAACTGTGCCACAAATTCACACTCCTCTAAAAAGCTGATAATTCGGGCAGCAACCGCTTCTGCACGTTTATCCTCAGTTACACCGTCAAATTTGAAAAACCTTTCCTTCACACCAGCATCAGTAGTGTAACGCAACACATAAGAAATTTGGGCTACATTGCTGATGTCTGTCATCTCGTCAACCATGATGGTTACCAAGGGGTTTTTCTTCAATTCGTCCTCCACGACATCTGTCATTACATTCGTGATAGCGTGTATCAGGTCATTTTGGATTTTGCTGGAAGTGCCTGAGAACACGGTAGCCATAGCCAAATGGCAGTTTAACGTGCTGTCATACTCAGCCAAGAAATCCAGTATTTCCAAGTAGTTTCCCTTATTAGCTGACTCTTTACCCTCATCATGTCCTCTGAATGCTAATTCTTGCTTGCCTAAAAACACAACTGTATGAATAAGGCACTTTAGAATCTCCCTGTTGTGCCTGACTTTATCATTGTGAGCAAGTGTCTCATTGCGCCGCTGCTCGTTAAGAAGAAGGGCTACTCGTTTCCCCAAATGTTTTTAAACTCACTGTAGCTCGCAGGTGTGAAGTTGAGTTTTGGTGTCGAAGTGCTGACTTTGTCAAACAGGCTAAATCTTTGAAACCAGTTGTCCAGATTGAGCTATTATCGGTGCTGAGGAGAAGGCAATTCCAACAGTAAAGCTTTTTTGTCAGCTCACAGCCGGTTATCCACGGATAGCGTACATAATTATTAACTTGAAAATGCCTTTCAAAACTCTTTCCTCGTTGCACCAAATCAGGAAGTGCAGGAGTTGGGCTCCCGTTCTGTACAAGATTAAACTTTTCATTAAAAGTTAGTCTTGAAAAGGGCGATGCTAACAATTTAGCCACCATATCGTCCTTGATTACTCTCTCTGCAGTTGCCATTGCCATCGTTACATACACTCAATGCAAAAAGCTAGCCAGCTAGCTAGGCTCAAGTGTGAGAAAACAAGATAAGGCTCGCTATTGACTCTGAATTAGTGGCGTATCCTTAGGCCATCTAGAGGGCCTTGAGGCATCATACAATTGTCCCACCTATTACAAGACAACTTGTGATTGGTTGATTCTACTGTCATTCCAAAATACTGCTCTAATTGAAGTCAATATCAATGATGTTGGCTGGTGCTTTCTATTCAAATCCTGAGGGCCTAGCCAATGAGCGTTGTCCCCAGCTAGATTATTTCTACCAAGAGACTGACTACCAAAGAAAAATTCTTATTGGATATTTTTTTCTCTTGGATATTATCCCTTCTTTTTCCAACACAAACTGAAGAAATTCAACAGAAAGATCATGACAATTAAGACAAAAAAGATTAAATCAATTAAAACAAAATTACAAATGATAATATATAAAAATATATACAGATTTATTTTTATATACAGATACGGATCCCCACTGTCTGAATGTCTACATGAGTGAGCTGTACACAGATAGGATTATGAGGCATTAAGGATTATTGATAACTTGTAGTGTAATTGCATTGTATAGTGCATTGTTGACAGTGTGCTAATAAGTCAGTGTACGTGTACACCATTGTACGCCATTAATTTCCTATGCATCATCCCGAGTTGTCTACAGGGCGAGGGCTGTAATTTATGTCATTTACTATAGCATAAAACAATGTGAAGGTCAGGGAGGTCGCGAGAGAGACAGGATTAAACCACCGCATTGGTCCCTCTTGTCATAATTACCTCAGCAGGTTAAAGGGAGAGGGGGAGAGGGAGAGGGAGAGAGGGAGTGAGATAGAGGGGGAGAGAGAAGGAATAGCAGAGGATGGAGAGTGAGGAAAGAGAGAGAGGAGAGGGAGGACACCCAGCAGAGGAGTGACAACCCTCACCTGCTCCCCCCTCCTCCTCCTGTTGAGCTCATGTCTAATGGCTGGCGGTTACAGGTCCCGGTCCTCCCGGGTGTCTGTTTCTCTGCATGATTGTTTTCCCCTTTTGTTCAGCGATGCCTGGGACGACAGATTTACCGCTCACCTCAGCTCAACACACACCCCAAGGGGTAAAGAGGGAACAAGAGAGGGAGGAGGGGAGGAGGAGGTGTGAAAAAGGTCGAGGTGGATAATGCTAGACAGGAGGCCTCATATTATCAGAAACCAAATTAAAGAAGAGCAGGATTTTCCCCTCAGCAACCCACTTTAAATGCAAATGCCATAGGCCTGACTCAGGGAGAGAGAGTGAGTGAAAGAGAGAGGGGGGGGGCACGCTGATGTGTAAAGCGGACGTTTTATCGCCATGGGCCTCCTGTAGCTGCTGGGAACAAATTAAAATGACTGGAAAGAATATCCTCGCTCCTCCGGTTATTGTTTGCTTGAATGGCGCCCGGGACGTGTGTTCTGAGTGTGTGTGTGTGTATGGAGACTGACAACGAAAGAGGCTCCCATGATGTCTCTCAATTGCCTCAGTGTCCGCCTGGATGGGCTTTTGTATTTCCTTCTCCATCTAAATGTGCTTTCAGAATAATCATTGGCAGGGAGGAATAATTACAAAGTTACTCCAAAACAGAGGGATAGGGTGAGGAGGGTGTTGAGAATACCCCACTCTCTCCATGAACCTCTGTTGACGTATGTTTTTCTACAGGACGCAAACATGTGTCCTAACAGCATAATGTTTTTCATAGGAAGTTGCATACTGGTTACATGTTAAGTTTTCCAGGAATTGCACAATATTAGCTGGAGTTGTTTTTGCCTGGATACCCAAACTCCTCGCTTCGGCCGAACGCAACGCCACGCCCACGGACGTTCGTTTCTTCTCCGCATTGAGTCTGGATCTGAGTACCTCTCGACCCTTCACCGAATGCGAACACATTCGGGGCCGTCTGATTGGTCCAGAAACTGATGGGTTGGTCCAGAGCCAGAACACACGTGGGTAAAGCGGCCCTCATGCCCATCGTCACTACAAAGGACTTCAGTGATGGCAGTCTCAGACTAAAGTATATACAGTAACGAATGACAGAGCATCGGAATATTTTAGTGTGAGTCATCAAGCATACAGTACCCACTGCTCTCCTATCATCTAACTTCTTTACATGTTAAAAACACAACTTATTCTTATTCTGTCAGTATTTTAAAAGGACTCTATAATAGGGCTCCTGTTGTAATTGAATGCAGTTACAGTTGAAAAACAACATTAGTCTATTGAAATTAGGGTTGCAAAGGGAGGGTATATTAGTGAAAACTTTCTAAGTTTAATAGTAAACTACCAGAATGTTGGTAAGGATTTGATGTAATTTATCACAAGATATCTAGTGGCCTTTTTGGGTACTTCAGATTATCACAGGTGTTTGTAATTGGTGTTTAATATGAGTGTTTTTAAACATGAAATATTTTTACACACTTACTACGTCAACATGTCTTTTTGTAAATGTTTTGGCGCCAAACTTTTGGCAGTTGTGAAAAAAGTCAGTAGTTGGAAGAGTTACAGAGTGAATGAAAAATAATGCCATTGTTGATTAGATGCTTTTTTAATTAATTAGGCTATTTTCTCTTGAACCCTATGGTCTATTCACTGGAAACACAGGGACAATATGGACACAGACATATATATAGATTACTATTAATATATATATATATATATATATATATATATATATATATAATTTGTTAAAAGATAATTCAAGTCTAGATTGCCATATGTTACCTTTAATTACCAACATTTCAGAAAATTTCACCTGAAACTAAATTGTCTTCAAACCATCCTCTTATCGCAATTGTTTTTTCATTATCCTCTATGTGAATCAATTACACACAAATACACACAGTGGCACATTAACTGATATGAGCTAGGCCACATAGCAGCACTATTTACCACTGTAAATATTTACCCTTCTCTGTTTACCCTCCAAAATATATCTCTCGCTCTCTCTCTCTCTCTCGCTCTCTCTCTCTCTCTCTCTCTCTCTAATGCTTTATTACCAGAGCATTACAAAGCCATTTGCCACAGTGTGTACATTTTCATTAAGCTGGTCGGTTTTCCCTCGTCAGAATGCATGAATGGCTCTAATTTAAGTGAAGAAGCACTGAACTGCTACAAATCTTTAATTTCAGTTTTTTGATGATCCCGCCCCTAACCCCCTCCCTCTGTTTCCCCCCATAACATGCTAAACTCCCCAGGGATAGAGTGAGGATGGAGAGAGAAAAAGTGAAAGAGAGCAAGAGAGAGAGAGATAAAATAGACGATAATTCAAAGCAAGACCCCACCAACCCCTGAAAAGCTCACGCAAACCCCAGTTACAGAGCATGAGGGTAAAAATGCTTACATTTGTATAAATTATCCCCCCAAAAAGGGAAGGTCAAAAAGTGCTTACCGTTCATGTTGAGTGAATTAAAACTCAAGGTAAGGTTTAGCTCAGTATGGAAATGTAGATCTGATCTTTTTTTAAGTGGAGAATATATTATATTGTTTAGGCACATTGTCAAAAAAATCAACCCTCCCTGTCCCTCGCTCTCTCATCCTTTAAAAAAGCTAGACCTGTCAGAAATGTGTCAAATTACCTTGCTTCTGTCATTGTTAATTTCATATCCAGCACTGATATCACTCTTCTGCATTGTAGATGTAAAATAGTATTTCAGGCATTTTGGGAGTTTTTTTTAAAGACTGTCTGCTGGTCTGCAGTGAGATGGTCCCCAAACCAACCAATTATTATAGTGGTCTGTGATGCTCTTATCCCTGCTTCCCCCAGCTATCTGCCTAGTCAAAAGGAACTAAGACCATTCCTATGGGTTTCCCTCAATCAACCAGAATTAGATGGTTTTTGAAATGAAATGTTCATCAAATTCATACACATACAAATTCATAGACTTGCCTGGACCTATGACCAATTTCCTAGACATGTATTGAGCATTTCTCAGACATATTGCAAGGTAACATGATAGTTTGCCATTTATCATCGTGTACTGTAGCAATGTGTCGCAACAGCCAAAACATCTCTCCATTGTCAACAATCCAGAGGGGAGTTGGACCACTGGTATATATATGGTAGGACACCAGACTACTGTTGGAACAGAACAGACCAGATGGTTGTCGGCAGTTTGGGAATGAGCGATCGTCAGAACATGTTCCAGCTATGGAACAGGACACCAGGTTTTTCCAGGTTTTCTAAAGATTCCGCAATGTTATAAAATTACTCCCTGTTCAAGATTAGGAAAGTTTAACCTCTGGCATCACCCATATCAATTTTATCAGCACTCATGGGGACTGTTTCAAAATGTAATTTTTTCAGCATAGAAAGCACACGCTGACACATTTCAACCTCATGTCTCAGTCAAAGCACATGCACCGTCTCTCTCATGCCCATGCTGTTTCTGTCCCCCACTTGACCCGGATCAGTGTTTTGGAATGTGCAGCCATAACACGTTATGTCCCAATCATAACACCAGTGGACAGAAGCATATGGGAAAGCTCACATTATGAGCACTGATGACAAGCCTGACAACCCAAAGCCTTGGACTCGAGACACAAGAGCCTCAATAGACCCATAATCTACAGCTCGTGATTTTTATTTCCCTCATCTCGGCCTGGTCAGCTGGCGCTGGCGTTTTAGGGGTTTGGGGTTTTGATTTCGCCCTCGTAAAGCGCTCGTCGGTCGTAGCGGCCGGCAGCTGTTCCGCGGTCACCTTTGTATTTGGACAAGGTCGTGTGGGAACTAAATAATGGGGGTGGAAACCCGACTCTCACTTTAACACCATCTTGGCTCTTAAAAGGCGGTGAGGAGGACACACAATAGAGAGGGGTGGAGCGTTTGTCCTCTCGGTCGCAATGGAGGAGGAAGCTTTTATCGTCCATTCAGCCAACCTTGGTCTCCATTGTTTCATCTCACACAAATATAGGCCTATTGTATAGGCCTATAAGCATAGAAAGAGTCTATGCTTATAGGCCTATACAATAACATGACTTAGCATTGACGTTTTAGTCTGTCTTTTGCTACAACAGCAGTAGCTGTCTCAGGTTTTGCATTGATTTTATCGTACTGTTCACACAGTCAAAAATGTTTCTTCCAGTCTCTCCCACAGTCTGACACCAATTAATCGCTACACTCTCCAATCCTCCCACTTTGTTTGGTCTCATTCCACTAGAGCTCCGAATAATCAACGTTTTGCTGCTAGATGCTCGATGGCCACGGTCCAGTGAAAACGGGGTGGTCTTACCCGTCTGGAGACGGTAATGTTACATTTAAACACAGATTAATCATACATAACATCCCAATTCATCATCACCATGTCATCTGCAAAAACATCCCATGTCCCAATCCTCCTCCATCCCCGCCGATCCCCTCGAGCTTTTACATTTACTAGAAAAGCAGAAAAGCCTGACTTCTTCAAAAATCCCCATGCATGGATATAGAATATGTATGGGGAAGTGGACATTCATATGCTAATAGCGCTTGCGGCTATGAGTGAGGTGTTAACCAAGCTTGACGGAGGCCCATGTGACCGCCCTGAGGTGTCAGAGGGCAAGGAAAAACATCTATCATGTGACATGGCCCAGTTGAAGCTGGCGCAGGCCCTGACTTAAGATGGATGCCCCTTCACCCTGCACTTATAAACCTCTAGGACTGTTTCAAAATATGTAAATTATAGCTGAATTATAACAAATAACTTCTCCACACCATGTCTGGGAGGGTGAGCTAGCTGTCCCATGCCTCTGCCACGAGACCTGGGCTGGGTGTTTGTGTGGATGCTTTTTGCTATATGTTTATACATTCCTTTCTCTCTCGCTCTTTTTCTCTCTGTTTCTCTCACCCTCCACTCTAATTGTGTGCACACAATCTAGGTGCAACATTCTCCTTCAGGTTTACACCTTGACGTTCAGACAGTCCTAGAGTGCAGGTGACATGACATTTACTGTTATTCGACCTCACATAAACCCTGGGGTGTGAGAGTGTGTGCATGCATCTGGCGCCTGACCTTAGGCTATCTGTGGCCTTACCTTGCACTACCGAAACAAGTCCAGCAGTCACATAGGTTTGGTCAGATGTTGGCACTTTACTGGTGTAAAGGAGTGAGGTGCAGATGCAAACAGAATTCCGACTGACATTTGGAGACACTTTCGAATTCTCCTTTTTCAGAGTTCAATAATCTTAGTCATTGCGCTTAACCTCTACTAAAGTACCTAACAGATACAGTATATCACAGTTGCACCTATAAGCTTTGACATTACCTATTCCCTTCTTCCGCAAGTTTCGGTAGTGCAATGTGAAAATGTCAAGCCAAACCACGGTACTGCCAAGGAGTAATGTAATAGTGGGAAAGATCACCTCTAGTGGTAGAACTTGTTACCACAGCACTGGATCACTGCATCAGAGCTCATTCTCTTCTTCTTCTTTTTCTTCTAAAAGGCTATACTTTTTGATTATACTAAATGCCTGCATATCCTTCTTATCAGTAGAACAGTGGACATTGAGCCCTTTATTATGTACATCTACTGCGCTGTAAAAATATATGTTGATTCAACGTACAATTGTAAGGAAACCACCTGCAATAGGATTGTGAGTTTGCTCAACATTTGGGCATATAGCTGAACCGACACACATTCTCATGTTGAATTGTATGTTCACTCAACTTTGAATTTTAGGTTGAGAGAACAAACAATTCAACTTGAGTATTTATTCTATCTTATTTGGATATTTCCGAGTGTAAAAATGTAACTCTTTATAACAATGAATTACTACATACAGTACCAGTAAAAAGTTTGGACACCTACTCATTTCAGGGTTTTTCTTTATTTTTACTATTTTCTACATTGCAGAATAACAGTGACGACATCAAAAATATGAAATAACACAAATGGAATCATGTAGTAACCAACAAAGTGTTAAACAATGTACCAAAATATATTTTAGATTCTTCAAAGTAGCCACCCTTTGCCTTGATGAAAGCTTTGCATTCTCTAAACCATCTTCATGAGGTAGTCACCTGGAATGCATTTCAATTAACAGGTGTGCCTTGTTAATATGTGGAATTTCTTTCCTTCTTATTGTGTTTGAGCCAATCAGATGTGTTGTGACAAGGGTAGGGGTGGTATACAGAAAACAACCCTATTTGGTAAAAGACCAAGTCCATATTATGGCAAGAACAGCTCAAATAATCAAAGAGAAACGACAGTCCATCATTACTTTAAGACACGAAGGTCAGTCAATACGGAAAATGTCAAGAATTATGAAAGTTTCTTCAAGTGCAGTCACAAAAACCATCAAGCGCTATGATGGAACTGGCTCACATGAGGAAAGCCACAGGAATGGAAGACCCAGAGTTACCTCTGCTGAAGAGGATAAGTTCATTAGAGTTAACTACACCTCAGATTGCAGCCCAAATAAATGCTTCACAGAGTTCAAGTAACAGACACATCTCAACATCAACTGTTCAGAGGAGACTTAGGCCTTCATTGTTGAATTGCTGCAAAGAAACCAGATTGCTGCAAAGAAATCTCCTTTGGTCTGATGAGTCCAAATATAAAATGTTTGGTTCCAATCGCCGTGTCTTTGTGAGACGCAGAGTAGGTGAACGGTTGATCTCCTCATGTGTGGTTCCCACCGTGAAGCATGGAGGAGCGGTGTGAAGGTGTAGGAGTGCTTTTCTGGTGACACTGTCAGTGATTTATTTAGAATTCAAGGCACAATTAACCAGCATGGCTACCACAGCATTCTGCAGCTATACACATTCCCATCTGGTTTGCGGTTAATGGGACTGCCATTTGTTTTTCAGCAGGGAAATGACCAAAAACACACCTCCAGGCTGTGTAAGGGCTATTTCACCAAGGAGAGTGATGGAGTGCTGCATCAGATGACCTGGCCTCCACAATCACCCGACCTTAACCCAGTTGAGATGGTTTGGGATGATTTGGACCGCAGCGTGAAGGAAAAGCAGCCAACAAGTGCTCAGCATATGTGGGAACTCCTTCAAGACTTTTGGAAAAGCATTCCTCATGAAGCTGGTGCAATGCTGTCATAAAGGCAAAAGGTGGCTACTTTAAAGAATCTCAAATATAAAATATATTTAGATATTTTCTTTAATACTTTTTTTGGGGGGGCTTGCAAACTGATGTGTAATTCCTGTTGGAATCCAGCTAGAGTGAGGATATCTGTCATGAGTGTCGTAGGGTAGAGACCAAGACGCAGCGGGAAAATGTACACTCATCTTTTTTTATTGGTGAAGAAGGAAAACACATAAACGTATACTAAACAAAACGAACTTGACAGTCTCGTCAGGCAAACAGCTAAACAAGAACAATCTCCCACAAAAACCCATGAAAAACAAACTCCTAATTATAGGACCCTCAATCAGAGGCAACAATAACCAGCTGCCTCTAATTGAAGGTCCAACCCCAATTAACTAAACATAGAAATATACTAACATAGAACAATGACTAACAAACCCCGGACTAATAAATCAAATACCCCTCTACCTAAACACATACACAAAACACACCCTGAACCACATAAAACAAACACCCCCTGCCACGTCCTGACCAAACTACAATAACAAATAACCCCTATACTGGTCAGGACGTGACAATATCTAACAAGTGGAACTTTAAATCACCTGCAGGGAAGATTGGTTTTTAAGACTACCTATCTTCCCTAAGTCATATAAACTGGAAAAGCCATATCATTAACAGGTGCAAAAAGTCCAAACACCAACAGATTGAATTAGCTTAGAAAAAATGGTTATTTATGTTTGTGTAGCATAAGATTAACAACCAATCAATGTACATTCAGAAAGACAGGTATTGAAACAAACAATTCTGAAAATCAACCATGATATTGATGGGTGTAGTTTTAAATGGTTTTGAGGAAAAATACATTTGTAATTTTACTCAACAAGCTTGTTCAAATTCAGCTCACTTCGAGCAGAGTTTTTTGATTCAACGTACAATTGTTAGGCACCCAGCTGCAATATAATTGTGAGTTTGCTCAACTGTTGGGTATATATTGCTGAACCAACATACATTCTCATGTTGAATTGTATGTTCACTCAACCTTTAATTATAGTTAACCTTTAATTATAATTACCGCGAACATACCGTATTTATCGCAAACACCTTCCAAAGGCAAACATGAATTTGTAATTTTACTCAAAAAGCATTTAAGCTTTTTCAAATTCAGCTCACTTCGAGCAGAGTTTGTTGGGTGAACAAACTTTAACACATTAGCTAACATTCTTTTTCAATTTGAAGTCTACTCAACTCACAGAATAACACTGATTAAGCAATTGGTAAAGTTTTTATATATTTTTTTACAGTGTGGAATTAGTGGTTCTCTGGTCTCGCTTACCCATATAGACATTAATCCTTTGGTTTGAGTCCCAGCACTTATGCAGAGATGTGGTGTAGCCACTCTTTTGCATGTTTGAGAGATCATTAGGGTTTTTCACATAGTTTTGCTGTAACCACAGCTGCAGCCATATTACAATGAGGGTGATCTATACTGTGTTCAAGAACTATAGCACTGTTAAAATGCTGTGTGTGTTTGTACAGGTGTGTGTGTGTGTGTGTGTGTACAAAACATTCCATGACATACAATGCATTCCGAAAGTATGCACCCTTCACTTTTCCACATTTTGTTACATTACAGCTTTATTCTAAAATGGATTAAATAGTTTTCCCACCCTCATCAATCTACACACAATACCCCATAAGGACCAAACAAAAATAGGTTTTACATTTTTTTAGCAAATGTATTAAAAATGAAAAAGATATCAAATTTACATATTTTTGTATTTTCTTAGACGCTCTTATCCAGGGCAACTTACAGAAGCAATTTGGGTTAAGTGCTTCCGGGACTAGTACTAGCAACCTTGCGGTTACTGGCCCAACGCACTTAACCACTAAGCTACCTGCCACCCATTTACGTAAGTATTCAGACCCTTTACTCAGTACTTTGTTGAAGCACCTTTGGCAGCGATTACAGCCTCAAGTCTTCTTGGGTATGATGCTACAAGCTTGGAACACCTGTATTTAGGACGTTTCTCCCATTCTTCTTTGCAGATCCTCTCAAGCTCTATCAGGTTGAATGGGGAACTTCACTGCACAGCTATTTTCAGGTCTCTCCAGTGATGTTCGATCGGGTTCAAGTACAGGCTCTGGCTGGGCCACTCAAGGACATTCAGAGACCTTTCCCGAAGCCACTCCTGCGTTGTCTTGGCTGAGTGCTTAGGGTCGTTGTCCTGTTGGAAGGTGAACCTTCGCCCCAGTCTGAGGTCCTGAGCCCTCTGGAGCAGGTTTTCATCAAGGATCTCTCTGTATCCTGACTAGTCGGCCAGTCCCTGCCTCTGAAAAACATCCCCACAGCATGTTCACCATGGGGAAGGTATTGGCAAGGTGATGAGCAGTGCCTGGTTTCCTCCAGACGTGACACTTGGCATTCAGACCAAACAGTTCAACCTTGGTTTCATCAGACCAGAGAATCTTGTTTTTCATGGTCTGAGAGTCCTTTAGGTGCCTTTTGGAAAACTCAAGCGGGCTTTCATGTGCATTTTACTGAGGAGTGGCTTCCGTCTTGCCACTCTACCATAAAGGCCTGATTGGTGGAGTGCTGCAAAGATGGTTGTCCTTACAGGAAGATTTTCCCATCTCCACAGAGGAACTCTGGAGCTCTGTCAGTGACCATCAGGTTTCTGGTCACCTCCCTGACCAAGGCCCTCCTCCTCCAACTGTGGGACCTTATATAGACAGGTGTGTGCCTTTCCAAATCATGTCCAATCAATTGAATTTACCACAAGTGGACTCCAATTAAGTCGTAGAAACATCAAGGATGATCAATGGAAACAGGATGCACCTGAGCTCAACACTCAAAGTGTCTGAATACTTAATAAGGTAAATAAGGTATTTCTTAACCTGTTTTCGCTCTGTCATTATGGGGTATTGTGTGTAGATTGATATTTTTTTTAAACGGAATCCATTTTAGAATGAGGCTGTAACGTAACAAAATGTGTAAAAGGTAAAGGGGGGTCTGTAGACTCGTCTGTAGACTGATCAGGTGAATCCAGTGAAAGCTAAGATCCCTTATTGATGTCACTTGTTAAATCCACATCAATTGGTGTAGATGAAGTGAAAGAGACAAGGTAATGAAGCATTTTCAAATCTTGAGACAATTGAGACATGGATTGTGTCTGTGTGCCATTCAGAGGGTGAATGGCCAAGACACAAGATTTAACTGCTTTTGAACAGGGTATGGTAATAGGTGCCAGGCGCACCGGTTTGAGTGTGTCAAGAACTGTGACACTGCTGGGTGTTTCACGCTCAACAGTTTCCCATGTATATCAACAATGTTCCACCACCCAAAGGACATCCAGCCAAGCATTGTAGTCAACATGGGCCAGCATCTCTGTGGAAGGTTTCGACAGCTTGTAGAGTCCATGCCCTGTTCCGAGAGCAAAAGGGGGTGCAACTCTATATTAGGAAGGTGTTCCTATTGTTTTATACACTAAATTCATGTGCAACATCAGCAGAATACAGATCCCATAGCTCACCCATAATGACAGTCATATGTGGTGGAGATGCATGAGTTTCCCAGCAGTGATACTCTTCTTTAACACCACACACAGCCCACTGTACTGTATGTATATGATGTGTGTGCTTGTGTGTGCCTGTGCTTGTGTCGCTTCAGATGATAGAAAGAACTGCCATTTTGCGGAAAACTAAATTATGCCCCGAAACAAATCGATATTGCTGTTCGCTATGCCTGTTTGCAGCAGCAGCAGTGGGGACATCCGGATATAGCTGCCCAACTCCAAACAACTCCATACATTTTTCCACTTTAATCATAGCACAGAAAATGGCAACAATTTATTTCCTGGATGCATGCTTTTTCTACTGAGTCATCTCGAGTCCCATGTTATTTCAACTTTAGAACATGACAGCGGCATAGATACTTTGGTACTTTGTTTTTTTGTGGTCTGTTTATGTATGTCTGTGTGCCTCTCTGCCTCGTTCTCTCTCTCTCTCTCTCCACCTTGTGGTCATTACATACACTGTAAAATAAATCCTGTTGTTTTTAAGGTAATTTACTGCCAGCCAGATACCTGTCCAGTAAGTTAAAAAAAGTAAATACAATAAAATAAAGGATAATTGGTCGCTTACACAAATTTGCAGATATCGCAGGTGCAGCGAAATGTATGTTTCTAGCTCAAACAGTGCAGTAATGTTTAGCAATACAATGTCAGAGTCCAGAATATAAATATTTATATATATTTATGAAAATGTACACTGCTCAAAAAAAAGGGAACACTTAAACAACACATCCGAGATCTGAATGAAATAAATAATCTTATTAAATACTTTTTTCTTTACATAGTTGAATGTGCTGACAACAAAATCACACAAAAATAATCAATGGAAATCCAATTTATCAACCCATGGAGGTCTGGAAAACCACACTACAGGCTGATCCAACTTTGATGTAATGTCCTTAAAACAAGTCAAAATGAGGCTCAGTAGTGCGTGTGGCCTCCACGTGCCTGTATGACCTCCCTACAACGCCTGGGCATGCTCCTGATGAGGTGGCGGATGGTCTCCTGAGGGATCTCCTCCCAGACCTGATCTAAAGCATCCGCCAACTCCTGGACAGTCTGTGGTGCAACGTGGTGTTGGTGGATGGAGCGAGACATGATGTCCCAGATGTGCTCAATTGGATTCAGGTCTGGGGAACGGACGGCCAGTCCATAGCATCAATGCCTTCCTCTTGCAGGAACTGCTGACACACTCCAGCCACATGAGGTCTAGCATTGTCTTGCATTAGGAGGAACCCAGGGCCAACCGCACCAGCATATGGTCTCACAAGGGGTCTGAGGATCTCATCTCGGTACCTAATGGCAGTCAGGCACCTCTGGCGAGCACATGGAGGGCTGTGCGGTCCCCCAAAGAAATGCCACCCCACACCATGACTGACCCACCGCCAAACCGGTCATGATGGAGGATGTTGCAGGCCGCAGAACGTTCTCCACGGCGTCTCCAGACTCTGTCACGTCTGTCACATGTGCTCAGTGTGAACCTGCTTTCATCTGTGAAGAGCACAGGGCGCCAGTGGTGAATTTGCCAATCTTGGTGTTCTCTGGCAAATGCCAAACGTCCTGCACGGTGTTGGGCTGTAAGCACAACCCCCACCTGTGGACGTCGGGCCCTCATACCACCCTCATGGAGTCTGTTTCTGACCGTTTGAGCAGACACATGCACATTTGTGGCCTGCTGGAGGTCATTTTGCAGGGCTCTGGCAGTGCTCCTCCTGCTCCTCCTTGCACAAAGGCGGAGGTAGCGGTCCCGCTGCTGGGTTGTTGCCCTCCTTTGACCTCCTCCACGTCTCCTGATGTACTGGCCTGTCTCCTGGTATTTGCCTCCATGCTCTGGACACTACGCTGACAGACACAGCAAACCTTGCCACAGCTCGCATTGATGTGCCATCCTGGATGAGCTGCACTACCTGAGCCACTTGTGTGGGTTGTAGACTCCGTCTCATCCTACCACTAGAGTGAAAGCACCGCCAGCATTCAAAAGTGACCAAAACATCAGTCAGGAAGTATAGGAACTGAGAAGTGGTCTGTGGTCACCACCTGCAGAACCACTCCTTTATTGGGGGTGTCTTGCTAATTGCCTATAATTTCCACCTGTTGTCTATTCCATTTGCACAACAGCATGTGAAATGTATTGTCAATCAGTGGTGCTTCCTAAATGGACAGTTTGATTTCACAGAAGTGTGATTGACTTGGAGTTACATTGTGTTGTTTAAGTGTTCCCTTTATTTTCTTGAGCATATATATATATATATATATATATATATATATATATATATATATATATATATATATATATATATACACATACATACATACATACATACATACATACATACATACATACATACATACATACATACATACATACATACATACACAGATGAAGTCAGAAGTTTACATGCACCTTAGCCAAATACATTTAAACTCAGTCTTTCACAATTCCGGACATTTAATCCTAGTAAAAATTCACTGTCTTAGGTCAGTTAGGATCACCACTTTATTTTAAGAATGTGAAATGTGAGAATAGTAGTAGAGAATGATTTATTTCAGGTTTCATTTCTTTCATCACATTCCCAGTGGGTCAGAAGTTTACATACACTCAGTTAGTATTTGGTAGCATTGCCTTTAAATTGTTTAACTTGGTGTTACGACTTCCGCCGGAGTCGGTCCCTCTCCTTGTTCGAGTGGCGCTCGGCGGTCGACGTCACCATCCTTCTAGCCATTGCCGATCCACTTTTCATTTTCCATTTGTTTTGTCTTTGTTGTCTACACACCTGGTTTCAATTCCCCCATTACATGTTGATTATTTAACCCTCTGGTTTCCCCCATGTTTGTGTGCGTGTTTGTTCTATTGTTCAGGCTGTTACTTTGTTGTCGGGTTTTGTTATTACGCCCGTTTATTTTGTGGTACCGGTATTTTTCCCACACCGTAGTATTGTGTTAATACTGGTATTATCTTGTATTAAATACCTTGTCCACGCATCTCAGCTCTCCTGCGCCTGACTCCATTCACCAGTTACCCACAGCCTTGACACTTGGGTAAAACGTTTCAGGTAGCCTTCCACAAGCTTCCCACAATAAGTTGGGTGAATTTTGTCCCATTCCTCCTGACAGAGCTGGTGTAACTGAGTCAGGTTTGCAGGCCTCTTTGCTCGCACAGGCTTTTTCAGTTCTGCCAACAACTTTTCTATAGGATTGTGGTCAGGGCTTGTGATTGCCACTCCAATACCTTGACTTTTTTGTCCTTAAGCCATTTTGCCAGAACTTTGGAAGTATGCTTGGGGTCATTGTCCATTTGGAAGACCCATTTGCGACCAAGCTTTAACTTCCTGACTGATGTCTTGAGATGTTGCTTCAATACATCCACATCATTTTCCATCCTCATGATGCCATCTATTTTGTGAAGTGCACCAGTCCCTCCTGCAGCAAAGCACCCCCACAACATGGTGTTGCCACCCCCATCCTTCACGGTTGGGATGGTGTTCTTCGGCTTGTAAGCCTCCCCCTTTTCCATCCAAAGAGTTCTATTTTTGTTTCATCAGACCAGAGGACATTTCTCCAAAAAGTACAATCTTTGTCCTCATGTGCAGTTGCAACCATAGTCTGGCTTTTTTATGGCGGTTTTGGAGCAATGGCTTCTTCCTTGCTGAGCAGCCTTTCAGGTTATGTCAATGTAGGACTAATTTTACTGTGGATATAGATACATTTGTGCCTATTTTCTCCAGCATCTTCTCAAGGTCCTTTGCTGTTGTTCTGGGATTGATTTGCACTTTTCACACCAAAGTACGTTCATCTCTAGGAGACAGAACACGTCTCCTTCCTGAGTGGTATGACGGCTGCGTGGTCCCATGGTGTTTATACTTGTGTACTATTGTTTGTACAGATGAACGTGGTACCTTCAGGCATTTGGAAATTGCTCCCAAGGATGAACAAGACTTGTGGAGGTCTACAAAAATGTTTGTAGACCCTTCTACCCAGATTGTTCAGTTTGGCCGGGCGGCCAGCTCTAAAAAGAATCTTGGTGGTTCCAAACTTCTTCCATTTAAGAATGATGGAGTCCACTATTTTCTTAGGCACCTTCAATGCTGCATACATTTTTTGGTACCCTTCCCCAGATCTGTGCCTCAACACAATCCTGTCTCGTAGCTCTACTGACAATTCCCTCAACCTCATGGCTTTGTTTTTGATCTGACATTCACTGTCAACTGTTATGACCTTTATATAGACAGGTGTGCCTTCCAAATCATGTCCAATCAACTGAAATTACCACTGGTGGACTCCAAGTTGTAGAAACATTTCAAGGATGATCAATGGAAACAGGATGGATCTGAGCTTTATTTCGAGTCTCATAGCAAAGTGTCTGAATACTTATGTAAATAAGGTATTTCTAAAAACCTGTTTTCGCTTTGTCATTATGGGGTATTGTGTGTAGATTGACTCTTGTTATGTAATCCATTTTAGAATAAGGCTGTAATGTAACAGAATGTGGAAAAAGTAATGGGGTCTGAACACTTTCCGTTCTCTTTCGCTATCTCTCTGCCTTGGGGTCATTACCTACACTGTAAAATAAATCCTGTTGTTTTTAAGGTAACTTATTGGCAGCCAGATACCTGTACAGTAAGTTACTGTAAAAAAAAAGGTTAATCAAATAAAGGTGTATTGGTCGCTTACACAAATTTGCAGATGTTATCGCAGGTGTATCTAAATGTTTCAAGCTCCAACAGTGCAGTAATATCTAGCAACACAATAACCAAAAAAAAATGTTTCTCAGAACGAGAGATGTCAGAGTCCAGAAAATAAATAAATAAATAAATATATATATTTACACACACAGTACCAGTCAAAAGTTCGGACACACCTACTCATTCAAGGGTTTTTCTTTATTTTGATTATTTTCCTCATTGTAGAATAATAATGAAGACATCAAAACTATGAAATAACACATATGGAATCATGTAGTAACAAAAAACTGTTAAACAAATCAAAATATATTTTGTTTGAGATGCTTCAAAGTAGCCACCCTTTGCCTTGATGACAGCTTTGCACACTTTTGGCAAGTTGGCCTGGAGACAGAAGCTGTTTTTCAGTCTCTAGGTCCCAGCTTTGATGCACCTTTACTGTCTCCGCCTTTGATGGTAACTTTGGTTTAACAGTACATTGCTGTAAACATTACTGTAAACTTCATAGTAATGTACTGTTAAACCAACATTTATTTGGAATTTACGGTAACATATTGTACTTTTTTTACAGTAACTTACAGATAACTTGCTGCCAGTAGGTTACCATATATTTTTTTAACAGTGTAGGCATACGATACCTCCTTAGCCTCTTCACATAGTACAGTGGGAACTCAGTCAGGCTTTCAACTTACTCATGAAAGTTGTGATCGTAGAAAGCACAAGGTGCAATTTCGAAAATTGGGTAGTGCATCAACAGTTTTCCTCTTGCCATGTCAGTCATTGCATACCTCAGAGAGCTATTTATAACTTGTCAGAAATATCTAGATCAGGCAGCCAATGTCAGCTAAAAAACTTTCAATCGTTTTTGTTGTAAGGCTTGAGTCACTCATATCACATTAGACATGGTAAAATGTATAGAATTGCAAGACTATGAGCTTAAAAATGGCAAAATTGTCTCTGCCTCCCCATGAAAAAAATTGTAGAATTGCAGGAAATAAGTTTTAACCTGCAAAATGTTCTCTCCACCAACAAGAGGGGTGTGAACAGTTTATGTCATGCCCACAGAAATAGACATGGTACAGGCAGGGGAGGTGCGGGATGTTCTCCAATGCTGGAAGAAGTTTGGAAACCTCTGGCATAGCACACAAATTCTGATGACTCGTCACCTACACGTATACTAATGACTCGTTACCTGAACATATTTTGATGGCTCAGCATTTATGAGGTATTTTAATAAAGTTCTGCGACTTTGCTGGAAATGAGCATTGACTCAAACTCCTGTGTGTTATCAAATAAAGAGGGAGCGAAAGAAAGAGCGAGAGAGAGATGTGTTTCAGCACCTCAGCACTTTCCTCTTCCTGGAACCAGATGCAGCCTCTTTAAAAATCAATGGTCTCACCTTGGGCAAATTTTACACTTTACTATTGACACACTTTTTCCTGGAGGCAAATATGACCAAGCCGACAGCTTGAGTTTACTCTGCTCTGAACCCCAGTACACGGTCACCTCTGAAAAAGCTTCACATCAAAAGGTTGACTACTATTGCATTTGCTACATGTTTGTTTACCATTCATACCTTTTCAATTTTGATCTTTAATAGAAAAATGTTGCGTGGTCCCATGGTGTTTATACTGGCGTACTATTGTTTGTACAGATGAACGTGGTACCTTCAGGCGTTTGGAAATTGCTCCCAAGGAATAACCAGACTTGTGGAGGTCTTTTTTTTAGGTCTTTGCGGATTTCTTTTGATGTTGCCATGATGTCAAGCAAAGAGGCACTGAGTTTGAAGGTAGGCCTTGAAATACATCCATAGGTATACTTCTAATTGACTCAAATGATGTCAATTGGCCTATCAGAAGCTTCTAAAGCCATGACATCATTTTCTGGAATTTTCCAAGCTGTTTAAAGGCACAGTCAACTTAGTGTATGTAAACATCTGACCCACTGGAATTGTGATACAGTGAATTAAATGAGAAATAATCTGTCTGTAAACAATTGTTGGAAAAAATACTTGCGTCATGCACAAAGTAGATGTCCTAACAGACTTGCCAAAACTATAGTTTGTCAACAAGAAATTTGTGGAGTGGTTGAAATCGAGTTTTAATGACTCCAACCTAAGTGTATGTAAACTTCTGACTTCAACTAGAGATATATATATATATATATATATATATATATATATATATATATATATATATATATATATATATATAGCGGGAGAGAGAGAGCGCTCAGGGGGAGAGAGAGAGAGAGGAAGAGAGCTCTCAGGGGTAGAGGGAGGTAGAGAGAGAGGGTGCTCAGGGGTAGAGGGAGGGAGAGAGCGCTCAAGGGTAGAGGGAGAGAGAGAGAGCGCTCAGGGGTAGAGGGAGAGAGAGAGAGCGCTCAGGGGTAGAGGGAGGGAGAGTGGGGGGTAGGGGAGGGAGAGTGGGGGGTAGAGGGATATAAAACAAACAAGCCATTTTCCTCCTGAAGTTTGGCCCCTCAGTGTCATAACAAGAGAGAGATGGAGAGAGAGAAATATAGGAAAAGAGGACTGTTCAGATTCAGAAAATTGCTCTACTTCACATGTCATCAATCAAAATGTTTCTGTGCATATTTTTGTGCATAGGCATTACAGAGTAGCCTGGGTACCAGTCTGTTTCAAATAACATTCCACTGGTACTCCGTGTCATATGCCAAACAAAGCTTAGACATTTTGTTGTTGGAATTGCAGTATGTATTTAGTTTGACATAAAACGGTTGCTTAGCAACCGGACGCCAACACCATCTATAAAGAAAAAAGTGATAGAGTGACAAATATTTGCATAACCCTTGTGATTGGAGGAGAGCTGTGAGGGTTATCGCATCAGGATCAAATCCTCTGTTTTCCTCGAGGTCATTGATGATAGAATGTTCATATTTGAAGATTGCAGAAAGGCCAGTCAGCTTGGTATATGACATGGAGTACAAGTAGTGGAATGATAGCTAAACCGATTGGTACCAAGGCTAATTACAGAGGACAACCGTGCATAAACTCTCCTCCCTATCCTCTTAGAAAATATGCATCATCATGGTAAATGCTGACAAGAAACATGGGAAAACCCTGCATGGAAAAGACAAATACTGTAGATACAAAAAAACATGGTAGAGCCTATTCTGATGGATCTTCCTCTCTTAATTGAAAACATATACTAAATCAGAGGTTTGAAAATAACAAGCGTATATGAATCATAAAACACACACAAATAAATATTCACACATGGACCCATACCATCTCTTTGGTAACTCTGTATCAGAATCCCTGACAAAGGCAGCTCACTGCAGTAATGTTGGTTTGTTATAAACTATTAGTGTTTTCAAGATTATTCCTGTAAATCAACAGTGTATGTGTGCCTGAGTTCATGTGTAAAGATGTCTGCCCGGTTGGCCTGCCTGGTGTGTATGGTAACATTAACTTGCGGCTGCAGAGATGAGTGGTTCTGTGATAAATGGTTGCCGTCACCGCATGGCTATAATCACGCCTACGCATGGCTTCTTGCATAATTAATTTTTAATCCTCTAATGGAAAGTAAATCACACAAGCAAAGCAAGCCGGTTTTAGCACGGCACTACCCCGGAAAGTGAGTGGGGTGGGTGGCTAAGGCACTAAGGAGGGGGGGGGGGGGGGGGGGCGCTAAGGCACTAAGGGCTTTCAGTGCTGTGGGATTAAAAACAAATACATACAAATTAAATAATGACTGCTCAAGAAAGTCATACTAAAAAGTCTGAAATAAGTGCAATATCTAGAATGTGACGTCTGACTGCCGAAGAGGGAGAGAGAGAAAGGCACAGCCTGGGACAAAAAACAATTGGTAAACAAGGAAGGGTTTGAGGGAGAATAAAAAGTTTGCCTGAATAGTTCATCATCCCTCCACTAAAATAACTTACCCACTTAATAACCCGTCGGGCACAAAATGGCTGCTGTACCATGTCTTCCTGAGCTATTTCCTGGTGTTGGAGGAAGTAAAATACCTGACCATGATATGTGCATGATAATACGCAAAAGCAACTAAATGGTCAGATGAATGTATTACTGTCAAATGTCAGTTGAGGGGATATAGTTTAAAGAGATTCTCCGGTACATTTACATTTTTTTTGCCAGTAGTTCTGAAAGTAGTACTCATGAGCCAAAGGTGCTCCAGATATGTGCAGATACAGTGCCTTTGAAAAGTATTCAGACCCCTTGTCCTTTTCCACAATTTGTTAGGTTACAGCCTTATTCTAATATGTATTAATCTAAACACAATACCCAATAATGACAAAGGAATTCATAAAAAATGTAAAACTGATATGAATTTTAAATAAGTATTCAGACCCTTTACTCAGTACTTTGTTGAAGCACCTTTGGCAACAATCACAGCCTCGGAGCTGGCCCACGTGGGGGAAAATAGCTTTCAAACTAGGGATTTGATGGATAATGAGGTAAAAGAGTAATTCTGCTCATAGGTTAGTGTGAGGTTAAAAAATACTTACTAGTCACCAAAGTTCCAGAGCTTGTCTTTAATTCTTTAGAGTCTAAGGCATTGGGGGAAAGGGGGGGGGGGGGGGGGCTGGTAAACTGACATGTAATTGTTTTAAGATGGTCATACTATGGATAATTTAGCTAAAGAAATATATATGATTTGATAAAAATATTGATTTTGGCCTTCACTACCAAAGCCCATAGAAACGCATTGAATAACACATTCATAAATGGCAAAAAGGACAGTCAAAAAATGTATCATAAGAAACAAGGTTTTGAAGTGTCTGTTCTAAATCTAGGAGATATTGTATAAAAAAATGAATTTAACCCGTAGAAACCAACTTCATACTTCCATTCGTTTTTTTAAACCGGTACCGGTTAACTTTAGACGAGTCCCGTGACACTTGTGGGGGTCGTAGAGCAAAAAGGAGAACACCATCGTGTTTGTGAGAATCCCTTTCCACAGTGGGGACCCATTAGTTTGTAGGTCAAACCGTTTGGAAGCTACAGATGTTTACTGTACATGAGAAGACCGATTTTCAGGATGTCTCATGGTCTAACAAACACCGCACTAGCTCTGCCACCTTTCACCGCAAATACAGAAATGTGACACTGGCGGATGCGGTGGATTAAATAAGACACATCCAATGCAAAAAAAACAGATATCTCTAGCTTAATGAAGTTCTCCATCCTGTATTCGGGATCAACATCCAGCGTAAAATCATTTCGCCATATTCATAACCGAACAATAGAAAAATATCTTCTTTTTTTTTCTCCAAATATAGGACTATTTTATATCGTTTTATAGATACACCTCTCCTGAATCGAACCACGTTGTCCGATTTCAAAAAGGCTTTAGCAAAAGCAAAACATTAGATAATGTTAGAGGAGTATGTCGTCAAAGTATTCACATAGCCATTTTCCGACCAACCACATGCATCACAAATAACCAAAAAACAGCTAAATGCAGCACTAACCTTTGACAATCTTAACCAGATGACACTCCTAGGACATCATGTTACACAATACATGCATTCTTTTGTTCGATAAAGTTCATATTTATATATAAAAACAGCATTTTACATCGGCGCGTGACGTTGAGAAACTATTTTCCCTCAAATGCATCCGGTGAAACAGCGCTACAATTTACTAAATTACTATTCGAAAACATTTTTAAAATGTAATATTGTCATTCTAAGAATTATAGTTTAACATCTCGTGAAAGCACCCGCAATGCCAGATTTAAAAATAACTTTACTGGGAAATCACACTTTGCGATAAAAGGGGATGCGATACTCAGAAAAATAGGCTACCGTTACAGGTCAGCGCCATCTTGGAACAATCGCATAACAAATCTACTCTTGTATACTATTGTAAATAATCCCTTACCTTTGATTATCTTCATCAGAAGGCGCTTCCAGGAATCCCAGGTCCACAACAAATGTATTTTCGTTCAAAAAAGTGAATAATTTATGTCCCAATAGCTTCTTGTTGTTAGCGCGTTCTGAAGGCTGCTCCAAATGTACCGTCATCCGCGGGACTTCTCTCTCACCAAAATGCAAAAAATATATATATTTAAGTTCGTTCAAACATGTCAAACGTTGTATAACATAAATCTTTAGGGCCTTTTTCAACCAGAGCTCCAATAATATTCAAGGGGGACGGTTGCATTGTCTTTCAAAACGTTTCGAAAGGGGAGGGTAGCCAGGGGGACCCGCATCATAATGGTAACGGCCCTCCCCATGTGACCAAGATCAACAGCCTCTCTTTGGGTCAGTTTTCACAGTAGAAGATTCAAACCACTTTGTAAAGACTGGGGACATCTAGTGGAAGCCATAGGAAGTGCTCAATGAACCATAGCTCACGGTGTGATTTATAGGCTAAGTGCTGAAGTTGAGTCCGCAATTCAGAATTCCACATCCTGTTACGATCTGTCTCGGGGTTTTGACTGCCATATGAGTTCTGTTATACTCACAGACACCATTCAAACAGTTTTAGAAACTTTAGGGTGTTTTCTATCCACAACTATTAATTATATGCATATCCTAGCTTCTGAGTTTGAGTAGGAGGCCGTTTAAAATGGGCACGTATTTTTTTCAAAAATCGCTGTAGCGCCCCCTATCCTAGGCGACCGTCAAGAGGTTAAATTGACAGATTTTGATGGGGATTTTTTTGTTATGTCATTTAGATTATCGACTCTAGGGGGTTAAATGGTGAAATTAAATATAGATTCATCCCTGTCAACAGATACAAGTGCAGATTCCTTCTGTCGTTTAGGTAAACATTGACAGACCACTGCTGGACAGCTAAAGTGCCAGGGTGCCAATCACCTGTCACTCAAAGTCAGGAAGAGAAGGGAAAGTCATACAGAGTAAATACAGGTAATCTGAGAGGGTATGTCATAGATATTGATCTATAATATCTGGAAAAGATGGCGCAGATAGAGAAGGGAAACATTCTATGAGTTCCAACCGACTTTGCTATTTAGTGACTTTCTTTGTGTTTATCTTGACTTTTCTGTACACAAAGTTCATACTATTATATGACTGCCAAGCACTTCTGGATCAGATCGACAGTTACTAACCTCAATTTCGACTTAAAATCCTCCATTAACTCTGTTCCCTTGTTTATCCCGGACCCCATTCCTTTGTTTCATGGGCTACCAAAATGCCGTAGGGGTGGCAGACGAGCCAGCATCCTTGTGAGACTGAGACAAAGAGAAAATCAACCGGCACTCCCCTGCCAAATGTCCAGTCACTCAAGAATAAGATGGATGAGCTTCATTTGAGACTCCGATCAGAGAAACTTAAAAAGCTACAAAATTATATGCCTTGCAGAGACGTGGCTGGATGACTTTAGGTATGTAGAACTCAGTGGTTTCTCCTTGCAGCGGCATGATCAGATGAAGGCTACCTCAGGCAAGTCCAAGGCGGAGGTGTGTGCCTCTTCATAAACAACAACTGGTGCGCTGCTTCCAGTGTGAAGGAAATCTCAAGCTTTCACTCACCTGATATAGATAGCCTCATGTTAAGCTGCAGACCATTTCATCTACCAAGAGAGTTCACATTCATAATTATCACGGCTGTCTACATTCCACCACATGTCAACACCCATTTGGCACTCTGTATGGGGCCATAAGAAAACCAGAAACTGCTCACCCAGAGGAAGCATTTCTGGAGGGGCGGAGACTTAAACGCAGGGAGACTTAAAACCGTTCTACCTCACTTTTACCAACACGTTTCCTGCACCCAGAGTTGGGTAAGTTACTTTCTAAATGTAATCCGTTACAGTTACCTGTCCAAAATTGTAAGCATTAACATAACTTTTGGATTACCCAAACTCAGTAACGTAATCTGATTACATCCCGTTACTGTTAGATTACTTTCCCCTTAAGAGGCATTAAAAGAAGACAAAAATGTATGTTACCAATTGAACGACATCTATTGCATGATAAATCAATGTTAAAGTTTACATAGCTGGCCTTAAATGGATGTTTAATTTTACTTTATTGGGTGGTTATGTAGGCTTATTCTAACCCATCACGTTCCACTACATGTAATAATACAATTAATTTACATCTTTACATTAAAAACCAAAGTCTATCAGAATTCCAGTCATTCCAATAAATGTTACACCCCTTGATCTTCAAGAATAGGACTTGGAAATATGGAAGTATAGATCAGCCTAATTGTTTACCTGAGCATTACCCCAAAACTAAGGACTTATTAGCCAGTCCTACTCTGTTGATTATGATTTTGTTGTCATGGAGGACTGATAGGGCTCATTGATTCGAGTAGGGAAATAAATGCTGCGCTCATGGAATGGCACACCTTGAGCACTACTGAAAAGTGCTATGTACAGTTGAAGTCAGAAGTTTACATACACCTTAGCCAAATACATTTAAACTCAGTTTTTCACAATTCCTGACACTCAATCAGAGTAAAAATTCCCTGTCTTAGGTCAGTTAGGATCACCACTTTATTTTAAGAATGTGAAGTGTCAGAATAATAGTAGAGAGAATGATTTATTTCAGGTTTTATTTCTTTCATCACATTCCCAGTGGGTCAGAAGTTTACATACACTCAATTTGTATTTGGTAGCATTGCCTTTAAATTGTTTAATTTGGGTCAAATGTTTCAGGTAGCCTTCCACAAGCTTCCCACAATAAGTTGAAGGTGAATTTTGGCACATTCCTCCTGACAGAGCTGGTGTAACTGAGTCAGGTTTGTAGGCCTCCTTGCTCGCACACATTTTTTCAGTTCTGCCCACAAATGTTCTATGGGATTGAGGTCAGGGCTTTGTGATGGCCACTCCAATTCCTTGACTTTGTTGTCCTTAAGCCATTTTGCCACAACTTTGGAAGTATGCTTGGGGTCATTGTCCATTTGGAAGACCCATTTGCGACCAAGCTTTAACTTCCTGACTGATGTCTTGAGATGTTGCTTCAATATATCCACATCATTTTCCTGCCTCCTGATGCCATCTATTTTGTGAAGTGCACCAGTCCCTCCTGCAGCAAACCGCTCCCACAACGTGATGCTGCCACCCCCGTGCTTCACGGTTGGGATGATGTTCTTCAGCTTGCAAGCCTCCCCCTTTTTCCTCCAAACATAACGATGGTCATTATGGCCAAACAGTTCTATTTTTGTTTCATCAGACCAGAGGACATTTCTCCAAAAAGTACGATCTTTGTCCCCATGTGCAGTTGCAAACCGTAGTCTGGCTTTATTATGGCGGTTTTGGAGCAGTAGCTTCTTCCTTGCTGAGCGGCCTTTCAGGTTATGTCGATATAGGACTCGTTTTACTGTGGATATAGATACATTTGTACCTGTTTCCTCCAGCATCTTCACAAGGTCCTTTGCTGTTGTTCTGGAATTGATTTGCACTTTTCACACCAAATTACATTCATCTCTAGGAGACATAGCACGTCTCCTTCCTGAGGGGTATAACGTCTGCATCTACAATTTTTTTTCTGAGGTCTTGGCTGATTTCTTTTGATTTTCCCATGATGTCAAGCAAAGAGGCACTTAGTTTGAAGGTAGGCCTTGAAATACATCCACATGTACACCTCCAATTGACTCAAATGATGTCAATTAGCCCATCAGAAGCTTCTAAAGCCATGACATCATTTTCTAGAATTTTCCAAACTATAAACAATTGTTGGTAAAGTTACTTGTATCATGCACAAAGTAGATGTCCTAACCGACTTGCCGAAACTATAGTTTGTTAACAAAATTGTGGAGTGGTTGAAAAACGAGTTTTAATGACTCCAAGTGTATGTAAACTTCCGACTTCAACTGTACGTGTTAAAATGAATGCCATATGCTGCATTTGCTATAGACCTATTGTTTACCTTTTAGTTGATGACACTGATATCTTGATAATATGCAGCTGTTTAAAGGGCAAATCTACAGAGGAAACAATAACAAAATGGTTGCCCGCCTCACCTCACTCTCAGATTAATAGACAGAGCTATGGATGCAATAACTGACCATCCATAATAGCAACATTATAGTTTTAACGATGTTATGAGGCTATACAGTGTATGTTTACATATTCAATGTTTACAAACATTGGAGATAAAAATAGCTTATATTTTGGGTTCTCATGGAGTGTTACAGTTGAACTGTCACGACTCTCGCCGAAGTCGGTCCCTTTCCTTGTTCGGCGGTCGACGTCACCTTTCATTTTCCATTTGTTTTGTCTTGTTTTCCCGCACACATGGTTCACATTCCCTCATCAGACTGAATGTATATTCCCCTCTGTTTCCCCCATGTCTGTGTGTGGAATTGTTTGTTGTTACGTGTATGTGCACGTCAGACTGGGTTGCACCGGGTTATGTCAACCTGTATTTGTTTTCTTAGTGCCGTGTGTTTGTTTGCCATAATAAAGGGCTCCGTTTGCTACCCAATTCTGCTCTCCTGCACCTGACTTCCCTGCAGCCAGTTACGCACACGTTACATGAACTAAGCTCATGAGGCATTTATAATTTATATTCTTCAAGAACCAATGGATATATATATAATTTATAAGTCCAAAAATGGTTGTAATAACTACAGATTGCCCTTTTATGTCAGTCAAAAGTGTACGAGTTTAAGCATGTGTCCATTAGACCTCTAGATTTTTATATTTTATCAATTAGACTGAGCAATAAAAGACCCACTTTTATCCGCACTATGCAACTGTTGCAAGATCACATTTTTCACTGGCTGTATACTGGTTTCAAAAACAATGACTGGTAATTAGTTTAAAGTTCTTGAATTCAACCATTAGTGGGTTCAAATACACATTTAGATTTGTGAACAACCATCCACAACAACCACAATCCTTAAGGCGCAAGAAGCTAAATGAGAGACCAGCAGTGTGATTCATATTCTTTGCACAATGTAGATACTGTATCAATACCCAGCACATCAATGCGCTATGTAGATATCAATGCACAACGCATCAACGGGGGCATACTACCCGCGTCAATCAACCACCCGAGTCACTACCTGTTCTCCCCGATATCACCCAGAAGTTGTGGTCAGTACAGGTGCATCAAAGCTGGGACAGAGAGACTGAAAAACAGCTTCTATCTCAAGGCCATCAGACTGTTAAATAGCCATAACAAGCACCTTAGAAGCTGCTGCCCTATATACATCGACTTGAAATCACTGGCCACTTTAATAATTGTGTAACCGGTGCTGTACTGCACCGCTGTAACTCTGTGTTTTGTGTGGTTGATTGAGACTATAGATGTGGACTTTGGAGATCAGGTAGTTTTAATCAAGCAGAATTCACTCTCTGCATCCTGCATCTGCATCCAAAAGAAAATAAAACATTTGTAGAGCACATATGTTCTGCGAATTGTCGCCTCTTTCTACAACAGATGCACAATACAAGGGACTGGGATCATTCGAGGAGCTAGCCATTGTTCACACATACAATAGCCTGCTAATACCTTAGCTAGCTATTAACCACATGTTGAATTCAGAATGTTGACATCATCCTAAAAAGTGCAATTACAAGCGCATCTTAACAATACCATCCACTTATGAGTAACCTCTAAATATACAACATTATTCATGAACAAAACACTGTGTGTATGACTTTGTGCTTAAAAGAATCAAACTTTTCTGAAGACGACAGAAAAAGCGTGCCTACCTCTCATAGTGCATCAAAATGATATGAGCACGAGCACGCAGGGCAAAACGTAAGTACACACTCCCCTACTCCCAGGATGCAAGCATGCATAATAACAAA
Source organism: Salmo trutta (assembly GCF_901001165.1). Classification (NCBI taxonomy): domain Eukaryota; kingdom Metazoa; phylum Chordata; class Actinopteri; order Salmoniformes; family Salmonidae; genus Salmo; species Salmo trutta. The sequence goes on from NC_042977.1 coordinate 18,822,828, forward strand.
TCAACATGACATATTTATATATGAACCTGGTGAAATGCACATAGTACTTTAACAACCGTTACAATTGCGACACTAGTCACTATAATAATGTTTACATATTTTGCACTACTCATCTCACATGTACTGTATATACTGTATTCTATTCTATTCTACTGTATTTTTGTTTATGCCACTCTGACATTGCTCATCCAAATTTGATATATTATTTATTCCATTCCTTTACTTTAAATTTGTGTGTATTGTTGTGAAATTGTTAGATAATACTTGTTAGATATTACTGCACTGTTGGAGCTTGTAACGGCCGTCGAAGGGAGTAGACCAAGGCGCAGCATGGTTAGTGCTCATCTTGTATTTATTAAACTGAGAACACTATAAACAAAGAAACAAAAATGACAGCCCACAGTTCTGTCAGGTTAGACAACTAAACAGAAATTAACCACCCACCAAACCCAAAGGAAAACAGGCTGCCTAAGTATGGCTCCCAATCAGAGACAACGATATACAGCTGTCCCTGATTGAGAACCGTACCCGGCCAAAACAAAGAAATACAAAACATAGAAAAAAGGACATAGAATGCCCACCCTAGTCACACCCTGGCCTAACCAAAATAGAGCTAGAAACACAAGCATTTCGCAACACCCGCAATACCATGTGCTAAACATGTGTATGTGACCAATAAAATTTGATTTGATTTTGATTTGAATAATAAGTGATATCCATATAACCGTAGACTACACAAATTGGATGTAATAAATGTATCACTAGTCACTTTAAACAATGCCACTTTATATAATGTTTACATAGCCTACATTACTCATCTCATCTCATATGTATATACTGTACTCTATACCATCTACTGCACCTTGCCTATGCCACACGGCCATTGCTCATCCATATATTTATTTGTACATATTCTTATTCATTCCTTTACACTTGTGTGTATAAGGTAGTTGTTGTGAAATTGTTAGATTACTTGTTAGATATTTCTGCATGGTCGGAACTAGAAGCACAAGCATTTCGCTACACTCTCATTAACATCTGCTAACCATGTGTATGTGACCAATAAAATTTGATATGATTTGAACTGCTGTCCCCCTTAACTCAAAGCATTTTTTCAAGTTGGATAATTTTTGGATGCCGACAGCAGTCGCACCATTCGAAGCCATAACTTGGACTGTAGCCTACAAAAGTTTTGCGATCCATCAAACACATTTGGTGTGTCATAGTGGTCTCTGACTTGTGGTCAGACTCACTCAGGTGGAACAAACTTAAACTTGCGCCTTTTTCAATGCTGATTTGAATGTCATTGAGAAAACAGAGAAGTGTCAAAGATTGTTCTTCACAAACATCCTTTCTGAATTTAAAAGTAATCCTCGAAGTAATCATCTAGTTTTTCATAAGTATCTGTAATCTGATTACAATATTTTTGCTGGTAACATAACGGATTACAGTTAGCGTTTTTTTGTAATTGCTTACATGTAACGGATTACATGAAATCAGGTACTCCCCAACCCTGCCTGTGCCACAAGGGGTGCTAAAACACGAGAACACTTTTATTCCACGAACAGAAACACATAAAAGGCACTCCCTCCCCCTTTGGCAAATCTGACCACGACTCTATTCTCCTGCTTCTTGTTTACAATCAAAAGCTCAAACAGGAAGTACCAGTGACGCACTCAATACGGAAGTGGTCCGATTAAGCTAACGCGAGGCTACAAGACTGTTTCGCTAGTACAGACTGGGATATGTTCGGGGATTCATCCGATCACATTAAGGAGTTTAACACATCAGTCACAGGCTTCCTCAATACGTGTGTGATGGAAATGTTGTTTGTGCTTTTCTAATAACCAATTTCTGTGTTCATGTAAGTGACTGATTGAATGTGCCTGGGAGGATTACTCATTAACAGTATCTGCAATTTGGCAGTATGCCCAGAACCTTGTTTTGAGAACAAAAGGGATATCTCAGTTTCAAGGTCTCAGCTTGGAGAAAAGAAGCCTTGTGAGGTATTGGTCGGACATATGCATGAACCAAACAATGATGAATTAATTTGAATGATGAATAAGCTAAATCATGCAAAAATAACTTCTCAGTGTAAGCAGTATATAAGATATCTACCGGGACGTCCCCGACTAAGCTCACTTCAGACCGGTACTTTATGCATCTAAGTTTGACTGTGACCTCTCCCGCATGCTGTTAATAAACAATGATTCATTTAACCTGTTTGGGGTAGGGGGCAGTATTGAGAATTTTGGAAAAAATATGTTCCCATTTTTAACTGCCTCCTACACCAACTCAGAAGCTAGAATATGCATATTATTGTTCAGGTTTGGATAGAAAACACTCTGAATTTTCCAAAACTGTTTGAATGGTGTCTGTGAGTATAACAGAACTCCTATGGCAGGCAAAAACCTGACAAGGTTTCAAGCAGGAAGTACCCTGTCTGACAAGGAGTCGTGCGTCTTGCATCTTTTTATTGAAAAGTAAGGATCTTAGCTGTAACGTGACAATTCCCAGGGCTCCAATAGGCTCTCAGAGCCCGCGAAAAACCTGAAGGTTTACGAGGGAGCCTCAGGTTGAAACAGATTATCGCCTTTTGTAAGTGGATGCTCAGAGGACCTTTGAATGATGCGCGTGCATGAGTCGCTCCCGAGGAGAAATTTTATTCGGCTGTTTAGGCTCAATGCATACTCCCGGTCGGAATATTATCACTTCTCTACGACATAAATGGCATAAAAATTGGTTTTAAACAGCGGTTGACATGCTTCGAAGTACGGTAATGGAATATTTAGACATTTTTGACACGCCAATGCGCCATGCGCAGGACCGTGAAGAAGCATTCTAGAACTCACGAACAAAACGTCGCTGTTTGGATATAACGATGGATTATTTGGGACCAAACCAACATTTGTTATTGAAGTAGAAGTCCTGGCAGTGTATTCTGATGAAGAACAAGCAAGGTAAGAACATTTTTCTTATAGGAAATGTGATTTTGGTGGATGCTGACCTGGGTGGGTATCTAAATAGCTAGCCCTGTAATGCCGGGCTATGTACTTAGATTATTGCAAAATGTGCTTCATCCGAAAAGCTATTTTAAAATCGGACATATCGAGTGCATAGAGGAGTAATGTATCTATAATTCTTAAAATAATTGTTATGCTTTTTGTGAACGTTTATCGTGAGTAATTTAGCAAACTGTTAGTAAATTCAACGGAAGTTTGCCGGGGGTTATGCGTTTTCTGAACGTCACATGCTAATGCAAAAAGCTGTTTTTTGATATAAATATGAACTTGATTGAACAGACATGCATGTATTGTATAACACAATGTCCTAGGTGTGTCATCTGATGAAGATCATCAAAGGTTAGTGCTGCATTTAGCTGTGGTTTGGGTTTATGTGACATGATATGCTAGCTTGAAAAATGGCTGTCTGATTTTTTCTGGCTGGGCACTCTGCTGACATAATCTAATGTTTTGCTTTCGTTGTAAAGCCTTTTTGAAATCGGACAGTGGGGTTAGATTAACGAGATTCTTGTCTTTAAATAGCTGTAAAATAGTCATATGTTTGAGAAATTGAAGTAATAGTATTTCTAACGATTCAAAAATCGCGCCACTGGAATTTCAGTAGCTGTTACGTAGGTGGGACGAAATCGTCCCACATACCCCAGAGAGGTTAAGACTGACTTTGAGTGTCTCATGTAGAATTTCCACGACAAGTGCATGGATGACGTTGTCCCCAGTGACTATACAATTATTTCCAAACCAAAAACCATGGATTACAGGCAATATACACGCTGGGATAAAGGCAAGTGCTTCTGCTTACAAGTAACGGGACACAAACATTGACACATACATGAAAGCCAGCTGTGACCTTCGACGAGACGTCAAACATGCAAAAGGTCAATATAAGAGGAAGGTGACCACCATTGTCCCTGTTCCCAAGAACTCCAAGGTAACCTGCCTAAATTACTATTGCCCTGTAGCACTCACATCTGTAATTATGAAGTGCTTTGAAAGGTTGGTCATGAAACACATCAACACCATCATACTAGACACCCTGGACCCACTCCAATTCGCATACCACCCCAACAGATCCACAGATGATGCAATCTCAATTGAACTTCACACTGACATCTCCCACCTGGACAAGAGGGGAGAACTATGATAATGCTGTTCATAGACTACAGCTCAGCATTCAACACCATAGTCCTCTCTGAGCTCATTACCAAGCTGGGGACCCTGGGATTAAACACCTCCCTCTGCAACTGGATCCTAGACTTCCTGACAGGCTGGCCCCAGGTGGTGAGGGTAGGCAACAACTTCACAGCGATTATGCTGACTACACAACAATGGTAGGCCTGATCACAGACAGGGATGAGACAGCCTACAGGGAGGAGGTCAGAGACTTAGCAGTGTAGTGCCAAGACAACAACCTCTCCCCTCAACGTTAGTAAGACCAAGGAGCTGATCGTATACTATAGGAGAAAAGTGGGGGGAGCACACCACGATCCACATCAACGGGGATTAGTGGAACGGGACGAGAGCTTCAAGTTCCTAGGCGTCCACATCACTGAAGACTTAACATGGTCTACACACACCCACACAGTTATGAAGAGGGTATGACAGCACCTCTTCCCCCTCAGGAAGCTCAAAAGATTTGGCACGGGCCCTCAGGTCCTCAAAAGGTTGCATCACCACTTGGTATGGCAAATGCATCGCCCTCGACGACAAAGCACTACAGAGGCTGTTTCAGACAGCCCAGTACATCACTTGAGCCGAGCTCCCTGCCATCCAGGACCTCTATGTCACACGGTGTCAGAGGAAAGCCAAAAGAATTGCCAAAGACTCCAGTCACCCTAGCCACCGTTCACTCTGCTACCGCCTAGCAAACGGCAAGCGATACCGAAGCATCGGCTCTCGGACCAACAGGCTCCGAGACAGTTTACCCCCAAGCCGTAAGACTACTAAATAGCCATAAGACTGCTAAATAGTTCATTAAATTAACTCACAAGACTGTATACACACTATATACAGTGCATTCGGAAAGTGTTCAGACCTCTTCCCTTTTCTACATTTTGTTATGTTACACCCATATTCTAAAATGTATTAAATGTAAAAAATCCTCATCAATCTACTTACAATACCCCACAATGACAAAGCGAAAAAAGGTTTTTAGAAATGTTTACAAATGTACTTACAGTATTCAGACTCTTTGCTATGAGACTCGAAATTGAGTTCAGGTGCATCCTGTTTCCATTGAACATCCTTGAGATGTTTCTACAACTTGATTGGAGTCCATCTGTGGTAAATTCAATTGATTGGACATGATTTGGAAAGACACACATCTGTCTATATAAGGTCCCACAGTTGACAGTGCACGTCAGAGCAAAAACCAAGCCATGAGGTCGAAGGAATTGCCCTTAGAGCTCTGATACAGGATTGTGTCGAGGCACAGATCTGGGGAAGGGTAACAAAAAATGTCTTCATCATTGAATGTCCACAATAACACAGTGGCTTCCATCATTCTTAAATGGAAGACGTTTGGAATCACCAAGACTCTTCCCAGAGCTGGCCGCCTGGCCAATCTGAGCATCTCCTCTGTGGAGATGGGAGAACATTCCAGAAGGACAACAATTTCTGCAGCACTCCACCAATCAGGCCTTTATGGTAGAGTGGCCAGACGGAAGCCCCTCCTCAGTAAAAGGCATATGACAGCCCACTTGAAGTTTGCCAAAAGGCACCTAAAGGACTCTGACCATGAGAAACAAGATTCTCTGGTCTGGTGAAACCAAGATTGAACTCTTTGGCCTGAATTTTAAGCGTCACATCTGGAGGAAACCTGGCACCCTCCCTACGGTGAAGCATGGTGGGGGCACCATCATGCTGTGGGGATGTTGTTCAGTGGCAGGGACTGGGAGACTAGTCAGGATTGAATGAAAGATGAACAGAGCAAAGTACAGAGAGATCCTTAATGAAAACCTGCTCCAGAGCAGTCAGGACCTCAGAATGGGGCAAAGGTTCACCTTCCAACATGACAACGACCCTAAGCACACAGCCAAGACAATGCAGAAGTGGCTTCAGGAGTCTCTGAATGTCTTTGAACATCTCTGGAGAGAACTGAAAATAGCTGTGCAGCAATACTCCCTATCCAACCTGACAGAGCTTGAGGGGATCTGCAGCGAAGAATGGGAGAAACTCCCCAAATACAGGTGTGCCAAGCTTGTAGCGTCATACCCAAGAAGACTTGAGTCTGTAATTGCTGCCAAAGCTGCTTCAACAAAGTATTGAGTAAAGGGTCTGAATACTTATGTATATATGACATTTCAGGGGTTTTTTTGTAAGAAATTTCCCAAAAAATGTTTTGCTTTGTCATTATGGGGTATTGTGTGTAGATTGATGTGGGAGGAAAAACAATGTAATCCATTTAATAATAAGGCTGTAACTTAACCAAATATGGAAAAAATGCTCACACACACTACACTGACACTTTCACGCAAAACCCACACACATTCACATACACTATATACGCACGCACACATTCACATAACACACCCATGTGTACTGACACAACACAAATGCACAAACACACACACCAGTGGCTGTTGGTGCCGTTTAAGATGAGGGAGGACGATAATTTTCTGTATGAGTTTGCCATTATTTCTATTACAGCATATTGGATCACAATCATTCATATTCCATTCACCCGGGTCAATGTAACATCGATAGGTTTAGGCTACTACATGATACATTTTCCCTGTACCCATCATGAGGTTGCTACAACATAGCCTATGAATGAAAGTAAGTTTACAACGTAGGTGCACACATGTCGAGAGAAACATTTGAGGTGACAGATATTAACACATTTAATACCGCCTTGCACAATCTTGCCTGCATCTTGCTGATCTAGGGTGTAATCATTAGTCCAACAGTTGCAAACGAGAGTTTCTATTGGACAAATGCAGGTATGTTTATCCCCGTTCCGTTTGCTTCCTATAAAGAAACGTTTTTCAATAGAATTGACGGAATGAATACACCCCTGATCACATGTTAACCCAGTTCACTTTCATAGCAGTCACGTTGCATTCCTTCTCGAATCTACTGACTCTTCTCCTCTCACCTTTTTCCTTTGCTTGTGGACTTCAACACAACAGCTGTCTGTGACCAGGCGAAAAAACCTGTCCAAGCCAAACCATATCATAACCGCAAACCGCTGCACACAGCCTACATTGTTGTCACCATATTAACTAAAGTAAAATCATAGTTAACATAGCTAATAGCACTAACATATTAGTACAATCATTCAGTACAGTGTGCAGTCCGTAAGCAGTTTAATGGTTACACCTGCAGGCCCCCGGTGTCAATAAATTAGTAAAACCAAAAGCTTACCTTGACTTGGAAGAGTTCCAGTGTTGGATAGTCATAGCCAGCTAACTAACATAGCATCCTTCTGTTTGAGTCAGGGTGTTTGAGTAGGCTAAACTAGCTAGCTGCATTTACTAGCTAAGTAAGTGAAAGTGATAGCTAGCTATCTCTCTCTCTCTTGCTTTTCCTTCCTTTTATAATAAATTAATTTGTTCAACTATTGTCTTTCTCTCTCTGAGTCAACTACTTAACACATTTTATGCACTGCAGCTTATGCTTATACTTTCAGTATTAGATTAATTCTTCGATCCTTTGATTGGGTGGACAACATGTCAGTTCATGCTGCAAGAGCTCCAATAAGTTGGAGGTCGTCCTCCGGAAGTTGTGATAATTACTGTGTAAGTCTATGGAAGGGTGTGAGAATCATGAGCCTCCTACTGTAGGTTTTGTATTAAAGTCAATATAACCAGAGGAGGATGGAAGCTAGCTGTCCTCTGGCTACACCATGGTGCTATCCTACAGAGTACTGTTGCATTGCAAAACAGTGTGTTTTAATTAATTATTTGGTGAAGTGAATATATTTAGGATAGTTTTATCTAAAAAGTACAATTAGAAAATATATATTTTTTAATACTTTGTTTATTGAATTTTCAGTACCAGCATTTAGAAAATAATTGCACTTGTAAGTTATTTGGTAGTAGTACAAAACAACACATCAAAGACAACAATACAGCAGAACATAGAGAGACAGACATAAAAAAAGAAATAATAATAATAATAAGGAACAGTATATATTTTGTTATAGGTCAACTAGTACAGATAATACCGTCCTTAACATCCGAGATGTCGTGTATGCACATACCAGGCCTCTTACCTCACCAATTTATAAATATACATCATTCTGGAACTGCAGGGAAATGTATTCGTTTAACATAAGAAAAGAAGGGAGCCCACATTGCATAGAATTTGTCTACAGACCCATTGAGTGTGTGTTTAATTTTTTCCAATTTTATGCAATTCAAAACAGATTTAATCCAAAGAGCATGAAAAGGGGGTGCAAAGGATTTCCATCTAAGTAAAATGAATTGTCTCGCTAACAAAGTGACAAAGGAAATTACATCCTTATTCATTTTGGTCAATTGTATTGTGGGTAAGGAAACCCCAAATAGTGCAATAAAAGGGTCTGGCTCGATCTGTGTGCCGCTTAGTTCTGAGAGTGTGTTAAAGATGTCTTTCCCAGAAACCAACAAGAGATGGGCAACACCAAAACATGTGTACATGATTAGCAGGAGACTGATTACACCGTACACAATTAGGGTTCACATCCTTGTAAATTTTGGATAATCTTGCTTTGGTCCAGTGGGCCCTATGAATGAGTTGCATTGAATGAGGCCGTGTCGAGCGCAAATAGAAGAGCTATGCACCCTTTTGAGTGCCCCTTCCCATAGTTCATCAAATATTTCCTCACCCAGTTCCTCCTCCCGTGAGGATTTTATATTGTTTAATTAGATGACTTGTAGTGAGCAAATTTGACTATAGATTACTGACATGGTGCCTTTCAGAGTAGGAAGTGGGTTAAGAAATGTGTCGAACTGGGTTTCACCAGGAAGGGTGGGGTATCCTGGATCTATGCTGCGGATGTAACTCCGGACTTGTAAGAACCTAAAAGAAATATGTCTGGGGAGACCAAATATAGCTGATAATTGTTCAAACGTACTAAATGTATTGTTAATATACAGATCTCTGAATCTTTTAATACCGAGACTAGACCATGTTGAGAAAGCACCATCAACCATAGATGGGGGGAAAGCTGGGTTTGAGGCTACCGGAGCCAACGAAGAGGTTGTTTGAAACCCAAAGTGGCACCTAAATTGATTCCAGATCTTCAATGTTGTTTTGACACATATATATTTTTGGTGAAGGAGGAGTAAGGGCCTGTATGGAGGAGTGAGCGAGGGAAGACAATGATGCCTGTATAGACGAGGCAGCCTCCATCCCCAGCCAAGTTGGAGGTGGGAATATCTCTCTGCTCTGCAACCAGTAGTGAGCGGCCCAATAATAGATTCTGAAATCCGGTAGAGCTAGACCGCCGCCTGGTGTGGGCTTCTGCAAAAGCTCTTTTCGCATCCTGGGGGGCTTTTTGTCCCATATGAAGGGTAGTATTAGACCGTCAATCTTTTTGAAAAATGTATTGGGAAGAAAAATTGGAAGGCACTGATAGAGATAAGAATTTTGGGAGAGTATTCACTCCTATAGAGCTTTCTCCTATAGAGCTCGATTTTTATAGAATGGTCTGCCTACCCATGTGAGAGATGCAGACTCGGTCTCAACCTTTAAGTCATTACTGAAGACTCATCTCTTCAGTAGGTCCTATGATTGAATGTAGTCTGGCCCAGGAATGTGAAGGTGAATGGAAAGGCTCTGGAGCAACAAACTGCCCTTGCTGTCTCTGCCTGGCCGGTTCCCCTCTCTCCACTGGGATTCTATGCCTCTAACCCTATTACAGGGGCTGAGTCACTGGCTTATTGGTGTTCTTCCATACCGTCCCTAGGAGGGGTGCATCACTTGAGTGGGTTGAGTCACTGACGAGGTCTTCCTGTCTGGGTTGGCGCCCCCCCTTGGGTTGTGTCGTGGCGGAGATCTTTGTGGGCTATACTCGGTCTTGTCTCAGGATGGTAAGTTGGTGGTTGAAGATATCCCTCTAGTGGTGTGGGGGCTGTGCTTTGGCAAAGTGGGTGGGGTTATATCCTTCCTGTTTGGCCCTGTCCGGGGGTATCTTCAGATGGGGCCACAGTGTCTCCTGACCCTTCCTGTCTCAGCCTCCAGTATTTATGCTGCAGTAGTTTGTGTCGGGGGGATAGGGTCAGTCTGTTATATCTGGAGTATTTCTCCTGTGTTATCCGGTGTCCTGTGTGAATTTAAGTATGCTCTCTCTAATTCTCTCTTTCTCTCTTTCTTTCTTTCTCTCTCTCTGAGGACCTGAGCCCTAGGACCATGCCTCAGGACTACCTGGCATGATGACTCCTTGCTGTCCCCAGTCCACCTGGCCGTGCTGCTGCTCCAGTTTCAACTGTTCTGCCTGCAGCTATGGAACCCTGACCTGTTCACCGGACGTGCTACCTGTCCCAGACCTGCTGTTTTCAACTCTCTAGAGACAGCAGGAGCGGTAGAGATACTCTCAATGATCAGCTATGAAAAGCCAACTGACATTTATTCTTGAGGTGCTGACTTGTTGCACCCTCGACAACTACTGTGATTATTATTATTTGACCATGCTGGTCATTTATGAACATTTGAACATCTTGGCCATGTTCTGTTATAATCTCCACCCGGCACAGCCAGAAGAGGACTGGCCACCCCTCATAGCCTAGTTCCTCTCTAGGTTTCTTCCTAGGTTTTGGCCTTTCTAGGGAGTTTTTCCTAGCCACCGTGCTTCTAACCCTGCATTGCTTGTTGTTTGGGGTTTTAGGCTGGGTTTCTGTACAGCACTTTGAGATATCAGCTGATGTAAGAAAGGCCATATAAATAAATTTGATTTGATTTTAATATAATTAATTCTTGCGACTAAGGAGAGTTGTAGCAAAGACCAGCGTTCCAAATCGTCCTTAGTACGGGTTAAAAGAAGAGCAAAGTTGGCTTGAAAAAGGTTTTCAATTCTGATTGTGACATGTACCCCGAGATAAATAAAACTACTGTGAGCAATTTTAAATGGCAAGTTATGTCAAGAGGAATTTTTTGCGGCCATATTCAGCGGCATCAATTCGCTTTTACTGAGATTCTATTTATACCCTGATAAGTGACCGAAGGATGCGAAAGTGGCAAGGGCAGCTGAAACAGAGACAGAAAGGTTGGATGTGTATAATAATAAATCATCTGCATATAAGGACAGTTTGTCATCATGTCCGTATCTGACTATACCTTTGGTGAGGGGGTTGGAGCGAAGTGTTATTGCAAGTGGTTCTATGGCGAGGGCAAATAGTAATGGACTTAAAGGGCAACCCTGGCGTGTCGATCGTTGCAAAGGGAAGCAGTCTGATTGAGTGTTATTAGTCCTGACAGAGGCTTGAGGGGATGAGTACAGAAGTCTTATCCAAGCCATGAATTTGGAGCCAAAGCCGAATTTATTTAGAGTGTAAAAAAGGTATTTACATTCCACCCGATCAAACGCTTTCTCCGCATCCAGGGATATAATGGCTTCAGAGGTATTGACGACAGAAGGATTATATATAACATTAAATAATCACCGAAGATTGAAGAATGAGTGTCTATTTTTAATAAATCATGTTTGATCCGGTGAGATAATTGATGGGAGGACTGTTTCCAGATGAGTTGCAAGAAGTTTGGCTAGAATTTTATAGTCAACATTTAGCCGGCTAATTGGACAGTATGATACACAGTCAAGAGGGTCTTTGTTTTTTTAAAGAATAAAACAAATGGTTGCCTGAGTGAGAGTCTGTGGGAGAGCACCATTTACAAATGCTTCATTGTACATTTCAATTAGAATAGGGGCTATTTTGGAGATAAACTTTTTATAGAACTCTGCCGAGTAGCCATCAGGCCCTGAGCTTCTCCCAGATTGAAGGGATTTGACAGCAGTAGACAATTCTTCAACAGTGATCGGCTGCTCTAATTTTTTTACCAAATCCCGGCTGACAGAAGGCACAGCAATTGAGTGGAAGAAATCATCCAATTCCAATGTATCCGCTTTACTTTCTGAAGTATATAGAGACTGGTAAAATCTCTTGAATTCATCATTGATCCCCCTAGGATCTAATGATATCCCAGATGATGTACGAATTTTAGGAATCTGAAATGATGATGATAGTTGACGTAACTTGTAATAATAATTTACTGGCTTTATCTCCATGTTCATAGTAAGTGCTCCTAGACTTGACAACCAGTTCAGTAACCTGGTCTGTTAATAATGTGTCAAATTCTGCTTGCAGAGTTAAACATTCCTTATAAATATCTGGGGATGGTGTTAACATAGATACCCTATCCCTTTTCAGTTTGTTCTCATGTGCGGTGTCGGAAATAATTTCACCTCTGATATAAGCTTTCGAAGTTTCCAAGAGAGTAGACGCAGAGAAGTTCGGGGTTCTATTTGTAATCATGAAAAAGTCGATTTGACTCGAAACAAAATTGACAAAGTGTTCATTGATGAGCAGCTGGGTATTTAGCCGCCAAGGCGGTCGCAGATTGTCAACATTTTGAAAGGCTACTTCCATAGTAACAGGGGCGTGGTCAGATACAACAATTAGATTATATGAACATGAAGATATGGAATGGAGGAGCCTGTCATCTACAAGGAAGTAGTCTATGCGTGTAAAAGTGTGGTGAACTGATGAGAAAAAAGAGTATGCTTTTCCAGCTGGATTAAACATTCTCCAAGGATCTGAAACTGCGAATTCAGACATAAAGGTTCGACAACTCTAGCTGAGGTTGATAAGGTGGTAGGTTTAGTGGAGGATCGATCCAAATGTGGGCCTAACCAACAGTTAAAGTCACCACCTAAGATCAACATATGAGAGGACATACCTGGGAGTGTAGAGAAAACCGATTTGAAAAAATCACCATTGTTCCAATTAGGAGCATAAATATTAACAAGAAGTACCTTTGTATTCAGCAGCCTACCACTGACAATTATTTATCTACCATGGGGATCTGCGATCACATTAGAACATGTAAAAGGTACCGATCTGCGAAGTAAAATAGCCACCCCTCTTGCCTTACTCTGAAATGAGGAATGGAACACCTGACGCACCCATCTGCACCTAAGACTTGAGTGTTGTGATACTTTCAAATGAGTTTCTTGGAGAAAGATGATGTGAGCTTTCAATTGATGAAGGTGGTGTACACCACCTTACTACGTTTAACTGGGTTATTTATGCCCCTGCAGTTTCAAGTGAGAAAATTAAAGCCATTCCCTCCAGCAGGATGGGCTACACTAGGCTGAGTCATGTCTTAAGAGAGAAAGGACGTGTAAAGGACAAGGTACAATGTAAACTGAATATCTTAGTTGAATCTAAAAGCGCAAATAAAAAAAAACAAAGACAAGTGACGAGGCACAAAAGACATAAAAACTATATACAAATAAAGAGGGAAAAACTCCTTCCCTCACACCCTCCCTTGCCGAAGCATCTCCCCAACTGAGATGCAAGCAAAACCCTAAATACAAAAATAGTTTAGCACAAAGCATGCATGCACATAACTCTTACTCTGTGCTACCTGAGATTTGTGACCATTTAACTAGAGTAAGCCAAACATACATAGATTGGTCCCCAACAGAGTCTAAGGAAAACTAACCTCGGTTAAGAGAGGTTTAACAGCAATACAGATGGTTAAACTACGACTGAACCATGAAAACCTGGGTTATGAAACCTGGGTTAGAATTTATTTTTATTTTTAAAGAGAATGGCATTCAAATGTCGATGAACCCAGCAAAATTGGCTTCGCTAGCAAACCATTCGGCCTGCTAACTAGCCTGCTAAGAATACCAGCTAACCAACCATTTGTTCCACACCATGCGGTACAACAGCCGCTTTCACGTTCTTGTTGATGAAATCTGCCACTAAAGCTGGGTCCTCGAATCTGTGCGTGGAGTAAAGTCAGTCTCAGAACCTCAGGGTAGATGAGGCCGAACTTCATGCCTCGGCAGGCACGTAGCTGGCGCTTCACAGCTCCAAAGCTAGCCCACTTCTTAGCCACAGCTGTGGTGTAGTCCGCAAATATCGATACTTTTTTTTACCCTTATAGAGGACAGGGGCTTCTCCCGATCTCCTCAGTATGTCATTGCGGACGTGAAAGAAAAGCACCCTGATGACAAATGGTCACGGGGGTTCTCCATCCCGGGGTCGGCTACGCAGAGTGCGGTGCGCCCGGTCTAGCAGTGGCTTCTCCTCTAGACCGAGCAGCTCTTGAAGCAGCTGGGCCATGAACTCCGTGGGTCTTGGGCCCTGCACTCCCTCCGGTATTCCCAGTAGACAAATGTTGTTCCTCCACATTCTACTTTCCATATCTTCACATCTATTGTTGAGGTATGCCACCTTAGTTATCAATAAGCCAACGTTAGCCTCTAGCTCGCTAATGCGAGTGCTGTGATCTGTAGAACCTCATTCCAAATCCGATAAGGCCACTCCGTGTGCGTCGAGCTTATTCTGTATACTCTCGATAGATTTTTTTAAGCTCGTCTTTGACCATTGATATCTCTGACCTGAGATTGGTAGAGAGAGAGTCGATTTTGCCGAAAATATCAGTTTTGAGGGTGCCTATCACGGATTGTAATATCTCCACAGTCAGTGTTTCCATGGGGCCGGCATTAGCAGCGTCCGGTGGCGGGGGTGAATCAGGAGAGGGGGCGGGCTTGCTGCGGCCTGCTCTTGCAGACTCCGTTTTTGGCCAGGTAGACAACATTACAAACGTACATTTCTCAAACTTGATCTGAATTGTTTATGGGTCTCTTCAGATGCCTGGCCAAACACAAATATATACAATTTTGCAAGGTTAAATATATAAATTTGATCACTAACTCAGGAGCGATAGGGAAATGCGTTCTACATCCTTCGCTTCCAACAGCGCCCCCCAAAGGATAACTTTTTAAATGTTTCACCATTTTTTTAAAAATGAAATTCACTGTGTAGAATGGGCCTCCCCTTCCTCCTCCGAGTATCCTACACTGACACACATACACATATACACTACCTGACCAAAAGTGTGTGGACACCTGCTCATCGAACATCTCAATCCAAAATCATGGGCATGAATATGGAGTTCATCCCTCTTTGCTACTATAACCGCCTCCACTCTTCTATGAAGGCTTTCCACTAGATGTTGGAACATTGCTGTGGGGACTTGCTTCCATTCAGCCCCAAGAGCTTTAGTGAGGTTTTGCACTGATGTTGGACAATTAGGCTTGGCTTGCGGTTGGCGTTCCAATTCATCCCAAAGGTGTTCGATGGGGTTGAGGTCAGGGCTCTGTGCAGGCCAGTCAAGTTCTTTCACACTTATCTCGACAAACCATTTCCGTATGGACCTCGCTTTGTTCACAGGGATATTGTCATGCGGAAACAGGAGAAGGCCTTCCCCTAATTGTTGCCACAAAGTTGGAAGCACAGAATCGTCTGGAATGTTATTGTATGCTGTTGTGGCGTTAAGATTTCCCTTCACTGGAACTAAGTATCTTAGCCCGAACCATGAAAAACAGCCCCACGACCATTATTCCTCCACCACCAAACTTTACAGTTGGCACTATGCATTGGGGCAGGTAGCGTTCTCCTGGAATTAAAAAGGCACACCTGTTAATTGAAATGCATTCCAGGTGACTACCTCATGAAGCTGGTTGAGAGAATGCCAAGAGTGTGCAAAGCTGTCATCAAGACAAAGGGTGGCTATTTTGAAGAATCTCAAATATAAAATATATTTTGATTTGTTTAACACTTTTTTGGTTACTACATGATTCTATATGTGTTATTTCATAGTCTTGTTGTCTTCACTATTATTCTACAATGTAGGAAATAGTGAAAATAAAGAAAAACCCTTGAAGGAGTAGGTGTGTCCAAATTTTTGACAGGTACTGTATATCTCCCAGCTGTCCTCTCAGTTAGTCATGAAGGAAGGCACAGTTTAGGAATGTAGTAGCTTTGGCTAGAGGTTTGGTATTGTCTGCCGCTAACTGTGCCTGGTGAGAGAAAGAGAGAGAAAGGTCCCCTGTCTGTCAATGCATATGCCAGCCTCCCAGCCAGAGGAAGATGGAAGACTGAGGAGAAGAAAAAGGCACAAAGAGAAAGAGTGAGAACAAAAGATAAGAAAGAAACAATCAACTGTCTGCCTGTCTGACTGTCTCTCTGACTGATGAGATTTCAGCAGCCAGTTAATTGCCTCAACAAGGTGATAATGGGAGTTGAATTGAGTTAAAGCGCAGCTTTAGAAACGGCTGGAATCGGAAAGGAAATTCTGAGAGAAAAGACATTTGTTCAAATACATAACCGCCACCCTCACAGATACTGTATACACATGGGTAGACATTCACACGCACACGCGCACACACACACACGGCTAGGAGAGAAGTGTGTGTGTGTGCGCGTGTGCGTGTTTCTGACCTTGGTGAAGCCGGGAGGGCAAACCTGGTTAGCTGCTTTGAGCTCTGTCAGACATCCTGCATAATGGGAGGTGACTGCCGCCTTCTCTCTCTCTGTCTCTCGGTCTGTCTTTTTGTGTGCAAATATATTTATCCTCTTTAAATGTCTCCTTCAATAGGTCTTCATCAGGAAACAGAGAAAAGTGGTTTGTACTCTGCAAGTCTCGATCTGATCTTTGCTGTGTGTCTCCAAAACGGTTTGAATGGCTTTGAAATAACTATTTTGGAATATACATTTCTGGAAGTCAAGTTTAATCCACCAGAGTAGGTTATGTGCAACTGGTTGATTTCCGGGGGGAACAGGGCTGTGTGATGAAGTCTGACAACATGTATCAATGTTTTATTCATAAAGTTATCATTCGCTCAGACCCAGATTTAAGACATCGATGATAAAATCAATGTCATAAACCAACGCTGCTTTCTTTGAAAATCCTTGTTTCTGTTTGAACTGTTTATAAGGGCATTCTACGGAACTCTCCATCAATCTTATTTGGTTTAATTCTGACTTTGGCATTACAAATTGCAGCTTAGATTAAAATAAATAGCCTTCCAAAATAATTTGCCTCAACTGTACTGTGGGCTTGTTTGCCCAAATTGTTTCATTTTCCTGCCTTTGTTTGTGCTAGTGTTAAACATTCTCGTTAAATTCGGTTTGAACACAGCACATTATCCTTGTGTCAACCGCCTATTGTTTTAATATTGACACAAGGACATGTGAACGGTTCACTTGTTGGCAATGCCATTTCTTTTCTCAGATGGAGGCTTTGGTGTGCATGCATTGGTGTGGTGGAGTTGTTCCAGTGAACTACATGTAACCTATTTGTGTAATGAGTAACCTTGCCTGAGATCTGAAGACTTGTGTTAGCTCCTTGATGCTAGTGTCTAGGCTTCAGCTCAACGGGCTAACAGTCTTGTGGTGTGCAGAAGACCTGTGTTCAAACCCAGCTGGTCTCATTTGCTTGAGGTTCTGACGTTACAATAACAAAGTTACAGACTGTGTAAGAGAGTAGTCAAAATGTTCTATTAAACCCAATGTGTATCCCTGAATCGTAAGTGAGCACTGCTGAACATTTCGAGCATTTCGTTAATGTATTCTGAAATGAAAAACCAATCCCATCCCCACATGTATAAACCCAAATCAGAATGCTACAGTGCTACAGGTGATGAATGTATCCATAGATAAGTAGCACTGCTGTAAGTAGCTTGCTAGCAGTGTTGCGACAACAACAACCAAAGGCCTGAGAGGAGTTTAGAGGAGTGACATTCTCTCTCTCCACACCAGCCTCAGCTCATAGCTCATTGGACACTGGAGAACAGTGGAATATGCTGAGCCCCTGCTTACATGAAAGCTTTCTGTCAGAACTGACAGAAACGCACTGGAACCGAGCATGAGGAGCATCTGCAGAGACACTGACTGGGCCTGGTTAGCCATGCATGCTCTGGGACAGGAGCACAATGCAATCACCTTTCTGTCCCTTAATGGAGCTGTCAGGGCAATCACAAAATAGAGTGTGGTCCAACAGCAGCAGAGTGTAGAGTGTGGAGAGGAGCGCTAGCTAGACTGATGAGCCCTGCAGGACTGGTGGGTTATGAGCTCGGTGGAGAAGTGTTTGTGTGTGCATGTGACCTCTTACAGGCATACGGTTGTGAAGGGTTTGTGTATGTGTGTGTGTGTGTGTGTGTGTGTACTGCATGCATGCATACATCTTATCTATGGAACCACAAACCATCCCACTGAAAAGGATCTCCAAGGAAGGGATTTGTCGTTTATGCTTATCACAAGAGGGCTAGGAAGAGGTGGGTTAGACGTTTTGAGTAAGTGAGTGAGGTAGGCTGTCAGTCATATCATATCAGCGGTCTGCCTGCATGTGGCTGACATCTACCTGTCTCTGTCACTGCCGAGGTTCTGATGATTGAGTGGCTGTAGTAGATTGTAATGAAAGAGCAACAATACCCACTGCATCCAGGCTCTGTTTCAACTGACTGGGAGGGTGGGGGAGGGGGTCAGGTCATGCAATGGAAATTACAATGGAGACACAGAGAGAGGCAGGGCATGATATGATTGATATAAGCTGATTGTACTGCACGCTGTACAAGAACCCTGCTGTCTCAGAGTAGGAATTAGCATTTGCTCACAGCTCGATGCAATATGGATTGTAAAGAGCCATGTAGGCATGTTGTTGAATGTTGAAATCACCCCTGAGGGGCCCCTGTGTCTAAAGCATGGCATTCAGAATGTACTTGAGTTTTCTTCCATACTGAAACACAGTTGCCAACCTTGCTTGTAAAACATTGCTGATGTAACCGCAATTGAACTTTTTGAACATAGTACAGTCAACCCAGAGTAACTAGCAACAGCACTGTAGGTTATATAACTGCATATGGCTAATGAAGATTCTTATGAAAGAATATAAATGTCAATCAGATGAATGAGGTCCCAGGAGAGGAGAGAGAGAGAGAGAGAGAGAGAGAGAGAGAGAGAGAGAGAGAGAGAGAGAGAGAGAGAGAGAGAGAGAGAGAGAGAGAGAGAGAGAGAGAGAGAGAGAGAGAGAGAGAGAGAGAATGGTATCGGGATAAAGATCACATTTCTTCTTCACAGGGTTAATTCATAATGATTACAACTACTGTAATAAGTATGTGGAAGTGGTCTTTCTAATGAAGAGGGGTAAAATAGATTCCAATACAGATGGCCACTCAAATAAAGTTTAGGCAAATATGACTGTTCCTGCTGCAAACAAAGTCAATTACTTGAACAATGTTCACTGTGAAATGGGTAAACTTAAGTCTCAATTCATTACAATGCATGTATTCACAGAGGCGGAAGGAGGAAATATCCTGGAGTCATTGATAAACAATACCGTATGCATTTATGCATTTTGTCCACATGTTAGTGAATGTGGAATAGTTGATATGCCACATTATTTGACGAATTTAGCCCTCTTGTAAGTCAACATTTCCATAGATGTATTCTATAAGACGGTGATACCAAGGGCTTTTCAAAGAAACTTCCAAGAGAGAGCGCTATACTGTATATACTGATCTGAATATCGAAGGGATCGTGTTTGAGTTCTATTAAGCGTGTGTCATCGTTGCTTTCTTGCTTTGAGTAGGCACACACACACACACACACACACACACACCCTTCTACAGAGATTCATACATCCCACTGTTAGATATCCAGCTGATGCCGACATCCATAGGGACCCATATCAAAGGCGTTCATTTTCTATTACCACATCGCACACTTATGTTTTCCCTTTCCTTCCTTCCCACTCGATAGAGAGCTGGGGAACCAACTGGGGAGAAGTGCATTCTGTCACAATGTGCAGTGCTCTGAGACTTAAACATGAAACAATAACAGATCATGACATTTGCATAGTACACAAAGTAAAGATCGGACTAAGTGGAGATTATAAAATGATTGCATATGCACCATTTAGTACTGTTAACTCAAACCCTTTACTTTTATGTGCCCAATTTAGATGGAATAGAGCAGCGGTTCTCAAAATGGGGTCTGCGGACAGATCTTACCAGTTGCTGACAAGTGGATAAAATGGAGCACACGCCATGCAATCTCCATAGTCAAACATTGGCAGTAGAATGACCTTACTGAAGAGCTCAGTTACTTTCAACGTGACACCGTCATAGGATGTCACCTTTCCAACAAGTCAGTTCTTCACATTTCTGCCCTGCTAGAGCTGCCCCGGTCAACTGTAAGTGGTGTTATTGTGAAGTGGAAACGTCTAGGAGCAACAACGACTCAGCCGCGAAGTGGTGGGCCACTTTGATCACCATGCGCAATGCCAAGCGTTGGCTGGAGTGGTGTAAAACTCGCCACAATTAATGCTACAGCATACAGTGACATTCTAGACAATTCTGTGCTTCCAACTTTGTGACAACAGTTTGGGGAAGGCCCTTTCCTGTTTCAGCATGACGATGCCCCCATGCACAAAGCGAGGTCCATACAGAAATGGTTTGTTGAGGTCGGTGTGGAAGAACTTGACTGGCCTGCACAAAGCCCTGATCCCATCGAACATCTTTGGGAGGATAATAGCCCAAAATCAGTGCCCAGTCTCACTAATGCTCTTGTGGCTGAATGGAAGCATGTCCCTGCAGCAATGTTCCAACATCTAGTGGAAAGCCTTCCCAGAAGAGTGGAGGCTGTTATAGAAGCAAAGGAGGACCAACTCCATATTCTATTGGCGTTCCAATTCATCCCAAATGTATTCGATGGGGTTGAGGTCAGGGCTCTGTGCCGGCCAGTCGCATTTTGTGCTCAAATTTATACACCTTTATACGCCCTCAGAACAGCCTCAATTCGTCGGGGCATGGACTCTACAAGGTGTTGAAAGCATTCCACAGGGATGCTGGCCCATGTTGACTCAAGTGCTTCCCACAGGTGTGTCAAGTTGGCTGGATGTGTTTTGGGTGTTTTGGATGTGTTTCTTACAGTACGGAAGAAAAAAAATGTATAAAATGTATGCATTCACTACTGTTAGTTGCTCTGGTTAAGAGCGTCTGCTAAATGCCAAAAATCAAATGTATGGGTGGTGGACCACACGTGAAACTGTTGAGCGTCCCTGACACAAACTGGTGCACCTGGAACTGACAGCGTTTTAACTACTTTGCAGACATGAAACAAACACACAATCATAATCAGTCAAAAATATAAAATTCCCAGTTCATGCTACAAAATTAACTTCATCAGAGGTTTAAAAATAGGTTCTATTTGACTCAAAATTCCATGACGCACACTTGGCAAAATAGATGGATGCAGTTCAATGCATGATTAATATAATTCACCAATACATTTCTTGTTTGATGACCCTCCCACTCTGTCTGGCGAATTCTTTCTCTTTGCTCTTGTTTTCCTTAATAGGATGTCGGTGGGCGGAGCTGGGAGAGTCGTCAGAGACATGGACACACCTGGGCCCGGGTGTGTCCCAGGATAAATACACCTCTTCCCCATTCATTGAGGAGACTCTCTCCATGTAGACACACTGTTAGATTTTGTTTGTGGCATGTTTGCTTGCTTTGGCACCTTTCAACACCCCTCATTATCACATTTATGCACGCAACCACTCACTTACACTACTGACTACACACACACACCATTGTTAAACAGGTCAACATTCACAAGGCCGCAGGGCCGGACAGATTACCAGGACGTGTACTGCGAGCAACTGGCAAGTGTCTTCACTGACATTTTCAACCTCTCCCTGTCCGAGTCTGTAATACCAACATTTTTTAAGCAGACCACCATAGTCCCTGTGCCCAGGAAGACTAAGGTAACCTGCCTACATGACTACTTACCCGTAGCACTCACGTCTGTAGCCATGAAGTGCTTTGAAAGGCTGGTCATGGCTCACATCAACACCATTATACCACATACCCTAGACCCACTCCAATTTGCATACCGCCCTAACAGATCCACAGATGATGCAATCTCTATTGCACTCCACACTGCCCTTTCCCACCTGGACAAAAGAAACACCTATGTGAGAATGCTATTCATTGACTACAGTTCAGCGTTCAACACCATATTGCCCTCAAAGCTCATCAAAAAGCTAAGGACCCTGTGACTAAACACCTTCCTCTGCAACTGGATCCTGGACTTCCAGACGGGCCTCCCCCAGGTGGTAAGGGTAGGTAAGAACACATCTGCCACGCTGATCCTCAACACAGGGGCCCCTTAGGGGTGCGTGCTCATTCCCCTCCTGTACTCCCTGTTTACTCATGACTGCACGGCCAGGCACGACTCCAACACCATCATTAAGTTTGCCAATGACACAACAGCGGTAGGCCTGATCACCACCAAAAACGAGACAGCCTATAGGGAGGAGGTCAGAGACCTGGCCGTGTGGTGCCAGGACAACAACCTCTCCCTGAACATGATCAAGACAATGGAGATGATTGTGGACTACAGGAAAAGGAAGACCGAGGACGCCCCCATTCTCATCGACGGGGCTGTAGTGGAGCAGGTTAAGAGCTTCACGTTCCTTGGTGTCCACATCAAACTAACATGTTCCAAGCACACCAAAACAGTCGTGAAGAGGGCACGACAAAACATAGCTGCAGTAGGCCTTCATGCAAACAAGCCATTTGCCACACGGGCCTGCCATCATTCACTTTGAACTGGACTGTGTGTTTACAGGCCGTTGGACCTGCCATCGTTCACTTTGAACTGGACTGTGTTTACAGGCAGTAGCAACAGTGTACATTTAGATCATTAGAATGCATTCACCAAAAGCCACAAAATACACCTGAATGGATTTCTGAAAATATGTCAATACCACAGGAGTCGTCTTACATTTTGGAACTTTACTTGCCTATTTATCAAACACATGAAAAGGTAAGCTCTCTCCCTCAGTTATGCACGTCAACAAGATCAACTAATGCTAGCCAGAGCAAGATGAGCTAAAATATAACAAAGGAATGCTATATAAAACCTCTCAAACTGTTTCAGCTAGTTGGCCGTCACAATTGCATTGATAAACGATGGGGAATTGTAGCCTACTCGTCCTTCTGCAGTTGGCCTGCACCCAAGCTAACGTTGGCTAGCTTGCTACTTCCATACACAAATGAGAGAACACCTCACTGACCCTAGCAGAGCTGGTTAGCTAGGCTGTTTACATGTTAGTGTTTGTGACTATTTTTTTGGCCTGTTTTTACTGACACTGGTCATATTCAGCAGGTGTTGCGCGTTTGTAAATTCATCAGTTATTCTGCACTCTGGCACACAGACGAGAGTGCTCTGAAATTGGAGTAGATGGCCAGTGAATTTGCAAACTCAAAAGATATGCTGAGTAACAAGTTCTTGCTGGCTAACCAAATGACACCTGCCTCCCCCAACGACATCACATAGCTCGCCAGCTAATGTTAAGCTGTGTTTTTATTTTGCTCCATAAATAGATACGCTAACTTATTAGCCACATTATTGCACTTGTTTGATTGTATTGACATTCCCAGCCTTAGTTACATTCGTCCGTTTTGGTCTAGAATATTGAGTCATTGAAACTGAAACAGTGCATCCTGAATGGAGGCAGCAAACAATGTACCAGACCAGCTCTGGTTTACAACCCGTTACATCTTTTGGACTACCAAGTGTCACAAACCAGCTCAAAGTCCATAACAAAAAGGGAGACAACGTGGAGATGAGGAATAACAAATATATTTATTAACTGAAATAAGATACACACTTAATGCTGTGTGAAGTCTAATCAGTAGTGTGAGTGGCTGCATGCATAAATGTGATAATAGGGGTGTTGAAAGGTGCCAAAGCAAATAAAAACGGACACAAAAATGCCACAACCAAAATCCTAACAGTGTGTCTGCGTGGAGAGAGGTTCTTCCCCTCTGAGCACACCAGACCGGACCACAACAAGAGAAATGACAATCACACTGGGCACTACAGAAGAGAGATGAGATATGCACTCTGGCACACATATGGAGCTTCCCCAAAACCTACAATAACTCAACCCTAGTCTTTGTGCGGATTTGCATTGGGTAATTACACACTGTAGCCCGCTGGCAAGGATAAAAAACACCCAGCAAGCTGGCAGATTCCCCCAAGCCAAGGATGTGCCCCTGAGACAACTGCTCAGTCCACAGACAACAACACAAATAAACTAAATAACCATGCCCAAAGTGAAACACATTGCTAAGCCTAACAGGGGAAAAAGGCTATAGCTCCAGGTAGCAAGTGTCACTACCCTACCGCAATCTCCCACTTAGGTACACAGCCGATTGTACTCACCTCAGACCGATGTATCAACAACGAGTACAGCAAGAGTCTCCAGCCTGGGCAAGGGGCCTGGAAACTAACCAATGTACTCTCCAACACAGCACACAACCAAATATCCACAGCAGTGGCAAGTTTACCAAACAAAACAAAGCCAACCAATACTGGGCCTAACTCAAAAGCTGTAACAAAAGATGCAAACAAAGCACCTACAGTTTTCAAACATTAACTCCATATTTTCTCCCAAACACAATACCTTCAAGATCCCGGACAAGCCCCCACTTGTCACAAACCAGCTCGAAGTCCGTAACAAAAAAGGTAGACAACGTGGAGATGAAGAATAACAAAAACATATTTATTAACCAAGGTAACATAAATACAATAGGGGGCAGTATTTTCACGGCTGGATAAAAAAATGTACCCGATTTAATCTGGTTACTAATCCTACCCAGTAACTACAATATGCATATACTTATTATATATGGATAGAAAACACCCTAAAGTTTCAAAAACTGTTTGAATGGTGTCTGTGAGTATAACAGAACTCATTTGGCAGGCAAAACCCTGAGACAGATTCTGACAGGAAGTGGATACCTGATGTGTTGAATTGACTTTAAGCCTATACCATTGAAAAACAAAGGGGGTGAGGAATGTTTTGGCACTTCCTATTGCTTCCACAAGATGTCCCCAGCCTTTACAAAGTGTTTTGAGTCTTCTACAGTGAGATCTGACTGAAGAAGAGCGTTGGAACGGCGATGGCCCATTAGACACCTGGCGTGCGATTTGATGGTGGGTACTCTCATTCCGAAACGTTTTAAAAGAGAACCCAATGGTCCGCCTTGAATTTTATTCATGTTCTGGTTAAAAAAGGCCCTAATGATTTATGCGATACAACGTTTGACATGTTTGAACGAACGAAAATATATTTTTTCCGTTCTTGAAGTGAAGTGAAGTCCGGCTGGCTTAGATCATGTGCTACAACACGGAGGTTTTTGGAAATAAATGATGAGCTTTTTTGAACAAAACTACATTCGTTATGGACCTGGGATTCTTTGGAAGTGACATCTGATGAAGAGAATCAAAGGTAATGGATTATTTACATATTATTTTCGATTTTAGATCTCTCCAACATGGCGGTTAGTCTGTATCGCAATGCATATTTTTCTGGCGCAGTGCTCAGATTATTGCAAAGTGTGATTTCCCAGTAAGGTTCATTTTAAATCTGGCAAGTCCATTGCGTTCAAGAGATGTAAATCTATAATTCTTTGAATGACAATATAATATTTTACCAATGTTTTCTAATATTAATTAATTATTTTGTTGTCATGACTTGACTGCCGGTATTGGAGAGAAACGATTTCCTGAACATCAACGCCATAGTAAAACGCTGTTTTTAGATATAAATATGAACTTGATAGAACTAAAAATGCATGCATTGTCTAACATAATGTCCTAGGAGTGTCATCTGATGGAGATTGTAAAAGGTTAGTGCATAATTTTAGCTGATTTTATGGTTTTGGTGAAGCCTGTCTTTGAATCAACAATACACTACACACAGCTATTGTCAATGTACTCTCCTAACATAACCTAACTTTATGCTTTCCCCGTAAAACCTTTTTGAAATCGGTAAACGTGGTTAGATTAAGAAGATGTTTATCTTTCAAAGGCTGTAAGTTAGTTGTATGTTTGAGAAATTTGAATTTTGACATTTATTTGGTTTCAAATTTGCCGCTCTTGAAATGCACCTGCTGTTGATAGGGTGCGCCACGGGTGGCACGCTAACGTCCCACATAGCCCCAAGAAGTTAATTAAGCTGTTAGGGCTAGGGGGCAGTATTTACACCGCCGGATAAAAAACGTACCCGATTTAATCTGGTTACCACTCCTACCCAGTAACTAGAATATGCATATACTTATTAGATATTGATAGAAAACACCCTAAAGTTTCTAAAACTGTTTGAATGGTGTCTGTGAGTATAACAGAACTCATTTGGCAGGCAAAAACCTGAGAGATTCCTTTACAGGAAGTGGCCTGTCTGACCATTTATTGGCTTTCTTTGTCATCTCTATTCATTACAAAGGATCTCTGCTGTTACGTGACACTTCCTACGGCTCCAATGGGCTCTCAGAGCCCGGGAAAAACCTGAATGACGTAATTCAAAGCCCTGGCTGAAACACACGAGCGCTTTTGCTAAGTGGTCTATCAGAGGACAAAGGGCTTCATGCTCGTGCACTGTCCGCCCCCGTCTTTCTGTTTTTCCCTCTTTTTACCGAAACGCAGATTCCCGGTCGGAATATTATCGCTTTGTTACGAGATAAATTGCATAAAAATTGATTTTAAACAGCGTTTGACATGCTTCGAAGTACGGTAATGGAATATTTAGAATTTTTTTGTCACGAAATGCGCCATGCGCGCGACCCTGATTTACCATTGGGATAGTGTCTAGAACGCACGAACAAAACGCCGCTGTTTGGATATAACGATGGATTATTTGGGACCAAACCAACATTTGTTATTGAAGTAGAAGTCCTGGGAGTGCATTCTGACGAAGAACAGGAAAGGTAATAACATTTTTCTTATAGTAAATGTGATTTTGGTGAAGGCTAAACTTGCCGGGTGTCTAAATAGCTAGCCCGTGATGGCTGGGCTATGTACTTAGAATATTGCAAAATGTGCTTTCACCGAAAAGCTATTTTAAAACCGGACATATCGAGTGCATAGAGGAGTTCTGTATCTATAATTCTTAAAATAATTGTTATGCTTTTTGTGAACGTTTATCGTGAGTAATTTAGTAAATTGTTAGTAAATTCATCGGAAGTTTGCGGGGGGTTTAGCCTTCACCAAACTCAGATTTACTATTAGAAAAGTTTGATTACCTTTCCTGTTCTTCGTCAGAATGCACTCCCAGGACTTCTACTTCAATAACAAATGTAGGTTTGGTCCAAAATAATCCTTAGTTATGTTCCAACAGCGACGTTTTGTTCGTGCGCTCAAGACACTATCCCAATGGTAAATAACGGTCACGCACACGGCGCATTTCGTGACAAAAGATTTCTAAATATTTCATTACCGTACTTCGAAGCATGTCAACCGCTGTTTAAAATCAATTTTTATGCAATTTTTCTCGTAAAAAAGCGATAATATTCCGACCGGGAATTTGCAATTAGGTAAACAGCCGAAAGAAAATACAGCACGGGGTCGAAACGGGCACGCGCCTAATTCCTTTGTCCTCTGATCGGCCACTTGGCAAAGGCGATTATGTGTTTCAGCCTGAGGCTGCCTCGTCATTGTTCAACTTTTTCCCGGGCTCTGAGAGCCTATGGAAGCCGTAGGAAGTGTCACGTTACAGCTAAGATCCCCACTCTTCAATAAACAGAGACAATAAGAACGACTCCTTGTCAGACAGGCCACTTCCTGCATGAAACCTTCTCAGGTTTTTGCCTGCCATATGAGTTCTGTTATACTCACAGACACCATTCAAACAGTTTTAGAAACTTTAGGGTGTTTTCTATCCAAAGCCAATAATTATATGCATATTCTAGTTACTGGGCAGGAGTAGTAACCAGATTAAATCGGGTACGTTTTTTATCCGGCCGTGTAAATACTGCCCCCTAGCCCTAACAGGTTAAAGAGCATGCATTTAAGAGCAGTTGGAGGCCACTGAAGGAGTGTTGTATGGCGTTGAAGCTCGTTTGGAGGTTTGTTAACACAGTGTCCAAAGAAGGGCTAGATGTATACAGAATGGTGTTGTCTGCGTAGAGGTGGATCAAAGAATCACCCGCAGCAAGAGCGACATCATTGATATATACAGAGAAAAGAGTCGGCCCGTGAATTGAACCCTGTGGCACCCCCATAGAGACTGCCAGAGGTCCGGACAACAGGCCCTCCGATTTGACACACTGAACTCTATCTGGGAAGTAGTTAGTAAACCAGGCGAGGCAGTCATTAGAGAAACCAAGGCTGTTGAGTCGAAGGCCTTGGCCAGGTCGATGAAGACGGCTGCACAGTTCTGTCTTTTATCGATGGCGGTTATGATATCGTTTAGGACCTTGAGCATGGCTGATGTGCACCCGTGACTAGCTCGGAAACCAGATTGCATAGTGGAGAAGGTACGGTGTGGTTCAAAATGGTTGGTGATCTGTTTGTTCACTTGGCTTTCGAAGACTTTAGAAAGGCAGGGCAGGATGGATATAGGTCTGTAACAGTTTGGGTCTAGAGTGTCTTCCCCTTTGAAGAGGGGTATGATTGTGGCAGCTTTCCAATCTTTAGGAATCTCAGACGATACAAAAAAGAGAGGTTGAACAGACTAATAATAGGTTTTGCAACAATGGCAGCGGATAATTTTTTAACAGAGCGTCCAGATTGTTTAGCCCAGCTGATTTGTAGGGATCCAGATTTTTCAGCTCTTTCAGAACATCAGCTGTCTGGATTTGGGTGAAGGAGAAGCAGGGGGGCTTGGGCCATTTGCTGCGGGGGGTGCAGAGCTGTTGGCAGGGGTTGGGGTAGCCAGGTGTAAAAGCATGGCCAGCCGTAGAGAAATGCTTATTGAAATTCTCAATTATCATGGATCTACCAGTGGTGACAGTGTTTCCTAGTCTCAGTGTAATGGGCAGCTGGGAGGCGGTACGCTTATTCTCCATGGACTTTTTTTGTCCCAAACCTTTTTGGAATTAGTGCTGCAGGATGCAAATTTCTGCTTGAAAAAGCTAGCCTTTGCTTTCCTTACTGACTGTGTGTATTTGTTCCTGACTTCCCTGAAAAGTTTCATATCGCGCGGACTATTCGATGCTAGTGCAGTACACCACAGGGTGTTTTTGTGCTGGTCAAGGGCAGTCAATTCTGGAGTGAACCAAGGGCTATATCTGTTCTTAGTTCAACATTTTTTTGAAAGGGGCATGCTTATTTAAGAAAAACAATCAGGCATCCTCTACTGATGGGATGATGTCAATATCCTTCCAGGATACCCGGGCCAGGTCGATTAGAAAGGCCTGCTCGCTGAAGGGTTTTAGGGAGCGTTTGACAGTGATGAAGGGTAGTTGTTTGACCGCGGACCCATAACGGACACAGGCAATGAGGCAGTGGTCGCTGAGATCCTGGTTGAAAAGGTGTATTTAGAGGGCAAGTTGGTAAGGATGATGTCAAATCAAAGTTTATTTGTCACGTGCACCGAATACAACAGGTGTAGAACTTACAGTGAAATGCTTACTTACAGACTCTAACCAATAGTGCGGAAAAAGGTGTGTGTGTAGGTAAGTAAAGAAATAAAACAACAGTAAAATACATTTGAAAATAAGAGTAGCAAGGCTATATACAGACACCGGTTAGTCAGGCTTATTAAGGTAGTATGTACATGTAGGTATGGTTAAAGTGACTATGCATATATGATGAACAGAGAGTAGCAGTAGCATAAAAAGAGGGGTTGCGGGTGGTGGGACACAATGCAGATAGCCCGGTTAGCCAGTGTGCGGGAGTGCTGGTTGTCGGGCCAATTGAGGTAGTATGTACATGAAGGGATAGTTAGTGACTATGCATATAAGATAAACAGAGAGTAGCAGCAGCGTAAAAGAGGGGTTGGGGGGGCACACAATGCAAATGGTCCGGGTAACTATTTGGTTACCTGTTCAGGAGTCTTATGGCTTGGGGGTAAAAACTGTTGAGAAGCCTTTTTGTCCTAGACTTGGCACTCCGGTATCGC
The DNA here is from genome assembly GCF_901001165.1 of Salmo trutta. NCBI lineage: Eukaryota > Metazoa > Chordata > Actinopteri > Salmoniformes > Salmonidae > Salmo > Salmo trutta. The sequence goes on from NC_042977.1 coordinate 18,852,761, forward strand.
TTGCCAAGCGGTAGTAGAGAGAACAGTCTATGACTGGAGTGGCTGGGGTCTTTGACAATTTTTAAGAGGGTGCCCATGTTTACGGAATTGGGGTTGTACCTGCTAGGTTCCTTGATAATTTGTGTGAGATTGAGGGCATCTAGCTTAGATTGTAGGACGGCTGGGGTGTTAAAAACTCTTTGGGTTGGGTGGGGCGCTAGTGACCTACCTCTCCAACATCCGGTGAAATTGCAGAGCGCGAAATTCAAAATACAAAAATCGTAATATTAAACATTCCTGAAAATACAAGTGTCAAACATCATTTAAAATCTTAACTTCTTGTTAATCAAGCCGCTTTGTCAGATTTCAAAAAGGCTTTAAGGCAAAAGCATACCATGCAATTATCTGAGGACAGCGCCCCGCATACAAAAGCATTAAAAACATTTTCCAAACCAGCAGATGCATCACAAAAACAGAAATAGCGATCAAATAAATCACTTACCTTTGAAAATCTTCCTCTGTTTGCAATCCCAAGGGTCTCAGCTACATAACAAATGGTCGTTTAGTTTGATAAAGTCCTTCTTTATATCCCAAAGAGTCAGTTTAGTTGGCGCGCTTGATTCAGTAATCCACCTGTTCCACTTGTTCAAAATACATACAAAGGAATACCAAAAGTTACCAATAACTTCGTCCAAACAAGTCAAACAACATTTCTAATCAATCCTCAGGTACCCTAATATGTAAATAAACTATCAAATTTAAGACGAAGAATAGTGTGTTCAATACCGGAGATAAATATTGAAGTGCAAATTCTAGCAAATTTTTCAAAAAACAAGCCTGAAACCCTTTCTAAAGACTGTTGAAATTTAGTGGAAGCCATAGGAACTGCAATCTGGGAGGATTTCCTTTGATTTTCCCATAGACAGGCATTTCAATGAGTGGTCACCTCAACAACAACAAAAAATCCGGATGGATTCTCCTCCCATATCAGTTCTGTTATACTCGCAGACATTATTTTAACAGTTTTAGAAACTTCATAGTGTTTTCTATCCAATACTACCAACTATATGCATATCCTAGCCTGGGCCTGAGTAACAGGCAGTTTACTTAGGGAATGTCAGTCATCCGAACTTCCGAATACTGCCCCCTATCCCTAAGAAGTTATCATGCATGAACCCAAGGCTTTTACGGTTGCAGAAGTCAACAAATGATAGCGCCTGGGGAATGTGAGTGGTGCTGGGGACTGCAGGGCCTGTGTTAACCTCTACATCACCAGAGGAACAGAGGAGGAGTAGGATGAGGGTACGGCTGATCAAATCAAATTTTATTGGACACATACACATGGTTAGCAGATGTTAATGCGAGTGTAACTAAATGCTTGTTCTTCTAGTTCCGACCGTGCAGTAATTTCTAACAAGTAATCTAACAATTTCACAACAACTACCTTATACACACAAGTGTAAAGGAATGAATAAGAATATGTACATATAAATACATGGATGAGCAATGGCCATGTGGCATAGGCAAGATGCAGTAGATGGTATAGATGGTATAGAGTACAGTATATGCATATGAGATGAGTAATGTAGGGTATGTAAACATTATATAAAGTGGCATTGTTTAAAATGACTATTGGTACATTTATTACATAATTATTAAAGTGGCTAGAGATTTGAATCAATATGTTGGCAGCAGCCACTCAAATGTTAGTGATGGCTGTGTAACAGTCTGATGGCCTTGAGATAGAAGCTGTAAAGGCTATAAGAACTGGTCGTCTACTTAGCTACCTAATGGAACATTAAGCTAGCCAAGACCAACACCACAAACAAACTGACTATACTGTTACAAGTAGTGAGTGGAGTTACTAATGGACAAAACTAAACAAGTTAAATGTCTTACTTGTGATGAAATGTTTTCCACACATATAGTTACGTGTAGCCTACTTGGACACCGGGTTCCCACATTTCCCATGCCCGAATAGCCTTAAGCCACAGGGCTCTTCTCACAGGCTCTATTTCCTGGAAGTATTGCGACCCGTAGGTCAGGATTTTTTGTCCTGGTTACATGTACATTGAACGACACAGAAGTTTTTTAGACATGTCATTTTCTTTCTGTATAACTAAGAATAGACAACGAAGTTGGCTCTTTTACAATGGGGTCAATGAGAGAATATTTGTTTTCTCCAATTTGTGGGCGTGGTCGTGGAGAATTCCTTGTTATGCGAATATCGACACACTGTTCTAAAACGTTTTTATTGAGTTATTTGAATTTTACCAGCTAACGCAGAGAACAGTGTGATATGTTTTTTCCCCCCAGGAGGTATCAAATTATAACTGTGATACAGACAGCTTGTTCAATTCACAACATGTCATTATTCTGTAAACAAGGCACTCTGAATTATGCTTGAATACAAGTATTTGCCAATATATTTGCCATTACAAGTATTTGGAGTCTACTGAGGAACAACAGCAACAATATCATCAAAGTTCTATTCAACATTTCTAAGTGAATTGTTCAAATTCTGAAAGACATTTCTCATCTGTTTGAATGTAAATCTGTGTGGAAATTAAATTGTTTTATCAGTAGCTGATTTTCATGAATATTAATTACTCTAGGGGTCTTTTTGAACAAAGGGTGTTGAACTCTGCAAGCAGTTTACTTTTCTGTTGATTTTGAACATTCTCAAATTGATGGTCAAAACAATACAATATCTACCTACAGACAACCTCAGTGCAATCCAATACTATTCGTAACGGCTGATGAAGCTTACTTCACGCAATATGTGTCATGCACAATGGAAATCAGAAGGCGAAAGGCATGGATTAGTTTGACTTGCACACATCCCTTTTTCCAAAAAATGATCATCATCATGTAGATCTGCTCCTCACCCAAAGCCGGTGCCCTTTCCCCGCAGCAGATATTCACACTGTCAGTCCCTATAGACATCTGCCTCAGCTCCTCTGTCCACATCATGACAAAGTGTTATACAACACTAGGGTCTGCTAAACCGCACAGTCAACAGTGGTTGTACGGTTACACTTCATCTGATGGTTCTATCTGTGTATGAGCTTTTACTGGACAATCAAATTGTGTGTAAAATGACCTATGATAATAGTGATCATTCGAACAGGGCAAGTGATTGACATCTCTCACAATCTCAAGTCGTAAATCATTACAAGTCATCGTCACATGGCCATACAGTATGATTCAGAATCTTATTTTAGCATGAGAGGGTCTACATTACAAAGTCCCTTTTACCTAACTCATCTATACACAGTCATTATATTCTGATTTAGCTCCTTTCTCTGGAATCCAGCTACCTCTTCTTCTTATCCCCCATCCCCCTTCACACCCTCCCCCACAAATTGCCATGTTCTTCCTAATTCATTCCACCTGCTTACATTCTTGGTTCCATATTGTTTTCTCATTACCGTATACGATAGCATTTATAATTATTCATAATTTCCAAAGCTCCGTCCCTGTCCTCCCCAGCATCTGCCAATCTTCTTCCTTCCACTGTGACATGTGCCGACACAAACATTTGGCACTATATCTGACGGTGACAACTCACTGAATCCCATTGTTGACTAAACACTATCGATTTAATTCGGTTCACACCAGCAGTCAGCAGATACATATAATCTATCATAGCAGTGAATCAGTGTGCCTCCAATGCATGATAGAATTCTGTGCAGAGACATATCCACCTCATTTGTACTGTCAGTTGTTGACTTTTTTTTGTGAGAATTGAGGAAGGTATGAAATGTTTAGCTACCGTATCAGCTGACGGTCAACTGAGGTCATTGGTAGGCTAACTGCAGTTCAAAGTTTGATCGGTTAATGATAATATACATGTACCTAGATAGGTTTGAAGCTAGAGTACTATATGTGGGGATAAGGATTACATAAAGTCTGAAATCTATTGTAAGCATTGCTTTGAATATTAAAAGCGGTACAATGTAAACAATGCGTCTGCATCAAAGTAAAATATTACCTGATGATGTCCCACTGGCTTTATCTCAATAAGGTAACACTAATATCTCTCTTGCAGGTTAAATTGTCTCTGAAAGTTATTTAATATCCTGGTTGATCAAAAACAGTAACTGTGCCCTTTTGAAATGAGAACGTCGAGGATAGACTTATAGACAGCATATAGTGACAATCTTTAATTTCAATTCCCACTCATATAAAGGTATGAGTATTTCTAAGCACCTGCCTGTTTGAATAAGCCCCCGAGAAACCGAGGAGAAAATAATATAGTGATAATATTGAGCTTGATTAGGAGGGAATGCACTGCGACACTAAAATGGACTATAAACCTCAGTGTCCATGTCACGCAATTACACAACATGTGGCACGACCTTCGAGGATGGCCGAGAATACATATGGACAAATAAATCAACACCGGGGAAATTAGTTGGTACGCCGTGGCAGCATATACAGTAGGCACCTGTCTCATTTAGACTCTTTTTATTTTTTCATTAACACGACCTGTGGCTGCGTTAGATGCGTCGATAGTGTGATCACATTGGGAGGCTTCTCACGCTCTGCAGTTTAGCCTCTGTATTTTACTGTGAATTACCTCGCTGATGGGAATAATGAAATGTGGCCTACGGGCGAGCGGGAAGTGACAGACACTTTCCTTGGAATAACAATGGTTGTTTTATTATTTTTTTTGTCATTAAGGATGACCTCCACTCTTTGAGACATGTCGTGGAATCATGCGATTAGTTTTTCCTATATGCGAGGTACGTGAGAGGCGAGTCACCATCTTGCTACCCTTGTTCAGCTCAAACTGAACAATTGTCACCACCCTTACAAATATTCAAATGCAATATTTTAATTTCTTCATGAATTTCTGGTGGATATAAATTAGATTTGTGACCTGCATTGTGGTTATCATGGAGGGGACTCTATCTGTCCTCACTTTCAAGAATGTCACATACTCCCTCTGGCCTGCTGATTATTCCGCACACCTGTCACCATCGTCTTGCGCACCTGCGCCTCATGACACTCACCTGGACTCCATCACCTCCTTGATTATCTTCCCTATATCAGTCACTCCCCTTAGTTCTTTCCTCAGGTGTTATTGAAACTGTTTTCATGTCGGTGCGTTGTTTGTGTTTCGTGTTCATTGTATCTTTTGTTTACTAAAACGCTCACTCCCTGAACTTGCTTCCCATACTCTCAGCGCACTCGTTACAAAGAAGAGTCTGTTTTTTTTCACCCAGCTACCGTCAGGCTTAGGAACAAGAATACACGGGGAACTCCAGGAGCTGTTACTGGGTTTTGCCATGCCATTCTGTAATAAATAAGCTACCTCACTTTTCATTACCTCCCTTTTCTTTGCATTAATCCGGTACGGATGCTGATGTATAGGTGCAGCGTTCCCCACATCCACGTCATGTTCCAAGATGGACGTGCGACTTGGAACGTCCTGAAACACATTGAGAAAACTTTATCAATAGGATTAGATCATTAGTTGATCGTTCTCCAAATGTTCCATTTGAGAGGGTAACTTTTTCAGCATCTCTGAATTACATAAGTGTTCACACTGCTGTAACGTATGGCGTAACTCCAACCCGTCCTCCTTATCCTCCTCTAGGTCCCAGCCAGGCTTCAGCACCACCGCAGCCACACTGGAGACGACGGCCTGGACCGGCTTACCTGAGGAACTGTAGGGAGAATCACTCACATAATATGCTTTCAGCATGTTAACATGACATATACGGGAAGAACAACTCCGATCTGGGGTCTTTATCGCATAATTGGTGTCATGGAGTTTCTTTTCCACAAGATATGGCCCAGAAAAATGTGCCGACAGAGATGAGCCAGGGATTGACAACAAAACTAAAACTTGATCCCCTGGTGCGAAAGAACGGCCAACAGCCTTTTTGTCATAATGCAACTTCATGCGTTTTTGAGACGAGGAGAGAGACTTTTGGGCTAACGCACATGCGGCGTGCAGTCTCTCCCGCATCTTACTGACATAATCCAACACATTTTTAGGGGCGCTACTGGCTGTAGGAGATAAGATATGCTCCTCCAAAACTTTCAGCGGACCCCGTGGGGTGTGTCCAAACACAAGGTCAGCAGGGCTGAACCCTAATGACTCTTGTATTGTTTCCCTTATAGCAAATAGGACAAAGGGCAGCCCCTCGTCCCAATCGGTACTGGTATCCATGCAATACTTGCGTAGCATCGCCTTTAGCGTCTGATGCCAGCGTTCGAGGGCCCCTTGACTCTCCGGATGATACGGACTGGAGACCTGATGGGAAATACACAGTGTCTTTATTAACACATTTGAGAACAGTTTTGACATGAAGTTGGTTCCCTGATCAGTTTGGATTACTTTAGGGAGTCCAAACGTAGAGAAGAACTTCACTAGTGCCTTCACCACAGTCTTAGCCGTTATAGTACGGAGAGGAATAGCCTCTGGGTATCGAGTAGCACTGCACATTATTGTTAGTAAGAACTGGTTACCTGACCTGGTTTTTGGCAATGGACCTACACAATCGATTATCACTCTTTCAAATGGTTCCCCCACCACAGGAATCGGGCAGAGCGGCGCTCGAGGAACTGTTTGATTCGCTTTACCAGTGAGTTGACATACGTGACATATTTTACAAAATTGGACAACGTCAGACTTCAAACCTGGCCAGAAAAAATGTTGAAGGACTCGGTTATCAGTCTTTGTGATCCCTAAATGTCCGGACCACGCCTGGTCATGGGCGAGTGACAGCACTTGCTGTCGGAACAGTGTAGGAACAACCACTTGACACACTTCACTCCAGTCACTAACGGTGTCATGAGCTGCCCATTTACACATCAAAACTCCTGCTTCCGTAAAGTAGGCAGTCTCTCTAGTTTTAGCTTCCTCAATGGAAATTACCGAAGCAAAACACTTGCGAAGACTGGTGTCTCCTTTTTGACATTCAATCACCTTCTCGGGGATGACAGACAAAAGAATGTCATGTAATTGGGTCACGATTTCGCTTTCCCCTGCCTTAGTTTTTACGGGGGTAAAAACTGTCGGCATTGCAGAAGGACAACTCGGTGCATTATCTTCTACCTCAACCCACCACATCTCCTAGCTTGCGAGATTGTGCCCTCGTTAACCTCTCTGGTATCATTGGGACGCTAGCATCCCACCTCGACAACAGCCAGTGAAATTGCAGGGCGCCAAATTCAAACAACAGAAATCCCATAATTAAAATTCCTCAAACATACAAGTATTATACACCATTTTAAAGATAAAGTTCTTGTTAATCCAACCACAGTGTCTGATTTCAAAAAGGCTTTACGGCGAAAGCACACCATGCGATTATGTTAGGACAGCGCCTAGCCACAAGAAACCATACAGACATTTGCCAGCCAAAGAGAGGACTCACAAAAGTCAGAAATAGCGATTAAATGAATCACTAACCTTTGATCTTCATCTGGTGGCACTTCCAGGACTCCATGTTACACAATAAATGTTCGCTTTAATCAATAAAGTCCCTTTTTATGTCCAAAGATCTCAGTTTAAATGGGAGCGTTATGTTCAGTAACGCATTGTCTTAACCTCTCTAGGGCCGGCAGGACGAAATCGTCCCACCTACTCAACAGCCAGTTGAATCCTGTGGCGCGTTTTTCAAATACCTTAGAAATGCTATTACTTCAATTTCTCAAACATATGACTATTTTAAAGCATTTTAAAGACAAGACTCTCGTTAATCTAACCACACTGTCCGATTTCAAAAAGGCTTTACAACGAAAGCAAAACATTAGATTATGTCAGCAGAGTACCCAGCCAGAAATAATCAGACACCCATTTTTCAAGCTAGCATATAATGTCACATAAACCCAGAAGACAGCTAAATGCAGCACTAACCTTTGATGATCTTCATCAGATGACACCCCTAGGACATTATGTTATACAATACATGCATGTTTTGTTCAATCAAGTTCATATTTATATCAAAAACCAGCTTTTTACATTAGCATGTGACGTTCAGAACTAGCATACCCCCCGCAAACTTCCGGCGAATTTACTAACAATTTACTAAATTACTCACGATAAACGTTCACAAAAAACATAACAATTATTTTAAGAATTATAGATACAGAACTCCTCTATGCACTCGATATGTCCGATTTTAAAATAGCTTTTCGGTGAAAGCACATTTTGCAATATTCTAAGTGGATAGCCCGGCATCACAGGGCTAGCTATTTAGACACCCAGCAAGTTTAGCCTTCACCAAACTCCGATTTACTATTAGAAAAGTTTGATTACCTTTGATGTTCTTCGTCAGAATGCACTCCCAGGGCTTCTACTTCAATAACAAATGTTGGTTTGGTCCCAAATAATCCATAGTTATGTTCCAACAGCGGCATTTTGTTCGTGCGTTCAAGACACTATCCGAATGGTAAATAAGGGTCACGCGCATTGCGCATTTCGTGACAAATGATTTCTAAATATTTCATTACCGTACTTCGAAGCATGTTAACCGCTGTTTAAAATAAATTTTTATGCCATTTTTCTCGTAAAAAAGCGATAATATTCCGACGGGAATCTGCAATTAGGTAAACAGACGAAAGAAAATAAAGCATGGTGTCGACTCAGGCACGCGCCTAAGCCCTTTGTCCTCTGATCGGCCACTTGTCAAAGACGATAATGTGTTTCAGCCAGAGGCTGCCTCGATATCGTTCAGCTTTTTCCCGGGCTCTGAGAGCCTATGGGAGCCGTAGGAAGTGTCACCTTACAGCTAACATCCTGAGTCTTCAATAAACAGAGGCAAGAACAACAACACCTTGTCAGACAGGCCACTTCCTGCATGAAATCTTCTCAGGTTTTTGCCTGCCATATGAGTTCTGTTATACTCACAGACACCATTCAAACAGTTTTAGAAACTTTAGGGTGTTTTCTATCCAAAGCCAATAATTATATGCATATTCTAGTTACTGGGCAGGAGTAGTAACCAGATTAAATCGGGTACGTTTTTTATCCGGCCGTGTAAATACTGCCCCCTAGCCCTAACAGGTTAAATAACATCCAGTGAAATTGCAGAGAGCCAAATCAAATTACAGAAATACTCATCATAAACATTGATGAAAGATACAAGTGTTATACATAGGATTAAAGATAAACGTCTTCTTAACCTGTTGGGGATAGGGGGCAGTATTTGCACGGCCGGATAAAAAACGTACCCGATTTAATCTGGTTACTACTCCTGCCCAGTACCTAGAATATGCATATAATTATTGGCTTTGGATAGAAAACACCCTAAAGTTTCTAAAACAGCTTGAATGGTGTCTGTGAGTATAACAGAACTCATATGGCAGGCAAAAACCTGTGAAGATTTCATGCAGGAAGTGGCCTGTCTGACAAGGTGTTGTTGTTCTTGCCTCCATTTATTGAAGACTCAGGATCTTAGCTGTAATGTGTAAAAATGCTATTACTTCAATTTCTCAAACATATGACTATTTTACACCATTTTAAAGACAAGACTCTCGTTAATCTAACCACACTGTCCTATTTCAAAAAGGCTTTACAACGAAAGCAAAACATTAGATTATGTCAGCAGAGTACCCAGCCAGAAATCATCAGACACCCATTTTTCAAGCTAGCATATAATGTCACAAAAACCAAAACCACAGCTAAATGCAGCACTAATCTTTGATGATCTTCATCAGATGACACTCCTAGGACATTATGTTATACAATACATGCATGTTTTGTTCAATCAAGTTCATATTTATATCAAAAACCAGCTTTTTACATTAGCATGTGACTAGCATGTGACTAGCGTTCCCACCGAACACTTCCGGTGAATTTACAAAATTACTCACGATAAACGTTCACAAATAACATAATTATTTTAAGAATTATAGATACAGAACTCCTTTATGCAATCGCTATGTCCGATTTTAAAATAGCTTTTCGGTGAAAGCACATTTTGCAATATTCTGAGTAGATAGCCCGGCCATCACAGGCTAGCTATTTTAACACCCACCAAGTGTGGTACTCACCAAACTCAGAATTACTATTAGAAAAATTGGATTACCTTTGCTGTTCTTCGTCAGAATGCACTCCCAGGACTTCTACTTCAATAACAAATGTTGGTTTGGTTCCAAATAATCCATAGTTATATCCAAATAGCGCCGTTTTGTTCGTGCGTTCAAGACACTATCCGAAGGGTAAAGAAGGGTGACGCGCCCGACGCGTTTCGTGACAAAAAAATTCAAAATATTCCATTACCGTACTTCGAAGCATGTCAAACGCTGTTTAAAATCAATTTTTTGGCGATTTTTGTCGTAAAAAAGCGATAATATTCCGACCGGGAAACCCTGTTTTCGTTCAAAGACGAAAAAATAAAAACATGGTGTCGGCTCGTGCACGCGCCTCAGTCTCATTGTTCTCAGATCGACCACTATCCAAATGCGCTACTGTTTTTCAGCCATGGCCTGCAAAGTCACCATTCATCGTTCTGGCGCCTTCTGAGAGCCTATGGGAGCGTTAGAAAATGTCACGTTATGCCAGAGATCCCCTGTTTTGGTTAGAGATGATCAAGAAGGCCAAGAAATAGTCAGAGAGAGCGCTTCCTGTTTGGAATCTTCTCAGGTTTTGGCCTGCCAAATGAGTTCTGTTATACTCACAGACACCATTCAAACAGTTTTAGAAACTTTAGGGTGTTTTCTATCCAAATATACTAATTATATGCATATTCTAGTTACTGGGCAGGAATAGTAACCAGATTAAATCGGGTACGTTTTTTATCCGGCCGTGCAAATACTGCCCCCTATCCCCAACAGGTTAAACTGAGACTCTTTGTCCCTTGCAAACTCAACAAACATACGGTGAGAGGGTTTTTTGTGGTTCCTGAAGCACTGCCTATAAGCTTCAGGCACCAACTCATAAGCCCGCAACACGTTAAAACTAACTGTACTGTATCATAGTGTAAACTGTCTTCCAGGGAGAGAGCAGCTACTACTTCCTGGGTTTTCCCAGACAATTTACATTGCAACAAGAGCGGCCAAACCTCGAGTGGCCAATGCAGCGCAGCGGCCACACACTCAAACGCAGAGAAATAGGAATCCACTTCTGACTCCCGGAATGGAGGGACTAAAGCTATATTTTTACTCACATCGAAGTGGGCTTGATGATTAGCAGGTTGTGGAGTCGCACGGGAGCCAGCGTCTAGCTCCAGTTGTTGGATCCTCACCTCCTTGTCGATTTCCATTCTCCTTATTTCTAGATCAAACTTAATTTGTCTCTTTCTTTTTGCTCCATTCCTAAACGGGCCAGCCTCACCTTCAGCCTAGCGGTCCCGTCTGAATGACCCAAAGCAGAAGATAAAGGGTCATATCGGGGCAATGTAAAGGGGGTACGAGCAACCCCTTCCTCCGCCCTGTCCTCCGACTTGGCATCGGAAGGTCTACCCGTCTCCTCGCCTGAAGCCTCCCACTCCACATCTTTCAACGAGAAAATGTGTTTTCTCACTAAACCCTCCCTGACTAGCACCAAAAGCTCAGCCTTTAGGGCTTTCTCAGGGATGGGGAGTCCATAATTGTCAGCTATAGCGCAAAGGTCTACATTTCGCAACCTCACCAAACGATCAATAGAGGGCACTTCAAAAACCGTGGAGATGGCTGAGGCAGCCATCTTGTACACTGCAGCCTACTGAACACACGCAAACTAAACAAGTCATCCAAACTGACAACCTACCATCACACCTCAATCACTAACCACAGAGAGCTCAGAGCAGCAGGGTCCGGTGGGTTTAATGGAATCCCGGATGAGCCCCCATTATGTTACGTACGCCTCTAGGAAGAGGGAACGCAACACCCTGCTACAACTCAACTCCCCGTGGAGTGAAAGAGGTATGGGACTGTAGGTAAGTAGTGGGTAGGCAGGTAAGGTAGGAAAGGGGCCATTAACATTTACTTTCTTTGCTTTGGTTCCATCCAGCCCATTTTCCCCAAATCTACCGTGTGAAGGAATAGATTCCCAGTAAACGGTAAATTCTCTGCCTTTGTCATCCTTACTCGCACCTACAGTCCCATACCTCTTCCACTCCACGTAGAGTTGAGTTGTAGCAGGGTGTTGCGTTCCCTCTTCCTAGAGGCGTACGTAACACCTTCCAGCAAACATAAATGGACAAACAAACAAACATTTATTTCGCTTTCCAATATCCCATGCCATCCTAACATTGTTTTACTTCGCCAGTTAGACAGCAGTGCTGACTGTCGCTGTCAGAGCCCAGCTCTAACAGGTGGGATTGACAAACGCACATAATCTGAAAGCTAAGAGCCTGATTCATACAGCCAACCATATCATTGACTTCTCAGCCAAAATGTGCCCACTGCATCAATCTGCACTGCAATATCATCAACTGCAAATAGACTCCTCTAGTACCCACTCCTATAGACCTATTTCCATATGCATTTTCACTTGCTCATTCAAATCAGCCAGTATTGTATTTCATAATTTTGCAGGGCCCTTGAGAAGCAGGTGATAGAGCTGAGTGCATATACTCAGCTAAATTATTGATCACAACTTCAGTTACACTTTTACCCTGAGGGTATGTTGGTCATGACCATGACAGAAGCCATATTCTATATGGTGTGAGTTGAAAATCTGCCGTTTGTAAAGGCTATTAAATCTAATTAATCTGGAAGCAGTTTGGGAAAGAAGAGAGCTAGTGGAGTTGTGGAATTAAATGTCAACTGCAGTCCAACAAAATTGGGTGAAATCGTCATAAATGTGCTAATTTCGCCTGGAGAGGTGTCTGCACCCATGGAAATGGAAGGATTCAAGTGTGTTGGGGCTGTCTGAAAGAACGAGGCAAATAAAGAAAGCAGCAAAACGGGGTGAAAAAAGAGGAGATAAAATAACTGGGCCTGTATTGTGTGTCCACACCATCTCCAATTGAAATTCATCATCTCATTTCTGTTTAATTATTGTAGAATGACCTCTGGAACCCTATTCTGTCTGCACCTCCCAGTACCAGGGTCCACGGGCTACAGACAGTGGGGTGAGAGAGAGAGAGAGAGGGGGGAGGACGGGTGGACAGAGAGAGGGGGATGCAGGGGGGACAGAGAGAGAGAGAGGCGGGGACAGAGAGAGAGGTGCGGGGTGGACAGAGATAGGTGCGGGGTGGACAGAGATAGGTGCGGGGTGGACAGAGATAGGTGCGGGGTGGACAGAGATAGGTGCGGGGTGGACGGAGAGAGAGAGGTGCGGGGTGGGGGGACAGAGAGAGGCGGGGGGGACACAGAGAGAGGCAGAGGGGGGGCAGAGAGAGAGGCAGAGGGGGGGCAGAGAGAGAGAGGGAGATAGTGGAAAGGATTAGAGAGGAGAACGTAGAAGGGGAAAAGGAAAGGAGAAAAAGACATTGAGAAAAACCGACCCTAAGATCACAACCACTCAGAGCTTTATTACCAGATCTTTAGCTATGTCTCTGAGCAGTGTGCACTCCACACAAGAACGCAGGGGGACAATTATCAGTGTGACACAAGATATACAGTTGAAGTCGGAAGTTTACATACACTTTGTTTGGAGTCATTAAAACTCGTTTTTCAACCACTCTACAAATGTCTTGTTAACAATCTACTATAGATCGTTTGTTAATTAGCTACTTTGTGCATGACACAGGTAATTCTTGCAACAATTGTTTACAGTCAGATTATTTCACTTATAATTCAATGTATCAGAGTGCTAGTGGGTCAGAAGTTTACATACACTAAGTTGATCTTGCCTTTAAACAGCTTGGAAAATTCCAAAAAATGATGTCATGGATTTAGAAGCTTCTGATAGGCTAATTGACATAATTTCAGTCAATTGGAGGTGTACCTGTGGATGTATTTCAAGGCCTACTTTCAAACTCAGTGCCTCTTTGCTTGACATCATGGGAAAATCAAAAGAAATCAGCCAAGACCTCAAAAAGAAAATTGTAGACCTCAACAAGTCTGGTTCATCCTTGGGAGCAATTTCGAAACGCCTGAAGGTACCACGTTCATCTGTACAAACAATAGTACGCACGTATAAACACCATGGGACTACGCAGCCGTCATACCACTCAGGTAGGAGACGCGTTCTGTCTCCTAGAGATGAACGTACTTTGGCGCGAAAAGTGCAAATCAATCCCAGAACAACAGCAAAGGACCTTGTGAAGATGCTGGAGGAAACAGGTACAAATGTATCTATAGCCACAGTAAAACGAGTCCTATATCGATATAACATGAAAGGCCGCTCAGCAAGGAAGAAGCCAGTGCTCCAAAACTGCCATAAAAAAGCCAGACTACTTTTGGAGAAAAGTCCTCTGGTCTGATGAAACAAAAATAGAACTGTTTGGCCATAATGATCATTGTTATATTTGGAGGAAAAAGGGGGATGCTTGCAAGCCGAAGAACACCATCCCAACCGTGAAGCACGGGGGTGGCAGCATCATGTTGTGGGGGTGCTTTGCTGCAGGAGGGACTGGTGCACTTCACAAAATAGATGGCATCGGGAGGCAGGAAAATTATGTGGATATATTGAAGCAACATCTCAAGACATCAGTCAGGAAGTTAAACCTTGGTCTCAAATGGTTCTTCCAAATGGACAATGACCTCAAGTATACTTCCAAAGTTGTGGCAAAATGGCTTAAGGACAACAAAGTCAATGTATTGGAGTGGCCATCACAAGCCCTGAGCTCAATCCTATAGAATATTTGTGGGCAGAACTGAAAAAGCGTATGCAAGCAAGGAGGCCTACAAACCTAACTCAGTTACACCTGCTCTGTCAGGAGGAATGGGACAAAATCCACCCAATTTATTGTGGGAAGCTTGTGGAAGGCTACCCGAAACGTTTGACCCAAGTTAAATAATTTAAAGGCAATGCTACCAAATACTAATTGAGTGTATGTAAACTTCTGACCCACTGGGAATGTGATGAAAGAACTTAAAGCTAGAATAAATCCCACTCTACTAGTATTCTGACATTTCACATTCTTAAAGTAAAGTGGTGATCCTAATTGACCTAAGACAGGGAATTTTTACTAGGATTGAATGTCAGGAATTGTGAAGAACTGAGTTTAAATGTATTTGGCTAAGGTGTATGTAAAGTTCTGACTTCAACTGTAAGCTACAAGTGTGTTGTTTGGCCTATGTAATGATTATGCCTCTTACAAATGAGCAAAGACAAGACAATGAGAGTGTCAAGACGATAGAGATGGATAGAGACTAGTAGGAGGCAGATCTATCAACAGGTGAGATGTGGAAATAAACAATGGTCATTACTATGACATCAGCAGCTCTTGTTGCTATGCATGTTGCTAGCGAATGACCAGTCCCTTTCATTACATGAAGAACCTCTTGACATCATGAGTGCGAAACCACCACAAACCTCATGACATTCTCCAGAAAGACCGAAAGTTCTAACTAATGGGCAGACTTTTGAGCTTCTAGTATACTGCTGGGACAGAGTATAGTTGTACATGCATGCAGTGGCCTATATAAACTCCCAGAGTGATGAAGCCAACACAGGGTGATGGATGGGGGATTGGTCGAGCATAGCCACACAGAGATTATATATTGATTAGTTATCAGGATCCCAGGGTTGAGGCAGTGAACGGGTCTCTAAAAGAGGACCTCCATGTAGGTGTCATGGATGTGTGGTGTGGATGGATGAGGTCCCCCATCTCTTCGTCAATATTATGGGTTCATTCACACCACTGGGCCCAAGAGGACAGAGGATAGGTTAACTACAAGGCCTTTGTTTGTCTTCATCTTTCAGGTTTTACTTAATGCTTACGTACAGTACCAGTCACAAGTTTGGACACACCTACTCATTCAAGGGTTTTTCTTTATTTATACTATTTTCTACATTGTAGAATAATAGCGACGACATAAACTATTAAATAAAACATATGGAATCATGTAGTAACCAAAATATATTTTTTATTTGTCACGTGTATTCCCCCTCTCCGGTGCTCGACATCGCCAGATTATTACGCACACCTGCCACCATCGTTACACGTACCTGTGCCTCACGAGATTCACCTGGACTCCGTCACCTTCCTGAATACCTCCGCTATATCTGTCATTCCCCTTGGTTCTTTCCTCTGACGTTATTTACTCTATTTCATGTCTGTACGCTTTCCATGTTTCTTGTTTTGTACCATGTTCGTTTATTTTTTTATTTATTATTCACTACCTGTACTTGTTGCCCAACTCCCAGCATACACGTTTTAGAATAAACACCTCACCAAAGGGAAGCAAAAGGATCTTTTATTTTTTTTGTCATGTCGTGTCCAGGTGTGGTTGCCGAAGCAACCGGGGATGTCTCAGCTGGCTCATCAGGCTTCCATGCCTCAGCTGGCTTGACAGGTTCTCAAGCCTCGTTTGGCTTGGCAGGCTCCCCATGCCTCACCCGGCACGTCAGAATCCCGCGCCTCAGCCAGCTCATCGGAATCCCGCCCCTCAGCCGGCTGGAGCCGCGTGTCAGGGAGGGGTTACCGTCATGTGTACTCCCGCTCCCCCTCTCCGGCGCTCGACATCTCCAGATTATTACGCACACCTGCGTCTCATGAGATTCACCTGGACTTCCTTATTACCTCTCCTACATCTGTCACTCCCCTTGGTTCTTTCCTAAGGCGTTATTGACTCTGTTTCATGTCTGTATGCTTTTCGTATTTCTGAATTAGTTACATGTTCATTTTATTTATTAAATTATTCACTCCCTGTACTTGCTTCCCGACTCCCAGCGTACACGCTATAGTATTTGAGATTCTTCAAAGTAGCCAACCTTTGATTTGATGACAGCTTTGCACACTCTTGGCATTCTATCAACCAGCTTCATGAGGTTGTCACCTGGAATGCATTTCAATTAACAGCTATGCCTTGTTGAAGTTAATTTGTGGAATTTCTTTCCTTCTTAATGTGTTTGAGCCAATCGGTTGTGTTGTGAAAAGGTAGGGGTGGTATACAGAAGATAGCCCTATTTGGTAAAAGACCAAGTCCATATTATGGCAAGAACAGCTCAAATAAGCAAAGAGAAATGACAGTCCATCATTACTTTAAGACATGAAGGTCAGACAATTCTGAAAATTTCAAGAACTTTAGAAAGTGCAGTCGCAAAAACCATCAAGCGCTATGATGAAACTGGCTCTCATGAGGACCACCACAGGAAAGAAAGACCCAGAGTTCCTTCTGCTGCAGAGGATATGTTCATTAGAGTTACCAGCCTCAGAAATTGCATCCCAAATAAATGCTTCACAGAGTTCAAGTAACAGACACATCTCAACATCAACTGTTCAGAGAAGACTGCGTGAATCAGGCCTTCATGGTCAAATTGCTGCAAAGAAACCAGTACTAAAGGACACCAATAATAAAAAGAGACTTGCTTAGGCCAAGAAACACGATCACTGGACATTATACCAGTGGAAATCTGTCCTTTTGGTCTGATGAGTCCAAATTCAAGATATTTGGTTCCAACCGCCGTGGCTTTGGGAGACGTAGAGTAAGTGAACGGATGATCTCTGCATGTGTGGTTCCCTCCATGAAGCATGGAGGAGGAGGTGTGGGGTGGTGTAGGGGTGCTTTGCTGGTGACACTGTCGTTGATTGATTTATTTAGAATTCAACGCACACTAAACCAGCATGGTTACCACAGCATTCTCCATCCCATCTGGTTTGCGCTTAGTGGGACTATCATTTGCTTTTCAACAGGAAAATGATCCAACACACCTCCAGGCTGTGCAAGGGCTATTTGTCCAAGAAGCAGAATGATGGAGTGCTGCATCTGATGACCTGACCTCCACAATCACCCAACCTCAACCCAATTGAGATGGTTTGGGATGAGAGCTAAGGAAAAGCAGCCAATAAGTGCTCAGCAAGACCTTTGGAAAAGCATTCCTCATGAAGCTGTTTGAGAGAATTCCAGGAGTGTGCAAAGCTGTCATCAAGGCAAAGGGTGGCTACTTTGAAGAATCAAAAATATTTTTGGGTTACTACATGATTTCATATGTGTTATGTCATAGTTTTGATGTCTTTACTATTATTCTACAATGTAGAAAATAGTATAAAAAAAATATATACAAAAAAAACCCTTGAATGAGTAGGTGTGTCCAAACTTTTGACTGGTACTGTATGTCACGATGAGATTCATTGTATATATTCCACGCTGGATTTGTCATGATTCGAGATGAGGTGAATTGGAAAGACGTGAAATGGACAAGCCAAATTCACTGAAAGATGTAAGCTAGTTTCTTACAGTATACCCTCCAACTTCTGTTTATCTGCATTTTCATGAAGCTTTGATGACCCTGTGGTGCCAAAGCCATGTATGGAGTTGACGTAATAAATCTCTGACATAGGAATGCCAAAATAGTTATGAGACTCAATGCATGGATAATGGTTTACGGCCATTCTGACATTGCTCAGAAAGACTGATGATACTGTTGTCAATTACTCTTCTTAATGAATTGATTTTTATCTTCCCAGTCCAGTTAGTTGCGGTCCACTCTTTTGTTTCCTCCCAATTCAATTACATGAAACGTTGATAATAACCTTTGTGGGATGCCTCTGCACTCTCTGAATTCATAACTTTATGACTGACCTGTTTCGATCATCCTTGAGGCATATAAAGATTGATCCGTTTCATTAAGTGCAGACTGAAGAGGCTCACTTGGAGCTAGCTCTGTGGTCTATATACCATGCAAAACTGGAACCAATGTTTGGACCACACAAGTAATATTTCTCTGCCTGTGTTTCAATTTGACACTTTGTGTCTCACCAGACATGGTTATAAAGTATCTGCTTAGAATTTGCTGGAACAGTTTTGTTTTTCTGTTAACTTCATGCTTTGATCTCGAGCATTAACTGATCCAGTCAGTCTCCCTTTAGAACAATGGCATAATGAAAAAGTCTTACATGTATTCTATCATTACCAAATTACTTATCCCAGATATTAATGAGTGATGAACATTTGCATTACCCCCTGGTGAGAACATCCCATTTTAACACCATCTGGTATGTGTTCTAGTCCCTGTGGTGCTTTGAAGAGGTGCTTTTTCAAAGGCATTCAAACCTAATGCTAAATAGCTGTCACTCCTAACATATGCACGCGGTGTGAATACAAATTTACACTGCAGAGGAAATTCACAAAGAGCACTTCTGTCTAATATAACCAAACTTGTAATTCAGTGAGTCTGTCCCCTGGGTTAAGGGATGGGCAAATGGAGAAGAGGACAGTGTACTGTGGCTACCAACATTATCCGGGATTTCCATCTCCGCCGTCCGTACCGGTCACTCCGCGCCCTCGGAGCGAGGAGTAGTGTCATGCCTGCTCAATTTTCTGTAGACACTATTAGATATTGTTGTCCACGTCGGCACCAACGATGTTCGGATGAAAGTCAGAGGTCACCAAGCGCAACATAGCTTCAGCGTGTAAATCAGCTAGAAAGATGGCATCGAGTAATTGTCTCTGGCCCTCTCCCAATTAGGGGGAGTGATGAGCTCTACAGCAGTCTCACAACTCAATCGCTGGTTAAACTGTTTTCTGTCCATCCCAAAAAATAGAATTTGTAGATATTTGGCCCTCTTTCTGGGACTCAGCCACAAATAGGACCAAGCCTGGCCTGCTGAGGAATGACGGACTCCATCCTAGCTGGAGGGGTGCTCTCATCTTATCTATGAACATAGAAAGGGCTCTACCTCCTCTAGCGCCACAATGAGATAGGGTGCAGGCCAGGCAGCAGGCTGTTAGCCAGCCTGCCAACTTAGTGGAGTCTGACGAGCACAGTCAGTGTAGTCAGCTCAGCTATCCCTATTGAGACTGTGTCAGTGCCTCGATCTACTGTAGGTTAAGCAAAACAAAACATGGCTGTGTTCGCCTTAGCAATCTCACTGGAATAAAGACCTCCATTCCTGTTATTATTGAAAGAGATTGTGATATCTCAAAATAGGGTTACTTAACCTGTTTAGGATAGGGGGCAGTATTTTCACTGCCGGATAAAAAACGTACCCGATTTAATCTGGTTATTACTCCTGCCCAGAAACTAGAATATGCATATAATTATTTTATTTGGATAGAAAACACCCTAAAGTTTCTAAAACTGTTTGAATGGTGTCTGTGAGTATAACAGAACTCATATGGCAGGCCAAAACCTGAGATTCTATATGGGAAGTGCCCTGTCTGACCATTTCTTGGCCTTCTGTAGCCTCTTTATCGAAAATACAGGATCTCTGCTGTAACGTGAAATTTTCTAAGGCTCCCATAGGCTCTCAGAAGGCGCCAGAATGTGGAATGATAACAATGCAGTCCCTGTCACGATATGCGCCGGCGCGTCACCCTTCGGATAGTGTCTTGAACGCAAGAACAAAACGCAGCTATTTGGATATAACTATGATTATTTGGAACCAAAACAACATTGGGTGTTGTAGTAGAAGTCCTGGGAGTGCATTCTGACGAAGAACAGCAAAGGTAATCCAATTTTTCTTATATTAAATCTGAGTTTGGTAAGTGCCAAACTTGGTGGGTGTCAAAATAGCTAGCCATGATGGCCGGGCTATCTACTCAGAATATTGCAAAATGTGCTTTCACCGAAAAGCTATTTTAAAATCGGACACTGCGATTGCATAAAGGAGTTCTGTATCTATAATTCTTAAAATAATTGTTATGTTTTTTGTGAACGTTTATCGTGAGTAATTTAGTAAATTCACCGGAAGTTTTCGGTTGGTATGCTAGTTCTGAACAAAACATGCTCATGTAAAAAGCTGTTTTTGATATAAATATGAACTTGATTGAACAAAACATGCATGTATTGTATAACATAATGTCCTAGGAGTGTCATCTGATGAAGATCATCAAAGGTTAGTGCTGCATTTAGCTATGGTTTTGGTTTTTGTGACATATGCTAGCTTGAAAAATGGGTGTGTGATTATTTCTGTCTGGGTACTCTCCTGACATAATCTAATGTTTTGCTTTCGTTGTAAAGCCTTTTTGAAATCGGACAATGTGGTTAGATAAAGGAGAGTCTTGTCTTTAAAATGGTGTAAAATAGTCATATGTTTGAAAAATTGAAGTTATTGCATTTTTGAGGTATTTGTAATTCGCGCCACACTATACCATTGGATATTGGTGAGGCGTTCCGCTAGCGGAACATCTAGATGTAAGAGTTAATGTTAGATCCCTTACTTCCAAGGCAGTCATAGTCAATGAACTAATCACTGATCATAATCTTGATGTGATTGGCCTGACTGAAACATGGCTCAAATCTGATGAATTTACTTTGTTAAATGAGGCCTCTCTTCCTGGTTACACTAGTGACAATGTCACCCATGCATCTGGCAAAGGCGGAGGTGTTGCTAACATTTATGACAGCAAATTTCAATGTACAAAAAAAATTACTGCGTTTTAGTCTTTTGAGCTTCTAGTCATGAAATCTATGCAGCCTACTCAATCACTTTGTATAGCTACTGTTTACAGGTCTCCTGGGCTGCATACAGCATTCCTCACTGAGTTCCCTGAATTCCTATCGGACCTTGTAGTCATGGCAGATAATATTCACATTTTTGGTGACTTTAATATTCACATGGACAAGTCCACAGACCCACTCCAAGTGGGTTTTGTCCAATATACAGTACCAGTCAAAAGTTTGGACCCCTACTCATTCAAGGGTTTTTCTACTTTCTACATTGTAGAATAATAGTGAAGACATGAAATCAAATGTATTGATATAGCCCTTCTTACATCAGCTGATATCTCAAAGTGCAGTACAGAAACCCAGCCTAAAACCCCAAACAGCAAGCAATGCAGGTGTAGAAGCATGGAATCATGTCATAGCCCAAAAAGATCATATTTTATATTTGAGATTCTTCCAAGAAGCAACCCTTTTCCTTGATGACAGCGTTACACAATCTTGGCATTCTCTCAACCAGCTTCATGAGGAATGCTATTCCAACATATGCTGAGCACTTGTTGGCTGCTTTTCCTGGTTTGCGGTCCAACTCATCCCAAAATCATCTCAATTGGGTTGAAGTCGGGTGATTGTGGAGGCCAGGTCATCTGATGTAGCACTCCATCACTATCCCTCTTGGTCAAATAGCTCTTACACAGCTTGGAGGTGTGTTTTGGGTCTTTTAACAAGGCTAATCTGAAAACAAGTCTCCCTAAATTTTATCAGCATATCAAATGCGCGACCTGGGCTGGCAAAATTCTGCATCATTGTTACTCTAACTTTCGTGATGCATACAAAGCCCTCCCTCTCCCTCCTTTTGGCAAATCTGACCAGGACTCCATTTTGTTGCTCCCAGCCTGTAGACAGAAACTTAAACAGGAAACGCCCGTGCTCAGGTCTGTTCAACGCTAGGCCGACCAATCTGATTCCACGCTTCAAGATTGCTTTGATCACGTGGACTGGGATATGTTCAGGATAGCGTCGAACAACAACATTGATGTATACGCTGATTCGGTGAGCGAGTTTATTAGCAAGTGCATCGGTGATGTTGTACCCACGGCGACTATTAAAACCTTCCCCAAACAGAAACAGTGGATTGATGGCAGCATTCACGCAAAACTGAAAGCACAAACCACTGCTTTTAATCAGGGCAATGCGACCGGAAACATGACCAAATACAAACAGTGTAGCTATTCCCTCTGCAAGGCAATCAAACAAGCTAAGCGTCAATATAGAGACAAAGTAGAATGGCAATTCAACAACTCAGACACGAGAGATATGTGGCAGGGTCTACAGTCAATCATGGACCTCAAAAAGAAAACCATCCCCGTCGTGGACGCCGATGTCTTGCTCCCAGACAAACTAAACAACTTCTTTGCTCGCTTTGAGGACAATACAGTGCCACCGACACGGCCCACTACCAAAACCTGTGGGCTCTCCTTCACCGCAGCCAACGTGTGTAAAACATTTAAACGTGTTAACCCTCGCAAGGCTGCCGGCCCAGATGGCATCCCTAGCCGCATCCTCAGAGCATGCGCAGACCAGCTGCCTGCTGTGTTTACGGACATATTCAATCAATCCCTATCTCAGTCTGCTGTTCCCACATGCTTCAAGAGGGCCACCATTGTTCCTGTTTCCAAGAAAGCTAAGGTAACTGAGCTAAATGACTATCGCCCCCGTAGCACTCACTTCCGTCATCATGAAGTGCTTTGAGAAACTAGTCAAGGATCATATCACCTCCACCCTACCTGACACCCTAGACCCACTCCAATTTGCTTACGCCCCAATAGGTCCACAGTCGACGCAATCACAATCACACTGCCCTAACACATCTGGACAAGAGGAATACCTAATGTAAGAATGCTGTTCATCAACTACAGCTCAGCATTTAACACCATAGTACCCATCAAACTCGTCCTTAAGCTCGAGACCCTGGGTCTCGACGCCGCCCTGTGCAACTGGGTCCTGGACTTTCTGACGGGATGCCCCCAGGTGGTGAGGGTAGGAAACATCTCCACCCAGCTGATCCTCAACACTGGGGCCCCACAAGGGTGCGTTCTCAGCCATCTCCTGTACTCCGTGTTCACCCATGACTGCGTGACCATGCACACCTTCAACTCAATCATCAAGTTTGCAGATGACACTACAGTGGTAGGCTTGATTACCAACAACGACGAGATGGCCTCTACAGGGAGGAGGTGAGGGCCCTCGGAGTGTGGCGTCAGGAAAATAACCTCACACAATGTCAACAAAACAAAGGAGACGATCGTGGACTTCAGGAAACAGCAGAGGAAGCACCCCCCATCCACATCGACGGGACAGTAGTGGAGAAGGTGGAAAGTTTAACTTCCTCGGTGTACACATCACAGAAAAACTGAAATGGTCCACCCACACAGACAGCGTGGTGAAGAAGGCGCAACAGCGCCTCTTCAACCTCAGGAGGCTGAAGAAATTTTGCTTGTCACCAAAAATACTCAAACCTTTACAGATGCACAATCAAGAGCATCCTGTCGGGGTGTATCACCACCTGGTACGGCAACTGCTCCGCCCACAACCGTAAGGCTCTCCAGAGGGTAGTGAGGTCTGCACAACGCATCACCGGGGGCAAACTACCTGCCCTCCAGGACACCACCCAATGTAACAGGAAGGCCAAAAAGATCATCAAGGACAACAACCAACCGAGCCACTGCCTGTTCACCCTGCTATCATCCAGAAGGAGAGGTCAGTACAGGTGCATCAAAGCTGCGACCGAGAGACTGAAAAACATCTCAAGGCCATCAGACTGTTAAACAGCCATCACTAACATTGAGTGGCTGCTGCCAACATACTGACTCAAATCTCTAGCCACTTTAATAATTAAAAATTAGATGTAATAAATGTATCACTAGTCACTTTAAACAATGCCACTTTATATAATGTTTACACACCCTACATTACTCATCTCATATGTATATACTGTACTCTATACCGTCTACCGCATCTTGCCTATGCCGTTCGGCCATCGCTCATCCATATATTTATATGTACATATTCTTATTCATTCCTTTGCACTTGTGTGTAAAAGGTAGTTGTTGTGAAATTATTAGATGACTTGTTAGATATTACTGCATGGTCGGAACTAGAAGCATTTCGCAACACTCGCATTAACATCTGCTAGCCATGTGTATTTGACCAATAAAATTTGATTCGATTTTTCTTTATGTAGTGGTGTCTATCTTGTCATGATGTATGTTTTGCCCTACAGTGTGTGTGTATATATATATATATATATATATATATATATATATATATATATATATATATACTGCTCAAGAAAATAAAGGGAACACTTAAACAACACAATGTAACTCCAAGTCAATCACACTTCTGTGAAATGAAACTGTCCACTTAGGAAGCAACACTGATTGACAATAAATTTCACATGCTGTTGTGCAAATGGAATAGACAACAGGTGGAAATTATAGGCAATCAGCAAGACACCCCCAATAAAGGAGTGGTTCTGCAGGTGGGGACCACAGACCACTTCTCAGTTCCTATGCTTCCTGGCTGATGTTTTGGTCACTTTTGAATGCTGGCGGTGCTTTCACTCTAGTGGTAGCATGAGACGGAGTCTACAACCCACACAAGTGGCTCAGGTAGTGCAGCTCATCTAGGATGGCACATCAATGCGAGCTGTGGCAAGAAGGTTTGCTGTGTCTGTCAGCGTAGTGTCCAGAGCATGGAGGCGCTACCAGGAGACAGGCCAGTACATCAGGAGACGTGGAGGAGGCCGTAGGAGGGCAACAACCCAGCAGCAGGACCACTACCTCCGCCTTTGTGCAAGGAGGAGCAGGAGGAGCACTGCCAGAGCCCTGAAAAATTACCTCCAGCAGGCCACAAATGTTTATGTGTCTGCTCAAACGGTCAGAAACAGACTCCATGAGGGTGGTATGAGGGCCCGACGTCCACAGGTGGGGGTTGTGCTTACAGCCCAACACCGTGCAGGACGTTTGGCATTTGCCAGAGAACACCAAGATTGGCAAATTCGCCACTGGCGCCCTGTGCTCTTCACAGATGAAAGCAGGTTCACACTGAGCACGTGACAGACGTGACAGAGTCTGGAGACGCCGTGGAGAACGTTCTGCTTCCTGCAACATCCTCCAGCATGACCGGTTTGGCGGTGGGTCAGTCATGGTGTGGGGTGGCATTTCTTTGGGGGGCCGCACAGCCCTCCATGTGCTCGCCAGAGGTAACCTGACTGCCATTAGGTACCGAGATGAGATCCTCAGACCCCTTGTGAGACCATATGCTGGTGCGGTTTGCTGTCCAGGAGTTGGCAGATGCTTTAGTCCAGGTCTGGGAGGAGATCCCTCCGGAGACCATCCGCCACCTCATCAGGAGCATGCCCAGGCGTTGTAGGGAGGTCATACAGGCACGTGGAGGCCACACACACTACTGAGCCTCATTTTGACTTGTTTTAAGGACATTACATTAAAGTTGGATCAGCCTGTAGTGTGGTTTTCCACTTTAATTTTGAGTGTGACTCCAAATCCAGACCTCCATGGGTTGATAAATTGGATTTCCATTGATTATTTTTGTGTGATTTTGTTGTCAGCACATTCAACTATGTAAAGAAAAAAGTATTTAATAAGATTATTTCATTCATTCAGATCTAGGATGTGTTGTTTAAGTGTTCCCTTTATTTTTTTGAGCAGTATATATATATACACAGTGAGGGAAAAAAGTATTTGATCCCCTGCTGATTTTGTACGTTTGCCCATTGACAGAGAAATGATCAGTCTATAATTTTAATGGTAGGTTTATTTGAACAGTGAGAGACAGAATAACAAAAAAATCCAGAAAAACACGTCAAAAATGTTAGAAAAGGATTTGCATTTTAATGAGGGAAATAAGTATTGTTGTCCTTAAGCCATTTTGCCACAACTTTGGAAGTTTGCTTGTGGTCATTGTCCATTTGGAAGACCCATTTGCGACCAAGCTTTAACTTCCTGACTGATGTCTTGAGATGTTGCTTCAACATATCCACATAATTTTCCATCCTCATGATGCCATCTATTTTGTGAATTGCACCAGTCCCTCCCCATGCTTCACGGTTGGGATGGTGTTCTTTGGCTTGCAAGCATCCCCCTTTTTCCTCCAAACATAACGATGGTCATTATGGCCAAACAGTTCTATTTTTGTTTCATCAAAGGACATGTTGTTTTGGGATTGATTTGCACTTTTCGCACCAAAGTACGTTCATCTCTAGGAGACAGAACGCGTATCCTTCCTGAGCGGTATGACGGCTGCGTGGTCCCATGGTGTTTATACTTGCGTACTATTGTTTGTACAGATGAACGTGGTGCCTACAGGCACTTGGAAATTGCTCCCAAGGATGAACCAGACTTTTGGAGGTCTCCATTTTTTGTGGAGTTCTTGGCTGATTTCCCCATGATGTCAAGCAAAGAGGCACTGAGTTTGAAGGTAGGCCTTGAAATATATCCACATGTACACCTCCAATTGACTCAAATTATGTCAATTAGCCTATCAGAAGCTTCTATAGTCATAATTTTCTGCATTTTTCCAAGCTGTTTAAAGGCACAGACAACTAGTGTATGTAAACGTCTGACCCACTGGAATTGTGATACAGTGAATTGTAAGTGAAATAATCTGTCTGTAAACAATTGTTGGAAAAACTACTTGTGTCATGCACAAAGTAGATGTCCTAACCGACTAGCCAAAACTATAGTTTAACAAGAAATTTATGGAGTGGTTGAAAAACAAGTTTTAATGACTCCAACCTAAGTGTATGTAAACTTCCGACTTCAACTGTGTGTGTGTGTGTGTGTGTGTGTGTGTGTGTGTGTGTGTGTGTGTGTGTGTGTGTGTATATATATATATATATATATATATTATCCCTGCCCCTGTCCCCGCAGGAGGCCTTTTGCCGTTTGGTAGGCCGTCATTGTAATATAAGAATTTGTTCATAACTGACTTGCCGAGTTAAATAAGGGTTAAATAAATAAATAATATAATGTCTGCAGTCCATGTGTGACATCATCCATATAACCCACAGTCTTTAACCCAAATCACCAAACTATAAATCTTGCTCCGGAAATCCATTTTAATCAAAGGAGTATATTTAATCACCATTAGCCTGGCTTGTTTGATGACTATATCGGAACAGTAATGAATTTTGCTGCAACGACAGACTGCAAAGACTTATCCTCACTGCTTTGTCATTAGTATAAACTCCTAGAAGAATCCAGGAATTTGGAGCGACTTAAATCATAATGGAATCCATATTATATATATGTTTAATAAATGTTCCTTTATCTAATGATGGGAAAATTTGAGTTTTAGACACAATGCATTTTCGCAAAATAAATATCACTGCTTTCATAACTCTGTTGTCCTGATTAGGCCTCCCCAGTTGTGAACTTTAAGTAGACAATTAGGAGTCTAAGAGCTGCTATGGTATATCTATAACCAAGTTTGAAAGTTTCTGATGTCTGACTGGGTTTCGTAACTCACTTATGATGACATATCAGCTCATCAAAAGGCCTGAGATGGTTGAACCAACAACTTCGTCATATTATAGGATATCTGTTGTCATAACTTAAATGAGTTCTTGTTCATTTCTGTCAGGCTATTTTCCAACCACCCTTAGGTTTTGTTATGACAGCTTCGATAAGTGCAATCTCTGTGGGACGAAGGCTCTGTAGACTGAAAATGCCCTATTTTCTTATCGTCATTCAACAGGGGTACATGAAGGAAATTTACATTATAGTGCGTAGGTGGGTTTCTTTTTACACCTGACCTACTGTCTTGACATGAATTAAAGGAGGTGATTTGTACACAATGTGGTTTCCAGAGTAGAAATGAGCCGTGATGGAGGGGACCAGGCTGAGCGTGACATCTGTAATTGGGACTAGCTGTCATCGTCACGGTGATTTACGATATAATTAGTGGACAATTAGGCGACAGATTAGTGTGGTCTCGTTTATCTGGCTCCAAGTTTTTGTTGGAAAGTTTTGCTTACCTATTTATTCACAGCCATGACTGACAGGCAGACGGTGACAGGATTTCATATTTGTCTCATTCTGGTGGATATTGGAGCAACATGGTGTGAAATTCCTTATGTGTGACAGTAAACAAGGATAATGTCTGTACTGTGCTCCCAAGTGAATACAAGTTTGTGTTAAGACTAGCCTAAAACTTTAGGCTATAACTAGCCCATAACCTTTGTTTGTTTTGTCTGTGTGCCGCTATAAATAATTCTGCACATTTTGTTCTCATTCTCACCAGAGACAAGGCTATGGTAGAATTTATCCTAATTTGTAAGGAGATCAAATATTAATTTCATAGTGAATTTTTTTTAATTTTTATTAGTTTCCAGTAAGTCCCTCAGTGGTCATTCAGTGCATACATTGATTAATCTTGCTTGAGACCTTGCTAAGGTATTCAACTCAGGACTGCAATCCCATTATCCCATCTGTTAGAACCGAAAACAACTTCTAGACATCAGGACTGCGATTACTCAGAATCCTTTTTCTTCTTCCATGACTCTGACGAGCCTGAGGCGGAGGATATACGGCTCCCGACCCTAGTGATCTGCGTGAAGAGGAGGCAGAGAAAGAGAGGCCGGAGGGCGGGCTGCCTTCTGAGGAGTAGGAGGCGATCGAATAAACCCCCACTCCCCGCAAACATGCAATCTTTGGACAATAAAATGGCAGAGTGATTGGGAAGATACCAACGGGACATTAAAAACTAACATCTAATCCTTCACGGAGTTGTGGCTGAACGACGATAATATCACCATACAGCTGGCTGGTTTTAAGATGTACAGGCAGGATAGAACAGCGGAGTCTGGTAAGACAAGGGGCGGCGGTCTATGTATTTTTGTAAACAACAGCTGGTGCATGATATCTAAGGAAGTCTCGAGTCATTGCTCACCTGAGGTAGAGTTTCTCATGATAAGCTGCTATCAAGGCACAAGGCGAGACCCAGATGCAGACACCGGAGGCAGATGGTTGGAGTCTTATAATGTTTAATAATCCAAAAGGGTAGGCAAGAGAATGGCCGTGGATAGGCAAAAGGACAAAACCAGATCAGTCCAGGAGGTACAGAGTGGCAGACAGGCTCGTGGTAAAGGCAGGCAGAATGGTCAGGCAGGCGGGTACAGAGTCCAGAAACAGGCAAGGGTCAAAACCAGGAGGACTAGAAAAAGGAGAATAGCAAAAAAAACAAGCTGGTTGACTTGGCTAAACATACAAGACGAACTGGCACAGAGAGACAGGAAACACAGGGATAAATACACTGGGGAAAATAAGCGACACCTGGAGGGGGTGGAGACGAGCACAGGAACAGGTGAAACAGATCAGGGCGTGACAGCTGCAGACCACATTACCTACCGAGAGAGTTTTCATCTATATTCTTTGTAGCTGTTTACATACCACCACAGAGGCTGGCACCAAGACAGCATTGAATGAGCTGTATTCCGCCCACACAGAGGCGGTGCTCCTATTAGCCCGGGACTTTAATGCAGGGAAAATAAAATCGGTTCTACCTAATTTGTATGAACATGTTAAATGTGCAACAGAGGGAAAAGAACTCTGGACCACCTATACTCCACACACAGATGCATACAAAGCTCTCCCTCGCCCTCCATTTGGCAAATCTGACCATAATTCTATCCTCCTGATTCCTGCTTACAAGCAAAAATTAAAGCAGGAAGCACCAGTGAGTAGATCAATAAAAAAGTGGTCAGATGAAGCAGATGTTAAGCTACAGGACTGTTTTACTAGCACAGACTGGAATATGTTCCCGGATTCCTCCAATGGCATTGAGGAGTACACCACATCTGTCACTGGCTTCATCAATAAGTGCATCGATGACGTCGTCCCCACAGTGACTGTACGTACAGTGGTTCCTCCTTTATATTATATATTATTTATATTATGGTGTTTCCATTCAGAGAAAAATTTTCAGTTTGTAAATTCAGACCGTTTCATTCTCGGAGCGCACACTGGACGTTCGGGCAGAGGAGTAGGCTTGATTTGAGTGTTCTGGGCTTGCAGTCAAGCACCCAAGCTAACGTTGGCTAGCTGCTTCCAGACACAAATGAGACCACTCTGACCATTTTACTCACAGAGCTGGTAAGGCAGTTTTCGTTTTAACCAGTGTTGGTGACTGTAAATGACGTTTACTAACACCGGCTAACACCATATTCAATGGGTGTTGAGCACTCGTAAAGTAATTATTCTGCGCTCTGGTGCACTCAGACAAGTGTGCTCTGAAATCCGTGTAGATAGTAGGCAGGACACATTACAATTTTAAAGTCCTTTTCTGATAACTAGTTCATTGCATCCGCCGTGGAGCCCAGTTTCATAATATGACCATATTTCCGAGCTACATGCCATCATTTTTAATTAAGCGTGAAAACAAAGGCCTTATTTTAGTGCATTTTTCACCCTGCCAGCTCCTATTAGTTCTATTGGGCACCGTGGCACCAACTCACCTTCCGAACATTCTATTCCCAGCTTATTGTTCAACGTCACAATGTCTGCTTCGCTATTGTTGGCAATGAGACCTGCTCACGTTGTTTTATAGTTAAAATGTAAACAGAAAATGTAAACAACAAAAACAATATTGGAACTCTGCGGTCTTCCCATTGTTTCCTATGGGGGAAATATAGGCATGTCTGTCTATTTCGGCAAATATCTCACAATGTGTATATTTAGATTTTTTTGAAGTCGGGTGTAACCGGTGTGAAAAGGCCAGCTAGTTAGCGGGGTGCGCGCTAATAGCGTTTCAATCGGTGACATCACTCTCTCTGAGACCTTGAAGTAGTTGTTCCCCTTGCCATGCAAGGGCCGTTGCTTTTGTGGAGCGATGGGTAACGATGCTTCGAGGGTGTCTGTGTGTGTGTTGTCTATGTGTGCAGAGGGTCCTTGGTTCGAGCCCAAGTAGGGGCGAGGAGAGGGACGGAAGCAAAACTGTTACATGGGCACCATTTTAAATCAGGGGAATCTCCTCTTTGTAGTTATGTAAGTCTGGGCAGCGAGCTCATTTGTCATCGATCGCTAGACCAGAAATAGTCAGAAGTTAAAAAATGTTTCCTACTTTTTCATTACGCAGACATAAGCACAGTTGGCACCATCGAGGTGCGGATGTTTACTTTCTACACAAGTTGCTTTTTTCCAGTTTCGTCCGACGAACAGATTGTAGTGGTAAAATAAAGAGGTATGTTTTTAATGGAAATCTAAGCATGACTCCAGTCAAAACAGGGTCTGCGAATGTTCGATTCCATTAATTTGCAATGGGCTCGGCTAGTGTTCCAGTTTTGCCAACGTTCTTAAGCCGTTTTTCAGCCCTGGGTGAATTTTGACTCATTCTATTGTCCAGCCTATAGATAACCAGAGCGAATTTACGAAAGCATCCGAATGTCCATTGAGAAAGCACAACGACTATACCATTTAGCTAGGCTAAGAAGGACTAGAATTATCAAGTCATTAGATAGCCTATAGTTAATACACTGGCAAGTTTGATGTATAACTACTAACGTTAGGTAGCTAGCTAACATACCGGTACATACTACTGTAATGATATGCTATGTGGTTCGTAAGGACAGCGTAGCTAACAAATTGTCAGCCAACTTAACTTGTGAGGTAACTTATTTGAACCGTCATTACTTTATTACATTGAGTAGCAAGCTACCCCTTGGTCATTAGGAGGGGGATTTTTCATACCTAGCTCAGCTATTAGACTATTCTTTAGTAAAGGTTGAATATTCTATTGTTCAGCTATTAGCCCTCCTCCCCAACTTGCAACAAATGGCTGTTCCCATCTCATTCATTTCCCTCTTCCACGCCTCATCATTCTGCTCCTGAGTGGCTCGCTTGTGGGCATGCTGGCAGGATATGGCAGCATCTTCGGTTGTGCGTCAAGAATTCTGCATACAGTAGCACGTTTGTATGAAGTTGTGATTATTCACAGGCAAATTGTTATATTCTATGGAGGTACATTTGTGTCTTTTTGTCGAGAGCAAAACCTTTTTTTATTTTCAATCAAAAATAATTGATCTGAATGCAACTTTTTTCCAACATAAAGGAAGTCAAAGTGGACACCTACGAAGATGGCATCTCAGGTAAGTAGCACTGCGCTGTATTGACGTATCCTAAAAATGACATCTGCTGCTTTAGATTGAACGGTCATATCTCAGTTATTGTTTTCATATCTATAAACAATAAGCTGTTTTCTTTACTTTCAGAGAGCGAGCTGACCAAGGGGTAGAAAATGTAGATATTGCCAGATGTTCACTGTCTGAGGAACAGGCCATGGAAGCTTTATTGCTGGCAAAAGTGTTCATAACCAGAGGTAATTAAACAGTTCTGTGTTCATATAAAAACCTTGGGAATCTAATGCATACTGAGTGTTCTAACTCCCCCTTGTGGTGGTCTGGAACAATGAAGCCGTGACGCTGGGTACCTCTATGTCCCGCGGTGCAAGGTCGGCAAACTTTTAAAGGAGGAACCACTGTACATACCCCAACCAGAAACCATGGATTACATGCAGCATCCACACTCAGCTAAAAGCTAGAGCTGCCACTTTCAAGGAGCGGGACTCTAACCCAGACGCTTATAAGAAATCCCGCTATGAACTCCAACGAACCATCAAACAGGCAAAGCATCAATACAGGACAAAGATCGAGTTGTACTACACTGGCTCTGACGCTCGTCGGATGTGGCAGGCCCTGCAAACCATTACAGACTACAAAGGGAAGCACAGCCGAGAACTTCCCAGTGACACGAGCCTACAGGACGAGCTCAACTACTTCTATGCTCACTTCAAGGCAAATAACACTGAAACATGCTTGAGTGCACCAGCTGTACCCGGAAGACTGTGTGATCACGCTCTCCGCAGCCGATATGAGTAAGGCCTTTAGACAGGTCAACATTCACAAGGCCGCAGGGGCAGACGGATTACCAGGACGTGTACTGCGAGCATTCGCTGACCAACTAGCAAATGTCTAAACAGATATTTTCAACCTCTCCATGTCCAAGTTTGTAATACCAACATGTTTTAAGCAGACCACCATAGTGCCTGTGCCCAAGAACACTAAGGTAACCTGCCTAAATGACTACCGACCCGTAGCACTCACGTCTGTAGCCATAAAGTGCTTTGAAAGGCTGGTCATGGCTCACATCAACACCATCATACCAGAAACCCTAGACCCACTCCAATTTGCATACTGCCCCAACAGATCCACAGATGATGCAGTCTCTATTGCACTCCACACTGCCCTTTCCCACCTGGACAAAAGGAACACTTATGTGAGAATGCTATTCATTGACTACAGCTCAGCGTTCAACACCATAGTGCCCTCAAAGCTCATCAATAAGCTAAGGACCCGGGGACAAAACACCTCCCTCTGCAACTGGATCCTGGACTTCCTGACGGGCCGCCCCCAGGTGGTAAGGGTAGGTAACAACACATCCGACACGCTGATCCTCAACACAGGGGTGCGTGCTCAGACCCCTCCTGTACTCCCTGTTCACTCATGACTGCACGGCCAGGCACGACTCCGAACACCATCATTCAATTTGCTGATGACACAACAGTGGTAGGACTGATCACCGACAACAACGAGACAGCCTATAGGGATCACCAACAAACTGACATGGTCCAAGCACACCATGACAGTCGGGCACGACAAAACCTATTCCCCCTCAGGAGACTGAAAAGATTTGGCATGGGTCCTCAGATCCTCAAAGGTTCTACAGCTGCACCATCGAGAGCATCCTGACTGGTTGCATCACTGGCTGGTATGGCTGCTCGGCCTCCGACCGCAAGGCACCACAGAGGGTAGTGCGAACGGCCCAGTACATCACTGGGGCCAAGCTTCCTGCCATCCAGGACCTCTATACCAGGTGGTGTCAGAGGAAGGCCCTGAAAATTGTCGAAGACTCCAGCCACCCTAGTCATAGACTGTTCTTTCTGCTACCACACGGCAAGTGGTACCGGAGCGCCAAGTCTAGGTCCAAGAGGATTCTAAACTGCTTCTACCCCCAAGCCATACGACTCCTGAACATCTAGTCAAATGGCTACCCAGACTATTCACACTGCAGTGGCCGTACAGCATTTACAGTGATATTGTCTCTGCAGAAGTCAGGGCATTCATAGTTATTGGGCTTTGTGGAGCAGAGAAGAGCTGCTGTGAAGTAAGTGAGTTTGTGTTTATAAAGGACCTCACTCCCCCACCTACCGTAAACCAATCATGTCAATGCAGAGCTATCTATGCCTTTTAGTTATTAATTGAATTAATCATTAAATGCAGATAAAATAAAATGTTTTATCATTGAATTGCCCCCTAGTTTCACTTAGATGAATGGAAGCTTATATGAGGCATCTTGAAGCTATATTTAAATATATAGGTGATATTAACTGAGGAAACATGCTTTGTTAGGCTGCTTATTCCCAATTGAAGTTGATAATGAATCCTTTAAAGCTTTGCTTGACACAGTTCCATGACCATTGAATCAAGAGCTAGAAACCAAAACCATGCATTATCTAACCATTCTGATATCTCATCTTCATGCATTCCATTACCTCCATGACCTTAATTGAAAAATGTTGAGTCATCCAGTTGGCTATCTTAGTATGTGAACCTATACCTTGTGCCTCTTTTGAATATTTCCCATCATCAAAGTCAAGTAAAGCTTATTCTCTTTTGACTTCCGGCTAGGACAGGCAACATACATCTGAGCAGCACAGTTCTTAGACTGAGGCACTGGGCGTTTTGATACTTGATGAAAGCAGCAGGCTACAATCAATAGTCTCTAAGATCACTTTCAAGGAGATACAATTTCAGAGCAAACAGTGTCTGCCCCCCCTCTCTCTCTCTCCCTCTCTCTTTGTGTGTGTCTTTAGTTTTTCCAATTAACTACATGACATAGTAGGCTTTCAGATCTTTAGGTTTCAGGTAAGCTATAAATTAGCTTTGCTAACTATCACCAGTTAGTCTTACTGTTCTGAAAGAAGTGTATTGGTGAATGATATACAGTATGTAGGCAAAATTCTTTCCTTATACTAGCTTCAGTAGTTTCAATATGAACAGCTTCCTAATATTGAGTTGCACTCTGAAAGATTAGTGGAATCATGGACGCACAGAACTCCTGGATTAGACAGAGTGAAGGAAGAGAAAGCAGCGTGATCAGGCGATGGTGATTTCCTCTTTTAGGGAGTGGAGATCTGTCGGCCATTTCCACCTGACCTAATTAAAGCGCCCCTGGCCCAGCTGAGTAAGTGGCAATGAATTAAAGAATTATTCCACCAAATGCATGGGCTTTTTCTACAGCCACCCCGGAAATTGGTTCATGTTAACACTCCTCAAAAAAGGCTCATTGCTCCCCGTCCTCTGTCATTGCAGAAAGAGGAATTAGTCGGGCAACTGGCCGGATATATGTCCGGTTCTTTACCTGGATCTCCACCGATCTAACACGACCATCGGCCCCAGGCATGATCTTAATGATAAGGCCCACCGGCCAGGAGGCTCGAGGCAGCTGAGGGTCCACCATCATTACGACTTGGCCAGTTTGTGCTGTAGACTTGGTAGGTAATCCCGAATGAATCGGGCCCAGAAATGGTCGGCCAAGATCTGGCTGTGTCGCCACAGGCGCCTGCCAACGAGGTTGGTATCAGCATACATGGCTTGAGGAAGTGACGCATCTCGGCGTCCCATCAAGAGCATATTCGGTGTAACCGGATCGGGGTCAGCGATGTCTGCAGAGAGATATCCCAAGGGTTTGGAGTTCAGTATCCCTTCCACGTCTATCAGGACAGTCTGGAAGCCACCCCATCTGAGGTCTGGTTTGTGGCGGTGATCAGATCCGGCAGGGTTTGGGATTGTGTCAGGTCAGGGAGAGCTGTTGTTGGTTCCGTAGAGATGCTGTAGCATCGGGTGGACTTCCTTAACTCATGAGCTTCAGTTGGTTGCTGAGGGGCTGCACGCATGGGGGCTGTCGGCCACTCGTCCTCTGGTTGGGACAAGAATGATGGCCCCAAACTCCAGCGATGGGTTTGAGACAGTTCCTTAAGTGTTTTACCCCGAGTAACGTCATCAGCAGGATTGTTTACGCTGTCAACATACCTCCAGTCCTGGACTTCTGTTAGGTCTTGGATTTCCGCAATGCGAGTTCCGACGAACACCTTATACCTGCAGGACTCCGACTTGAGCCAGGTCAATACAGTGGTTGAATCACTCCAGTAGATGACCCTTTGGATTGGCAAGGTGAGCTCGGCTCGCAAGGTTGATGCCAACTGGGCTCCGGAAAGGGCAGCACTGACTTCCAGCCTAGGCATTGACAACTGCTTCTTGGGTGCAACCCTGGACCTGGCCATGACGAAGGATACATGGATGTGGCCTGCCTTATCCTCCACTCTTAGATAGGAAACCGCCCCATAAGCTCGCTCCGAAGCATCACAGAAGCATCACCTAAAGTTGGTCCGGGGAGTAGACAGTCATTCAGGCTTTGACCAGCAGCTTGGAATGAACAGTTGAAGACAAGTCTGTACTTCCCACCGTGTTGCTGGATAACATGGTGAGGGAGATACCAGGAGTCGCTGAGTGCGTTTCCCTCTTCTTGAGCTGTCACTTTGGTGACATAGCCTGCCTTTACAAGGTTATGAATCTCTCGGTTATGAACTTCAGCAAACTCAGGATTCTTCACCCGGCGTCGCTCCGTTCCACGCAATAGTGGGAGTACAGCCCGTGTCGTGGTTGCCAGAGGAGGATGGTTGGGCACCCGTAGCAGTGGGGTCACGTACCTCTGAACGCCATCCATTTCAGTGGTGGTGGTGCGCTTCTCCAGGAGGTCTAATGCATAGGAGTCTTGTTTAGAGCGGGTGACCTCCTGTAGCTTCCGGTTGGAGAAGGTGTCCATCTTCCAGAGCATCTCAACATTCCGAAGGAGGTCAGTGGCTGGACAGGGGGATGGAGCTGGATTGCTTCTGGTGAAGAGGACTTGCTGTGACTGTACAGCTTGGGTGGAGAGAAGTAAATGGGCTGGACCTTGCACAGCCCAACCCAAGGATGTATGGACAGCAACAGGCCCACCTTCTGGTCCAGCTCGTATAGGCTCAGTCGGGGTGAAGAGTTGTGGGTGGTCTGACCCAATCAGGATAAGTGGCGCTACTCTGGCCAGGCTAGGAAGAGGTAATCCTCGGAGATGAGGATATTGTTTCTGTAGAACACTTACCGGGCAGGAGTGCTCTGCAAGATTCAGGCCATCTGCCATGAAGGCATTGGTGATGGTATAGGCCACGTCCCTGTTTCCTGAAGGTGAAATGCTGAAGGTCACAGCAGAGCCTTTCATTTGGATAACATCATGTCTCACCGTTCTGAGATTAAGGGTCTCGGGGGTCCCCTCCAGGTTAAGCTGACGGGTGGCCGCCGGGAGAATGATTGTTCGTTCAGACCCATCATCTAGAACGGCGAATGTATCAATGCTTCTCCCTTCACTTTGCAGAGTGACCTTGACCACCTTCAACATGACCCTTGGAGACCAGTTCTGCTGGTCGAGGTAGAGCTCCTTTGCAGCTCCTACCATGAGCATACTCTGCTCTTTCTGTGCTTGGGGAATTACATCATGCAACACTGTGAGTTGGATTTCCGTACAGCGATTGCAGGGTTTCCTCAATGTGCAGGTCTCTGCCTTATGGCTACGGGCACACTTGTAGCATCACTCGCCTGAAGTGATCCAGGCCTTCAATTGAGGTTGAGTGAGCCTTTTTACCCTGGGGCAAGAGCTAAGGAAGTGCCCCTTACTATTGCAATATGGGCAGTAAGGCTGGAATTTGATGTTCTTGCTCTTGAAAGGGGTCTTCTTCCCGGGTTCCTCCCCGGCTTCACTATTTAAGTACATAGTAGTGGGATTTGGCCTTTTCTGTCCCTCCTGGCGCTCAAACTGCTTCCTTCCCCCGTAGGCTATGGCTGGGATTGTGGCCTGGTGAGCGATGCTCTTCTCCCTCGCTATCACCTGCAACCATGCGGCCAGGTCTCTGAGAGCATAGGTGCTTCTCGAGCCCTCTTTCAGGATGCCTTTGTTCAAACAATGTTCAATGAAACTGTCTCTGAGGGACGCTGGAAGCTTGCTAAGAAGCCTGTCCACGTGGGAGCCACATTTCACCTCGTTCCCGTCTTCTCCTTCAACGGATTGGAGCATCGAGGTCAGGGATTGGACAGCCAGGGAGAACTCTTGGAAGGCAGCATGGTCTCCCATTTTAATTGGAAACGTGTTCAGGATGTCGTTTAGTTCATTCTGGACTAGCTGCCGTGGCTCACCATATCTCGCTTTCAGGGCCTGGAGAGCGGCAGTGTATGGTGTTGCGGAGTGCATAAAGGATTGGGCCAGCTTGTATGCACTGGGAAACCGCAAGTGATCCATTAGTACTTGGTACTTGTAGCGCTCTGACAGATGACTGTGAATACCCAGTAGGCTCTCCAATGCTATTTCCAAAAGGACAAATTCACTCTCCTTTCCGCTCTCAAAGTATGGTAGTTTGGGTCTGGGAATTCCATAGGCTGAGGCTACCAGCAGTTTCATAATGTTGGCTCCCTCTTCTGGTTGCGTGAAGGATAAACCCAGGACTTCTGATGAGCCCACTGTGGCCTCATTGGGCCTGTCCCCTACTGTCCCAGACCCTCCATGGGTGGCAGCCGGAATTGGGCGAGAGGCCTCCCACTTGCTGTCTAAGGACTGGCCTGGTCCAGGCCCTGGACAAGAGGAATGATTTGCCATGGTTGGTAATTGGCAGAAAGGCGAATGAGTGATGCTTTGTCTAGATGGAGTAATGCTAACTTCTGTCACTGGCATAGAGGGCATTTGCGGAGTGGCATGTCCCCCGTGCTCCATGTTGGCTGTTGACCTCGGAGCCTCCGGGGACTGTGTGCCATGCTGTACCAGAGGGGCAGATTGGGAAAGAAAGGCAGACAGGTCAGGTCCATCTGGAGGGGTGGTCAGGTCAGCTCCCTGTTCGTTCCTCTCCAGGAAGGATGAGACCATCCGTGCCTCCTCACATTCCTTTCTTGCCGGACGGTGCTATCACTGCTGTGCCAGGTCCTTGGCAATGAATTCCCTTTCCTGTAGAGCTCTATGGGCCTGCACATCCAATAGGTGACATCGTTCGTCAGCCTGTCGTTCCTCCTCAATCTGATACTCAATTTCCTCCAACGCTAATAGTTTCATCCTCTCTTGTAGGACAGCGGTCTGTGATTCGCTGAGGGCTAGTGAATGGCGGCTGCCATGGCCACATCCAAAGGGTATCCACTAGTCGAACTCTCACTCTGTCTAGAGTGCCTCGATGATTTCCCTTCAGTTAAGGGGTGAGCGGAGCCGGTCTCAGGAAGCTGGTCGACCTGTGAGGTGGGAGTTACCTCCTCCATAGGTTCTTCCTGTAGAACACTTTCCCGTCCCAAAGCAGTTTCTGGTCCTTGGCCCAGAGGGGATGGTTGATGGCTGAAACGTACAGCTGATCCATCACCAATTTGAGCTCTGGTGGGCTTGCCCTTGGATGTGGGAAACTCGACCACATAATCCTTAAGATAACCAGATGCTTGCCTGGTTCTCCTGGTGCTACTGGTGGTTGAGGATGAAGCCATTGTTACTTTAGGCTTAGCTCCTGGATCTTTTCTTTGTTCCAAGACCCTTCCCTCCGCTGCTCTCTCTTCCTTTCTCCCTCCTTCCAGTGGAGACAATTCCTCCTTCCCCCCTTCATTTCCTTTTCACCTGTCTTTGGTTCCGTCATCATCTGGCTCGAAGGACCATTGAAAGATTAGTGGAATCATGGACGCACAGAACTTCTGGATTAGACAGAGTGAAGGAAGAGAAAGCAGCGCGATCAGGCGATGGTGATTCCCTCCTTTTATGGAGTGGAGATTTCCACCTGACCTAATTAAAGCGCCCCTGGCCCAGCTGAGTAAGTGGCAATGAATTAAAGGATTATTCCACCAACTCCATGGGATTTTTCTACACACCCCCTTTTGCCCTCAGAACAGCAACAATTCGTTGGGGCATGGACTCTAAAAGGTGTTGAAAGAATTCCACAGGGATGCTGGCCCATGTTGACTCCAATGTTTCCCACAGTTGTGTCAAGTTGGCTGTATAACCTTTAGGTGGTGGACCATTCTTGATTCGCAAACTGTTGAGCGTGAAAAACACAGCAGCTTTGCAGTTCTTGACACACTCAAACCGGTGCACCTGGCATTTACTACCATACCCCATTCAAAGGCACTTACACTGTACGAAAATATAAACACAACATGTAAAGTGTTGATCTCATGTTTCATGAGCTGAAATAAAAGAACCCAGAAATGTTTTGTATGCACAAAAAGCTTATTTCTCTCAAATAGTTTTTATTTATTTCACCTTTATTTAACCAGGTAGGCTAGCTGAGAACAAGTTCTCATTTACCACTGCGACCTGGCCAAGATAAAGCACAGCAGTTCGACACATACAACAACACAGAGTTACACATGGAATAAACAAACATACAGTCAATAATACAGTATAAAAAAGAAAAATCTATATACAGTGAGTGCAAATGAGGTAAGACAAGGAAGCTAAGGCAATAAATAGGCCATGGTGGCGAAGTAATTACAGTATAGCAATTAGACACTGGAACGGTAGATGTGAAGAAGATTAATGTGCAAGTAGAGATACTGGGGTGCAAAGGAGCAAGATAAATAAATAAATTCAGTATGGGGATGAGGTAGTTGGATGGGCTGTTTACAGATGGGCTATGTACAGGTGCAGTGATCTGTGAGCTGCTCTGACAGCTGGTGCTTAAAGCTAGTGAGGGAGAAAAGACTCCAGCTTCATTGATTTTTGCAGTTCATTCCAGTATGTGGCAGCAGAGAACTGGAAGGAAAGGCGGGCCAAAGGAGGAATTGGCTTTGGGGGTGACCAGTGAGTTATACCTGCTGGAGTGCGTGCTACGGGTGGTTGCTGCTATGGTGAGGCTTTACCTAGCAGAGACTTGTAGATGACCTGGA
The DNA here is from genome assembly GCF_901001165.1 of Salmo trutta. Classification (NCBI taxonomy): domain Eukaryota; kingdom Metazoa; phylum Chordata; class Actinopteri; order Salmoniformes; family Salmonidae; genus Salmo; species Salmo trutta. Next base: position 18,894,193 of record NC_042977.1, read on the forward strand.
GCCAGTGGGTTTGGCGACGAGTATGAAGCGATGGCCAGCCAACGAGAGCATACAGGTCGCAGTGGTGGGAAATATATGTGGCTTTGGTGACAAAACTGATGGCACTGTGATAAACTGCATCCAATTTGTTGAGTATAGTGTTGGAGGCTATTTTATAGATGACATCGCCGAAGTCGAGGATTGGTAGAATGGTCAGTTTTACGAGGGTATGTTTGGCAGCATGAGTGAAGGATGCTTTGTTGCGAAATAGGAAGCCGATTCTATATTTAATTTTGGATTGGAGACGCTTAATGTGAGTCTGAAAGGAGAGTTTACAGTCTAGCCAGACACTTAAAATATGTGGACAACTACAAATACCTAAGTCAGAACCATCCAGAGTAGTGATGCTGGACAGGTGGGCAGGTGAGGGCAGTGATCGGTTGAAGAGCATGCACTTAGTTTTACTTGCATTTTAGAGCAGTTGGAGGCCATGGAAGGAGAGTTGTATGGCATTGAAGCTCGTCTGGAGGTTAGTTAACACAGTGTCCAAAGAAGGGCCAGAAGTATACAGAATGGTGTCGTCTGCATAGAGGTGGATCAGAGAATCACCAGCAGTGAGAGTGACATCATTGATGTATACAGAGAACAGAGTCGGCCCGAGAATTGAACCCTGTGGCACCCCCATAGAGACTGCAAGATGTCCGGACAACAGGCCCTCCGATTTGACACACTGAACTCTGTCAGAGAAGTAGTTGGTGAACCAGGCGAGGCAATCATTTGAGAAACCAAGGTTGTTGAGTCTGCCAATAAGAATGTGGTGATTGACAGAGTCGAAAGCTTTGGCCAGGTCGATGAATACGGCTGCACAGTAATGTCTCTTATCGGTGGCGGTTATGATATCGTTTAGGACCTTGAGCGTGGCTAAGGAGCACCCATGACCAGCTCGGAAACCAGATTGCATAGCGGAGAAGGTACGGTGGGATTCGAAATGGTCGGTAATCTGTTTGTTGACTTGGCTTTCGAAGACCTTAGAAAGGCAGTGTAGATATAGGTCTGGGTCTAGAGTGTCTCCCCCTTTGAAAAGGGGGATGACCGCGGCAGCTTTCCAATCTTTGGGAATCTCAGACGATACGAAAGAGAGGTTGAACAGTCTAGTAATAGGGGTTGCAACAATTTCGGCAGATAATTTTAAAAAGAGAGGGTCCAGATTGTCTAGCCCGGCTGTATTGTAGGGGTCCAGGTTTTGCAGTTCTTTAAGACCATCAGCTATCTGGATTTGGGTGAAGGAGAAATGGAGGAGTTGCCGTGGGGAGTGCAGAGCTGTTGACCGGGGTAGGGGTAGCCAGGTGGAAAGCATGGCCAGCCGTAGAAAAGTGCTTATTGAAATTCTCAATTATAGTGGATTTATCGGTGGTGACAGTGTTTCCTAGCCTCAGTGCAGTGGGCAGTTGGGAGGAGGTGATCTTATTCTCCATGGACTTTAGTGTCCCAGAACTTTTTTGAGTTTGTGCTACAGGATGCAAATTTCTGCTTGAAAAAGCTAGCCTTAGCTTTCCTAACCGCCTGTGTATATTTGTTCCTGACTTCCCTGAAAAGTTGCATTTCACGGGGACTATTCGATGCTAATGCAGAACACCACAGGATGTTTTTGTGCTGGTCAAGGGCAGTCAGGTCTGGAGAGAACCAAGGGCTATATCTGTTCCTGGTTCAAACATTTTTGAAAGGGGCATGCTTATTTAAGATGGTGAGGATGGCACTTTTAAAGTTGGTTAGGATGATATCTATGAGTGTGCCCGTGTTTATGGATTTGGGGTTGTACCTGGTGGGTTCATTGATAATTTGTGAGAGATTGAGGGCATCAAGTTTAGATTGTAGGATGGCCGGGGTGTTATTAAGCATGTCCCAGTTTAGGTCACCTAGCAGCACTAGCTCTGAAGATAGATGGGGGGCAATCAGTTCACATATGGTGTCCAGGGCACAGCTGGGGGCAGAGGGTGGTCTATAGCAAGCGGCAACTGTGAGAGACTTGTTTCTGGAAAGGTGGATTTTTTTTAAAGTAGAAGCTCGAATTGTTTGGGCACCGACCTGGATAGTAAGACAGAACTCTGCAGGCTATCTCTGCAGTAGATTGCAACACCTCCCACTTTGGCAGTTCTATCTTGTCGGAAAATGTTATAGTTAGGGATGGAAATCTCAGGGTTTTTGGTGGTCTTCCTGAGCCAGGATTCAGACACGGCTAGGACATCCGAGTTGGCAGAGTGTGCTAGGGCAGTGAATAAAACAAACTTAGGGAGGAGGCTTCTAATGTTAACATGCATGAAACCAAGGCTTTTATGGTTACAGAAGTCAGCAAATGATAGCACCTGGGGAATGGGAGTGGAGCTAGGCACTGCAGGGCCTGGATTAACCTCCACATCACCAGAGGAACAGAGGAGGAGTAGGATAAGGGCACGGCTAAAGGCTAAAATAACTAACTGGTCGTCTAGTACGTTCAGAACAGAGACTAAAAGGAGCAGATTTCTGGGCACAGTAGAATAGATTCAAGGCATAATGTACAGACAAAGGTATGGTAGGATGTGGATACAGTGAGGGTAAACCTGTGCATAGAGTGGCGATGAATATTGTCCCTAGAGATATCCTTTAAACCAGGTGATGTCGCCGCATGTGAGGTAGGTGGAACTAAAGTGTTAAATAAGGTGTATTGAGCAGGGCTAGAGCCTCTACAGTGAAATAAGGCAATAAATACTAACCAAAACAGCAATGGACAAGACATATTGACATTAGCGAGAGGCATGCGTAGCCGAGTGATCATAGGAGTCCAGTGAGTGGCTTCAGGCTGCTTGCGGGCCGGGACTAGCAAGCTAACAGAAGGGCCTTGGAGGGACGTTGCGACGGAATAAAGTCTGTTGTGGCCTCCCTCTTGCTATTACATCGGCAGACAGATCAGCAGGGCTCCGTGTGGTAAACCAGGCCAATTTGCAGAATAGGTATAGTGGCCAAAGATATTGTCCGGTGGGCCTCTTAAGCTAGCAATCCGATGTGCTCTGGACAGCTAGCAGGCCGCGGCAGAAGCGACGGCGGAGCCAGTTGAGAAAAACCCCATCGGGCGAATCACGTCGGTGGTCCAGTCGTGATGAGTCGGCGGGGGTCCAAGCCAGTTGGCAAAAAGAGGTATTCAAATCAAATCAAATGTATTTATATAGCCCTTCTTACATCAGCTGATGTAGCCCAAGTAGTGGCTGATGGACCTCTTTGGCTAGCCGGGAGATGGCCTAGCTAGGCTAGCTCCAGGCTAATTGGTTATTGCTTCGGGACAGTGATGTTAGCCAGGAGTGGCCACTCGAATAGCAGCTAGCTAGCTGAAAACATTTAAATAACAAAAAGGTTCAGAGCTTGTGGTAGGAATCCGGAGATATGGAGAAAAATAAATCCGATTTGCTCTGGTTTGAGTCGCGCTGTGCAGACTGGCGAGAGTTGTCTGTGCTAGAGGTGGCTGATGACCGCTAGCAGTGGCTAGCTGACAACTAGCTAGTAGCTAGTTAGCTGGCTATCATCTGTTGGGGTTCCAGTTCAGGTTCATACGACGGATCAGCAGGGCTCCGTATGGTGGATATAGTAGCCAAAGAATTTGTCCGATGGGCCTCTTAAGCTAACAGTCTGATGTACTTTAGACAGCTGGCGGGCCGTGGCTAACTAGTAGCCAGTTAGCTTTTGATGAGTTCTTAAGTATAAAGATAGCAGATCCGTACCACATTGGGTGAGGCGGGTTGCAGGAGAGTATATTCAGTCCGTAGATAGAAAGTGATATTAAAATATTAAATATATATACAAGGAAAAACGGTGTTTACGAGGGACAGGAAAGGACAAGACAAAAACATACGTCCGACTGCTACGCCATCTTGGAAAACCGAGTGTGCACACATTTGTTTACATCCCTGTTAGAGAATTTCTCCTTTGCCAAGATAATCCATCCACCAGACAGGTGTGGCATATAAAGATGATTAAACAGCATTATCATTACACAGGTGCACCTTGTGCTAGGGACAATAAAAGGCCGCTCTAAAAAGTGTAGTTTTGTCACACAACACAATGTCACGTGCAATTGGCATGCTGACTGCAGGAATGTTCACCAGAACTGTTGCCAGAGAATTGAATTTGACTTTCTCTACCAACGTAGTTTTAGAGAATTTGACAGTATGTTCAACCAGCCTCACAACCGTAGATCACGTGTATGGCTTTGAGTGGGCGAGCGGTTTACTAATGTCAACATTGTGAACAGAGTGCCCCACGGTGGTGGTGGGGTTATGGTATGGGCAGGCATAAGCTACGGACAACAAACGCTATGGAAATTCTATGGAAATTTGAATGCACAGAGATACTGTGACGAGATCCTGAGGCCAATTGTTGTGCCATTAATCCTACGCCATCACCTCATGTTTCAGCATGATATGCATGGCCCCATGTCGCAAGGATCTGTACACTATCCCTGGAAGCTGAAAATGTCCCAGTTCTTCTGTGGCCTGCATACTCACCATGTATGTCACCCATTGAGCATGTTTGGGATGCTCTGGATCGATGTGTAAAACGGTGTGTTCCTGTTCCCATCAATATCCAGCAACTTCGTAAAGCCATTGAAGAGGAGTGGGACAACATTCCACAGGCCACAATCAACAGCCTGATTAACTCTATGCGAAGAAGATGTGTCTCGCTGCACGAGGCAAATGGTAGTCACACCAGAAACTGACTGGTTTTCTGATCCATGCCCCTTTTTTGTAAGGTATCTGTGACTAACAGATGCATATCTGTATTCCCAGTCATGTCTAACGAATATATTGCAATTGACTGTAACTCAGTCAAATATTTGAAATTGTTGCGTTTATATTTTTGTTCAGCATGAATATTTTGTCTTGCCAATTCAACCTCTGAATGGAACACAATCCATGTCTCAATTATTTCAAGGCTTAAAAATCCTTCTTTAACCTGTCTCCTCCCCTTCATCTACACTGATTTTGAAGTGGATTTAACAAGTGACATCAAGAAGGGATCATATCTTTCACTTGGATTCATCTGGTAAGTCTATGTCATGTTATGAGCAGGTGTTCCTAATGTTTTGTACACTCAGTGTACATCCTTTATCATTGCTTATACAATCTCCACATTAATAAATAAAATTACCCTTAATGACATAGCTACCTAATTGCTGGAATTGATCTGTCTTGTACTACTAATGATTTGTAGACTATATGCATTAAATATATGTTTAATCCACACTAGGGCAATTCCACCGTAACGGAATTTTCAATTAAAATGTATGCCGAAGAAAACCCAGACAACTTTATGCACAAGGACTACTTTTAACAATTTACACAAAAAATGTGACAACACATTTACTGGAAAAACTGTACAGATGCAAAGTTTGGTAAAATAATTTTTTATATTTTTTTCTCCCTCTGTTTTTGGAAAACGTGGACACAAAAACCTATCTTAAATATATGCTACAAAATAAGATTCAACAATGTCTGCTGAAAGAATGGGTTGTCAGCTATGACATGACAAAATAACTTTGAAAAATATATATTTTTGTTATTGAACTATAAGCGGTGAAGTGGATTTACAACTGGTAACGAAATTGGGTCCCTGAATTTCATAATGGGTCCTGATTTATACGACACAGAAATGCATAATTATGTACAGTTGAAGTCGGAAGTTTACATACACTTAGGTTGGAGTCATTAAAACTCGTTTTTCAACCAATCCACAAATTTCTTGTTAACCAACTATAGTTTTGGCAAGTCGGTTAGGACATCTACTTTGTGCATGACACAAGTAATTTTTCCAACAATTGTTTACAGACAGATTATTTCACTTATAATTCACTGTATCACAATTCCAGTGGGTCAGAAGTTTACATACACTAAGTTGACTGTGCCTTTAAACAGCTTGGAAAATTACAGAAAATTATGTCATGGCTTTAGAAACTTCAGATTTTAGTCAATTGGAGGTGTACCTGTGGATGTGTTTCAAGGCCTACCTTCAAACTCAGTGCCTCTTTGCTTGACATCATGGGAAAATCAATAGAAATCAGCCAAGACCTCCACAAGTCTGGTTCACCCTTGGGAGCAATTTCCAAATGCATGGAGGTACCACGTTCATCTGTACAAACAATAGTACGCAAGTATAAACACCATGGGACCACGCAGCAGTCATACCGTTCAAGAAGGAGACGTGTTCTGTCTCCTAGAGATGAACGTACTTTGGTGCGAAAAGTGCAAATCAATCCCAGAACAACAGCAAAGGACCTTGTGAAGATGCTATGCTGGAGGAAACAGGTACAAAAGTATCTACATCCACAGTAAAACGAGTCCTATATCGACATAACCTGAAAGGCCGCTCAGCAAGGAAGAAGCCACTGCTCCAAAACCGCCATAAAAAAGCCAGACTACGGTTTGCAACTGCACATGAGGACAAAGATTGTACGTTTTGGAGAAATGTCCTCTGGTTTGATGAAACTGTTTGGCCAGGATACTGTTTGGCCATAATGACCATCGTTATGTTTGGAGGAAAAAGGGTGAGGCTTGCAAGCCGAAGAACACCATCACAACTGTGAAGCACGGGATGGCAGCATCATGTTGTGGGGGTGCTTTGCTGCAGGAGGGACTGGTGCACTTCACAAAATAGATGGCATCATGAGGATGGAAAATTGTGTGGATATATTGAAGCAACATCTCAAGACATCAGTCAGGAAGTTAAAGCTTGGTCGCAAATGGGTCTTCCAAATGGACAATGACTCCAAGCATACTTCCAAAGTTGTGGCAAAATGGCTTAAGGACAACAAAGTCAAAGTATTGGAGTTGCCATCACAAAGCCCTGACCTCAATCCCATAGAAAATGTGTGGCCCGAACTGAAAAAGCGTGTGCGAGCAAGGAGGCCTACAAACCTGACTCAGTTCCACCAGCTCTGTCAGGAGGAATGGGCCAAAATTCACCCAACTTGTTGTGGGAAGCTTGTGGAAAGCTACCTGAAATGTTTGACCCACCTTAAACAATTTAAAGGCAATGCTACCAAATACTAATTGAGTGTATGTAAACTTCTGACCCACTGGGAATGTGATGAAAGAAATAAAAGCTGAAATAAATCATTCTCTCTACTATTATTCTGACATTTCACATTCTTAAAATTAAGTGGTGATCCTAACTGACCTATGACAGGGAATTTTTACAAGGATTGAATGTCAGGAATTGTGAAAAACTGAGTTTAAATGTATTTGACTAAGGTGAACGTAAACTTCTGACTTCAACTATATATGAATGTCATTCTCTTCATGGTAATCTATCCTAAATAGGTACACTAAGGTACAGTACCAGTTAAAAGTTAGGACACACCTACTCATTCCAGGGTGTTCTTTACTTTTCTACAATGTAGAAAATTGTAAAAATAGTGATGTCACCAAAACGGATGAAATAACACATACGGAATCATGTAGTAACCAAAAAAGTGTTAAACAAATTAAAATATATTTTCGATATGAGATTCTTCAAAGTAGCCACCCTTTGCCTTGATGACAGCTATGCACACTCTTGGCATTCTCTCAACCAGCTTCATGAGATGGTAACCTGGAATGCATTTCAATTAACAGGTGTGCCTTGTTAAAAGTTAGTTTGTGGACTTTCTTTCTTTCTAAATGCATTGAAGCCAATCAGTTGTGTTGTGACAAGTTAGGGGTGGTATTTGGTAAAAGACGAAGTCCATATGATGGCAAGAACAGCTCAAATATGCACAGAGAAACAATAGTCCATCATTACTTGAAGACATGAAGGTCAGACAATCCAGAAAATGTCAAGAACTTTGAAAGCTTCTTCAAGTGAAGTCACAAAAACCATCAAGCGCTATGATGAAACTGGCTCTCATGAGGACTGCCACAGAAAAGGAAGACCTGAGTTACCTCTGCTGCAGACGATAAGTTCATTAGATTTAACTGCACTTCAGATTGTAGCCCAAATAAATGCTTCACAGAGTTCAAGTAACAGACATCAACTATTCAGAGGAGACTGTGTGAATCAGGCCTTCATGGTCAAATTTCTCCAAGGAAACCACTAATAATGACACCAACAAGAAGAAGACACTTTCTTGGGCCAAGAAACACTAGCAAGGGACATTAGACCGGTGAAAATCTGTCCAAATCTGAGATTTTTAGTTCCAACCGCCGTGTCTTTGTGAGATGCAGTGTAGGTGAACGGATGATCTCCTTAGGTGTGGTTCCCACCGTGAAGCATGGAGGAGGAGGTGTGATGCTATGGGGGTGCTTTGCTGGTGACACTGTCTGTGATTTATTTAGAATTCAAGGCACACTTAACCAGCATGGCTACAACAGGATTTTGCGGCGATACGCCATCCCATCTGGTTTGCACTTAGTCGTACTATCATTTGTTTTTCAACAGAACAATGACCCAACACACCTCCAGGCTGTGCAAGGGCTATTTTCTGTGTAAGGGCTATTTGACCAAGAAGGAGAGTGCTGCATCAGATGACCTGGCCCCCACAATCACCCGACCTCAACCCAACTGAGATGGTTTGGAATGAGTTGGACCGCAGAGTGAAGGAAAAGCAGCCAACAAGTGCTCAGCATATGTGGAAACTCCTTCAAGACTGTTTGAAAGAATTCCAGGTGAACTTAGTTGAGAGAATTCCAAGAGTGTGCAAAGCTGTCATCAAGGCAAAGGGTGACTTCTTTGAAGAATCTAAAATATAAAATATACTTTTTTTGTTGCTACATGATTCCATATTTGTTATTTCATAGTTTTGATGTCTTTGCTATTATTCTACAGTGTAAATATATATAAAAATATATATATATATATATATATAGACAAACCCTTGAATGAGTAGCTGTGACCAAACTTTTGACTGGTACTGTACATATATATTTTTCAAAAATGTAGACACTTACATGTAGCTTTCATGTGACACCAATTTAACATGCTCCTACAAAATGAACTTCACATATTTGTGCTCATGGCTCCTTTGACATAGAATTGTCCCCTACTCCATAACTTATGTCAATGCCTTTATAGGTTGTTATCAGTAAAACGTCACAATAAGGTGCAGTGCGTTCGATTTGCCTGCTGGGGGGCAAGGAGAACCCAAGCTTCGCTAAAACCATTGACAACTACGTGCCGTTTTCAAGGGAGTGTAGTTGGAACTACACATTTCCAATTTTTCCACACTTAGCTCTACAGCAAGTAACTGCATGCTTTTCATGATCAGTAAACATCACCATTGATCATGTATTTTCAAATACATGAGAGTAGCCTATCCATTTGCCATGTAGCTAGCTAGCTAGCTAGCTAAGCAAACAACATGTATCATTTAGATTGCTTCATCAGAGATGATGCTTTTGGAAAGAGCTTGACATCAGCAAATCCTCGTCCTGGTAAAGTTGTCAGTCAGACTACTGTCTTCACCACTATAGATGGCAAGCAATAATATAGCCATCTAGTTTATTCTTTGAAAGTTAGCTTATTAACTAGCCATATTGACATGATCTGTTCTTAGATAGCTGATAAATTTAAAATGGTCTATTAATCAATGTAGCTTATCATGTCTGTCAGCAGCAGTCATGATTAAACACTTAAAAATAATGTTGAAAAGGGGATAATGTTTGCTAAAAAAAATGCAGTTGCATGCTGTATAGGCCTAATTCTGATTATAGATCTAAATGTATAGTTCTGACTATGCTCTTCAAGAGATGATGAAGTTACAACTAAATAGTTTACATTTATTTAACAATCCCTTGGAACCAGCACACAGTGGTCAATGGTTTTACCTAGCAACACACTACTACTACTACTTTTTCAGATCCACTGTTTCATCTGCCCAGCCATGCAAATTATACATTTGATCTCCACTGTAAAAAGCATCTAGAGGTTATCTCCAACATTATTGAAATTCATAGTTATGAACATGTCCTGAGTCGGGACTAGACACAGGCGGCTTTTCTGAGCCAGTCAAAATCATTTTTATGGATATATATACAAAGAAATGTCAATTGAAAAACAGGTAAAATGTCATAACACATGAGCTCATGTATTATTGCTTAAAAATGTAATGGAATCCATGGGGTGCTTTCCAATTGAAGAGAAGAGACTAATTAGGGTGTGTAACCTTCAGGTGGTGGAATGTGCAGGATAGACAAAAAGAAGGAAAGTAGATAATTGGTCAGTAACTGTTCTGTTGTAATAGCAATTTTTATCTCTGGTTTGTGCTTGCCTTTGGCTACGCTACCGGGAAAGTTACCTCTGTGAATAATGTCAACTCTTCTGCCATGTTGTGTATGCCAAAAAGATAAAGAACTTTACATTGACTCTGGCATAATGGGACTGCAAAGATGGAGAAATATAGAAAGTGACATCTTTGGAGGGGAATATCAATACTCAAATTCAACAGTCAACACTGTTAGCATACTGCTCATTGTCTTTCAACTTCTCATAGTATTTGCTAGAAGAGCATCTAGGAGATGGCAGTCATGGCACAACTGCTACCTGTATGTGAACGAAGCCCAAACAGTGTCTTGTTTACATTCAATATTCAGGACCTTCATCCATTCCTTAACCAATGTTCAATCCGGCAGTGAAAACCCCATCTAACTGAGCTCCGACAGCACACAATCGCCTGAATCTCAATGTGCCTGCGAGATTGTCAGGCCACCTGCTGCGGGGTGTCAATGAACACCTCAGCCCGAGTCAAATCAGCATAACAGGGGCCCATTCTCAGACATATGTCATGTTATATGAAAGCACCGTCTCTTGTTGGCTTCCTTTTGAAACGGAACTTCCTGGCTCTTCTTGATACGAGACTCCTGGTGTCTAGTGTTCTGCAGATCAGAGTTGGGAGTGTCTGCAAACTCTGTGTGTCACTGTCTCTAAAGCAGTAGTGGTGGTAACCTGGGACTTCAGGGGCCCTGGGGGGGGTTGATGGGTGCGTTTTCACCCCTCACAGTCCCCACTAAAGGCAGTGGCTCAGCGGGGGACTCTGGTTGCCCGCTGGCTAGCGTCTCATTAGTGGAGATATAAAAGAGTTTCAGAATGCGTTAGGATATTTTAATCTTATGGGCCTCACAGAGAAAAGACACATCTGCATGTCTTTGTTGTGTACAGTTGTACCTGTAAACAGAAAGTAGAAAACAAAAAGCAGCCACTCTCCAGTCTAGTGGATTGTGTGGAAATACTAAATTGTACTGTAGAAATGTTCTGATTGTTGTGTAGAGATATTCAGTCATTTCTTTGTGTTCTTTACAGTTATTTTAACAACTATTCAAAAATACATCTAAAGGTGCACTATGCAGAAATCACTCTGCCATTTCCTGGTTGCTAAAATTACAATAGTTTGCCTAATTTTAGTTTATGTACCAAAACAAGCAAGTATAGTGTAGAGAATCCTTGTACTATCTAAACCGCTGTGAGATATATTTTCCATAAGCAAAAATATTGTATTTTCAGCTGTTTGCAGCTGGTGTACAAAACTGAAAGTAAAAGACTAAACTTAAGAACGGGAAGTATAAAAAAATACCGTACATAGAATAGATATACCGCTTCTTAGACTTGCTTTCAAGGAGAATGACAGGTCTATAACTCATATTTCTATGTGGATTTGGTCGGGTTGCCCAAAAAGTTAAATATTGCAGCTTTAACCTTTGTATAGTCTTAACATTCTCTATACTCCCTTTGTCCTAAGGGTAAAAAATGACCCACCTTCACTAAACCCCTAAAATAAAACGGCTTAATTGAATTTTAAACCACAAATCTATTTTGCATGAAGAAACAACCTGTCATTCATCACAAACTTTGTGAATATCTGGGTTTTCCCTCTTCACAATGGACACCACTTGTTTTTATTACAACACACCTGTCATAATTGTTTTCTTTACTATAGTAGAGGTTTATTATAATTATTATTATTGCTAAACGTAATGCATAGGTGTAAACAATTTTTGTTAGCAAGAGATAGCACGTGTATAGCCTAAGAAAGTTGCAGAAATGTGCAGAAAGTAGTTTTGAATGCATTTTATTGAAGGAAAACAATAACAGTCTTGAACATTTTTGGCAACATAGTGATATATTCGAATATACTGTACAATGAGAAGTTCAACTACAAAATACTAGTCTTCTCCCATTTTTTTAACCATTGCCTCCACCCACAAGGTGTATAAACAACAACAATAAAAAAGAATAAAATAAGATAATAGATACAAAACAAAAACGTGAAGAATATAAATCAATCAACTCTAATTAGCACATGTAGGATAGTATGCAAGTGTGTGTGCATAGACTTTGCAGATGTACTTCTCACATGTGCAGCACATAGTATTTGTTTTACAGTCCTTTGGGGGGCAGAATTGGCATCTCCTCATTTTGCCTGCCCCAGCTGCAGCCTCAGGTGGATCAGGACAAGATTCATCCCCTGAACAGCTTTCACAAGCGCTGCAGAGGCTGCTGTGCAGGGGAGGCGCTCCCTTCTTTGAATGTGTGGGGTTACAAGTGACTTTTCCATCTGCTCCAGGAACACCCTCCTCTTGTTCCACTTATCAGGCATCCAGTATGGTGGAAAATATCAAGATTGTTATAATACTTTTATTGCATCAAATAGTTGTTTTATGCAACAAATTAGAGTATTCTTATAACTATTGTGTGTGTGTTCTACTGAGGATGGGCCTTTGGGAGATAACACTGACAGGATGTGTGGGTGATAAAACTTAAAGAGACCGCATTCCAGAGCATGAGTTAATGTTTCTGTTCTATATGGTACCAGGGGGAGATGACTCCAGGGCCAGATCCTGGTCTGTACACAAAGATGACTTTTTTTACAGCAGATACTGTCTGCTGTGAATTATAGGTATCTTTCATACAAATCTTAACCTTGTGACCCATTCTATATATCTGTTGTTCGTCATGTAGGTTGAAAGGGGTGTAATCTTGGCTATAAAATACCTTTGTACTTTTGTCTCGGGGCTCTCAACGAATCATCTGAGGGTGATTTGTTGACCAGCCATCACTATTGCAAAGCTCTCACTAATAAAGATTTAGTTTAAGTATAACTCTGACTTGTGTGATAAGTTTGTCTCTCCTCATTTGATAGTAAAGAAATTAACCACCACACCAGGTAGGGTGGATCTTGTTCCATATCACGAAGGCATTGTATGAGGACACATCAATGATGTTATAGAAGAAGACCAGGGGCCAGTGGGCAGTCATCCTCCTGCAGTTGTAAGTTCCAATCACCTTGCCCAGGTTGTCCACGCCTCTTTTGTTGTGGTTGTAGTCCAGGATGATGGCTGGCTTCCTGTCCTCACGATCACTGATCTCAGCTATTTTGTGCAGTGTGCTCAAGAGGACCACATTCTTGTTCCTCTTTGGGAGGTAAGAAACTAGAGTGGTGGTGAAGGCAAACTTTGATGAGAAGGCCTCTCTCCCCCTTGTTGTGAGGAGTGCAGGGGGGAGCTCAAGCTTGTTCTTTCTAACTGTGCCCACCATGGTGATCTTCCTCTTCAGAAGCTGCTGGCTGAGTTCATAAGAGATGAAGAAATTGTCACACGTGACATTGTGTCCCCTCAGTCCATCTGTCACATCAAGCACAACCCGCATCCCCTGGTTCTTCTCCGGGCCTCCACTGGTCGGCTTCCCTGTGTAGACTTGTATCTTCAAGCGTAGCTGGATTGTCCGTCACATGACACCCATATCTTGATGCCATACTTTGCTGGCTTGCTGGGCATATACTGCCGGAAAGGACAGTGACCTTTTGAAAAAAGAGATCACTATCAGTAATTAGTATCAGTGGCACAGAAAACAATTTCATAAATCAATGATATTACAGCAATACATAATACAATTAACAGTGAAAATCACTTACATTACAGATATGAAAATAAAAATGTACCTCTGAATGGAACCAGTTGCTCATCCACTGTTACTTCAGGCACAGGGTTGTAGAGGTATGGCAGATGCTCCACCCACTTCTCCCAGACCTCTCTTATGGCTTCCAGTTTGTTTCTCATACATCTTGTAGGTCTTGACTCACGGTTATCAAATCGTAGCATTCTTGAGAAAGTGTGAAAGACTTTCAGTGGCATTGTGGCAAGGAAAATCGCCCTTACACTCTCAGCGTCCCAGAAACTACATGTAGCCTCACCTTGGGACCTATACACACCCACTAAGATTAGCAGCCCTATGTAGGCACGCAGGTCAATCTCATCCATCCTTTTCCAGTTGTCTCCATATTTACGGAAACCCTCCAAATTTGTCATCTCCAGGATGATTTTTTGATGACTGGTGTGATGAACATGTAGAATATTGAGGCGATGTCCTGGGCATGGGCAACTGCATGTCTTGTGGGCCCTGGGGTCATCTTAATAACATTTTGTGCTGCCATCCTGCCCTGGTTGCCATATGGTGACTAGGACCATGTTATTTTGCTGTTCTTTGACAAAAATGTTTCTCTTTCAGCTTGGGGAATTTCTTCTTCATCTGAAGATGATGCATCATGCTCTGGGTTGAATTCTTCCCCATCTTCTTCTTCAGATACCTCCTCCTCTTCTAAATCATTGTTCTCTTGTTCCTCCTGGACATCTGAAAAAATCTGATCTACGACCTGTTGTGGCATCAGCAAAGAGAGAACTGGGGGGACTGTCATCTGCATCACCTTTATAGCCTCTGACTGCATTCCCCATTAGTAAACAATGTTTCAAGAAATGTTTATTTTGTCTGAAATTTTGTTTATTTTGTCTGACATGTTGTTTATTTTGTCTGAACTTGAGTCATGTCTGGGGTCATGGAGAGGAGATGCTGCACATGCACAATAAAGTTTTAGTTTTGTCTGAGTTCAATCAATGGCACACAATCTCAATTTCTCATTGTGTGTTTTTGTGGTGTGTAAATGATTTTATAACTCCCGGGTCAAAAATGACCCTAAGACAATCTTTGTACCCTGGTGCTGTACAGCTTTCATTAAAATATGAACAAAGGCGATGTTTCACTTTTTCTAATGTTGGGGTCACTCTAGGAAAAGTAATCAATTTTCAAGTTGAAAAAAGATCATTTAGGGTGTTTTCTCTGCTGTTAAACATAGTACCTTCAGGTGTTTGGAAATTGCTCCCAAGGATGAACCAGACTTGTGGAGGTCTACAATTTGTTTTCTGAGGTCTTGGCTGATTTCTTTTTATATTCCCATGATGTCAAGCAAAGAGGCACTGAGTTGAAAGGTAGGCCTTGAAATACATCCACAGGTACACCTCCAGTTGACACAAATTATGTCAATTAGCCTATCAGAAGGTTCTAAATCCATTACATCATTTTCTGGAATTTCCAAGCTGTTTAAAGGCACAGTCAACTTAGTGTATGTAAACTTCTGACCCACTGGAATTGTGATACAGTGAATTATAAGTGAAATAATCTGTCTGTAAACAATTGTTGGAAATATTACTTGTGTCATGCACAAAGTAGATGTCCTAACCGACTTGTCAAAACTATAGTTTGTTAACAAGAAATTTGTGGAGTGGTTGAAAAACGAGTTCTAATGACTCCAACATGTGTATGTAAACTTCTGACATCAACTGTAAATATAGGAAAAACTGAGTTTTGACCTTCACTGCGTTACTCCCAGGAAGAGCCCACGGGAAGAGCCTGAGGTTGTGCTATATGGTTGCTGATACATACATTTGATAAAGATATTGTAAGATAATATCAGATGTTATATACAGATATAATATGAATGGGACACCGGAAAGTCTTCAATGACTTTCAAAAAGTTACATTTGTTCTGTAGAAAACAGCATTTACTCCACATGCCCTGTGGATGCTGGATAAAATCTAACACACAACGTAGCCTAAACAAACTCTCTCTGGCTTTCTCCCAGTAAGCTGCGTTCCCTGTGGCTAGCATACCTGTGCTTATTATAGAACAGCAAGGAAGTAGAGGAACATTCAATTTGCATGTAATTATCCTTTTCCCCCTTTTGTAATATCATGGGAGAAAGCCTGCATTTGTATTACTTTGTATCTGAACAACTGTAATAAAATGTACTATTATATTGTGCTATTACAGTAGTATAGTAGTATACTCCAATAATGTGTGATAAACTGTTTTTAAATAATTGTCAGTCTTTTGTCAATTTCATAGTTAGCAGAGCTACAGTACTGTATGTTACAATTTAACTCTGGAACCTGTAACTACTGTAGAAATGCCTCTTTCGATATTGTCTCTTGTTACATTTGTTCCAACTATTGGTCCCTTTTTGATGTCAATGTGTGAAAAGCAAAGCTAGGCTGATGATTAAATTGTTCTCTAACCTACATATGGTGAATATTGTTTGTCAGGAACCAGATTGATATGGGAATTGAATGGACAACCGTAAATGAAAGTATGAAATTGCAGCCGCTGGGTGCAAATGTTTAATGCATGCCCTTGGGTTATTCTGAGGTATACCAGAAAAGCAACACAATTGTTCAAAAGATGAGAAAAGAGAAAGGGGTTTAAAGAGCCACCCACTGCAGATTCATTCAAACGACACATCAAGGTTTATTCTATTCTTTACGAAATATGTTTTTACCCCTCTCAGCATCAGCAGAAATCATATTTGCCTATCCGTTTCTTTCCTGAGATTCTTACAGTATAGCTCAGGTCAATACTAAGCAATTTTTTGTTCATTCTGTTGATGTGGTGTGGACAAAATTGACATATCTAAAGGTATTAGTATTGGTAACTCAGGAGATGTTGAGTAGGAGATTAGAGTAACTCAACTCTTCAAATCCAGTGTAAGAAATGCAGTAGAATTCATGAGACTGGGAAGGAGCTGTCACAATGGAAAAACATTCACTGGAAGTTCTCTGATTGATTAAATACAGTATGTGGTGTAATATGGGAGGCCAAGTGAGTGGGATGAAAGTAAGGGATCACATGCGCTACGATACATATTTAATCCACACATGTAATGTATTATTAGTCCATAATGTATTGTTTCTCTTCTAATCCTCTGACGTTCGTACAAAACTACCTCCTGACATACACCGAGGAGGTTTGATGTGCTTCTGGGAAAGACAGACAGAGGAGAACCTGGAAACCTGCAAGCGCAGGAATTTATGATTACCTCTCAAGTTGGATCAGAAAACACTGATCATATTGTCTTCTGATAGTATCCTGTAGGAGCATGTCACTGGAGTTCTTGAGTGAGCATCTCTCTGAGTCGTTCATCTATGGGAAATTAGATCGAGATTGCATCCCACGCCCCTCTCCTAATACACTCAACTGGGGCTGTGCTGCTGTTTCTGGGTGATGGGATCAATGCAGACATGCAGGTGTGGAGGGAGTTGGGGGAAAGTACAGTGTACTGTAGGAGGAAAACAAAAGAGAAAGAGAAATGCGAAAAAGAGAATGGAGGAGAGGAGGAAATTGAAAGACAATGAAAGGATAACGTCAAGAGAAGAGAGGAGATAAAGGAAGATAAGTAAAGGGATAATATGAAGGATTAAGAGTGACTTCTAATGGGTATTTCTGCTCCGTCTGAGAGGTGGCTGATTATTATGATTTATTCTGATCATTAAACTATCCTGTGGTTTCAGATATAGTGACATCACTGACATATTCACTGAGGAGCAGATACTGATTGAAGTACTTATAGTGCCCTCCCAGAGTGCGAAGAACCTTGGCATGACCCTGTTGTTCTCTGCAAACATCAAAGCAGTGACCCACTCCTGCAGGTTCATGCTCTACAACATCTGAAGAGTACGACCCTACCTCACACAGGGAGCGGCGCAGATTCTAATCCAGGCACTTGTCCTCTCCCGTCTGGACTACTGCAACTCGCTGTTGGCTGGGCTCCCCACTTGGGCCATCAAACCCCTGCAACTTATCCAAAACGCTGCAGCCCGCTTGGTTTTCAACCTTCCCAATTTCTTTCATGTCACCCCGCTCCTCTGCACCCTCCATTGGCTTCCAGTTGAAGCTCAAATCCACTACAAGACCATGGTGCTTACCTACGGAGCAGCAAGAGGACCTGCCCCTCCCTACCTTCAGGCTATGCTCAAACCCTACACCCCAACCAGAGCACTCCGTTCTGCCACCCCAGGTCTCTTGGCCCAGCTCTCGCTCAGCCCAGTCCAAGCTCTTCTCTGTCCTGCCACCCCAATGGTGGAACCAGCTTGCCCCTGAGATTGGACAACAGAGTCTTTGCCCATCTTCCGAAAACATCTGAAACCCTACCCCTTCAAACCATATCTTAAATAGTCCTCCTCCTCAACTCAACCCCCCCCAAAAAACAAACAACAAAAACACTTAACCAGCACTTGCACTTGACCCCCACCCCCCTTCTAGCTCTGACTCTACTGATAGCTATGTTATTGAGGAAATATGTATTTTTATGCCTGTGATATCTTAAGATGAATGCACTAACTGTAAGTTGCTCTGGATAAGAGTGTCTGCTAAATGATTAAAATGTAAATACCTTCAGATAGTATTCCTACCCCTTGACTTATTCCACATTTTGTTGTATTACAGCCTGAATTGAAAATTCATTAAATATATTTTTTTCTATCTACCCACCCATCTACACACAATACCCCATTATGACAAAGTAAAAACATGTTTTATTTAATTTTTGCAAATGTATGACAATGAAATACATAAGTATCTAATTTACATAAGTATTCACACCCCTGAGTCAATACTTTGTAGAAACACTGTTGGGAGTGATTACAGCTGTGAGTCTTTCTGGGTAAGTCTAAAAGCTTTCCACATCTGGACTGTGCAACATTAGGCCATTATTATTTAAAAGATTCTTCAAGCTCTGTCAAATTGGTTGTTGATCATTGCTAGACAACCATTTTCAGGTCTTGCCATAGATTTTCAAGTAGATTTAAGTCAAAACTGTAACTCGGCCACTCAGTGTCATAAAGTTCATCATCTGAGGAGGAGAAATCCTCGGACCAATATGCAGCGGTTAAGGTGCTCATCTTCTTTTTATTTAGAAGGGGAAAAAAATACTCATACAAAACAAATGACGAAAAACAGTCCCATAAGGTGCTCAGACTATACGAGGAAAAAGCCACCCACAAACACAAGTGAAAACAAACACACTTAAATATGGCCTCCAATCAGAGAAAACAACAAACAGCTGCTTCTGATTGGAGGTCATTGACAAAACTAACATAGACATAGAAAAACTAGAAAACCTACATAGAAATAGAAAACATCAACCAAAAACCCCGAAACACACTAAACAAACACCCCCTGCCACGCCCTGACCAAACTACAATAACAAACAACCCCTTTAACTGGTCAGGACGTGACACTCAGGAACATTCACTGTCGTCTTGGTAAGTAACTCCAGTGTAGATTTGTCCTTGTGTTTTTGGTCATCTGTGCTAAAAGGTGAATTAATCTCCCAGTGTCTGGTGGAAAGCAGAGTGAACAAGGTTTTCCTCTAGGAATTTGCCTGTGCCTAGCTCCATTACGTTTTTCTTTATCCTGAAAAACTCACCAGTCCTTAACGATTACAAGCATACCCATAACATGATGCAGCCATCACTATGGTTAAAAATATGGCTAGTGGTACTCAGTATTGTGTTGTATTGGATTTGCCCCAAGTATAACACATTCTATTCAGGCCATAAAGGTAATTGCTTTGCCACATTATTTGCAGTATTACCTTAGTGCCTTGTTGCAAACAGGATGCATCTTTTAGAATATTTGTATGATGTACAGGTTTCCTTCTTTTCACTCTGTCTATTAGGTTAGTATTGTGGAGTAATTACAATGTTACAATCCTCAGTTTTCTCCTATCACAGCCATTTAACTCTGATATGGTTTTAAAGCCACCATTGGCCTCATGGTGAAATCCCTGAGCGGTTTCCTTCTACGGCAACTGAATTAGGAAGGACACCTCTGTCTTTATAGTGACTGGGTGTATTGATACACCATCCAAAGTGTAATTAATAATATCAAAGGGATGTTCAATGTCTGCTTTTTTATTTGTATCTACAAATACGTGCCCTTCTTTGTTAGGCATTGGAAAACCTCCCTGGTCTTTGATGTTGAATCTGTGTTTGAAATTCACTGCTCGACTGATGGACCTTACAGATTTTTGTATGTTTGGGCTAGTCATAGTCATAGATAGTCATTCAAAAATCATGTTAAACACTATTGCACACAGAGTGAGTCCAATTGAAGGCACAGTATTCACTAGAAGAAGACCTCCGTGATGTAATCTCAGCATGCAGTTCTAGATCAAGGTAGCAACTCTAAACTTCAAGTGCAAACTTGAATCTGCCTGAAAAAATCTGTCTGAGATTGACTGCAGACAAAGAAAATATTTTTGTTTCATTATTTTAGTGTGTGTTTGGAGGAGGAAAAAATAAATAAAATGAGACCACTGGGCCAATATTTCAAGAAAAGCTTGTTCCCCTCCTTGCTGGTGTCACGGTTCCTTAAGGCAGGAGGAAAGGGCAGAGTCAAACGCAGGAGACGTAGTCCAGTAGTGTCGTAGAACGATATATTTATTTCACCGAAAAACCACTCAGGGTAACAAAGGGGCATAGGGTGCGCCCAGAGACCATACGGGAACACAGTAAACCCCGAGAAAACAAAAATACGCACGGGGCGCAGCCCGGCAAATACAATATTCCTCTAGCGAGAATCCGCTGGGGAAAAATGTGCAAAAAGCACAGAACGTTCACAGACCTGCCCGCTGACGAACAAACAATCCCGCACAAAGACGAACCCAAAGAAACAAACTAAATACCTCCCCACTAATGACAGACAAGAGACAGGTGCGGGCTAGATCAGACAAAAACCAAAGAACACAGAAACATAGATCGGTGGCAGCTAGTAGACCGGCGACGACGACCGCCGAGCGCCGCCCGACCGAGGAGAGGCGCCATCCTCGGTGGATACTGTGACAGTACCCCTCCCCTGACGCGCAGCTCCCGCAGCGCGCCGACGCCGGCCTCGGGGACGACCCGGAGGGCGAGGCGCCGGCCGGTCCGGCCAGAGACGATGAAACTCCTGTAGCATAGCTGGATCACAAATGTCCCGAACCGGAACCCAGCACCTCTCCTCTGTGCCGTACCCCTCCCAGTCCACGAGGTACTGCAGGCCCCCTACCCGACGTCGGGATTCCAGGATGGCCCGGACTGTGTACGCCGGGCCCCCCCCCCCCCGATGTCCAGGGGGGGCAGAGGGACCTCCCGCACCTCAGCGTCCTGTAGTGGACCAGCTACCACCGGCCTGAGGAGAGACACATGAAACGAGGGGTTAATACGGTAGTATGAAGGGAGTTGCAACCTATAACACACCTCGTTTATTCTCCTCGGGACTTTGAACGGCCCCACAAATCGCGGCCCAGCTTCCGGCAGGGCAGGCGGAGGGGCAGGTTCCGGGTCAAGAGCCAGACTCTGTCCCCCGGATTATAAACGGGAGCCTCACTGCGGTGGCGGTCAGCACTCTCCTTCTGTCGACCTATCGCTCGCCTCAGGCATTCCTGGACAGCCCTCCAGGTCTCCTGAGAGCGCTGTAGCCATTCCTCCACCGCAGGAGCCTCCATCTGGCTCTGCTGCCAGGGCACCAGGACCGGCTAACACAACCTAACACAACCTGAAAAGGTGACAGGTTAGTAGAGGAGTGGAGCTGAGAGTTCTGGGCCATCTCGGCCCATGGCACGAACCTCGCCCACTCCCCTGGCCGGTCCTGGCAATATGACCGCAGGAACCTGCCCACATCCTGGTTAATGCGCTCTACCTGCCCATTACTCTCGGGGTGAAAACCCGAGGTCAGGCTGACCGAGACCCCAGGCTCTCTATAAACGACCTCCACACCCTGGAAGTAAACCGGGGACCTCGGTCAGATACGATGTCCTCGGGCACCCCGTAGTGCCGGAAGACATGGGTGAATAGGGCCTCCGCGGTCTGTAGGGCCGTAGGAAGACCGGGTAATGGGAGCAGACGGCAGGACTTCGAGAACCGATCCACAACAACCAGGATGGTAGTGTTTCCCTGAGATGGCGGGAGATCCGTAAGGAAATCCACCGAGAGGTGAGACCAAGGTCGCTGTGGAACGGGGAGGGGCTGTAATTTCCCCCGAGGCAGGTGCCTAGGAGCCTTGCACTGGGCGCACACCGAACAGGAAGAGACATAGTGTCTTACATCCTCAGCCAAGGTGGGCCACCAGTACTTTCCTTTCAGGCCTCGCACTGTCCGTTCCACTCCAGGATGACCCGAGGAGGGTAGAGTGTGAGACCATCGGATCAGGCGATCGCGAACACCAAGCGGAACGAACTTCAGACCCGCGGGACATTGAGGGGGAGTGGGTTCCGACTGAACCGCCCGCTCGATGTCTGCATCCACCTCTCATACCACCGGTGCCACTAGACAGGACGCCGGGAGTATGGGAGTTGGATCGATGGTCCGCTCCTCAGTGTCGTAGAGACAGTGCGTCGGCCTTCCGGTTCCGAGAACCCGGAATGTAGGAAAGGGTGAATTGGAACCGCGTAAAGAACATGGCCCACCTGGCCTGACGAGGATTGAGTCTCCTCGGTGCTCGGATGTACTCCAGGTTACGGTGGTCGGTCCAGATGAGAAAAGGGTGACGTGCCCCCTCAAGCCAATGTCTCCACACTGTCAAAGCCTTGACCACGGCCAACAACTCCCTGCCCCCCACGTCATAGTTGCGCTCTGCCGGACTCAGCTTCTTAGAAAAGAATGCACAGGGGCGGAGCTTCGGAGGAGCGCCCGAGCGCTGCGACAGCACTGCTCCTACCCCAGCCTCGGACGCGTCCACCTCTACTATGAATGGCAAAGAGGGATCCGGATGCGCCAGCACTGGAGCGTCGGTAAACAGAACCTTCAGACGATGGAAGGCTCTGTCCGCCTCTGCCGACCACCGCAGTCGCACCGGACCCCCCTTCATCAGTGAGGTAATGGGAGCTGCCACCTGACCAAAACCCCGGATAAACCTCCGGTAATAATTGGCGAACCCCAAGAACCGCTGCACCTCCTTCACCGTGGTAGGGGTCGGCCAATTACGCACGGCCGTAACGCGGTCACATTCCATCACCACCCCTGTGGTGGAAATGCGATATCCCAGGAAAGAGACGGCTCGTTTGGAGAACTCACATTTCTCAGCCTTGACGTATAGGTTATGCTCCAGCAGCCGCCCAAGCACTTTGCACACCAGAGCCACATGCGCGGCGCGTGTGGCGGAGTAGATCAGAATGTCATCGACGTACACCACCACACCCTGTCCGAGAATGTCTCTGAGAACCTCATCCACAAAGGATTGGAAGACTAGCGGAACACCTGCTCCAATATCCAATGATGGGCGTGGCGCGAAATAAAAAAGTCCTCGAAAATCCGAAAACTTCAATTTTTCAAACATATGACTATTTTACACCATTTTAAAGACAAGACTCTCCTTTATCTAACCACACTGTCCGATTTCAAAAAGGCTTTACAGCGAAAGCAAAACATTAGATTATGTCAGCAGAGTACCCAGCCAGAAATAATCAGACACCCATTTTTCAAGCTAGCATATAATGTCACAAAAACCAAAACCACAGCTAAATGCAGCACTAACCTTTGATGATCTTCATCAGATGACACTCCTAGGACATTATGTTAAACAGTACATGCATGTTTTGTTCAATCAAGTTCATATTTATATCAAAAACAGCTTTTTACATTAGCATGTGACGTTCAGAACTAGCATACCCACCAAAAACTTCCGGTGAATTTACTAAATTACTCATGATAAACGTTGACAAAAAAACATAACAATTATTTTAAGAATTATAGATACAGAACTCCTTTATGCAATCGCTATGTCCGATTTTAAAATAGCTTTTCGGTGAAAGCACATTTTGCAATATTCTGGGTAGATAGCCCGGCCATCATGGCTAGCTATTTTGACACCCACCAAGTTTGGCACTCACCAATCTCAGATTTACTATAAGAAAAATTGGATTACCTTTGCTGTTCTTCGTCAGAATGCACTCCCAGGACTTCTACTTCAACACCCAATGTTGTTTTGGTTCCAAATAATCCATAGTTATATCCAAATAGCTGCGTTTTGTTCTTGCGTTCAAGACACTATCCGAAGGGTGACGCGCCGGTGCGTATCGTAACAAAAAATTTCAAAATATTCCATTACCGTACTTCGAAGCATGTCAAACGCTGTTTAAAATCTATTTTTATGCGATTTTTCTCGTAAAAAAGCGATAATATTCCAACCGTTCAAACACTGAAAATAGAAAATGGAGTCTTCACATGCATGCGCGCACCAGTGTCATTGTTCTCAGAAGGAGCACTTTCCAAAAGCCCTACTGTTTTTCGCCCAGAGACTGCAGAGTTATCATTCCCCATTCTGGCGCCTTCTGAGAGCCTATGGGAGCCTTAGAAAATGTCACGTTACAGCAGAGATCCTCTATTTTCAATAAAGAGGCTACAGAAGGCCAAGAAATGGTCAGACAGGGCACTTCCCATAGAGAATCTTCTCAGGTTTTGGCCTGACATATGAGTTCTGTTATACTCACAGACACCATTCAAACAGTTTTAGAAACTTTAGGGTGTTTTCTATCCAAATCAAATAATTATATGCATATTATAGTTTCTGGGCAGGAGTAATAACCAGAGTAAATCGGGTACGTTTTTTATCCGGCCGTGAAAATACTGCCCCCTATCCTAAACAGGTTAAAGTCTCCTACATTATTTTAACATTTCTACAAACTTCAGTGTTTTCTTCCAATGGTACCAATTATATGCATATCCTGGCTTCAGGGCCTGAGCAACAGGCAGTTTACTTTGGGCAAGTCAGTCAGGTGAAAATTAAGAAAAATAGACCATAGCCTGAAGAAGTTTTTTTAAGGCTACTGTAGACCTTTGCAAAATAGTGTGTTTTAATCAATTATTTGGTGACGTGAATATATTTACTATTGTTTTAATGTTTAAAAAAATATAAATTTTTCAATGAGGAGGATGTTCCTCCCCTTCCTCCGAGGAGCCTCCACTGATATCATGGTGGCAAGGCATGTGAACTAACAGGTTATAGAGAAAAGAACGCAATTGTGGGTAGGTTACATTCTAAATGTAATACGTTACTTGTTACCTGTCCAAAATTGTAATCAGCAACATAACTTTAGGATTAGAAGACGACAAACAGGATCCAACAAATGCATTTAGTGTGTAATCATAGTGCACTCAGACTTTTAACTTGCACAAATTTTAACTTGCACCTTTTTTCAATGCTGAATTGAATGTCATTAGGAAAACAAAGGTATCATATTGTACTTTTTTTGCAAACATCCTTTCTGAATTTAAAATTATCATCTAGTTTTTCAAAAGTATTTGTAATGTAATTACAATATTTTTTTCTGGTAACTGTAACTGATTACATGTAATCAATTACTCCCCAACCCTGCCCCTTCTGTGGTAGAGTACAGTACAGAGAATGCTGTTTAATCAGTGGCTCCGCAGGGGGGGCACATGCCCCCTCGCTCAGCTCCATCCCAGGACCCAGCACCAGGCAGCGCTAATCACAAGCCTCAGTCTTTAGTCTTGGCCTCCCTGGGTCCTACTCAAAGGGCTCGTCCCACTACCTGCATGTCAAGCACCACAATTTTCCACTACAATATACCCTAACTGCCATAATCAGCGGGTATTGCTTTTTTCTCTTTTCGTTCTCGCCCTGGCGTAGTCGTTGGGTAAAGCAAGTGGTGCCATAAGTGTGACTGCAGGTCTCTTTCTGTGCTGATGGGCGAGGACAGTCTGTTCGTCGTCCTTTATAAACCCAGGAGAATGACTGTTCAGAATGACTGTCCTCCAAGAGAGACACTGGTTATTGTTATAGCACCATATCGACAGAGCAATTTTACTCTGTTGCCCACCCAAGAATGCAGTGGAATTATACTCTAATCATCCAAACAACTTAGCTGTGGAATCAGGGCTAATACCTTGGCTGGAAAGTGTGTGTATGTGTGTGTGAGAGAGAGTGCGTGTGCTCCCTGTTGGGTGTGTTTCTACATATTTGTGAGTTTGTTACTGCAACAGATCCTCTGTGTCCTCAGCCGAGAGAAGGATAGGAGAGAGAGAGACATTACAGAGACTCAGCAGCTTATGGCCTCTAAGGAACCAGCTGGAACATAACCACTTATACAGCATCACTAAAACACCCTGGACACAGCCCATTCTGTTATGATCTTAGGTAAACTGCCAGATTCCACATTGACAGGGATTTTTTGTGAACCAATAAAGCAAGTCCCTGTCCTATTTTGCACTTGTCTTTTTTCTCCCTCCTGTCTATTTACCAGCAGACCCTTGAACTCAACAGAGCAAAACACTTTCTCCTTTCTTTCAAGTCCCTTAATTTATACTCTGATTTTTCCAGTGAACAATTTACATCCAAACACTATCCTCTCTGAAACTACAAGCACTGTTCAACAGACATGTTTTAATATCACAGGAATGTATTTATCTGGGAGTAAATACTAATCACAGTGTTTACAGAGAGAAAAACACAACACACCACCTGAGGGTTAACCCTGTTTCTATTCTTATCACACCACCACTGCTGAATCCCTCTCCCCCTGGCTCGCCGGTGCTGTCCTGAAAAAGGCCCGAAACCATGTTGGGAGGACCCCAAAGCTGGCCGCTTGGTGCCCATGTCATCTCTGGCGCTGCCTGGGAGCAGGAATCCAATCAGACAGATGGAGGGCTGTTTGAGAAACAGAGTGGGGCGGCCCGCCTTGCCAGTAAATACTGGCAGCTCCCGGATTTAATTACATTCACAGTATGGGAAACGGAACCGTGCCACAGGCCCCAGAACACACACCCCTCACACCCCCCTCCTGTTCTTAGAGAAGACTCCTAAACGCGGAGCAGTGACTTCCTTTTAGGGGCCTGTGGAGAGACCTAATGGAGAATCAAAAGGTGGAGGAATGATCGTCATAGCCGGGCTGAAGTGCAGTGCTAATGCCAACATTGACGGAAGAATGCTTAGTCAAAAGATTGCTACTCTCCAATCTCTTGTACTATATATCAGCACATTTGAGGTGCCTACATATATAAATAAAACATCTGAAAGCAAGAATATGCCACACAGCTTAAATTACTTACAGTATAAACTATTTACTTTTCAACCTACAGTGGGTTATAGGCATTGGAAAGTTAATCAAGCATCTTTCTGATGCAGAATGTCAGCTCTCCATTTCCCATATGCATTCACCAATAGTACTGTGGCCCTGCGAGTCCACAGACCAATTCGTAGTAACATACTCATCATCTGCAGTTAGTGTTTACTGTGCCCTGTCCTCACCCTGGTGCTACCCTAGCGATGCCCCTGACTCCATTCTCCACACTAGGGCAGCAGACAAATTACAGTGTCCCCAGGCCACACTCTCCTCCTCTCCAAACATTTCCTCTCTCATTACTCCTGCTACCTGAACACTGTGGAGGGCTAATACCAGGGACACAGAGAGAAGCAGCTATCCACCCACCGGTGTCGTTGGAGCTGCTCCCATGAAGGTCACAGCTGTTCGATCATTACATGAGTAGATAGGACCAGGGAACTTCAATGGCTGACATACCCCCCCCCCTCAGCTCAGCCGGGGTGAGATGTCAAAAACATAAAATGGGAATGGTGGCTCGTCTCTAAAAGCAGATATGTTGTTAGATGTGAGTGATGTTAGCTAGCGTAGTTTTTTTGGTGATATGTTTAAAATGGGCACCGTGGCACATCTCTAAAAGCAAATGCAAATACTTAGATATGATGTTAGTGTCTAGCGACATAGCCAGGTTGATGTGTGATACATCTTTAGACCTTAGATGTTAGCGAGGTAGCTTACTAGCCTTGTATGTGAGGTGTGTGTGTGTGTGTGTGTATGAGAGAGGTGGGCTAATATTGCTGATGTTTCCTCCTAATTAGAGCAACTTCGTGGTCCCTCAGTTGGTAGAGCATGGTGTTTGCAACGCCAGGGTTGTGGGTTCGATTCCCACGGGGGGACCAGTACGGGAAAAAAATGAATGAAATGTATGCATTCACTACTGTAAGTCGCTCTGGATAAGAGCGTCTGCTAAAATGTATGTTTTTTGGGGGGCAGAGAGAAATCTGAGATATCTGTATCTGATTAGGCAGGGCAAGCCGAGCATCGAGTCCTTGAAAGCCTAATTGATTAGTATGTATTTTGTTTTCAGATGAATACAAATACACACCTCCGTCGATGTGGTGATGTGTGCGGGACGACACACCTGCCACATCTGAGCTGCCAAGTGACACACTCCACCCGCTAACAAGCTATATTTCTGGCAACAATGTGATTTCTTTTTTTTCCACTTTTTTTGCCAGTCTTCTGAAAAGCTTTTCTTATTGCTTAAGACATTGTTGACAGAAATCAGCGAGATAAGGAAATGGGATGAGGAAAACATTTCATGCTTTAAAATTGGAAATGAAATGAAAGCCAATCCAGGATGAATCGTCTGAGTTTGTTACTGTTGTGAAGGAGATGATCATTAATTCTGGGCACAGGGATATGTGGATAGCACATTAGTACTACCTAAATCAGCTGTCCTTACATGGCTCTGTCTGGGTAAATGAGGCAGCAACGAATCAGTGTTAGCAGACCGTGTGTGGACATGTTTAACTATTCTTGTGGGGACCAGAAGTTGTGTCCCCACAAGGTTAGCTGTACAACACTGTGTGTGTGTGTGTTGAAGACAGTACTTTGAAAGCCTTCGTTATGAATAATTACATCTGGAAAAGAGATATTGCTCTTGTAAAGCACTTCTATTAATTCTGCCGCTGTCATTAAACTCTCAAGAAGCCATTTTTTGTATATCAAAGCTCCATCCTGATAAACCAATACAGTACATTCAGAATTCAAACACTTGTTTGATTGGTAAATAACTACACATTGAATGTTCATTTACGTCATTTAGCAGACACTCTTATACATTTCATACGTTTTTTTTTTTTTCCCCCCGTACTGGTCCCCCGTGGGAATCGAACCCACAACCCTGGCATTGCAAACAACATGCTCTACCAACTGAGCCACACAATGTCAGTGAGATAAATAGTCAACTGTACCATAACAAGACATACTGTATCTCCCCTTTGTGGCATGGTGAGGTTGGATCGAGGTGCAGAGAAGAGACCAGACGAGGAATCAGTGGTTGAGGATAAACATAATACTTTACTGAGAAACGGTAGTCGCAGGATCACAGTGCACTTGAAAAACAACAAACACTAAGTCTCGAAAACTCACTCAGGAAACGAACACACACGGTAAACAATTCAAGCTTCTGCAAAAAGACAACAGAAAACATACCTCCTTTAACAGGGAAATCATAATGAGTAAATAGGACACACTTGAGTGTCGTTAATGTCTCTAGGACGGTCTCAGGCGCCCTCTGGTGGGAGGTGGAACCATGACACTTTGGCCTTAGAAAGAAACATTTATGGGGTCACATAAACACCAGGAGATTGTATTCAATCTATGCTTGAGGATACGCTTCACCACATACTTTCTAACAAAGTGAGGAAATATTGCTAATAGCAAAGGTCATGAAATACAGAATTATGACCACACTACGGTGGCCCTAAGGAGCAAACCATCTCTCAAAGTAATAGGTCTTTGAAAAATGTGTAAGTCTTGGAAATATTTCACAGCTTTTTACTGAACTTTGCAAGCCAAAATATTCTGCAGGCTTTTATTAAACTGTGGGCCTTCAAAATATTTTGAAGTCTTTTACCAAACTTCACAGGCTATTATTTTGAAAGCTGGTTTGCTTCTTAGGGCCACCATACTTAAGCCCCATTTAAGCCCATTGACCACAAGTCATCAGTTATTTACATGCACAGCTTAATCCACCTTGTTATTTACACTTCCCAACAAATAATTTCCTTTCTCTCTATTTGGCTGTGTTTTCATGTTTTCTCCCTGGCCTCTGGGCTCCATTCTCTTCTCAGAATGCTAATAATTCTGCTTCAAGTGAAGAAAGCATGCTAATGTGGAGCAAGGTGACCATGCCCTGTGTCTCTGAGGTGT
Source organism: Salmo trutta (assembly GCF_901001165.1). Lineage (NCBI taxonomy): Eukaryota > Metazoa > Chordata > Actinopteri > Salmoniformes > Salmonidae > Salmo > Salmo trutta. Next base: position 18,924,243 of record NC_042977.1, read on the forward strand.
GTGTGTGTGTGTGTGTGTGTGTGTGTGTGTGTGTGTGTGTGTGTGTGTGTGTGTGTGTGTGTGTGTGTGTGTGTGTGTGTGTGTGTGTGAGTGTGTGTGTGTGTGTGTTCAGTCATACTGTACATATCAGTGAATAGGAAACAATGACAGATATTGGTGAAATGGCAGGAGACGGAGATAACTGCATTATAAGAAAATTAGTAACAATATAGAAATGCAGAAAGAAGAGTAAATTAACGAAAACCACAACCAAGGTCAATGTGTTTCAATATGTTGTTTCTTTAATCATGCATATTTAATAGCACATCACTACCGTTCAACTAGACATCACTATATAATAATAAATACTGCAATGTTCTTTGCAAGGCTGCAATGTCCCCCAAAGGAATGGTTAAATAAAATGAAAATCTAGAGGAACACATTTATAAATGTGTTACAGTGGACTGTATAGTGAGTCTGTACAATATCTCCTTTCTAGTCTCTAGTCCTTGGAGTTGTATTGGGATGGTGTATTAAATGTTGGACACAGACACACAAGTATGCTGGAGCAAGGCTTTTCCCTTAACCACCACTTCCAGAAGAAGGGACCTGTCAGGGCATAAATCCTTTCCCTGACCATATTCTGTTATTTTCTAAAGATGTGTAGTCAAATATGGTTGAAGGCTAATCAATGAAAAGGTAAGGACGTGTATTATCCTCGAACCGCTTTTGAATTTCTGTTTCTGACGGAATCGATGTCCATTTCTGCTCATTAAGACAGGAACAGAAGAGATCATTTTTTACATTTTCCATGAGGACTCATCTATATAGGAAAGACACTGAATGTGGTACTTGAGCTAGGATGGGGTTTGAGTAAAAATATTGACCGCTACTGCTTTTATCAAATGGAATATCAAAACTGAACAGCACAAATTTGCAGGTAGTAATTCTTAGATTTGCAAATTATCCTTCAGCTGAATCAATATCATGTCACAAACACTTTGTCACTCATACTTTGAACCATGCGACATAAAATAAAGCTTGGCAATACGTTTGTCCATACCCAGCTATTCAGAATAAACTGCTTCGTTCTTGCAATACACAGTTGAAGTCAGAAGTTTACATGCACTTAGGTTGGAGTCATTAAAACTCGTTTTTCAACCACTCCACAAATTTCTTGTTAACAAACTATAGTTTTGGCAAGTCAGTTAGGACATCTACTTTGTTCATGACACAAGTAATTTTTCCAACAATTGTTTACAGACAGATTATTTCACATATAATTCATTGCATCACAATTCCAGTGGGTCAGAAGTTCACATACACTAAGTTGACTGTGCCTTTAAACAGCTTGGAAAATTCCAGAAAATGATGTCATGGCTTTAGCTGCTTTTGATAGGCTGTTGTAGTAAGTACATCAGGTGTAGTGGTCGCTGGAGCTACACTTGTAGGAACTGCAGGCTGAAGGCCTACCTTCAAACTCAGTGCCTCTTTGCTTGACATCATGGGAAAATCAAAAGAAATCAGCCAAGACATCAGAAAAAAAATGTAGACCTCCACAAGTCTGGTTCATCCTTGGGAGCAATTTCCAAACGCCTGAAGGTACCACGTTCATCTGTACAAACAACAGTACGCAAGTGTAAACACCATGGGACCACGCAGCCGTCATACCGCTCAGGAAGGAGACGCGTTCTGTCTTCTAGAGATGAATGTACTTTGGTGCGAGAAGTGCAAATCAATCCTAGAACAACAGCAAAGGACCATGTGAAGATGCTGGAGGAAACAGGTACAAAAGTATCTATATCCACAGTAAAACGAGTCCTATATCGAAATAACCTGAAAGGCTGCTCAGCAAGGAAGAAGCCACTGCTCCAAAACCGCCATAAAAAAGCCAGACTACGTTTTGCAACTGCACATGAGGTCTGATGAAACAAAATATATCTGTTAGGCCATAATGACCATCGTTATGTTTGGAGGAAAAAGGGGAGGCTTGCAAGCCATAGAACACCATCCCAACTGTGAAGCACGGGGGTGGCAGCATCATGTTGTGGGGGTGCTTTGCTGCAGGAGGAACTGGTGCACTTCACAAAATAGATGGCATCATGAGGCAGTAAAATTATGTGGATATATTGAAGCAACATCTCAAGACATCAGTCAGGAAGTTAAAGCTTGGTCGCAAATGGGTCTTCCAAATGGACAATGACCCCAAGCATACTTCCAAATTAGCGGCAAAATGGCTTAAGGACAACAAAGTCAAGGTACTGGAGTGGCCATCACAAAGCGCTGACCTCAATCCTATAGAAAATGTGTGGGCAGAACTGAAAAAGCATGTGCGAGCAAGGAGGCCTACAAACCTGACTCAGTTACACCTGCTCTGTCAGGAGGAATTGGCCATAATTCACCCAACTTATTGTGGGAAGCTTGTGGAAGGCTACCTGAAACGTTTGACCCAAGTCAAACAATTTAAAGGCAATGCTGCCAAATACAAATTGAGTGTATCCACTGGGAATGTGATGAAAGAAATAAAAGCTGAAATAAATCATTCTCTCTGTTATTATTCTGACATTTAACTTTCTTAAAATAAAGTGGTTATCCTAACTGACCTAAGATGTCAGGAAATGTGAAAAACTGAGTTTAAAATGTATTTGGCTAAGGTGTATGTAAGTAAACTTCCGACTTCAACTGTACATGATATTGGAAACAGACAATATCTTATAGACAATAGGCCAACAGCGACTCAGTGTAAACAAAATGTTTGACTCGGTGTGTCATCATTAAACAATGTATCATCAGCGATACCTCCGCCACCAATATAGCAACCTTTCGCACCCCTGGCTGTGTCTCTGTGTGGTCAGAATCCTCCGGGGGGTGACCCTCTCTGATGTCCTCTCTCAATTCATTTGCACTATACTATATATACAAAGTCCCAGTCGCTCTACTTATTTATTTGATGGAACAGCTTATAGGCGCAGTCTTTTATTGCTCTTTGGCCTAGGGGGCAGTATTGAGAATTTTGGAAAAAATATGTGCCCATTTTTAACTGCCTCCTACACCAACTCAGAAGCTAGAATATGCATATTATTGTTCAGGTTTGGATAGAAAACACTCTGAATTTTCTAAAACTGTTTGAATGGTGTCTGTGAGTATAACAGAACTCCTATGGCAGGCAAAAACCTGACAAGGTTTCATGCAGGAAGTACCCTGTCTGACAAGGAGTCGTGCGTCTTGCATCTGTTTATTGAAAAGTAAGGATCTTAGCTGTAACGTGACAATTCCCAGGGCTCCGATAGGCTCTCAGAACCCGGGAAATACCTGAAGGTTGACGAGGCAGCCTCAGGCTGAAACACATTATCGCCTTTGGTAAATGGCCGATCAGAGGACCTTTGAATGAGGCGCGTGCACAATTCGCTCCTGAGGATAAATTTAATTCGGCTGTTTAGGCTCAATGCATATTCCCGGTCAGAATATTATCGCTTTTCTACGAGATAAATGGCATAAAAATTGGTTTTAAACAGCGGTTGACATGCTTCGAAGTACGGTAATGGAATATTTAGACATTTTTTGTCACGCCAATGCGCCATGCGCGAGACCGTGATGTAGCATTCTGATAGTGTCTAGAACTCACGAACAAAACGTCGCTGTTTGGATATAACGATGGATTATTTGGGACCAAACCAACATTTGTTATTGAAGTAGAAGTCCTGGCAGTGTATTCTGACGAAGAACAAGCAAGGTAAGAACATTTTTCTTATAGGAAATGTGATTTTGGTGGAGGCTGACCTGGGTGGGTGTCTAAATAGCTAGCCCTGTGATGCCGGGCTATGTACTTAGATTATTGCAAAATGTGCTTCATCCGAAAAGCTATTTTAAAATCGGACATATCGAGTGCATAGAGGAGTAATGTATCTATAATTCTTAAAATAATTGTTATGCTTTTTGTGAACGTTTATCGTGAGTAATTTAGCAAACTGTTAGTAAATTCCCCGGAAGTTTGCGGGGGTTATGCTTTTTCTGAACGTCACATGCTAATGTAAAAAGCTGTTTTTTGATATAAATATGAACTTGATTGAACAGACATGCATGTATTGTATAACACAATGTCCTAGGTGTGTCATCTGATGAAGATCATAAAAGGTTAGTGCTGCATTTAGCTGTGGTTTGGGTTTATGTGACATGATATGCTAGCTTGAAAAATGGGTGTCTGATTATTTCTGGCTGGGCACTCTGCTGACATAATCTAATGTTTTGCTTTCGTTGTAAAGCCTTTTTGAAATCGGACAGTGTGGTTAGATTAACGAGATTCTTGTCTTTAAATAGCTGTAAAATAGTCATATGTTTGAGAAATTGAAGTAATAGTATTTCTAACGATTCAAAAATCGCGCCACTGGATATCAGTGGCTGTTACGTAGGTGGGACGAGTTCGTTCCACATGCGCCAGAGAGGTTAGGAGCTAGTCTCGCATTATCATCGCAACATTTTGTGGAAGGCTGAGATCCCCTGGCTTCTGGAGGATCTCTCTCCTAAAGTAAACACATTCAAAATGCCACTGATGCAATGCCACGCCAGCCAGCAGGCCAATGGAATATACATGAGATGGCTGTTTCATGTTTTCATGCAGTGTGGGGACCATATCATTGTAACTTAGAATGGGAAGATCAGTTGTCGAAAATATTTCACTCCAACACATGTATGGCGATATACTGTGAGGATGTCCAAACAAATTACATTGTGTGTTTCCAAGATAAGCAAGGCAATGAGCATTTGTCATGATGAATGGCATCTCGATCAACAATCCATTACATTCAATCTATTGTGATGGGATTGTGTGTGTACACATGCATGTATTATTTTTTTATTTTATTAGGCAAGTTAGTTAAGAGCAATTCTTATTTACAATGACGGCCTACCCCGTCCAAACCCTAAGCCGGACGACGCTGGGCCTATTGTGCGCCGCCCTATGGGACTCCCAATCGCAGCCAGTTGTGATACAGCCTGGAATCGAACCAGGGTCTATAGTGACGCCTCTAAGCACTGAGATGCAGTGCCTTAGACCGCTGCGCTACTCGGAAACCCCACGTGTACGTATACGCGTGCATGCTTGCTGTGGACTAACCCTGTTTTGGTTTCAGTGAAAGAAGCCTTTTCTCTGGCTGGTTCCAGGTGATAATGCCCGAGTTTCAGTCTGGTATTCACCTGGTACACTCTAGACTGTTGGACATTGGGTTTTTACAAGGCTGTATTATCCCTACCATAATGCACTCTCACAATAGACTCACTCTGCCATACTCTAACAACACTGAAGGAGAAAATTGCAGGTCATACTGTGATACAATTTAATATATGTATTCAGCTGCTCGAGTTCCACAGTACCTGTGAATCAAATAATGTCCCGAATAGCCTGATTCAATTGAACCCATTGTACAGTAGTACAAAGCCTTTATATCCTCACAACGGAGAAATTAAAACGAGTGGAATTTTTTTAAATGTGCAGCTTTCTAACCCTCTTATGTCAGATTTATAGTCACTTTGATTGTATTTGTGATATCTTTGTATATCAGACTAAATAGGCATCATAGATTCAGAATCTGAAGTTAGCTACTGTAGCTATGACACTGTACAAATGGTGTATTTCATATTAGAGGTCGCTGACTTTAACTAATTCGGGGTGAGTTTCCCAAAAACATATAAAGATTTTTAGCATCAAGTGTTGGAATTTTAAAGTAACTGCCCATCTCACTTTTAAAAGATCATAATATTTTAACTCATATCAAAATTATGTTGTTGACTCGTCCTATATGCGTCTTTGTGGCCATGGCATAAATCTGAGAAGAAAGAAAAACACCTAAAAAAATGTTTGCTATTTCCTCATAGAACATGAAGTCATCTCTCTGAGGAGGATGAGCTGTTCAATCAGCAGTCTAGAGGAGGATGAGTTGGTCAATCAGCGATCTACTTGCATTAATATTTTTGCATTAATATTTTTAATGACCGGTATTTGCCCACACCATTCTGTTGTTGGGGTCTGCCCACACCATTCTGTTGTTGGGGTCTGCCCACACCATTCCAACACAGAAAAGCTGCTTTTTAACATACTTAAATATGATCTTTTGGAAGGAAAACTATTTCCCTCATATTGTAAGTAATTATAGGTCATATATTTCATTGAAATGTGATAACATTGTGCAGTTACTATAATGGTTACAGTTAAATGGTGGAGTTATTTTAAATGTAATAATATACAGATATTATTTATCTGTCATATACAATAGCATTATATTATAATCAAATCAAACTTTATTTGTCACATGCGCCGAGTACAAGTCAGCCTTAACATGAAATGCTTACGTACAAGCCCTTAACCAACAGTGCAGTTCAAGAAGAGTTAAGAAAATATTTATCAAATAAACTAAATTAAAAAATAATTAAAAGTAACACAATAAAATAACAACACCGAGGCTATATACAGGGGGTACCGGCACCGAGTCAGTGTGCGGGGGTACAGGTTAATTGAGGAAATGTTACATGTAGGTAGGGGTGAAGTGACAATGCATAGATAATAAACAGCGAGTAGCAGCAATGTACAAAACAAATGTAAATGTAAATAGTCCGGTGGCCATTTGATTAATTGTTCAGCAGTCTTATGGCTTGGGGGTAGAAGCTGTTAAGGAGCTTTTTGGTCCTAGACTTGGCGCTCCGGTACCGCTTGCTGTGCGGTAGCAGAGAAAACAGTTTACGACTTGGGTGACTGGAGTCTTTGACAATTTTATGGCCTTTCCTCTGACACCGCCTATTATATAGGTCCTGGATGGCAGGAAGCTTGGCCCCAGTGATGTACTGGGCCGTACGCACTACCCTCTGTAGCACCTTGCGGTCAGATGCCGAGCATTTGCCATACCAGGCGGTGATGTAACTGGTCAGGATGCTCTCGATGGTGCAGCTGTAGAACTTTTTGATAATCTGGGGACCCATGCCTGGGGACCCATGCCAAATCTTTTCAGTCTCCTGAGGGGGAAAAGGGTTTGTCGTGCCCTCTTCTTGGTGTGTTTGGACCATGATAGTTCGTTGGTGATGTGGACACCAAGGAACTTGAAACTCTCGACCCCCTCCACTACAGCCCCGTCGATGTAAATGGGGGCCTGTTAAGCCCACCTTTTCCTGTATTCCACAATCAGCTCCTTTGTCTTGATCACATTGATAGAGGTTGTTGTCCAGGCACCACAATGCCAGTTCTCTGACCTCCTCCCTATAGGCTGTCTCATCTTTGTCGGTGATCTGATGACACTGTTGTGTCATCAGCAAACTTAATGATGGTGTTAGAGTCGTGTTTATCCACGCAATCGTGGGTGAATAGTGAGTACAGGAGGGCACTAAGTACACACCCATGAGGGGCGCCAGTGTTGAAGATTAGCGTGGCAGACGTGTTGTTGCCTACCCTTACCACCTGGGGGCGGCCCGTCAGGAAGTCCAGGATCCAGTTGCAGAGGGAGGTGTTTAGTCCCAGGGTCCTTAGCTTAGTGATTAGCTTTGTGGGCAATATGGTGTTGAACGCTGAGCTGTAGTCAATGAACAGCATTCTCACATAGATGTTCCTTTTGTCCAGGTGGGAAAGGGCAGTGTGGAGTGCGATTGAGATTGCGTCATCTCTGGATCTGTTGGGGTGGTATGAGAATTGGAGTGGGTCTAGGGCATCCGGGAGGATGCTGTTTATATGAGCCATGACCAGTCTTTCAAAGCACTTCATGGCTACCTATGTAATTAATGTGATTGATTGAAAACTATTTACATATTTCTGTTGTATTGGATATACTAGTGGACTCCAAATATCAGAATGCCTTGTGGCAGGAAGAGAGAACATATTTTGAATTCATCAAGTGATTAGCATGTGTTGCGCTAGCTACCTTTCTTTTGTTGCTTTCCACAGTCCAAAGTGATCAAATGTAATGTGAACAATTTAATTCACTAAAATAGCTTTTCATCTTACAATCAATGTTCTGAGCAAATCATTTATAGATAGTTATTAATCTATATTAAGATAATGGTTTGGCCACTTCCTACCAGTGGTGTTAGTGCTACAGATTATCTTCATGCTTTTGAGAAATTCACCCATGCAGAGATGAAAGAATGGAATCAAAGTTCTCCAACCTCAATCTTCAACCTTGAAATTCATTCAACAGACATACTCATTGGAGAACCTTGAATATTGGATGTAGGACTTCAGTGGGGGAAACAAAATCTTCCAACACATTGTACCAAATAGGTGGTGGGCCATAGCAAAGTATCTGAGTATTAAAAAAGTATTAAAGTATTAAACTAACAACAAGCTGGTTGAGAGAATTCCAAGAGTGTGCAAAGCTGTCATCAAGGCAAAGGGTGGCTACTTTGAAGAATTTCAAATCAAAAAAATATTTAGATTTGTTTAACACTTTTTTGGTTACTACATGATTCCATATGTGTTCAAATAAAATAAAATGTTATTGGTCACATGCGCCGAATACAACAGTTGTAGACCTTACGGTGAAATGCTTACTTACAAGCCCTTAAACCAATAGCGCAGTTTTAAGAAAAATAAGTGTTAAGTGAAATGTTTTAATTGAAATAACAACTAATTAAACAGCAGCAGAAAAGTAACAATTGCGAAGCTATATACAGTACAGGGGATACCGGTACAGAGTCAATGTGCGGGGGAACCGGTTAGTCGGGGTAATTGAGGTAATATGTACATGTAGGTAGAGTTAAAATGACATTGCATAGATAATAAACAGAGAGTAGCAGCAGCGTAAAAGAGTCAGGGGGGGCAATGCAAATAGTCTGGGTAGCCATTCGATTAGCTGTTCAGGAGTCTTATGGCTTGGGGGTAGAAGCTGTTAAGAAGCCTTTTGGACCGAGACTTGGCACTCCGGTACTTCTTGCCATGCGGCAGCAGAGAAAACAGTCTGACTAGGGTGGCTGGAGTCTTTGATAATTTTTAGGGCCTTCCTCTGAGGTCTAGTGATGTACTGGGCCTTACGCATTACTGTCTGTAGTGCCTTGCGGTCGGATGCCGAACAGTTGCCATACCAGGCAGTGATGCAACCAGTCAGGATGCTCTCGATGGTGCAGCTGTAGAACCTTTTGAGCATCTGAGGACCCATGCCAAATCTTTTCAGTCTCCTAAGGGGGTATAGGCTTTGTCGAGCCCTCTTCATGACTCTATTGGTGTGTTTGAACCATAATAGTTTGTTGCTGATGTGGACGCCAAGGAACTTGAAGCTCTCAACCTGCTCCACTACAGCCCCGGCGATGAGAATGGGGACGTGCTCGGCCTTCCTTTTCCTGTAGTCCGTCTCCTTTGTCTTGATCACATTGACGGAGAGGTGCCAGGACTATTTCATAGTTTTGATGTCTTCACTATTATTCTGCAATGTAGAAAATAGTACAAATTAAGAAAAACCCTTGAATGAGTAGGTGTGTCCAAACTTTTGACTGGTACTGTAAAATGACTCCCAACTTAAAACGCAGCCACCTTAGTATTGTAGCTAGCTTGCTAGTGCATGTCATTCTGGGACAAGGAGCGTTTTAGCTATCAGTTTATTTTAAGTAATAATTTAACATTACAAAAATCTATAGGACAAATAGTGTAAAGCTAATCCCTTCATCAAGGCAGGACCCACTCATTTCATTCGTACTGGCAAAAAATAAATACCACATTATCCCTGTCAATAGTTGGAGTAGGACAATGACAGAGCACCCTGCCTCAGACTGTCAGGATGTTCATTTTCTTGCTGACAAACTACATTCCTTTGCTGTGACGATTTATTTGATTAATTCTTGTCTCTCACTTTTGTCTCACATTATCTATTCAGCTCTCCTATGTCCTGCTCCCAGAGATCAACCAAGTGCTATTTGAACCAGCCCTGCTGTCACTATTTAGAAATTGGGACCACATATGCATTTGCCTGTTGTCTTTTCTTCGTGGATTTTGTCTTATACAGTCTAGCGCATTTTAGAGTATAACACCCACTACAGATATACATGCTTGTTTGAGCATCTCATATACTAAATTCAATGTAGAATCAGGTTAACAGGTGACAGGTTATTTTACTATTGTAACATGCAGTGGTGAGAATTCTATTGTCCCCGTCAGGAACCCAGGCTTTTGCCATAAATTGTAGAGATCTTGTCTCTGTACCACACAAGCTTTAGATTGCATTCTGCTAAGGTACTTTTGATACGCTTACAGGGCCTGGACACAAAAATGTTCCGAGAGAATACTGAAGCATGCGTTGATGACAGTTCTACAGTCTCCATCAGAGGCAGAGATCTTAAAGCTCTCATTTCTGGATTGCAACATTGTAAAATTGTGCCCTCGACGGCACTTGAAATAAATTGATTGGTAGGTTACACTATATTTCGATACTTCAGATACTGCCTCAAACGCCTTTGTTATTTGTCTCCGTACTCAATAAATGGTTTATCACTATTTGTGATGGTGTTCTTTGTTTGAATGTATATGGCTGGAACGTACATTATGGAAATTGTCTCACACTCAATCATAGTTAGTAGAATAATGAATGTATTGGCAAGGTTTTTGCACCGTGAACTTTTAAAAAGGTTAGTTAATCATTTAAACAGACTAAATATACTCATATTCACTGAACATTTAGTATTTGAAACTCATAAAATGTATTTGTCAACTGCTTTTTCTATAATCCTACTGGCTGTTTATCATTCTCCATACCTTATCCCAATGCATCCAACGTGACGCATGCCCACCATGGTTTTGGGCAGCTACTATTTGAGAAGTCATCTCGTTTACAAATCAAACTCTGGTTATCTTATTGCAGAGCTCAATGTACGACTGTTTTCAGAGAAGATTGTATTGCAAGGTGTGCCATATGTATAGGCTAATATGCAGCTGTCAGTTTTTAAACCTTTATTCTAGCATACATGACACACACAGACATCTATATACTTATATTTGTGTTTCTATGCAAATTGTATGATTTGATGTTTCTTTAAGCCTGCAGCTAGTTACTTGAAATGAGACAATCATGCCAAAACAGGATTCAAAATTGAATTCACTGACAGAGAGATAGCTAATTAAACATTAGCTTCCTGATCAGGCACATTGATTTTTACAGTATTAGCTGGCAAGTCTAGTCAACTGTAACATTGGATAGCTTCCAATAAATTGGCTAAATGGTCAACGGAGTTACTTCTTCATATGATCAAGAACATTCATATTGCATGCTTCATATTTCAAGTGTACTCGAAAGCAGATATTTATCATATTTCAGTCTTTGTAGAGGTAATGTTAGTTCCTCTTAACACACTCGCAGCAGATCAGAGGCTGTGTTTACATGTTAGAAGCAGGTCATTGGCTGCCTTCATCATGAAGGATATGTACAGTACGGGAGTTCTGATTGGTTCCAACTTTGCAAATTTGCCTGAGCAGACAGTTGAAATATACTTTTTCTAAGAAAATGTGCAAGAATTTAAGGTGCCAACACATTTTACAGTAATAATAAGAATATTTCATTTTCATATACAGAAATTCTTCTCTTCCCTCAATGTAGATAGATCATCTTCACTGTTTTCGGCGTTGGCCCACAACCTACAACTCAAAAATCAAGAACAATAACATAAACATAGCATCACTTAATTCACCCAACAGGCCTGATCCCGAGTCACGCTTTGGGCTGCAACTCACACAGAGACAGCACCAGCATGGATAATGCTACCAGCAACCTCAACCACACTGCTTACACAACCTATTGTTGCCTAACGCCATCACTAGCGCACTCAGCAAAAGTGTAACAATAACAGTGCCACGTCAAAGGATGTGAGTGTGACAGGTTTGGGATGCTGAAAGGACACCGACTGTAATATGCAGCGAACTCCATGTAGGAGAGCACACTTTTAGTAAAACACATAGGGCCAATGGAGAGAGCAGTCACACACAGCATGATGTTAAAGGTTAAGCAGCACATTCACTCAGACATAATAAGCCAGTAGGTCCCAATCATAAGAATACAAAAACTCAACCATTAGGCTAAGCATTTCCCAATCGAAATGTACAACTATTACTTCCCATTTCAAACATATTTTTCATGTTCAGCACACAAAGAAACGATCTGAAGTTTAGACACAACAGTTATTTTCAAAGAGGTGGCTAACAACAGCAAGTGAGGTGCAATAAAAAGTACAGTTCCACTCACCAGATGATGATAATTTGAAACTGAACTTATTGAGGAAAGTTAAAATTGAATAGGGCGAAGCTAACAAATGATCAACGATATCCTCTTTGTTAACACCTGCTGCAGCCGCTGCACACTAGCCTACAACAAAAGCTAGCTAGCTAGACCATGGGAAAACTAGTGCTTGCTATTGTGCAAATGACCTGTCGGCCTTCAAGAAGGTGGAAGTTTCCATACGTTGCAAGTCAAAATGTGATTGGTTTAGTCCGTTGTCACTGCAAAATTCTGCCCTTATACAGTTGAATAGCAGATGCCTTTAATCTAGCTTCTGAGGCCCTAGCCAACTGCTGACTTAGCTATCTAGATTTATCTCCCCAGAGACCTCCAAAGAAAAATCCTGATTTAATATTTTTTTCTCTTCAGTGTTCACCCTTTCCTTTCTAATAAAAATAATACATCAGAATATAATTGAAAATAATAAAACAATTAGAATATCATTGAAATATTCTTGAAAATATTAAATAAAAAAAATATAAAAATAATTTGTATAGATGCTTAAGCCTTCTCTGAAGGGTTCCCCACTGCACATACTGGTAAGTGGTTCCAAGTAGAAAGAGGAAAACTACACAACAAAATAATCAGAAGTTCTTAACCACTTTTCCAAAGCTGCAGTGCTGCAGTTAGTGCCAAGTTCTATAAGACAGAGAGGAGGCTGAATGCTCCTAACTCTAGCTACCTCACCAATCTCACGATGGATAAAGGACGGATTCCCTAAGTAAGACAAAGTGATGTGTCTGAGACAGATCAGACTTATCAAGGAGTATAGCATGGGAAGACATTCTTGAGCAGGGGTGTCAAACTCATTCCATGGAGGGCCTAGTGTCTGCTGGTTTTTGTTTTTTCCCTTAAATGAAGACCTAGACAACCAGGTAAGGGGAGTTCCTTACTAATCAGTGACCTTAATTCATCAATCAAGTACAAGGGAGGAGAGAAACCCAGCAGACACTCTGTGGAATGAGTTTGACACATGTTCTAGAGTATGTAACATGGGAAGACATTATAAAGTAGACTCTTGACTGATGGCACATGGCAGAGATTGGTTGATCGGACTGATATGAGTGAAGAGAAGTTGAGAAGTTCCAGGGTTCTTTGCTTTCAGGATGAAAGACAGTAAGCTCTGTCTTTAAAAATCTGCATGTTAGCAACAAGACATCAAATCAAATCAAAGTTTATTTGTCACGTGCACCGAATACAACAGGTGTAGACCTTACAGTGAAATGCTTACTTACAGGCTCTAACCAATAGTGCAAAAAAGGTATTAGGTGAATAATAGGTAAGTAAAGAAATAAAACAACAGTAAAAAGACAGGCTATATACAGTAGCGAGGCTATAAAAGTAGCGAGGCTACATACAGACACCGGTTAGTCAGGCTGATTGAGGTAGTATGTACATGTAGATATGGTTAGAGTGACTATGCATATATGATGAACAGAGAGAAGCAGTAGCATAAAAGAGGGGTTGGCAGGTGGTGGGTGGCGGGACACAATGCAGATAGCCCGGTTAGCCAATGTGCGGGAGCACTGGTTGGTCGGCCCAATTGAGGTAGTATGTATAGTTAAAGTGACTATGCATATATGATAAACAGAGAGTAGTAGCAGCAGCGTAAAAAGAGGGGTTGGGGGGAGGGGGGCATACAATGCAAATAGTCCGGGTAGCCATTTGATTACCTGTTCAGGAGTCTTATGGCTCGGGGGTAAAAACTGTTGAGAAGCCTTTTTGTCCTAGAATTGGATATGGTTTCCCATCCCTTTAATGATGGGATAAAGGTTGTTATTTTCCATGACTGATATTCCTGATAGGCAAAGCTAGTTTTTCAGATCAGTATCAGTATCAGTTTCAGTATCCAGGAAAAAAACAAACATGCCTAATCAGTCCATTTGAACAACATTTAATTCAAGCCTGATGATCACCATTGATGATTCGCTCATTGATACACAGTCCTTTTAATTAGAAGGTTTCCTCTGAAGTGAGAGAAAATGTGACTTGCCCAGGCAATTTGATCATGTGTGAGGACAAAAGTGCACAAGGCGAAATGAAGCAGCACATGAAAGGACTTTTTTATTTAGAAAAAATAAAAAGTGGTGTGGTGTGAGCCGGGACCGCTTGAGGAGAGGTGGTATTGGAATAAACGTATTCACAGAGAAAATTCAGAGAGCCCTATCTCCAGCGCAGAGCAGGCCCACAGAAGCACAGCAGACACCATTAGACTTGTGTTTATATAACCCCAAATCAGATCTTAGGGGGTTATACACAAATGTGCATGTACAATGCGCACACACACACACACACACAGTGAATGAGTATCTGTCTTTTGCAGAAGTCCCTGGGAACAGCTCTGTCAGATAAAGACAGAGCCACGCTGAGGAATAGCTAAATGGAGAAATGGGGTCCAGCCTTCTTCTTCCCATTACTGAGCCTCTGAGCCTGCCAATCAGTTCAGTGCCCAGGACAGTGTTTCTACTGTCTAAAGGGAGTCACAGTAAGCCTTATCGGGCTCTAGGTAGTGTGTGTGTGTGTGTGTGTGTGGGTGTGTGTGTGTGGGTGGGAGGGTCCTGGGTAAGCTTAAAGCGAGGGGCTGTGAGTATGGTCTTACTGTACCCAGGAGAGTGTGGCCATGGTGAGGCTTTGGTAAGCCTAATAAGGCCCTGGGCACTGAGCATAGCAATGGTCAGCATAAGCCTCTCAAGGGGAGAACGACTGCTATGGTCCAGTTGGGGTTACATGAGGCTTGCATTTCTGGGGTTTGGGAAGCTATGTGTCCATAGGGGGTTAGAACGAAGCCCACTGATTCCATGTCAGCAGCATGTGTTTTAGAGGGGGTCAGTGCTTGTATTGACGAGCCAGGGTAAGTATGCGATCAGCAATTTATGGAACGCTTCACCTGGCCATAGCGTAACCATCTTGGGTCAGGGGAAGCGTTTTAAGCTGTAGGTGACTTGTTTCCAGAGGTTAGGGCTAACATTGATTGCCCCAGAGACAAAGTCATTTAAGTCAGGGTCAGCTTAGATGGGCCTAGGTTAGCCATGTAAGAGGAGGTTAGTCAGGTATTGCAAAATTACTGTCCTGTAAATCATGGAAGAGGGATGGCAATAAGGGGAGTCAGGAATGGCAGAGTGTGTCGTTAAAGTGGGTTGTGATGGTTCAATACTGTAATACTCCACTGTGACCCTGAGCAGTGTGTCTACAATCCCATTGTTTGAATAGAAAAACATACCACCTATCACTGTCCTTTTCTTCTCACTTCTGCTTGTGTGGCCTTCTCAGTGAAACCAGCTCTTCTCTGACTTTTTTGAAAGTGACTTTGAGTACCTAAGCATGTAGGCTGAGTTAATGCAGGCCATGTTCAGAAAGGGGAAAGAGAGGTACTTGGCTTTTTCAATAAAGCTCTGGTAATGCGTTTTGTAATGCATTGGTTATACTTCACAGTAAAAACCCATTCCGTTCCTTGGCCATGCAGCCCTGTGCAATTCTTCCTAAATTGCCTTTTCTCCTAGCCATTCGTTATGCTTTCCACTCCAGCGCACCGCCATCATTTATTCATTTGATGAAACAACAGGTGTGCCAAAACAAAACAACACACAGAGACACACGTACGCATGTACATGCATACACACACACACACACGTGAACACACACAGGCACCCACGCAAGCACGTACACACAAACACATCACACCCATGGATTAATAGGTAGACGGATGGATGGTGTAGGGACAGATGGATGGAAAGCTGAATGGACAGAAGGACAGATGGGAGCAACACTATGATCATCATTCTGAATTCAACATCCAACAAAAGTCAAATGCGTTCGTTTATAAAGACGCCATGGCCTCCGAGAAATGTTGAAGAAAAGGGAAAGAGAAAGAAAGAAGTGGACCAGAGAGTTAGTGACTCTTATAATGTGAAACTCCATTTTGTTCCTCCTGCTTCCCTTTCATACAGGCAGGCCCATTATGGACAGGATAATGTGTTTGTGTGGTGGCAGGGAAATGGGTCTGCTTTGTTTAGGCTGGTGTCAGCCTTGATGAAAAAGTGCCATCGACTTGGAATGGGCTTGCAGCAGTCTCAGTCTCGGTCTCTGTCGCCACGCTCAGCAGATGATAACCATTGATTGCTCACCAGAGAGAAAGATAGGAATGGGAAAAGGAAGAGAAAGAGAGATAGACAGAGATAACTAGTGAAAGAGAACAGGAAGTGACAGGATTTTATCTGCAAATGTGACTTGGCGGTTAGATTTTGATGAACAGATGTCTCTGTTAACATTGTTCACTGAGAACATTTAATTGCCGAGAAAAGTAGTTAATTGCACAAAAAATATATAAAATTCAAAAAATTCAAAAGCCATTGCAGGGAAAACATCAATCTCAAGACAGAACAGTACACGCTGAAACTAAATTTAAAATATTAACCCCAAAATCCTGCTATTCATCTATCCCTCTGACCCCTCTATCTCTCCATTCCTCTGCCCCTTCGCCTCTCCCCTCTTCCACCCGTCTATCCATCCACCCGCCCCTCCACGTCTGTACCCCTCCACCCCACCTCCCCCGTGCCCCTGATATTGCATGAGTTCATGCTGAGCTCCAAACAGCCGTCCCAAAAACCACCACTCAATATTCCATGACAAGGAGCGAAAAGGGGCCGGTGCCATTTTGTGTCCTAATTCACTGTGACTCTGCAAAATCCTTTTAGCGACACTAGCGACAGCCACGGCTCATTGGAGTCGATAAAGGTGGCACTTTCGTAATGGTAATGGCTCCCTCGTGGCCTGTAGTATGCCATAAATTTATTGTCTGGTCAATTGATAGGGACCTTCGGTCAGTAGAGTACAGATCCGCCTTGTGCCTTGGACTTTTCCCCATCC
This sequence comes from Salmo trutta, assembly GCF_901001165.1. Lineage (NCBI taxonomy): Eukaryota > Metazoa > Chordata > Actinopteri > Salmoniformes > Salmonidae > Salmo > Salmo trutta. The sequence continues at coordinate 18,941,318 of NC_042977.1, forward strand.
CTGTCTTGGGGAACGTAATGAGTGTTTGCCGACATTGATTTTCTATGCTGTCAAACCCCTCTGTGTCTGTATTGATTTTAGTGGTTTTCATATGTAAATACTGTGAGGTTTGACATGTAGTGGATAGAACATGTGGATGGATGGGGACACACACACACACACACATAATATACCACTATGTCTGCTTCTGTAGATGTACTGCCATTTGTATTCATCTAGTATCGATAACCAATCATAGCCAATCAATCTCAGGGGATTAAATCCAACTGTAATCAAATTGTTTGTGTGACATTCCAGCTACTGGCTAGTCATATTATACTTAACAAAAAAGAAAAGCAACATGCCAAAATGTCAAAGATTTTAATGAGTTACAGTTCATATAAGGAAATCAGTCAATTGAAATAAATCTATTTGGCCCTAATATTAGGATTTCACATGAATTGGAACACAGATATGCATCTGTTGGTCACAGATACCCTAAAAAAAAGCTAGGGGTGTGGACCAGAAAAATAGTCCATCTCTGGTGTAACCACCACGTGCCTCATCCAGCGTGACACATCTCCTTCGCATAGAGTTGATCAGGATGTTGATTGTGGCCTGTGGAATGTTGTCCCACTCCTCTTCAATGGCTGTATGAAGTTGCTGAATATTGACGGGAACTGGAACACGCTGTCGTACACATCGATCCAGAGCATCCCAAACATGCTCAATGGTTGACATGTCTGGTCCGTATGCAGGCCATGGAAGAACTGGGACATTTTCATCTTCTAGGAATAGTAGTAACATTATGAGTTGGGATTATGGTTCAATGTTTAGCTAACTAGCTACATGTCTAGACAAAAGACTCCACTATGCAAGTAACTATTTCAGTAGAATGTTTATGATGTCACTGCAACAACTGTCGTTGGTAAATTCGCTCTGGCTATCTACTCTGATTTCAGAGTACTCACGTCTGAGTGTGCCAGTGCACTCAACACCCATTGAATATGGCCGATGTCAATAAACATTGGCAAAAAAAGCATAATTAAATTGTTGCCAGCAGCACAGTTGCAGTCACCAACATTCTGGATAACATGAAAACAGCCTAACCAGATCTGCTAGGGCAAGTAAAAGGGTTAGAGTGAGCTGTTCTCTCATTTGTATCTGGAAGTAGTTAGCAAGCTAGTAAACGTCAGCCAGCTTGTGTGCTTGACTGCTGTTGTTAGGTCAGAATGCTCGGATCAACCCTACTCCTCGGCCAGGGAGTCCAGTGTGCACTCTGAAAGCTCGAGATCGAAACACTGACTTTACGAACTGACAATCTGACAACTATCGTGGAAAATTCTAATCAAGTGAGAGACTTTGTAATTTCTTAAAACAATCACGGTTGGTTCCACCCCTCCCATGCAGATTGGGGCATCATAAACCACTCTGGGTTCATCCGGTCGTTATCTGCACGGGGTTGTTGTCTTAACCCCACCCTGGTTTAGTTTCCCAGATGCAAGGAGGATTTTGAGACAATGAGAGATTGTTCTACTCCTAAGCTATCCCTAGTAAAACACATTCTTGTGTATGTAATGCAGTCTTTAACTCATTTGTCAAGCCATCTCTGGTGAACATATGCCCAGATTAGCTGCAGGGAACTAGAGTGGAGACCATAAAAACACAGACACTAGTAGGACAGAAATGTCTTACTATTAGTTCAATATTAATTGTTAGCCATTAATATAAAAAAATCAGGTAAATACATTGTTTTTTACGGATGCCCTGAACAAACACACCCGTAGTATAAACCAGCGTTTAGTCTTGAAATCATTGGTTGTATAGCAAAGGTGTGGACTCGAGTCACATGACTTGGACTCAAGTCACAAATATGATGACTTGCAACTTGACTTTGACTTTAACACCAATGACTCGTGACTTGAATTGGACTTGAGCCTTATGATTCGACCTGACTTGATACCCTCCCCAAGCCCAAATGTTAAAAATTATGCTATTTAAAAAAAAGTGTGCAGCGCATCAACTCTTCATTTAACGGATTACAATATGAATCGGACAGCAGCCAATCAAATTGTGCCCGCTGAGAAAAAGTTGTGTGTGGCAGTACATAGGAACGTCGGCGGTTGAATTCAGATGGAGCCCTTGGAAAGATGAAAATGATTATTTTCGGATATAAAGACGACGCTGTATCAACAAAAACGTATTGCAACTTGCAAAACACGCGGGAAGAAAATTACAGACGGAGGCACAACAATTTCCAACTTTGTTTGACATTTGAAGCTGCACAAAGAACGGTAAGTCTTGGCTAATATAGCCGACAGCTATATATTTTATTACTTTACTAGTATATCATGTAAGCTAACGTAACGTTAAATCAATGAACCTCCACACAGTCAGTCAGTGCAGGAACGTGATCATTGCACCCAAGATTGAGCTACAACTGGCTAGGCAGTTGTTAAAACGAGAGGCTGCCTGGATCTATAAATTAAAGACCCTTGCTCCCTTCGGTCTCAACATAGACTTTGATCTGAAGCCATTCTTGTGATTATTGTGATTTTGCCATTGTAATTGTTTGTTAGATATATTTTAGACTACAAATGCTATGATCGTATGCTATCCATTTGTTTGTCTTTTTGTATGTTCTTTGTATGCCCTTTTTTTATATTTGAGTTAACCAATGATATTAGGCCACACTTGGCCATGATTACAAACACCTGTGTGTCTCTTGACACTATATAAATGACTCATCTCGCAGTGTTTGTGATGAAACCCTGATGAAGACAGCTTTGCTGTCGAAACGTTGGTTATTACATTTTTGCATCTGAGCTCTTAGAGTGTGCGGCTTTCCCTTATTTTCTAGTAGCCTAAATCCTGCCTGATGTTACTGCTGTTCCTGAAACCATTGACATACGTTAGCCTACTGTAACCACACAGTGTGTGTGTGTGTGTGTGTATGTGTGTGTTAAGGTTGGGCGATTGTGTACAAGCCTACATCGCCCGATTGTGTCACGGTTGTCGTCGGTGAATGAGGACCAAAATGCAGCAGGTACGTGTATGCTCATTTTTAGATTTATTAACTTTCAAAATAATACTCCAAAACAAACAAACCACGAAAAAACGAACGAACAACAAAACAGTCTGGCCAAGCTAAGCTTAACACAGAACAATCACCCACCCTGAACCACATAAAACAAATACCCTCTGTCACGCCCTGACCAAACTACAAAACAATTAACCTTATATACTGGCCAGGACGTGACAGTACCCCCCCCTTAAAGGTGCTACCCCGGAAGCACCTTAACAAAAAAAATAAAAAATACCCCCAAACAATACCCAAAAGAAAATTTCCCCCTTACTAAAGGGAGGGAAGGGAGGGTGGCTGCCGTCAACGACGGCACTGTGCTACACCCCCCCTCCCCAACCCACCTATTTTTTGGAGGTGGCTCCGGCTCAGGCCGTTCCAGGCTGTCTGGGCAGTCTGGCAGCTCGGGACAGTCTGGGCAGTCTGGCAACTCGGGACAGTCTGGGCAGTCTGGGAACTCGGGACAGTCTGGGCAGTCTGGCAACTCGGGACAGTCTGGGCAGTCTGGCCACTCCGGCAGGTCAGGGCAGTCTGGCCACTCCGGCAGGTCAGGGCAGTCTGGCCACTCCGGCAGGTCAGGGCAGTCTGGCCACTCCGGCAGGTCAGGGCAGTCTGGCCACTCCGGCAGGTCAGGGCAGTCTGGCCACTCCGGCAGTTCAGGGCAGTCTGGCCACTCCGGCAGTTCAGGGCAGTCTGGCCACTCCGGCAGTTCAGGGCAGTCTGGCCACTCCGGCAGTTCAGGGCAGTCTGGCCACTCCGGCAGTTCAGGGCAGTCTGGCCACTCGGGACGTTCAGGGCAGTCTGGCCACTCCGGCAGGTCAGGGCAGTCTGGCCACTCCGGCAGGTCAGGGCAGTCTGGCCACTCCGGCAGTTCAGCGCAGTCTGGCCACTCCGGCAGTTCAGCGCAGTCTGGCCACTCCGGCAGTTCAGCGCAGTCTGGCCACTCCGGCAGTTCAGCGCAGTCTGACCACTCCGGCGACTGTTGACTGACGGGCAGCTCCGACGACTGTTGACTGACGGGCAGCTCCGACGACTGTTGACTGACGGGCAGCTCCGACGACTGTTGACTGGCGGGCAGCTCCGACGACTGTTGACTGGCGAGGCTGGGTTTACGCATTTGCCGTTTAGTGCGGGGAGCGGGAACAGGACGAGTCGGACTGGGTGGACGTACTTCCGGGTCCGCACGAGAGACAGGAGCTGGAAACCCAGGGCTATGGAGGCGCACAGCCGGTCTAGATCTTACCTCCTGCACAACCCGCCTTGGCTCGATGGAACTAGTAGCCCTGCACGAGCGGAGTGCTCGTACAGGGCAGACTGGGCTGTGCAGGGGCCTGATGGTAGCCGTGCGTAGAGCGGGAGTTGGGTAGCCTGGTCCTCGGAGGCGTATCGGCGACCAGATGCGCTGCGCAGGCATCCTCCTACCAGGCTGGATGCCCGCTCTAGCACGGCACCTGCGAGGGGCTGGAATAACTCGCACTGGACTGTGCGTGCGTATGGGTGAGAGAGCGCGCTTCTCAGCAAAACATGGCGCTCCCCACCTCATACGCTCCTCCATATAACCACGGGTAGCTGGCTTCCGGCTCTTCCTAGGCCTAGCCAAACTACCCGTGTGCCCCCCCAAAAAAATTTCTTGGGGGTGCCTCTCGTGCTTCAACGCCAGTCTTGTCCCTCGGAAACGTTCCCGGTCCATACCAGCCTTACTCCTATCCTCTCTCTTGCGTACCACCTGTTTCCAAGGAAGGCGATCTTTCCCTGCTTGGATCTCCTCCCAAGTGTAGGAGCCTTCTCCCTCCAAGATCTCCTCCCAAGTCCATCTCTCTCGTTTGTCCTCCTCGAACGCCGTCTGCTCCTTCCTCTGCTGCTTGGTCCTTTGGTGGTGGGTGATTCTGTCACGGTTGTCGTCGGTGAATGAGGACCAAAATGCAGCAGGTACGTGTATGCTCATTTTTAGATTTATTAACTTTCAAAATAATACTCCAAAACAAACAAACCACGAAAACGAACGAACAACAAAACAGTCTGGCCAAGCTAAGCTTAACACAGAACAATCACCCACCCTGAACCACATAAAACAAATACCCTCTGTCACGCCCTGACCAAACTACAAAACAATTAACCTTATATACTGGCCAGGACGTGACAGATTGTGCCCCATAGCGATCCTCGATAGTCGATCACTATGGGGGGGTAGTGATGTCTTTCTCATGGCTACCCATGTATTTCCATGGAAATATAAGGTTTATTTGGAAAGTAATATTTTTTTTATAAAGTGCATTCACCTTATGATATCCAGTGGAACAACCACTTTACAATAGTACATCTATATCTTTTTTTGGGGGTGGAGGGTTAGAAGGATTACTTAATCCTATCCCAGGTATTCCTTAAAGAGATGGGGTTTCAGGTGTCTCCGGAAGGTGGTGATTGACTCCGCTGTACTGGCGTCATGAGGGAGCTTGTTCCACCATTGGGGTGCCAGAGCAGCGAACAGTTTTGACTGGGCTGAGCGGGAACTGTGCTTCCGCAGAGGTAGGGAGGTGAGCAGGCCAGAGGTGGATGAACGCAGTGCCCTTCTTTGGGTGTAGGGACTGATCAGAGCCTGAAGGTACGGAGGTGCCGTTCCCCTCACAGCTCCGTAGGCAAGCACCATGGTCTTGTAGCAGATGCGAGCTTCAACTGGAAGCCAGTGGAGTGTGCGGAGGAGCGGGGTGATGTGAGAGAACTTGGGACGGTTGAACTCTGGATGAGTTGTAGGGGTGTAATGGCACAGGCAGGGAGCCCTGCCAACAGCGAGTTGCAGTAATCCAGACGGGAGATGACAAGTGCCTGGATTAGGACCTGCGCCGCTTCCTGTGTGAGGCAGAGTCGTACTCTGCGAATGTTGTAGAGCATGAACCTACAGGATCGGGTCACCGCCTTGATGTTAGCGGAGAACGACAGGGTGTTGTCCAGGGTCACGCCAAGGCTCTTAGCACTCTGGGAGGAGGACATAGTGGAGTTGTCAACCGTGATGGCGAGATCATGGAACGGGCAGTCCTTCCCCGGGAGGAAGAGCAGCTCTGTCTTGCCGAGGTCGTGATCCGTCATCCACACTGATATGTCTGCCAGACATGCAGAGATGCGATTCACCACCTGGTTATCAGAAGGGGGAAAGGAGAAGATGAATTGTGTGTCGTCTGCGTAGCAATGATAGGAGAGACCATGTGAGGATATGACAGAGCCAAGTGACTTGGTGTATAGCGAGAATAGGAGAGGGCCTAGAACTGAGCCCTGGGGGACACCAGTGGTGAGAGCACGTGGTGCGGAGACGGATTCTCGCCACGTCACCTGGTAGTAGTGACCTGTCAGGTAGGACGCAATCCAAGAGTGAGCCGCGCCGGAGATGCCCAACTCGGAGAGGGTGGAGAGGAGGATCTGATGGTTCACAGTATCAAAGGCAGCAGATAGGTTTAGAAGGATGAGAGCAGAGGAGAGAGAGTTAGCTTTAGCAGTGCGGAGAGCCTCCGTGACACAGAGAAGAGCAGTCTCAGTTGAATGACCCGTCTTAAAACCTGACTGATTTGGATCAAGAAGGTAATTCTGAGAGAGATAGCAAGAGAGCTGGCCAAGGACGGCACGCTCAAGAGTTTTGGAGAGAAAAGAAAGAAGGGATACTGGTCTGTAGTTGTTGACTCGGAGGGATCGAGTGTAGGTTTTTTGAGAAGGGGTGCAACTCTCGCTCTCTTGAAGACGGAAGGGACGTAGCCAGCGGTCAAGGATGAGTTGATGAGCGAGGTGAGGTAAGGGAGAAGGTCTCCGGAAATGGTCTGGAGAAGAGAGGAGGGGATAGGGTCAAGCGGGCAGGTTGTTGGGCGGCCGGCTGTCACAAGACGCAAGATTTCATCTGGAGAGAGAGGGGCAAAGAGGTCAAAGCATAGGGTAGGGCAATGTGAGCAGGACCAGCGGTGTCGTTTGACTTAACAAACGAGGATCGGATGTCGTCAACCTTCTTTTCAAAATGGTTAACAAAGTCATCCGCAGAGAGGGAGGAGGAGGGGGGGAGGGGGAGGAGGATTCAGGAGGGAGGAGAAGGTGGCAAATAGCTTCCTAGGGTTAGCAGCAGAAACAGAGGAAGAAAATGTGGAGAGGAGGGAGTGAAAAGATGCCAGGTCTGCAGGGAGGCTAGTTTTCTTCCATTTCCGCTCGGCTGCCCGGAGCCCTGTTCTGTAAGCTCGCAATGAGTCATCAAGCCACGGAGCAGGAGGGGAGGACCGAGCCGGCTGGGAGGATAGGGGATATAGAGAGTCAAAGGATGCAGAAAGGGAGGAGAGGAGGGTTGAGGAGGGGGAATCAGGAGATTGGTTGGAGAAGGATTGAGCAGAGGGAAGAGATGATAGGATGGAAGAGGAGAGAGTAGCAGGAGAGAGAGAGCGAAGGTTGCGACGGCACAATACCATCTGAGTAGGGGCAGAGTGAGTAGTGTTGGAGGAGAGCGAGAGGGAAAAGGATACAAGGTTTCATTTACTAAGCTTTGTAGAAGCGGCACTAGTAGTTACAGGTCTCAGTCGTCGGGTATGTCAGAGACTTGGAGGGGAGTTGCAGTGAGATTAGTAGAAGAACAGCATCTAGTAAAGAGGAGGTCAAGCGTATTGCCTGCCTTGTGAGTAGGGGGGGACGGTGAGAGGGTGAGGTCAAAAGAGGAGAGGAGTGGAAAGAAGGAGGCAGAGAGAAATGAGTCAAGGTAGACGTAGGGATGTTAAAACCTCTTACATCTAGATGTTCCGCTAGCGGAACACCTGCTCCAATATCCAATGATGGGCGTGGCGCGAAATACAAACTCCTCTAAAATTCGAAAACTTCCATTTTTCAAACATATGACTATTTTACAGCATTTTAAAGACAAGACTCTCGTTAATCTAACCACACTGTCCGATTTCAAAAAGGCTTTACAGCGAAAGCAAAACATTAGATTATGTCAGCAGAGTACCCAGCCAGAAATAATCAGACACCCATTTTTCAAGCTAGCACATAATGTCACAAAAAACAAAACCACAGCTAAATGCAGCACTAACCTTTGATGATCTTCATCAGATGACAATCCTAGGACATTATGTTATACAATGCATGCATGTTTTGTTCAATCAAGTTCATATTTATATCAAAAACCAGCTTTTTTACATTAGCATGTGACGTTCAGAACTAGCATACCCCCCGCAAACATCCGGTGAATTTACTAAATTACTCACGATAAACGTTCACAAAAAACATAACAATTATTTTAAGAATTATAGATACAGAACTCCTCTATGCACTCGATATGTCCGATTTTAAAATAGCTTTTCGGTGAAAGCACATTTTGCAATATTCTCAGTAGATAGCCCGCCATCACGGCTAGCCATTTAGACACCGACCAAGTTTAGCCCTGACCAAACTCCGATTTACTATTAGAAAAGTTTGATTACCTTTGGTGTTCTTCATCAGAATGCACTCCCAGGATTGCTAAGTCAATAACAAATGTTGGTTTGGTTCAAAATACTCCATTGTTATATCCAAATAGCGGCGTTTTGTTCGTGCGTTCAAGACACTATCCGAAGTGTGAATAAGGGTCACGAGCATGGCGCATTTCGTGACAAAAGATTTCTAAATATTCCATTACCGTACTTCGAAGCATGTCAACCGCTGTTTAAAATCAATTTTTTTGCCACTTTTCTCGTAAAAAAGCGATAATATTCCGACCGGCAAAGCGTGTATACGTACAAAGAGAGAGAAAATAAATGCATGCTATCCCCTCGTGCATGAGCCTGAGTCTCATAGTACTGTTACTGGCCACTATCCAAACGTGCTAATGTTTTTCAGCCAGAGCCTGCAAAGCCATGATTCAGCTTTTTGCCGCCTTCTGAGATCCCATGGGAGCCTTAGGAAGTGTCACGTAACAGCAGAGATCCACTGTAATGGATAGAGATAATCAAGAAGGGCAAGAAATGGTCAGACTTTGGAGTGTTTTCTATCCAAAGCTAATAATTATATGCATATTCTAGTTTCTGGGCAGGAGTAATAATCAGATTAAATCGGGTACGTTTTTTATCCGGCCGTGAAAATACTGCCCCCTAGCCATAACAGGTTAAAGTCACCCAGAATTGTGAGGGGTGAGCCATCCTCAGGAAAGGAACTTATCAAGGCGTCAAGCTCATTGATGAACTCTCCAAGGGAACCTGGAGGGCGATAAATGATAAGGATGTTAAGCTTGAATGGGCTAGTGACTGTGACAGCATGGAATTCAAAGGAGGAGATAGACAGATGGGTCAGGGGAGAAAGAGAGAATGTCCACTTGGGAGAGATGAAGATTCCAGTGCCACCACCCCGCTGACCAGATGCTCTCGGGGTATGCGAGAACACGTGGTCAGACGAGGAGAGAGCAGTAGGAGTAGCAATGTTTTCTGTGGTAATCCATGTTTCCGTCAGCGCCAAGAAGTTGAGGGACTGGAGGGTAGCATAGGCTGAGATGAACTCTGCCTTGTTGGCCGCAGACCGGCAGTTCCAGAGGCTGCCGGAGACCTGGAATTCCACGTGGGTCGTGCGCGCTGGGACCACCAGGTTAGAGTGGCAGCGGCCATGCGGTGTGAAGCGTTTGTGTGGCCTGTGCAGACAGGTGAGAACAGGGATAGACAGACACATTGTTGACAGGCTACAGGAGAGGCTACGCTAATGCAATGGAGATTGGAATGAAAATTAACTAAACAACTGGGGAAGCGAGAGAGCAGGGCCTCCCTCACTAACCATTCACTGAAACACTCAAATATAACTTTTCCAACTTCCACTTTAGAAATTATAATTGATGTAAACTACAGTGGTTCAATGTTTCCAGGAATAGGCTCCAAACGTAGTTTATTCAGCTAGATAACTTGGTACAGTATTCTTCCGTGAAACCCACCCAGTGCACCGTCCTATGACGCCGTAGCTAACTAGCATGCTAGCATCCAATAACACACGGTTAGCACCAATACTTGGTTACAACAAACTACCAATGAATCATTCGTGACCTTGACTAGTTCCTTTCATAATGCAGAAGTAATTAAACGTTGGCTAGCTAACACAAAGTCAGTCCTGCTAGCTACACAAGTGGACTACACAACTCGAAAGTTCAGAAAGTTAAGCTTACGTTGCAAAAATCTTACTGACTAAAAATGATACAGTACTGCTAGCTGGTAGAGTTGGCTAGCTAGCAGTGGCTGCGTTTACCTTTATCTTTGATACATAGACAACTATGTAGCTAGCTAACATTACAATAATCAAATCATTCCGTTGTAATGTATTTAGTTTCTACAGTACTGCTAGTTGGTAAAGTTGGCTAGCTAGCTGTGGTGTTGTGGTGTTGACGCCGTTTGGAAAACGGTGCGAGCGAACGAATACAGCTGGCTAGCTAACCTTGTTAGTTTCTCAAAGTTAGTTTCTCAAAGCAACACCTACACCTTTAGCTACACCTTTATCCTTGATGCAAAGACAACTATGTAGCTAGCTAGCTAACATTACACTAATCAAATCGTTCCATTGTAATGTAATGTAATGAAATGTAATATTAACTGCAGAGCGAAGTACAGCACGTCTAATAGTGAAGACATCAAACTATGAAGTAACACATATGGAATCATCTAGTAACCAAAAAAGTATTAAAATCAAAATATATGTTATATTTGAGATTCTTCAAAGTAGCCACCAATTTGCCTTGATGACAGCTTTGCACACTCTTAGCATTCTCTCAACCAGCTTCACCTGGAATGGTCTTCAAGGAGTTCCCACATACCTGAGCACTTGTTGGCTGCTTTTCCTTCACTCTGTGGTCCAACTCATCCCACACCATCTCAATTGGGTTGAGGTCGGGTGATTGTGGAGGCCAGGTCATCTGATGCAAAACTCCATCAATCTCGTTCTTGGTCAAATATCCCTAAAACAGCCTGGAGGTGTTTTGGGTCATTGTCAGGATGAAAAACAAATGATAGTCCCACTAAGTGCAAATCAGATGGGATGGCGTATCGCTGCAGAATGCTGTGAAGCTATGCTGGTTAAGTGTGCCTTGAATTCTAAATAAGTCACAGACATTGTCACCAGAAAAGCATCCCCACACCATCACACCTCCTCCTCTGTACTTCACGGTGGGAACCACACAAGTGAAGATCATCCGTTCACCTACTCTGCGTCTCACAAAGACATGGCAGTTGGAACCAAAAATCTCAAATTTGGACTCAGATTTGGACAGATTTCCACCAGTCTAATGTCCATTGCTCGTGTTTCTTGTCCCAAGCAAGTCTCATCTTATTATTGATGTTCTTTAGTAGTGGTTTGTTTGCAGCAATTCGACCATGAAGACCTGATTCACGCAGTCTCCTCTGAACAGTTGATGTTGAGATGTGTCTGTCACTTGAACTCTGTGAAGCATTTATTTGGGCTGCAATTTCTGAGGCTGGTAACTCTAATGAACTTATCCTCTTCAGCAGAGGTAACTCTGGGGATTCCTTTCCTGTGGCGGTCCTCGTGAGAGGAAGTCTCATCATAGTGCTTGATGGTTTTTGCGACTGCATTTTAAGAAACGTTCAAAGTTCTTGAAATGTTCCACATTGACTGACCTTCATATCTTAAAGTAATGATCGTCTGTCATTTCTCTTTTCTAATTTGAGCTGTTCTTGCCATAATATATTCTGTATACCACCCCTACCTTGTCACAACACAACTGATTGGCTCAAACACATTACGAAGGAAAGAAATTCCACAAATTAACTTTAACAAGGCACACCGGTTAATTGAAATTCATTCCAGGTGACTACCTCATGAAGCTGGTTGAGAGCCAAGAGTGTGCAAAGCTGGCAAAGGGTGGCTAAGGCAAAGGGTGGCAACGGGTGGATACTTTGAAGAATCTGAAATATAAAATATGTTTGGATTTGTTGAACGCTTTTGTGGTTACTACCTGTTTCCATATGTGTTATTTCAAAGTTTTGATGTCTTCACTATTATTCCACGATGTAGAAAATAGTAAAATAATGAAAAACCCTTGAATGAGTAGGTGTGTCAACTTTTGACTGTATATACAGATATTTTTTTATTTAACTATGCAAGTCAGTTAGGAACAAATTCTTATTTACAATGATGGTCTACCAGGGAACAATGGGTTAACTGCCTTGTTCAGTGGCAGAACGACAGATTTTTACCTTATCAGCTCAGGGACTTGCTCAGGCAAACCTTTCAGTTACTGGCCCAATACTCTAACCACCTGCCACCCCACATAAACTCAGCAAAAAAATAAACGTCCTCTCAATGTCAACTGCGTTTATTTTCAGCAAACGTAACATGTGTATATATTTGTATGAACATAAGATTCAACAACTGAGACATAAACTGAACAAGTTCCACAGACATGTGACTAACAGAAATTGAATAATGTGTCCCTGAGTAAAGGGGGGGTCAAAATCAAAAGTAACAGTCAGTAGCTGGTGTGGCCACCAACTGCATTAAGTACTGCAGTCCATCTCCTCCTCATGGACTGCACCAGATTTGCCAGTTCTTGCTGTGAAATGTTACCCCACTCTTCCACCAAGGCACCTGCAAGTTCCCGGACATTTCTGTGGGGAATGGCACTAGCCCTCACCCTCCGATCCAATAGGTCCCAGACATTCTCAATGGGATTGAGATCCGGGCTCTTCGCTGGCCATGGCAGAACACCGACATTCCTGTCTTGAAGGAAATCACGCACAGAATGAGCAGTATGGCTGGTGTCATTGGAGGGTCATGTCAGGATGAGCCTGCAGGGAGGGTACCACATGAGGGAAGAGGATGTCTTCCCTGTAACGCATAGCGTTGAGATTGCCTGCAATGACAACAAGCTTTGTCCGATGATGCTGTGATACACCACCCCAGACCATGACGGACCCTCCACCTCCAAATTGATCCCGCTCCAGAGTACAGGCCTCGGTGTAACGCTCATTCCTTCGACGATAAATGCGAATCCGACCATCAACCCTGGTGAGACAAAACCGCGACTCATCATTGAAGATCCCTTTTTGCCAGTCCAGTGATGATGGTTTAGTGCCCATAGGCGATGTTGCTGGTGATGTCTGGTGAGAACCTGCCTTACAAGAGGCCTACAAGCCCTCAATCCAGCCTCTCTCAGCCTATTGCGGACAGTCTGAGCACTGATGGAGGGATTGTGCGTTCCTGGTGTAACTCGGGCAGTTGTTTCATTCCTGTACCTGTCCCGCAGGTGGGATGTTCGGATGTAACGATCCTGTGCAGGTGTTGTTACACGTGGTCTGCCACTGCGAGGACGATCAACTGTCCGCCACATCTGCAGTCCTCATGCCTCCTTGCAGCATGTCTAAGGCACATTCACGCAGATGAGCAGGGACCCTGGGCATCTTTCTTTTGGTGTTTTTCAGAGTCAGTAGAAAGGCCTCTTTAGTGTCCTAAGTTGTCATAACTGTGACCTTAATTGCCTACCGTCTGTAAGGTGTTAGTGTCTTAGCAACCGTTCCATGTTTATGGTTCATTGAACAAGCATAGGAAACAGTGTTTAAACCCTTTACAATGAAGATCTGTTATTTGCATTTTTACTAATTATCTTTGAAAGACAGGGTCCTGAAAAAGGGACTTTTCTTTTTTTGCTGAGTTTATATACATTGCCTTCAGAAAGTATTCAAACTATTTGACAGTTTTTTAGAGCCTGAATTTAATATGGATTCAATTGAGATTTTTTGTCACACAATTATGTTTTTCGAAATGTTTACAAATGTCTTGAGTCAATAAGTATTCAACCCCTTGGTTATGGCAAGCCTAAATAAGTTCAGGAGTAAATATTTGCGTAACGAGTCACATAAGTTGCAAGGACACACTCTATGTGCAATAATAGTGTTTAACATGATTTTCTAATGACTATCTCATCTCTGTACCCCACACATACCACTATCTGTAAGGTCCCTCATTTGAGCAGTGAATTTCAAACTCAGATTCAAACACAAAGACCATGGAGGTTTTCCAATGCCTCGCGAAGAAGGTCACCTATTGGTAGATGAGTAAAGAAAATACAAATGACAGACATTGAGTATCCCTTTGAGCATGTTGAAGATATTAATTACACGTTGGATACCAAGTCACTACAACGATACTTTAGAAACTTTATAACTCAATTGCCAGAAAGGAAGGAAGCTGCTCAGGGATTTCACCATGAGGCCAATGGTGACAGTTAAATAATTGAATGGCTGTGATAGGATAAAACTGAGGATGTATTAACAACAATACTAACCTAATTGGCAGAGTAAAATAGAAGGAAGCCTAGCGGGGTACAGAATAAAAATATTCCAAAACATGCACCCTGTCTGCAACAAAAAAAGTAATACTGCACAAAATGTGTCAAAGCAATTCACTTTTTGTCCTGACTACAAGGTGTTATGTTTGGGACAAATCCAATACATTACTGAGTACCACTCTCCGTATTTTTAAGCATAGTGGTGTCTGTATTATTTTATGGGAATGCTTGTAATCGTTAAGGACTGGAGAATTTGTTAGGATAAAAAAGAAATGGAATAAAATTAAAGTTTATTTGTCACGTGCGCTGAATACAACAGGTGTAGACCTTACAGTGAAATGCTTACTTACAGGCTCTAACCAATACTGCAAAAAAGGTATTAGGTGAACAATAGGTAAGTAAAGAAATAAAACAACAGTAAAAAGACAGGCTGTATACAGTAGCGAGGCTATAAAAGTAGCGAGGCTACATATAGACACGCCTAGCCAATATCCAATGGAACAGCGTGGCGCGAAATACAAAAACCTCAAAAATCCAATAATTTCAATGTCTCAAACATACGACAATTTTACACCATTTTAAAGATACACTTCTCCTTAATCCAACCACATTGTCCGATTTCAAAAAGGCTTTACAGCAAAAGCAAAACATTAGATTACGTTAGGAGAGTACATAGACCAAAATAACCACACAGGCATTTTCCAAGCAAGCGTATATGTCACAAAAACCCAAAACACAGCTAAATGAAGCACTAACCTTTGACGATCTTCATCAGATGACACTTCCAGGACCTTATGTTACACAATACATGTATGTTTTGTTCAATCAAGTTCATATTTATATCCAAAAACAGCATTTTACATTGGCACGTGATGTTCAGAAAATGTATTCCCACCAAAAACATCCGGTGAATTTACAAAAATACTCATCATAAACATTGACAAAATACATAATCATTATTTTAAGAATTATAGATACAGACCTCCTTTATGCAACCGCTGTGTCAGATTTTAAAATAGCTTTACGGAGAAAGCACATTTTTCAATATTCTGAGTACATAGCTCGCCATCACAGCAAGCTATTCAGACACCCGCCAAGTTCGGGGAAACCTAAACTCAGAATTAGTATTAGAAATATGCTCTTTGCTGATCTTCATCAGAATGCACTCCCAGGACTGCTACTTCCACAAGAAATGTTGTTTTTGTTCTAAATAATCCATAGTTATGTCCAAATACCTCCATTTTGTTTGTGCGTTCAGGTCACTATTCAAAGGGTAACGCGCGAGCGCAATTCAAGACACAAAAAGTCAATGTTCCATTACCGTACTTAGAAGCATGTCAAACGCTGTTTAAAATAATTTGTTATGGTATTTTTAACGTAAAATTGCGATAATATTCCAACCGGACAATAGCGTATTCATTCAAGGAGAAAAAGAAAAAACAGCGTGCTCGCGGGACCGCGCATATACAATCCCTTTGTTGCCAGGCAGACGACTCAGTAACTGAGCTCCTATACTCTGCCCAGTGACAAGAGAAGGCTCAAACCACTTTCTGAAGGCTTTAGACAGCCAATGGAAGCCTTAGAAAGTGCAACGTAACACCACAGATATTGTAGTTTTGAAAGGGACTAGAAAGAACTACAATTCTCAGATCCTCCACTTACTGGTTGACTTTTTCTCAGGTTTCTGCCTGCCATATGAGTTCTGTTATACTCACAGACACCATTCAAACAGTTTTAGAAACTTCAGAGTGTTTTCTATCCAAATCTACTAATAATATGCATATTCTCGTTTCTGGGCAAGAGTAGTAACCAGTTTAAATCGGGTAAATTTTTTCATCCGGCCGTGAAAATACTGCCCCCTATCCATATCATTTTAAAGTTAATATGAATATATGATGAGCAGAGAGTAGCAGTAGCGTAAAAGAGGGGTTGGCAGGTGGTGGGTGGGACACAATGCCGATAGCCCGGTTAGCCAATGTGCGGGAGCACTGGTTGGTCGGCCCAATTGAGGTAGTATGTACAGGAATGTATAATTAAAATGACTATGCATATATGATAAACAGAGAGTAGCAGCAGCGTAAAAAGAAGGGTTGCGGGGGGTTGGAGGGGCACACAATGCAAATAGTCCAGGTAGCCATTTGATTACCTGTTCAGGAGTCTTATGGCTTGGGGGTAAAAACTGTTGAGAAGCCTTTTTGTCCTAGACTTGGCACACCGGTACCGCTTGCCATGCGGTAGTATAGAGAGCAGTCTATGACTGGGGTGGCTGGGGTCTTTGACAATTTTTAGGGCCTTCCTCTGACACCACTTGGTGTAGAGGTCCTTAGCCCCAGTGATGTACTGGGCCGTACGCACTACCCTCTGTAGTGCCTTGCGGTCAGAGGCCGAGCAATTGCCATACCAGGCAGTGATGCAACCAATCAGGACGCTCTCGATGTTGCAGCTGTAGAACCATTTGTGGATCTCAGGACCCATGCCAAATCTTTTTCGTTTCCTGAGGGGGAATAGGCTTTGTCGTGCCCTCTTTACGACTGTCTTGGTGTGTTTGGACCATTCTAGTTTGTTGTTGATGTGAACACCAAGGAACTTGAAGCTTTCAAACTGCTCCACTACAGCCCCGTCGATGAGAATGGGGGCGTGCTCGGTCCTCCTTTTCCTGTAGTCCACAATAATCTCCTTAGTCTTGGTCACGTTGAGGGAGAGGTTGTTATTCTGGCACCACCTAGGCCAGGTCTCTGACTTCCTCCCTATAGGCTGTCTCGTCGTTGTCGGTGATCATTGTTGTGTCGTCTGCAAACTTAATGATGGTGTTGGAGTCATGCCTGGCCATGCAGTCGTGGGTGAACAGGGAGTACAGGAGGGACTGAGCACACACCCCTGGGGAGCTCCAGTGTTGAGGATCAGCGTGGCAGATGTGTTGCTACCTACCCTCACCACCTGGGGGCGGCCCGTCAGGAAGTCCAGGATCCAGTTGCAGAGGGAGGTGTTTAGTCCCAGGATCGTTAGTTTAGTGATGAGCTTTGAGGGTACTATGGTGTTGAACGCTGAGCTGTAGTCAATGAATAGCATTCTCACATAAGTGTTCCTTTTGTCCAGGTGGGAAAGGGCAGTGTGGAGTGCAACAGAGACATCTGTGGATCCGTTTGGGCGGTATGCAAATTGAAGTGGGTCTAGGGTTTCTGGGATAATGGTGTTGATGTGAGCCATTACCAACCTTTCAAAGCACGTCATGGCTACAGACGTGAGTGCTACAGGTCTGTAGTCATTTAGGCAGGTTGCCTTTGTGTTCTTGGGCACAGTGACTATGGTGGTCTGCTTGAAACATGTTGGTAGAGCATGGTGTTTGCAACGCCAGGGTTGTGGGTTCGATTCCCACGGGGGAACAGTACGGAGAAAAAAAAATATGAAATGTATGCATTCACCACTGTAACTCGCTCTGGATAAGAGCGTCTGCTAAATGTAAATGTAGTGTAATATACAGACTCAATCAGGGACATGTTGAAAATGTGAGTGAAGACACCTGCCAGTTGGTCAGCACATGCCAGGAGCACACGTCCTGGTAATCCGTCTGGCCCCGCAGCCTTGTGTATGTTGACCTGTTTAAAGGTCTTACTCTCGTCGGCTACGGAGAGCGTGATCACACAGTCGTCTGGAACAGCTGATGCTCTCATGCATGCCTCAGTGTTGCTTGACTCGAAGCGAGCATAGAAGTGATCTAGCTCGACTGGTAGGCTCGTGTCACTGAGCAGCTCGCGGCTGTGCTTCCCTTTGTAGTCTGTAATAGTTTACAAGCCCTGCCACATAGACGAGCGTCGGAGCCGGTGTAGTATGATTCAATCTTAGCCCTTTATTGACGCTTTGCCTGTTTGATGGTTTGTCGCAGGGCATGAAGCTAAGCACAGGCAAAATCTTAGATTGAAACCTGGTTGTCTGCTTTCCACTAGACACTGGGAGATGAATTCACCTTTCAGCAGGACAATAAACTAAACACAAGGCCAAATCTACACAGGAGTTGCTTACCAAGAAGACAGTAAATGTTCCTGATTGGCCGAGTTACAGTTTTGTCTTAGATCTACTTGAAAATCTATGGCAAGACCTGAAAATGGTTGTCTAGCAATGATCAACAACCAATTTGACAGAGCTTGAAGAATTGTGAAAATAATTATCCAGGTGTGGAAAGCTCTTAGAGACTTAACCAGAAAGACTCACAGCTGTAATCGCTGCCAAAGGTGCTTCTACAAAGTACTGACTCAGGGGTGTGAATATTTATGTAAATGAGATATTTCTGTATTTCGGTTTCATTTTGTCATTATGGGATATTGTGTGTAGATGGGTGAGAAAACAAATGTATTTAATCACATTTTTATTCAGGCTCTAACACAACAACATTTGAAATAAGTCAAGGGGTATGAATACTTTCTGAAGAAATGTACATTACAATCTACTTCATTACAACCATACTCTGGTATTGTATTTAAAAAAGCATATACATCAACTAAGTTAGAATGAAAAAATGTATTCATACCAATAAAAGTGGTTTTGTTTGCACTTTCAATTCATTAATATTTATATTCAAGCTGCTGCAGATGAGCATGAGGCTGCATGTGTTTAAAAACATTTGGAATACGCCTGGAATGTGGATGACAAATGCACCTGATTAGATGTCACAATGTATAAGAGACATCATCCGGCACCATGCATCATATTCATATGCCATGCATTGTAAATGTGCCAGTGCTTGGTGAGACAGCCTGCTGATAGGAATCTGATAATATTTAGAAATAGAATAAAGACTGAGTGACGGTTTTCACTTCTCACAATATGAATGTCTGTCAGAGAGCTTCTGGACTGGAGTAATGCATATGCTGATTGTAAAGGGATCAGCTTGTTGACAGTAGAAGGGAATGTATGTTGATTGAATAAGGGTGGATAAGCTATAGGCTGGATCTGAATAAATGTTTGTTGATCGTAAAGAAATATATTGATTCCAGACATATCATTACATATCAGACTTCATGCTGCGCATAGGGCTGCTATAGGGCCCTGGCCAAGTCACTTTCAGTCAGATATCATACGAACATGGCATAAATCATGGAAAAATGTAAAGAATAATCTTCATAACTGCAACATTTTCTCTCCAACTCATGCAAAATGTGTAGAATTGCAAGATATCAGCTTTGAGCCATTCCACCTCAAAAACACAGGAAAGAGGATGTCGACACCCACCATCTCAGATTGTTCTGAAATCATTTCTGTAGTTTTAGTAGGAACAGATACAATTTAGCATTCCTGAAACATTATTTTGTTGAAATATAATCTGATCTCTGAGAAATTAAGCTTATTGTTTGCAGCCAAATATGTAATTTTAATTTATAAGACATATAGTACCCAACATTCAATTTGGACCACACTTGTTCCTACTAATGAGTAAGACATGAGGAATCCATAATTGTTCAGTGAAAGGCCACCCACGGACTCCCCATACCTCATGCAAATCCCACCCCAACAACCAGTATACGGTATCAGTTCTCTATGTTTAACAAGTAGTATGTGTCATGTCCTGACCAGTAAAGAGGTTATTTGTTATTGTAGTTTGGTCAGGACGTGGCAGGGGGTGTTTGTTTTATGTGTTTCGGGTTTTTTTTGGTTAATGTTCTATGTTAGTCTATTTCTATGTCTGTGTCTAGTTATTCTATTTCTATGTTTAGTTTATTGGGTTGACCTTCAATTGGAGGCAGCTGTTCCTCATTGCCTCTAATTGAAGGTCCTATTTAGTAGGGGTGTTTTTTCATGGGTTTTTTTGGGTAGTTGTTCCATGTGTAGCTGTATGTTTCACAGGACTGTATTTTCGTCGTTGTTGTTTTGATTAAGTGTTTTGTTTCATTTTCTTCTCAATAAACAAGAAGATGAGCATACACATTCCCACTGCGCCTTGATCCCATCTTTACGATGAACGTGACAGAACTACCCACCAACAGACCAAGCAGCGGAGGAAGGAGCAGCAGAGGAGCTTAGATTCATGGACATGGGAGGAGATCCTGGGCGGGGCAGGACCATGGCACCAGGCTGGGGAGTACCGACGCCCTAAGGAAGAGCTGGAGGCAGCCAAGGCGGAGCGGCGCCATTACGAGGCATTATACGCGCCGATTGGCAAGTGCGAGAGGCAGCCCCAATAATTATTTTGGGGGGGCACACGGGAAGATTGGCTAGGGCAGGCAGTAGACCTGAGCCAACTCCCCGTGCTTATTATGGGGAGCAACGGATCAGGAGAGCGCCGGTCTATGCGGAAGTACGCACGATCTCACCCATGCGCACGCACAGTCCGGTGTGAGCGATCCCAGCCCCTCGCAAGTGCCGTGCTAGAGTGGGCATCCAGCCAGGTAGGAGTATGCCTGCGCAGTACATCTGGCCACCAGTGCGTCTCCTAGGCCCAGGCTACCCTGCGCCTGCTCTACGCACGGCAGCCATCAGGCCTCTGCACAGCCCAGTTCGCTCTGTGCCAGCACTCCGCTCGTGCAGGGCTACTGTTACCACCCAGCCAGGACGGGTTGTGCAGGCTGTGCGCTCCAGAACTCCAGTGCTTGTTCATGGCCCGGTGTATCCAGTTCCTGCTCCTCGCACTAGCCTTGAGGTGCGTGTCTCCAGTCTGGTGCCTCCAAAGCCAGCACCACGCACCAGGCCTCCAGTGTGTCAGCCCAGTTCAGTACGTCCTGTTCCCGCTCCTCGCACTAGCCTTGGGGTGCGTGTCTCCAGTCTGGGACCTCCAGTACCAGCCCCATGCACTAGGCCTCCAGTGCGTCAGCCCAGTCCAGTTCATCCTGCTCCTGCTCCTCGCACTGGCCTTGAGGTGCGTGTTACCAGTCTGGTAAATCCAAAGCCAGCCCCACGCACTAGGCCTGCAGTGCACAGTCCCCGTCCAGAGCTTCCGACGACAGTACCCCGTCCAGAGCTTCCGACGACAGTACCCCATCCAGAGCTTCCGACGACAGTACCCCGTCCAGAGTGTCCAGCGACAGTTACCCGTCCAGAGCTTCCGGTGACATTTCCCCGTCCAGAGCTTCCGGCAACAGTTCCCCGTCCTGTCCTTCCGGCGATGTCCTACAGTCCAGAGCCTGCAAAGACGGCCCACAGTCCGGAGCCTGCATAGACGGCCCACAGTGCGGAACCGACAGAGACGGCCCACAGTCCGGAACCGACAGAGACGGCCCACAGTCCGGAGCCTGCAGAGACGGCCTACAGTCCGGAACCGGCGCAGCCAGAGTCGCCCTACAGTCCGGAACCGGCGCAGCCAGAATCGCCCTACAGTCCGGAACCGGCGCAGCCAGAGTCGCCCTACAGTCCGGAACCGGCGCAGCCAGAGTCGCCCTCCAGTCCGGAGCTCCCAGAGTCGCCCTCCAGTCCGAGGTCTCCAGCGACGCGCATTAGCCCGAGGTCTCCAGCGCCGCGCCTTAGCCCTGAGCCTTCAGCGGGGGTGGACAGGTTAGGTTGGGGACTAAGGCCGGAGCCTGAGCCACCTCCATAATAGGTGGGTTGGGGAGGGGGGGTGTAGCACAAGAACCGTTTTTGTGGGTAGTTGTTCCATGTGTAGCTGTATGTCTCACAGGACTGTTTTTTCGTCGTTGTTGTTTTGATTAAGTGTTTTGTTTCATTTCTTCTCAATAAACAAGAAGATGAGCATACACATTCCCGCTGCGCCTTGGTCCCATCTTTACGACGAACATGACAGTATGAAGCTGTGGCTTGGTGTGTTGCTTCTTCATACTATATAATGTATTCCCTGTTTATCTGGTGATGTTATTTTTCCCCTGCTCAGAGAAATTAGTAATTGAAGTCGCTTCCATTATTTACTATGAGGGCACGGTGCAAGACCCAAATGCAGACATGGGAGGCAGATGGTTCAAGTCTCTGATATTTATTATAATATAAGGGGCAGGCAAGAAAATGGTCATGGACAGGCAAAATATCATAAACAAGGTCAGTGTCCAGGAGGTGCAGAGTGGCAGGCAGGCTCGAGGTCAGGGCAGGCAGTATGGTCAGGCAGGCGGGTTCAGAGTCAAGGCAGGCAAGGGTCAAAACCAGGAGGACTAGCAAAAGAGATAAGAAAAAGCAGACACACAGAAAAACACGCTGGTTGACTTGACAAGACGAACTGGCAACAGACAAACAGGGAACACTGGAATAAATACCCAGCGACTAATGGGGAAAACGGGTGACACCAGGAGGTGGGTGGAGACAATCACAAAGACAGGTGAAACAGATCAGGGCGTGACAATTTACCATAAAGTAGTGTGAAAGTACCAGTTTTCACCACTCGATGAAGTTGTTCCTACTTTAATGCCACACTCTTTTATCCATTTTGCTGCCCTCTCATGTTTATTAAATAGATCACAACATTTATTTTGCGTCTTTGGATAGAAAAGCGATAGATTTGTCTCATTATGAAAATAAATTGTGTGGTCATCCTCACAATTCAATACAGTACTCACTGAAAACAAATCCATTTTTCTTGGACTCCGAATGCTTCAACCCAACTCTCCTTGAATAATCCAACATGTGATAAAAACAGATAAACACACTAACCTACATACATGCCCAAGACCAGCTTATCGTAAATTGAGACATAATTATTTCCCCCTCCCCCAATACAAACTAGACTTTATTGTCCCCAGGTAAATGTTCTTCTCTAGGAAGTAACGCTAGAATCAGCCGATGCCAATGAGATACATGGACACTGAAAAGACACTATAAAAGAGGAAATAAAGCATGTAAGTCAATAATTGTGTATTGTTCTATGTGTGTGGGCGAGAGGGTGTCAGTGGGTATATGTGTCCGTGTATATGAATGGGAGAGTGAAGGCAGGTGAATATGAATAAATCAAATCAAACTTTATTGATCACATGCCCCGAGTACAACAAGTGTAGACCTTACCATGAAATGCTTACTTACAAGCCCTTAACCAACAATGCAGTTCAAGAAAGAGTTAAGAAAATATTTACAAAATAAACTAAAGTAAACAATTATAAAAAGTAACACAATAAAATAACAATAACGAGGCTATATACAGGGGATACCGGTACCGAGTCAATGTGCAAGGGTACAGGTTAGTCGAGGTAATTTTCACATGTAGGTAGGGGTAAAGTGACTATGCATAGATAATAAACAGCGAGTAGCAGCAGTGTAAGACCAAACGGAGGGGGTCAAAGTAAATAGTATGGGTGGCCATTTGATTAATTCTTCAGCGGTCTTATGGCTTGGGATAGAAGCTGTTAAGGTGCATTTTGGTCCTAGACTTGGCACTCCGGTACCGTTTGCGGTAGCAGAGAGAACAGTATTTGTCTTGGGTGACTGGAGTCTTTGACAATATGTGTAGGAGGGAGGGAGAGAATGGGTGTGAGGAGGCATAGGGGGATACCTAGTCAGTTGTACAACTGAGTGCATTCAACTGAAATGTGTCTGGCGCATATAACCCAACCCCTCTGAATCAGAGCGGTGCGGGGGGCTGTCTTAATCGACATCCACGTCATCGGTGCCCGGAGAGTAGTTGTTGTTGGGGGTTAACTGACTTGCTCAGGGGCAGAACGACAGAGTATATGACATAGGGTATACTGTAACTATGTACTGTATTTATACTATGATCCTCCCATTCTATGGAATGCCCACCGCCCTCATATATCATGTCTGCTAAAATGTTTTACTTGGTTCTCCAATGATAGACAGAACAGATAAGGTTAACTTTGATTCTATACAAGAAAAAACCAACAAAATCTATTTTATCACATGAAATACGCATGGGCACCATGATGGGTGGGAAAAAAAATGGTTCTCAAACACTTAAAGAGATTGGCAGCAGATGTTGTTTTCTTGCAAGAGTTACATTTAAAAAATATATATACATGTTACATTTAAAGAGAAGCTGGGTTGGTGAGGCCTGTGCTGCCTCTTACTGTAGTAACAGCAGAGGTGTAGGCATCCTGATAAATAAGAATACAGCATTTTCCCTTGTATCCCAGCACATGGACCAAGAAGGCCATTTTGAATTTTACCTTACATTGTGAAAATTACACATTGGTGTTTTAAGATAGAATTTGAGCTATATTAGATCAAATCCAAACAGGAACTACTATCTTAGCAGGTGTTACATCCTGACCATAGTAAGAGGTTATTTTCTATGGTAGAGTAGGTCAGGGTGTTATTATATTTTGAATAGTGTTTGTTTCTCTCTGCGTCACAGTTTGTTGTTATGTCATTTTCAGTTATTTGTGTATTGCAAAGTTTCACAGATTTAATAAAATGTGAAACTACAACCACGCTGCACTTTGGTCCGCTCCTTTCGACAGCCGTGACAGAATAACCCACCACAAAAGGACCAAGCAGCGTGGAAAGGAATGGACCTGGGAGGAAGTTCTGGACGGCAAGGTATCCTGGACATGGGAGGAGATCCACAAGAGGCAGCCCCCCAAAAAAACTGTGGGGGGGGGGCACACGGGGAGATTGGCAGAGTCAGGTTGGAGACCTGAGCCAACTCCCCATGCTTACTGTGGGGGGCGAGTGATTGAGCAAGCACCATGTTATGTTGAGATACGCACTGTGTCACCAGTGTGCAGCTACAGTCCAGTGCGCTCGGTGCAAGCTCCTCACAGGTGCCGTGCTAGAGTTGGCATTCAGCCAGGAAGGAGTATGCCTGCTCAGCGCTCCTGGTCTCCGGTGCGTCTTCTCGGCCCAGGTTATCCTGCGCCAGCTCTACGCACGGTACCCCGAGTTCGCCAACACAAACCTGCACGACCTGTCACAACGCCTCGCGCTTGACGGGCTACGGTGGTTATCCAGACAGGACAGGTTGTGCCAGCCATAAGCTCCAGACCTCCAGTGCGCCTCCACTGCCCAGTATACCCTATGCCTGCGCCGCGCACCCGGCATCCAGCGACGTTCCCTAGTCCAGAACTCTTAGCGACGTTCTCTAGTCCGGTGAGACCTATTCCAGCTCCACGAAAGAAGCCTCCAGTGATGATCTATGGTCTGAAGCCTGTAGGGTTGATCAATGGCACGAAGCCTCCAGAGATAATCCAAGGCCCGGAGCCTCCAGTGATGATCCATGGCACACCGCCTCCAGTGATGATCCATGATGCAGAACCTGTAGTGATGATCCATGGCACGGAGCCTGCAGTGACGGTCCCCAGTCCAGAACCTCCTGAGACGCTCCCCAGTCCGGAGCCTCCAGCAACGCTCCCCAGTCCGGAGCCTCCAGCGACACTCCCCAGTCCGGAGCATCCAGCGACGCTCCCCAGTACGAAACCTCCAGCGGCGGCCTACAGCCCAGAGTCTCCAGCGGCGGCCTGCAGCCCAGAGTCTCCAGCGGCGGCCTGCAGCCCGGAGTCTCCAGCGGTGGCCTGCAGCCCAGAGTCTCCAGCAATGATCTACAGTCCGTTCTTTCGATGACGAGCCACGGTCCGGTGGTAATAAAGCAGAAGGAGCAGCGGGTGGAGCGGGGATTACGCCCCGAACCGGAGCCACCTCCTCTGCTGGAGGTTAAGGTTATGTGGACTGCATTTGAGCCGCCATAAACAGGAGTTGCCCACCCTACCCTCCCTTTTGTTTTTGTTTTTGTTTGTTTTGTTTAGGAGCATTCGGAGTCTGCACCTTTGGGGGGGGTGGGGTGGTACTGTCACGTCCTGACCATAGTGAGAGGTTATTTTCTATGGTAGAGTAGGTCAGGGCGTGACAGGGGGTGTTTTGTGATTTTCTATGTTTTGTATTTCTATGTTTAAGTTCTAGTTTTTCTATTTCTATGTTGTTGTTTTTTGGGTTGATCTCCAACTGGAGGCAGCTGGTCTTTGTTGTCTCTAATTGGAGATCATATTTAAGTAGGGGTTTTTCTTCCTGGGTCTTGTGGGTTATTATATTTTGAGTAGTGTTTGTTTCTCTCTGCGTCACGGTTTGTTGTTTTGTCATTTTCAGTTATTTGTGTATTGCAAAGTTTCACGGATTTAATAAAATGTGAAACTACAACCACGCTGCACTTCGGTCCGCTCCTTTCGACAGCTGTGACAGCAGGTGAACTAAATCATACATTTGTTAAGATTGACAGACGTAGCAATAAAAAAATGCAAATTTAATAAGGAGCCTCCAAAGTGGTTGAAAAAATGTCATCTCTACAAATAATTTACAGAACACCTGGAGATTACCATTCCCAAATACAAAATAATCATTTTTTTCTCAAAGTAAGAAAATCTATTCAAGAATTGACTAGATTTTGTTTCCAAAAATGTACTCTACAATTTACTGGATTCCAAAATTCATGATATAGTGATAACGGATAATTCTTAATTACACCAATAGAAATACACTTAGCGACCAGAATTTGGAGAATAAACAAAGCACATGTTCTGGACCCGAAATGTATTAAATACATAAACAACAAAAATAAAAACCTTTACCATTACAAATGTAGACATAGAGGATAGAGAAAAGCCGACCCCCGGTATAATTAGAGATGTCTTCAAGGCGTGCATTATGGGAATGATAATGTTATACAAAAATTCATTCTGATTTAGAAATGAAAAAAAAATCCCTATTTAAGATAAAGCACATGAATAATCTTTACAATATAAAGAAGAAAATGCATTTCTGAACATAAGCAGGAATACAATTTTTTACTTTTGAAGAGAGCTAACAACTACTCAAATCCCATTAACGGGATCGATTTGACAACATCCGGTGAAATGGCGCCAAATTCAAAAAAATTATTTGAAATATTTAATTTTCATACATTCACAAGTGCAACACACCAAATTAAAGCTTAACTTCTTGTTAATCTAGCCACCATGTCAGATTTCAAAAAGGCTTTACGGCGAAAGCAAACCATGCTATTATCTGAGGATAGACCCCATCAAACAAACACAGACAATCATATTTCATCCCGCCAGGCACGACACAACACTCAGAAATAATGATATAATTCATGCCTTACCTTTGAAGATCTTCCTCTGTTGGCACTCCAATATGTCCAATAAACATCATAAATGGTCCTTTTGTTCGATTAATTCCGTCTTTAAATCGCCAAAATGTCCATTTATTTGGCGCGTTTGATCCAGAAAAAGACCGGTTCCAACTCGCGCAACATGACTACAAAATGTCTATTAAGTTACCTGTAATCTTTGTCCAAACATTTCAAACAACTTTCCTAATACAACTTTAGGTATTTTTTTACGTAAATAATCGATACAATTTAAGACGGGATAAACTGTGTTCAATAGCGGATAAAAACAAAGCTTTCAGGTCACGCGCCTCTAACAAATAGTACACTTCACTTGACCCTCGTTCTGAACTGTCTTACTTCTTCTTTACACAAAGGAAAAACATCAACCAATTTCTAAAGACTGTTGACATCCAGTGGAAGCGATAGGAACTGCAAGCAAGTGCCTTAGAAATCTAGATTCCCATTGAAAGCCATTGAAAAAAGAGTGACCTCAACATTTTTTTTTCCTGAATGGTTTGTCCTCGGGGTTTCGCCTCCAAATAAGTTCTGTTATACTCACAGACATCGTTCAAACAGTTTTAGAAACTTCAGAGTGTTTTCCATCCAAATCTACTAATAATATGCATATCCTAGCCTCTGGGCCTGAGTAGCAGGTAGTTTGCTTTGGGCACGCTTTTCATCCGGACCTGAAATTACCACCCCCTAGCCTAGAGAGGTTAAACAAATAAAGCATACTAATGAACCCTTCTGTTGTGTTCGTTTAGGTTAATTAATTCTGTGTTCTCGGTCCAAAATGACCGCTCCATTATAGCTGATTATAAATCCATAATAATACATATATTATCACCTAATGTTGTGTTAGATCTTTTTATCAAGTTAAGTTCTTGTGAACATTACACGTTTTAACTTCTATTTGCTATTTATGGCCTGTAGGCCTCATTGACCTGAGCTTATACAACTCATTTTTGAGTAGAAAAAGCATAATGTACGGATTATTTTGACTATAACAAATACTCAGATGAAACATATATTTATCACAGACTACTTTCTCCTCTAATGCATCTTCACTGTCAGTTTCCTGGCCTCTCTCCTCACCAGTGTCATGATCAAAGACATGAAGAGCCTCATATACAATATATCGTTTGGTCATTGTGCTGCCACAGAATGAATTGTGAGCAAGGCCTCAAAAAACCTTTTATATACCAGAACTGCGAGAAAAGTTTTATATACTGTATTATTGAAACAATGTTGCGATTGTTTGTAAAAATACCAACAGGTGTGGTTCCGTGGGGGAAAGACTCTATTGAGGAAATGTTGCCATGGAAACCAAGAAGGGGAGTGAGGTGTGTGTGTGTGTGTGTGTGTGTGTGTGTGTGTGTGTGTGTGTGTGTGTGTGTGTGTGTGTGTGTGTGTGTGCTCAAACAAACATGCATGTGGGGGTCTGGGAGAGGAAGTGTGTCCATTTGATGAGTGGGCATGTGCCTGAACTCAATTTAATACACTAATTGTAGTCTCACCCATTCATTTCTAATGACTGGTCATTTTTACCTGGAAACACCACAGGTGTACAAAGGGGAAATAAAACACCCAAAATGTAATGAAAATCATCAAAATGTATTTTGTGTGTTCAGACACCCTGTGTGGACAAAGTCATGGAACCTCATGACAATCAGATTAAACTACATTTTTCAGTGAGAAAATGTGTAAATCGGTTCAATTCAAACGCTCTCATTTGTTGACTTCTGTAACCGTAAAAGCATTGGTTTCATGCATGTTAACATTAGAAGCCTTCTCCTTAATTTTGTTTTATTCACTGCTTTAGCACACTCCGCCAACCCGGATGTCCTAGCCGTGTCTGAATCCTGGGTTAGGAAGGCCACCAAAAATCCTGAAATTTCCATCACTAACTATAACATTTTCCAACAAGATAGAACTGCCAAAGGGGGCGGAGTTGCAATCTAATGCAGAGAGAGCCTGCAGAGTTCTGTCATACTATCCAGGTCTGTGCCCAAACAATTGGAGCTTCTAGTTTTAAAAATCCACCTTTCCAGAAACAAGTCTCTCACCGTTGTCGCTTGTTATAGACCCCCTCGGCCCCCAGTTGTGCCCTGGACGCCATATGTGAATTGATCGCCCCCCATCTATCTTCAGAGTTCGTACTGTTAGGTGACCTACACTGGGACATGCTTAACACCCCGGCCATCCTACAATCTAAGCTAGATGCCCTCAATCTCACACAAGTCTTCAAGGAACCTACCAGGTACAACCCTAAATCCGTAACCATGGGCATCCTCTTAGATATCATCCTGACCAACCTGCCCTCTAAATACACCTCTGCTGTCTTCAACCAGGATCTCAGCGATCACTGCCTCATTTCCTGCGTGTGTACTGGGTCCGCGGTCAAACGACCACCCCTCATCACTGTCAACCTCTCCCTAAAACACTTCAGCGAGCAGTGCCACATTCAAAAAAATTTAGAACTAAGAACAGATATAGCCCTTGGTTCACCCCAGACTTGACTGCCCTTGACCAGCACAAAAACATTGATCTGCATTAGCATCGAATAGCCCCCGCGATATGCAACTTTTCAGGGAAGTCAGGAACCAATATATTCAGTCAGTTAGGAAAGCTAAGGCTAGCTTTTTCAAACAGAAATTTGCTTCCTGTAGCACAAATTCCAAAAGGTTTTGGGACACTGTGAAGTCCATGGAGAACAAGAGCACTTCCTCCCAGCTGCCCACTGCACTGAGGATAGGAAACACTGTCACCGCCCATATATCTACGATAATAGAAATTGTCAATAAGCATTTTTCCACGGCTGGCCATGCTTTCAACCTGGCTACCCCTACCATGGCCAACATCTCAGCACTCCCTGCAGCAATAAACCCCCCCACTTCTCCTTCACCCAAATCCAGACAGCATATGTTTTGAAAGAACTGCAAAATCTGGATCGCTACAAATCAGCTGGGCTAGACAATCTGGACCCTCTCTTTGTAAAATGATCTGCCGAAAATTGTTGCGAACCCTATTACTAGCCTGTTTAACCTCTCGTATCGTCTGACATCGCCAAAGATTGGAAGGCTGCCGCAGTCATCCCCCGCTTCAAAGGGGGAGACAGTCAAGACCCAAACTGTTATAGACCTATATCCGTCCTGCCCTGCCCTGCCTTTCTAAACATTTCGAAAGCCAGGTTAATAAACAGATCACCGACCATTTCGAATCCCACTGTACCTTCTCCACTATGCAATCTGGTTTCCGAGCTAGTCATGGGTACATCTCAGCCACGCTCAAAGGTCCTGAACAATATCATAACTGCCATCGATAAAAGACAGTACTGTACAGGCGTCTTCATCGACCTGGCCAAGGCTTTGACTCTGGCAATCACCGCATTCTAATCGGCAGACTTAGTAGCCTTGGCTTCTCAAGTGACTGCCTCACCTGGTTCACCAACAACTTCACCCAGATAGAGTTCAGTGGGTCAAATCGGAGGGCCTGTTGTCCGGACCTCTGGCAGTCTCTATGGGGGTGCCACAGGGTTCAATTCTCGGGCCGACTCTTTTCTCTGTTTAATACTTTATCAATGATGTCGCTCTTGCTGCCGGTGATTCTCTGATCCACCTCTACGCAGACGACACTATTCTGTATACATCTGGCCCTTCTTTGGACACTGTGCTAACAAGCCTCCAAATGAGCTTCAGCGCCATACAACACTCCTTCCGTGGCCTCCAACTTCTCTTAAATGCTAGTAAAACTATGTGCATGCTCTTCAACCGATTGCTGCCCGCACCCTCCCGCCCGACTAGTATCACTACTCTGGACGGTTCTGACTTAGAATATGTGGACAACTACAAATACCTAGGTGCGTGGTTAGACTGTAAACTCTCCTTCCAGACTCACATTAAGCATCTCCAATCCCAAATTTAAACTAGAATCGGATTCCTATTTCGCAACAAAGCCTCCTTCACTCATGCCGCCAAACATACCATCGTAAGACTGACTATCCTACCGACCCTTGACTTCGGCGATGTCATTTACAAAATAGCCCCCAACATTCTTCTCAGCAAACTGGATGTGGTCTATCACAGTGCCATCTGTTTTATCACCAAAGCCCCATATACTACCCACCGCTGTGACCTGTATGCTCTCGTTGACTGGTCCTCACTACATATCCGTCACCAAACCCACTGGCTCCAGGTCATCTATAAGTCTTTGCTAGGTACAGCCCCGCCTTATCTCAGCTCACTGGTCACCATAGCAACACCCTCCCGTAGCACGCGCTCCAGCAGGTATATTGCACTGGTCATCCCCAAAGTCAACACTTCCTTTGGCCGCCTTTCCTTCCAGTTCTCTGCTGCCAATGACTGGAACGGATTGCAAAAATCTCTGAAGCTGGAGTCTTATATCTCCCTCTCTAACTTTAAGCATCAGCTGTCTGAGCAGCTTACCGATCACTGTACCTGTACATAGCCAATCTGTAAATAGCACACCCGTCTACCTCATCCCCATATTATTACTTACCCTCTTGCTCTTTTGCACCCCAGTATCTCTACTTGCACATTCATCATCTGCACATCTATCACTCCAGTATAAATGCTAAATTGTAATTATTTTCGCCTCTAAGGCCTATTTATTACCTACCTCCCTACTCTTCTACATTTGCACACACTGTACATAGATTTATTTTCTATTGTGTTAATTGCCGTATGTTTATTCATGTGTAACTCTGTGTTGTTGTTTTTGTCGCACTGCTTTGCTTTATCTTGGCCAGGTCGCAGTTGTAAATGAGAACTTGCTCTCAACTGGCCTACCTAAAGGCCTACCTAAAGGTGAAATAATAAAAAAAGAGGGTTAATGGCAAATAAACCTGGTAAATATCTCACAGCTCTTACAAAACAAATACATCCTAAATCAGTTATAATTTTTAAATATCAAAAGGCAATAATTAGAAACAACTTGATTAATTACATTTTATTAAAACTTCTATGAATATGTATATATATCAGAATTCAATTCTGATCCATCCATTGGATGGATCCTATAGCCTTCTTAGACTCAACAACTCTGATGCAATTATCAGCAGAAAAAAATCATCACTAAAAACAGAGATCACCCAAGAAGAAATATTAGATCATGTTAAAACATTCACACAGAGAAAATCACCAGGAATGGATGTGTTTCCCATTGAATTCTAGTCACGTTTTTGGAGGACAAAGTAGCCCCCTATTTACACCAATGAAAACACACTCATATCAGTATTTCCTAGTTCCATGCATCAAACAGTTATTTCAGTTATATTGAAACCAGGAAAATCTGGAGTCCCCTGCTGATTATAAACTCAGAAGTTTAATAAATTGTGACAATAAAATAATAACAAAGCAATAGAATGGCAAAAGTCTTACCAGACTTAATACATATTAATCAAACAGGGTTTCTTCAAAATAGACACTTACAAAAAAATTCAAGAACCTGTTTAAGTTTAATTCAATACGCAAAAAAACAAGATATAGATTTATCGATAATGGCTGTTGAAGCCGAAAATACTTTTGACCATCTTGAATGGCTTTTTTCTATTCAGAACTTTGGAACTTCAACTTTCCAGCTGAAATAATAAATGTAATAAAAATATTATATAAATGTACATAAGCAAAAATATACAGAAATAATACATTATCTGATGAAATTGTTATAGAAAGGGGCACAAGACAGAGATGTCTACTTTCGCCCTTCCTGTTTATACTGGCAATTGAACTGCTTGCAGAAGGAATTAGACAGGATCCAAACGTAACAGATTGGTAAACATGAATATAAACTAAACTTATTTGCAGATGATCTCCTGATATACAGTGGATTCAGAAAGTATTCAGAACCCTAGACTTTTCCTGCAAGACCAAAACTTGTGGCAAATTGGCTAGGGACTTAAATGTTGTGACAACCATAGTACAATTATTAATTGCATGACAGTCTTATGTGTTTCAATAAAATGATCACAAAACAGCTCTATATGTATTGTGATTAGTGACATTACCATTAAACCCAACACAATACCATTACTATTACAAAACACTATACAGTGTGTGTTTGGAACTATTACCATTGAAGACCATTTGAGACCATAATATTGAAACCATTAGAACTGCTGTACCCTAATGGTTTGCTTGTTCACCAAGAATGGTTTAACAGTAACTAATCCAGATCTTTTTTTGAAGGGAATAAACCACACACAAAGGGGACGTTTCCTGGACATTGATTAAGCATAAAATAAGGACACTCTGAATTGCTTTCATGTGGCACTGGCTTAAACTGTGAGGATGACCACACAATTTATTTTCATCATGAGCCAAATCCATTGGTTTTCTACTCAAAGTTGCAAAGGAAATGTTGTGATCTATTTAATAAACACAAGAGATCAGTAACATGGATAAGAGTGTGGCAGTAATGCAGGAACAGCGGCATCCAGTGGGAAAAACCTGGTACTTTCACACTACTTTATAGTAAATATTGCAAGCGACTTCAATTACTAATTTCTCTGAACAGGGGGGAAAAAATCACCAGATTCACAGGGAATACATTACATAGTATGGAGAAGCATTTCTTATTTAATTGTTTATATGGATCCCCATTAGCTTTCGCCGTGGCAGCAGGTATTCTTCCTGGGGTCCACAAAAAACACAAAACATGACAAGTAACAAAACAGTGATACACTGATAGACAAGGACAGTCATTTTAAATACAACGGTATAAAAATGGTATAAAAACAATACAACCCAAACATGTTTTAAATAATAATACAAGCAATGCAACCACCACAAAAATAATGTGTGTGATAGTATGTCTGGGCGTGTGTCTGTTTGTGTGTGTGCCCCTCATATTCCCCGAGTTCCATGAGATGTTGTTTAATCTTTTTTAAGTCATTTTGCTGTTTGCTTGAGTAATTGGAGATGGAAGGGAGTTCCATGTGATCATGGCTCTGTATAATACTGTGCGTTGCTGTGAATTCGTTTTGGACTTGGGGTTGTGAAGAGACCCCCTTGGTGGCATGTCTTGTGGGGTATGTATGGGTGTCTGAGCTGTATGTTATTTGATTATGATGACTCATAAAAACTATAAGAGAAGCAGTTAATCTCTCGTCAACCCGGAAAGATTGGAATGCATGTTGTTGATGTTAGTTCTGTAGGTGTAATTAACCTGTTATGGATAGGGGGCAGTATTTTCACATCCGGATAAAAAACGTACCCGATTTAATCTGGTTATTACTCCTGCCCAGAAATGAGAATATGCATATAATTAGTAGATTTGGATAGAAAACACCCTAAAGTTTCTAAAACTGTTTGAATGGTGTCTGTGAGTATAACAGAACTCATATGGCAGGCCAAAACCTGAGAAGAATCTCTATGGGAAGTGCCCTGTCTGACCATTTCTTGGCCTTCTGTAGCCTCTTTATCGAAAATACAGGATCTCTGCTGTAACGTGACATTTTCTAAGGCTCCCATAGGCTCTCAGAAGGCGCCAGAACGTGGAATGATAACTCTGCAGTCCCTGGGCGAAAAACAGTAGGGGTTTTGGAGAGTGCTCCTTCTGAGAACAATGATACTGGTGCGCGCGTGCATGTGAAGTGTTTGAACGGATACAACGTCTCCCGGTTGGAATATTATTGCTATTTTACGAGAAAAATCGCATAAAAATTGATTTTAAACAGCGTTTGACATGCTTCGAAGTACGGTAATGGAATATTTTGATTTTTTTTGTCACGAAACGCGCCGGCGCGTCCCCTTTCAGATAGAGATTTGAACACACGAACAAAACTGAGCTATTTGGATATAACTATGGATTATTTGGAACCAAAACAACATTGGGTGTTGAAGTAGAAGTCCTGGGAGTGCATTCTGACAAAGAACAGCAAAGGTAATCCAATTTTTCTTATAGTAAATCTGAGATTGGTGAGTGCCAAACTTGGTGGGTGTCAAAATAGCTAGCCATGATGGCCGGGCTATCTACCCAGAATATTGCAAAATGTGCTTTCACCGAAAAGCTATTTTAAAATCGGACACCGCGATTGCATAAAGGTGTTCTGTATCTATAATTCTTAAAATAATTGTTATGTTTTTTGTGAACGTTTATCGTGAGTAATTTAGTAAATTCACCGGAAGTTTTTGGTGGGTATGCTAGTTCTGAACATCACATGCTAATGTAAAAGCTGGGTTTTGATATATGAACTTGATTGAACAAAACATGCATGTATTGTATAACATAATGTCCTAGGAGTGTCATCTGATGAAGATAATCAAAGGTTAGTGCTGCATTTAGCTGTGGTTTTGGTTTTTGTGACATTATATGCTAGCTTGAAAAACGGGTGTGTGATTATTTCTGGCTGGGTACTCTCCTGACATAATCTAATGTTTTGCTTTCGTTGTAAAGCCTTTTTGAAATCGGACAATGTGCTTAGATAAAGGAGAGTCTTGTCTTTAAAATGGTGTAAAATAGTCATATGTTTGAAAAATGGAAGTTTTTGCATTTTTGAGGTATTTGTAATTCGCGCCACGCTATACCATTGGATATTGGTGAGGCGTTCCGCTAGCGGCGCATCTGTCCCTAACAGGTTGGCAAGGCATGCTGCTCTGTTTTGAGCCAGCTGAAGCTTTGCTAGGTTTTTGTTGCTGCACTTGACCATATTACCGAACAGTAATCAAGATGGGACAATATCAGAGCCTGAACAACTACTACAGTTGATTTTTATTTTTATTTCGCAGAACATATTTTTTATAACAGTCATATCCGTCCCCATCTTCACAACAACTTTGT
This sequence comes from Salmo trutta, assembly GCF_901001165.1. NCBI lineage: Eukaryota > Metazoa > Chordata > Actinopteri > Salmoniformes > Salmonidae > Salmo > Salmo trutta. Next base: position 18,977,420 of record NC_042977.1, read on the forward strand.
CAATATGACTTGATCATGATAATTGACAATCCATTGTTATTCCTAGGAGATTAGCTTCCTCAACTTGTTCATTGGGCACACCCTTTATACACAACTCCAGTTGAGGTTCAGGTCTTAGACTGTTTTGAACCACATACAATGTTTTTAGTTTTAGATGCATTTAATACCTGTTTTTTATTAATCACCCATTCTGATACTGACTGTATCTCCTTATTTAGAATTTCAGTGAGCTTAACCATGTGATGGCAGGTGATGTGAAGCCAAAGCTTCACATCATATCAAAGTGAGTTTCTTCAATAACAATTTATGATCAATAATATCAAAGACTGCACTGAAAAGTAACAATACAGCTCCAACTATCATGTTATTATCCATTTATTTTAACCAATCATGTCACGACTTCCGCCGAAGTCGGTCCCTCTCCTGGTTCAGGCGGCGTTCGGCGGTCGACGGCACCGGCCTTCTAGCCATCGCCGATCCACCTTTCATTTTCCATTGGTTTTGTCTTGTCTTCCCTCACACCTGGTTTCAATTCCATCAATTACATGTTGTGTATTTAACCCTCTGTTCCCCCCCATGTCCTTGTCCGGAATTGTTTCTTGTAGTGCTTGTGTACGTTATGCTGGTGGATACCGGGTTTTGTTTGACCCATTCATTGATTGTCCTGTTTACGGTGGTTTTTATGTTTATTAAACGACACCGTTGTAAATCAGTTTTCGCTCTCCTGCGCCTGACTTCTCTGCCGCCACTACACAAATCATCAGTCATCTGAGTCAGTGCAGTACAAGTTCAGTGCCATTCTCTGTATGCATGCTGAAAGTCAGTAAACTAGCACTGTATTTTTTAACACAATTCTTTCCATCAGTTTACAAAGACCAGGCAGCAAACTGATTGGGCGGCTGTTAGAGCCAGCAAATGGTGCTTTAATATTTTTAGGCAGTGCAATTACTTTAGCTTCCTTCCACACCTGTGGACACCTACTCCTTTAGGCTTAGGTTAAATATATAGCAAATAGGTATGGCAATACAGTCTGCTACCATTCTCGATAGTTTTCTAACAAGGTTGTCTATACCTGGTGGCTTATCATTATTGATGGATAACAACAGTTCTTCCAGCTCTCCCACTCTAACTTTACCAAATTCAAAACAGCAATCCTTCTCTTTCATTATTAGATATTTTATATAACATGATGGTTCACTGTTCAGTGTTGTCATTTCACTTCTGAGCTTTTCCACTTTAGTACTCCATTTTACTAGGACATACTCCAAGCCGCAGCTTCATTCTACTTGTCAAACATAGAGAACTGATACTGTATACTGGTTGGGACTGGCATGGGGTGTGGGGGGTCCGTGGGTGGCTTTTGACCAGAAAATGATGGATCCCTCATGTCTTACTCGTTAGTAGGGCTCCTGAGTGGTGCAGCGGTCTAAGGCACTGCATCTCAGTGCTAGAGGCGTCACTACAGACCCTGGTTCGATTCCAGGATGTATTACAACCAGTCGTGATTAGGAGTCCCATAGGGCGGCGCACAATTGGCCCAGGGTTGTCCGGTTTAGGGTTTGGCAGGGGTAAATACAAAAAATAGTTTGGTCCAAATTGAATGTTAGGTTCTATATTCATGGAATATTATCTCAATCTTATATTAGAACGGCCAATTTGGCTGCAATCAATTAGCTTAGTTTCTAACTACAGAAACAATTTGAGAAAAATCTGAGATGGTGGGTGTCATGGCTTGCTGAAATGACATGGAATGACTCCTTCGAAACTGCAAAATGTTCTCTCCTCTACATGGGAAAATGAAAGAATAGCCGAGAACTTGCTTTAAAAATGCAACATTTACTTTATACCCATGGAAAAATGTGTATAATTGCTTTTGCCCACGAGGTGAGGGAGCCCCCCCAACCGAAACTTGCTTAGGGCCCCCAAAAGGCTAGGGGTGGCCCTAAAAGCAAGTATATGGGAAAAATAAGGTATTGTCCATTATTGAATGTTTGGTGCCACAACAGCGCCCACATATGATTTTGAATCTGCATTTGAGTTTGCAGAATTCTGTGAACTCTATATTTTCATTCTTGCCATAAATATAGTTTCCACAAATTCATTTTGGGAGTTAGCATTATTGTTGTTGGCACCAAAACTCTGTACACCTATCAATACTTCACCAGCAGCTGGTCCCTGTGGTGTTTCCCTTACTCCCTCCAGTCCCTCAAACCCCAGGTTTTTGGCCCCTTTTCCAGGGTCACACCACCACCATGCACACCCGTCTGGTTGTATGCTGCACGTCACTGCAGAGTTCAAGAGGGGGCAACCACTTGTTAAGGAACTGTCTGTCGGAGTCGCTGACACCTCACAGACAGAAAATATGCCTCTCGCTTTACCTCTTTCCTTCCCAGTGGTGTAAGGTCCTTAAGTAAAAATACTTTAAAGTACTACTTAAATAGTGTTTTGGGGTATGTCTTTAGTTTTACTATTTATGTTTTTGACAACTTTTACTTTCATTCACTACATTTCTAAAGAAAAGAATTGACCATTTACTCCATACAATTTTCCCTGACACCTAAAAGTACTTGTTACATTGTGAATGCTTAGTAGGACGTGGAAATGGTCCAATTCGCACACTTATCAAGGGAACCTCCCTGGTCATCCCTACTGCCTCTGATTTGCAGACTCACTAAACACACATGCTTCGTTTGTAAATTATTTCTGAGTGTTGGAGTGTGCCCCTGGCTATCCGTAAATAAAATAAAATAAATGGAGCCATCTGGTTTGCTTAATATAAGGAATTTGAAATTATTTATACTTTTAGTGTTGATACTTAAGTATATTTTAAACCAAATACTTTAAGATTTTTACTCAAGTGGTAATTTACTGGGTGACTTTCACTTTTACTTAAGTCATTTTCTATTAAGGTATCTTTACTTTTACTCAAGTATGACAATTGGGTACTTTTTCCACCACTGTTCCTTCCTTCCTTCACCCCTTCCTACTTTCCTCCCAATCTCTCTCCCTCCCTCCGCTTCACCATTTACTCTATTTCTTTTTCCATCTCTTTATCTTGCTCCATCTCTCCCTCCCTCTCTCCCTTCCTCTTTTCCATCCCTCCACCAGCTCCTGTCGCTGGCACAAATCTGTTCCCCTCACCTTTCTCATTGCGTGTGATGGCGGGGTGTTGTCAGAGCGTGAGGGGGACAGGCTGGTGGAAAACCTGCTCCAGGCAGCCATGTGTGACCATGTACATGTCAAATGTCCTTCCCAGAGAAGGGCTGCCGTGCTGGGAGACTGAGGCCGACTGTCCCCTTCCCTTCCCTCTTGGATCTCCAGTTTGGTGGTGAAGGAAGGAACAGAGTTGGTAGGGACTAGGGCCAGGAGTTCTCCCTGACCATGTGACCCGAGCAGGAAAAACTCTGGGCTCTGGTTTTAGCCTATATTGTAAGTATTCCCAAGTTTTTATTGCTCAGGTACATTGGTCAGGAAAAACCTCCTGGCCATAATGGGGCCCCAGCAGGTGAAGTGACACTTGGCCCATGAGGAAGGGAAGCAGTAGAGATGCTACAGGGGTAGCAATGGGCATCACTGCTTCTTTCATACCTCTCATTCCAGATCTTTAATTGGTTGCTCAGAGGATACCTGAGCCCCATGGTTACTACACGGCACCTACACATATCTAATATCTCCTGCGCGTCCGACATCATGCTGAACTTGGAAGACATTTTGAAGATGAGCAGGGATACACGTAGGCCTACACATACTCAAGCACATACAATTGCATACAGACATTTCACATGAGAAAATACATTCTAGGATATGCATCTTAGCAGCAAATTGCAAATTGCAAATTTCTATTTTTGAAGTCCCTCAAACTATTTGAAAATGGAAAGGGGATGGCAATAAGATTCCACCTGCAACTCTGAAAATATTGGTGCTATAGTAATAACAACAACATACACATGCAAGCACACACACAACAACATATACACACACAGGTAGAGGTGGCATATTCCGACATGACTTTGAGGCTGTTTTTTGTTTGGTCTTGGTAGTTAACGTGTCAGGGTCTGTTGACAGCCAAGCCAATACCAGTCAATATCTGCAAAGGGCAGTGCTTGATACAGAATAGCTAGTACAATGCACCATAACATTCACCTTCTCTCTCTCTCTTTTCTCTCTCTTTCCTTTTTTCTCTTTTCTTCTCTCTCTCTTCTCTTTCTCTCTCCCTCAACACCTATTCCCTTATAGAAGATAGATGAAAAGATGTGTGTCCTGTTTGCAGTTTGAAATGAAATCTGTTGGGTGCAGGCAATGGTTTGGTTGGCAAACTACGTCATGCTGCCACAAGCAGCAGGACAGAAGGAGTCTGGATGAGGAGATGAAGGACAGAGAAAATGCATTGTTATATTTCAAATGTTTAGAAAGTATTATAATTTTGACAGTAGTGGAGCCTCCTCCAATTCTTTGTTTTTGTGGATAATAAAATAAAGTACTTCATGCAAATCACCCACATTTTTGTGAGCACCGTTCTAATGAGGTCACGCTCATTTCCACGTTGTTTTGCTAAACCGTTATTGTGGATCTTTGCCAAGAGTTTTTCAGTTTGAGAAAGTCAGTGAATTTTAATTAGCTCAACATCATGGAAAACAATTTATTTGCATAAACCTAATTTATTGCTCAATATTTTATCCAGAGCCCCTGTTCTCCCAATGTCAAAGACAGCATTTTGAAATGCAAAAAGTTGCGTGAAAGGCATGAGCTCTGCTTTGCTTCTTGCGCAGGCTGCACACTTCATCAGTCTCTCATTCACAATTTGACAAGCACTTGATAATATTCTCACCAGGCCTCGAATTTCCCGGGGGCATCCCCCTTGTGTGGCCATATTCCCCCCTTAAAAAAATCCATGCCTTTTGCGGCCAAAGTGGCCGTTGTGCCCTTGGGCTGAATATAATAATTAGAATTCCCTTCTCCTGTCTGCCAGTCGCCGTGTTCCAAAGCACTTCTCACTCACATGGCTCTCTCAGATATCTCAATTCTTATTAGCCAATGCCCGTCATGTGATTGGGTCCTTCTCATAGGCATCTCAGCTCCAAAGTAGGCTACAAGTGAAGACAGACAAATCGGGGACACAACTGTGCGCGTCATTCTTATCAAATTTCAAGGGGCATATTGAAGATGTTAGAAGAACTGTCCACCTTTATTTTTTGTCAGCCAACAAGATGAGTGGGTCTAACGAATAGCAAAAGCACTAGTCTATGTCAATCTACCATCTCCCATAGTACAACATTTGACCTGTTCTAATATTCGAAACATACTCTGGGACAGTTGTGGGATGTGACAGATCAACTCGCATCAAAAAACCTTTTAAAAGCAATGAGGCTGATACAAAAGATCAGAATGTTTAGCTTAAAATGTTGATAACCTATTAGGCTATTTCTTCACATTATAAGCGCCGCAGTGCGCACACGGCAGTAGGCTATACACAATGTTCCAAAATGCAATCAATTAGCGGAAAAACACCATTCTCAAAAGTGACCGCAAATGTGATTATTTATCTAATACTTTATTATGAAGGTGCATTTTTATGGTGAAAATTATCTTCCCAAAACTTTAAATTCATGCGTCGCCTATGTATGCCAGTTAGACTTTTCACCGGTTATAAAGCGGATTAATGTTCTTAATTTTAAGAAGTTATTTGGCTACTTTACGCTGGGCATCATTCACAAGTGAAAGGCTAATATTGTCACCCATCAGACTATTTTTACATTTCCTCAATAAAATATGTGAAATTAGGCCATTATCATGCGCCTATCTCAGAACAGGGGCAGAGGAAAAAAATACATGTCATCTATGCACTTTTTCCCATGGTTCATTTTCATGCCAGCCAGGTAGGCTATACTCCTGTTGTAAAGCAAAGCAATGTGCTTAGTATTAAGAAAGTTGAGAAATAAATATAATAGGCCTAGCCTATAGAAAGCTGATGGGATCCTCCATTTTTTAATAGAGGCCATCACCCTGTTTTCTCATAATTGCTGAGCTTATAGAAATGTTCCATAACATGAGCTCATGGGCTGTCATGAAGTGTTTGATTCGATTTTTGATTACATTTGCATGATGTCAGAGTGATTAGAAAGACAATGGACTGCTGCGTACCAAGCAGTTACAAAGTTTGGTAGGCTACTAATGACCAGCATTACCAACAGTTACTGTGACTAAGCGGTCATGTGGAATTTGAGTCCGGTCATGACTGCTGTGACTGCCGGTGTGGCGGTAATACGGTCACCGCAACAGCCCTAGGTATGGTTACATAAGACAGAAGGTTACCTAAGTTTGCAGACAACACTATAGTGATAGGCTCGAATACCAACAATGACGAGACAGCCTACAGGGAGGAGGTGAGGGCCCTCAGAGTGTGATGTCAGGAAAATAATCTCTCACTCAATGTCAGCAAAACAAAAGAGATCATCGTGGACTTCAGGAAACAGCAAAGGGAGCACGCCCCTATCCACATCGACGGGACAGCAGTGGAGAAGGTGGAAAGTGTTAAGTTCCTCGGTGTACACATCACTGACAAACTGAAATGGTCCACGGCACACAGACAATGTGGTGAAGGGGGCGCAACAGCGCCTCTTCAACCTCAGGAGGATGATAAAATGTGGCTTGTCACCGAAAACCCTTACTAACCTTTACAGGTGCACAATTAAAAGCATCCTGTCGGGCTGTATCACTGCCTGGTACGGCAACTGCACCACCCACAACCGCAGGGCTCTCCAGAGGGTGGTGCGGTCTGCACAACGCATCACTGGGGGCAAAGTACCTGCCCTCCAGGGCACCTACAGCACCCGATGTCACGGGAAGGCAAAAAAGATAATCAAGGACAATAACCACCTGAGCCACTACTGTATCCTTCACTATCTATTCTTTACTATCTATTGCATCTTAGTCGCTCTGTCACTGCTCATCCATATATTTCATACATATATATTATTATCCCATTTCTTTACTAGATTGTGTGTATTAGGTTTTGTAGTGGAATTTATTAGATATTAGGCTTTGTTGTGGAATTGTTAGATATTACCTGTTAGATACTGCTGCACTGTCGGATCTAGAAGCATAAGCATTTCGCCACACTCGCAATAACATCTGCTAACCATGTGTATGTGACCAATAAAATATAATATTTGATTTGTAAGCTGCTGGTCAGGGAGGATGGGTGGGTGTGCAACATGAACATCTAGCAACCCAAAGGTTGCACGTTCAAATCACATCATTGACAACTTTAGCATTATAGCTAATTAGCAACTTTGCAACAACTTTTCAGATACTTTGCAACTCTAAGCATGTTAGCTAACCTTTCCCCTAACCTTAACCTCTAACTTAACCTTCACCCCTAATCATAACCTTAACTCTAACCCCTAACCCCTAGCCTAGCGAACATTAGCCACCTAGCTAATGTTAGCCACAACAAAGTGGAATTCGTAACATAGAATACTTATTGCAAATTCTCAACATACGAAATGTAACATGGACATCGACAAATTAATACATACCATACTAAATGGAAGGAGATACATTTATTATGTTAGGTGTATCCTTGAGTCCAGGTTGGCCTGAAGCTCTCTCTGACCTTCCCTCTGCACCATGGGCCAATGGACCAGCCACTGGAAACGACCAGAGATACAAATACAGCAAAGCTCGGTCATATAAAACTGTTCACTTGAAAATTATACATGAAAGTGAGATGACCTCATTCAGATAGTCCTGAGTATGGCAGTGATAAATGAGTGACTAAAACAAGCTTGGTAAAAAAACAAACATCCATGGCATCTATTGAAAAAGGACTGCAGTAAATGACAATAACATAACAAGGGACAGCATCACTTGAATTATCAGACCAGACCATAGTGGCATGCATTTACCCATCCAATTCAAAGCAAAGATAGTGAAGAATGATAGAGAAAGGAGTGATGACTGTGACAGCTTTTATCACGGCCCGAGCTGGCTTCAGGGCAGTATCGCGGCACCTCCCCTGCAGTGTCAAATCTCAGCTGAGTGTCTCCTCCACTCTCTTATCACTGTGCCATGCTGTTACGGCCCACAGAACCCTGTTTGTGTTCTTTGACAGGGCACATCTTTTGCCGACGGAGCGCAGAGGTAAAGAGCATAACTTGCAGATAGCTGTTCCACACACATGCACACACACACACACGTGTTAAAACTTCTTCAGGATCGGTGGGTCCTATGGGACGGTTGAGCTAACGTCGGCTATTGCGATTAGCATGAGGTTGTAAGTAACAAGAACATTTCCCAGGTCATATACATATCTGATATTGGCAGAAAGCTTAAATTCTTGTTAATCTAACTGCACTGTCCAATTTACAGTAGCTATTAAAGTGAAATAATACCATGCTATTGTTTGAGGAGAGTGCACAGTTTTTAACATGAAAAATTATTAATAAACAAATTAGACACATTTGGGCAGTCTTGATACAGCATTTTGAACAGAAATACAATGGTTCTTTGTATCAGTCTAAAACATACACCGCTGCAATCTAGTGCCCAAAATCTAAATCGCACCTGGGCTGGAATAATACATTATGGCCTTTCTCTTGCATTTCAAAGATGATGGTAAAAAAAATACCCAAAAAAATGGTTGGTTTTTTCTTTGTATTATCTTTTACCAGATCTAATGTGTTATATTCTCCTACATTCCTTTCACACAAACTTCAAAGTGTTTCCTTTCAAATGGTACCAAGAAAACGCATATGCTTGCTTCAGGGCCTTAGCTACAGGCAGTTAGATTTGGGTATGTCAGGTATTTGGGTATTTTAGGTGAAAATTGAAAAAAAGGGTCAGATCCTTAAATTAATTAAAACATACACACATACATGCAGACATGCACACAGACGTTCACACAGACTCACACGGACACCATATGCAGACAGCCCCATCTCCTTCTGTTACACACACACACACACACACACACACACACACACCATGTGCAGACAGCCAGCTCTGATTGTGCCTCTTTGAGTCCAGATAACAAATGAGAGCGAGGTGTTTGGGTAGCCCGCAGCACCTTCTGATAAGGGGCTGAATGAGGTGTTTTATGGTGAAATAAATGGAACGAGAGAAAATAGAAATGTACTGTATGATTTATTTATCCGGACAGAAGGTGTTGTGAAAAGGAAGGAATGGAAATAGAGTGGGTGATGCTTTTTCATATTACATGTCCAGTATACATCGCCAATACTCCAAATGGCTTTGGATACGGACAAAACAGTGGGTAGGTTTAATGGAATCATCACACATTCTATAATGTTTGGCTTTCTGCAACCTTCACACCACCACTCCTTGTTTTGTCAATTGTCAAGTGTTTGAAATAGTCCAATACCAGAGTAGACCTCACCTTTATCATTTCACACACACACACAGAGAGAGAGAGAGAGAGAGAGAGAGAGAGAGAGAGAGAGAGGTGAAGACAGACACATCGAGGACACAACTGTGCGCGTCCTTCTTATCAAATTCCAAGGGGCATATTGAAGATGTCAGAAGAACTGTCCACCTTTATTTTTCGTCAGCCAACATGATGAGTAGGTCTAACGAACAGCAAAAGCTTAGGCGTTTTTAACTCTCCCTTATCACATTATTTCCTCCGGGCGTAACATAAGTCTCATATGTCTCCATATTATGAGATGGTGTTGTCGTGGAAACCACTCAAAGCTGTGCTATATCAGCAGGAAACATACACCAGGTCTTGTTTGCTTGGGCGGGAGAGGGTGTACACTCTTTTATGTGTGTATAACTAGGAAACACAAGCTTCTCTCTCACACACACCCAGACACGCACACACACACAAAGCTTGTCACGTAGGACCCTTTAATCAAATCACATTTTATTGGTCGCGTACACATATTTAGCAGATGTTATTGCAGGTGCAGTGAAATGCTTATGTTTATAGCTCCTAGGGATGCAACGGTACAGTGGGTCCACGTATCACGGTTTGTCGGCCACGGTAACGGCACGGTTTCGGTATCTTTATATTTAAGAAAAGTGTATGACTCTCATACAGGGGTCGAGTTTGCAACACGTAGCTCTTCATCTCCCAATCCAGTACATAGTGAACCATTACAGTGAGGGAGCTTTGAGTTGCTCTGGAGGTCCAACTATCAGTGGAGAGAGCTAGATAGGGTGTCTTTCAATTTGTTTCCAATTTCTCTCCGTGATGTTTCATAGAGTTTGGGAATTAATTTTCTGCTGAAATGTGTGCGGGAGGGGACATTGCAATGCGGTTACATTTTTTTCCTCAGGTGAAATCCCGAGTCATTAACCACCGAATAGGGCTGAAAGTCTTTGGTTATTTCTTTCTGTTTTTCCAAATTTGTCGCTAATTGTTTTTGGAAGGCAGCAGTGAGAAATTGTTGTGTTTTTGCTAACGAGTGGACTCTCCTGGCTCCAACTCCACCTGCAAGGGATACGGCCGGGTGATGGTGACGTAAATGGCACATCCTGTTAGAAGTGTTTCCACTCGAGTAGCCGACAGTGGCATAGCAATGCTTGAAGACTGTACTTTGTGTGTTTACGGTCTTCTTACCATCATCATCATATTGAAATCTGAATCCAAAATGTTTCTACACAGCGGATTTAAAAGAAGATGGTGCCTCTTCAAATTTGCTTCTCTCTGTCTCGCTAGCGCTCGCCATTGTCACGTTGGAGTTGAGAGAATATTTGTTTTTAGTTTCTTCGCTCTTCATGGGGCCCCTTTAGGGAGGTTTCCTACTGAGATGTCCTTGCAAATCGCATCCATTGGTTGTTTAAGGGGGAGGGGGTTGCAACAATTTGAAACATTGCTGTGGAGTAAAGTCGGTCAGCCCTCAGGAGCCCCCTAACGGCCTGGGGCCCCAAGCAGTTGCCTGCCAAGCCTGTTCTCAAGCTGCGCGTCTGGTTCTGTGGATCTGAATGTACAACGTGCATGTAGTCTGCAGCGCAATAAGCAAGTTTTGGAAATTATAGGAAAATGACAGGCATATCGCAATTCTGCGGTTCACGCGTGCATATTGAACCGTAGGGGGCGTACTGAACGGTTCGACAACATACTGTGTACCGTTGCATCCCTAATAGCTCCATCAGTGAAGTATACCTAACAATAAAAAACAATACACAAAAATACAAAAAATTGGAGTACTGGGTGGTAGATGGCTAGTGACAGTGACTAAGTTCAGGGCTGGATACTGGGTGGAGGCCGGCTAGCGTGACTATTTAACAGTCGGATGGCCTGTTTTTCAGTCTCTCAGTCTAAGCTTTAATGTACCTGTACTGTCTCTGCCTTCTAGATGGTAGTAGGGTGAACAGGCCATGGCTCAGGTGGCTGAGTTCCTTGATGATTTTCACCGGGTCCTGTAGATGTCCTGGAGGGCAGGCAGTGTGCCGCTGGTGATGCGTTGGGCTGACCGCACCACTCTCTGGAGATCCTTGCGGTTGCGGACGGTACAGCCGACAGGATGTTCTCGATGGTGCATCTGTAGAAGTTTGTGAGGGTCTAAGGGGCCAAGCCAAATTTCTTCAGCCTCCTGAGTCTTCACGACACTGTCTGTGTGGATGCACCATTTTAGGTTGTCAGTGATGTGCATGCCGAGGGAACTTGAAGATTTTCACCCTCTGCACTGTGGCCCCGTCGATGTGGATGGGGGCGTAGTCTCTCTGCTGTCTCCTGAAGTCCACGATCATTCTTCTTCGTTTTGTTGACGTTGAGGGAGAGGTTATTTTACTGGCACCACTCCGCCAGGGCCCTCATATCCTCCCTGTAGTCTGCCTCGTCATTGTTGGTAATCAGGCCTGCCACTGTTGTGTCATCTGCAAACTTTATTCATTTGGAGATGTGAGTGGCCATGCAGTCATGGGTGAACAGGGAGTACAGAAGGGGGCCCCACATTTGTGGCAGAGGTTTGTTGCCTACCTTCACCACCTGGGTTCGGCCAGTCAGCAAGCCCAGGAACCAGTTGCACAGTGAAGGGTTCAGACCCAGGGCCCCAAGCTTAGTGATGAACTTGGAGGGCACTATCGTGTTGAATGATGAGCTGTAGTCGATGAGCAGCATTCTTACATAGGTATTCTTCTTGTCCAGATGGGATAGGGCAGTGTGCATTGCGATGGCGATTGTGTCATCTGTGGATCTGTTGGGGCGCTATGCACATTTTTGTGCATATAGGGTATCAGGTAAGGTGGAGGTGATATGATCCTTAACCTTCCTGGGCAAGGTGGGACGTTTGCGTCCCAGTGGAATCGTGTGGCGCGAAATACATATACCTCAAAAATGCTATAACTTCAATTTCTCAAACATATGACTATTTTACACCATTTTAAAGACAAAACTCTCGTTAATCTAACCACATTGTCCGATTTCAAAAAGGCTTTACAGCGAAAGCAAAACATTAGATTATGTCAGGAGAGTACCCAGCCAAAAATAATCACACAGCCATTTTCAAAGCAAGCATATATGTTACAAAAACCAAAACCACAGCTAAATGCAGCACTAACCTTTGATTTTCATCAGATGACACTCCTAGGACATTATGTTATACAATACATGCATGTTTTGTTCAACCAAGTTCATATTTATATCAAAAACCTGCTTTTTACATTAGCATGTGATGTTCAGAACTAGCATACCCACCGCAAACGTCCAGTGAATTTACTAAATTACTCACGATTAACGTTCACAAAATACATAACAATTATTTTAAGAATTATAGATACCGCAATCGCGGTGTCAGATTTTAAAATAGCTTTTCGGCGAAAGCACATTTTACAATATTCTGAGTACATAGCCCGGCCATCACGGCTAGCTAATTTGACACCCACCAAGTTTGGCCCTCACCAAACTCAGATTTACGTTTTGTTCGTGCGTTCAGGTCAGTATCCGAAGGGTGACATGCGAGCGCATTTCGTGACCAACAAATTCTAAATATTCCATTACTGTACTTCGAAGCATGTCAAACGCTGTTTAAAATCAATTTTTATGCTATTTTTCTCGTAAAATAGCGATAATATTCCAACCGGGCAACGTTCTATTCATTCAAAGGCTGAAAGAAAAAAATTGAGAATTCACATGAACGCGCAGCTCCAGTGTCATTGTTCTCAGCCTGACCACTCACAAAATCTCCTGCTGTTTTTCGCCCAGAGACAGGAGAGACGTCATTCCACTTTCTGGCGCCTTCTGAGAGCCAATGGAAGTCTTAGAAAATGCCACGTTACAGCAGAGATGCTGTATTTTCGATAGAGATGCCACAGAAGGAGAACAAATTGTCAGACAGGGCACTTCCTGTATTGAATCTTCTCAGGTTTTGGCCTGCCATATGAGTTCTGTTATACTCACAGACACGATTCAAACAGTTTGAGAAATTTTCGAGTGTTTTCTATCCAAATCTACTAATTATATGCATATTCTCGTTTCTGGGCAAGAGTAGTAACCAGTTTAAATCGGGTACGTTTTTTATCCGGCCGTGCAAATACTGCCGCCTAGCCCCAACAGGTTAACTACAGCAGTTCTTGATGACAGAAGTGAATGCTACGGGCAATAGTCTTATAGTTAAGTTACCTCTGCTTTCTTGGTTACAGGAGCAATGGTGGACATCTTCAAGTAAGTGGGGACAACAGACTGGGATACGGAAAGTATGAATATGCCCATGCTCTGAGGAAGCGGCGTGGGATGTCGTCTGGGCAGGCAGCCTTGTGATGGTTAACACGCTTAAATGTCTTACACACGTCAGCCTCGGAAAATGAGAGCTCACAGTCCTTGTGAGCGGCGGTGGCCCGCATCGGCAGGTGAAAAAGGTGTTTAGCTTGTCTTGGAGCAAGGCGTCGGTGACGTGGCTGGCTTTTTTTTATAATCCATGATTGTTTGGAGTAACTGCCATATACTTCTCGTATCTGAGCCGTTGAATTGCAACTCCACTTTTGGCCCAGTACTGTTGTTTTGGCTCTTTGATTGCCTTACGGAGGTCATAGCTGGTTTGTTTGTTCATGTTCATGTCCATGTTCCCAGTGACCTTGCCATGGTTAAATGCGGTGGTTTGTGCTTTCAGTTTTGCACAAATGCTGCCATCTATCCACAGGTTTTGGTTTGGATAAGTTCTAATCGTGACAGTGGGACAACATCCTCTATCCACTTCCTGATGAACTCAGTCACCGACACAGTGTATGCATCAATACTATTCTCATAGGCAACCAGGAACATTTCCCAGTCCGCTTGATTAAAACAATCTAGAACCATCGATTCTAATCCGTCATACCAACATTGACTAGTCCTTACCGTGGGTACAGGCTGCTTCTGCCTACAGGAGAGGAGGAGCAAAATAGAGGCGTGATCTGATTTCACGCTAACGTCCCACCTGGCCAACATCCAGTGAAATTGCAGAGTGCCAAATTCAAAAACAGAAATACTCATTATAAAAATTCATGAAACATACAAGTGTTATACATGGGTTTAAAGATAAACTTCTTGTTAACCCCTGTGCGACCTCCGTCCCGCATCCAGCGAAAAATCCTATCGCCATTAGCATAACAAAATGTAATATTTTTTTTTTTCAATTTTTTTTTCAAATTATATCGTTTTATAGATACACCTCTCCTGAATCGAACCACGTTGTCCGATTTCAAAAAGGCTTTACAGTAAAAGCAAAACATTAGATTATGTTAGAGGAGTATATTGTAAAAGTAGCCACATAGCCATTTTCCGACCAACCACATGCATCACAAATAACCAAAAAACAGCTAAATGCAGCACTAACCTTTGACAATCTTCATCAGATGACACACCTAGGACATCATGTTACACAATGCATGCATTCTTTTGATCGATAAAGTTCATATTTATATATAAAAACAGCATTTTACATCGGCGCGTGACGTTGACTAACTATTTTCCCTCAAATGCATCCAGTGAAACAGTGCTACAGTTTACTAAATTACTATTCGAAAACATTTTTAAAATGTAATATTGTCATTCTAAGATTTATAGATGAATATCTCTTGAAAGCACCTGTAATATCAGATTTAAAAATAACTTTACTGGGTAATCACACTTTGCGATAAAAGGGGATGCGATACTCAGAAAATTACCTAGTAAATACAGGTCTGCGCCATCTTGGAACAATCGCATATCACATCTAGTCTTGTATACTATTGTCAATAATCCCTTACCTTTGGTTGTCTTCATCAGAAAGCACTTCCAGGAATCCCAGGTCCACAATAAATGTATTTTCGTTCGAAAAAGTTCATCCTTTATGTTCCATTAGCTTGTTGTTGTTAGCGCGTCTGAAAGCTAATCCAAATGCTCCGTCGGCCACGGGACAGCCATTTCGAGAAAATGCATTTTTTTCCCATTTAGGTTCGTTCAAACATGTCAAACGTTGTATAACATAAATCTTCAGGGCGTTTTTCAACAAGAGAGCCAATAAGATTCAAGGGGGACAATTGCATTGTGTTTCAAAACGTTTCGAAAGGGGAGGGTAACCAGGGGCGCCGGCGTCATAATGGTGATGGCCCTCTCCGTGTGACCACGTTCCACTGCGTCTCATTCATTCAGTTTTCACAGTATGAGTCTCAAACCACTTTGTAAAGACTGGGGACATCTAGTGGAAGCAATAGGAAGTGCTCAATGAACCATAGCTCACGGTGTGATTAATAGGCAACGTGATGAAGTTGAGTTCGCAATTCAGAATTCCACTTCCTGTTTCCATCTGTCTCGGGGTTTTGACTGCCATATGAGTTCTGTTATACTCACAGACACCATTCAAACAGTTTTAGAAACTTTAGGGTGTTTTCTATCCACAAGTATTAATTATATGCATTTCCTATCTTCTGAGTTTGAGTAGTAGGCCGTTTAAAATGGGCACACATTTTTTTCAAAAATCGCTGTAGCGCCCCCTATCCTAGGGGAACGCCAAGAGGTTAATCCAACCATGGTGTCAGATTTCAAAAAGGCTTTACGGCTAAAGCATACCATGCCATTATCTGAGAACAGCGCCCAGCAGACAAATCATTACAAACAGTAACAAGCCAAGTAGAGGAGTTACACAAGTCAGAAATAGTGATAAAATTAATCACTTACCTTTGATGATCTTCATATCTTTGCACTCCGAAGACTCCATGTTACACAATAAATGTTCGTTTTGTTCAATAATGTCCCTCTTTATGTCCAAAAACCTCTGTTTTGTTGGTGGGTTTTGTTCAGCAATCCATTGGAACAAAGCACGGTCACAACAGACAGATGAAAAATCAAAAAAGTACAATAAAAGTTCGTAGAAACATGTCAAACGATGTTTAAAATCAATCCTCTGGTTGTTTTTGTCATAAATAATCAATAATATTTCAACCGGACAAAAGCTTCGTCAATAGAAAAGGAGAAACAAGAAAGGCACGCTCCCGATCGTGCGCAGGACTCATGTCTGGAAATTTCCACTGTCCACTCATTGAAAGTGCTGTATCTCCCTCATTTATCAGAGTAAAAGCCTGAAACAATGCCTAAAGACTGGCCACATGTAGAAGAAGCCATAGAGATCGTGAAGTGGGTCATTAGTCTCTGTATGGTGGATAGGCTTTCAATGGAAAAACAGCCTTTCAAAATAATAGTACTTCCTGGATGGATTTTCCTCAGGTTTTCGCCTGCCATATCAGATCTGTTATACTCACAGACATTATTTTAACAGTTATGGAGACTTTAGTGTTTTCTATCCAAATCTACCAATTATATGCATATCCTAGCTTCTGGGCCTGAGTAGCAGGCAGTTTACTTTGAGCACGCTTTTCATCCAAAATTCTGAATGCTGCCCCCTACCCTAGTGAAGTTAATAGAGTTTCGGTAGCATTTTCCTCAGATTTGCTTTGTTAAAAACCATAGCTACAATAAATGCGGCCTCAGGATAAGCGGTTTCCAGTTTGTAGTTCCATGAGAGCCATTGCGATGTCGGCTTGGGGGGAATATACACGTCCATGACGATGATCGAAGAACATTTTCTCGGGAGGTAATGTGGTCGGCATTTGATGTTGAGGTATTCCAGATCGGGAGAACAAAAGGACTTGAATTCCTGTATGTTGTCACAATCACACCATGAGGAGATCATTATGAATCGTACACCTCCACCTTTCTTTTACCTGCAGAGTTATTTATACCTGTCCGCGCGATGCGCGGAGAACCCTGCTGGCTGAATGTATGGGGACAGTATATCCAGAGAGAGCCATGATTCTGTAAACAGAGTATGTTACAGTCTCTGGAAGATAATCCTCTCCCTGGGCTTGTCTACTTTATTGTCCAGGGACTGAACGTTAGCGAGTAATATGCTCGGAAGCGGTAGATGGTATGCACGCCTCCTGAGTCTAACTAGGAGCCCACTTCTTATTCCTCTTCTCCGGCGACAGCATCGTGGAGCAGCCCCAAGGATGAATGGAATTGCCTCGGAGAGTTCATACAAAGGATCAACTCAGGAAAGTCTAATTTCTGGTCGACATGCTGGTGAGTGGCTGCTGATCTAATATCCAAAAGTAATTTATGGCTGTAGGTAATAATGCAAGAAACATTCTGAGCAAATAATGTAAGAAATTACCCCAAAAAATGGCTAGAAGTTGTCTGTCGGTGCAATCTTGTCTTTCCCAAAGGTTACAGTTTCCCTTTAAACCTGAGACTTAAAGCTCCTTTTTGGTGCAGCAGACATACAGAGAGAGAGAGAGAAAGGGAGATGGAGAGTGAGAAAAACAGAGACATCTAAATTACTTTCCCTCTCATTCTTAAGTAGGCCTTAATCATGCATACAATGGCCCATACAATGGCCAATATGGCCCCTCGGCGGGCTCCCGAGTGGCTCAGCGGTCTAAGGCACTGCATCTCAGGCGTCACTACAAACACCCTGGTTCAATTCTAGTCTGTATCACAACCGGCCATGATTGGGAGTCCCATAGGGCGGCGCACAATTGGCCCAGCGTTGTCTGGGTTTGGCCGGTGTAGGCCGTCATTGTAAATAAGAATTTGTTAAATAAAGGTAAAAAAAATGTAAAAAAATAATAAATTGTCCCGCCATAGTGAACAACAACTAGGAGAGAGGGATAGGTTTGAGAAATGCAATAGAAATCACCCTTTATTACTAAGAGCCTTTGCTTTTATTAATGAGTCAAAAGAGCAACTCAAAGATCTCCAACCATAGAAATAGAATGACTAGAATGGGTAAAAAGGCCCCTTTAATGGTGATACCAGCTCTAGTAATTCTATTTCTATGGTTGGAGATCTTTGAGTTGCTCTTTTGACTAATTAATAAAAGCAGAGGCTCGTAGTAATAAAGGATGATCTTCATGTTCAACCTTTACTATTTCATCACCAGCTTCATCAGATGAAGTGTGTCGGTGTACGATGTCACTATGCATCTAGCTCTCTGAGTTTCTCCCCCAATCCTAATCATCTTGATTTCAGCAGGACATGGCATTTTGAGGAATGGTCCCTGGTGGAAACAGATTCTCCTCCCTTGTTGTTGTTGACTTATTCAGTTATCCGACTATGTGGAAAATGGACACGTTCTCCGTAAATGGAAACTTCAGTACTGAATGATTAAGTGTGAGAAGTCCAGGAAGGTTTTTTAGCTGTAAGGCTTTGTACTAGCTCCTCTGTCATCCACAGAATGGTGAATATGTCAGCGAGAATTCACTTTCTGTTGGGATTCAGTAATCATGACAAAATTAAGGTAGAGTTTTCGACATTTAAAAGTGTTTGAGAGTTCACACAAATATGATGCACGTTTATAATGCACTAGTAAGTGGTAGCAAGGAAATACCTTGAGAAAAATGACCCCAGAATTACGATAGGAGGCACAAGACATTAATGAGCAGACAGTTATTTTCTGTATTCATGCTGCATGTGTTATACATCAGCAGCAAGACACCCCCAGGCAACACCCAGCTTGGGAAATGTACTGACAATAATGGCAGGTTGCGTATTGCTCCTGGCTGTTTCTCCATGTTCATGACATTGCTCCCATATTTCGTTTGTGTTGTTGTTTTAGTATTGTATTGCATTTGTGTCATTGCATGTGGCTTTGGCAAGGTAAAACACAAATACACACACACACACACAAACACACGTACAGTACAGTGCTTAATTTAAAGTGGAACATGTTTCTGATACAGCACATAAACCCGCTGATCTGTTGGACATCAACTTGGCCAGGATACTCAGAAGGGTCTCTGCAGTGTTTTCTGCTAAGCATGCTCACACACACAGACACACACACACACAGACACACACACACACACACACACACACACAGACACGAACACACCACACTCAGAGACAAACACACACTGTGCGCTTGGCTCTGAATCTCTCCAAGAACTCCAGGCACAGTAGGCCTGGCACAATGGCATGCATGGCACATGAGTGATTCCTCACGAAACCAGGGGGGAAAAAGACACAGATTTGGGGGATTTTCACAAAATGTAATCCATAGAAAATGGCGCCGACCGACATGGCGTTAAATGTGGTGGTTCGTGCTTTCAGTTTTGCCCAAATGCTGTCATTTATCCACCGTTTTTGGTTTGGATAAGTTGTAATCGTCACAGTTGGACAACATCCTCTATCCACTTCCTGATGAACTCAGTCACCGACACAGTGTATGCGTCAATACTCTTTCTTCATATCCGCGCTATGGGCGGAGAACCCTGCTGGCTGAATGTATGGGGACTGTATATCCAGAGAGAGCCATGATTCTGTAAACAGAGTATGTTACAATCTCTGAAGTCTCTCTGGAAGATGATCCTCTCCCTGAGCTTGTCTACTTTACAGTTCAGGGACGGAACGTTAGTGAGTAATATGCTCGGAAGCGGTGGATGGTATGCACGCCTCCTGAGTCTAACTAGGAGCCCACTTCTTATTCCTCTTCTCTGGTGACAGCATCATGGAGCAGCCCCCAGGATGAATGGAATTGCCTCGGAGCGTTCAAACAAGAGATCCAACTCAGGAAAGTCTAATTTCTGGTCGAAATGCTGGTAAGTGACTGCTGATCTAATACCCAAACGTTATTTATGGCTGTAGGTAATAATGCAAGAAACATTCTGAGCAAGTAATGTAAGAAATATCACACAAAAAAATGGCTAGGAGGTAGAAACAGGGTGACCATGTCTGTCGGTGCAATCTTGTCTTTCCCCAAAGATTACAGGTTCCCTTTAAACCTGAGACTTGAAGCTCCTTTTTTTGCAGCAGGCATACAGAGAGAGAGAGGGAGATGGAGAGAGAGAGAAAAGCAGAGACATCTAAATGACTTTCCCTCTTATTCTCAAGTAGGCCTTAATCATGCATACAATGGCCAATATGGCCCCTCTAGTCCAATTATAGTGAATAACCACTAGGAGAGAGGGATTGGTTTGAGTAATACAATAGAAATCCCCCTTTATTACTAAGAGCCTTTGCTTTTATTAATGAGTCAAAAGAGCAACTCAAAGATCTCCAACCATAGAAATAGAATGACTAGAATGGGTAAAGGCCCCTTTAATGGGGATTCCAGCTCTAGTAATTCTATTTCTATGGTTGGAGATCTTTGAGTTGCTCTTTTGACTCATTAATAAAAGCAGAGGCTCGTAGTAATAAAGGATAATCTTCATGTTCGACCTTTACTATTTCATCACCAGCTCCATCAGACGAAGTGTGTCGGTGTACGATGTCACTATGCATCTAGATCTCTGAGTTTCTCCCCCAATCCTAATCATCTTGATTTCAGCAGGACATGGCATTTTGAGGAATGGTCCCTGGTGGAAACAGATTCTCCGCCCTTGTTGTTGTTGAGTTATTCAGTTATCCGGCTGTGTGGAAAATGGACACATTCTCCGCAAATGGAAACTTCAGTACTGAATGATTAAATGTGAGAAGTCCAGGAAGGTTTTACATTATTTTACTTCACTTTCTGTTGGGATTTCAGTAATCATGACACAATTAAGTTGGAGTTTTCAACATTTAAAAGTGTTTGAGAGTTCACGCGAATATGATGCATGTTTATAATGCACTAATAAGTGGTAGCAAGGAAAATAACATGAGAAAAATTACCCCAGAATTACGACATGAGGCACAAGACATTAATGAGCAGAGAGTTATTTTCTGTATTCATGCTGCATATGTTACATATCAGCAGCAAGACACCCCCAGGCAACACCCAGCTTGGGAAATGTACTGACAATAATGGCAGGTTGCGTATTGCTCCTGGCTGTTTCTCCAAGTTCGTGACATTTGTGTCATTGCATGTGGCTTTGGCAAGGTAAATCACACACACACACACACAAACACACGTACAGTACAGTGCTTAATTTAAAGTGGAACATGTTTCTGATACAGCACATAAACCCGCTGATCTGTTGGACATCAACTTGGCCAGGATACCCAGAAGGGTCTCTGCAGTGTGTTCTGCCAAGCATGCTCACACAAGCGCACACACACACACACACACACACACACACACACACACACACACACACACATGAGCACACCCACACTCAGAGACAAACACACACTGTGCGCTTGGCTCTGAATCTCTCCAAGAGCTCCAGGCACAGTAGGCCTGGCACAAAGGGCATGCATGGCACATGAGTGATTCCTCACGAAACCAGGGGGGAAAAGACACTGATTTTCATAAAATGTAATAAATAGAAGTTGGCGCCGACAGACATGGGAGCTCTGCTTCTAGCTCCTAAGCAATTTTGCGGTATTTTGTTTTCTGTGTGTTATTTGTTACATTATTAACCCAGAACGTTTTTTGTGTTATTACATACATCCGGAAATAACTTTTGGATATCAAAGCGGGGCTAACTCACCAGCATTACGACCAGTAATGCAACTTTCCTGAATTCGATCCTTTGTTCGTACCCCCCAGGGCAATTGAACTTATCCTAGAGGCTGCTCCAAAACGCCGCCGGCAGAGAAGAGGTATTCGGAGTAGACTTCTAGTCCGACTCAGGAGGCATGCACACCATCTACCACTTCCAAGTATATTACTCGCTAAGGTTCAGTCTCTGGACAATAAAGTAGGGAGAGGATCTCCTTCCAGAGAGACATCAGGGACCGTAACATACTCTGTTTCACGGAATCATGGCTTTCTACGGATATACTGTCCCTGACCATACAGCCAGCTGGGTTCTCAGTACATCGTGCAGACAGGAATAAAGAAAGGCGGTGTTGTATGTTTCATGATTAACTACTCATGGTGTGATTGTAATTCAGGTCCTTTTGTTCTCCCGATCTGGAATACTTCACAATCAAATGCCGACCACATTACATTGCAAAATAATGATCTTCGTTTATAGTCACAGCCGTGAATATTCCCCCTCAAGCCGATACCACAATGGTCCTCAATGAACTACACTGGACTGTGTGCAAACTGGAAACCACATATCTTGAGTCCGCATTTATTGTAGCTGTCACATCTGCCCCTGCAACGCCCTCTACTGCTCATCCTGTGTCTCCTTGACCTGCCGCCACTCCCCCAGTACTCTCTCCCTCTCCCTCTCTCTCTCTGTGTGTGTGATTGTGTGGGCGGAGACAGGTGTGCTGGAGTCAGAGCAGATCCCCACCAGCTGCAACCTGTTCCATAATCAAGACCTCTACAAATACTCAGCCCTGCCACTTCCATGCTGCCAGGTCGTAATCTCTGCTCTGTCAGTCTACGTTTCAAGCCATTTGTTACTATTCAGATCCTGTTATCCGTTTGTTCCTGTTATCTCTTGCCTGATGCTGTTTTCCTCTTTGCTACAGTTTTGCTTGCTCTGACTCTGGTCCCTGTCTCCAGTCCCACGTCTCGTCATCCTGCTACTCTGTCCTGGATTCCCCGCTCTACTGCTCCCTTTGACTCCCCTTCGGACCTGCTTACCCTGTCTCAACCCCTCTCGCTCCAACCAGCTTCCCCTGTCTCAACCCCTCTCGCTCCAGACTTATCCTCCACAACTGGTTTACAGCAACCCGCCCGAGCTTCCCCTTACCTGCACTCCATCTCCCCCTGTGTTTCAATAAATAGCTTGGTTACTTCATCCCAGTCTCCTCATCTGAGTCTGCTCTTGGGTTCCCCTGTTCCACTCCGCGTAACAGTAGCTGGGGATATTAACAAAGTAAACTTGAGAGAAACACAACCGAAGTTCTAGCAACACAGTGACTGCAGTAATCTCTCTGCTAAAATGCTCGACCACCGTTACTGCCCCTTCCGGGATGCCTACAAGGCCCTCCCCCGCCCTCCCTTCAGCAAATCAGATCCCGACTCCATTTTGCTCCTCCCTTTCTTTAGGCAGAAACTCAAACAGGAACTACCCGTGCTAAGGTCTATTCAATGGTGGTCTGATGAATCAGAATCCATGTTTCAAGATTGTTTTGATCACACAGACTGGGATATGTTCTGGGTTAAAAGGACATGATAAAAGGACATGATGACTGAGTTCATCAGGAAGTGTCTAGGGGATGTTCCCACTGTGACTATTAAAACCTACCCAAACCAGGAACCGTGGATAGATGGCAGCATTTGCACAAAACTGAAAGCGCAAACCACCGCATTTAACCATGGCAAGGTGACAGGGAACATGGTTGAACACAAACAGTGTAATTATTCCCTTCGCAAGGCAGTTAAACAGCCAAAACGTCAGTACAGAGACAAAGTTGAGTTGCAATTTAACGGCTCAGACACAAGACAGATGTGGCAGGGTCTATAGACAATCACAGATTACAAAGGGAAACCCAGCCATGTCACAGACACTGACATCTTGCTCCTGGACAAGCTAAACACCTTCTTTGCCCGCTTTGACAATAACACAGTGCCACCAACACGGCCTGCTCCCAAGGACTGTGTGCTCTTATTCTCCATGGCCGACGTGAGTAAGACATTTAAGCACGTTAACCCCCGCAAGTCTGCTGGCCCAGACGGCATCCCAAGCCACGTCCCCAGAGCATGCGCAGACCAGCTGGCTGGAGTGTTTACGGACATATTCAATCTCTTTCTATCCCAGTCTGCTGTCCCCACTACCTTCAAGATGTCAACCATTGTTCCTGTACCCAAGAAAGCAAAGGTAACTGATCCAAATTACTATCGCCTGTAGCACTCACTTCTGTCATCATGAAGTGCTTTGAGAGGCTAGGATCATATCATCTCTATCTTACCTGACACCCTAGACCCACTTTAATTTGCATACTGCCCCAATAGATCCACAGACAATGCAATCGCCATCACAATGCACACTGCCCTATCCCATCTGGACAAGAGGAATACCTATGTAAGAATGCTGTTCATTGCTATAGCTCAGCCTTCAACACCATAGTACCCTCCATGCTCATCATTAAGCTTGGGGCCCTGGGTCGGAACCCCGCCCTGTGCAACTGGGTTCTGGACTTCCTGATGGTCCGCCCCAGGTGGCAAAGGTTGCAAACAACTCCTCCCTCCTGTACTCCTTTTTCACCCACGACTGCGTGGCCACGCACGCCTCCAACTCAATCATAAAGTTCACAGACGACACAACAGTAGTAGGCCTGATTACCAACAATGACAAGACAGGGCCCTGATGGGGTAGTGCCAGGTAAACAACCTCTCCCTCAACATCAACAAATCGAAGTAGCTGATCATGGACTTCAGGAAACAGCAGAGGTAGCACAACCCTACCCACATCGATGGGACAGCAGTGGTGAATGTGAAATGCTTCAAGTTCCTCGGTGTACACATCACTGATAATCTGAAATGGTCCACCCACACAGTCAGTGTGGTGAAGAAAGCGCAACATTGCCTCTTCAACCTCAGGAGGCTGAAGAAATTTGGCTTGCACCCTCACAAACTTTTACAGATGCACAAATGAGAGCATCTTGTCGGGCTGTGTCACCGCCTGGTACAACAACTGCACTGCCCACCTCAGGGCTCTCCAGAGGGTGGTGCGGTCTGCCCAACGCATCACTGGGGGCACACTGCCTGCCCTCCAGGACACCTACAGCACCCGTTGTCACAGGAAGGCTAAAAATATTATCAAGATCACCATCCGAGCCACGGCCTGTTCACCCCGCTAGCATCCAGAACGTGAGGTCAGTACAGGTGCACCAAAGCTGGGACCGAGATGTATTCTATCTCAAAGCGATCAGACTGTTAAATAGCCATCACTAGCCGGCTACCACCTGGTTACTCAACCCTGCACCTTAGAGGCTGCTGCCCTATATACATAGACATGGAATCACTAGTCACTTTAATAATGTTTACATACTGCTTTATTTATTTCATATGTACAGTGCATTCAGAAAGTATTCAGACCCTTAGATTTTTTTCACATTTTGTTACGTTACAGCCTTATTCTGAAATGGATTAAATAAATTAAAAATCCTCATCAATCTACACACAATAGCCCATAATGACAAAGTGGAAACAGGTTTTAGAAATGTTTGCAATTATATTAAAAATAAAAATGAAATACCTTATTAACATTAGTATTCAGACCCTTTGCTATGAGACTCTAAATTAAATTGAGCTCTGATGCATTCTGTTTCCATTGATCATCCTTGAGATGTTTTTACAACTTGATTGGATTCCACCTGTGGTAAATTCAATTGATTGGACATGATTTGGATTTGGAAAGGCACACACCTGTCTGTATAAGGTCCCACAGTTGACAATGCATGTCAGAGCAAAAACTAAGCCATGCGGTTGAAGGAATTGTCCATAGACCTCTGAGACAGGATTGTGTTAAGGCACAGATCTGGGGGAGGGTACCAAAACATGTCTGCAGCATTGAATGTCCCCAAGAACACAGTGGCCTCCATCATTCTTAAATGGAAGAAGTTTGGAACCACCAAGACACTTCCTACAGCTGGCCGCCCGGCCAAACTGAGCAATTGGGGGAGAAGGGCCTTGGTCAGGGAAGTGATCAAGAACCTGATGGTCACTCTGACAGAGCTCCAGAGTTCCTCTGTGGAGATGGGAGAACCTTCCAGAAGGACAACCATCTCTGCAGCACTCCACCAATCAGGCCTTTATGGTAGAGTGGCCAGGCAGAAGCCACTCCTCAGTAAAAGTCACATGACAGCCCGCTTGGAGTTTGCCAAAAGGCACCTAAAGGACTCTCAGACCATGAATATCAAGATTCTCTGGTCTGATGAAACCAAGATTGAACTCTTT
Source organism: Salmo trutta (assembly GCF_901001165.1). NCBI lineage: Eukaryota > Metazoa > Chordata > Actinopteri > Salmoniformes > Salmonidae > Salmo > Salmo trutta. Next base: position 19,003,561 of record NC_042977.1, read on the forward strand.
GGCCTGAATGCCAAGCATCACATCTGGAGGAAACCTGGCACCATCCCTACGGTGAAGCATGGTGGTGGCAGCATCATTCTGTGGCAATGTTTTTCAGCGACAGGGACTGGAAGACTAATCAGGATTAAGGGAAAGATTAATGGAGCAAAGTCTAGAGAGATCCTTGATGAAAACCTGCTCCAGAATGCTCAGGACCTCAGACTGGGGCGAAGGTTCACCTTCCAACAGGACAACGACCCTAAGCACACAGCCAAGACAACGCAAGAATGGCTTCGGGACAAGTCTCTGAATGTCCTTCAGTGGCCCAGCCAGAGCCCAAACTTGAACCCGATTGAACATCTCTGGAGAGACCTGAAAATAGCTGTGCAGCAACGCTCCCCATCCAACCTGACAGGGCTTGAGAGGATCTGCAAAGAATGGGAGAAACTCCCCAAATACAGGTGTGCCAAGCTTGTAGCGTCATACCCAAGAAGACTCGAGGGTGTAATCACTGCCAAAGGTGCTTCAACAAAATACTGAGTTAAAGGTCTGAATACTTATGTAAATTTATTATTTTATTATTATTATATTTTTTTTTTTACACCATTTCTAAAAACGTGTTTTTGCTTTGTCATTATGGGGTATTGTGTGTAGATGGATATGGTGGGGAAACAATTGAATCCATTTTAGAATAAGGCTGTAACGTAACAAAATGTGGAATTGGTCAAGGGGTCGAAATACTTTAAGAATGCACTGTGTATACTGTATTCTACTGTATTTTAGTTAATGCCATTCTGACATTGCTCGTCCTAATATTTCTATATTTGTTAATTCCATTATTTTACTTTTAGATTTATGTGTATTGTTGTGAATTGTTAGACTACTGCTCTATTGGAGCTAGGAACACAAGCATTTTGCTACACCAGCAATAACATCTGCTAAATATGTGTATGTGACCAATAAAATGTGATTTGCTTTGATTTAGAATGGTCCTTTTGGAGGAAGGATTGTTAACATATATTTTACATTTGTAATGTATCTAAAAGCATAATTGAGTATAATCAAAATTGGCATTTCTATGATATTTTGGCCATACCCTGGCTTCCTATAAGACTCCATAAGTTTCAATCTGTAGGTGCTAGAAAAATTGGTGTCAAATGAAGCTTTACCGCTTCTTCTGTAATATGCGTAGTATTTTGTAGCAGCTACAGATTTAATATTATGGAGTGTTAATGGAGGCCTGGGTAAGGCCAAAATATCATAAATATGGCAACTTCAATTAATTATTTCTCAATTATGCTTTCAGATACGAATGTCAAATATGTCAACAACCCTTCCTCCACAGAACCAATCTATGTATTACATTTTGTGAAAATCCCCCAAATCATGGTATTTTTTTGTACTGGTTCCGTGCGGTATCACTTACATCTCCCTGTGTGTGGGTGTGTCTACGTGTCAGGAGTTTGCATGCACGTTTATCTGTGCACTATGCTTCAGTGGGTCAGTCTTCCCTTGCCCTTGGTTATGTACCAAAGACTGGCACGAGGGCACAGGAGGGTGACGGTGGTGGTCTTGGTCGGACCTGATCGGCTGCCACCCACGGTGTCGGGCCCTGCGGTGTTTTCAATGCCTCACTCAGTGCAGCGAGTGGAACCAATGCTCGTTTGATTAATCTGGCTAGGGGGTAAATGAAAACCATTAACGAGGGTTTCTCTCCACCGCCTTTTAATGCAAGGCACAGAAAAAGGGATTTGAATTGCGAAAGTCACGCCGAGGATTAGTCGGTGTTGGACAAACTCTCTCCCAGGCTGTTTTTCCTACATGCTGATTTCTGAGTGAGCGGTTTCGTTTTGTTTCTTTGAGTGTGAATTTGACCTAGTACTGAAAAATATTATAGTAAAAATACAATTTTCATTCATTTTTGCTGCATACAGGTAATATGTCAAATATACAAGTCACCTTGTTTATAGGCTGAATCTGTGACCTAGGATAACCTGTGACAAAGTAAAGTAGTTAATTTCTCCAAGTAAAGTAATAGGATGAGAAACTAAAGTTGACTATACTAGGGAATTTATAATCCTGCAGTCTCACTGATAGAATTCATAATAACAAGAGTTATAGTCCCATACAGAATAACAGAATGAAAACCAATGGTGCCTGAAACAACTGCCTGCCACATAATCCGTCCTTGGTTTTGTCAGAGCAAGATTGGAAAGAGCTCCTAATGTCTTTTGTCAAATGACAATAAATATTTATGAACGTTAAACTAGGAAATAGCTGTTTGGCCTTCCAACCGGGAGTAGGCACATTTCACTGTCCTCTCCGTCATGTCTGATTAAAGTTGAGTTCCACCATTTACTGAGGGAGGGAGGGACATTGTAACTTTTTTTTAAACTGCCCTCCCCTGACTACATTTCTCAACTTCTGTAGATCCTCAGATATCTCTTTTGTTTCTCTATGAATGCCTTTACTGGACCCATGCTGTAGATCCAAAATGGATTCAGAACATCTGACTATTTGGGGGGTGTTAATAACTGTCCTGATGAGCTTCTTTCACTGCGATTTCAAAGCTATTATCCAACCACAGACTGTCTACCCTATCTGCAGGGCTCAACAGTTTATTCTTAACAGCTTCGGATAAAAGACTTGTCAGATACCAGAAACAGATTACACACACACACACACACACACACACACACACACACACACACACACACACACACACACACACACACACACACACACACACACACACACACACACACACACAGTCTATCTTTCAGTGTCAGTAGATAAAGGAGTGTATAACGTTGGCTATGATCAAGCTGGCTCAGTCTTCAAGCCATAACACGCTGTATCTATATGGTCTCAATCCCTCTTTTAGGATGGGGAATCGTTGATAAGCCTTTAAGATGTATTCTATGATGTATATTAGTTTTGAATGATGAATGATGTACAATTATCTGATGTTTCATGTTGAGGCTCCGACGGCTCTTTTACATGATTAAAATAAATGTTTTAAATCTGATTGACCTCTTAGAGACCTCTGACACAGAACTACTAAAGTCAATGTCAAATTAATCTAGTTATTTTATAAGTGTAGTGGATGTAATCCTCCTTTTTCGATAAACAACCCATCAACATAAAAGGCTAATAGCCTAAAAGGAAGCAGTTCTATTGTTCTAAGAGCCTCATGCCTTGTGGAAGGCACACTTCCAAGTAGAAAATAAAAGAACAAACCAAAAATAATTTTGTTTAAATGAATAGTAAACAGAGACTTGGCCTCAGTGCGAAACGAGTTCATTGTTAGCAGGAGAAGGCAGGCACAAAGACTAAGCTTTAGTAAACAATGCAAAAATGGCAAAAAATGCTCTGTCTCCAACTAGGTAATCCCTCTCTCCTCTGGGAAAAAAATGAGCTAGCTCCCCTGGTGCTAGGATACGCACCTGTTCTCCCTTTAATTGTCATGAAGCAAAGACACTCTCGTTTACACCCAATTTCATGGCTGGGCCCTTTCTCTCTTTTTCTATTTCTCGCTCTGCCATGATTTATTCATGGCAGAGGGACGTGCTTGTTTTACACACCGCATAGGAGCCATGTTGTGGAGCCCTGTGGGGCCCTGGGCCTGCCATGCCTTCCCAGCCTGTAATCTTCTTACATACAGAGGACACAGGCTAGCTCGCCTCACCAATTACGGCTCATTCTCCACTCCTGGTATCATGGCGTGGCTTGGGGTTGTGTTGGTTGGAGGTCTTTTTTATTATGTCCTTTAAAGGGGAGTAAAGATAGGAGAGTGTATTTATCTGCTGTCGGCAGGTGACTCATGGCCTGGGCTCTTCTCGTGTGCATGATGTGACCAGTTGCAACTACAGTAAAAGCTCTCTGTACGGCTGTCATGATGTGTTGTGTCGCTTTGAGAATGGAACGAATGTTGTAGCTTTAGGCAAAGTCGCCAGAGCTGCCAGGTAATATCAGTGTTGTTGCTTGACCTCTTAACTGTCTGGGGTGGACGGTATGTCAACTAGACAACTGTACATGGACACTTCAGGTGGAAGCGGCAATGCTAAACATTTGACCTGTAATTTTATTGGGTAAAAACCTCCCCCTTTGAAGATCAATTTTTGGTTCCAGGCAGACCCTCTTTCTACATCACACAGCTGTCAGTCAGACAGGCACCATGAGCCCTGCTCCAGCCGACATCTCTCAGAGTAGCAGGTATGGACTGTAGCAACACACCCAGAGCTATATTTTCGGCTGGCGCTAAGGAGGCGCAAGTGTCAAATGTACGTTAGTTTGCAGTTTCATGGTGGTAAAAAGGGCCCACTGGCATTCCCCTTGTTATGCTAGGTATGGAAATGTACCTGTCCAACATCAGCTCACTTGCGCTGAGGTGGAAGGGGTGGCAATATTTGAGGTGTGTCCTTAAAAACAAACGCAAAAGTAACAAGTTCATGTATCTCTAAAGGGAAGTTTTAAGAACCACAAAAAGCAGGTCTTAACAGTAATGCAGTTGATGATGGCATGGGTTTTGAGAGTGGAAGCTTTAGAGGATCTGCAAAGAAGAATGGGAGAAACTCCCCGAATACAGGTGTGCCCAGCTTGTAGTGTCAAACCCAAGAAGACTCGAGGATGTAAACACTGTCAAAGGTGCTTCAACAAAATACTGAGTAAAGGTCGGAATACTTATATAAATGTGATATTTCCATTTATATTTTTTTTATAATTAAGCAAACATTTATAAAAACTGTGTTTGCTTTGTCATTTGGGGTGTTGTGTGTAGATTGATGAGAAAATAAAATAATTTTATCAATTTGAGAATAATGTGGAAAAAGTCAAGGGGGCTTAATATTTTCCGAAGGCACTGGAGCCTTAGCTCCTCATTATCATATCTCCCATTGATTTCCAATTCCCACACATGCCTTGATTTACACACATGAGAGGAGCCTCCAGCAAAGGAATGCATTCTGAGACCAGAATGTTGTAAACACGATTTCAGTGCAGTTATTTAGTATTGTATTGCCAACTGAATGTGTAAATATGGTTTACAGAACATAGGGCCATTGGGGCATTAATAAGTGACCCTATTAAGTTAGATTTGTTTTCATTTTTGCCTAAATACAAAGACTAATATCTATCACTTTTTCATGAGGGGCTTCCTCACTTGATGGCATGTTGTCAATAATACATTGATTTACATTATTCATGGGTCTTTTGGAGTGGGATCATTACTGAGACATTTTGTAAGCTTTGACTACCACTCAATGGGTTGGAAATGATTCCATGTGAATATCTGATGAGTGTGGCAGCCTTTTCTCTGTCAGCCCATTCATATCCATATTGACGAATGACAGCGGCCGAAAGTATCTACAATAGATTTGGGAAAATCTTCTCTATGGAGTCCACTAGACTAGAATTACACAATATATCTCAATACTGTATAAATCAGTATGCATGTATCTCATTTAGTTCACAAGGGTAATGCACAATAAAATGCATAATATGCATACTATACATAATGCCCAAGTGCTAGAACTACTCATCTGTAGATCCTGAGCAAGCTAATAGAAACTAGCGTAGCATGAACAACATTTCAACTGGCAGACTGGGAGAAGACGCTGACGTCAAAGACAATACCTGTGCTTTGTAGGAGGCCCAAATCCTCTCAGATGTAAATCTCGTTCATCCAGAAGCCTGAAAGTCCTTGCAGAAAGTGGGTCAGGAAAAAATATTCTGTTCAACCCGCTGATGCCAAGAAAATTCTAATTCTGGCTTGGCGGCGCGTTGGACATTTCTTGCATTTTGACAGGAAAACCATGTAATGGCCTATATAAGTCTTCATTTTTCTAAAGGTATTTTTTCTACTGTATCTAGTGCTAGTACATGGTCATATAATGTTGAAATAACCTCTCCCATGGTCTCTTCATTCATGCCACTTAACCAGTTTATAGTACCTGTACTTCCTTTAATAAATAGCCAGGTAAACGAAATCTCCTTGTAAACTGAAAGAGAACGTATTATTATTCAGTAAGTGCTTATTCATTCCCCAGTAATGTGCTTCTGTTGCCTGTGTGTGTGCGTCCATGTGGGTATGTTTTCCCATGGAGTCATCTCACTGGTATAATCCTGGCTGCAACTGGTGTACTAGTCCCCAGCCATGCAGCCCATCCTCTGTCTCTCTCTGTCCTGGGGTGGCATCTGTCTGAGGCTGATATGGTGCACCGAGAAGGAGCCTCTCAAGCTGTTTTCATGCCCACTGTGAACACACTACCTCCTGCCTGCCTGCGTTCCTGGGTGAGCTGGAGGGGTGGAGTGGGTAAAGGGAGAAGCTGTGATAGAGTATGTGCATAAACATGGGGACGGCTTTAACTGTTATCTCTCTCTCTCTCTCTCTCTCTCTCTCTCTCTCTCTCTCTCTCTCTCTCTCTCTCTCTCTCTCTCAATTCAATTCGCTTTATTGGCATGACGTAACAATGTACATATTGCCAAAGCTTACTTTGGATATTTACAATATAAAAATAAATAAAAATGAGAATCAAAAATTGTCAACGGGACAACAGTAACAACAATAACCAACGGTCAATATAACCATACATTCAACAATAACAATAATCATACAGTTGAGGACATGTGCAGGTTTATTGGTCTGTCAGACACTGTCCCTCAACTTATGGCAGGCAGCAATGTAGTGCGCTGCCAACCCACAGCTCTCTGCGTCCTCCCCCAACAGGATGGGTAGCCTATCCTCATCAGAGAGGTCTTTAAAACCTTGAATAAGGGTTTCAAATTTGGGGAAATGACACTCTCTCTCTCTCTCTCATATTGTATTTGTCACATGTGCCGAATACCGTGAAATGCCTACTTACAAGCCCTTAACCAACAATGCATTTTAAGAAAAATAACAGTTAAAAAATATATTCACTAAATAAACTAAAGTAAAAAATAAAAGAGCAACAATAAAATAACAATAACGAGGCTATATACAGTGGGTACAGGTACTGTGTCAGTGTGGGGGGTACAGGTTAGTCCAGGTCATTTAGGTAATATGTGCAGTACCAGTCAAAAGTTTGGACACGCCTACTCATTCAAGGGTTTTTCTATATTTTTACTATTTTCTACTTTGTAGAATAATAGTGAAGACATCAAAACTATGGAATACCACATATGGAATCATGTAGTACCAAAAAAAGTGTTAAACAAATCAAAATATATTTGAGATTCTTAAAAGTAGCCACCCTTTGCCTTGACAGTTTTGCATACTCTTGGAATTCTCTCAACCAGCTTCATGAAGAATACTTGTCCAACAGTCTTGAAGGAGTTGCCACATATGCTGAGTCCTTGTTGGCTGCTTTTCCTTCACTCTGCAGTCCAACTCATCCCAAACCATCTCACTTGGGTTGAGGTCAGGTGATTGTGGAGGCCAGGTCATCTGATGCAACACTCCATCACTCTCCTTCTTGGTCAAATAGCCGTTACACAGCCTGAAGGTGTGCTTTGGGTTATTGTCCTGTTGAAAAACAAGTGATAGTCCCACAAAGCGCAAACCAGATGGGATGGCGTATCGCTGCAGAATGCTGTGGTAGCCATGCTGTTTAAGTGTGCCTTGAATTCTAAATAAATCACAGACAATGTCACCAGCAAAACACATGACTGATTCACGCAGTCTCCTCTGAACAGTTGATGTTGAGATGTGTCTGTTACTTGAACTCTGTGACGCATTTATTTGGTCTGCAATCTGAGGTGTAGTTAACTCTAATGAACTTACCCTCTGCAGCAGAGGTAACTCTGGGTCTTCCTTTCCTATGGCGGCCCTCATGAGAGCCAGTTTCATCATAGCGATTGATGGTTTTTGTGATTGCACTTGAAGAAACTTTCAAAGTTCTTGAAATGTTCCGGATTGACTGACCTTCATGTCTTAAAGTAATGATGGACTGTCATTTGTCTTTGCTTATTTGAGCTGTTCCTGACATAATATGGAATTGGTTTTTTACCAAATATGACTATCTCCTGTTTTTCACCCCTACCTTGTCACAACAGAACTGTTTGGCTCAAACGCATTAAGAAGGAAAGAAATTGCACAAACTAACCTTTAACAAGGCACACCTGTTTATTGAAATGCATTCCAGGTGATTACCTCATGAAGCTGGTGTGAGAGTGTGCAAAGTGCAAAGTTGTCATCAAAGCAAAGGGTGGCTACTTTGAAGAATCTCAAATATAAAACATATTTTGATTTGTTGAACACTTTTTTTAGTTACTACATGATTCCATATGTGTTATTTCATAGTTTTTATATCGCTATTACTCTAAAATGTATAAAATAGTCAAAATAAAGAAAAACCCTTGAATGAGTAGGTGTGTCCAAACTTTTGACTGCTACTGTACATGTCGGAAGGGGTAGAGTGACTATGCATAGATAATAAACAGAAAGTAGCAGCAACGTAAAAAAAAAGTGTGTGTGTGTGTGTGACTGTTTGTGTGTGTGTGCGTGTCTGCTTCCGTGCATGTGAATACATGTTTGTTCGAACAGTATATGTTTCCAAATCCAGTTCATTGCTATCCCACACAACACACCAACCTTTTAAGTCAACATTAGTAGACATTTAAAACATCTAACATGCCAATTTGTGCAATCGAAAACATTTCAAGCTAAATGGCTGTATGAATATTCAAACACATTGCTTCTGAACATGTCCCCATTCAATTGCATCACATTTGCATAGTCTTTTTGCATTGGGCCACGTGCAGTTATGTCTCCAAGTAATAACCATAACAGATCATGTTCAGCATCCCTATCGGGTGATTAAATCTGCAATGATGAACATTCAAAGGGCAAATGGCTTTATGCAACACTGGACTCTGTGGACACACTGGGGCTCTGAGCATCCACTCACAAGTGGTTTGGCACGCAGCTGCAGGCAAGACTGTGCTGATTGTGTGTTTGTGTGAAAGCCAATGTTTCAAAATGTGTTATTATCAATAGGTCTGTAATCAGAGAAATGGCCATATAAACGTAAATCAAACACAAATCACACCATTGATTTGCTTTGAGTAATATTTGACCTGTTGTGTATTATTAAAGAAGAGCAAGTACAGAACAATTCCCTGTGAGAGAAAGGCCCTGGAGATATGGATGTGTAGTTTTTATAAAATGACATAATATTTCACACATCTGAATCACATTTCGAAACAGAATGAAAACATTTGGCAGGTCTATCAATTATATAACACGTTTTCCATTGTGTCCACACTCATACCTGGCATTGTGTTTCTTCAGGTGCAGTCTGCATCCTCCATTTCTATTTAACAGTGCAACCCTACACACTTCTTTGTTTTGGTTTTAAAGGACTGAGGGGGAAGGTCGTGCAGAAACAAAGTAGAAAATGTCACCTTATTGTCATTCGAAGGACAGTTTTTTTGTGTGTGTTTGTTTTGTTTGAGTCCGGACTTCATCATGATATCACATAGGAAGGAGTGCACCTTTAAGTTGTTAGCCTTACACTTTCACTTTCCCTCCTTCACCCCTGCGTTTGACCCCTGACCTTGGATCACAGCCTGTCAACACCAACTCGCCCTCCTCCGATACCAGCTTGGTTGGTTCTCTCTCTCTGCCTTTCTCCACCTCTCTCCACCTCACTCTCCTTCAGATACCAGCTTGGCACGCACTCTCTCGCCATTGGTTATGGTCATTTTGTACCTGAAAACATTAATTTATCTGATTAGCATGGAGCCTGGGTCCAGTTCATTAGCCCTGACCAGCTGACACCCATGCAGGCAGGCAGACGCCTGGCCACCCATAAGGATCCATCACAAAGCCACTGAGGCCTGAAGAGCACAGGAGGCAGGCAGGAAGGGAGGGAGGGTGGGTGGATAGACAGGTAAAAGGTAGGTATGTTGGCAGGCCGGCCGGCAGAGGGAAGACATGAAGGAAGGACCAGCCACAAACACAAGCATGCAGTGATGTAGTAGCGGGTGGATACACACACATAATCCAACATAAAGGGTCTGAAAGACTGCGGATCTATGAGGCTCCAAAGAGAGGATGCTTGCTAGCAGGGTGCTGAGGGTAAGGAGGTCGGAGAGGGGGAGGAACGTGGGATGGAGATTCAGGGGGAAAGAGCAAAAGATGATGGGTTGGATGGTGGGTGGAGGAGGAGAAGGCCACCCTGCAAATAAAAGGCTGTGATCTGATCAGTCAGAAGGGCTCCCTGGGGACCAGCACCACAGAAAGAGTCAGATTAAACATGATTGAATTCACAGTCGTACCATCTTCAAAGGCTTGGGTTCATATGAAACACACTCCGCCCAGGATACATGCACTCTCTGTATCGCTCTCTCTCTGTCTTTCTTTCTGTCTCCCTCTGTCATTCTCTATAACTACAGTATCTTCCCACCTCTCTGTCTGTCTGTCCCTCTCCTCTCTCTCTGTCTTTCTCTCTGTCTCCCTCTGTCATTCTCTATATCTACAGTATCTTCCCACCTCTATGTCTGTCTATCCCTCTCCTCTCTCTCTCTCGCTCTCTCTTTCTCTCTCCTCTCTGCATCAAATTCAGAGCCTGGATATCAAAGTCTAAACCCAAACATATAAGGGAGAATGATAGACTCATGAAGTTTCAGGGAATTTATTTGGTCATGACAAAATACAAACTGGAGTTTAGGGTCTTTGTGTTGTTTCTTCTCTTTATTTGGATGCTTTTCTCACACATTGTTACATTTTCAAACGTTTGTTTTATTTTACAACCCTTAGACTGTTTATCAGAGCCTATAATTCTTGGTACACTTCTTCCAGAACAGGAGGGAACTCTCAAATGATGAGCACATCCTTGAGTCAATAGAACACCACACGCTCGTAACAGTTTTTTATTTGACATTTTAAAGGGACATGTTTGCTTGGCCAGCAATACAATGGGGCCTTTTGTTCTTTTGTTGTCCACAGATTGTTTATCGACTCTGGGCTGTGCGAAGCCTATGCCTCTGACAGTGTGGTGAGGCCTCGGGAGAGAACTATAGATTCCTGCTCCTCTGTGTGTATCAGTACACCGGCTAGGTCAGATATCTGAAGACTAAAATATCTTATGCATTCTCACACAGATGCTGGCACTCACTACCCACAGACTTGACCACCTTCATTCTTACTTCCATCATGTTGGTTACTTTACCTGTTTGGGCTAGGGGGCAGTATTTGCAAGGCCGGATAAAAAAACGTACCCGATTTAAACTGGTTACTACTCTTGCCCAGAAACGAGAATATGCATATAATTAGTAGATTTGGATAGAAAACACTCGAAAGTTTCTAAAACTGTTTGAATGGTGTGTGTGAGTATAACAGAACTCATATGGCAGGCCAAAACCTGAGAAGATCCCATACAGGAAGTGCCCTGTCTGACAATTTGTAGTCCTTCTGTTGCATCTCTATCGAAAATACAGCATCTCTGCTGTAACATGACATTTTCTAAGGCTTCCATTGGCTCTCAGAAGGCGCCAGAAAGTTATTACCTTTGCTGTTCTTCGTCAGAATGCACTCCCAGGACTTCTACTTCAACAACAAATGTTGTTTTGGTTCCAAATAATCCATAGTTATATCCAAATACCTCCATTTTGTTCATGCGTTCAGGTCACTATCCGAAGGGTAACGCGCGAGCGCATTTCGTGACAAAAAATAAAAAAATATTCCATTACCGTACTTAGAAGCATGTCAAACGCTGTTTAAAATCAATTTTTATGCTATTTTTCTCGTAAAATAGCGATAATATTCCAACCGGGCAACGTTGTATTCATTCAAAGAGTGAAAGAAAAAACATTGTGAGGTCTCGTGAATGCGCACTGTCCCCAGGCAGTCCACTTACAAACTCTGCTGCTGTACTTTGCCCAGAGACAGGAGACACGTCATTCCGCTTTCTAAAGGCTTTAGAGAGCCAATGGAAGCCTTAGAAAGTGTCACGAAACAGCACAGATGCTATAATTTTGATAGAGATGCAACAGAAGGACTACAAATTGTCAGATAGGCCACTTCCTGCCTGGAATCTTCTCAGGTTTTTGCCTGCCATATGAGTTCTGTTATACTCACAGACACCATTCAAACAGTTTTAGAGACTTTAGAGTGTTTTCTATCCAAATCTACTAATTATATGCATATTCCAGTTTCTGGGCAAGAGTAGTAACCAGATTAAATCGGGTACGTTTTTTATCCGGCCGTGAAAATACTGCCCCCTATCCACAACAGGTTAAAGTATTGCTTTATGCAACTATTTTACCCTCAACATGCTGAACTCTCAACCCTGTTACACCTGGAAGTCTCAGCTCTGGTACCCTGCGAGGTCTCAACTCTGTTATCTTCAAAAGTCAATTTTGTTAGCCTCAGAAGTCAACTCTGTTACCCACAGAATTCAACTCTGTTACCATCAGAAGTCTGAAGTCTTTTTACCCTCAGAAGTCTAAACTGTGTTACCCTCAGAAGTCTAAACTGTGTTACCCTCAGAAGTCCCTCCACTTTTTCTGCCTGCTATTCGTAGATTAATAGATGTTCTTTATGCACTGGGTAAGGGAACCTACTATTAAAAACTCCAATCATTCACCAACTCAAATAATTACAAATTAGTGTTTGCATGAATAAATCAGAACATGATCATTAAAACATACAACATGCCCATTCTCTATTCACCTCCTATGAATTCCCTTCATTTTGCATTCAGGCAACACCAAATGAATGCAATTCAGTAGCAATTCAATACCCAATATCATGATTAAAATCCACATCTCCCTTCTCCCAATCTCCCTCTTCTATTCAAACAGCTTTTATATCTGCTATCAGACTTGTTCTTGGCCTCAGATAATGTGTACCCTCGCGGTCTATGACGAGCTTCTTTCCTGTGCCATTTGAAGCTTGCTTCTCTGATATTTGACGGTTGACATTAAAAGGTGCTCTTTCTACCTGACTGCGGCAGGCGCTCCAACTTGCTAATGTTATCTGTTTCACCCCAGTTTAGAGGCGGAGAGGTGTGGAGGTTGGGGCACTGGAGGCATAGAGGGATTTTCAAAGCATAATGAGGGTTTTGCTGGAGCGCCTGCCTGCCTCTCTGCCTGCCTGGTCCCCTTCACAGAACAAGAGGGAAAAATGCTTTCATTCTTCCAGTCAAAGACTACAGAGAGCCTTCCTTGGACTTGAAATGCAGGTCCTTAAGCTAAGCCTCTGTTGTAGAATGAATATGCATAATATTACTGCAATTTGAATAATAGGTTTTTTTCTGGCTCAGCTTTATCCTGTTACCATTTAGTCAGCTTTCCATACCTCTGGGAAGAGGGTAGGATTGAATGTGTCTTTTAACTCATTGCTAGCATGACTCACAAAAATGTATATCCCCTTGTTTAACCTTGATTTGGTGTACAGATGCCTGTATATTTGCAAGGCAGTGTGCTTGAGTGCATGTGTAAACATACTGTATCTATGTGTGTATGAAATGCTGTAAACCGGAGACTGTGTGCATCTGTGCGTGCGCTGGCGTGCACATGCAGCAGCATGTGGATAAGCTCAGATTGCTCCTCTCTGGTCCACTACCCTCTGGTTTTTAGGCAGGCAACCTCTTGGCACAGCTAACAGCTTGCAGAGCTGAGAAGACCGCTCTCTCTTAGCCCAGTCGCTGGATGCCTCAGCTCAGGTGAACAAGAGTAGATGGAATTTCTCTAGCCCCGCATGAGGTCTGCAACTCATCACAAACCGGTCTCGGCTGGTTTGTCCAGCGAATCAAATCAGGACCAGCCGGGCCCAACACTATTTCAGTTTTTGACTGGAATCTCTGAGTACAACTCAGTCATTCAAGACATCTGATTCGATTCCATCCAACTTAAATGAAATATAACCCCGAAAACAATGGTGGTTTGACATTGTGCGAAAAGCCCACAAGCTGTGCGTCACCACCGTAAACTCTAGTTATGACATCATCTGCTTCTGTTTGCAAGCCAGAAGACCTTGGCTGTTGATAATACCGTCTATTTATACTATTCACAGCACACATTCAAATATGAACACACATACAAAAGGTGCTTCATACACAGCCGATAGTACAGTACAGAGAAACCTATACAGTAGTCACAAGAACCATAGGATAGATCTGCAGTACAGCACTGCAAGGATGTACTGATACTGCACAATAGGACAATACTTCAATAGTGACAATAACATCAATGGAGAACAAACACACACATGAAAAAATATTATAGTATACTATGGTTAAACACTATAGTATCCACTTTAGTGTTTTTGCGGACTTTACTGTATTATTTACTATAGTTTTGCAGACGTGACTGTAGTATACTGTTGTATTTACAGTTTACTATAGTATAATTACTGTTTTAAGAAAAAAAATTGTAGTATATGCTATAGTACTTACTGTAGTGTTTTTGCTGACTGTAGTATACTGTAGTATTTTCTGTAGTATTTTTGTGGACATTACTGTAGTATTTACTATAGGGTTTTTGTTTTATTATCTTTGACATAGTGGTGGGGGCTTTTCCCTTGAGGAAACCTACTTGACAAAATACGCAAAGAGCACATTTTCCCTAACCTGTAGGTAGGACTGAAGTCTGAACAGACAGGTCAGCGCTTCTGCCATTTTTTATATATACTGTAGGGAACACAATATATGGTCTGTACTTGGCATGTACTGTAGGTTTCTAACTTATGGGTGGCACAAATTGGGATATCGGGAGGGGCATGGGCAGGGTATAAGCTAATATAATACAGTAGTACTGTATATACTATAGTAATTACTATACTGTTTTTGCAGACTGTAGTGATTTTGCGACCATTAATGTATACTACAGTTTACTACATTATTCTATAGTAAGTACTGTAGTATTCTATAGTAAACTGTAGTATTTTTTCATGTGGGGGCACACACTCAAAGACCTGCCAGACTACTCTAGACATGATTGTATAGTACAACATAAAGACATACCACACAATCCAAGCACACCATGGAGAAAAACATCAGAGACATAGGTGTTTATTGACGTGATATAGTCTTTAAGAAGTATGAAGCAGACAGTCAGAAGCTCTAACGATGCACTCCAACGGCGCTTAAGAGTTGATGACATCACTACTCCCGCTGTGCTTATGCCCTCTTCTATGAATGAATAATGAGTGTTTCTTCTTTGAGCGGTCTAAGTAAAACAGAGTCCTCCTAGTACTTGGCCTCTCTGCTTTCTCTCTGCCCCATGGGCAGGCTGATTTAACATTCAAGAGGCTGGTATCATTCTTCTAACATTGCCACATTACGTTAGACTACATCTGAAGCCTTTCGCTCTCAAAAACCCTGTAAGACAGCTGGTGTGAAGCAGAGCACGTCATCAAGACACAAAAAAATATATATTTGAAGGTGTCCTTGTTTACATACTTCAAGTACCCTTTGAGTACCCTTTGACCTTTGAGTACAGCCAGGGACCCTCTAAGCAGGTTCTGAGTAGGTGTCTGTTTGCTTGTTTGTTGTGCATTTGGAGACAGCAGGTGATTCCACACTGATATCAGCCAGTTAGCTCAGTGAACTGCAGCATCTCTCCGTATCAGCGTGTGTGTGGTGACCTTTAAACTGATTGTGAATTAACTGACTCTGGAATCCTCTGCCTGTGGCCTTTGAAGGTTACAACGCTAACACTCCTGACTCTTATCACCTCAACGCTACAGACCTGTACATATGATCCTGGGTGGGGAAAACAACAAGGTCTATCACGTTCGCTTTCTCTCCAATGCCAAACAATCTAATGCCAAACAATCCTTTGTCCCAACGGCAGAAAGGCTCCTGAATGTTTAAAAACCCAAATGTTTAAAAAAACAAGTAGGACTTGAGGGCTGGCCTACAACTAACATTGCAGTTGACAGAGTGTTTAGTTGTGAATAGTGTACAGATGAATCATTAATCGCTAATGAACTGCACTTTTTCTACCTGTATGTATTATCTGTTTATGTCCTTTGTCTATCTTTAATTGTGTTATCCCCGTGGGGATAATAAAGTCGTTAACTTATCTTACTCCCTCCATCTATCCATCCATCTCTTTCAGCAAGCATAGGTATCAGACACAAGGCCTCTCTCTCTCTCTCTCTCTCTCTCTCTCTCTCTCCATCCCCTTCCATGTCCCTCAGGGGCAGGAGCTGGGATGTCCATTCTCCGTAGTCTCCACAATTCCATCAGAACCCCTCTCTGGGAGAAGAGGAACAGAACCCCTCTCTGGGAGAAGAGGCTCAGAACCCCTTTCTGGGAAAAGAGGCTCAGAACCCCTTTCTGGGAGAAGAGGAACAGAACCCCTCTCTGGGAGAAGAGGCTCAGAACCCCTTTCTGGGAAAAGAGGCTCAGAACCCCTTTCTGGGAGAAGAGGAACAGAACCCCTCTCTGGGAGAAGAGGCTCAGAACCCCTTTCTGGGAGAAGAGGCTCAGAACCCCTTTCTGGGAGAAGAGGATCAGAACCCCTTTCTGGGAGAAGAGGCTCAGAACCCCTTTCTGGGAGAAGAGGCTCAGAACCCCTTTCTGGGAGAAGAGGATCAGAACCCCTTTCTGGGAGAAGAGGATCAGAACCCCTTTCTGGGAGAAAGGGATGACAATAAAACTGAAAATGAATAGAAAAACAATTAGTGGTGCTGATGGGACTGTGTATGATAATGAGATGGTGTGTGGTTGCGTGTAATGGAGAGAAGTTTGAAGTTAATTGAGGGCCAGATATGACACTGGGCGGTCTCCTCCATGGTATTGTGCTAGGAGACAAAGGGTTTATCAGTAAAATCACTGAACCCAGTACATTCAATTTATTATCAGATTTCACAAACCAGAACTATCTCGCCTTAACCTGACCATAAGGCAATATTAATTGGTTTCCTAACTCATTTGATTGGTTTCATAATGAATTTTGGATTTCTTTCATCAGTTTCAATATGCCATTATTGGCATGAAGGGTCTTGCTGAGTCAAACTATTTCTCTGCAGTCTTCATGTTTCTAATGTATAAAATGAAGCTAAAATACCATAATTCCAGCTGAAAGGCTTAATGTCACAGTTGTTGTGAATGTACATTTATTCAACATATTCAATTTGCCACTATGCCTCTCTACAGTAGCAGTGAAAGGTAATGTAAGGTTTCTATTCCATTATGTTGTCAGTGGGATAATTCTCACTGCCAGACTGAGAACGTTTGCAGTCTCGTCTTTAACTGACTGTTGGTTTTCTGAAAGAGAAAGAGTGCCACCCTCTGGTTGAATGTAAGAATGACCTCCAGAAAACCATTCTGGAATCCATAGTCAACAAACCGAAAGAAATGTATACAAATACAAATGTATGCGCTTTCTCAACGATCGCACAGAGATCACATACAGACACACACACATACATACATGAACAAGCACGTACACATTTATGCACATACACACAAACACACACACACACAAGCATGCATTTGGCTTGAACAAACCATAACCTTCCGTCTGCACCACACACATCCTTTCCTATTCAGCTTTAGCAACTTTAAAAAAGGGTGGGCTTGTTGCACTGTATTTCCTATCAATTCATGCTCGGAATGGGAATACATGACATTATGTTGAGCATGATGAACAGCAGAGGGCCCTCTCCTCCCCTCCTCAGAGAGAGGCTCTGTGTTAACAAAAGACAATTAAACGCTGCCTGCCTACTGTATTGATCATGTTTCCCTGATAGGCAGTGCGGAACCACTGCACCTGCATTCATTACACTACCTGTTCAGCGTGGGGAGGGGTGATGGGGTAATGCGCTGATTGCGAAATGAAGTGCCGTGAGCCGAAAGACTCACAAAACTGTTTTGTGATTAGTTGACTTGGCCTACACTTCTACATTTTAGAGAAGAGCAGTCTGTCATCCTCCATGGGCAACATTTTCTGATATGAGCAACTGCCCAAAAAAGCCGCAGGGCGCCAACCAAAGGGACGATCCCGGGGATCAGGAGCGGACCGGTCACCTCTGCTGATGCGCGGGAACTTGTCGCCGGCTGGGGCGCGGGAACCTGACAGACCGGCTGAGGCATGAGAGCCTGACAAGCCGTTGGATGCAGGGAAGCCTGGCGATCCGGTGAAGGCGTGAAAGCCCGACGAGCCAGCTGTAGCAGGGGAGACTGGCGATCCGGCTGAGGCATGAGAGCCTGACGAACACTTCTTCATTTTTCAAAAACCAAGCATGAAACAATTTCTAAAGACTGTTGACATCTAGTGGAAGCCATAGGAACTGCAATCTGGGTTCTAATTATTAGACTTTCCCATAGAAAAGCATTGAAAAGTCCAATGACCTCAACAACAAAAGAATTCCTGGATGGATTGTCCTCGGGGTTTCGCCTGCCAAATCGGTTCTGTTATACTCACAGACATTATTTTAACAGTTTTAGAAACTTTAGAGTGTTTTCTATCCAATACTACCATGCATATGCATATCCTAGCTTCTGGGCCTGAGTAACAGGCAGTTTACTTTGGGCACCTCAGTCATACAAACTTCCGAATACTGCCCACTAGCCTTAAAAAGTTAATTGTTTATGGTTCATTGAACAAGCATGGGAAACAGTGTTTAAACCCTTTACAATGAAGATCTGTGAAGTTATTTGGATTGTTACAAATTATCTTTGAAAGACAGAGTCCTGAAAAAGGGACGTTTCTGGCTCTGGCTCTGATTAAACAAATTTGAATCAAGCAGCGGTCAGGGAAATGGATCACTTCCGAGATCTTAGACCTCATAAGGAAAAGGATCGCTACCTGGCCAGATTCAGAAGGACGATTTACAACAAGATTATGACAGTTATATTAACTGTAGAAACCATGCAAGATACAATATGGATAAGGCCAAATCCCAACACTATATAGACGCTGTTAATGACAACTTACATCAGCCTCGTAAACAAAATGACTAAAATGTCAAATGTAAACTGTGGAAAATTTTAAAGGACATTGGCTCAAAAACTCCCCATAAGGTAAAATCCTGTAGTATTGGCCTGGATATTGATTATGTTTTATATTATGACCAGGCAAAGGTTGCAAATTATTTTAACACATGTTTTAACACTATAGCTTCATCTCTGGTTAAGAAGTTACCCACCTGCTCTGGACACTATGGCCAGTCTTTCATTAATAACTTTTACCATAGCAAAGGTATCACAAATGATTTGTTTGAGCTGTGCATGGTAACAGAGGACAAAGTTAACAATCTACTATGCTTAATGAGCACAAACAAAGCAAGTGGGATGGATAACCTTCCTGCAAGATTCATAAAGAATAGTGCTTGTGTCACTGCTAAAATGATAACACCTTCTATTAGTAGTGGTACATTTCCCAAGGATCTCAAAACAGCCCGGGTGGTTCCACTCTACAAGAAGAGCAGTAAAACAAATGTAGGAAACTACAGACCTGTGACAATCCTCAGCACCTTATCCAAATTTGTTGAGAGATTAGTTTTTAATCAATTTGAGGGATACTTTCTTTAGCACAAACGTATTTATGAACTACAATCTGGCTTTAGAACAGCTCATTCCACTGGTACTTGCCTTATCCACCTTTTTGACCACATTAAGCAGGAAAGTGAGAAGTGGAACTATACAGGTATGGTCATGTTAGACTTGCAGAAAGCTTTTGACACTGTGAACCATGATACTGATGAAACTGAAATGCATGGATCTAAATTATGTAGCAGTGAATTGGTTTAGGTCTTATCTGACCAACAGAACACAAGTATGTAATGTTGGTGATGTTCTGCCAGAGCCCAAAGAAATATCCTGTGGAGTACCGCAGGGATCCATTTTAGGGCCTCTCTTATTTCTTAAATATGTTAATGATATGCCAGATACAGTAAAGTGCAAACTCTTGCTTTATACTGATGATTCAGCCATACTGGTATCAGGGAAGGATAGAGTTTACATAGAGGAGACCCTGAGTAAGGAATTTCATTTTGTTAGAGATTGGTTATCTGACAACAAATTGTCACTACATTTGGGAAAAACTGAATCGATTTTGTTTGGAACAAAATGTAGATTGCTTAGGGCTGACAAGATAACGGTAAACTGCGCAGGGAAGGAGATTGAATCTAAAACAAGTGTATCTTATCTTGGTGTGTCCTTAGATCAATCCCTTTCTGGAGACCTGATTACTGCTAAAATTCTTTCTAAAATGGCAAACAAATTGACATTTTTATATTGTAACACTAGATATTTTACCTTATGGTTAAGAAACTGCTTGTCTCAACCTTGATTCAGTATCATTTTGATTATGCCTGCTCTGCTTGGTATAGTCGGCTATCAAAAAAGCTGAAAAGGAGAATGCAGGTCATGCAAAATAATGTTGTCAGGTATATGCTGACTGTCCCCCGTAGGACCCACATAGGGGTACAGGAGTTCTGGGAGGTGGGCTTGTTGCCTTTGGAGTCCAGAGTGGACCAACTTAAACTTAATCATATGTTTGACAATTGAAATGATCGTGCCTCAGGTTACATGAAAAACCACATTGATATGGTCTATAACCAACACAGTCACAATACCAGAGCTAGTGTTATGTCTTGTAAAATCCCAAGAGTAAACAGTACTACGAGGAGGATGTTTTTCCACACAGGCAGTTGTGTATGGAATAGCCTTCACTTGGAGATCAAGCAAATAAAAAGTTAAAATGGCTTTAAAAAGTGGGCCAAGTTTTTCATTTCAACAAGGTTGTCTAAGTAAGAGAAACCACTCCACTGTCCCTTGTGACCCCTACTGCTGGTCAGGTGTATTTATTTGAAGGATCTGTATGATGTGCAATTAATAGATTGTTTTAATGTGAAATGAATATGGTTGATTTTTAAGGTTAGGGAGAAGTGCAGTGAATAGTACCACTTTCTAGGATGTCAACATAAATGAATGTATTTATGGTTGTTTGTAATTTTGTCTTGTCTTTTAATAATTATGTGTTATTGTTTTTACCATTGAGGACCACTTTGGAAATAAGCATTTTAATTAATACTTTCAAGTGATAGCCTCTGTGTCCACATTGTGCATTTTGTTGTATATGTCTGTTACCCAAAATAAATTAAATTCAAAATAACTGGCTAACATTGGCTAGCTTGCTAGCTACTTCCAGACACATAATGAGAGAACACCCCACTCTGAACATTTTACTCGCACTAGCAGAGCTGGTTAGGCTGTTTTCATGTTATCCAGAGCATTGGTTACTGTAACTGTGGTGCTGGCAAAATGTAATTAGCATTTTTCTACTGACACCGGCCATATTCAAATCAAATCAAATCAAATTGTATTTGTCACATGTGCCGAATAAAACAGGTGTTGACCTTACAGTGAAATGCTTACTTAGAAGCCTTAACCAACAATGCAGTTTAAAGATTTAAAAAAATAATCAATAAAAAATATATGAATAGGTGTTGAGCATTTGTAAATTCATCAGTTATTCTGCTCTCTGGCACACTAAGATGAGAGTATTTTGTTAATAAATCCTGTTATGTACAGACGTTCCGCTAGCGGAACCCCTAGCCAACAGCCAATGGAATAGCAGGGCTCGAAATACAAAACAACCAAAATCTCATAATTAAATTTTCTCAAAAAAATTGACTATTTTACACCATTTTAAAGATAAACTTCTCGTTAATCCAACCACATTGTCCGATTTCAAAAAGACTTTACGGCGAAAGCAAAACATTAGATCATGTTAGGACATCAACTTGACAAGAAAAACCACACAGCCATTTTCCAAGCAAGGAGAGGCATCACAAAAACCAGAAATACAGCTAAAATGAATCACTAACCTTGACAATCTTCATCAGATGACACTCCCAGGACTCAATGTTACACAACACATGGATGTTTTGTTCGATAAAGTTCATATTTATATCCAAAAACCCCATTTTACATTGGCGCAGGATGTTCAGAAAATGTGTTGCCTCCAAAACGTCCAGTGAATGAGCACATCAATTTACAAAAATACTCATCATAAACGTTGATAAACTTTACAACAGTTATTGAAAGAATTATAGATACACCTCTCCTTAATGCAACCGCTGTGTCAGACTTCAAAATAGCTTTATGGCGAAAGCACATTGTTCAATATTCTGAGTAATGAGCTCAGCCATTAAAGCAAGCTACACAGTTACCCTCCAAGTTCTGGAGTCAACTAAACTCAGAAATAGTATTATAAATCTTAACTTACCTTTGCTGATCTTCATCGGAATGGAATCCCAGGACTCCCACTTCCACAAGAAATGTTTGTTTTGTTCGATAAACTTCATATTTATGTCCAAATACCTCCTTTTGTTCGCACGTTCAGATCACTATCCAAAGGCAAAATGCGCGAATGTAAAACCAGAGACGTAAAGTCAAAATGTTCCATTAACGTTTGTAGAAACATGTCAAATTATGTTTACAATAAATCCTTAGGGTCTTTTTATCATAAATATTCGATAATATTCCAACCGGACAATAGCGTATTCATTACAGAGGAAAAAGAAGGAATGGCGCGCCTGCGTAACTGCGCAGTAAACAAGTCATTGTCCTCAGGCAGTCCACTGATTGAATGGTCTCTTATTCTCTCCCCAGTAACAGTAGAAGCATGAAACAAGGTTCTAAAGACTGTTGACATCTAGTGGAAGCCTTAGGAAGTGCAACATGACCCCACAGACACTTTAGTTTGGATAGGGATTCAATTGAAAAACTACAACCCTCAGATTTCTCACTTCCTGGTTGGATTTTTCTCAGGTTTTTGCCTGCCATATGAGTTCTGTTATACTCACAGACACCATTCAAACAGTTTTAGAAACTTCAGAGTGTTTTCTATCCAAATCTACTAATAATATGCATATTCTGGTTTCTGGGCCAGAGTAGTAACCAGTTTAATTTGGGTATGTTTTTCATCCGGCCGTGAACAGATTAAGGGCCACTGCCACTTCAGGCAATACATACCGTCTAAACCCGCAAAACATGGAATCAAGATCTGGGCTGCCTGTGATGCTGCTTCATCATATGTGTGGAACTTGCAAGTGTATACGGGGCAGGAGCCCCTGAGAAGAACCAAGGGATGTGGGTTGTCCTGGACGTGACACAGGGACTCCGTGGCCACAACATCACATGCAATAACTTTTTTACGCACAAGCTGGGACAGGAGCTCCTCAAGAAGAAGCTGACGATGGCAGGAACAGTACGAAAAAACAAGCCAGAGCTCCCACCTCAGCTGTTGAATACACGGAACAGGCCTATCAATTCTTCTAAGTTTGTGTTCAGGGCCGCCACGTCCCTAGTGTCCTACATGCCAAGGAAAGGCAAAAATTTGTTCCCCAGCTCTGTTCCCCACTTCAGCATTAATGTCCGTATGTCTTTGTTTTCCAGGTGCTGACGCTGTTCCTGCCCTGTTCCATGTCTGTGCTAAATTAAATGTTCAACTCTCCGTACCCTCTTCTCATCTCCAGCGTCGGTTCTTACAACGCTGGCCACTTGTTATATTCTTCAACATCTTGGACATCTCGGCATACAACACGTTTGTCATAAGACTGCTGAACAATTAATCAAATGGCCACCGGACTATTACATTGACCCCCCTCCATTTGTTTTGTACACTGCTGCTACTCACTGTTTATTATATATGCATAGTCACTTCACCCCTACCTACATGTAGAAATGACCTCTAACCTGTACCCCCACACACTGATGCTGTACCAGTACCCCCTGTATATAGCCTCGTTATTGTTATGTTATTGTGTTACTTTTTATTATTTTTTATTTTTTTACTTTAGTTTATTTGGTAAATATTTTCTTAACTCTTCTTGAACTGCACTGTTGGTTAAGGGCTTGTACGTAAGCATTTCATGGTAAGGTCTACACTTGTTGTATTCGGCGCATGTGACAAATAAAGTTTGATTTGATCTGTATGGAGTTGAACCCAGATTGGAACAGAGGGAAGCGTCAGAGGAGACAGCTCTTTCTCGAGGAGCTGGGCAAGGCATTGGTAAGACCTCAACTCCAGAGGAAGCAACATATCCCAAAGACCCCAGCTTCTGCAGGCATTGTGAGGAGGATTCAGGAGGAGGATTCAGGAGGAGGATTCAGGAGGAGGATGCTGGTGCCCCATCCGCCTGACCCACAGAACCAACAACTCCAATAGCGGAAGTAAGTGTGAGTGATGTTGTTGCATGTGTGTGTCTGACTCTCCTACCTTGGCCTGCTGTAACTATATATGTGAGTGAGATGTTAGTAAAATTCCTGAACTAATTGTTTTCATCATTCTAGCTTACAACAAGAGGAAGCGCTGCGATGTGCGTGGACCCAAGAAGGACAGAAAGACACACTATACATGCATGGAGTGCAAGAAATACATTTGCAATACACACACAGTAAGACTCTGTCCCTCAGGTGGTGTGTAGACCGGCCTTAATTTGTGTTCAATTGGGCTCATTTATCATTTAAATAAAATACTGTATGTCAAATTTGTCCTTCTAAATTGTTCAGTTCAAAGCAATAAACATCAAAGAGTGATGAAAACCTTGTTTCATGTATATTTGTTCAAGATAAACATAATTTAATCCACCCATGTCTTGATTATAATTTATTTTTGTTTACAAAACGAATAGCGCTTTTATTAATAAATGTGATCTTACAGAGGTAAATGGCAAAAATGAACCATTGTCATGACTGTCCTGATCAGGTCAGGTTACAGGAGACCACAACCCTACAGATTATCTCTCACCCCCAACAGAGGAGGAGGAGATCTAGGGGGATGAAGATGTGGGGGTTTTATGACCCCTCACACCCATGATAAATCTTAGGCAACAGACAAAATTCCTTTGCGAACATTGGGTGAATAACAAAAATATGAACACCACACAAGGGTTAAACAGTATACATTTGCAAGCTTTTATTGAATTATTATCGTAAACTATGAATGTTTGCTAGAGAGACTAATTCATTAGACAGTAGCATTAATAGGAATAATTTTGGTACACATACCTGATATCTATCTGTAGTCCCATCTGAAACCATACCACGCAGCAGAAACATATGTGTATAGTCAAAGCTTTCCTTACAGTTTTGTGAGGTAAAAGACATATCCCAATGAGCCAATAGTAATGGTTGAGCAATTGAGGTCACATAAGTGGCTCACATCCTGACACCAATAATTATAATAAGATATATCAGCTGTTATCCTTATTTCCAGTCAGACTGACACTTCATGCATGGGAATTTGTGTCATGCAGTCATCAGTGCCCCCTAAAAACTTTATTATATTAGGTCGACTTTACACCTTGATAAAGAGACTGAGAAGTTCACTGCCAGAAAAGAGCCAGTCATGACAACTTGGTCACTACACTGCATGCACAATTATTAGGCAAGTGAGTATTCTGATCTTATCATTGTTTCTATTCACATTTTCAAACTCCAAACCATATAAACTTGAATGCTTATTGGATTCAATCATTTTCAGGTGATATGTATGTGTGTAATGAGGGAGGGTGTGGCGAAAGTGAATAACAGGGTGTGCATAATTATTAGGCAGCCTCATTACCTCAGGTAAAATGAGCCAAAAAATAAATTTAACTGACACTGAAAAGCCAAAAATGTAAAATGCCTTTCAGACGGATGCGACACTCTTTAAATAGCTAAACTATTGAGGTGTGACCACCGAACATTCAAACGTTTTGTTGCGAATAGTCAACTGGGGCGCAAAAAAACGCATGGGGAAGAAAAGGCGTAAATTAACTGCAAAAGACTTGAGAAGAATTAAACGTCAAACTACCAGGAACCCATTATCCTCCAGTGCCACCGTATTCCAGAACTGCAACCTACCTGGAGTGTTCAGAAGTACAAGGTGATAAGAGAATTATCTAATGAAGGTAAATTAATCAATAATCCATCATTAATTAGTAGTTATGTAGCATGGATAATTAATAATTAATGTACTGAACGTTAGTCCCATCAAGTCTAGACATGGGTGTGTGAGATACCGGGAGTAGCCTTCAAGGTTCTCCTAATCTATGGGGAAAGGAACAGGCAGTGCTGGAAGAGTGGTAGGAAGTCAAGGGAGAGATACTGTTCACCTACTGTCTGTGCATATGTGTGTGCATAGGTTATCTACTTTTGGGTGTGGATGTGTGTGCGTAAGCGGAGAGAGGATAAAATGAACATCTTTGTGTATGTTGGGCAGAACGTTCTCTGAATAAACTGTACAAGACCTTTTGCAGAAAGCTGAGTCCTTGCCTAATTATTAACCCAGTGTCTTACAAACCTTGGGCATTAGTCAAGGCTTATTGATTGTTAATTTATAGCATTAGGATAGAAAATTCCTTTGACACATGGCCAAGGTCAAGAAGACTGAAACAAGAATAAGATTCACAAGTTGAAGTGTCAAGATTGGGCAAAGAAATACCTGAAGACAGATTTTTCAAAGGTTTTATGGACAGATGAAATAAAAGTGACTCATGATGGACCAAATGGATGGGCCCGTGGCTGGATCAGTAATGGACACAGGGCACCACTTTGAGTCAGATGCCAGCAAGGTGAAGGAGGGGTACTGGTATGGGCTGCTATCATTGAGGATGAGGTAGTTGGACTTTTTTGGGTTGAAGATGGACTGATACTCAACTCACAAACCTACTGCCAGTTTCTGGAAGATTCTTTCGTCAAGCAGTGGTACAGGAAGAAGTCCTCAGCATTCTAGGCCATGATCTTTATGCAGGACAATGCTCCATAACATGCACCCAAGTACTCCACTGCTTGGCTAGCCAGCAAGGGCCTCAAAGATGCCTGAATAACGACCTGGCCCCCTTCCTCACCTGACTTAAATCCTATTGAGAACTTGTGGGCCCTTCTCAAACGTGAGATTTACAGTGAGGGAAGACAATACACCTCTTTGAACAGCATTTGGGAGGCTGTGGTTGCTGCTTCAGCGAAAATTGATCGTGAACAGATCAAGAAACGGACAGACTCCATGGATGGAAGGCTCATGGCAGTTCTTGAAAATAAGGGTGGCTATATTGGTGACTGAATATTTTTGAAAGGCCAAAAATGTTATATAATTGTCATTTTGTGTTACTTATCTTTACACTTACTCTAAAAATTGAGAATCAACAAGTGAATTGAGAGAAATTATTTTTGTAATTTAGTTGCCTAAAAATTCTGCACACTAATAGTTGCCTAATAATTGTGCACACATATATATTTCCCTGGGAAAGACAAAACTCACTTTTCCTTTGTTAAACATTCAGGTATGAGGTTCAATAACATTTTGGATTGACTGAGAGCATTGTGTTTGTTCAACAATAAAATTAATCCCGAGGAATACAATTTGCCTAACAATTGTGCACGCAGTGTATAGTCAAGCCTTCTCAACAACACCCTTCCAGTCTGAGGCATTAAGACTGGGCGATGGGCAGGATTAGACTGTTTAACCGTCAATCCATGGCCCAAATCCAATGGTGAAAAATGTGAATAATGTGTATGGCTATATTGATCATTTCAAAATAAAAATTAAGAAGTTAAGGGCAAAATTTCTGTCAGATCCAAATAAAATTGAATTGGTCACATACACATATGTTATTGCGGGTGTAGCGAAATGCTTGTGTACCTAGCTCCAACAGTGCAGTAATATCTAACAATTCACAACAATACATACAAATCTAAAGTAAAATAATGGAATTAAGAAATACATAAATGTCAAGCCCTGACCTTAGAGAGCCTTTTTTATTCTCTATTTTGTTAGGTCAGGGTGTGACTTGGGTGGGCATATCAATGTTTCTATTTCTTTGTTGGCCTAGTATGGTTCCCAATCAGAGGCAGCTGTTTATCATTGTCTCTGATTGGGGATCATACTTAGGCAGCCCTTTTTCCCACCTGTGATTGTGGGATCTTGTTTGTGTGTAGTTGCATGTAGCTTTATGTTCGTTTTCGTATTTTGTTGTTTTTCCCGGTGTCATTGTTAATAAAAGAAAATGTATGCCTACCACACTGCACCTTGGTCCATTTCTAACGATGAGCGTAACAGAAGATCCCACCACCAAGTGACCAAGCAGTGTGGCCAGGAGGAGCCGACATCCTGGACATGGGAGGATATCCTGGACGGTAATGGATCCTGGACGTGGGAAGAGATCCAGGCCGGAATGGATCACCGTCCGTGGGAGCAGACGGAGGCAGCGAGAGAGGAACGGCGAGGAAAACAGGAATCAAGGAGACGACGGAAGCCCGAGAGGCAGCCTCCCCAAAAATTTGTGGGGGGGGCACACAGGGTGGCGAGCGGAGCAAAGGTGGGAACAAGAACCAACTCCCTGTAATTACAATGAGGAGTTGGTCACGGTTCAGATACCATCCTTTGCGGAGATACGCAATGTGTCTCCAGTATGCATCCACAGCCCAGTGCGTCCTGTGCCAGCGCCCCGCACTTGCCGGGCTAAAGTGAGCATCCAGCAAGGACGGGTTGTGCCAGCTTTACACTCCAGACCTCCAGTGCGCCTCCACGGCCCAGTATATCCTGTGCCAGCTCCACGCATCCGGCCTCCAGTGCGTCTCTCCAGCCTGGTACGCCCTGTGCCTGCTCCACACACCCAGTCTCCAGTGTGTCTCCCCAGCACCGGCTCCACGCACCAATTCTGCAGTGATGATCCATGGTAGGAAGCCTGCAGTGATGATCCATGGCACGAAGCCTGCAGTGATGATCCATGGCACGAAGCCTGCAGTGAGGATCAATGGCACGAAGCCTCCAGTGACAATCCATGGCACGAAGCCTCCAGTGACGATCCATGGCACAAAGCCTCCAGTGACGATCCATGGCACGAAGCCTCCAGTGACGATCCATGGCCCGACGCCTCCAGTGACGATCCATGGCCCGGAGCCTGCAGTGATGATCCATGGCACAAAGTCTACAGCGACGGTCGGCAGTCCAGAGCCGCCAGCGACGATCCACGGTCCGGTTCCACGGAAGTGGGGGGAGCCTCAAACGGAGCGGGGTCTGTGTCCCGCACCGGAGCCTCCACCGAGAGGAGATGCCCACCCGGACCCTCCCCTATAAGTTCAGGTTTGCGGCCGGAGTCCGCACCTTTGGGGGGGGGTACTGTCACGCCCTGACCTTAGAGAGCCTTTTTTATTCTCTATTTTGTTAGGTCAGGGTGTGACTTGGGTGGGGATATCTATGTTTCTATTTCTTTGTTGGCCTAGTATGGTTCCCAATCAGAGGCAGCTGTTTATCGTTGTCTCTGACTGGGGATCATACTTAGGCAGCCCTTTTTCCCACCTGTGATTGTGGGATCTTGTTTGTGTGTAGTTGCTTTCTGCACTGCATGTAGCTTTACGTTCGTTTCGTATTTTGTGGTTTTTCCCGGTGTTATTGTTAATAAAAGAAAATGTACGCCTACCGCGCTGCACCTTGGTCTCATTCCAACAACGGACGTAACAATAAATATTAGGATAAGCAATGTCAGAGTCCGAAGTGTGTGTGTGTATATATATATATATATATAACTCAGCAAAAAAGTCCCTTTTTCAGGACCGTGTCTTTCAAAGATAATTCGTAAAAATCCAAATAACTTCTCAGATCTTAATTGCAAAGGGTTTAAACACTGTTTCCCATGCTTGTTCAATGAATCGTTCGCTGCCCGCACCCACCCACCTGACTAGCATCACTACTCTGGACGGTTCCGACTTAGAATATGTGGACAACTACAAATACCTAGGTGTCTGGCAAGACTGTAAACTCTCCTTCCAGACTCATACTAAACATCTCCAATCCAAAATTAAATCTAGAATTGGTTTCCTATTTTGCAACAAAGCCTCCTTCACTCACACCGCCAAACATACCCTCGTAAAACTGACTATCCTACCGATCTTCGGCGATGTCATTTACAAAATAGACTCCAACACTCTACTCAGCAAGCTGGATGCAGTCTATCACAGTGCCATCCGTTATGTCACCAAAGCCAATACACACCACCCACCACTGCGACCTGTATGCTCTCGTCGGCTGGCCTTCGCTACATATTCGTCGCCAGACCCACTAGCTCCAGGTCATCTATAAGTCTTTGCTCGGTAAAGCTCCACCTTATCTCAGCTCACTGGTCACGATAACAATACCCACCCGTAGCACGCGCTCCAGCAGGTATATCTCACTGGTCATCCCCAAAGCCAACACTTGCTGCCAATGACTGGAACGAATTGCAAAAATCGCTGAAACTGGAGACATGTTTCCCTCACTAACTTTAAACATCAGCTATCTGAGCAGCTAACTGATCGCTGCAGCTGTACGTAGCCCATTTGCAAATGCCCATCCAATCTATCTACCTGTCATGCAATAAAATGCAAATTAATAACTTAAAAATCATACAATGTGATTTTCTGAATTTTTGTTTTAGATTCCGTCTCTCACAGTTGAAGTGTGCCTATGATAAAAAATTACAGACCTCTACATGCTTTGTAAGTAGGAAAACCTGCAAAATCGGCAGTGTATCAAATACTTGTTCTCCCCACTGTATATATATATATATATATATATATATATATATATATATATATATATATATATATATATATATATATATAGTGGTGGTTTCAGCGCCAAGATCTTTGTAGGGCAGGGTTTACACATACAAACACACAATACCCCAGTCCAAGTGAATGGTTAAACCAGTTTATTACTATCAGGTTTCGGCAGCATTCCTGATATACAAAACTCAAAACATACAGAGTAAACAATTTGTCACCAGTGGCAGGTCCTCCAATCTTAGTCATTGGGGGTTCAATCCTTGTTGAAATCATAAGTTCCTTTCTTCGGTTAACTTCCATGCGCTACGTGGGACGCTAGCGTCCCACCTGCGGGACACAGTCAGTGAAATATCAGGGCGGCAAATTCAAAAACAACAAAATGTCATAATTCAACTTTCTCAAACATACAACTATTTTACACCATTTTAAAGATACACTTCTCCTTGATGTAACCACATTGTCAGATTTCAAAAAGGCTTTACAGCGAAAGCAAAACATTAGATTATGTTAGGAGAGTACATAGACAAAAATAATCACACAGCCATTTTCCAAGCAAGGACATGTGTCAATAAAACCCAAAACACAGCTAAATGAAGTACTAACCTTTGACGATCTTCATCAGACGACACTCCTAGGACATTATGTTACACAATACATGTATGTTTTGTTCGATAAAGTTCATATTTATATCCAAAAACAGCATTTTACATTGGCGTGTGATGTTCAGAAAATGTATTCCCACCAAAACGACCGATGAATGTGCACATCAATTTACAAAAATACTCATCATAAACGTTGACAAAATATATAACAATTCTTTAAAGAATTATAGATAGACTACCCCTGGATGCAACCGCTATGTCAGATTTTAAAATAGCTTTACAGAGAAAGCACATTTTTCAATATTCTGAGTACATAGCTCAGCCATCACGGTGAGCTATACAGACACCCGCCAAGTTCGGGGCAACCTAAACTCAGAATTAGTATTAGAAATATTCTCTTACCTTTGCTGATCTTCGTCAGAATGCACTCCCAGGACTGCTACTTCCACAAGAAATGTTGTTTTTGTTCCAAATAATCCATATTGATGTCCAACTACATCCGTTTTGTTCGTGCGTACAGATCCCCTATCCAAAGGCATAACGCGTGATTAGAAAGAAGAACTACAATTCTCAGATCCTCCACTTCCTGGTTGACTTTTTCTCAGGTTTTTGCCTGCCATATGAGTTCTGTTATACTCACAGACACCATTCAAACAGTTTTAGGAACGTCAGAGTGATTTCTATCCAAATCTAATAATAATATGCATATTCTAGTTTCTGGGCCAGAGTAGTAACCTGTTTAAATTGGGCAATAACCTCCTATTCCTTCACCTGCCGGGGTCACAGAAAAGACAAAGAAATAAAACCCAGGGCACGGTTAAGTCGAGGTCCTGATTGGTTTCACCTGGTTTTTGCGACTGCACTTGAGGGAAACTTTCAAAGTTCTTGAAATTTTTCGGGTTGACTGACCTTCATGTCTTAAAGTAATGATGGACTGTCATTTCTCTTTGCTTATTTGAGCTGTTCTTGCCATAATATGGACTTGGTCTTTTACCAAATAGTGCTATCTTCTGTATACCACCCCTACCTTGTCACAACACAACTGATTGGCTCAAATGCGTTAAGAAGGAAAGAAATTCCACAAATTTACTTTTTTTTTCATTTAACCTTTATTTAACCAGGAAAAGCCCATTGAGACCCAGAGTCTCTTTTTCAAGGGAGACCTGGCCAAGAAGGCAGCAACAATAAATACATTACATAATTAAAACATACAACAATACAAGAATGTGATCCAGCCTAAAAAAAGCATTTACACTCCTCCGTAACAGAGTCTCCCATCAATATTTTAAATCCATTCAGTGGCACTAACATATCTAGATGAAGCATGAATTGTAGATTATTCCATGCGTCTGGTGCACAACAAGAGAAGGAAGTCTTGCCTAATACTGGGAATGTCCTGGGTACTTTAAGTAGAAACCACCTAGCAGACCGGGTATGGTAACTGCTGGTGGTGAAGGAGACCAGACTACAGAGGTAAAGAGGGAGTTTACCCAAAAGGGCTTTCTAGATGAACACATACAAATGTATCTTTCTGCACATATAAGGTGAGGTCCAGCCTACCATTTAGTACAATGTGCAATGGTGAGTGAGTAAGTGACTTGGCATTTGTAATAAAGCGCAAGGATGCATGATAGACAATGTCCAGTCTCTGTAAGACGGAGTAGGTTGCATGCAACAAGTCACCATAATCAATTACAGAGAGAAAAGTGGCCTGAACAAGCTTCTTTCTAGCCATAAGCGGGAAGCAAGCCTTATTACCAAAAATAAAAACCACATTTCAATTTAAGCTTTGTCACAAGATAATCCACATGAACTTTAAAGGACAACTTGTCATCCAACCAAATACCTAGGTTTTTGTAGGATGACACTTTTTCAATGGATAAGCCACCAGATGTGACAATGCTAACGTTCTCTGGAAGAGTTCTAGCTCTGGTAAAGATCATGAATTTAGTTTTTTGTATATTAAAGACTAGTTTGAGACCATAAAGGGAGGCCTGCAGTGAATGTAAATTGCCGGTGGCGATTTTGTATGAATTGTTCAGCAGTCTAATGGCTTGGGGGTAGAAGCTGTTGAGGAGCCTTTTGGACTTGGCGCTCCGGTACCGCTTGCCGTGTGGTAGCAGAGAAAACAGCCTATAACTCTCTCTGACAATGTTGCTTTTTATCAAGTCCATTAATGATATCGTTTGCCACTGCCATAGCTGCAGTTGTGGTGCTGTGCCCCGATCTAAAGTCAGACTGAACCCCGCTCAATATGTTTTTTTAAATTAAGAAGTTGTTTAACTGTGAGTTCACTAGGGATTCATACACTTTGGCCAGGATAGGGAGTTTAGATATAGGACAATAGTTATTAGCATCTGAGGGATCTCCACCCTTTAGCAGTGGGAGGACATAAGCTGATTTCCAAATGTTGGGTATGGAATTGGTCAAGAGACTCAAGTTGAAAATGTGAGCCACAGGTTCAGTAATAAGACCAGCTGCTATCTTTAAGAGGTAGGGGTCCAGGTTGTCTGGACCTGCAGACTTTTTAGTGTCTATTGCCTTTAGTGCTTTACAGACCTCAGTATAAGAAACAGGCTCAAAGTTAAAATGGTTCACATGAGGGCCTATATCATAGTTGACTGTAACAGAGCTTACATTGGAGGCCTGGGCCCCACCATTATCAAAAACTGAACCAGCAGATATGAAGTGCTTGTTAAAACCTCTACAATATGGGCTTTATCCTTCATTTCATTAGAATCCATCATTAAATGGTCAGGAAGACCAGAGGATACATTAGAACCTGACACTGATTTGATTAGCTTCCAGAACTTGGTAGTGTTATTTAGGTTCTCTGTGACTGCATTTAAATAGTCATCTGATTTGGACTTCCTGATCAATCCTGTGCATTTGTTTCTTAGCCCTCTGAAGGAGGCCCAGTCGACAGGAGCATTTGTATGTCTCGCTTGAGCCCAAGAGATATTTCTCTTTCTAATTAATTCTGCCAAGTTATCTGAAAACCAGGGATTGCCCCTTCCACTGATTCTACATTTCGCGCTCGGCGGTCGTCGTCACCGGCCTACTAGCTGCCACCGATCCCTTTTCCCCTTTTCTGTTGGTTATGCCTTTATTTGTTGCACCTGTTTTCAATTAAGTTATTAGATGAGCTATTTAAGCCCGTCTCCCCACCTGTTCTGAGTGCGGGCTTGTTTCTTTCATTTACACTGTGTGTTGTGTAGTGGTTTGTGTTTTTTGGGACTTTGTATTTTGATACGCCCTGTTGTTTAGGGCGAATACTCTTTTGGTGGTGCGTAAATAAAAGCACTGTACTGAACACTTCTGCTTCCTGCGCCTGACTCCACACCCACGACGTCCAAGCGTTACAACTGGCAGAGAGTATCAGGCCGAGTGGAGCGGCTGACAGAGACGCTGGTTGTTTTAGAGAGCACCTTTGGATGGTCGGTGCAGGGATCAGTGTACATGTCAAGTGTCCTGAGGCAACATGCATGTTCTTCCCACTTGATGAAGACACACTAGTACACACTAATACCATGTGAAGTTGCCATGAAAACGAGAATTGCCAGAACTCCGAGACAACTATAGAATCGCCAAGAAACGGTTTGAAGGTCTGAAGAAAAGACTGAAGAAGGATGTGACATTGTACAGCAGATACAATGAAGTAATAGAGGACTAATTACAACAGGATGTGGCAGAGGACGTGCCCAAGGACAACGCATCAAGCGACGTGAAATACTACTTACCTCACCATGCAGTACTCCGAGAGGACAAGGTGACGACAAAACTGAAGTGGTGTATGATGCCTCGTCCCATGAAGATGGCTGTTCATCCCTAAATGACTGTCTACTCACAGGACCGAACCTGAATTGGGATCTTGTCAGCGTTCTGATAAAGTTCAGACTACATGTGACCACATTCATGGTAGACATCAATAAGGCTTTCCTGCAGTTATCCCTAGCAGAGAGACAGAGACGCTATGAGATTCCTGTGGCTCACAGGCCCTCGAAGGGGAGAAAATGAAGAGGAGCTGCTCGTGCTGAGGATGAACAAAGTGGTATTTGGAGCTTCCCAAGTCCATTCTTGCATCGCAGCTACAATCAGGAAGCACCTGAAACAATATGAAAGGGAACAACCAGAAGTTGTAGAGACAGTGAGAGAGTCACTCTATGTAGATAACTTCATTCCAAATTCACACGATGTTGAAGAGGCTTACTTTGTGAAAACAACTGCAAAGTGAACTGCTGTCGACTGCTGGCATGGACCTCTGCAAGTGGATGACCAACTCTCCTGAACTGAAAACAAAATGGGAGGAGAGTACAACAACTGACCACCCGTTGGTGCTAGAAACACAAGGTGTAGTGCTGAAAGTTTTAAGTTTAGTGTGGAGACCGGGAACAGATGACTTTGTGTTTGACCTCAGGCCGCTACTGAGCATTATAAAGCAAAAGGAAAACACAAAGAGAAGTGTTCTGCAGTTATCTGCCCGCATCTTCGACCCTCTTGGCTTCCTGATCCCCTTCACCATCAGGATTGTGTGCATGTTCCAGGAAATGTGGGAGAGGGGACTCAGCTGGGACGAAGAGTTGCCTCCTGATCTTATATGAGAATGGCAACAGTGGTGTTCAGAACTAACCCAGCTCCACCAGCTCGCCATACCAAGGTGGTACAGAACAGACATGCAGCCACAGAACATCCACACACTGAAACTACACATGCATCCAAGTCCAGGGTAGTCCCACTCAAGAAAATTACGCTGCCACGCCTGGAGCTCATGGGAGCTGTGATTGGAGCGAGACTAGCAAACAACCTAATGACTACACTGAAAATGGAACAAAAACAGATCAAAATGTGGACAGACTCGATGATCGGGCTGCATTGGATTGCAGCTCGGCTTGAAATTGAAACAGTTTGTCGCAAACAGAGTGACAGAGATCCAATCCCTGACCAATCCAGAGTCATGGTTGCATATTGAAGGGAAAACAAATCTAGCCAACCTCCCTACAAGAGTACAAACTGTACGAAACTTGACACAGAACCAGCTATGGTGGATCGGACACAGAATTCTGACATCACCCAATCAGTCGGAGGAGACTGATGACAACAAGGTTCAAGAAGAGGTGAATACAGAACACAAGAACTACTCAGTGTGGAAGGAAGACTGCAACAGTCCAACTTCACAGTCAGAGAGCAGCACCCATGGGTTTTCCTCAATAAGCACAGATACTCAGAAATGCTGATACAGTACCATCATGAGAAGATGATGCATTCTGGAGTAAGAGACACTGGACACCTTATCTTGCATGCTAGGCAGCTTGTTAAGAGCACAGTGGCAAGATCTATAGTCTGCAAGAGATTCGAGGCAAGGGCCGGAAAGCAGATCACTGCACCTTTATTAAAAGACAGAATAACTGAATCCCCACCGTTCGAAGTCAAAGGTGGGGATTTTGCAGGACCGCTCTACGTGAAAGTAAATGGTTCTGTGAAGAAGTCATACATTGCGCTATTCACTTGTGTTGTAACCAGAGCAGTGCATTTGGAACTGGTCTCAGATCAGTCAACAGAGACATTCCTGTTAGCTCTGAAAAGATGAATCTCAAGGAGAGGATTATGCATGGTAATCTATTCGGACAATGTAAAAACCTTGAAATAGAGCTGATCAGGACTTTGAAGAGCTGTGGAAGGCAATCAAAGAGCCCCAACTCTTGGCGTTCTTCTCAGAAAGGGGCATAACCTGGAGGTTTATCGCTGAGCGAGCAGCCTGGTGGGGTGGATTCTGGTAAAGACTCATCAGGTCAGTGAAAACATGCCTGAGAAAGGTTATTGGGAAAGATTGCTCAACTTTGAAGAGATGTGCACAGTCCTGACAGAAGTTGAAGCTATCCTAAATTCTAGGCTTCTGACCTTCTTGCACAATGAAGTGGATGAACCACAACCCCTGACACCAGCACACTTCCTGGTGGGTAAAAGACTAAGCTCACTAAGCACCCAATGCTCAACAAGGAGGAAATGACACACACTCAGATGGAAATACAGGCAGAGACTTGTGACCAGCTTCTGGAACAGCTTGCAAAGAGACTACTTGCTGGATCTATTGTCAGCCCATCCGCTGTGACACAACACAGCCCACCCCACTGAATGTGACGTTTGTACTACCTCAAGAACTTTGTTGAGAAGACCTATTCTGCTGATATACTGCTTAGAGATTTAGATGAACACAGTTGTTCATCGGGGGGAGGATGTTGTAACTTTAATGGGTTACAGAGTTAATGTTTACAGTTAATGGAGATTGAGAGAACTACGTACATATTTCTGTTGTAATGGTTAGTATTGGATTATGCTATTGACTGCAAGAACACGAATGCCTTGCGACAGGAAGTAAACAAAACGAGAATGCGTCAGTTATGTACAAGTGACAAGTGATTTTCCTGGCTTTCGCTAGCAACTTTCTTTTATTGTTTAATAGAATCTAAAGTGGTCAAATGTAATGTGAACAAGTATTATTACTAAAAAGAAGCTTTCATCCTACAACCGACATCCCGAGTCATTACATTGAAGATAGTTATTCTATACTTTTGCCTGATTGATTGCCTTACGGAGGGCATAACTGCACTGTTTGTATTCAACCATCTTCCCAGTCACCTTACCGTGGTTAAATGTAGTGGTTTGCGCTTTCAGTTTTTCATCCGTTCATCCACTCTCCTATTAGTCAGTTCATTCCCGAAGCTAGGGATGTACTCCCTTCGAACCATCTTGACACCTTCCCACCTTTGCCTTAAAGTGTTTTAGGGGGAACCACTAATGGAGCCCCTCCTTGAATGTTTTAATGCAGTTACACCTTGAATACCTCCAATCCGCTATGCGGATGTCAGCCAATGCGGGTTAACTCTTGATCTGATTGAATCCAGACCTAAATTGTGGTTTGGTAATTAACACCAATGACCAATAGATCTGTGTTCTCATGCAATTTGAACCCAGTTAAAAGAGAATATTCTATATTTAAAGTATCATGCTCTCTTGCTTAACTATTTTGTACTTTACAACCAACAATGTTTTGGCACGCTATAGCAACCAGTAGGCTACAAACTATTTCCAGGCCTCACAAAGGTGTAGGAATGTCTTCTGATATTTTCCCGGGGAGGACACTCCTATGATATGTAAATAATAGCTGATCAATCCATTTAGAAATCGTGTTGTTCACTTCAACAAGACAGTTACCGTACCTGATATTCATTTTATTTATAGGGAGACGTCTGAGAGAAAAAAAATTGTCCTTTTGACATGATTGGATTGTAGATTATCAAATCTATGGAGGAGCTTGACTAATTCTTATACTGTACAGTCGAACTAGACTCTTGTCACTTCTGATACACCAACAAAGACATATTGTCAATGGGGCAATTATAAGAATCCTGTCAATATTTGTTTAGGTACGTCTCTGTGTATTGACATACAGGACAGGGATCTGAGAATGTATCATAGTGACTAGATGAGACAATCACCTAACACCTCATGTGTCTATCTTATCTCTCCTCTGCTAATACTAATGGTGTGGCGCTATCTGTTTGACACACTAAATACACTGAGTATACCACATTTTAAAGAATATCTTCCTAATATTGAGTTGCACCCCCACTTTTGCCCTCAGAACAGCCACAATTCATTCTACACAAGGTGTAGCTCCTGGCAGCTACTACCATACCCCATTCAAAAGCACTTAAATGTTTTGTCTTGCCCATTCACCCTCTGAATGGCGCACATACACAATCCATGTCTCAATTGTTTCACGGCTTAAAAATCCCTCTTTAACCTGTCTACTCCCCTTTATCTACACTGATTGAAGTGTATTTAAGAGGATATCAATAAGGGATCATAGCTTTCCCCTGGATTCACCTGGTCAGTCTTTGTCATTGAAATGTTTTGTATACTCAGCGTATGCTTTAGCAGACACGGCATAGGAGCCTGGTTGAAGCTAAAAAGTATCTGGTCAGAATTTACACAATCCTGCTTGAAAACTTCTCAAGAGGACATTATCGATTGCACTTGCCTTATGCTGTAAGGATTTGGGTGGCAGCAGTGTTCCATTGGAATGAGCCATCTGCAGAGGCTGTCATTGTTGATACATGGAGTAGACTAAAAGACGTTATGGGTCAGCGTGATGGAGTGTTTGTACAGGTTATTTTCAAAGGGAGAATTAAAAAATAAATAAAAAATTACACTAAGTAGGCTTTTGTATTATAACAGGTGCAAACACTTGGTAAGCCTGTTCATTGTGCATTGAATATTCATATGGGCCTACATGTGAGCAAAATATGTATAAATATAAATATATCTAGAAATGTAATGAAATGTAATGACACACGTCAGAAAATAGTATTTTGACCAAAATGACCATAATGTTACATTGTTTAGTGTCATTTTGTCCACGTAAAATTCATGATTTCCAACAGTAACCTGCTTTTATTGCTTCAACTTTTCAACCTGACCCTTTTATGCTCAGGGCATATCGTCAACAGGGTTTTATTGATAATCCATTATTACATATATATGGGAACATATTATCAATCAGATACTAGTGCCATTAGGAATTTCATATGACATATTTCTATAATTATAATTTCTATAATTGTTAATAACTTTTGGGTCGTTGTAAGGTTACTCTTCTTCCCTTATGTTTGTAACAGGTACATTGTAATCTGTCTAGAAGCAGGTCGGCATGATTTTAAAGGGCAGTGCCACCCTCTTTAAATAGATAAGAATCCATAAATCAATAGATTAGTGTGGCATCATTGCTCACACACCATTCAGTGTGTGCGAAAGAATATTTGCTTACATGTACTAGCGTGATGAGGAGCATTTTAGTGCATGCCATGAACGCTCTCTAAACACAGTGTGTCACATAATGTTATTCCTCCTTGAGGTTACTTTACTTACTCTTACTTGACTTTACTTTGATGAATGCACAAGGGTCATTCTTGAATTGCAGTGTCATTTAATAAGAAAACATCCGTAAGTCTTACACGGCAACACTCGGCCTTCTCTGTAGCTCAGTTGGTAGAGCATGGTGTTTGCAACGCCAGGGTTGTGGGTTCGATTCCCACGGGGGGCCAGCACAGAAAAAAAAAAAGTATGAAATGTATGCATTCACTACTGTAAGTCGCTCTGGATAAGAGCGTCTGCTAAATGACTAAAATGTAATGTAAAATGTAAATGTAAATGCAACACATATAGTTGTATACATGGTAGAAGCTACTGGGGGCTAGCAAATTGGCTTGTCCCACTGGTGGTGTTTAGAGGTGTAGTGACATGTTTTGAGGATTCAGAGATATCTATCAATTATTTTGATTATTTTTTTATGCTTAGACAGTGAGCAAAAGTATTTCTTATATTGTATAGTCCAATATTAAATCTTTACTAATATAATGTGTGTACCTCAGTTTTATGTGATTAGTGTTACCGCCTAGAAAATTAATGATTACAAAGATATACAAGGACCTTGAGCATTCTGTCCGGTGGCAAACTGTTATCTGGGAGGTGTTCTACATTAAAGAAAATTATTAGCTAGTATGTCATAAATTTGAGGATTTCATTGGTGTGTCTAAATCCAAAGTGTCACTTGGTGTTAGTCAGTTTAAATAAAGGGAAATAACAGTGTGGGCACAGTGTGGGCACAATCAGGTCACTTTAGTAAAACATTTTTAAAGGATTGACCTTATATTTGAGCATTTGGGGCCTCCATTTCATAAAATCTTAATTTACCTAAAACGTCTCATTGGTGTTACTACTGCTACTGGTGATACAATGCTATCATAATGGTCAAAATTATTTAAAGTCATTAAAATAGCAGTAGTCCCTGGATAACAGATTAACCCATTTAACTCTCTCAGTCACAATAGTGGGGAAAAAATGTTGTTCAGTACTTTACAGGAACTAGAGAAGTTTAAGTTGTACTTATCATTATTATGTATTATTAGGATGTCTGGTATGATTCTGAGAAGTTTCATATCATTTGTCAAAATGATCTCAAGACCACAAGCATAAATCTCTAAAGTGAACTTTTACAGATGAATTTGGCACTAGAAGTCTGTATTCAACAGTTTAGGGATCGGTGTCCCGTCCACGATACGGTTGAGCTAACGTAGGCTAATGCGATTAGCATGAGGTTGTAAGTAACAAGAAAATTTCCCAGGATATAGACATATCTGATATTGACAGAAAGATTCAATTCTTGTTAATCTAACGGCACTGTCCAATTTATAGTAGCTACAGTTGTCAGAAGATTACATACACTTAGGTTGGAGTCATTAAAACTCGTTTTTCAACCACTCCACAAATTTCTTGTTAACAAACTATAGTTTTGGCGAGTCGGTTAGGACATCTACTTTGAGCATGACACAAGTAATTTTTCCAACAATTGTTTACAGACAGATTACTTCACTTATAATACACTGCATCACAATTCCAGTGGGTCAGAAGTTTACATACACTAAGTTGACTGTGTCTTTTAACAGCTTGGTAAATTCCAGAAAATGATGTCATGGCTTTAGAAGCTTCTGATAGGCTAATTAACATAATTTTTGTGAAGAGTACCTGTGGATGTATTTCAAGGCCTACCTTCAAACTCAGTGCCTCATGGGAATATCAAAAGAAATTAGCCAAGACCTCAGAAAAAAATTGTAGAACTCCACAAGTCTGGTTCATCTCCACAAGTCATGGTACCTTCAACGCCTGAAGGTACCATGTTCATCTGTACAAACAATAGTACGCAAATATAAACACCATGGGACCCCGCAGCCGTCATACCGTTCAGGAAGGAGACGCGTTCTGAACGTAGTTTGGTGCGAAAAGTGCAAATCAATCCCAGAACAACAGTAAAGGACCTTGTGAAGATGCTGGAGGAAACAGGTACAAAAGTGTCTATATCCACAGTAAAACGAGTCCTATATTGAAATAACCTGAAAGACCGCTCAGTAAGGAAGAAGCCACTGCTCCAAAACCGCCATAAAAAAGACAGACTACGGTTTGCAACTGCACATGGAGACAAAGATCATACATTTTTGAAAAATGTCCTCTGGTCTGATGAAACAAAAATAGAACTGTTTTGCCATAATGACCATTGTTATGTTTGGAGAAAAAAGGGGGAGGCTTGCAAGCCGAAGAACACCATCCCAACTGTGAAGCACGGGGGTGGCAGCATCATGTTGTGGGGAAGCTTTGCTGCAGGAGGGACTGGTGCACATCCCAAAATAGATGGCATCATGAGGTAGGAAAATTGGATATATTTTATTTATTTATTTATTTATTTATTTTA
Organism: Salmo trutta; assembly: GCF_901001165.1. NCBI lineage: Eukaryota > Metazoa > Chordata > Actinopteri > Salmoniformes > Salmonidae > Salmo > Salmo trutta. Next base: position 19,045,920 of record NC_042977.1, read on the forward strand.
TTTATTTTTATTTCACCTTTATTTAACCAGGTAGGCAAGTTGAGAACAAGTTCTCATTTACAATTGCGACCTGGCCAAGATAAAGCAAAGCAGTTCGACAACATACAAAACACAGAGTTACACATGGAGTAAAACAACATACAATCAAACATACAGTAGAAAAATAAGACTATATACAATGTGAGCAAATGATGTGAGATAAGGGAGGTAAAGGCAAAAAAGGCCATGGTGGCAGAGTAAATACAGTATAGCAAGTAAAACACTGGAATGGTAGATTTGTTATTTGAAGAAAGTTCAAAGTTAAAATATAAATAAAATGGTGCAAAGGAGCAAAATAAATAAAATAAATAAATACAGTAGGGGAAGAGGTAGTAGTTTGGGCTAAATTATAGATGGGCTATGTACAGGTGCAGTGATCTGTGAGCTGCTCTGAGGGAGATGATTGTTTCCAGTTTCAGAGATTTTTGTAGTTCGTTCCAGTCATTGGCAGCAGAGAACTGGAAGGAGAGACGACCAAAGGAGGAGATGGCTTTAGGGGTGACCAGAGAGATATGCCTGTTGGAGTGCGTGCTACAGGTGGGTGCTGCTATGGTGAGCAGTGAGCGGAGATAAGGGGGGACTTTACCTAGCAGGGTCTTGTCGATGACCTGGAGCCAATGTGTTTGGCGACGAATATGAAGCGAAGGCCAGCCAACGAGAGCGTACAGGTCGCAGTGGTGGGTAGTATATGGGGCTTTGGTGACAAAACGGATGGCACTCTGATAGACTACATCCAGCTTGTTGAGTAGGGTATTGGAGGCTATTTTGTAAATGACATCGCCGATATTGAAGCAACATCTCAAGACATCAGTGAGTAAGTTAAAGCTTGGTCGCAAATGGGTCTTCCAAATGGACAATGACCCCAAACATACTTCCAACATTGCGGCAAAATGGCTTAAGGACAACAAAGTCAAGGTATTGGAGTGGCCATCACAAAGCCAAACCGAAAAAGCGTGTGCGAGCAAGGAGGCCTACAAACCTGATTCAGTTACACCAGCTCTGTCAGGAGATATGGACAAAATTCACCCAACTTATTGTGGGAAGCTTGTGGAAGGCTACCTGAAATGTTTGACCCAAGTTAAACAATTTAAAGGCAATGCTAGCAAATACTAATTGAGTGTATGTAAACTTCTGACCCACTGGATATGTGATGAAAGAAATAAAAGCTGAAAAAAATCATTCTCTCTACTATTATTCTGACATTTCACATTCTTAAAATAAAGTGGTGATCCCAACTGACCTAAGACAGGGGAAGTTTAACTAGGATTAAATGTCAGGAATTGTGAAAAACTGAGTTAAAATGTATTTGGCTAAGGTGTGTGTAAACTTCCGACTTCAACTGTATTACAGTGAAATAATACCATGCTATTGTTTGAGAAGAGTGCACAATTTTGAATATGAAAATATATTAATAAACAAATTAGGCACATTTAGGAAGTCTTGATACAAACTTTTGAACGGAAATGCAATGGTTCATTGGATCAGTCTAACACGTTGCACATACACTGCTGCCATCGAGTGGACAAAATCTAAATTGCACCTTGGCTGGAATAATATATTATGGCCTTTCCCTTGCATTTCAAATATGATGGTACAAAAAAATACAAAAAAGTGTTGGTTTTTTCTTTGTATTATCTTTTACCAGATCTATTGTGTTATATTCTCCTACATTCCTTTCATATTTCCACAAACTTCAAAGTGTTTCCTTTCAAATGGTACCATTAAAATGTATACCCTTGCTTCCCTGAGCTACAGGCAGTTCGATTTGGGTATGTAATTTGTTGCGAAAATTGAAAAAAACGGGCCGATACTTGAGATGTTTAAAAAAACAAATATATGTTGTTGACATTTAAAAATATTTTATTTGTAAATATAATGTTTAAAGGGTCGAATTTACATATTCTGAACAAAAATATAAACGCAAGATGTAAATTGTTGGTCCCACGTTATTTAAATAAAATATCCTCAAAATTTTCCATATGCACAAAATGGTTATTTCTCTCGAATTTTATGCACAAATTGGTTTACATCTCTGTTAGTAAGCATTTGTCCTTTGCCAAGATAATCCATCCACCTGACAGGTGTGGCATATGAAAAAGCTGATTAAACAGCATGATCATTACACAGGTGCACCTTGTACTGGGGACAATAATTTGGCGGTTCGTCCAACCGGCCACAAAACTGCAAACCACGTGTAACCATGACAGGCCAGGACCTCCACATCGGGCTTCTTCACCTGCAGGATTGTCAGAGACCATCCACCGGACAGCTGATGAAACTGTGGATTTGCACAACCAAAGAATTTCTGCTGCCAAAAACTGTCAGAAACTGTCTCGGAAGCTCATCTGCGTTCTCGTTGTCCTACCCAGGGTCTTGACTTGACTGCAGTTCGCCATCGCAACCAACTTCAGTGAGCAAATGCTCACCTTCGATGGCCACTGGCACGCTGGAGAAGTGTGCTCTTCACGGGTGAATCCTGGTTTCAACAGTACTGGGCAGATGGCAGACGGCGTGTATGGAGTCGTGTGTGTGAGTGGTCTGCTGATGTCAACGTCGTGAACAGAGTGCCCCATGGTGGCGGTGAGGTTATGGTATGGGCAGGCACAAGCTACGGACAACGAACACAATTCCCTATTAATCGATGGCAATTTGAATGCCAGCAGATACTGCAAAGAGATCCTGAGGCCCATTGTTGTGCCATTCATCCGGAGCCATCACCTCATGTTTCACCATGATAATGCATGGCCCCATGTCGCAAAGATCTGTCACAATTCCTGGAAGCTGAAAATATCAAAGTTTTTCCATGGCCTACATACTCACCAGACATGTCATCAACAGCCTTATCAACTCTATGCGAAGGAGATGTGTCACGCTGCATGAGGCAAATGGTGGTTACACCAGATACTGACTGGTTTTCTGATCCAGACCCCTACCTTTTTTTAAGCTGTCTGTGACCAGTGAAATAGATTAGGGCCTAATGAATGTAGGTATGTACCTTCATTTTCAATACATTAACTCCATGATGCTGGTGGTAGTAACCATTGAGTAAATAACTCTTATTTTCTATGACCGATGTGCCACTCAAGAGGGTTCTATGTTCTGCATGATATTGTTTTGCAATTATTGATTTAAATTACCCAGAAACCAGATTAATATTGATTGTAGAGGAAAAGGGAAAGTTCTCATTTCAAACAGAACTACCAAACTTGCTTGTCATTCAAAGCCAAAACACAGAATAGGTTTCTCAAAAATGTATCTGACTATTTTACTTGACTATTCTCTCTCTCTCTCTCTCTCTTTCTCTCTCTCTCACACACACTCACACTCACACTCACTCAATCTCTCAGGCACCTGCACTCTCCACAGCGACTCCCACGACAGCACCTTTGACGGGGCCAACTTTCCCTGTATCTACATCCTGGCCCGGATGTGCTCGCCCTCTGAGACCCCCTGTCCCACTTCAGTGTGGAGGTAAAGAATGAGCTGAGAGGGAACTCCTCCGTGTCTGCTGTTCTGCAGGCCAACGTGGAGGTGAAGAACCTCAGGGTCTCCCTACACAAGCGACAGAACCACCAGGTCATAGTGAGAACCACCGGGTCATGGTGAGTACAATATAGGTTGTTATTATAAAGTTTATTCACCATACAATGGGTTATAATAGTTTATTGGTTCTAATCACCTTCACATATGATTTAGGCCTTTCACATTCCAACTGACCACCTTGATGTTAGGTAATGTATCTAAACCCAGGCGGCAGGTAGCCTAGCGGTTAAGAGCATTGGGCCGGTAACCGAAAAGTTGCTTGTTTGATCCCAATCCGACTAGGTGAAAGTCTGTGCCCTTGAGCAAGGCTCTTAATCCTAATTTCTCCTGTTAATCTCTCTGGATGAGAGCGTCTGCTAAAAGACTAAAAAGTAAAGCTCAATTTCACTGCCGGAAATTCACTCCCAGAACCTGGATTCCCCCGATTTCCACCCTGTGTTGTCACTGAATAACAGAATAAATGTTTAACCAAGGAGGAAGTGTTACGCAGTGATACCAAGTTCAATACACTACATGCATTGTCTGTTCCTTTACCTTATGATTCTTAGATGGGTCTAGCTACAGTGGAGGGGGAAAGTATTTGATCCCCTGCTGATTTTGTACATTTTCCCACTGACAAAGAAATGATCAGTCTATAATTTTAATGGTAGGTTTATTTGAAGAGTGAGAGACAGAATAACAACAAAAATATTGAGAAAAACGCATGTAAAAAATGTTATAAATTGATTTGCATTTTAATGAGGGAAATAAGTATTTGACCCCCTCTCAATCAGAAAGATTTCTGGCTCCCAGGTGTCTTTTATACAGGTAACGAGCTGAGATTAGGAGCACACTCTTAAAGGGAGTGCTCCTAATCTCATCTTGTTACGTGTATAAAAGACACCTGTCCACAGAAGCAATTAATCAATCAGATTCCAAACTCTCCACCATGGCCAAGACCAACGAGCTCTCCAAGGATGTCAGGGACAAGATTGTAGACCTACACAAGGCTGGAATAGGCTACAAGACCATCACCAAGCAGCTTGGTGAGAAGGTGACAACAGTTGGTGCGATTATTCGCAAATGGAAGAAACACAAAAGAACTGTCAATATCCCTCGGCCTGGGGCTCCATGCAAGATCTCACCTCGTGGAGTTGCAATGAGCATGAGAACGGTGAAGATTCAGCCCAGAACTACACGGGAGGATCTTGTCAATGATCTCAAGGCAGCTGGGACCATAGTCACCAAGAAAACAATTGGTAACACACTACGCCGTGAAGGACTGAAAACCTGCAGCGCCCGCAAGGTCCCCCTGCTCAAGAATACATATACATGCCCGTCTGAAGTTTGCCAATGAACATCTGAATGCTTCAGAGGACAACTGGTGAAAGTGTTGTGGTCAGATGAGACCAAAATGGAGCTCTTTGGCATCAACTCAACTCGCCGTGTTTGGAGGAGGAGGAATGCTGCCTATGACCCCAAGAACACCATCTCCACCGTCAAACATGGAGGTGGAAACATTATGCTTTGGGGATGTTTTTCTGCTAAGGGGACAGGACAACTTCACCGCATCAAAGGGACGATGGACGGGGCCATGTACCGTCAAATCTTGGGTGAGAACCTCCTTCCCTCAGCCAGGGCATTGAAAATGGGTCGTGGATGGGTATTCCAGCAAGACAATGACCCAAAACACACGACCAAGGCCACAAAGGAGTGGCTCAAGAAGAAGCACATTAAGGTCCTGGAGTGGCCTAGCCAGTCTCCAGACCTTAATCCCATAGAAAATCTGTGGAGGGAGCTGAAGGTTCGAGTTGCCAAACATCAGCCTCGAAACCTTAATGACTTGGAGAAGATCTACAAAGAGGAGTGGGACAAAATCCCTCCTGAGATGTGTGCAAACTTGGTGGCCAACTACAAGAAACGTCTGACTTCTGTGATTGCCAACAAGGGTTTTGCCACCAAGTACTAAGTCATGTTTTGCAGAGGGGTCATATACTTATTTCCCTCATTAAAATGCAAATCAATTTATTACAATTTTGACGTGCCTTTTTCCTGGATTTTTTTGTTGTTATTCTGTCTCTCACAGTTCATATAAACCTACCATTAAAATTGTAGACTGATCATTTCTTTGTAAGTGGGCAAACGTACAAAATCAGCAGGGGATCAAATACTTTTTTCCCCACTGTAGCTCCTAAGAAGTGAAAAACAGTCTGGTTTCCTCATAATAAAACTGCTTCGTTGATCAGCTATTTTTAATTAATTACTGGGTGCTGACACCCTTTACAGTAACTATGTCTTAATCAATGTTGTCAACTCGATGTCTTTTTGACGCCATACACTTGACCCCTCCCTTTCCTGTTTGCCCCTCCCCCTTTCTCTGCCCACTGCTCTGGGCCACCAGGACCCTTATAAAAGTCTGCACGCTTTCCCCTCCCTAGTCAGAATCAGAGTGAGACTCCAGTACTCCCCACTCTCTCTATATAGTGAGTGTAAAGAGTATTTTATCTTAGCCTCCATAAGGGAACACAGCTAGAAGAACACCCATGCTAGGAGGCACCTTCATTGGGTTGCTGGCTACAGCAGCCCTCCTCTCTCTGATACAGGACGGGACTTACGGAAGGTGAGTCTCACTGTCATACTGTTGGTCTATTGTTTAGTATCTAACATACTCTTAGTTACTCTCTCTCTATGGCTGTGTCTTACTCTTGCAATTATATGATTTACTGTCTTAATTATTATCATGTCAACATTAGTATAAATAATTAAAATGCTGAACTTTAGTTTGCAACTTGATGTCGGATGCGCCATGACAGAGATTACGATGTCGATATGTTGATGTGTAGGCTAACAATAAAGTGTTTTACTTTGATATCAGTTTCTCTCCCACTGTTTTGATTTGATCCTAATGTCTTCCTTCAGTGTTGGGGGTGACAGATCATCAGTTACAATGAGAGATGCAGGTATGAAACAGTATCAAATACAAATAATGCTAAGCATTGTTTTCCTTTTTCTTTTCTCAAACAACTCAATGATTGCTGAAGGAGAAGTGGGATTTGTCAGTAGAACTAGCAAATTATTCATCAGTCTGACTTATAGGCTACACCTTTGTCTGGTTTTTGTTAAGTCCAGTGTCATTCACACCCCCAATTGCTACATTAACTTTGGACAAAAACTCACCTTTATTAAAGACCTAAACACAGAATAGGTTTTTAAAAAATGACTACTTTAATTGACTATTCTCTCTCTTGTTCTCTCTCTCGCTCTCTCTCAGGGACCTGCACTGTCCACAGCGACTTCCACTACAGCACCTTTGACTGGGCCAACTTCCGCTTCGTTGTCCCCTGTACCTACGTCCTGGCCCAGCTGTGCTCGTCCTCTGAGATCCCCCTGTCCCACTTCAGTGTGGAGGTGAAGAATGAGCAGCGAGGGAACTCCTCTGTATCTCCTGTTCTGCAGGTCAATGTGGAGGTGGAGAACCTCAGGGTCTCCCTGCACAAGAGACAGAACCACCGGGTCATGGTGAGTACAATATAGGTTATTATTATGAAGTTTATTCACCATACAATGGGTTATTATGGTTTATTGGTTCTAATCACTTTCACATATGATTGAGGCCTTTCACATTCCAACTGACCACCTTGATGTTAGGTAATGTATCTAAACCCAGGAAAATGTGCTATTTGTAATTGAGTCATTGTAAATTCACTGCATAATTGTGCTGAACTTAGTTACTCACTGGGTCTAAAAGTTCATATACTGTATATGCCATGAACTGATAAACTGAAAAAGTTTTTACTACAGTACAACAAAGTTCAGAGTTGGTTATGCAATGATGTACAAGAATATGAAACCTTATCAGATTTTTGAAAGTTATATGGGACATAAGAGGGTTAGTATTTTGTCCTCTATTCCAAAGTATCGAACACATTGATCCAGTAAATATTTACTACATGCTACGGTAAGAACAGCAAAGAAAGATCAGTCTTTCAAGTAAATCAATCTTTATCATGTTTTCAGGTCAATGGCATTTGGAAGAAACTCCCACTGAGCCTCAACGGTGGCACCATCAACATCCGAGGCAATGCGGCTTCCGTCGTCCTGGAGACTAACTTCAACCTTTTTGTATCCTACGATGACTCCTGTGCCGTCCATATCACCGTCCCCGCCTCGTATTCCGGTAAAGTCTGCGGCATGTGCGGGAACTTCAACCACCTGAGAGACGATGATTACCACACGGCTGACGGTTCTGAGGCATCAACCGCTGCCACGTTCGGCCAGAGCTGGCAGAGCCAGAAGGCCTGTCAGTCGACCGTTGTCCCCCATGAGTGTCCCCCTATGGAGGAGGCAGAGTACGCTAGCGAGCCCTACTGTGGGTCCCTGGTCTCTAGGCACGGGCCCTTCGCAGAATGCCAGTCTGTCCTGGGAGCCGAGAGCTACTTCCGGAGCTGTGTGGCGGGGATGTGTGGAGCGGGTGGTGGCCTGGAGGTGCTGTGTGAGGCCCTGCAGTCCTATGCTGATATGTGCCTCAAGGCCGGGGGGCCCGTACCTGCCTGGAGGAACTCGACTATGTGTCGTAAGTTGTTTTATGGTTTCCTCTTTTGATTACTAACCTTCCTGCTGTAATTAACTATTGAAGTTGGAAACAACATGATGATGGTGATTGCCTTCTAGACATTTTACTAAATTCTGTCCTTTCCCTCCCTCTCCAGCCCTGGAGTGTGGAGTGAACAGCCATTACAACGTCTGTGCCGAGGGCTGCCCTGAGGCCTGCTCCATCATGGACGCCCAAGGGGCGTGTGGAAGCTGTGAGGAAAGGTGTGAGTGCAACCCCGGCTTCAAGCTCAGTGGGGGGAGGTGTGTCTCTGCAGAGGACTGTGGCTGCTGGATGAATGGAGTGCACTATGAGGTAAGGAATAGATTTAGGTTGATAGCAAAATATCAACACAGACAGACATTAAGAAAATCACACACACATCTCTTTACTTCACCCTTTTCCAGAAAGGAGCGACGTTCATGGACGGTGAGTGTGATCGTGTGTGCCAGTGTATGGGCGGGGGCAGACTCGAGTGTTCTGCTTCCTCCTGCGCGGACGGCGAGGTGTGCAAGGTCAAAGAGGGCGTCAAGGGTTGCTTCCCATCCAGCCCGGCCATCTGCCGGGTCTACGGAGACCCCCACTACATCACCTTTGACGGCAAGGCATACACCTTCCAGGGGGGCTGCAGCTACACCCTGGCCAAGACGTGCGGCGGACACACACCCATCCAGTTCTCAGTGACGGGCCAGAACTGGAACCCGGGGAGCGAGAGCAGTGCTAAGCTGGCCGCAGTGGTTCTGGAGACCAAGGGTTTGCATTTGAAGATAGATAACTACAGCGCGACTGTAAGAATGAAAACTACGACATTTTGAAATAATCTTTCTTTACTTGTGCAGAGACTTTTTCCTATTTTGCCAGTTTTGCCTTTTGCCTTCAGAACCTTCACTAATCAGCTCTGGGTGTGCTGTAGATTCCTCCTATTATTTACTTGTTACATTAACATGCATTGCTGACCCACTGGACCTTGCCCTCCTATTAACCCCCTCCCCACTTCCCTGTATTGCTTTGGTACAACAGTTCAAAGGAACTATGTAGAGAATTAGAGAATCTATTAGAGAATCTAACTATGTCTATCCCTTATATGTTTTTATTTGTATTTGCAATGGTTCAGTGTACTTTAGTTTCTACAATTTGTCCAATGAGACAGTGGAGACACTCTATTCCACACAAAAATTATATTTAATTCAGTTCAGTTCTACTTTCATCTATTTTACTTGGCTCCACTCTACCTTACTCTGCCCTACCCTTCTCTACTCTCCACTGCAGGTGAACCATATTTGGCAGAGTCTTCCTATTGCAGTAAACGGCCCATATGGCGAGGTGAAGCTGTACAAGAAGAAGCAGTACACTGTCATGGAGACGACCTTTGGCCTCCAGATGCTGCTGGACGATCATCACCGGCTCTTCCTGCAGCTGGACGAGCGCTACAAGGGTGAGATGTGCGGCCTCTGTGGTACCTACTCCGACGACCAGGGGGATGACTTCCTGACCCCAAACGGCACCAAACCCGAGACCAATGAGGTCACGTTCGCCAACAGCTGGAGAGTGAAGAGTCCGGAGGATGATCGGTGAGTGGGTTGGATGTTTTGAACCATAACGGTAACATACTGTACAGTACATTATGTTACTGTTGTGTTTGTAGTGGATGAGTGTATCCAGCCGTCAACTGAAAAATGCAGAACTGTCATTGTATCATCAACACTAATCTTTGAATATATCAATAAATCCAATACATAACACCATTGATCTCCTCTCCTTCCCCTCTTCTCTAGCTGTGTTGCTTCCCCACCTGCGCCCCAACCATGTGACTCCCATTTGGACAACCAGGGCTTCCAGGAGTGTTCCAAGCTGCTGCGTGACACTTTCAAGCCCTGCCACCCATTTGTCCACCCCACGCCCTACATAGACAGCTGTATGTCTGACCACTGTGCCTCCGGCGGGGACATGCATGTGACATGCTACTCCCTGAAGTCCTACGTGACCGCCTGTCAGGTGGCCAGTGTTACCTTGCCCCCCTGGTGTAATGACACCGCCTGTGGTGAGTGTGGTATGGTATGATTGTTTTCGTAATGATGATGATGCTGCTGCTGAACACCGTACTATGATTGTATGGCGGTTGGCTCACCCCATCCATCATCATACACTTTGGTTTTTGCTGTAGTCTTCAACTTGGATCCTTCATTCCTTCCTCCATTCTTCTTTTCCTTCCACTCTTGCATCCCTTATTCCTGCCCTCTTTTTCCTCCCCTCCTCCCTCCTTCTCTTACTTTCCCCTTCCTACCATCCACCTGAGGCTTGTCCAATGTGTTCCTGTGAAAATCCCTGCTGTCTGTCTTATAATTGCAGATAGCCTACCTGGCCCTCCCACAAAACCACCAGTTACTACCCCTGACAATGAATGTAAGAACGTTGACCACATGATTTTCCAATGGCAGCATTTCCATTCCTTTGATACCAGCTGGTTCATTTAGTGACTGAGTTTTCTATGGCATCCTACAGTTTGTCCTCTAGACTGCAACTTTGACAACAGCGAGTGTGGGTGGGAGCAAATTGTTCAGGACAGTTTTGATTGGAGAAGACAGAGAGGCCCAACCCCGTCTGACCTCACAGGGCCAACCCAGGACCATACCACAGGAGGTGAGAGGTTACGAGGTCACATGGTTGTGCCCCCCAAAAAAATCTGAAATTACAAATGTGCGTCATCCACTGTTTCTGAGATTTCAATGAATGAGACAATACATGGTTGTAGCCTATCAACTTGTACAGACAGTGATATATAAATACCTATCTACATAGTGGACACCATAGACATCATAGAGGCTAGCCATTTCAGAGCTAATATGCTGGGAGTCGTGATGTTAAAGAGTGTCTGTGTATGTTTGTTGATCAGGTGGCTCCTACATGTACATTGAGGGCAATGGTGTGTACTACGGAGACTCTGCCCGTATGATAAGCCCTAAGTGCCAAAAAGGGGCAACAAAATACTGCCTGCGCTTCTGGTACCACATGTACGGACAGGCCAAGGCCATGATTCTCAATGTCTACCAGCTTGACGAGCACAACAAACACAGGAAACTATGGTCCAAAGCCAATAACCAGGGCTCCACATGGTATCTTGCAAAAGTGGATATCAATACCGATGGGTCATTCCAGGTAGGAGAAGGTGTCAGAGGTTTTTAGAGGGTTAAATAGTGTGAAATGATTGTGGTATTACACGTTTTCCCAACACAAAATGGCTCTGTTTCAGATCATCATGGAGGGAATCCGAGGCTCTGACCCTCAGTCTGACGTGGCATTTGACGACGTCTCCATCCACTATGGATCATGTTCAGGTGAACTTTGTAACTGTTATAGGGACGCATGCTACTGTATTTCTAAACACTGGATGTCAGATGAGGAAACATTTACCCTTTATGACCAATGCCATTCCTCTGCTTCCTCTGGTAGGTTCCTCAACAGGTGTTGTTGGTGGACCTTCAGTTCCTCCCCCAGTTGAAGAAGGATCATTTACCCCACACCCAGGTATATTACATCTATAGACTCATTTTCTTATGGAAACAAACTCATATTGACTTTTACAAATGTTTCCCATGTTCCCTGCTCAGTCTGCAACTTCGATTGCACTTTCGAGGAGGACCTCTGCAGTTTTACCCAGCTGATGACAGATTCTTTTGATTGGACAAGGCACAGTGGCTCCACCCCCACTGCGATGACTGGGCCATCAGCTGACCACACTAAAGGAGGTAGGTGTTCTTAGGACTTTTACCCCAAACTGAACAACAGAATATGGTAATTGTTGTCATTGTTGGACATCGTAATGCCTTGTCTGAATGGTTGAAAAACTCTCATGCTCAAACAACAAACCTGAAAGTCAAAATTGGATTGAAGGACTTACCCTGTACTGTTCTTTCTGCTCCATTAACTTCAATGGCTGTATTACAAGACCTACATCCTTACATAAACAATCTGACCTGTCCCATTGCTGTGTGAACTCCAGAAAGAACCCCTAATAAAACCTACTGCTATCTAAAGGAATTGAATCTGTGACCCTAGCTCTAATTTTATCTAATCTACTCTTGCCTATAAGATATCGGTCACTACTTGTACATCGAAGCCAACAATGTGTCTAACGGAGACACGGCTCGCCTCCTCAGCTCTGAGTGTTCTGACCCCGGTCTTCAGTGTCTGCAGTTCTGGTACCACATGTCCGGTTCAGCGAAAACCATGGGCCTGCACGTCTACATACTCCAGGATCGCAGTGCCGACAGGGTATGGTGGAAGAGGAACAACCAGGGAGACTGCTGGAAACTAGCCCAGGTGGATCTCAGGACCACTGGACCTTTCCAGGTGAGTGAGTTATGTGATGTTGGTCTTGGTTTAGCCTCTGACCTTCCCTCTGGAGGTTAGAACAATTAAAGGTCCAATGCAGCCATTTTTATATCAATATTAAATAATTTCTGGGTAACAATGAAGTACCTTACTGTAACAGATTTCCATTAATATTGGCAAAATAGCTTTTTAGGAAGAAAATATGCCTCAAGCTAGAATTTTGCTAGGACTGACTGGGAGTGGTCTGAGTGGAGAGGGGAAAACTGAAAACTCGCTGTTATTGGCAGAGAGGTTTGGAACTCTCTTTGTTATTGGTCCCACGTCATCAGAGCGTGACGCATGCTGAACGCGGAACAAGAGAGAGCTCGGTTTGTTGTTTTGAAAGTTTCAGAAAAAGTGTTTCCTTAAAAAAGAAAAGCCTTCCTGTTTAATTTGGATCCCTTGCTGGGACCGCTACTATCTGTCCCAGGATACTGCCAAACCCTAAATTCTGAAGAGCTGATGGTTGGTGAAGCAGCTGGCATAGCTGCTAGCTATCAAGCTAGCCAGGTTCCCTTGACAGTTTGAACAAAGCCTGCAAAGTGGTTAGCCCTTGTGAATTGGACCGCGGATTGTCCTGGGCTTGTGGCTGTTTAAATCTCTGCTATTTATTGCTGTTTCCATCGGCCTTGCGAGCTGTGCTGGATGGAATTGCATGGAGTATCAGCGTTAGCCTACGTTGCTACTATCATGCTGCCAAAAGATAAAGAAGATTTGAGTAATGGAAAGGACAGTGTTTTGCTGTCACAGCTGCATGATCTTTCAAATCAACAAAAATATGTCTACAAGCAATTGTAACAGGAAAATAGCTTCAGGAGCTTTGCCCAATTACTGGTGGACTCAATTAACAAATGAATGGGCCAAGACCTTCAGAACAGTTTTCAGTTTTCCCAGGGAGAGGTGGATGTCCTGAAAGAGACTTGCAGAAAAATGACAATCAACTGTAAGTCCACGCAAATGACTGGGAAAACAGACTATCAGGAGGGACAATCCAGGAAGAAACATTGTTGTGGATGGCATACCAGAGTCTCCACATGAGACCTTGACAAAGTCTGAGGAGAAAGAGAGTACAAATATAGGATCGTAGGACAAGATGGCTGTTCTGGAGAGAGCCAAGAACTTGAAAGGAACCAACTTCTTCCTCAATGAGAACGTCTCTGAAGTTGTGCGCCAGAGGCGCAAATAACTTATCCCAGCTAAGAAAGCTGCCAAAAAGCTTGGGGGCATTGCTTAAATCCACTTTGACAAGCTCATTGTACAACCTCCCTCCCAAAGACCTGAGAGGAGTGAGAGAGCTAAGCTTCCGATTCAGTAGCTTCAGCCCAACATCACATACACATACACCAACGGACACTCACAAGAGCCTGATTGACTGACTCTATTAGCCAACAATGTTTAAAAATATATATATTATTTATTATCTCTGATAAGCTACCCAGGAAAGTTCTAAGCATAACCCATATTAATATACAGTATGTAGCTTTAGCAATAAGGTCATGAAATCAATAACATGCTAACATTGGATAACATTCATATACAAGCCATAATTATTTTGATACAGCAGTAGCAATACAAGGATATCACATATACAGAAAAGACAGTAATGCCGATGTGGGAGATGTTGCTGTGTATGTTCAAAGCCATATTTCTGTAAAGCTTATGAGGATCTCATGTCAAATGTTGTTGAAGTGTCGTGGTTGCAGGTTCACCCGCCTCATCTAAAGCCTCTTCATTTGGGGTGCTGCTAAAGACCACCAAGTGCTAACAGTCAGAATTTGGATAATATCTGTGTAATACTTGATAGTGTGTGTGTGTGATGTTAATAGAGAGGTCTATTTTCTTGGTGACCGGAACATTGACTGGTTAGCAACTAGCTGTCCTCTCAAGAGTAAGCTTTTAACTGTGACTAATGTCTGTAATATGACCCAGGTTATCACTCAACCAATTAGAGTGCATACCAGTAGTGTGGGATCTGTGACATCCACTGGTATTGATCATATCTTCACTAATACTACAGAGCTTTGCTCTAAATAAATATCAGTTCCCATTGGTTGTAGTGAACATAATATTGTGGCAATAACAAGAATAGCCTAAGTGCCACAGGTTGGTCCTGAGGTAATTCATAAGAGATCATACAAAATGTTTTCTCAGGACTCTTTTGTTGAAGATGTACAAAATATATGTTTGTCTGATGTGTGTGAGGAAGTGAATGCAGATGCAGCACTGGAAGTATTTGTAAAATAATGAATGCCAATTGTTGACAAGCATGCACCTGTTACGAAATGTACTGTGAAAACTGTTAAGAGCACCCTGGATTGATGATGAATTGAAAAAGGGCACGCTACAAAGAAATTATGCAAAAGAGGTGGTCAATTTGGTCAACTTAGTGTGGGAGAGGTGGGAAAACTATTATTATCGATCAATAATGATAAGACACCAGGAATAGACAACCTTGATAGGAAACTATTGAGAATAGTAGCAGACTGTATTGCCACACCTATTTGCTATATCTTTAACCTAAGCCATAAGGAGTGTGTGTGTGCACAGGTGTAGAAGGAAGCTAAAGTAATTCCTCTCCCTAAAAATAGTAAAGCACCCATTACTTGCTTTAACAGCCGCCCATCCAGTTTGCTGCCTGTTCTAGTAAACTGATGAAAAGAATTGTGTTTGACCAAATAAATTGGTTAAAATAAATGGATAATAAGATGATAGTTGGAACTGTATTGTTAGATTTGAGTGCACCCTTTAATCTTATTGATCATAAATACTTTTTGAAAAAACTAACTTGCAATGGTTTTACATCACCTGCCATCACATGGTTGGAGAGTTATTTATCCAATAGAAACCAGAGAGTGTTCTTCAATGAAATCCTCTCTAACATCAGATAGGTACAGTGTGGTGTCCCTCAGAGCAGTTGCCTTGGGCCGTTAATCTTCTCTATTTTTACAAATGATTTGGCACTAGTCTTACACAATGCTAGAATGACTATGTATGTGGACGATTCCACACTCTACATGTCAGCACCCAAAGCCAGTGAGTTCACTGAAATTCAAATAAGGAGTTACAGTCAGTATCAGAATGGGTGATTAATAATAAACTGGTCTTAAACTAAAGGCAATGTATTTGGTTCAAAACATTCTCTATTACCTAAACCTCAACTGGAGTTGTGCATAAATGGTGTGACCATTGAGCAAGTTGAGGAAGATAAACTCTTAGTTATAACATTGGATGGTCAATTATCATGGTCAAGTCATATTGAAAAAGATGTTGTGAAGATGGGGAGGGCTATGTCTGTTATAAAAATATGTTCTGTGTTTTATACACAAAAACATCAACAACATGCATGCCAGTCTATCCTGGTTGAGTGTTGATGAGAGATTAACTGCTTCTCTTCCAGTTTTTATGAGAAATATTACTGTGATAAAAATTCCAGATTGTCTGGATAATCAAATAACATACAGCTCAGACACCCATACACACCCCACAAGACATGCCACCAGGGGGTCTCTTCACAGTCCCCAAGTCGAAAACAAATTCACGGCAATGCACAGTATTATACAGAGCCATGATCACATGGAACTCCCATCTACAATTACGCAAGCAAACAGCAAAATTACCTTCACGAAATGGATAAAACATCTGATGGCACAATAGGGACTGTGAAATGACACATACACATGCACCCATAGACACACTATCACACTAACACAATGAATCTACACACATTATTCTTTTGTAGTATTGTTTGTATATTGTATTTTATATTTGTGTGACTGTTCTTGTCTACAGTGTTTTGTTACTTGTCGTGTTTTATGTTTTTGTGTGGACCCCAGGAAGAATAGCTGCTGCTTCGGCAAAAGCTAATGGGGAGCCGAATAAACCAAATAATATTTTCCAATTTACCGCATGGTGATGTCAATGTGGAAAGCCGAAACTCCTGCCCATGCAAACCTGCTGATTAGAAGGTCCTATGTAGATTGTATTTTCAACCAGCAACTATCAGGAAATTACACTGATCAAATTCTTTCACTTTTTTTACAGTATTAATTTCATCATCTGTTGTGCAATATGATACAAAATACAGGCGAGACACAATGTTGACTTCACTGGGCCTTTAAGCAGCAAGGTGAATAGGGTAGACTGGAATGTGAGGTGTGGATATTCCTCACCGCACCATTAAGCCTGTGTTGTAATCTTAAAATGGCAGACGAGTTCGGACTCGGACATGTGTACCATTATTCATCCAGAAAGGTCCCTTTGACTAAATGTGCTTACTGTACCTTTTTGCTATATATCCGCTGTTATAAATGTTTCTCCCTACTTTGATCTCAGATCATCTTCGAGGGCCGAAGAGGCACCACTGATCAATCTGACGTGGCTATAGATGATGTTTCGCTGCATCGTGGACAGTGTGAAGGTAAGGGCCACTCCCTCCACAGTCCATATTGGTGAACAACACAACCACATTTGTGGTAATTGTTATAATGTTGATTTTCTTTTAACTCCTAGATCTGATTAAGCCAACAACACCAACCGAGAAACCTTTTCCAGCAGACAAGTCTACCATTGCACCAACACCAGCTCCAATTACCATGAGACCAGTAACACTAAGACCAACAACTGCTGCACCAGCTCCAACCAACTCAACCATGACATCTAAACCCTCAACTACTGCTAGGCCACAACCAACAACAATTATGAGACCAGAAACACCAGCACCACCCACAACTGAAATACCAAGTCCACCAAGACCGACAACTGAAAGACCACAACCCCCAAGACCGACAACTGCAAGACCACAACCGCCCACCACAGCGAGACCAAGTAAGTCTTTACGTACCCTTGATAACACAAAGTTACAATCTTCATTCATTACAGACCCCTCCTCTAACACAAATGTTATACAATCGGTATTTTACAAATGGAAAGACACTAAGTACAAAGAAAATGTAATCTGTACTTATCCTTGCAGTCCGTGTTCTACATATTCTATACACTCAACCTTATATTTGAAGAGTTTTATTCCAAAACCCTATGTATCCATTTTCAGAAATATTTGTAAATTAGCTTTTATTGTTAAAAACAGATGATGAAAGAGATTGGTGTGTTTTTTAACTATCTAATCATGGCATGTATTTGTTTCAAATCTATCATTTGGTTTAATTTCAGAGAGACAAATAATACATATCCGCCTCTCTCTCAGAGAATACGTAGTACTGCTAGGTTTTACACAGTGAAATGTAACAAATGACTACATGTTTTTAAATGAAATGTACAAATGATACATTTGTGACATCGATATTTCATGTTTTTAAAAAAATATTTAAAACAGTAATATAGCAGATGCTCTTACCCAGAGTGAATTACAGTAAATACATTAATCTTAAGATAGCTAGGTGAGACAACCACATGTCAGTCAAATATACAGGATACGAACATTCCATTCCAGCTAAGCAAATGGATATATAGCATTTTGCCCCAATTTTTTGTGTTCATTTTCAAACACATCTAAAACCTATGAATGAAAAATCTGAGAACAATAATATTTTACAGACATGAATTTACCTATAATAAGCAATCATTTCTGGTAACGAATTGGTGGATATTGCGTTATTAGAAATAAACTCTTAATTTGCTATTTTCTCTCTAGCACCATCATGCCCAAACAACAGCCACTTCACCCCCTGCATTTCCGACTGCCAGCCCACCTGTAAGCACCTCCACGGCCCACCCGACTGCCACTCTGATGAGCACTGTGTACAGGGCTGTGTGTGTGACAATGGCTTTGTGCTCAAACAGAGGGTGTGTGTACCCATCCAGCAGTGTGGCTGTGTGGACAGCAACGGCAACAGCCATCGCGTAAGTAACCTAACACACAATGAGAACTGCTTTAGATGTATGTTTGGTGTAGACCCAGTGCCCATAGTTACGTGTGTGAAATCTGCAGTGTAATGACTTTAAAGATGGACTTTCATTTCAGTTTAAAGAGAGCTGGTACACTGATCACTGCCATCAGAAGTGTGAATGTGTTGAAGATGATGGTGTGGGGGAGATTGACTGCGATGATGAATATGAGTGTGATGGGGATGCCATCTGTCTTCAGAATGAAGCCGGACTGTATTTCTGCAAGTCAACAGGTAGGCCACATTTCTCAGAAACTTGACTCTCTTAAGAACTGTCTCCCATACAGTCAACAGACATTGAATTGCATTCAATGCCAGTCCCTTACATTCCTCTGTCAAGGCCTAAAGTTCTCCTGTGTTCTAAAACAATGTTCAAGACCAAATCCAGAACAGTTAAGTCTCATAGACCTTCACTGTTTTATATCATAATTCTTATGGTATTAATCTTATTTTTATTTTTGCGTTCAAGGCTTCAGTGAGTGCTCTATCAATGGAGACTCAGAGTACAGAACCTTTAACAACATGAAGCATGACTTTGAGGGAACAAACTCTTATGTTCTGGTCCAGAACACAGACCTGTCCAAGAACCAACCAGACATCTACATCGAGGCCATCAATGCGATCGTCAACCAGGATGGTGGTGACAGTAGCCAAGGTGACAGTAGCCAAGGTGATAGTAGCCAAGGTGACAGTAGTGATGTTGACAGCAGTGATGAGGATGACAAGCATAAAGACAGCATGAGAATGGAAAACAGTGAAGACAAGGATGATCACAGCGATGAGGACAGTGATGAAGATAAAAAAGAGAACAACAACCGTCTGCGACTCAGAGGGCTGAAGATCAGAGTCTACAACCACATGGTGGAGTTCAGGAAGAACAGGAAACTTGTTGTAAGTATTTAGGACTTATACGTTATTTAATATGGCAATTATAAGGCAATTCCTAACTTCTACAGTTGAAGTCGGAAGTTTACATACACCTTAGCCAACTACATTTAAACTCAGTTTTTCACAATTCCTGACATTTAATCCAAGTAAACATTCCCTGTCTTAGGTCAGTTAGGATCACCACTTTATTTTAAGAATGTGAAATGTCAGAATAATAGTAGAGAGAATTATTTATTTCAGCTTTTATTTATTTCATCACATTCCCAGTGGGTCTGTCAGGAGTGTGTGCAACTGGTTAACTTTTTAAGGTATAGGGGGCAGTATTTTCATTTTCGGATGAAAAGCGTGCCCAGAGTAAACCGCCTAATACTCGGGCCAAGAGTCAAATATTTGCATATTATTAGTAGATTTGGATAGAAAACAATGCAGTGTCTAAAACTGTTTGAATGATGTCTGTGAGTATAACAGAACTCATATGGCAGGCAAAAACCTGAGAAAAATCCAACCAGGAAGTGGGAAATCTGAGAATTGTAGTTCTTCTTTTGAATCCCTATCGAAACTACAGTGTCTGTGGGGTCACATTGCACTTCCTAAGGCTTCCATTGGCTGTCAACAGCCTTTAGAAACTTGTTTCCTCCTTCTCCCGTTACTGGGCAGAGAATAGTAGCTCAGTCAATGAGTGGACTGCCTATGGACAAAGGGCTTGGGTATGCGCGAGCCCGCCGTTCCTTCTTTTTCTCCTGGAATGAATACGCTATTGTCCGGTTGGAATATTATCGACGTTTTATCTTAAAAAGACCCTAAGGATTGATTGTAAACAACGTTTGACATGTTTCTACGACCGGTAATGGAACATTTTGACTTTTCGTGTCCTGATTTACGCTCGCGCGTTATGCCTTTAGATAGTGATCTGAACGCACGAACAAAACGGAGGTATTTGGACATAAATATGGAGTATTTAGAACAAAACGAAAATTTCTTGTGGAAGTAGGAGTCCTCGGAGTGCATTCTGATGAAGATCAGCAAAGGTAAGAGAATATTTACAATACTAATTCAGAGTTTTGTTGATGCCAGAATTTGACGGGTAGCTGTATAGCTTGCTTCGATGGCTGAGCTATGTACTCAGAATATTGAACAATGTGCTTTCTCCGTAAAGTTATTTTGAAATCTGACAAAGCGGTTGCGTCAAGGAGTAGGGTATCTATAATTCTTTCAATAACTGTTGTAAATTGTATCAACGTTTATGATGAGTATTTTTGTAAATTGATGTGCACATTCACCGGGGGTTTTGGTGGGAATACATTTTCTGAACATCACGCGCCAATGTAAAATGCTGTTTTTGGATATAGATATGAACTTTATCGAGCAAAACATACATGTATTGTATAACATGAAGTCCTATGAGTGCCATCTGATGAAGATCATCAAAGGTTAGTGAATATTTTAGCTGTGTTTTGGTTTTTGTGATGCATGTCCTTGCTTGGAAAATGGCTGTGTGGTTTTTCATGTGAAGTTTATGTCCTAACATAATCTAATTTTAGGCTTTCGCCGTAAAGCCTTTTTGAAATCGGACAATGTGGTTAGATTAACGAGAGTCTTATCTTTAAAATGGTGTAAAATAGTTGATTGTTTGAGAAAATGAAATTATGAGATTTTTGCTGTTTTGTATTTCGCGCCATGCTATTTCACTGGCGGTTGAATAGTGTGTCCCGTAGGTGGGACGGTAGCGTCCCACGTAGCCCTGAGAAGTTAATTGAAGTCAGGTGCAGGAGAGCAGAGATGAGTGAACAGGCACACTTTATTTGGCAGAAGGAAAACAGTCAGAAGCAACTGTGTAACGACACAAAGGCAAAAGCAAATAGCGCACTCGTCACACAAATAATGTACAGCATACAACACCACTGGTTCCAAACAAGACCCGGCAAAAAAACAGCATGAAGCGTCACACATGACACGTAATGAACAATTACACACAGAGACATGGGGGGAAAAGAGGATAATATACACTTAGAGTGATGAGGGGATGTAAAACAGGTGTGCGGAAAAACAAGACAAAACAAAGGGAAAATGAAAGGTGGAGCGGTGATGGCTAGAAGACCGGTGACGTCGGCCTCCGAGCGCCGCCCGAACAAGGAGAGGAGCCGACTTCGGCGGAAGTCGTGACAGTACCCCCTCCCTGACGTGCGGCTCCAGCAGCGCGCCGACACCGGCCTCAGGGACGACCCGGAGGGCGAGGCGCAGGGCGATCCGGCCGGAGACGGTGGAACTCCCGCAGCATTGAAGGGTCCAACACGTCCTCCACCGGAACCCAGCACCTCTCCTCCGGACCGTACCCCTCCCACTCCACGAGGTACTGAAGGCCCCTTGCCCAACGCCTCGAATCCAGTATGGAGTGAACGGAGTATGCCGGGGCCCCCTCGATGTCCAGAGGGGGTGGAGGAACCTCCCACACCTCAGACTCCTGAGGAGAGACACATAGAACGAGGGGTTAATACGGTAATCAGGGGAAAGCTGTAACCTGTCACTAACCTCGTTCACTCTCCTCAGGACTTTAAATGGCTCCATAAACCAGCTTCCGGCAGGGCAGGTGGAGGGGCAGGTGGAGGGTCGAGAGCCAGACCGGGTCCTTCACTGCGGTGACGGTCTGCGCTGGTTTTCTGGAGCGAGTTCTGAGCCATCTCGGCCCAGGGCACGAACGCCGCCCACTCCCCCGGCCGGTCCTGGCAATAAGACCGCAGAAACCTGCCCACATCCCGGTTCACTCTCTACACCTGCCCATTAGTCTTGGGATGAAATCCCGAGGTAAGGCTGATCGAGACCCCCAGACGTTCCATGAATGCCTTCCAGACCCTCGAAGTGAACTGGGGACCTCGATCAGACACTATATCCTCAGGTACCCCGTAGTGCCGGAAGACATGCGTAAATAAGGCCTCCGCAGTCTGTAGGGCTGTAGGGAGACCGGGCAGAGGGAGGAGACGGCAGGACTTGGAGAACCGATCCACAACGACCAGGTTCATGGTGTTTCCCTGTGAGGGGGGAAACACCGACAGGTGCGACCAAGGCCATTGAACGGGTAAGGGGTCGTTGAACGGGTAAGGGGTGTAGCTTCCCTCTGAGCAGGTGCCTAGGAGCCTTACACTGGGTGCACACCGAGCAGGAGGAGACATAAACCCTCACGTCCTTGGCCAAGGTAGGCCACCAGTACTTCCACTCAAACAGCGCACCATCTGACCGATCCCAAGATGACTAGAGGACGGTGATGTGTGGGCCCAGTAGATAAACCGGTCACGGACAGCAGATGGAACGTACAGACGCCCAGCGGGACACTGGAGGGGAGCGGGCTCTGCACGTAACGCCTGCTCAATGTCCACGTCCAGCTCCCACATTACCGGCGCTACCAGGCAGGAGGCCGGGAGTATGGGAGTATGATCCATGGGCTGATCCTCTGTGTCATACAGCTGGGACAGTGCGTCTGCCTTCACGTTTTGGGAACCTGGTCTGTAGGACCAGGGTGAAAACAAAACGGGTAAAAAACATTGCCCACCTTGCCTGATGAAGATTCAGTCTCCTCGCTGCCCGGATGTACTCCAGGTTTCGGTGGTCAGTCCAGATGAGAAAAGGGTGTTTAGCCCCCTCAAGCCAATGTCTCCACGCCTTCAAAGCCTTGACCACAGCCAACAGCTCCCGGTCCCTCACATCATAGTTTTGCTCCGCCAGGCTGAGCTTCCTCAAGAAGAAGGCACAGAGGTGGAGCTTCGGTGGTGTGCCCAAGCGCTGAGAAAGCACGGCTCCTATCCCAGCCTCGGACGTGTCCACCTCCACTATGAATGCCAAAGAGGGATCCGGATGGGCCAGCACAGGAGCCGAGGTAAACAGAGCTCTTAGGTGACCAAAAGCCCTGTCCGCCTCAGCTGACCACCGCAAACTTACCGGTCCCCCCTTCAGCAGTGAGGTAATGGGAGCCGCTACCTGACCAAAACCCCGGATAAACCTCCAGTAGTAATTAGAAACCGCTGCACCTCCTTTACCGTGGTGGGAGTCGGCCAATTGCGCACGGCTGAAATGCGGTCACTCTCCATCTCCCCCCTTGAGGTGGAAATGCAGTACACTAGGAAGGAGACGGACTGTTGGAAGAACAGGCATTTCTCAGCCTTGACGTACAGGTCATGCTGCAACAGACGACCAAGCACCCTGCGCACCAAGGACACATGCTCGGCGCGTGTAGCGGAGTATATCAGAATGTCTTCAATATACACCACTACACCCTGCCCGTGCAGGTCCCTGAAAATCTCGTCTACAAAGGCTTGGAAGACTGATGGAGCATTCATCAACCCGTACGGCATGACGAGGTACTCATAATGGCCTGCGGTAGTACTGAAAGCCGTCTTCCACTCATCTCCCTCCCGGATAGTCTTCACTCGTCTCCCTCCTGGATATGCACCAGGTTGTAAGCGCTCCTGAGATCTAGTTTGGTGAAGAAGCGCACCTTGTACATTGACTAAATCACTGTGGCTATGAGAGGTAGCGGGTAACTGTACCTCACAGTGATCTGGTTTAGACCTCGATAGCCAATACACGGGCGCAGACCTCCTTCCTTCTTCACAAAAAATAAACTCGAGGAGGCGGGTGAAGTGGAGGACCGAATGTATCCCTGACAATCCCCCCGTCGATGGGGGGGTAATTGAATCGCCTTCTTTTTGGAGAAGGTGAGAGCCAAATCGGCATATTCAGGGGCATGCGCACGGTGGAGACCTGGTCTGGACTTTCCACCGTAGTAGCACCAACGGAAACCCCTAAACACCTCCCCGAGCACTCCCGCGACCACCCCGTGAGAACCCTCTGTTGCCATGAAATGGTGGGGTCATGATGAGCTAACCAGGGAAGGCCAAGTCCCATGGGAAATGCAGGAGAGTTAATGAGGAAGAGACTGATTCTCTCCTCGTGACCCCCCTGTGTCACCATGCCCAGGGGAGTGGTGGCCTCCCTAATCAACCCGGACCCTAATGGTCAACTGTCCGAAGCGTGAACTGGGAAAGGCCTAACCCCTGGAACAATAGGGATCCCTAAACTATGGGTGAATGCTCTGTCAATAAAATTCCCAGCCGCGCCTGAATCGATGAGCATCTTATGCTGGGAATGTGGGGAAAACTCAGGAAATTTTACATGCACAAACAGGTGTACAACAGAGGGCTCTGGATGGGAGTGGTGCAGGCTCACCTGGGGTGGCGCCAGAGTGCCCTGCCTGCTGCCTCGACCGCCAGAGGTTCCAACCCGGCACTGACCGACAGTGTGACCTCTGCGGCCACAGATGGTGCATGTGAAGGTCCCTCCTCTGGCCTCCCTGAGCGCAGCACCTCCCAGCTCCATAGGCACTGGAGCGGTGGTGCTGGGAGAGGGAA
Source organism: Salmo trutta (assembly GCF_901001165.1). Lineage (NCBI taxonomy): Eukaryota > Metazoa > Chordata > Actinopteri > Salmoniformes > Salmonidae > Salmo > Salmo trutta. The sequence continues at coordinate 19,070,633 of NC_042977.1, forward strand.
CCGACTGAGCCCTTTCTGGACGTCCGCGGGTGACCAGCAGGTTATCCAACCGAATGGACAGGTCCACCAGCTGGTCGAAGGTGAGAGTGGTATCCCTGCAGGCCAACTCCCGACGGACATCCTCGCGGTAGTGGTCGATAGGGCCCTGTCGTTCCATCCCACTCCAGCGGCCAGGGTCCGAAATTCCAGGGTGAACTCCTGGGCTCTCCTCATCCCCTGCCACAGGTGGAAGAAGCCTTCACTTGAACTTCTCGAAGTGGTCCAACGCCGCATCTCCTTCTCCCCACACGGTGATAGCCCACTCCAGAGCTATCCCCGAGAGGCACGAGACAAGGGTGGACACCCACTCCCTTCCCGAGGGAGCCTGGTAAACGGTGGCCAGGTATAGGTCCAGCTGTAGTAGAAAACCCTGGCAGCGTGCCGCCGTCCCGTCATATTCCCTGGGAAGGGCGAGACGCATCCCACTGGTACCGGGTACAGGAGGGACAAGTAGTGGTAACCCCTGTTGTGCTGGTGGAGGTGCTGGAGGGACTCTGTCTCTCCCAGCGGTCCATGGTCTGGACGTGCTCTCTGACGTGCTCCTCGACCCCTACAACCGGGGTACCTGCTCCTGCTGACTCCATGGTAGGTGGGTAATTCAATCAGGAGTGTGCGCAACTGGTTAACTTCTCTAGGGTATGTGGGACGGTAGCGTCCCACCTCGCCAACAGCCAGTGAAATAGCAGAGCGCCAAATTCAAAACAACAAAAATCTCCAATTTCGAATTTCTCACACATACAAGTATTATACACCATTTTAAAGATAATCTTCTCGTTAATCCAACCACACTGTCCGATTTCAAAAAGGCTTTACGGCAAAAGCATAGCATTAGATTATGTTAGGACAGCACCTAGACAAGAAAAACCACACAGCCATTTTCCAAGCAAGGAGAGGCGTCACAAAATCCAGAAATACAGCTAAAATTAATCACTAACCTTTGATGATCTTCATCAGAAGTCATAGGACTTCATGTTACACAATACATGTATGTTTTGCTCGATAAAGTTCATATTTATATCCAAAAACCCCATTTTACATTGCCACGTTATGTTCAGAAATGTTTTGCATCCCAAAACTTCAGGTGAATGAGCACATCAATTTACAGAAATACTCATCATAAACGTTGATAAAATATACAACTGTTATTCAAAGAATTAAAGATACACTTCTCCTTAATGCAACCGCTGTGTCAGATTTCAAAAAAGCTTTACAGCGAAAGCAAACTTTGCAATAATTTGAGTACAGCGCTCAGTCACAAAACCAAACCGGCCATTTTGTGGAGTCAACAAAACTCAGAAATAGCATTATAAATATTCACTTACCTTTAATGATCTTCATCGGAATGCACTCCCGGGAATCCCAGTTCCATAATAAATGTTCATTTGTTTTGATAATGTCCATATTTATATCCAAATTCCTCCTTTTTGTTTGTGCGTTCAGTCGAGTAACCCAAATGCACTGTGCTCGCACAGTAAATTCAGACGAAAAGTCAAAAAAGTAATATTACAGTTCGTAGAAACATGTCAAACAATGTATATGTTTTTATCTTAAATCTTCAATAATATTCCAACCGGACAATTCCTTTGTCTTCAAAAAGGAAAATGAACATTGGATAGGGAATCACTTGAAAAACTACAAACCTCAGATTTCCACACTTCCTGGTTGGATTTTTTCTCAGGTTTTTGCCTGCCATATGAGTTCTGTTATACTCACAGACGACATCATTTAAACTGTTTTAGAAACGTCAGAGTGTTTTCTATCCAAATCTACAAATAATATGCATATCCTACCTTCTGGGCCTGAGTAGCAGGCAGTTTACTACAGGCACGCTTTTCATCCGGACGTCAAAATACTGCCCCCAACCCAAGAGAGGTTAACTGAAGTCAGGTGCAGGAGAGCAGAGATGAGTGAACAGGCACACTTTATTTGGCAGAAGGAAAACAGTCAGACGCAACTGCGTAACAACACTCTCGCCAAAGGCAAAAGCGAATAGCGCACTCGTCACACAAATAATGTACAGCATACAATACCACGGGTTCCAAACAAGACCCGGCAAAAAAACAGCATGAAGAGTCACACATGACACGTAACGAACAATTACACACACAGATAAGGGGGGAACAGAGGATAATATACACGTAGAGTGATGAGGGGATGTAAAACAGGTGTGCGGAAAAACAAGACAAAACAAATGGAAAATGAAAGGTGGAACGGCGATGGCTAGAAGACCGGTGACGTCGACCGCCGAGTGTCGCCTGAACAAGGAAAGGAGCCGACTTCGGCGGGAGTTGTGACAGGGTCAGAAGTTTGCATACACTGAATTAGTATTTGGTAGCATTGCCTTTAACTTGTTTAACTTGGGTCAAACGTTATGGGTAGCCTTCCACAAGCTTCCCACAATAAGTTGGGTGAATTTTGGCCCATTCCTCCTGACAGAGCTGGTGTAACTGGGTCAGGTTTGTAGGCCTCCTTGCTCGCACACGCTTTTTCAGTTCTGCCCACAAATTGTCTATAGGATTGAGGTCAGGGCTTTGTGATGGCCCCGTGCTTCACGGTTGGAATGGTGTTCTTCGGCTTGCAAGCCTCCCCCTTTTTCCTCCAAACATAACGATGGTCATTATGGCCAAACAGTTCTATTTTTGTTTCATCAGACCGGACATTTATCCAAAAAGTACGATCTTTGTCCCCATGTGCAGTTGCAAAGCGTAGTCTGGCTATTTTGTTGCAGTTTTGGAGCAGTGGCTTCTTCCTTGCTGAGCGGCATTTCATGTGATGTCGATATAGGACTCGTTTTACTGTGGATATAGATACTTTTGTACCTGTTTCCTCCAGCATCTTCACACTGTTGTTCTGGGATTGATTTTCACTTTTCGCAGCAAAGTACGTTCATCTCTAGGAGACAGAACGTGTCTCCTTCCTGAGTGGTATGACAGCTGTGTGGTCCCATGGTGGTTATACTTGCGTACTACTGTTTGTACAGATGAACGTGGTACCTTCAAGCATTTGGAAATGGCTCCCAAGGATGAACCAGACTTGTGGTTTTAGCTGATTTCTTTTGACTTTCCCATGATGTCAAGCAAAGAGGCACTAAGTTTGAAAGTAGGCCTTGAAATGCATCCACAGGTACACTCCCAATTGACTCTAAAGCCATGACATCCTTTTCTAGAATTTTCCAAGCTGTTTAAAGGTACAGTCAACTTATGCATGTAAACTTCTGACCCACTGGAATTGTGATACAGTGAAATAATCTGTCTGTAAATAATTGTTGGAAAAATTACTTGTGTCATGCACAAAGTAGATGTCCTGACCAACTTGCCAAAACTATAGTTTGTTAACAAGACATTTTTGGAGTGGTTGAAAAATTAGTTTTAATGACTCCAACTTCTGACTTCAACTGTATCTTTACGCATTATTTATAATGTGCTTTCGGATTTGTTACCCCATGTCTTATTGTAACCTGTAGTCAAAGGTTTGCCACTTTGCTGGCAGAACTGAACACGTCTCTGAAACATGATCTCTGCCTAGGTGTTATATTTGTTACAGGATGGAATTACCTAGTTTCCTTTTTGGCACCCGTATTCTTCAGTTTATGTGTGTGTGTCTGTGTGTCTGTATCTCACCCTGACCCTCATAACCACTGGCTAGGTGCGATAAGATAAACGGTTCATGACAGGGTTGTAGTACACTCTAAACTTCAGAGGAATGCAGAACTAGCCATATATCATTTTTTCACTTCTTCCCTATTCCTCTCCTGACCTTAAAACACACTCGCTAGGCTTACTGACATAAATACGTTGGTTGCCTTTAAAGGTCGACTTTGAGCAAAAATATCTGATCAATGCACCATCATACTAGGTAATTTAATAGATGAAAAAAGAAGATGAATAAGATATTTGGCTTCAGAAGTGCCATTTCTTACCGATATCCACAGCTTTCGTCCAAAAACAATTTGTGTGAATTACTGGCCAGCAAACCAACATTGGTTCTCTAACGGTTCCCAGAACATTCATTAGGTTGCTGCAAATGTTCTCATAACACAAAAACAGTCCAATCGTAGTGATCATTATACAATGTTTGTATAAAACATTCACTTGATGTTGCAAGAACATTCCTAGAACATAAAAACAGACTTATTTTATTCTTATAACATTAACGGAATGTCCTATGCAACCTAACTTAAACATTGTATGAATGTCATCACAACTGAGCATATTTTGTGTTTTGGGAACCTATCGCTTGTAATGTACCCACAGTGTTTCCACAACCTAATTACATGTTCTGGAAACCTTGAAAGAACAGATGAAATGTGTTCTGGGAACGTTCTTGTAACATCAGGTTAATGTTTTTTGCACTCTAAAAGAAACATTGTAGAATCATCCGCACAACTGGACAGTTTTGTGTTTTGGGAGCATATCTTTTGTGATGTTTCCACCAGACGGTTCCCACAACCTAATGAAACATTCTGGGAACCATTAAATAACATACAAAATGTGTTCTGGGAATGGTCTTGTAACATCAGGTGAATGTTTTAGCATCCTAAAATAAACACTGTAGAATCATCCGTATAACTGGACAGTTTTTGTGTTTTGGGAACATCTCTTTTGTGGTGTCCCCACAATGTTCCCACCAGACTGTTCCCCCAACCTAATGTAACATTCTGGGAACATTTAAAGAACAGATTTAACTTGTTATAGGAACGTTTTTGCAACATCAACCAAATGTTATAAACAAACACGCAAACGTTCAGGGAATGGTCTGTGGTGGTTGTTACAGATATTGTGCACAACATTTTAGTGAATGTTAGGAGAACATTCCAAGGAAATTTCATCTAAAACATTTTTGATAAATAAATGTATTTTATCAAAAACATTCTCTGAATGTTTTTGGGATTTTATCATCCTAATGTTAGATAAAACCCTAACTATAACTTAATGGCAATCTTAGCTAATGTTCTGTGAATGTTCCCAGCTAGCTAGCCTCTGCATAGTCCCCAACAACCGGATACTCCAGTTTGCAGGGGAAATGGAAAGAGATCCTGTGACGTGACTTCCGCTTTTGGACGTTAACAAGGCAACACTCCATCTTAACTTCTCCACATTTACCAGATTGGTTGAACCGTGTAGAACAGAACCTCCCCCCAACAGTTGTTTTCTTCTTGTCACGACCAGTATGTAGGGGATCTAGTTTCAGACGTTTCTTTTACATCTGCTATGTTAGGTTACTCGCTAACTAAAGTAGCTAACTTAGCTAACAAACTAGTTACGTCGGTCGCGGTCTGCATGAACAGAATGACATATCAATGAACCACTAAACGCACACCCCATTTCTGTTTGAGAAATCATAGCAATATTCCTACAGTGAAATAATTGTTTTCCCAAGAAATATGTGTGTGTTTACTAGACTGCTAGCACATTTTGACTTGTTACCACTGGGTCAGTAACAGTCTTTCAAGTCTTTCAACAGATCAATAATTAACTATGAGCCCAATTATTTGTTTCCTCATTGGTTGCTGCCCTCTGTTGACAGATAAGCAAAATTACATTGAACATATGATCTCTTGCTCCTTCCTTCCTTCCTTCCTTCCTTCCTTTCTGTCCCTCTCTCTCTCCGTCTCTCCCTCTCTCTAGCTGGACGGTAGGAGCACGCATGCCCCTGTCTCCCCAGCAGGGGGTCTGAAGATTCTGGAGAGCTCCTCTCGTATCTACCTGAAGACAGACTTTGGCCTCTCCGTGGAGTTTGATGGACACAGCAGAGCAGGTAACACCACTGTTACATCACAGCCAAAGGAGAGTTTAAATCATTGGTATCTCACCAGTCTCTCTGATAACAGGACAGTAAGATAGCTCTACAGACAGTGTTTACTGCCCAGTGTTATCTGTGGACAGATAATATTATCATAATAGTATAATTAACATTTTCACCTTTTATCATATCTTACAGAAATATGGTAACAAGGCCACATACTGTATCAATCCTAACACATATGTGTATGATGTGCCATAAAATGTCATGTGTATGATGTGCTATAGATGTGTGATGTATGCTTTATGATATACAGTAAACTGCTTTATGATATACAGTAAACTGCTTTATGATATACAGTAAACTGCTTTATGATATAAAGTAAACTGTTACAGAACATAGACGTACTGACTGAATGAACTCACTTCCATGTCTTTATTTTGCATAGTAATCATCTTACCCCACACCTACAAGAGGAGATTGGGAGGCCTGTGTGGCAACTTTGACGGCAAGAAGAAGAATTACATGATGAAGCCGAACGGTAACCAGGCCAATATCGTCAAATAATTTGGAGAGAGCTGAAGAGTGACGGACTGAGCATAACATGGAGGTACGGAGTCACAGAGAGTACTAGCTACCACTACCACATTAATGTCTGCAATATCGTGTGTACAGAGTGTACAGTATGACATCCATATTAGGAACTCCCTCAGTTGTCACTTTTGTCAAATCTCAACTTTTAACTATCTCTTAACCAAGCAGATACAGTATATTTGACTTTTATTTAACTAGGCAAGTCAGTTAAGAACAAATTCTTATTTACAATGACAGCCTAGGAACAGTGGGTTAACTGCCTTCTTCTTGGGGCAAAACAACATATTTTGACCTTGTCAGCTCAGGGATTCAATCTAACAACATTTCGGTTACTGGCCCAACACTCTAACCATTAGGCTACCTGCCGCCCCAGGGGAATATTTTTTATAGTAATCAAATGTTATATCTTTAAAGAGCACCAACACCAAAACTGACTCATTCTTCTTTTATGTTTTCAGAGGATCATCTCCCCTTCGTAACTTTGCCTATGGCCAGTGACCTGGCCTCAATGCATCAAGACCATTGAAAGTGTATTTTTTTTCTTCTCATAGACAGACACATTCCTTCCTACAATGGACACATCCCTTCCTACAATGCACACAGTGCATTTGAAAGCACTTTGGTTTAAAAAAAGGGGGTTTTGTAGACTATGGATCAATAAAGTATTCTACTTCTTCCATATGACTGTTGGTTTAAATCCTGTTGTTTCTGCAGCTTATGACCCACCTGTGTGCCTTACAGTCGTAGGTTATTTACACAGTTTTCCTAGTGTAACAATCAATGTACACACATGACACTTCCCACTACAGTTCAGACCCCAGTCCTACCTACCTGAAGGTTATGGAAAATGTGCTCATTTAGTATTTCTACAATAGGTGGAGAAAGCCTCCACTTCTATGTCAAAGATAATAAAACAAAAACACTATAGTAAATAGTACAGTAATGTCAGCAAAAACGCTACAGTAAATACTACACTCCACAAAAACACTACAGTAAATAATACTGTATACTACAATCTGCAAAAACACTACATGAATTACTATAGTATATACTACAGTTTTATTTTACTACAGTATTTATACTATAGTTAACTGTGCATACTGCAGTATATTACAGTAAACACTACAGTGAATACTATACCATAGTATAATACAAATTTTTTTTCATGAGGGTTATACTTGTATATTACTGCGAACGTGTAATATTTATTCGAAGGACCACATTCCCTTAGCTTTAGATTGATGTCCAATACCTCAGTGACTGTAATGTACAATATTATGATAATAGAAAACGATGCAAATCAATGATGTTTAAACGTTTAAGCTTATGTTTTTCCCACTGAATGTATGTTTTATTTCTTGAATTATTGATCTATGCTTGATATTCATTTTATGAGATCTTAGTGTGAATAATAAATTATTATTCACACTGCACCGATTCTATATGTGTTGAAAACAATAGGGCAAGGGCAATTTTAATAAGGGGTAAAAAAAAAAGTGCTTAGGGGGCATCGTTGTAAAACTCAAGTGATTTGACCTAGACCCCTGGTTATAGTGTATTATTTATCATCTCAATCAGTCTGGTCATGTGTGTCTCCATTGGTCTAGTCCAGTGGCGGTCAATGCCATTTAAGATGAGGGAGTACGATTATCTTTTTTTCATGAGCATGGCATTATTTCTATCACAGCATATTGGATGTCTGTCATTCATATTCCATTCATTCAGTTCAATGCAACATCGATAGGTTTAGGCTACGAAATGATACTTTAATTTTCCCTATACCCATAATGAGGTTGCTACAACCTAGCTTATGAATGAAAGTTTACAACGTAGGTGCACACGTCGAGAGAAAATGTTTGTGACAGATAGTGGCACATAGGCAGACAGTGACACATTCAGTACTACCTTGCACACACTTGCCTGCATCTAGCTGATCTAGGATGTAATCATTAGTACAACAGTTGCAAACGAGAGTTTCTATTGGACAAATTCAGGTATGTTTATCACGGTTTTGTTCAGTTTGCTTCAGCGGAATAAATACACCCCTGATCATGCACAGTTCACTTTCATAGCAGCCACATTGCATCAATCAAATGTATTTATAAAGCCCTTTTTACATCAGCCGATGTCACAAAGTGCTGTACAGAAACCCAGCCTAAAATCCCAAACAGCAAGCAATGCAAATGTAGAAGCACGGTGGCTAGGAAAAACTTCCTAGAAAGGCAGGAACCTAGGAAGAAACCTAGAGAGGAACCAGGCTCTGAGGGGTGGCCAGTCCTCTTCTGGCTGTGCCGGGTGGAGATTATAACAGTACATGGCCAAGATGTTCAAACGTTCATAGATGACCATCAGGATCAAATAATAATAATTGTATTCCTTCTCGCATCTATGCGCTCTCCTCCTCTCACCTTTTCCCTTTGCTTGTGGACTTCAATGCACAACACCTCAGCTACCACAGCCTACATCGTTGTCACCATAGCTAATAGAACTAATGTGTTACTAAACCCGCAACAATCATACAGTAACGTTAGAGTGTACAGTTAGTAAGCCGTTGCCCTGGTGGCAATAAATGAGTAAAACCAAAAACTTACCTTGGAAGAATTCCAGTGCTGTGTTGGATAGTCATAGCCAGCTAGCTAACATAGCATCCCTCTGTTTAAGCAGGGTGTTTAAGTAGGCTAAGCTAGCTAGCTGCATTTGCTAGCTAAGTAAGTGAAACTGAACGTTTCTCTCCCTCTCTCTCTCTTGCTTCTTCATTTTGGAAGAAATGAATTTGTATAAAACTGTTCAACTAATGTATTTCTCTCTCTTTGAGTCAACTACTCACCACAATTATGCACTGCAGTGCTAGCTAGCCGTAGCTGATGCTTTCAGTACTAGATGCATTCTCTGATCCTTTGATTGGGTGGACAATATGTCAGTTCATGCTGCAAGAGCTCTGATAGGTTGGAGGTCATTCTCCAGAAGTTGTCATAATGACTGTGTAAGTCTATGGAAGGGGGTGAGAACCATGATTCTTTTAGGTTTTGTATTGAAGTCAATGTACCCAGAGGAGGACGGAAGCTAACTGTCCTCTGGTTACACCATGGTGCTACCCTACAGAGTGCTGCTGAGGCTACGGTAGACCTTAATTGAAAAACAGTGTGTTTTAATCAATTATTTAGTGGCATGTGAATATATTTATTATAGTTTTATCTAAAAATTATAACTTTTGAAATGTTTTACTATTTTTATTTTTATGAAATTCACTGAGCAGGATGGTCCTCCCCTTCCTCCTCTGAGGAGCCTCCACTAGTCTAGTCAGTGGACACACCATTCCTTACATGTCAAACATTAATCAATAATGAAAAGAATGTTGTTGTTAGTAAATCATTAGACGCCACTTTGACTTTTAGGGAAACGGGTACAACCAGTGATGTCTATAAAGCCTGAATGACTGACGAGGCACTGTATTGAAGCCATTGCGATGCCATCTTGGTACTCCTCCTCCATTGTAAAAAAAGATTTTGTAAGCTATAGAAATGCATTTATTTATGTCTACATTCATTTTTGACATGTTTATTATATTACAGACACCAAAGAATATATAAACATGTATGTGTATATATATATATATATATATATATATATATATATATATATATATATATATACATATTCTTTCAAGTATTGTTTTTTTAGTACTAATGTTACTGTCTCCACTACAATTGCAAAATACTTAAATAGATGTCATTTTATCCTTTAAACACTTAATTGAAATACTGTAGAATTCCATTAATTCCTATGGAGGACTGCTCCTTCTGGGGAGAACCAATATGGCCGACCGGTGGCTTCAAAGCCTCTCAATGGCCAATACATAGCATCAGCAATCCAGGGTTTATAAACATGGTTGGGTGCGACTGTGGTGTCTGAGGTAATAGGATATTACCAAATTCTCTAAGCACAATAGGTGTTTGTGCACAAGCACACAATTGGATTGTTTGTCTTCATATGTGTGCCACCGTGCATATGATGAATATTGTATTCATTCATACCCACCTAAATTAATGTTTACCACATTTGGCTGTAAGACAGCAGGATGGATGGGTCTACAGTACACATTGTGCTTCTGATGCTGTTGCTGCTTCCAACAGTTAGGGAAAAGAGGGAAAGGAAAGTTATTGACATATAATTGATGAAGTTTATTTCCAAAACGCTATATCCATTTTAAAATGATGAACTTGGATTAGCTAACACAACGTGCCGTTGGAACACAGGAGTGATAGTTGCTGATAATGGACCTCTGTAAGCCTATGTAGATATTCCATAAAAAATCTGCCATTTCCAGCTACAATAGTCATTTACAACATTAACAATGTCTACACTGTATTTCTGATCAATTTTATGTTATTTTAATGGATATAAAATCTTATTTTCTTTCAAAGACAAGGACATTTCCAGGTGACAAAAAATATTGAACGGTAGTGTAAAGATTCAGACCGTTTACTCAGTACTTTGTTGAAGCATTTTTGGCAGCGATTACAACCTTGATTCTTCTTGGGTGTGATGTTACAAGCTTGGCACACCTGTATTTGGGGAGTTTCTCCCCTTCTTCTCTGCAGATCCTATCAAGCTCTGTCAGATTAAATGGGGAGCGTCACTGCACAGCTACTTTCAGGTCTCTCCAGAGATGTTCAATCAGGTTGAAGTCCGGGCTCTGGCTGGGCCACTCAAGGACATTCAGAGACTTGTCCCAAAGTCACTCCTGGGTTGTCCTGACTCCTGTGTTGTCCTGTTGGAAGGTGAAACTTCGCCCCAGTCTGAGGTCCTGAGTGCTCTGGAGCAGGTTTTCATCAAGGATCTCTCTGTACGTTGCTCCATTCATCTTTTCCTCAATCCTGACTAGTCTCCCAGTCCCTGCCACTGAAAAACATCGCCACAGCATGATGCTACCACCCCCATGCTTCAATGTAGGGATGCTGCCAGGTTTCCTCCAGACGTGACGTGTTCAATCTTGGTTTCATCAGACCAGAGAATCTTGCTTCTCATGATCTGAGAGTTTTTAGGTGCCTTTTGGCAAACTCCAACAGGGCTGTCATGTGACTTTTACTGAGGAGTGGCTTCCATCTGGCCACTCTACCATAAAGGCCTGATTGGTTGAGTGCTGCAGAGATGGTTGTCCTTCTGGAAGATTATCTTATCTCCACAGAGGAACTCTGGAACTCCTTCAGCGTGATCATCGGGTTCTTGGTCACTTCCCTGACCAAGGCCATTCTCCCCCAATAGCTCCATTTGGCCAGGTGGCCAGCTCAGGGAAGAGTCTTGGTGGTTCCAAAATTCTTCCATTTAAGAATGACGGAGGCCACTGTGTTCTTGGGGACCTTCAATGCTGCAGACATTTTTTTTATGTCCTTTCCCAGATCTGTGCCTTTACACAATCCTGTCTCTGAGTTCTACGGACAATTCATTCGACCTCATGGCTTGGTTTTTGCTCTGATATGCATTGTCAACTGTGGGACCTTATATAAACAGATGTGGGACTTTCCAAATCATGTCCAATCAATTGAATTTACCACAGGTGGACTCCAGTCAAGTTGTAGAAACAGGATGTACCGGAGCACAATTTCGCGTCTCATAGCAATGGGTCTGAATACTTATGTAAATAATGTATTTCTGTTCCTTATTTTTAATACATTTGCAAACATTTCTAAAACCCTGTTTTCGTCTTTTTCATTATGGGGTATTGTGTGTAGATTGATGAGGAAAAATATTTTTTCAATCCATTTCAGAATAAGGATCGTGACTTTTAACTGCTACCATTATTCCTTGTTTTCTAAAGTGTTCACCCCTCCAAAGCCAGTCACACAAGAGCTAACCACAGGAGAAAGTACTACTACACCTTCACCATCTAATACAGTAGACAGTAGTACTACACCTTCACCATCAGAAGACAATAGGACTACAACTTCACCATCTAATACAGTAGACAGTAGTACTACACCTTCACCATCAGAAGACAATAGGACTACAACTTCACCATCTAATGCAGTAGACAGTAGTACTACACCTTCACCATCTAATACAGTAGACAGCAGTACTACACCTTCACCATCAGAAGACAATAGGACTACAACTTCACCATCTAATGCAGTAGACAGTAGTACTACACCTTCACCATCTAATACAGTAGACAGCAGAACTACACCTTCACCATCAGTAGACAGCAGTATTTTATCTTCACCATCTAATTCAGTAGACAGCAGTACTACAACTTCACCATCTAATTCAGTAGACAATAGTACTACAACTTCACCATCTAATTCAGTAGACAGTAGTACTACAACTTCACCATCTAATTCAGTAGACAATAGTACTACAACTTCACCATTTAATTCAGTAGACAATAGTACTACAACTTCACCATCTAATACAGTAGACAATAGTACTACAACTTCACCATCTAATTCAGTAGACAGCCGTACTACACCTTCACCATCTATTTCAGTAGACAGTAGTACTACACCTTCACCATCAGTAGACAATAGTACTACAGTTTCACCATCTAATACAGTAGACAGTAGTACTACACCTACACCATCTAATACAGTAGACAGTAGTACTACACCTTCACCATCAGTAGACAATAGTACTACAGTTTCACCATCTAATACAGTAGACAGCAGAACTACACCTTCACCATCTAATACAGTAGACAGCAGAACTACACCTTCACTATCTAATACTGTAGACAGTAGTACTACACCATCACTATCAGTAGACAATAGTACTACAGTTTCACCATCTAATACAGTAGACAGCAGTACTACACCTTTACCATCTAACACAGCAGGCAGGACTGCTAAACTTTCAGAATCTAAAACAGGAGACAGCAATACTCCACCTTCACCAGAAGATGCTAGCACAATAACAGCAGTCACAACGTCCACTCCTCTTGGTGACTGTATGATGATATACAGGTATTCTATCCTGCAGAAAGAAACAATGTATACTGAACAAAAAAATAAGCACAGCATGTAAAGCATTGGTCTCATGTTTCATGAGCTGAAATAAAAGATCCCAGAAAATGTCCTTATGCACAAAAAGCTTATTTCTCTAAAATGTTGTGCACAAATTTATTTACATCCATGTTAAGTGAGAATTTCTCCGCGGCCAAAATAATCCATTCACTTGACAGGTGTGGAATATAAAAAAATATGATTAAACAGAACAATCATTACACAGGTGCACCTTGTGTTGGGGGCAATAAAAGGCCACTCTAAAATGGGAAGTTTTGTCACACAACACCATGCCACAGATGTCTCAAGTTTTGAGGCAGCTTGCATTTGGCATGCTGACTGCAGGAATGTCCACCAGAACTATTGCCGGAGAACTGAATGTTAATTTCTCTACCATAAGCCACCTCCAACGTCGTTTTAGAGAATTTGGCAGTACGTCCAACCGGCTTCACAACCACAGACCATGTGTAACCACGCCAGCCCAGGACCTCCACATCTGGCTTCTTCACCTGCGGGATCGTCTGAGACCAGCTACCAGCTGATGAAACTGTGGGTTTGCACAACCTAATAATTTCTGCACAAACTGTCAGAAACCGTCTCAGGGAAGCTTGTCTGCATGCTCGTTGTCCTCATGAGACAAATGGTGGGCACACCACATACAGACTGGTTTTCTGATCCACACCCAAACTTTTTTTTTTGAAGGTATCTCATGTTGCGTTTATATTTTTGTTCAGTGTAGTTTACCATTTTATCCAGGATAATCACCTGTTTCGAAAAAGAATGGCACATCAGTAAATAGTGCTCACTTATTAATATCCCTTTTCACTTTTTAAAACAGACAACAAAACGAGTCAAACACAGGAGGAAGCAATACTACACCTTCACCGCTAGAGGGTAGCACCGTCGCAAAAGTCACAGCCTCCACTGCTCTGGGTGAGTATCTGAACTGTCAATCACACCTCTAATCACACCTATCCCCTAGTTGTATGGACCAAGAATGAATGCAGCAAATTACAAATTGTTTATCATATACAAGGATTATTTCAGAACTTGGATCAACATGGACTCTTCAAGCAGCACATACCGCCCCTGCTGTGTCTAACCCGGTACGTACCATTACCAGTCCAGCAGTCAAGTCATTTTGATCACACAACTGACACAACACCACCAGTCATAACCCTGTTCCACAATATGCACACCACAACCATTGTCTCCAGGGACACAACCGCGATAGACCATAAGAACATCATAACCTCTTACAAAGGTAGGCTATAGTCCCTACTGCCAAGTTGCTCAAGAAGGAAATTATGGATTTTGTATAGGCCATACTTTACAGTCCAGTATGGGTAGGATCATCATCTTAAAACTGATCATATGAAATTGTGATCTTTTTTTCTCACAGATACCAAAACTCTGATCGGCCATTTGAGGGTCTCTATTGTTTCAGCTGGGGAGAGAAGTGAGGAGGAGATCATTGAGGCATTGCACAATGTAAGTGAAACTTACAATCATCAACTCTGACACGGCTTCATTATTCAATAAAACATTAGAAATCCCTACATAACCAGCATGAACCATAAATAGGCTATATTAAATCAACCTGCTGAGACTCCAGGAAGGAGAGGCTTTATTTTTCACGAGATTTTGCTCTTCCTCTCCTCCTAGCTTGCAGCCCAGGTCCAAGCCTTTCTACAGAGGGAGTACTGTAAAGACTGCACACTCAGGATTAGAAACATCAGATGGACATGAGACCAACATTTGATCCAAACCATTAACCCAAACAATCTTACGAGGTCCCTGGCACTATCCCTCATCGTATAACCCTAATACAGACTAGGGTTCCAGGAGGGTTCTTCAGCTGTCCCCATAGGTTCCAGGTAGAACCCTTTTTGCTTCCAGGTAGAACCCTTTTTGCTTCCAGGTAGAACTCCTTTGGGTTCCATGTAGAAACCTCTGTGGAAAGTGTTCTACATGGAACCCAAAAGAGCTCTACCTGTAATCAAATAGGTTCTACCTGGAACCAAAAAATTGTTCTTCAAAGGGTTCTCCTATGAGGACAGCAGAAGAACACTTTTAGGTTCTAGATAGCACCGTTTTTTCTAAGAGTGTAGCCTGGGCCCCACAGATATACCTACCTCTGAATCTCCACAATGCCAGGTCACACTTTTAAGCCATTTTGATTTTGGTTCCGGCTATATCTTTTTCAGACTAATGAAACATATGGCCTATTAATTTGAAATATTTCTATTTAACCTTATTTAACCAGGTTGGCCAGACATTTGCGAGTGTAGGCTTATGATGCTGTTTGGGAATTTGTCAAAACGAGGCAGTAGAACATTTTCTTCTTTCCAACAGAAGCACAGTAAAATAAGCTTTCCTCTGTGTTCAACACCGTTTCATAAGTGGCTACAAAACAAAGTTATTTAGTGCAATTTGTGCAACAAATGCATTGTTTACAAAATACACATATAATGTTTTCATTTTTAGGTTAAACCATTTGTGCAGTTTTGAACGAATTCAGATGTGTACACGCAAAAAGAAAGAACAATATCAGCCAGAGCAGCGTGATTTTATCCTTCCGCTACACATCATTTTCTCGTAGGCGTAGCCAACATTTTTTATGCTTTTACACGTGTTCCAAACTTCAGATAGGACAACAGGCGCTGATGTGAGAAAGCAGGAGCAGTAGGAGCACAGCGCAAAAAAATCTAATTATGAGAGAAGAGGAAGGAGATTCCACCGCCCCGGGGACCGCGTTGTCTTTTAGAGCTACACCCGCTCTGTCCGTTAGATCCAATTAGGGCAGTGCAGGCACGATCTGACCCAGGATGCTGCTCCTTCTGACCCGGGAAATTCTGTTGTCCTCAAGGCCTACTCTCACCGCCTTTGACCAAGCTGTTAAAAGGTATCGACAGTCATAGGTTAGGTATACCCAGCTATTCTCAGCCACAATAGCCTTGGTTACCCCACTGAAGACACCGAACTAGGCTACAAACACTGCCGATTAATTGCAAAACACATAGCTTACATTTGCCACTTCATAAACTGGAATTTGTTTACTTTCTCTGTGTACCAACGCATGCAAAATATCTGACCATGCTTAATGGGGAGAACATAATACGAGTGGAAGTGGAATCTGCACGAGCGCATTTAGGGATTGTTGACCTTTTGAGTCCGTTACTTTGACGAGCTGGCTCGATGCGCGGCCACTATCACAAGCGGGCAGAGCGCGTGAGTTTGATTTGCCTCGAAAGCCACGGTGATATGAGCCTCGTCTCGTGGCACGGATTCGGGAGGGAGTGTTAAAGGTAGAACAGAACGATACGTTGTTCGTCGTCGTAGTCGTCCCTCTCAATCCCGGTTGTTTATTTCAAAGCATCGTTGTAGCAGTGCGTGGTGCAAATGTTAAGCGTATGTTCTCATTGCGCACATCTCCACAATCCTGCTAGATGCAATTTATGTTAGTTCTCTTGACTGATTCTAAGGGTTCGCCTTTCGCCATCTCGGTTTGTAAACTCAGCTCATGTAGGGTCACTGAGGGGTTGAAATCAGACCAACCCTTTAGCTCTGAACACACAGTTTTAGCTTGCTGCTCCCAATGGACCCCTTCCCAAGGCAATGGCATAGGAATGCCACTCAGACCATGGCTCTGAGTAGGAGCATATAACTTTGGGCTTGATTATGGTTAACTTGTATTTATTTGTAATTTTTTTAGACCAGTCAATGCTTAGACCAAGGTCTCTTTTCGAGATGAGCCCTGTGTAGCACCACAATACACATTAAAATACAATAAACACATGAAACTACACATTCGAATACATATTAAATTACATGTTATTATACACAACAACACAGTAAAAAAGGTCCCTTAGCAACCATCTGAAATTCCCTAGAGGCACCAATTCCTAAATGTTTAAAGTGCATTGTAGATCATTCAACACATAAAGTGCAACCAAAAAAGAGCAGATCTACCCAACTCAGTGTAGATCAAACGGATCTCCAGAGTCAGTCATCCCTGAGCCCTGGTCCGTAGGCCTTACAGTAGGTTATAAGGTAAGGTATGGCAAACGTTTATGCAAGACAAAAAGAGTGCAATGTATCAATCTACAAGACTACAAGGAGGGCCAGCCCACATTCTGATACAAAAAGCAATGATGCGCACTGAACCTATCGCACGCAATAAAGTGCAATGCGCTATGATAAACTGCACCCAATGACTTCAATATAGTGCCTTCTGCATTCATATAGACGATATTGCCATATTCAATAACCGGAATGAATGTTGACTGAATGATTAGTTTTCTGCTATTTAAAGACAGACGGGACCAGTTCCTAGAAGAAGCCTATTTTATTTCTTCATTTATTAACTAATTAATCAACATGCTTTTTGAAAGATAGCTTTTCAACAATCCAGATGATATTTATAGGGGCACCATCCAAATTACATATGCATAAATCATTAGATATGTGATGTGGAAATTAACATACACTTGTTTTTAACTGTATTAAGTACCAATTTCAGTTCAACAAATGCTTGGCAGATTGAAGCTCTGACAGAGCCTGGTCAGCTGTGTGGGCAAAAGCACACCACAGTGTCATCTGCATACAGGGGATTCTTTTTTTCAATTTTTTCATGTAAATAGTAAAAAGAACCGGACCAAGAATCGATCCCTGTGGGACACCCTTTGTTATGTCCAGAAAATCTGATTTAACACCATCAGTAAATACACACTGTGTTCTGTCCTTTAAATAATTTTCAAACCAGCTACATGCAGCCTGGTCCAGGCCAATTGATGAAAGCCTCTAAATTAGTAATGAGTGATCCACAGTGTCGAAGGCTTTAGACAGGTCAATAAAAAGGTCTGCACAATGTTTATTTTTATCCAAACAATTAAGAACATAATTTAAAACCAAAGAAGTAGCAGAGATAGTACTATAACCTGGTCTGAAACCTGACTGGTGTACATTTAGAATACATTTTGAAGTTAAAAGGATCTAAGTTGAGTATTTACCAAGGATTCTCACATTTTTGTTGGCAAGAGAGTTAGGAAATGGGGTGATAGTTATTTGGGTCACAAGGGTCACCACCTTTGTGAAGGGGGAGTATATTGGCTGCCTTCCAGACCCTGGGGATGGTACCAGAAATAATTGTAAGGTAAACATTTGTGTTAAAGATTCTGCAATCCGAGGAGGATCAAGCTGCAGCAAGAAAGGATCAAGCAAATCAGCCCAAGTGGATCTTGGACAAGGCATCTAGCACATGACAAGAAGAAAGTTGTGAAATTAAAAAATGTTTCACTGATGTTGACGGAACTTCCATTGAGCCAACTATAGGCTGGGAGAGTGGGTCAGTTAAACCACAATTTCTTTCAAAGAAAACAAAAAAAATCCCTACAATGGATAAATGTGTACAGTATTTTGGCTTATGGCCACATCCATAACCAAAAGCAACATTTGCGGGGAATAGTGATATTTAGAGAACATGATGCCACAAGAGTTGATTTCACATACTGTATATAGCCACCATTCACCCTTTTTTCACTCTGTCACATTTGAAGATATTGTAATCAGCCATGTCAATGTCCTTATCCAGAATCAAGCCATTTACCCAAGTCTCTGTGAGAACCGAAATATCCGGGCTCCTGTCATGCAAGAAGTTCCATCTTTGACATCAAACTCTGTACGTTGATATGTAACAACCCAAGTCCTCTATGTGATTTGTAAACAGCATGGGTATCTATATTATTTATGGTAGTTGATATAATAGCACTGGACAAGCTTACCACAGTGGCCTCCTCAATTGGGCAAACAGTAACAGAGCTAACTGTGGAATTGAACTTGATGGTCACAAGATTATTAGTGAAAATGCCCCTGGAAATCTGTAGCAGTATGATGATAACGCTGTGAAATAGTGGGAACGGGGAAAGTTAACTGAGCAGGGGTTGGGCTGTTTTTAAGTCAATGCTATGACAAGCCTATGACATACACTACATGACCTAAAGTATGTAGACACCTTCTTGTCCAACATCTCATTACAAAATTCATGGGCATTAATATGGAGTTGGTCCCCCCCTTTGCTGCTATAACAGCCTCCACTCTTCTGGGAAGGCTTTCCACTAGATGTTGGAACATTGCTGCAGGGACTTGCTTCCATTCAGCCACAAGAGCATTAGTGAGGTCGAGCACTGATGTTGGGCGATTAGGCCTGGCTCGCAGTCTGCGTTCCAACTCATTCAAAAGGTGTTTGATCGGGTTGAGGTTAGGGCTCTGTGCAGGCCAGTCAAGTTCTTCCACACCAATCTCAACAAATCATTTCTGTATGGACCTTGCTTTGTGAATGGTGGCATTGTCATGCTGAAACAGGAAAGGGCCTTCTTCAAACTTTTGCCACGAAGTTGGAAGCACAGAATCGTCTAGAATGTCATTGTTTTCTGTAGCATTAAGATTTCCCTTCACTGGAACTAAGGGGCCTAGCCTGAACCATGAAAAACAACCCAAGATCATTATTCCTCCTCCACCAAACTTTACAGTTGGCACTATGCAGTCGTGGCAGGTAGCGTTCTCCTGGCGTCCACCAAACCCAGATTTGTCCGTCTGACTGCCAGATGGTGGAGCGTGATTCATCACTCCAGAGGACGCGTTTCAACTGCTCCAGAGTCCAATGGTGGCAAGTTTTACACCACTCCAGCCGATGCTTGGCATTGCGCATGGTGATCTTAGGCTTGTGTGTGGCTGCTCGGCCATGGAAACCCTTTTTATGAAGCTCCTTTCGAACAGTTATTCTGCTAACGTTGCTTCCAGAGGCATTTGGAACTCAGTAGTGAGTGTTGCAACCGAGGACAGACGATTTTTACACGCTTCAGCACTCAGCGGTACCGTTCTGTGAACTTGTGTGGCCTACCACTTCGCAGCTGAGCCGTTGTTGCTCCTAGACATTTCCTCTTCACAATAACAGCACTTACAGTTGACGGGGCAGCTCTAGCAGGGCACAAATCTGATTAAGTGACTTGTTGGAAAGGTGGCATCCTATGACGGTGCCACGTTGAAAGTCACTGAGCTCTTCAGTAAGGCCCTTCTACTGACAATGTTTGTCTATGGAGATTGCATGGCGGTGTGCTCGATTTTATACACCTGTCAGCAACGAGTGTGGCTGAAATAGCAGATCCCACTCATTTGAAGGGGTGTCCACATACTTTTGTATGTATAGTGTAAGTTACCTATATGATTTGTTTACTTTAGTTTATTAGGATCTCCATTAGCTACTGCACATGCAGCAGCTACTTTTCTTGGGCTCCACAGAAAACGTACAAATACATGACAAAATACAGTACAGCAATAGACAAGAACAATATAAGATATTACTTAACATTCAAAATAAAATAAGAGTTATATATAGGACTGAATTCCAAGAGACAACAAAAATACTATTTGCACGCTATTCATAGCTACATATTCATATTTGTATATACAGTACAGTTGAATTAGATCTTTAGAAAAAGGAAAGGCGCTGTGATACAATATATTTTTTGTATCAGTGTTTAAAAGATGAACTTTCTTTAAAACCTCCAGGGCTCTATTTTAACAAACGTAACACAATGATAAATCTAAGAGCAGTCGGTAGCGCTATAGGTTCAGCGGTGTGTCAGAAATATCTTTGCTATTTTCACTATCACAATTATTGGCGCACTTGCTGGTGTTGGCACGAAAAGGCTAGGTTTTGATGAATTAACAAGTTGTGGGTGTGTAGAGGCTTGGCCCCACATTGGCCAATCAGAACGTTCTCCATGGCGAAATATGTGGTTGCTTTAAGTTGTGTATTTACGGTCTTTTATGTATTGACTTCCACTGCCAATGTTTATCCGTTTTAGTTTGTTAAATGGCTTACAGAAATGAAATAACAAAATGTAGACCTATCTTTGCTGAACACGTTAACGTGAACCAATTTGCAGTCCACATTGTTCTAAGTAGTTGCATGACTTCAATAGCATTCACACTGATATAGGGGCTAGGCCTACTGTAAATTGCATTATGGCTGAGCATGTACCTGCAAAACATTGTCAATAAGCAAGATTCAATTCATTATTGATAAGGCCTAAAATGAGAACGAATCATTCTAATACGTTTGGTTGTAATACAATTGAACTGAAAACAAGCAATTTTTACTGGTTACAGATAACTTCTAAATACGAGATTCACAGGTATTCACCGAGGTTCTCATCTCTCATTTCACGATGGGCATGGACACGTAGCCAACATCATGGAGGGGGTTTTACGCAATGTGGGCCTGCCTACAATGCAAAGATTAAAAGGGAATGTCAGCTCACTGTTTTACTTCTCTCAAACTTAATATTTTAATATAGCTTTGGTGATTAAGATTCATTTCCAAGTGGTCTCAGGAGCCAAACCCTTTATCGGCTGTCTTGACCACTTCACGATTGCATTGGGCAGACAAAAAAAGCCTTAATTGAGAGGAGGGGGCGCTACACTTGGTTTTTAATCAAAACAAAACGAAATGGGAAAAAATATTAGTTTTTTTATGTTTCTAAATACGAAATTTACAGGCACATTAGGCTACCCTTGTTCCATGCGCAAATGGGCGGGTTGCGTCACTGCTGGATAGGCTGCGTTTCCGCTGTCAAAATTCATGCCATAATCAACTGTGATACTGCTAAAACTAGCTTTTAGTTGGTCTTAAATATCCCTATCAGCGCTACCTGAAATTAGCACTTTGGATCATGTTTTTAATGGCACACCTCAAATATTTCCAACCCGCCCTTCTGACCACAATCAAGCTGATATAAGACAGGTAAATTGCCGAACCTGGTGTTAGGTCTGGAAATGCTAGTGCGCCAGTTTTGACAAGACGAAATGGCAAACTAACGTGGGTTTGACACTAGCGCTGCCTTGACGCCAGCCGAAAATAGAACCCATAGTGGCAGAGCATTCTACAATGACATGGCTCTATACATAACTGAGCAACACATTTAATCTGTTTCTGGTTTGGGTACCGTGAAGAAACCCGTGGTGCCGTGTCTGGTGGGGTAGGTATGTTTGTTTGGATTGTATGCAAATAGATTATACAAGTGCTTAGGCATTTTCAACACACAAATGTAATAATGATAATGGGTTGTATTTCTAATAATTATATTTCTGATAATAGCAAAGAAGGAATGAATGGATTTTTGACCAGATCAGCAGATGCCTTATCTGGTTTAGCTCAGCTGCAGCATGGTGCTCTATTCTTTGTGCAACTTCTGCATAGCTGTCTTGATGGACTTTTGTCACCTATTTAAATGCAATCACTCTCTATGTAAAATGTTTGTTCTTTATTTCATACGTACATATTAAATGCCATGAGAATAAAGGTGGAATTAAGAATTACGGCTGTCATTATTGTGTAATAACGCAAACAAACCTCTTGTTGAGTAAAACACCCCACTCAGAACAGGTTCTTTTCCCATGCACGTTTTTTGTCTCTTTTTTATGATTTGTCTCTTTCTACATACACACATGTTATCAAAGACACAAGCACACACTCTATCCATTCCACCGGCACTTTTAACTGTCTCTTACGTTCTGTGGCATGTGGCGTGTGCCATGTAAAAGGCTCTTCTGGAATTGATCCTGATTGGACCTCACAGGAGGAGATTCCGGCCTTCCGATGACCCACACTGTTTCCACCAACCCCCCCCCCCCCCCCACAGGCAGCCCTCTTCTGCATCCCCCACCCCTGATTCCCCTCCTGCTTCCAGTGTCTCACTTTAAAATGTTGAAGAGGGGGAACAAAATGAAAGAATTTGTAGCTGAAGCTTTCACAAAATCACTAGCAGGTCCACGAAAGGGCCATATTGAAGTTTTCCTGGATTTTCCGACTGTCAAAACATCTCCCTGCAGCATTGCCTCGCGGCCAGCCAGCCAGCCCGCCAGCCAGCCCGCCAGCCAGCCAGCCAGCCAGCCCGCCCGCCAGCCAGCCCGCCAGCCAGCCAGCCAGCCAGCCAGCCCGCCAGCCAGCCCGCCAGCCAGCCAGCCAGCCAGCCCGCCAGCCAGCCCGCCAGCCAGCCCGCCAGCCAGCCCGCCAGCCAGCCAGCCAGCCCGCCCGCCAGCCAGCCAGCCAGCCAGCCAGCCCGCCCGCCAGCCAGCCCGCCAGCCCGCCAGCCAGCCAGCCCGCCCGCCAGCCAGCCAGCCAGCCCGCCAGCCAGCCAGCCAGCCAGCCAGCCCGCCAGCCAGCCAGCCAGCCCGCCAGACAACCCAACCCCAGGGCTCAGATTTTCTTCTCCTCTACTCTTCAAAGTTAAATCTACTCTTAGTCGTTCAAATTCAAGTCAAAATCGTCTGTGTTCAATTTCTCCTTCCCTCCTCCTCATTCGCCCATGAACTCCTTGTAAGGGTCCTCCGTCTGTGCACTGTTGACAAAGCTCTTGAACAGGGGCATAGCCAGGAAGGAGTAGAAACCAATGACGAAGCGGATATAGAAGTAAGCGTTGTCGCAGGACGTCCTGGGGTCCTCAGCCATCGGGGTGGGGGTTGTGATGGGCATGGGGATGGATGATGATGGGATGGTAGTGGTGTTGAGATTGTGGTGGACACGGTTACAACCATTGGATTCCAGTTCTTCTAGGATGATCTTCCTGCATTGGGAGAGTAGTGCAAGAAGCAGGGTTTGGTTCATGGCGAAAGAGATGAGAGAGAAACAGAGATGTAGGGAGAGAAGATGGTGAAAATAAAAATGGTATCAAAAGTATCCAATGATGGAATGAGAGATGATGAAGAAAGAGTCCTAGAGAGAGGAAGACTTTGGAGAAAGACATGCAGAGGGAAACTAAGAGAAGGGGTAAATGGAGAGATAGAGGGTGAAGTGACGACACTGAGCTGCATTTGGGAAAGGAATGTTGTTCCTAACCTAGCAGCTCTCTGACACTGGATTAAGAGGCATTGCTGAGATGAATTCCACTTACCACCCTTACCAGTAAAAGGCCATGGCAGCTACAGGGCAAAGTTCCTCTGGGCAAAATATCAGAGAGAGTTCAGTCTATAAATTATGATATAAACATGGTTGAAATGTCATATTGATAAATGTCACTAGGCTAAAATAGCATACACACACCATGCAGAAAAGTCATGCCAGATCAATGTATCCTTTTTAACTTTTTGCCTTCAATCATAGCTTTGCTTTACCCAAAACATTGATCAAAGCACATTTTTCTCTTTCTCCCTCTTCCCTCTCTATCTTTCTCTAAAATCAACTATTCTTCACTCCTCCCTCCCTTTCTATCTCCCGCCCTTTCTTCTGAAACACCTCCTCCCCTTCCTTCACTTTCTATTGGAGGGCCGGGAGGCTGCAAGAGACTGGCGTTGTTGTCAGCTCCGGTCAAGTACTCTACACATTTCAAAGAGTGTTGGGGTCAGGGGTTAAGTTGTCTCCAGTGTGTGGCTGCTTGAGTGACACTCTGCTTCAGAGGAGGCCTTTGGCTCCTACTTCCATTGTGTTCAACAAGTTAAGCACTTGTAAAAAGAGTTTGCAGAAGGACTAAGAAAACAGTGGTATCTCACCTTGATCTCTCAACGTTAACGTACGAGCTTGGACACACAAGTAAACATTGACACGCAATCATACACACTATTGAAAATAAACACACAATGTAGGATAACATGCACACACACAGGAAGATGTATGAACTTATACATGGACACACATTCGCACACACGAACACACACACACACACACGCACGCACACACACACACACACACGCACACACACACCATATAAAATGAGTGACACTGCCAGCTGCATACACCTGATCCCTGGATCCCCCCTTCAGAGAGAGAGAAAGAAAGAACGAAAGAAGATGAGAAGAATGAGAGAGTGATAAAAACACCGATATCCATAACTTGTGAAGTGTCCGACAACTGGCTGAGTGTTTTTCTTTCTGCCAGGGCGCTGGGATCGGAACGTTTTGCCCTCTGAACCCCATGTGTGCCCCAAATGGTGCCCTATGTCCTAGATAGTGCACTACTTTTGACCAGAGCCCCTTGTAGTGCACAATCTAGGTAATAGGGTGCCATTTGGGACGCGAACGCAGTCTGAACCCCAGTCTGAATCCTAGAGAGACAGTGGCAGTGACTAATGTCCCAGTGTGTCTATGGTGTTGTGTTTAGATCGTTTACAGGGTGCTCTGTTTTACTCATTACGGGTGTGAAGGGTCCCCTGGGGAGGAGGAATTTGTCCGAAAGCGGTGTTAATTAAAGGGAATATATTTATGAATGAGTCAATGTGCCTTTAAAGTGTTAGGGAGCCACTGTGCTGCAGGGAGAGAGAACATGAGTGGAGAGGCACTGACCGACTGTCCACCATCAGTCATGGAGAATGCTTGTTCTTAGACCACAAAAAAACATGTTCTATGCTTAATTTGCTTTGTGTGTGTCTGTGCATGTGTGTGTGTGCGTGTGTGTGTGTGTTGTGGACGTGTCTAACTATTCGTGCGGGGACCAGAAGTCCCCACAAGAATAGTAAACAAACAAAAATGTCACCAACTGGGGACATTTTGTTAGTCCCACGAGTTTAGGGTTAAGGTTAGAATTAGTGTTATGGTTAGAATTACATTAAGGGTTAGGAGCTAGGGTTAGGTTTAGGGTTTTGGTTAGGGTAAGAGTACGGGGTAGAGTTAGGGTTAGGTTTATGAATGGGACTGAATTGCGTGTCCCCACAAGGTTAGCTGTACAAGACTGTGTATGTGTGTGTGTGTGTGTGTGTGTGTGTGTGTGTGTGTGTGTGTGTGTGTGTGTGTGTGTGTGTGTGTGTGTGTGTGTGTGTGTGTCTGAGCACACACACACAGGAACCATGTGTACAGGAATGGGGTGGGTGGATGGCAGATTGTTCCACTTATTTTTCTTGGAAAACAAAACATATCTTATTGCAGGAAAAACTGTCATTTTAAATATGGATACTTGAAATATGAATGAAAGAGTGGAAGTCCTGAATGAAAAACTCAGTTCTGAATTTCAGAAAAGAAAGGCAGTGGATGGTCACTTGGGACACTGCCATCTTGTCTTGTCTGAGTCATTGCTCTGTTGGCTTTCCTTTGTTTAATACAGTTACAGTATCTCAGTGTTTCTTAACCTTGGTCCTGGGGACCTAAAGGGGTGATTGAAATGATCAACTCATCATTAAGCTTTGATGATTTTAATCAGGTGTGTAGTGCGAGAGCAAAAACAAAAATGTGAACCACTTTGGGTCCCCGGGACCAGGATTAAAGAACGCTGCAGAGTATCTAAATCAGATGTACCTAATGTAGATGTCCTGAATGGGCAAGTAATCTGTTCTCAGTAATCTCATCAATAATATTTACCCTAATTCAGAACTAGTTCATATCTTATCATAACTCATAGTTAGCCAATATCTGTACTACATTTTTCAGTACAAAATCAAAATTGTAAAGCCCATAGACGGTATGGTAAAGACAGACACACATTGGTTTGAAATAAATTAAAACACTTCAGCCTGTACACATTTTTATATATTTTATTATAAATAGTAAATAGTGCTGCATTTGACACAAGACATATTAAAACACAAATCATTTTATGCAGTCATAAATGAAAATGATATATGTATACAAAAGAAACAAGGCAGAAAAATAAATGTTTGATTTCCACACAACTGAATGCTATGATCAGGGATACTAACAGAGAAGAGGTGGACTGAATAAATACTAAATGAATGAGAGTGGTATGTTTTATCAGGTCCAATTTACACTTGATTGGACTGTGACTGCTAGCCTGGGCCTGTATTCCTAAAGTGTATCAGAGTAGGAATGCTGTTTTGCCATTTGGATCATAACTAATATGATTATATGGACAGGAGGGACCTGATCCTAGATCAGTACTCCTACTCTGAGATACTTTCTGAATACAGGCCCTGGTCCTACTCCGATTTCTACTCAAATCTCCCATTGAAATCAACGCAAGATTTATGCAAAAGTCCAAGCTACCTGTACGTGCACAGATCTTGTGTTAGGATGATTTTTGCTTCAAAGTGATCAGTGCAACCCAGCTACCTTTGTTTTTGCTCAAAACAATATGGATTACAAAAAGGATGTAGTCAGTTAATTGAGGAGATTGTTATACAGGGATGTGTCAATTCATTTCATCTGAGGTTTGAATGTATTGCACTTCTTTGGGTTGCAGCAGCTTCCATCTACTACAGTATATTTCTCTCTCTATCATCCTAGTTGGGTGAAAGACTGTCCAGACCGTCACTGTCCAGACCGTCACTGTCCAGACCGTCACTGTCCAGACCGTCACTGTCCAGACCTACAGTACATATGCTTAGAGTCACTTTTACAAATCAAATTGATGGCAGTTTTTCTTCTCCTGATAGAACACATTTCATTTCCCCAAATCAAACTAATACAAAGTCTCAGCGTGCAGTATTTTCCTAAGACATTGTTAGTGTCTTACATAGAGCATTGTGGGTGAGTGAGCGGTGTGCCTATTGCAGGTCCATACATCATCATTATGCCTCAGGATTGTGCCCTAAAACCTTATTTTCCTCCCATCATCACAATATACCCTGAAAGCACATCCATGGAAGGAAAACTGTTCACCGAGTCCTCTCCCACGTATTACAAATCAAACGCAGAGTGTTGAATGAGTGAATGTAGTTCTTTGTTGGGGTTTTATTCACTCCTTTTTTTATCCTCTTCTTCTCCTTCTCTCCATTTATTTTTCTCATCAAGCATGGAGAGCGAGGCGTGCTTGGTTTTCGGAGCATGATGTGAAGCGCGAGCGGGGCGAGTGCCAGGTAACTAGAGAGGGCTTCCCCTTTGGTCCTGATTATCCCATTGAGTCAACCCCCCCCCCTCACATCCCCGAATCCCCAAAACAACCCCCCTCCCTCCATCTCTCTGGGTTGTCCCTTTTCCTCAGGGGCTGGGTGGGGAGAAGGCGGAGGGGGGAAGTAGAGAGGAAGGGGGAGTGCTCCAGAGTTGACTGTCGGGTTGACCAGAGATCTCATCCCCTCCTGGCCATGGTGGGCTTCAGATAATGAAAGGCACCTGAGAGAAAAGGAGAGAGAGAGGAAGGGTTGGAACTGTTCTCCCTTGGTTTTCATGTCACTCTCTACCTCCTGTGTCAGGGAAACATCATGCCTGATGAGTAAGAAGGTAAATAGTGGGTGAGAGGGATGAGAGCAGTGAGAGGTGGAGAGAAGGGAGGGGTTGAGGGAGTTAAAGAGAGGCAAGGAGTGTGAGGCAGATCTGGGGGTTTTCCCTGTGGCTGGGCTATACTGTACTGGGGGAGAGTTAGAGTGAGCCTGCCCTTGCTGCGTTGGTCCTGGCTGTGGCTCTGCTCCAGTGATCAACAACAACTCAGACTGCATCTGACCTGCACAGAAACACATGGTTCTAATCCCCGCCTGCCAGAGGCCATTTCGCTCCCCGTTAAAAAGACCCCCTCTCAAACCCACCTTCCACCCACCCCTCTCTTACCAACCCCCTACCCCTGCGAGCTGCCTGCACACAGGTCCCAAGCCTGGACCTCGCCAAATTAATGACATCAAGATGCCGCCACTGATGGGCCAGTATACACTACTCAACATGTGGCAGTGTACCTCACCCCCACTCCACTAACTCTACTACCCCCCCCCACCCCGCCTGTCAAACATGTTTTGGGGAAGCCGCTCATTTGATTTGGGGAGGTATCTTTGTTACCCAGGGGTCATTACATGGCTAGGTGAGTGAGCGGAGGGTTTGGTGGTCCAGCTCATCACACGGGTCGTGAAAGGTCACAGGCTGATGGTTATGGGGGAGGCCCCACTGACATACCTCTGTATCGGGCCACGTGGATATATGGCGTGGGTAAGTGCTTGAAGGTAATAGTAATGTAAACCGAAGTGCCCTCTGGACTACTAGCCGTGCCTCTGACATACATGTAATGTCACAGCCTGATTTGAGAGCGTGATTCAAGAGGCTCACTCATCATGTTGGCCTTTGCAATTAACGTGGGTTATGATTCTGAAAATCTAAACCTTGAGTATGGTCTTTAATCATAGGAGACTATATACCGGTATATAGAAATGAATGGAGTTAGTATACCTCTAATGCTAATCTAATGTGTCTTTTATACAGGCATTTAAGCAGATTTTTTTTTCAGAATAACTTACAATCAATGCATTCAAACAAAAAAGGGATATAAATAACTATATAATACACAAATACTTTAAAAAAAACATTACCAACAATCACATGGCTACAATATCATTACACATAAAACTCCCATGACCCACCTTGCTCTGTCCATACTGTCCGTATTGGTATGAGGGGTGGTGGTCCATAGCGTAGGCTGGGGAACTGTAGGTGGGCGGGCAGTAGGACTGGGAGTTGGGCAGGGTGGGCATGCTGGTCAGGCCTGGCAGACCCTCCAGGCCCCGCTGAGAGCCGTGGCAGCTGGCCGCCATGCCACCCCCGGGCTCCATCCCACCGGTCAGGGGAGAGAGGGCAAAGTCACTCTGGTGGCTGGGCTGGTGGGGCACTCCTCCCGGGTTCAACAGCCCCATCACCTGGAGAGACAGAGGAGAGGAGAGAGGTTAGAATGGAATGGATTGTGGTGGGATACGGTGGAATAGAGTAGAGTAGAGTAGAGTATGTGGTAGACACAAAGAATAGAGTAGAATAAAATTTATCAGAATACTTTTTCTCATACAGGTTACGCAAGTCTCATTTGTTCACAAACAAATGAATAGATACAGTTGAAGTCGAAAGTTTACATACACCTTAGCCAAATACATTTAAACTCAGTTCTTAACAATTGCTGACATTTAATCTTAGTAAAAATTCCCTCTTAGGTCAGTTAAGGTCACCACTTTATTTTAAGAATGTGAAATGTCAGAATAATAGCAGAGAAAATAATTTATTTCAGCTTTTATTTATTTCATCACATTCCCA
Source organism: Salmo trutta (assembly GCF_901001165.1). Classification (NCBI taxonomy): domain Eukaryota; kingdom Metazoa; phylum Chordata; class Actinopteri; order Salmoniformes; family Salmonidae; genus Salmo; species Salmo trutta. The sequence continues at coordinate 19,100,944 of NC_042977.1, forward strand.
GTGGGTCAGAAGTTTACATACACTCAATTAGTATTTGGTAGCATTGCCTTTAAATTGTTTAACTTGGGTCAAACATTTTGGGTAGCCTTCCTCAAGCTTCCCAAAATAAGTTGGGTGAATTTTGGCCCATTCCTCCTGACAGAGCTGGTGTAACTGAGTCAGGTTTGTAGGTCTCCTTGTTCTCACACGCTTTTTCAGTTCTGCCCACAAATTTTCTATAGGATTGAGGTCAGGGCTTTGTGATGGCTACTCCAATACCTTGACTTTGTTGTCCTTAAGCCATTTTGCCACAACTTTGGAAGTATGCTTGGGGTCATTGTCCATTTGGAAGACCATTTGCAACCAAGCTTTAACTTTCTGACTGATGTCTTGAGATGTTGCTTCAATATATCCACATAATTTTCCATCCTCCTGATGCTATCTATTTTGTGAAATGCACCAGTCCCTCCTGCAGCAAAGCACCCCTACAACATGATGCTGCCACCCCCGTGCTTCACGGTTGGGATGGTGTTCTTCGGCTTGCAAGCCTCCCCCTTTTTCCTCCAAACATAACAATGGTCATTATGGCCAAACAGTTCTATTTTTTGTTTCATCAGACCAGAGGACATTTCTCCAAAAACTACAATCTTTGTCCCCATGTTCAGTTGCAAACCGTAGTCTGGCTTTTTTGTGGCGGTTTTAGAGCAGTGGCTTCTTCCTTGCTGAGTGGCCTTTCAGGTTATGTCGATATAGGACTCGTTTTACTGTGGATATAGATACTTTTGTACCTGTTTCCTCCAGCATCTTCACATGGTCCTTTGCTGTTGTTCTGGGATTGATTTGCACTTTTCACGCCAAAGTACATTCATCTCTAGGAGACAGAACACGTCTCCTTCCTGAGCGGTATGACGGCTGCGTGGTCCCATGGTGTTTATACTTGCATACTATTGTTTGTACAGATGAACGTGGTACCTTCAGGCGTTTGGAAATGGCTCCCAAGGATAAACCAGACTTGTGGAGGTCTACAATTTTTTTTCTGAGGTCTTGGCTGATTTATTTTTGATTTTCCCTTGATGTCAAGCAAAGAGGCACTGAGTTTGAAGGTAGGCCTTGAAATACATCCACAGGTACACCTCCAATTCACTCAAATGATGTCAATTAGCCTATCAGAAGCTTCTGACGCCATGACATGATTTTCTGGAATTTTCCAAGCTGCTTAAAGGCACAGTCAACTTAGTGTATGTAAACTTCTGACCCACTGGAATTGGGATACAGTGAATTATAAGTAAAATAATCTGTCTGTAAACAATTGTTGGAAAAATGACTTGTGTCATGCACAAAGTAGATGTCCTAACCGACTTGCCAAAACTATAGCTTGTTAACAAGAAATTTGTGGAGTGGTTGAAAAACGAGTTTCAATGACTCCAACCTAAGTGTATGTAAACTTCCCACTTCAACTTTAAGTACAGCCCTTACATTGCTTAATCCATGAAGACAAACGTACAAATAGCATGTACTGTATCTTTTGCACACGTAACACATACTTTTGCTCATGCAACATTATTTTACACACATAACATACTTTTGTATAGCTCATGCATTGATGTCAATACGACATATGCATGAAGGTTCAATTTGAGCGCTCATATCACGAGTTGGGGTATGTACAGAGTCACACAGTACAGATTAGGGATGCTTACTATGTCAAAGAGGACGAGAGGAGAGTTCAAGATGGAGGAAAGCAACAGGGATTGACTGGTGAATTTACTACAGCAGTAAAGTTGTGTTACTAATCCTCACCAGGCCTAAAATATATATGTCAGTTCGCATCAGAGAAAACGTCTTCCAACTTAGTCTCGGGAAACATTAGATGGATTTTCCAGGAATATATTTGTGAAGACACATTGAATTTCTGACATTCTTTGAAGGCTGTTAGAAAATACCTTAGGGTCCTGTAACATACTGTACATCCGACTATCCATAAAAATTTAAATCATTTATGTAAAAATCACGCAACGTCTTATGAGCCTTTAACTTTACTTGTATACCTACTCTCCACTGGCAGACAACTGTAACCCTGTTCATTCTTACTAATCATGACTATGTAACTTGGTTCTGTTATATTATATACAGTTTCTAGAATAACCTCTCCTCTCCTTCTTTCCTCTCCTTCTTTCCTCTCCTCTCCTCTCCTTCTTTCCTCTCCTTCTTTCCTCTCCTCTCCTCTCCTTCTTTACTCTCCTTCTTTCCTCTCCTCTCCTCTCCTTCTTTACTCTCCTTCTTTCCTCTCCTTTCCTTCTTTACTCTCCTTCTTTCCTCTCCTCTCCTCTCCTTCTTTACTCTCCTTCTTTCCTCTCCTTCTTTACTCTCCTTCTTTCCTCTCCTCTCCTCTCCTTCTTTCCTCTCCTCTCCTCTCCTTCTTTACTCTCCTTCTTTCCTTTACTCTCCTCTCCTTCTTTACTCTCCTTCTCTCCTTTACTCTCCTTCTTTCCTCTCCTCTCCTCTCCTTCTTTACTCTCCTTCTCTCCTTTACTCTCCTTCTTTACTCTCCTTCTTTCCTCTCCTCTCCTCTCCTTCTTTACTCTCCTTCTCTCCTTTACTCTCCTTCTTTACTCTCCTTCTCTCCTTTACTCTCCTCCTCTCCTCTCCTCTCCTCTCCTTCTTTACTCTCCTTCTTTCCTCTCCTTTCCTTCTTTACTCTCCTTCTTTCCTCTCCTTTCCTTCTTTACTCTCCTCTCCTCTCCTTCTTTCCTCTCCTCTCATCTCTTCTCCTTCTTTACTCTCCTTCTTTACTCTCCTTCTTTACTCTCCTCTCCTCTCCTCTCCTCTCCTCTCCTCTCCTCTCCTCTCCTCTCCTCTCCTCTCCTCTCCTGCTTGTGACCATATGAGACACATTATACTGTGTTCACCCAGACACATGGTTCCTGTTACATCATTTCCTAAGTGACAGACGGACAGGGGAGCCCTCATCTGTTCGGGACCGCACAGTTCTGGTCCACTACACCGCTAGATAGCATTTTCAGAATGACTCTGTGGAGTTTTTACTGTATCCTATGGAATGGAATCGAAAAGGTTGTTCATGGAGGTTATTTACAATGCTAAATTTACAGTACAACTTTTTACATTTTTCATGAAACATCTTATATTTTATAAACATATTTAAAAGACATTCACAATACAAAACCTATGGTAAATAACTTGTTGATTCATTTCGTCGTCAATGTCTACTAGATAAAGCAGATGGTGTGTTTAACAGTATGATAAAGTTTATGAATGACCGTTTATGTGTTTGGACAGTATACTAAAGGAGAAAAACAGACATGAATAACCTATCCTTCTTTCTCTCCCTCCCCCTCTCCCTTCCACCCCACCCCCACCCACTCCGTCTTCTCCCTCCTTCCCTTTCTGTCTCTCCAGCTTTCACATTTGATGCCCAAATTCACTGTGTCCTTATGGGGCCTACATGGAAAGGCCACAGGGTACGTGGGAACAAGGAGTATGATTCTTTAACACATTTCCAATAAGTGTGTGTGTGTCTCTCTGTGTGTGTGTGTGTGTGTGTGTGTGTGTGTGTGTGTGTGTGTGTGTGTGTGTGTGTGTGTGTGTGTGTGTGTGTGTGTGTGTGTGTGTGTGTGTGTGTGTGTGTGTGTGTGTGTGTGTAAGGTCAGCTCTTGCCTTTTGGGGACCCTAAGCGAGATTTGGTTGGGGGGCCCACCAAGCTGGTAAAACATTACTGGAAGAATCAAAGTTTAGCACTTTCTGTTAGGGGTTAAGGGGTCTCCTTGGTGATACATCATGAACAGCTGCATGAGAGTTTGTGTGAGACGAGATATCGTCAAAACGAGGGGAAAATAGGTGGAGTTAGTGACCGTTAGAAACATACAGCAAGAGAAAGAGAGAGAGAGACAGAGGTAGAGAGACAAAAGAGAGTGGATAGATAGACAGAGAGAGGGGGGAGAGAGAGAAAGTAGAGATAAACAGGCATGAGAGTGACAAAGGTAGACAAGATAATGAAAGAGTGACATATAGAGAGAGAGAGAGCGAAAGCGAGACAATACTGTGAGAACTAAACCGAAAGAGACACTTTAAAAAGAGGCAGAGAAAATGGCAGAATGCTGAACTAATGGTGAATAATTGAAGGATAATCGTGTTGCTTCCAGACCTGGCAGCCACACACACAGACACACACGCACACGCACACACACACATATGCCCGGACAGCCACACACACACACACTATCTGTCTGAGAGTATGTAATTTACAGGAGCTCTGTCAGAGGAATCTAACCTAACGCGTCTTAGGAACATGCTGATGTGTGACTGACTACAAATGGGAAACACATGGAGGTCAACACATCCCATTCATCTTACAGTGTGTGTGTGTGTGTGTGTGTGTGTGTGTGTGTGTGTGTGTGTGTGTGTGTGTGTGTGTGTGTGTGTGTGTGTGTGTGTGTGTGTGTGTGTGTGTGTGTGTGTGTGTGTGTGTGTGTGTGTGTGTGTGTGTGTGTGTGTGTTTGAGTATATGTGTGGGTTGAGGGCGGGGAAGTATATGGAAATTATTTTTTCTGAATGGAAAACCCAAATGTTGGTCTGTTCACAGGGAAAAGTGTAGAAAACAATACGTATAGATCCTTATTATATGTGGATATTGTACTGCCATCATGGCGAGAACATTTAACCCATGTTTCCTCCGATTTGAGGTTAGATACGGGATTAGAGGAAAGATAACTGTATACAATCCAATTGATACGGTTATCTGATCAAAAACCCCTGTGTGGATGTTCTGTGTGTGCGTGCATGTGTGTGTGTGTGTGTGTGTGTGTGTTTATGTATGCGCACTAGGGCTGACCCCATTTAGTCGACCGGTCAATTGTTTGGTCAATAGGCTGTTTTTCTAACCAGATTTTTTTTAGTCAAGCAGTGGCAAATTCTATATTAAAACAACTATGGCACACGAGACACCTGTCTGATTCACTCCTGTCTGAGGGGACTAATCCATTGTGGAGACCGCGGGGATGGCACACCAGTATCACCAGTAGTACATTTACCGATAATTACCATCATTTCTCATCTACAATGTTTGTTTGTTACGGTCCTTTCTGTTAATGCACTCAATATATTAGTATTACAGACTTACCGATGTCATTGTTGAAGTGGACACGTTGTTTGCAGAGCGCACAACCTAGGCTACAAGTTTGGGTTTATTTCATGCCATTTACGAGTTGTCAATTCATTCATTGTCTTTTGTTTGGAGCGCTCCTGTCAATGTTGAGTAAGGACACGCACCTGTGTACGCACAGAAGTAGGCCTAGGCTGCCTGGCCTGTGCGCAAATGTAGGCCTATAAATGTGCTCATTTGGGGATCTGATACTATTTCTGATTGTCTTCACTCACCATCACTGTGGAGATTCTCAAAGTAGGAGAGAAAGAGAGAGAGCGAGACAGAGAGGTAGAGAAAAGAGTGGAGAGAGAGCGATAGGGAGAGAGAGAGAAAGTAGAGATAAACAGGCATGAGAGTGACAAAGGGAGACAGAAGAGAATGAAAAAATTACATATAGACAGAGAGCGAGAGATAGTAGTTGATACAATGTTTCATGATCCTTGCAGACAGGCCATGCATAGCCAATGTGATTCATAGGATATTTATTTTTATCAATGTTTTTATTTGTATTTTTACATATTGGCAACGGCAATAGAAGTTACTTTTCATTTAAATATACATGACCAGTTAAAAGTTTGGACACACCTACTCCTTTATTTTTACTATTTTCTACATTGTAGAATAATAGTGAAGACATCAAAACTATGAAATAACATGTATGGAATCATGTAATAGCCAAAAAAGTGTTAAACAAATCAAAATATATTTCAGATTTGAGATTCTTCAAAGTAGCCGCCCTTTGCCTTGATGACAGTTTTGCACACTCTTGGCATTGCGATGGTCAACAGCAGGATGGGGGTCGGGAGCAGGTTTCTTTCTTCCAGTTAGGCTATATTGATCTCTGGCTCCCTCTTTAGTAATTTGTGTGTCTTCATTTTTAATCGCAGCGCTTAAAGCATCAGACAAGCTCAGTAGCCTGCATATAGTTGATTTTATTCAAACATATTCAAAAAAATGTCCATATAGGGAAAAATACACATACATTTTTTTCATCAAATCGGTTGGTCGAAAGAACAGACGACTCTCGGTCGACCAAGATATTTTTTGTTGGGGAAAGTCCTAATGTGTCTCAGCCTATGTTTGCCAGTGTTCACGTTCAAGAGCTCCAAAAGTATTGAGACAGTGAAACATTTTTTGTTGTTTTGGCTCTGTACTCCAGCACTTTAATAATTATACAGTGACTGTGAGGTTAAAGTGCAGACTGTCAGCTATAATTTGAGGGTATTTTCATCCATTAACCATTTAGAAATTGCAGCACTTTTTGTACAATGACTACATCAAGCTTGTGGCTCTACAAATTTGTTGGATGCATTTGCTGTTTGTTTTGGTTGTGTTTCAGATTATGTTGTGCTCAATAGAAATGAATGGTAAATAATGTATTGTGTCATTTTGGAGTCACTTTTATTGTAAATAAGAATAGAATATGTTTCTAAACACTTCTATATTAATGTGGATGCTACCATGATTACGGATCGTCCTGAATGAATTGTGAATAATGATGAGTGAGAAAGTTACAGTGGCATAAATATCATGATATTTGTGCATCTGTAACTTTCTCACCCATCATTATTCACGATTCATTCATGATTATCCTTAATCATGGTAGCATCCACATTCATGTAGAAGGGTTCACCCGATATGGATGAAAATACCTTCAAATGAAAGCTGACAGTCTACCTTTTCACCTCAGAGTCATTGTATCTTTTCAAATCGAAAGTGCTGGAGTCCAGAGGCAAAACAACAAAAAATGTGTCATTGTCCCATTACTTTTGGAGCTCACTGTATGTGTGTCTAAGCCAGTGTGTGTATTCCTCCAGCCTTTCTGCTCTGTGATTGAAGCCCATGGCGGTTCCCGGGGGTGTCTCTGTTTCTCAGTGGTTCCGGGGATTAAGCCTCATCGGGGTGCAAAGCCTGGCCGCTTGCTGTACTGGTGAGAACAGATTCCTCTGGTATGCCCCGGATCAGCTAGCCAGACGTCTGAGACACCACACCCCAGGGAGATATCCCACAATACACTGGGGCAGGCTAGACTGGTCCCCTAAACCTTCATGTTTTACTACCAACCGAAGCACTAACACTCAGAGCATAGACCGAACTACTCATAACATAGGGCTAAGTCAGTGTGATGATGTATTCAAACACCATATAACCAAAGGGTAACCATTCACAGAGCTACAAAAGAAACACCACATGAATTGTTTTTTCATGGACTAAAGCCTCAAATGACTTCCAAAACCACCAAGAAGTGTCATTCAGCACGGTTTAACAATCAGACAGCCCAAAAGAACAATATACTGTAACAACCCACTGGGCAAAAACTGGTTGAATCAACTAGGTTTCCACGTCACTTCAAACCAAAAACTCTATGTTATGACGTTGAATCAACATGGAAAACTGATTTGATTTGAAAAAAGTCATCAACGTAAGGGAACGTAATGTTGTTTTTTTTTTACCCAACCAATTATTTGGTTGATTTCCCATTGAATTCACATTAGTTGAAAACTCAACCAAATGTAAATCCAAAACTAGATGTTGAACTGACGTCTGTGCTCAGTGAGAATCCACAGTATCGAGGCTTTTCTGTGTAGACATTGCAGAGTTTATATATCTTTGTGTGTGCGTTTATTTGGTATGTCTAATTGTAAACTTTTAAAGGTTTTTATCCACTCACTATAAAAGTCATAAAATGTATTAATTCGTATTCCATCTCTTTTATTATTTCAAAGTTCCATCCAGTCTGAAATGCAAATGAGCATATTCCAATATGCATTAAAAAAAACTGCAGATGAATACATGAATTAAAACAAATTAGTCAACAAAGTGAGTCATTTGCATAAATTACACACCGCATTACTAAGGGATAGATTCCTTCATTCCAATCAATTAGCACACTGGAACGTTTCATAATTGCAATTCAGGACGGATGCATACATTCCAGACGTGTGCGTTTGATCGTGCATGTGGACGTGTGCATGCATGCTTCCATATGCAAGCTAAGATAGCCACTCTCTGAAGCGAAAGACCCTCTCAGGGAGGCTGATGGTGAAAAACAGCTACGAGAGAGAAGCACCTTTGGCCTCCAAGCAGAGTAAAAGTAATCGAATGGATTTGTCCTCTTAGAAGAGAAGAAGGCATCTACTGACCGTTTGCGTGCATTAAGTCGGCTCTACTCAAGTGGTGGCTTGTGGCTAGTCAGCACCAGGATGTGAAGGAACCAATGTGTTTTACTGCTGTTCTCAGTTTAAGTAGTCAATTATTGTCCATTTCCCAAACGGTTTCATGGATCACCAGGTTGTGTTGTCCTGCTGTCATTTGCTGATGAAAATGACAAGCAGACACACACACACACGCCCTCAGGGTTCCCCTTGTCACAGAAATAGGAAGAAGTGCTCTCTCTCATGGGGCGAGGACCCAGCGTGCATTGCGTGGGGCCTGGCCACCCTTTGTGGCGGTTAAAAGCTCGTTTTCCGCCTGTTAGGACGGCCCCCTCACGGCGTACAGAACCCGCTATGGACTCTAATGACTGTGTAATCGGCCATAATTGTATTTTCCGTTTTCATTTGTGTCATCTTCCATCTGCCACTCTTCCTCTTACTATCGTCCTCTCTCACACTCCCTCCATCTTCTACTGTCTCCTCTCTCTTCATGAAACATTTGCATAGCACAAGTCATCCCTATTGAATGCATCTGATAAATGGATGTCAAGTCCACTCAGTCACCGAGCTAATACATCTACTGAAAGTTATCAAGAACAAACCCCCTAAACAGGGTTTACCATTCCGATGGCATAAAACCTATACTAAATGTCAAATTGAAACTATGGAATCGACATGTTGCAGAGCAAAACACTTATGTTTGTGCTGCTAGCTACAGTCATGACATTGAATGACTGACCTGTGGTGAGAGGCCGTTGCTAATGCTGGGGTTGACTGGGTTGGAGTGGCCAGGGGGGGGCACAAAGCTGTCTGAGTAGCCTGAGAAGCCGTGGCGTCCGGAGGACAGGCAGTAGGCCGAACTCCCGTCCTGGGTTCCCACTGAGGAGCCAAGCCCACCCTGGTGCACCGAGGTGGGGGGGAGAGGCTGAGGCCTGTGGACCGTACTGTGCTGCTCTGACACTGCTGAGAGAGAGAGAGAGAGAGAGAGAGAGAGAGAGAGAGAGAGAGAGAGAGAGAGAGAATGGATTAGGGCTAGGCTATTGATCTTGAGTCAAATACATCACATCTGTAGATGACCTTTGTTGATATAGAACGAGATCAAAGAGAGAAGTAGAAGGTGAAGGTGTGCTCACTTTGTGAGATGGAGGTGGGAGGGTAGGGGGTGTCTGACAGCTGATATGGCTGCAAGCTCGACATGGCCGAAGGTGGGAAACCGCCAGGGATCAGGTGATTAAAGGCCATTAGCTGATTGGCTCCTGCCTGTTTCCTCCACCTGGCTCTCCTGTTGCTGAACCATACCTAATAAAATAAAATAGAAGACGTGAGAATCTATTCTTGTGAAAAATAGTACATACAGTGTGTGTGTGTGTGTGTGTGTGTGTGTGTGTGTGTGTGTGTGTGTGTGTGTGTGTGTGTGTGTGTGTGTGTGTGTGTGTGTGTGTGTGTGTGTGTGTGTGTGCGCAATAGGCATGCCTAAAGTGTGTGAGAGTATTCAATGTGTGTGTGCCGGCTAACAGTATGTGTGTGTGTATCTGCGCTGTAGCCTCAAGCCGGATAGACAGAAAGAGATCTGAACATCTGGTGCACTTTGAAACCACAGTGACATTACGTCTTTGTCTAACTCAGTCACAGGGTTTACATTGACAGAGGTCCACAATTACATTCAGCCGTGGGACAATTTATCCTTCAGTGGATGGTCGGGGGAGGTATACAGTTGAATACAGTTGAAGTCGGAAGTTTACATACACCTTAGCCAAATACATTTAAACATATTTTTTCACAATTCCTAACATTTAATCCTAATAAAAATTCCCTGTCTTAGGTCAGTTAGGATCACCACTTTATTTTAAGAATGTGAAAGCTCGGAATAATAGAAGGATTTATTTCAGTTTTCATTTCTTTCATCACATTCCCAGTGGGTCAGAAGTTTACATACACTCAATTTTTTCTCAATTTCCGCCTGACTGACGTGCCCAAAGTAAACTGCCTGTTGCTCAGGCCCTGAAGCCAGGATATGCATATAATTGGTACCATTGGAAAGACAACACTTTGAAGTTTGTATAAATGTTAAAATAATGTAGGAGAATATAACACAATAGATATGGTAGGAGAAAATCCAAAGAAAAACCAATCAGAACATTTTTTTTTGAGAGACCATGCTCTTACAATGGCAAGTATAAGGGCATACTCAATTCTAGCTCCCAGGATGCAATTCATATGGTATCCACAGCGTGTCAGCAGTCTATGTTCATGGTTTCAGGCTTGTAAATTCATAAACGAATAAGAAATATCAGTTTTAGTACAGGGACACAGTCTTGGAAATTCGTGTTGGCCCGCGCCATGAAGACAAGACGCACCTGCTAAAATCGGTTTCGTATTGAACATACTTCTTTCTGTAAGAAATATTATAGTTTGATTACATTTTAGGGTATCTGAGGAGTAAATACAAACATATTTTGACTTGTTGAAACAAAGTTTAGGTGTAGATTTTCGTATTCCTTTCTCTGCATGTTGAACGAGTGGATTGTTACATGTTATAGCTGGGACCCTTTGGATGACAAATCAGAGGACGATTTTCAAAAACTAAGTGAATATTTAATCGCTATTTGTGAATTTATGAAACCTGTGCCGGTGGAAAAATATTTTGTGGGGCGCCGTCCTCAAACAATCACATGGCATGCTTTTGCTATAAAGCCTACTGTAAATCAGACAGTACAGTTAGATTAACAAGAATTTAAGCTTTTAACCGATATAAGACACTTGTATGTACCTAAATGTTTAATATCCATCATTTTTATGATTATTTCTTTGAATTGCGCACCCTCCAGTTTCACTGGAAGTTGTCCCGCTAATGGGGACACCTAGCCCCCTAAGCCATTTTGCCACTAATTTGGAAGTATGCTTGGGGTCATTGTCCGTTTGGAAGACCCATTTGCAACCAAGCTTAAACTTCCTGACAATGTCTTGAGATGTTGCTTCAATATATCCACATTCATTTCCATCCTCATGATGCCATCTATTTTGTGAAGTGCACCAGTCGCTCCTGCAGCAAAGCACCCCCACAACATGATGCTGCCACCCCTGTGCTTCACGGTTGGGATGGTGTTCTTCGGCTTGCAAGCCAGCCCCTTTTTCCTCCAAACATAACGATGGTCATTATGGCCAAACAGTTCTATTTTTGTTTCATCAGACCAGAGGACATTTCTCCAAAAAGTACGATCTTTGTCCTCATGTGCAGTTGCAAACCGAAGTCTGGATTAATTTTTTATGCTGGTTTTAGAGCACTGGCTTCTTCCTTGCTGAGTGGCCTTTCAGGCTATGTCAATATAGGACTCGTTTTACTGTGGATATAGATACTTTTGTACCTGTTTCCTCCAGCATCTTCACAGGGTCCTTTGCTGTTGTTCTGGGATTGATTTGCACTTTTCGCACCAAAGTACGTTCATCTCTAGAGACAGAACGCGTCTCCTTCCTGAGCGGTATAACGGCTGCGTCGTCCCATGGTATTTATACTTGCGTACTATTGTTTGTACAGATGAACGTGGTACCTTCAGGCATTTGGAAATTGCTCCCAAGGAAGAACCAGACTTGTGGAGGTCTACAATTTTTTTCTGGGGTCTTGGCTGATTTCTTTTTAATTTCCCATGATGTCAAGCAAAGAGGCACTGAGTTTGAAGGTAGGCCTTGAAATACATCCACAGGTACACCTCCAATTGACTCAAATGTTGTTAATTAGCCTATCAGAAGCTTCTAAAGCCATTACATAATTTTCTGGAATTTTACAAGCTGTTTAAAGGTACAGTCAACTTAGTGTATGTAAACTTCTGACCCACTGGAATTGTGATACAGTGAATTATAAGTGAAATAATCTGTCTGTAAACAATTGTTGGAAAAATTACTTGTGTCAAAGTAGATGCACCAAGTAGATTTCCTAACCGACTTGCCAAAACTATAGTTTGTTAACAAGAAATTTGTGGAGTGATTGAAAAACGAGTTTTAATGACTCCAACCTAAGTGTATGTAAACTTCCAACTTCAACTGTACTTAGAAATAATTTCAACACTGCAAATTGACATCAAGAATCCCTAGCAGTAGTTGACAAAAACAAAATCATTTCAAATCTGTATCCCACTTGGATACGATGACATACAGTATGCCTCTCTATTTATGCATGGGGATATTGGGGAACAGATTTCCTCAATTAAAATCACTTTGAGCTGATTTCCTGTGGATTTTACAGTCTTTTATGTCCAACACTGAAAATGATATACAAATGTATATATATATTCTTTGTATTTTTTTGTTTTGAACACTTGAGCCCATGGGTCGCCTGTTGGGGATCCCTGACAAACCCATAAACCAATGAAATCACTTTAATGGCTTAATAAAGAATCTCTAATTCTGGCTTATTTTTAGTTGCTTTTAATAGATATATTTTTACAAAAGATGTCAAAAAAGGAAACTTTTATAACTGAGAATACAGTGGGGCCTGTGTTTGTGTGTGTGTGTGTGTGTGTGTGTGTGTGTGTGTGTGTGTGTGTGTGTGTGTGTGTGTGTGTGTGTGTGTGTGTGTGTGTGTGTGTGTGTACAGCTGACTCATGTGACTGATGTCTGGAGGGGGTGAATGGCACCATGCCAGGCCAGTTTAACACCCATATTGCACATATCCCCAGGAATCTCCAGCCCAGCAGCTCACAGAGCAGTCGCAGACCAGATTGGGCCCCTGGGACTGTCGACAAAGACCTCCAGAATGTGTGTGTGTATGGGGCGGCCGGGGTTAAAGACATCACAGTACAACTGGTGTGTGTGTGTGTGTGTGTGTGTGTGTGTGTGTGTGTGTGTGTGTGTGTGTGTGTGTGTGTGTGTGTGTGTGTGTGTGTGTCTGAGCATGTCTGCATGCCTGCCTGCCCATGTTTGTGTATGTGCTTGCCCATGTTTGTGTACTTGTGTGTGTATGTCTGCATCCTTGCCTGTGTGTGTATTGGTCTTCACTAACCTGAACTCTGGCTTCTGTGAGTTTGGCCCTCTGAGCTAGCTCTTCTCTGGTGTATATATCAGGGTAGTGTGTTCGTTCAAAGGCTCTCTCCAGCTCCTCCAGCTGCTCAGCTGAGAAGGTGGTCCTACTGCGACGCTGTTTCCTCTTTAGTGGCAGGCCCGGCTCGGAGTCCACGTCCGAACCCTCGTCTGAGTGGCTGGCTGCAAACATGTAACAGATAATGGTTATTCTGATTGGCCGGTTAGAAAAACGAAACAGGAAAGCTGGTATCTTGAATGGAGGAGGGGGGGCAACAAAATGTATTTCTAAAACTTGGAATGTAAAGTAAACCCTTGACCTTGACCTAGAGAGACACACAGAAGCAACAGGTGTCAAAGACTAGGGATAAATCCTGCAATGTAATGTAATGACTAGGGCCCAGAGTTTGACCTAGGTAGCTCCTGCGGTCAGGGAATAATATATCTAGTTCTCACCCACTATGATGTGACCTTAGGGCTTTCACAGGGTGGGATCACTTTCAATTGATCCTCAACACCCCCTTCTAAACTCCACACAGGCCCCAGTGGATCCTAAGGTGATCAAAAGAGAGCCCAGAGAGACCAGTAGTCTGTTTAAACATGGGTTAAAGGAGTCGTATACCTGTAGGGCAAAGTAGGATATTGCCATTTTGGATGAAAAATTAATCCCAGATTGTGTCTTTTATCTGTTTGCTCAGTTGAGGGCTGCTGGACAGCGGGACAGAGAGACAGAAGGGACAGAGGGACAGAAAGGACAAAGAGACAGAAGGACAGAGGGACAGAGAGATATCGAGAGAGACAGAGGGACAGAAGAATATAGAGAAAGACAGACGGACAGACGGACGGACGGACGGACGGACGGACAGACAGACAGAGGGATATAGAGACAGACAGACAGAGGGACAGATGGACGGACGGACGGACAGAGGGATATAGACACAGACAAACAGATGGACAGATGGAGGGACAGAGGGACAGAAGAATATAGAGACAGACAGACATATAGAGAGATATAGAAACAGACAGACAGAGGGACAGAGGGATATAGAGGCAGACAGACAGAGAGATGGAGAGGGCTTTTAAGGCCTAATTCAGCAGAAGAGTGGTGAATGAAGGCTTGAGGCTGGGAGACTGAAGGACTAAAGCAGCGTATGGGGGGAGGCTAGCTGTCTATTAAATAATGATTAGGGTCCTCAAACTAGCGTGACAGCCACCCATTGTCCACCATTACGTGTCTGCAATGCACTCGTCACACACACACACACATAAACGTATACACACACATGCATCTGTCTGCTGTGTCTAGGACCTCTGATTTCACGCGTTGCTTTTTCTCTATAACAATGTTTCCAACGCAGATGGCTACAGACAGAAAGGGTTAAATTCCATTCCCTTGAGCTCTTTGCCTGAGGGACCTTCTAATCATGAAGTCTGACAGAAGGTGGGACAAAGCTTTAAATAGGGGTCTGTCTGAGTCTGTGCTCGTATGTCTCATAGACCCAAACATCCACCTAAAAGCAGAGGCAAATCCAGTTCTATTGTAATGATAGTATTACCCATACCAAGACCACCTCATGTCTCTCAGTGAGGCATCAGAGAGGAGGAAAGAGGTGGAGGAGAAAGAGAGAGAATATGGTGTGGATGCATGGTTAATGGAGGTAACCTCTCCTCTACGCTTCTCCTCTCCTCTGCTCTCTCTTTCTCCTCCCTCTCTCCTCTCTCTCTTCAGCTCTCCCTCTCTCCTCTCTCTCTCCTCTCCTCTCCAGATTTAGGTTTAATTAAAAGTAGAGAGCCAAGCAGGCAGGGGAGCGGGGCTCCCATCTCTCCCGTCTCCTCGGTGCCAGCCTCTGGAGCCGAACAGGAAATGCTTGTGCTGGTTGCCAGTGAGAGCCCATCCAGGCATTACACAGGGATTTGAGCTCTGGGAATTCTGCTGTGGCTCCGGAACGCCGAAACAAGATTCCAACGCAGGGAAGAGCTCTTTATTAGATTCAGACCAGGGGCACCGGACAGAGCATTAGAGAGCAGAGAGGCTCATGGGAGATTTGTTGGATGTGAAGAGTAAATATCCATCAGGGCAGAAAGTTTTGAGCCATGATTTGGAATACTGGTCTGGCTGGGACGTTTGCGTTACTTTGACAGCAATGTTGAGAAGAGGTATGGACACAGCATCAACCCTAACTGAAAAACTGATCAAGTATAGTAAATCATTTTTATCTGCAGTGAATTTTACATGAATTTTATTAGGATGCTATTATGTCCTAAACTATCAAATAGTCTCAAATTCTGCCCCCAAATTATTCTGCCCCAAAAGCAACTACACTTGTTACTCAAAACATTCACAAAACAAGAAACTGATTAATTAAGCGAAAAACAAGATAAAGACCAAACAAGCCAATAAACAAATACATTGCCATTTAAAGGAAAGAAGAAAGAGAGAAAATGAGACAGAAAGAGAGCTGAAAACAAGCTGAGAAGAACTGAGAGAAAAGAAGGAGACCAAAAGAAAGCTGAAAACGAGCTGAGAAGAGCTGAGAGAAAAGCTCCCCAGCAGCACTGTATCATGTTAACTGCAGGGTGGGGGTGGAGCTCTCTCTCTCTCTCTCTCTCTCTCTCTCTCTCTCTCTCTCTCTCTATTATTAGTAACTGCGCGAAAACACTCCATCACGGCCTCTACTTTAATGAAAAATGACAGTGTTACTTTTGTCATCCTTTTGGCCCTCTTTCTCTCTCCTTCTCTCCATCTCCTTCTCTCCATTTCTTTCTCTCCATCTCTCTCTTTGGGAGTGCTATGGCCCGGGTTCCTTTGTATGGCGGAGGGGAAAGGCCTGTGGCAGGGCTCTATTGGGCTGATTTCCACGCTCCATCTGTAGAATCCATCAGGGCTGCCCCGGCCCGCATTCAGGGCCCTGTCACCTGCCCAGCAGGGGAGTGAGGGAATGGGGGTCTGGATGGGTGAGCGAGGCAAGGGGGGTGGTGGGGGCACAAAGAGGGCCAGAGAGGGGCCACTGGGGGCTGTAGAGGGGCACAGCAGGGGAGCATCCCCCCCCCAATCCCTCCCACCTTCCATCTATAGCCAGAGGGGCATGGGGGTTGGTGGGGGCATGGGGGTTGTAGAGTTGAGAAGATGAGGGGGGTGGGGGTAACTGAGATGGGAGCTGAATGCACCTGGAGAAGATAGACAGAGGTGAAGGGGTGCTACGGAGGGAACGAGAGAGAGAGAGAAGACGTAAAAGTGGGGTTGTTCTCTATTCTGCTCCACTCATTGTTAAAACTGTCCCTTCCACCACGTCCATTTCCATCATGCCACTTCCTTCTTCCTCCCGCCACAACCGCCCACGTTTGAGTTTGAGAATACCAACCCCGTTCCGATGCTGTGGCGGATCACAACGAGAGGGCAACATCGACGCAAACGCAGGAACCTAGAGCAACAGGATTCCCACACATTCCCATCAGCAAACAGGAGAAGAGGATATTGAACACACAAAGAGACGCCTCGACCTCCTCACTTCAACACCCAAATCAAATGTTACGCTGGAGCTAAAGCGCCAGGGTGCTGAAAATACAAAATACTCCACAGTTTGGCTGTGCCTCTGACAATAATCTAAATTAATGTAAAAGTTGATTATTTTCCCTGAGGAGGAAATTGGTTTTGCTGCTGAATTACCCTCTAAAATAGGCATTTAAACAAAGCAGGACCAGGACGTGTAAGGCCAGTAGATAAAGGATACATTGAATAAGGTTGACAGAGTGACACAGTAAGGATAGATAGATATATAGATTTCAACAGGTACGTAGTTTGTGTTAGACAGTGCTTCCCTCTCAAGCATGAAACACACCGAGAATCTCACTGCCAATAGATACTTATCACAGTGTGAGGCCATTCCTTCTTTTGCCAGAACAAAAATTGTACCTGCTGTGTGCCAAACCGGTAGCAACGAACCTGACATTTCTACTTTTAGAATCGCAATGCACGTCAGTGGCCAACAACTTGACTTTGAGCCAATCAGAGAGAACGAATCCCCACGTGGGGGAGCCAACAGGAGTGACAACAAAAAAGAAAAAATAGGGCATGAGCCAGTCAAAATGAATATGCAATTTAGGCTATGGGATGGGAGCTAGCTAAGTGAACAGATGCAATGCACACAACACTAAATACTTCCTCCAAGCTAGCTAACCACTGTAGCTAATATTTACATTATAATTAAATCACAATGGATTAGTTTCCATGAAAAAAATGCCTGTGTTAGCTGCCGAGTTAGCGCAGTGTCCTTAGCTAACTAGCTAGGTTGTGCCAGCTAGCGAATATGCTAACATTAGCTAGATATTTCAACATGTGGCTATGGTCTGGCACTGGCAGTATGGGATTACGTATTCAATTGTTTCTTCGTCATCTTGCTAGGTAGTTATCTAGCTGCAGCCATCAAGTGCTTTCTACAAAATAGCAACATTAGCGAAGCTATCTAGCTTGTTAACATTGGAATCCAGACCATGAACTGAGCAACACATACGGACATGCATTGCCAAACAACGCTACTGCCACATTCTGGATTGGAGTATTTTAACAAGGCTGAGTGGCTGACGAATTCTAGGTCTTTGCTGTGTGAACACAAAAGGGATTGACTGCCGACACTGTTCAGAGGTGCTGAGTACTGTCGGCAGGCAAACGTTTGACAATCCTAACGGTGTGTCTGAGCTTTTAAATAATTACAGTCTCGTAGATCGAGGCATTGAGCTCTTTTTGGTTATAAAGCCCTCTTGCATAAACTTCCGCCGTATCTTACTAAATTGTTAACCTTCAGACGTATAAGTTACCAGGCCTGGAGTCAGGGATCCATTCAATCTCCACTGAGTCTCCTTTTTTTTTCGCCTCTCATGTGGAATCCTCTCCAAAAGTCCTTCAAGTTGGTGCCTTTAGGCGGGCAATTCAGGCGGACATCAGAGGGCCTTTATACTGAAGAATATGTTTGTTTCATATCATTGTGTTTTGCTTTTCGAATTTTGTGTTTGCTTTTCATGTATTGTGTAATGAATGCGTATGTAGATACAGTGGAAGTTGGAAGTTTACATACACTTATGTTGGAGTCATTGAAACTCGTTTTTCAACCACTCCACAAATTTCTTGTTAACAAACTATAGTTTTGGCAAGTCGGTTAGGACATCTACTTTGTGCATGACACAAGTAATTCTTCCAACAATTGTTTACAGACAGATTATTTCACTTATAATTCACTGTATCCCAATTCCAGTGGGTCAGAAGTTTACATACACTAAGTTGACTGTGCCTTTAAACAGCTTGGAAAATTCCAGAAAATGATGTCATGGCTTCAGAAGCTTCTGATAGGCTAAATGACATAATTTGAGTCAATTGGAGGTGTACCTGTGGATGTATTTCAAGGCCTACCTTCAAACTCAGTGCCTCTTTGCTTGACATCATGGAAAATCAAAAGAAATCAGCCAAGACCTCAGAAAAAAAATTGTAGACCTCCACAAGTCTGGTTCATCCTTGGGAGCAAATTCCAAATGACTGAAGGTACCACGTTCATCTGTACAAACAATAGTACGCAAGTATAAATACCATGGGCCGTCATACCGCTCAGGAAGGAGACGTGTTCTGTCTCCTAGAGATGAACGTACTTTGGTGTGAAAAGTGCAAATCAATCCCAGAACAACAACAAAGGACCATATGAAGATGCTGGAAGAAACAGGTACAAAAGTATCTATATCCACAGTAAAACAAGTCCTATATCGACATAACCTGAAGGGCCGCTCAGCAAGGAAAAGCCACTGCTCCAACACCGCCATAAAAAAGCCAGACTACGGTTTGCAACTGCACGTGGGGACAAAGATTGTACTTTTTGGAGAAATGTCCTCTGGTCTGATGAAACAAAAAATAGAACTGTTTGGCCATAATGACCATCGTTATGTTTGGAGGAAAAAGGGGGAGGCTTGCAAGCCGAAGAACACCATCCCAACCGTGAAGCACGGGGGTGGCAGCATCATGTTGTGGGGGTGCTTTGCTGCAGGAGGGACTGGTGCACTTCACAAAATAGATGGCATCAGGAGGATGGAAAATGATGTGGAAATATTGAAGCAACATCTCAAGACATCAGTCAGGAAGTTAAAGCTTAGTCGCAAATGGGTCTTCCAAATGGACAATGACCACAAACATACTTCCAAAGTTGTGGCAAAATGGCTTAAGGACAACAAAGTCAAGGTATTGGAGTGGCCATCACAAAGCCCTGACCTCAATCCTATAGAAAATTTGTGGGCAGAACGGAAAAAGCAAGGAGGCCTACAAACCTGACTCAGTTACACCAGCTCTGTCAGGAGGAATGGGACAAAATTCACCCAACTTATTGTAGGAAGCTTGTGGAAGGCTACCCAAAACGTTTGACCCAAGTTAAACAATTTAAAGGCAATGCTACCAAATACTAATTGAGTGTATGTAAACTTCTGACCCACTGGGAATGTGATGAAAGAAATAAAAGCTGAAATAAATCATTCTCTACACTATTATTCTGACATCTCACATTCTTAAAATAAAGTGGTGATCCTAACTGACCTAAGACAGGGAATTTTTTTACTAGGATTAAATGTTAGGAATTGTGAAAAACTGAGTTTGGCTAAGGTGTATGTAAACTTCCGACTTCAACTGTATGTGTAGTGTAATTGTTGTGTATTGATGTGTATACAGGGCTCATCTGTGAAAGAGACTGTGGTCTCAGCATGACTCTCTTCTTAAATAAAGGTTAAAAAAAGTTGTATAAAAATGTATATGCTGTTCACACAGAAACCCGCGCTAACACATGCAGACACACGCCCACACCGATTTACAGAGGACTGACATTGCCAAAAGCACACACACAAACCTTAACTAAACGAAATGGTTCATGGATCCAGGAAGCAGACAGGCATGGCACATACACAGAGATGCGAACCGTCAGACTGTCGCTGTCCATTACAATCACCTCTAGCAGAACTGTATTTAACAGTAGAGGAAAACCTCCACACAGACCAGACCTCAAATAGGGACTGACTGGTCTTGTTGACTGTGTAGAGTCCAGTGGCCAAGACACACCCTGGCAAGCACTCCCTCTCCACCCTACTCTGAGATGTTAACACGAGGAGACACATAATACACAGACATAGTGGCTGACATACACACACAGAGAGTCACGACTCGCCAATACACACACACACACAAACACGCACACACACGCAAACACACCCGCACACAGAGTCGCCAATACACACACACAAACACACACACACACAGTCGACAATACACACTCTCTGATTTTGCAATCTCAGCATAAAGACGTAGAAAGAGAGAGGGAGAGAGGGAGAGAGGGAGAGAGGGAGAGAGGGAGAGAGGGAGAGAGGGAGAGAGGAAGAAAAAGAGGCAGATTGAAGGAGACTGATGGAGAAAGAGAAAAGAGATAGAGAAAGAGCCAGAAGGACTGAGCCGGAGAAAGGAGAGAGAGAATCCAGAAAGAGACAGAAAGCAACAGACAAAGAGAGATACAGTAGGTCTAAATAGACAGAAAGGGTTTAGAGAGAGGGCCATATGGGGCCGTTTATGACGGGGCTGGTCGTAGGGCCGTGCGGCCCTTCCTCTAGGGGCTCTTAATAGAGAGGGTAATTGAGCTGCTGACATGTGTTCCCCTGCACCCAAAACAAAAGGCAGAAGAGACAAATTAACTAGTTATTTGCACAGGGAAGTAGATCTGGCCCTTTCAGAGAGCAGGACTGGATGGCCGACTCACTGAATAAAACAGTACATCATCGCCATGGAGGCGTGACAGGGAAAAGCTAGGGCTAGACCCAGCAGATGCACACAGGGTATAATGGTTAACTGACAGCTTATGGCCCCAGCTGGAGTTAACAGTGTGGTGAGAAAAGGAGGAGAAAGAGGGGAGGATGGTGAGGAAGAGGGGAGTGGGGCCTGGCTCTCACTTGACTTGCTAAGGAGCCCCCAGGAGTCTGTTGCAGCTGCCTGGGAATGAGGGAGGAAGGGACGAAGGAGGAGGGATGGAGCAGGGATGGAGGGCGAGAGAGAGAGAGAGAGAGAGAGAGCGCGTTTGGAGAGCGGGCTGCGGAGATCACACACAAAGAGAGTCGGCGATATGACGTTAAAAAGATGTATCACTCTCTAATATAGCTGAAGTGGCAAAAAGCCCCAAACGGCCCTGTGCAGGGCATTATGTGGACCCAGTGTGGGGCATCTTATTATTTAGTTCCAGTGGGGTGGAGTGAGGTGACAGTTTCACGGTGGCATTGCCACCCCCAGAGAAGGGACAAAGCAGTGGCACAGCACCCATGCAGGGCCACATGAACAGGCCAGTCTGTCACACGCTCTCTCCCCCCCCACCACCGACCCACCCCGGCCCAGCCGCCCAAGCCACCCGCTCCCCAGGTGCATAATGGGCCTTGTGGGCCTGCTCTCATAATCTCACACCAAGCAACCACCAGCATCATTCCAATTCACTTTAGCTTTACACATCCATGCAATAATATCAGAAAAACCATAAGATTCCTATAATATTGGATGTCTATGTAATATGTTCTATAGCCCAGAGAAATAGAACGGGAGTCCATTAGCTGTCATGGTGAACTAAACATTATTCTAACCTTCTCTTCCTGATGAGGAGATAGTTTTAACAGGCAGTGACCCTAAGTCGCCCTCTGACCCTGCCAAACTACACCCCATGTACTGTCATAAAGGGGAGGGGGGCAGGAGAGGAGCGGAGGTGGGCTGCTGACCCCTTTACAGGCCAACATCACCCCTCCACAAAAACTTCATAGGCAGTGAACGGCCAGAGAGTTCAACCACCGTGGCATTCCTCAGTTTCTCTTCTTTTCCATAACACATTCTCTAGGCTGTGATGTGTCTTTCTTTCTGTTTCTCCTTTTACTGGTTAGTCTGTCTGTCCTGGTTTCTTTATTTTATCGTTCTGATATTTTTTGCATTTTTTAGGCGTATCTCATAGTGCTTGGATAATGTTCGCGTCTAATCGAGATGCACAAAGACGCGAAAACAAAAGCAGACCTTTTTCTTTTGCTCTTTTCCGTGAGAAAACACGGCTAAAAAGAGCAACGAAATGACTCTACCGTGTCCATTCCATTCTGCGCCGAACTAAACCGCTCTTAAAAAATAATAAAGAAGCAAGGCTAAACCAAGTTAAGTGATTGACAACGCTGTCTGGCTTTACTCAATTAACTATCTCATTGTATCGAAACCTTTTTTGCCAGAACCCCCCCCCCCCCCCGACCTCATTCTCTCCGAACTCCTTTATCCTCCACCATCACAGAGTTTTGCTTAGCTAATACTTCCAAGGAAATAGAGCGTTCTCCTTGACCTTCTATTGGCCACTCTTCTCTTCTCTCTTCTTCTCTCTTTCTCTTTCAGCCACTTCAAACTGTCTCTCTGGACAGTGGGGAGAATGTGACGGGAGTCCATCAGCGACGAGAGGCAGGCCCAGGGCAGGACCCCGCTCCCTCACTTCAAAGTTGGCCTGCATTCATTAATTGTCCTTTGAATTAATATCACAGCCCTCACAATGCGGGTGCCAGCACAGAAAGAGGATTTAATGAAGCATAGAGCCTGTATTCACTTGCAGATAAACCAGTGTGGATTTTCTTGAGAGAGAGTCTTGAGAGTGATGCTTTGACATAGGCTGAAGTAAATGTGGTGTGTATAGCCAGGGTGAGAGGAGATAAATAAGGGAGTGAATAGGGAGGGGGATGCTTTTGAATGCACCGCTAACATACACTACATGAGCAAAAGTATGTGGACACCTGCTCGTCGAACATCTCATTCCAAAATCATGGGCATTAATATGGAGTTGGTCCCTCCTTTGCTGCTATAACAGCCTCCACTCTTCTGGGAAGGCTTTCCACTAGATGTTGGAACATTGCTATGGGGACTTGATTTCATTCAGCCACAAGAGCATTAGTGAGGTCGGGCACTGATGTTGGGCGATAAGGCCTGACTCAGTGTCGGTGTTCCAATTCATCCCAAAGATGTTCGGTGGGGTTGAGGTCAGTGCAGGCCAGTTAAGTTGTTCCACACTGATCTCGACAAAGCATTTCTGTATGGACCTCACTTTGTGCACAGGGGCATTGTCATGCTGAACACAGGAAAGGGCCTAGCCCAAACTTTTGCCACAAAGTTGGAAGCACAGAATCGTCTAGAATGTCATTGTATGCTGTAGCATTAAGATTTCCCTTCACTGGAACTAAGAGGCTTAGCCCGAACCATGAAGAACAGCCCCAGACCATTATTCCTCCTCCACCAAACTTTACAGTTGGCACTGTGCATTGGGGCAGGTAGCATTCTCCTAGCATCTGCCAAATCCAGATTTGTATGTCGTACTGCCAGTTGGTGAAGCATGATTCATCACTCCAAAGAATGCGTTCCCACTGCTCCAGAATCAAATGGCGGCAAGCTTTACAACACTCCAGCCGACGCTTGGCATGGTGCGGCTGCTCTGCCATGGAACTCCATTTCATGAAGCTCCCGACGAACAGTAATTGTGCTCACGTTGCTTCCAGAGGCAGTTTGGAACTCAGTAGTGAGTGTTGCAACCGAGGACAGACGATTTTTACGTGCTATGAGCTTCAGCACTCAGCGGTCCTGTTTTGTGAGCTTGTGTGGCCTACCACTTCGCGGCTGAAACATTGTTGCTCCAAGACGTTTCCACTTAACAGCACTTACAGTTGACCGGGGGAGCTGCAGCAGGGCAGAAATTTGACAAACTGACTTGTTGGAAAGGTGGCATCCTATGACAGTGCCACGTTGAAAGTCACTGAGCTCTTCAGTAAAGCCATTCTATTGCCAATGTTTCTCTATGGAAATTGCATGGCTGTGTGCTAATTTTATACACCTGTCAGCAACGGGTGTGGCTGAAATTACTGAATCCACTAATTTTAAGGGGTGTCCATATATCTTGCAAGGAATAGCCTTCATTTCTCAGAACAAGAATAGACTGACGAGTTTCAGAAGAAAGTTATTTGTTTCTGGCCATTTTGAGCCTGTAATCGAACCCACAAATGCTGATGCTCCAGATACTCAACAAGTCTAAAGAAGGCCAGTTTTATTGCTTCTTTAATCAGAACAACAGTTTTCAGCTGTGCTAACATAATTGCAAAAGGGTTTTCTAATGATCAATTAGCCTTTTAAAATTATAAACTTGGATTAGCTAACACAACATGTCATTGGAACACAGGGGTGATGGTTGCTGATAATGGGCCTCTCTGTACATCAATGTAGATATTCCATTACAAATCAGCCGTTTCCAGCTACAATAGTCATTTACAACATTAACAATGTCTAAACTGTATTTCTGATCAATTTGATGTTATTTTAATGGACAAAAAAATTGCTTTTCGTTCAAAAACAAGGACCTTTCTAAGTGACCCCAAACCCCTAAAGTGTACATTCTCTAAGTATGCTAGACAGGAGAATCAGGACGTCACTTACTTAATAGCTGAGCTTACGATTTTATAAAATGGTTCGTAGCAAACGACAACACACTACCGAAGTCAAAAATAAGCTACAACTTCGAAAAAGTGAACTTTCATTTTAACTTGATCCAAAAAACACCAGGAAACATCCAAGTGGAAAAAGTCAAGACCAAACACATAAGTTCATCAAAAATGTGTATGACACTAAACTGCCTCTATGTTTGACTACTTGTGATGCCACCAAACACCAAATGATCTGGGATACATCATTTATGAATCTATTGGTGTTAATAAAAACTCAGCCCTGAATGAATTCTGATCACTCCATCCAACATTCATCTCCTGGAAAGAGTTGCTATATTCCAGGGATTGTGAATTTGGATTTCTGGTGTGGCATACTGTAACAATACAGTTCCACTGGACAAGTTAAGTTGGGTTTATATAAGTAGTAATAACCCAGGCAGGGAGACAGCCAGTGATCGCACACAGAGTCAAGACCCAGCTATTTCTCTTCTCTATCCCAGTGCCTGGATTTCTCTACTGCTCTGCCTGGAGGCACAGATGGAAAGTAGTCGGTAGAAAACATTCCACTGGTCGCTATGAGGCACTGTTGTTTGTTATGACTGGAGATAGTCTCTCTCTCTCCATCTCTCAATCCCTCTGCTTCACTAAGATAGCGTAAAAACGCACGGACCGCTGACAAATATACAACGTTATAGAAAATCAATGTCTATCTTCCCGAAAGGTTTCCGCTGTTGTGTCTGAGGGGGGTATTGGTGTGTTCCTGTCATGGTCGGCTATCACTGTCTGGGTGAGAGACATGCGTTTATTGACATTTCTGAATGCCCTGGGAGAAAAGACATTATGAAACATTCTAATTGGTTTATAGGGTTTGTGTATATACACTAATCATAGTGGTCATTGATATGATTCCCTATAGATTTAGCTTCAACCGAATGATTGCAGAGTTTGCATATTACGGTCTATGCATGCCACGTTTAAAAATGGCTCTCACTTTTTTCTGTTTCTCTGTTCTCTCTCTTTCCCTCTACTCTTTCTCTCCCCCCCTCTCTCTCTCTATCCTCTCTCTCCTCTCTCTCCAAACTCTCTCAGTCCATGCCAAAGTAGTGGGGAGCCAGTTTTCCCACTTTATTTACACAAACAAAGTCCTACTCAGTTTCTTTGACAAAAGCAGCTAAATCTTTCATGTTTTGTCAGCACTTGATTCCTCCTGTCCCCCTGGCTATTTGCCTGCCTCAGGACAATGGAGCCAGGAGAATGGGAGCAGATTTTGTGAATGTGCCTCAATGAAACCAATTATTACATGTTGACTGCGTTCACCATGGCAGATTTGAAAGAACTGGGCTTATTCAATTTGGCACCGCGGGATTCCCTTTCAAGATAAGTTATCCCTTTGACTGTTTGTATTTCTGAGCTTTTCTTTTTTTCTCCCCCTCCCTCCCTCGTCCCTCCCTCAAACCCCCCCATTGTCATAAATGGAATCTGCAAGAGTAGGCTACTCCTCTTTCATGACTTTGGTTATTTTAATTAGCTAAATGAGGCTAAAGGGGTGTCCGTTGGTGTTATAGTCATATACAGAGGAAGGTGGTGTCATTCATTAGGAGGCAGTTAATGTGCCAGTATTTATTGATTAATTAACATGAAACCATTCATTCAGTTTAGGAGGCCACTTCCATGCCGGTATCCTTTATGGAATTTGCTCATGCAAGATTGACAAGGTTGAGCACTTTCTGCAGACAATTTTTGAACCAAATGAATGTGTTCATACTAATAGAAAGTATTTACTATGTCACCAATTTCTGTTATTTATTTTTTAACTACTGTTAAATAATTGGTCAATCACCATAATATTCTTAATTATATATAAATAATCGAATTTATTCATTTAACATTTTGCTTCCCCTGAACTCAACTATTCCTCTTAAACAGGAAGTGCAATCGTTTAACGTTAGATTCATTTCCTGATTAAAAGCGCGACATTTACCATTTGCTTGGGGGCATCCTTTTCCCAGAATGCTCTAGGTGCCCCGTAATGTCATGCAGATCTAGTAGTAGCTACCTGGTCCCAGTATAGCTACTTTATCCCACTGAACTCAACAGTGGACTTTTCCCAGACAAATAAATCAAAATAGAGCAGCTTTGATCTCTGCACTTAAGGGTAGCCAACAATGGAGGCCGAGGAGAAAGAGGCAGAGAGGAACAGTCCTCTCTCTCCTGCAACAATAGCCTCTACAAACACCTACTTAATCAATATTTGGCCAGAAGACACCCTCTCCATACCCAAGACAGCCTTTTCACATTCTAATGAAGAGCTTTAAAGGGAAAAGAAAACAACAAGATCAACTACTTTCACAGACACACACAAGAGGATAAGAGAATTACATATGGCCATTGCAGACTGAGGGAAAAGGGAAAGTAATCATTGGACTGTGTTTGAATTGGAATATAATTTGAGTAAACAACATCTCAGATATGCCATTATCAACACTGGAGTTTGCTCTGAGCTAATGAGTTAATGTTGCCATTGTGGATAAGATGAAGATGATTAGTCTGGCTATGTAACAAGGAGTCGAGGTACTGAATTAAAGGGAAAATACATAGAAGAATTCTTCCCAAAACACTCAGCTATATTTCTTGAATCGAAATAACACATAGAAACAACAACGTTAAGTCCATTCAAACGTTTGGCATATTTTAAAATAAATAGGCTGTAAATCATACTGTGATACATCTATAGGTCGTAATAATTTAACGTCACTTGTTGTGCACACTTGTTGCAACGTTTTATCATGCCTGGCTGTTCCTAACTTACAATATCTATATCCTAATCATAAGCCTATCTCCCAATATCTTGCAAGCCTGTATAATCTATCTAAACAAGGCATCATCAGCACGAATAGATAACAGAGAAAATAACAGAGAAAATATCAGGTATCGAAACACAATCATAATCAAAAGAGCACTATTGCATTTCCATAAATGGGCTATAGATTGAGATGGACAAAGATACAAGCCTACAAATTTGTTCCAACCCCGCAGGAAAAATCTTAACCAAACTGGGAGAATACATTTGAAAAGGTTAACAAAGTAAATTGCCTATCCTGATCTGTATTCGCGATGCCTCGCCTGGAAAAGGGAAGGAAAGCGGCTATACATATGGCATGAATGCGCGCGCCCCGGGCGAAGAGGACTGGGCGGGCTTTGTCCCTAGATGAAAGTGGGAAGAAATAAAAGGTTTGAGTTTAATCTACTAGAAAGGGTTTACACTGCGATGACTGATGTAAGGAGTAGTAAGGAGTAGTAAGCAGACCATGCCTCCTGCGCAACGAGTCTAAACACACGAGTAAAAGAGCGATAAGAAAGGCCTAATCATTTGAGGATGCTTGGAAAATGTGTAAAAATAAAAAAAATGGTTGAGTTCTTCAGATATGTATTTGCTATAAGTGAAAAGAATTTAATCCCCCCCCCCAAAAAAAAACAACCACATGTAAAACAGGCAACGTGTCCCTTCCCAAACCTTGTTATGAACTTGGAATAGGCTTTGCTCACATTTCTAAAGTTGTATGTTTAAAAAAGTCAGAAAGTATAGCCTACATTCCTGAAAAACCAACAGGTCACCAAGCAACAGGTGTTTGGGAAAAATCCAGGTCATAGGGAGAGATAGGATGCTGTCTCCTCTCTGAGTCTGAATAGCAAACCCATCTCTTGACGCTGAAAAAGTCTCCAAATGAACATTTTGTCGTTGAAAACGGCCATTTTCTCTCGGCGCGCAGTCTATAAAACCGGCCGGAGTTGCCCATTGGTGTTATCTGAATTATTCATCGCTCATTGCGGGTCCATAATGTCTTCTCCCAGCCTTTTGTCAGCGCATTTTTTCTCCCTTTCTCTACACATTTTGAAAAGCTTTGGCGTCTTTTTGTACACCACTGAGCCGCTTGCTATAGCAGGCCTTTGTGCGCCTGAAACCGAAGTGTGAGTCTCAATAGACTCTCGCGCCTTTGTCCGGCAAGTTCATCCTCAAGTGTCCGATTGTGTGCGGAGGAACCGTCTTTTTTATGGGGGACGGAACAGTTGGGCAAATGTTTGATCAACTTCATATGGAAACGTTTGCCTTTTGCAAAAGTTTCGGTTTAGTTTAAACTCAGGCATGCAACTCAAAATTCCATATTCATAAAGTTAGGCTAGGCCTATATTGCAGAAAACCACCAAAAGAGTTGTTATTTTCAAATGCTTAAATATTCGTTTTTTAAATTCAATATATATCTCTTATCTGCGCAGCAATCATTCCGCTTGACAAACCAACGACACAAAATGTTAAACGCAGAGTCACGCGTCCAGAAAAATAATTTAGTAAACGATTTAGGTATTTAATTAAATAGTAATGGTCCATGATTATATTTCCATTTATCAAATTATATGGGTATTTTAATTCACTTCTGCTTTTTTTTCTCTGCACATTATGTAGTCCGTACCCATCTGAATTTAGTGTAATATGCAGGTTATCTGCTAATTCAGCATCTTCAAGAGACAACACATTTTTCATATTCCCCATTTCTCCCAATTTTCAACTGTCTCAAGAGGCCAACGAATGAACCGACTTTTAACAACTTCTAAACAACATCTCAACACATATTTTATCACAACCAAATATAGAAAATTGAGAGGAAAAGAATCATTCCATACTTCTGAAATAAAATGAATTCTCTAAACCAAAATCGCAGACCTTGTCCAACAAGGAAACCGTGGCCTACAGTCCTGGGCCTACTCCACATCGCCAAAGCTTTGCACTGCTTTTGATTAAAATCATTACTCACATCTATCCCCGAGGATGCCGTCGATGCTGTGTTTCGCTCGTCTTTCGTTCTCTTCCAATTCCCTCTTCTGGATTTCATCATCGTCCTCCTCATCTTCTCCTCCAACTCCCCCGAATTTACAACGCATGATACGGCTGATTGAACTCACTTTGAAAGTAAATACATAAGTGATAAATGATAAATTGTTGGTAAAAAATCCAGCTTGAATTGATGAAAGTGCCAACATCCATATTGTCATAGCACCTGTTGATTGGTTTTCACCTCGCAATAATGTTTCACAATATTCTGCTTATATCTGGCAAACTTTTTCAAACTTTCAGAATGTTTACGTTTGTTGCATAAATGCAATGCATTTATGACTTCAGTAGACCTATAGGCTATCCTCTCCTGCACTTTTTACTAGGCGTATGCAAACGTATAATACTATTGTAGGCTTATACAATTTTAGTTAAGTAGCGTACATTTACATTTTGGTCATTATGCTCTGGATAAGATAATTACAATATATTTTGGGGTTGTAGATCGTTAAGTTATAAATTATTTGTTAAAAAAATGTAAATACCTGAGGGGATGTTGTTTCTGTCGCAGATCCCGTCTTTGAGTAATTTATCCCTGATTTCCCAGCTGAACATGCCCGGGTTGTCTCTCTTGTATTCCTCGATCTTCTTGTCCACATCTGGGGTTGTTGTCTGCTTCAAGTGGCAAGGATGCAGAAAAATTTCATTAGGCATGATTGCTATTGCACATTTAATATTTTTTATTTTAAAATAAATTAGGCTACACCGTGCCTAATAGGCTATACAGTTCTGTTGAGTTTTATCTTTTACTTGATCGTTTTCAAAACCCATGTTTTGACAGTCTGTATTAATATGGTGCTAAAAGTGCGCATAAAATAAGGTTTTATAAATTAAATATGTATTCGGAATAATGAATAGCATATGACAATAAATTATACCATACAAAACTGTTAATTATTATATATCCTTTTTTAACAGCCTGTCATCCCCAATTACATGTATCCTGTTAGCGGCATGTTGAGGTGCAGCCCATTAAGTTGGGCTTGACAGAGACATTGCTGCTATACAGTCCGGTTCTAGGGCCCTCACCTTGGGTTTGCTGCCTCCGATGGACCCGGGCCTGATGGAGCCTGTCTCCTGGTACCGGCACAAGATTTTAGACACGCATCCATGGGAGACTCGGAGCTGGCGGGAGATGACACAGGGTCGAATGCCGTGGTGGGCCATCTCCACGATCTTGTGGCGGATGTGGTTGGGCAGGGGTCTGCCGTTGATAAACATCCCACCGAGCTGGTTCACCCGGCCCTGGCCTAACGGGGTAGAGACTGGACGGAGGGAACGCATTTCATTCAATAACAACAACTTCAACAACAAAAGTAAACCACAGCAGCAAAAAAAAAAGCCTAAACAATCAGGCCTATGTTTATTTATTTAACGTTGATTTATCCTATCTCAGTGAAAGGGGCTATATTTTTCAAGAGAGACCTGTTGCAAGAAAATATGTTAATAACATACCATTTCATCTCGGTCTTTTGCAAAATGTTTAATTGTTCTTGTTATTACATAGGTTAGACTTAATTGATGGTGCACAATGTAAATCAATATAAAATGTATAACAAGAGCATTGTTGATGTTTTGATATCAACTGCTACTATTTCAATTCAATTGAACCAGGGATTGCTACAAACTGTTTATGGCTTAGTAGGCTAGTGTAGGCTACTTACAGTTTCCAATAGGCAGCCTACACATTTAGGGAATACATCAACTTTGATTCACTTGTCAAAATGTTAGTTCATGTGTAGGCCTACTGTTAATTGTCTGTTAAAAGGCCACACTAAGAAAATGATTTATATATGAACAACAATTTTGCAGCTGTTCAAAGTTGACACAATATCAACACTTGCGTTCTGATTGAATCACTAACAAACAAACAAAATCTTCCAATACGCAAGAAACATGCACTTGGTTCCATTTGCAATAGCCTACCTTCCAGAGAATAGCCTCCCCGCGGGTAGTTTTGGTGTGGGTTCGGGCGCATCATCCTCGGTATGCCCCCCGCTAGTGCTGTCATGTCTCCTAAAACTCCGCCAACGATGCCTTGCTCTCGGCCAAATCAACACCAACCAGTAAACTTCTGAAATATTCTGGAATCCACAAAAACGTATAGCTTAAAGGCCTACACGTTGGCTTCGATGGAGCAACAGGACAGCCTCCACGGGTTGCTTCGTCAAAATAACAACATGCAAGAAAAAACACAAGTTAAATCCTTGGAGAATGGTGCATTTGTCGATATCCAACGTGGAGTGTGAAAATATTGACAAAGCAATGTTTGCCTCTGTTGAAATTGAAGGCCGCTTAGTTGGAGTTGTTGTTGACACTTTATCTGAATTGAAAAGATGCGTGGAAGTGAAACATTTTATAAGTTGTTGCTCTCCTTTCTCCTCAGTCCTTCCAGGCTTCTGATTGGCTTAGAAAGGCGAATCCCAGGGGCGCTGAGGGTGCATTTTGATTGGCCGACTGTTTTCTGTGATGACCTCACGGGTTCAAGGCGTTGTGTCTTGAGTCTTGTGGTGCCCTCGAGCTTTTGCTTTCACAGAATCTGATCCACGATCAGCCCTCCAGTCATCAACTGTATAGGCTATATGGTCCAACCATGTTGATGGATGAAGATGCGCCTTTTAGTGAAGGCTACGCTACCCCCTGTAAGTCACCAGTCACCAATGTATTACTTTATTATGTTGTGACTATTTCATAACAGCATTGCACATACACCATTTTCTGCCTGTGAAATAACACACACACACACGAACATACACACACACACTCACACTGTTTGCTGTGCACAGTGATTTACAAACAGGAATTTATTGTAGTACTTAGACAGTAGTGCACTAATTAGAATAGAAGGAGCTATGCGACCCAGCAGGGTATGACGCCTGGAGTGCAGTAAAGTTGTCTGTAGCGAAAGAAAGTACAATTGTGTGAAGACATTATTTATAACTTCATGAGTGTCAAATGCTCCCCCCCTCTTTTATCACTCTCTCTCTCTATCGCACACGCGCGCAGACGCACTTGCACATGTACGCACGCACACACATACACACACACACACACACACACAGACACACATCCACCCCAGCTAACATATATGTTTTTTTGAAAGTTGTGGGAAGTTGTGTTTTTGACTTCACATTGGTTGTGGGAACGAATCCACATGCTTCCTTACTGGTAAAACTGAACGTTTTTTAAACATTCTGAGAACAGAAATGAAAACGTTTCCTGTTCGGGGGAATGTTCATTTTTAGGTTGCAGGGAGGTTCTGAGAACGTTTTACTCTGGTTCCTTGAACGTTTTCCTGAGAGGTTTTATTAACGCTCTGAGAATGTTTTTTGAATAAAGTCCTTAAAACTTTTACTGAATGTTTCAATAAGACTTTTAATAACTCTGCTAGCTAATTTTGGGTTCACTTTTTTTTAACTCCAAGCACAGATAGGACACATGGAAATTCATTTCCATAGGCATCAATCATGCAAGCGCATTTCTTTTTTATTGTGACACGGAATCAGTGAGATTCAAACCTATGATCTTATGTTCTCTATCCATGCAATTAGTCCACTGCACTTTGAGGATGGAGCTAGCATGCAATGTTTTTTTAAGCATACAATGCTGTTAATTTTTGTCTATTCAAACAGAACCCATTTCAAAGGAAACAAGCACTCATTAAGATCAGGTGTGGCCAATTACTGGTTGCAACCAACCCACCTGAACACATTTAACAAGATAGGGGATAGAGAGAGTTTCCTTGATGCTGAGGACTGAATATACATGTTTTTAAATAACATTCGTAGAATGTTCTTGGAAAAAAAATATTGTGGTTTTTATGGAACGTTTTCTTCAAGTTCTGAGAACGGAATGTATGTTTTTAAGTAACATTCTTAGAATGTTCTCTGAACATTACTAAAGTTTTCTTGTGTTTTTTTTTGTTGAAAGTTTGCTTAACGTTCCCAAAATAATTTGAGAACATGACTTTAAATAGAACCATGAGAAAACTGGTAGTAAACATTATGCTGAAGTAGCCTACTGACATTCCTATAGAAGAACGTTGTTTCTAAACTTTCTTGGAACAATTTGAGAACATGACTTTAAATAGAACCATGAGGAAAACTGTAGGAAATGGTATGGTGAAGTACTGATATTCCCACAGAAGAATGTTGTTTCTTAAAGTTCTCTGAACTTTTTGAGAACATTCCCAATGTCAAACCAGTTGGTGAATGTTCCTAGGACATTACCAAAATTGAAATGAAATGTAATCATATTTGAACTTTTAGGAAACGTTCTGTTAAAATCTTGTGAGTCAATCTAATTAACATGATAAACAAATCGCATTCAAAATCTGTCAGTTTAAGCTAGAGATATGTTTTTTGTTGTTGCATGGTCTGCGTCCCAATCCACCGCATCTGCCTATGTCGGCCTTCTGCATCTGCGGTGGAAAGTGGCAGGGCTACAGCGTTGTTTGTCAGACCAGGAGACATCCCTAAAATCTGACATTTGTAGCGACCCCCACAAGCCCCACGGGACTCATCTGAAGTCAGTACCAGTTGATGTGTCAACTTCTGTTCATAGCGTCCGAACCGTTTGAGCTACAAACTAATATGACCCCCACTATGGAAAGGGGGATTCCGTTTTGCTCTACGACCCCCACAAGTGTCACGGGACTCATCTGAAGGTAACCCGGTACCAGTTTAAAATATGAATGGAAGTATGAACGTAGTTTTGTGGCAACAAAAGAAATTGGTTAAATATGTGTCCAAAAAACGAAATGCCCCTCCCCGCCTTAGACTTTTAGTGGTTAAAGTAATGAAATACCCAAGAAAATAACATTTTTTTTGGTCAAGTTCTTTAATTCCTTAAATGTGCTGAGAATGTTCCGAAGCCAAGCAACTATCCTGCACCGTTCCCAGAAAGTTGTGGGAAGGCAAAATAACCATAGGACGACCACGTTCTCACCAAGCTCTAAGAAACATATGGTTGCGGGGAATAATAATACAGGTATATTCTTTAAAAAGGATGTATGTCTATATAGGTATGTGTATGTATATATGTGTATATGTATGCATGCGTGTATGGATATATATATTTACACCAAAAATATGTGGGGGATTGGAAATGATGCAGACAATTACATTGATGGAAGCAATATTCTTTCCGCAATATTAAGCTGATCCACCCCTAAAAAAAAGAAACATATGGTTCTCAGAACGTTATGTGTGCTAGCTGGGACTTGTACCCCATTCAGAAGTTTTTGTGGAGGCTCATTGAACAAGTCATGTCAGACAAAAAGCTTCTCCCATTCACCACTCCAATCAATCAAAGGTATGGAGATCATTCCAAGCGAAGCCATTGAGTTCTAACAAAACAACGATTTTTTTCCCTCCAAATTCCACATTGACACTTACCCTAATATTAGCCTACCCACCGACTGTTTAGGTCACATTTCCAATCAGTGAACTGAACGAAAATACAGTTTTGTATTAGGATACTTATAAGAGAGGTGTAGGCTACTTACTTGTGAGAGGTCGAGGGCTGTTTTAGGGCCTGGAATATAGTAACCGATCAACAATTCATAATCACAAGGCGAAGTGCATGAAAGGGCAACATGTCAAGGCATATCAGTTGATATAAACTGTTAATATCGGCTATTATGTGTGCTTTTACAGGCCTATAGGAATTCAGTCAATCCCAACAGATTGAGCCCTGCAACATTACTGTGGTTGACATTCACCACAGTTTAATTTTGTTGCCAAAAATACTTCTATGTATAAACAACAGAAAAGTTCGAGAGTGGTTTTCCTTTGGAATATTGGATGGCATCATTGCCATCTTCACGTCTCTGTGTGCGCACCCGGGCGCGCCGAGACCCCTTAATAACCGGTGATTATGGAGCGTTTCGGTCCCAGGTGCTCTCTAACCAGATTAGGGCCGTCACCGTGGCGCGAGGAGCCGCCACACCACCGGGCAAAGGGAGAGCGTCATTAGTTATGATTTTAATTGACATTGCTGGAATAGCTGAACAATAATAAATGCTTCTGATGAGAAGGCCCTATGCCTAAAGCCAATCATAGCCTATTTGCATAATGGTGTCACCTTTTTATTAATGGGAATAATTTAGGCCTACATCGTTTTTAGCAATGTCCTTGAGTTGTTCAAAAAGAGCAACTTGTTTCTTATTCATATTTCTATGTATTTATAAATAAATAGTCTATTATTGTTATTATAATTATAATTATTATTGTAGTCCTTATTATTATTTAATAATAACCATTTGTATTATTAACTTTTTTTCTCACAATGATAACAATGGAGATAAACCAGTAGTCTTAATAATAATCGTTAACATTCGTATTGAATAACCATTACTACTACTACTACGTTAAAACCATTAGGTAAATACTTGGACCATAATAAAGTTCGTTTTTCACTTATCTTTTAACCATGTGGCTGTCGTGTTTCTCACCTGAAATCTAATACATCTAACAGACGAAGAATTATGGTAAGGCATACGACATCTTAGAGATGGAAATGTGGTATCCCACAGTTAATGAAGGCCTGCATTGACATTCAGCTTTTTGGGAACCGAAAAGACTCTTCCAAATGTTTTCTTTCTACAGGAACGCACAGACAATGGAACGCAGGAGGGAAATATGGTTTGGACACGGGAGTCCTTTCACGTGCAAAAGGAGGAATTGCTCTCTTTCTCTCAGTTAGTTCCAACACAGAAGTCTACATGCGGAACTTCTTCCATGGTCGCCTAATGGTCGACTAATTCAACATTAGGACCATGCATGACCCGCGGTTCATCCACACGTTGGTGTAGCACATGCGTGCAAATGGTCGATTATTGACACAGAGACACGAGAGTTAATTTGACTGTAGCCTTGTTGAACTGTGACAATTAGCCATGTTTGATGGGCAGAGACATATGCTGCTCAGGCATAGCGTCTATTCCAAATAGGTCAATGGAGAGCGCTAGGCTATTTGTGATAATGTGGATTGTTAGAACATTTGTTGGTAGGCTACAATGTTCTAATATGGTAGAAGTTATATAGAATTGTCACAATATCTGATAATACGATTATTGATATTTTGGCATAGGCCTTCAATTAGAAGTTGTAAAAAGTAACCTTCTAATATTGCATTACCAAAACAATTTGGACTGTTAATTAAGTAGAATGATACAATATAAGTAGAATGATAATAATATACCTAATAGTATGCCTAATAATACTAATAATAGGCCTAATAATAACAATAAACATACATTGTAAATAAAATAAATGTGAATGAAAATAACAACCTATCTAGAATTATAATCGTAAACCTCCAGCGAGATAACTAAAAACTGTATCTCTGCAGTTTTAAGAAATAGTGTGGCTACTTTTTACAGCACCAACCCCAGCATGCAGCCTGATAATGTTTTTCTTCACAGGGTTTGAGGTGGGATACATTCCCCTTTCCTCCTACAAAAATACGTCCACGGGACATAAATGACTTACTGAAACTCTATATCGTCATAAAAGAGGGAATGGGGCAAAAACAAAGTTATGATACGAATTTTGATTATCATGAAAGGGATACTGGATATCCGTGTCAAATCAATTAGTGAAGGGGAAAATCCAAGTCAGAAATTCGCTCGATCAGTGAACAAAATGCATCGAAAAATAAAGACCAAAATGCCTGTGTAGAAAAGAAAACGCAGTCGCGTTCAGTGGGCTCAGAACCAAAATAACTTTAGGGTGTATCAGAGAGCAAGATAAGGACGAGTAGGCCTTAGCTCTGTCACTTATAGGCCGGGAGTAAACAAGATCATTAGAATAAGGGTTTGGTCTGGTTCTGATTAAAAATTCTGTAATTTTCGATAGGTCCACATCTCATGGTATTTTGATTAATTTATTTATTGGCGAGTTGTTCTTTTTAATTATGAATGCTGACTCGTTTGTGGACATCATGGCCAATTGTAGCCCAATATAAATATCATATTGTTCAAAGGTCTAGTGCAATTTGACCCTTTTATAGCAACATTAAATCAGTATAAATCAGAAAGATGTCACTATTGGAGGTTTGGAGTTTTTCTTTTTGATGACCCCTCTAAGTCAGTATTTACAATGTGGGAACCTTATCATTCCCACATTACGATGACAGATGACAACTGAATGCCCTGCGTTTACAGTGGGCACTTGTTGCTGTGATTGCTTTACAAACTGTTTTCGGGTCATTAAAATAACTAGGGAAATGTTGTAAAGCCATTTCCCATTTACTTTGAGTGTAAAACCGATTAATTAGTCCACAGAGACATGTTTGCCACTGTGACAGGGGACGTAATTCCCACAGGAAATAATAACATTATCTTATCTACACCAACTTGCAGCCTATTTTTGTGTATACTGTCCTCGAGATATGAGAATATATTAAAACGATAGCACATAGACTTACCAGCATAGTCCAGTCAGAACGTTAGCTATATATGCAGACATGGGATCTTTGCAAAAAGATTGCAAACAAAGAATAGTTTCTAAGGACTAAATAGTATTATGGTTACACTGTATTTGAACCATTTGGTAATTTGTAAATTAGTTGCCCATATCGCCTGTAAGCTAATTCAACAATGGCTAATTTATCTCTGGTGTTTGAAATGGTCAATTACATGCAATCTGAGGCCCTACAACCAAAGCTCAAACTGGGGATATTTTGCATCAGTGAGCCTACAGTGCCTTCAGAAAGTATTCATACCCCTTCACTTATTCCACATTATGTTGTGTTGAATTCAAAATGGATTAAATGTATGCTTTTCTCACCCGTCTACACACAATACCACATAATGACAAAGCGAAAACATGTTTTTAGACGTTTTAACACATTTTATAAAATACAGAAATATCTATTCACACCCCTAAGTCAATACAAGTTAGAATCACCTTAGGCAGCGAGTCTTTCTGGGTGTCTCTAAGTGCTTTGCACACTTGGATTGTACAATATTTGCACACATTCTTTTTTAAATTCTTCAAGCTCTGTCAAGTTGGTTGTTGATCATTGCTAGACAGCCATTTTCATGTCTTGCTATATATTTTAAAGCCAATTTAAGCCCAAACTTTAACTAGGCCACTCAGGAACATTCAATATCATCTTGGGAAGCAACTCCAGTGTAGATTTGGCCTTGTCTTTTACGTTATTGTGGTGCTGAAAGGGGAATTAATCTTCCAGTGTCTAGTGGAAAGCAAACTGAACCAGGTTTTCCTCAAGGATTTTGTCTGTGCTTAGCTCCATTCCGTTCATTTTTTATCCTGAAAAACTCCCCAGTTCTTAATGATTACAAGCATACCCATAACATGATACAGCCACTACTATGCTTGAATATTTGGAGAGTGGTACTCAGTAATGTGTTGTATTGGATTCGACTGAAACATAACACTTTGTATTCAGGACAAAAAGTGAATTGCTTTGCCACATTTTTTTGCAGTATTACTTTAGTGCCTTGTTGCAAACAAGATACATGTTTTTTAATAGTTTTATTCTATACACTCTGTCAATTCTTTTCACTCTGTCAATTAGGTTAGTATTGTGGAGTAACTACTTTCTGAAGGCACTGTATGTGGGACTAGGTGAGTGGGAGAAAGAGAAGAAGAGAGGGAGATGAGTAGAGGGGCATTTGTTAACCCAGAGCCCTCAGGCCATGCAGCAGGATGACTATGGATGATGACTGGGGACAGTGGTGAGTTAGTAGTTTATTGTCCCTATGGTGAACTCATATGGCTGCCTACGTCCCCCATTCATAGCCCTCCATCCCTACCCCCAGGCTACTGAGTGAGTCCCTTGGTCCTCCTCCTGTACCCTAAACTAAACCATAAGCCCTCAGGTGACCTTTAGCCCAGTAGGAGCCTGGGTCATTCTCTCTCTGATGTTGGCACCTTGATGTCAAATGTCATTGTTAACTGGTTAACTTTGGATTAGTGACACTACTGTAATACTGAATCACATTCTGTAGGCCAATCACATGCTGTATGTCAATTTTATTCAGCAAATGGGTTAGTATGTGTGTGTGTGTGTGTGTGTGTGTGTGTGTGTGTGTGTGTGTGTGTGTGTGTGTGTGTGTGTGTGTGTGCAAGGTAGCTAGCCTTTTGGGGACCCTAAGCGAGATTTGGTTGGGGGGCCCACCAAGCTGGTAAAACATAACTGGAAGAATCAAAGTTTATCAATTTAATAACACATTTTATGCAATTCTACTCATGTTTTCATGGGACAAAGATACATTTTTGTAGTTTTAAAGTTAATTCCATGCAATTATATTGCAGCCTCATTATTTAGGGCTCCTGAGTGGTGCAGTAGTCTAAGGCACTGCATCTCAGTACAATAGAGGTGTCACAGTCCCTGTTTCAAATCCAGGCTGCATCACATCCGGCTGTGATTGGGAGTCCCATAGGGTGGCGCACAATTGGCCCAGCATCGTCTGTGTTTGGCCGGGTTAGGCCGTCATTATAAATAAGAATTTGTTTTTAACTGACTTGCCTAGTTAAAGAAAGATAAGAAAATTCAAATATGAATTTTGCCATGGGGTGGAGAGATTTTTTTCAGTTTTAAAGCATATTTCTTGAAATTCGACATATTTTGCCATAACTTATGACCTGTTAATGAAATCTGAGTGAGAGTGACTAACAAAATCAATGGGGCCCCCCTGGAGGTCAGGGCCCCTGGGCACGTGCCCTGCATGTCCGGTCAGTATTCGGCCATGATTACTACAAGTTTAGATAATGGGCTAGATTAAATTACCATTCTAAAAATTGTTAGCTGGGTGACTCTCAGTGACTGACAAAACAAAAGAAAAACTGCTGAAACACAACCAAAATGTACTATTCTCACTCTCAACAGTAAGTTGAGCATCAGACTGAGTTCCTTTGGGTCTGGGGCCACCGGTCGCTAAGCGACCACTTACGTCACTTATGTCTGGAGCTGGCCCTGCCTGTGCCTGTGTTTTCTTCTTTTGTGGGTGCACATGTGTGTACAAAAAATACTTATGTGTCGTAGTGTAAATGGAAATGTCCCACCATTTAACCAGTTCTGCCTCTCATTGACCTGTAACCTAATACCTTTCACCATTGTGGGAGTAGATTTCCCCCCATCAACACTGAACCTCATATCTCTACCTGATCTGATTGTGAATAATGTCATTATTACATCTCTCCATCTAGGGATCTCCATGGAAAATGTTTTATAATGTTGACAATATTCACTTTGACAGGGAATGTACACTGCTCAAAAAAATAAAGGGAACACTTAAACAACACAATGTAACTCCAAGTCAATCACACTTCTGTGAAATCAAATTGTCCACTTAGGAAGCAACACTATTGACAATAAATTGCACGTGCTGTTGTGTAAATGGAATAGACAACAGGTGGAAATTATAGGCAATTAGCAAGACACCCCCAATAAAGGAGTGGTTCTGCAGGTGGGGACCACAGACCACTTCTCAGTTCCTATGCTTCCTGGCTGATGTTTTGGTCACTTTTGAATGCTGGTGGTGCTTTCACTCTAGTGGTAGCATGAGATGGAGTCTACAACCCACACAAGTGGCTCAGGTAGTGCAGCTCATCCAGGATGGCACATCAATGCGAGCTGTGGCAAGAAGGTTTGCTGTGTCTGTCAGCGTAGTGTCCAGAGCATGGAGGTGCTACCAGGAGACAGGCCAGTACATCAGGAGACGTGGAGGAGGCC
Source organism: Salmo trutta (assembly GCF_901001165.1). Taxonomy (NCBI): domain Eukaryota; kingdom Metazoa; phylum Chordata; class Actinopteri; order Salmoniformes; family Salmonidae; genus Salmo; species Salmo trutta. The sequence goes on from NC_042977.1 coordinate 19,142,339, forward strand.
GTAAGAGGGCAATAACCCAGCAGCAGGACCGCTACCTCCGCCTTTGTGCAAGGAGGAGCAGGAGAAGCACTGCCAGAGCCCTGCAAAATGACCTCCAGCAGGCCACAAATGTGCATGTGTCTGCTCAAACGGTCAGAAACAGACTCCATGAGGGTGGTATGAGGGCCTGACGTCCACAGGTGGGGGTTGTACTTACAGCCCAACACCGTGCAGGACGTTTGGCATTTGCCAGAGAACACCAAGATTGGCAAATTCGCCACTGGCGCCCTGTGCTCTTCACAGATGAAAGAAGGTTCACACTGAGCACATGTGACAGACGTGACAGAGTCTGGAGACACCGTGGAGAACGTTCTGCTGCCTGCAACATCCTCCAGCATGACCGGTTTGGCGGTGGGTCAGTCATGGTGTAGGGTGGCATTTCTTTGGGAGGCCGCACAACCCTCCATGTGCTCGCCAGAGGTAGCCTGACTGCCATTAGGTACCGAGATGAGATCCTCAGACCCCTTGTGAGACCATATGCTGGTGTGGTTGGCCCTGGGTTCCTCCTAATGCAAGACAATGCTAGACCTCATGTGGCTGGAGTGTGTCAGTAGTTCCTGCAAGAGGAAGGCATTGATGCTATGGACTTGCCCGCCCGTTCCCCAGACCTGAATCCAATTGAGCACATCTGGGACATCATGTCTCGCTCCATCCACCAACGCCACGTTGCACCACAGACTGTCCAGGAGTTGGCGGATGCTTTAGTCCAGGTCTGGGAGGAGATCCCTCAGGAGACCATCCACCACCTCATCAGGAGCATGCCCAGGCGTTGTAGGGAGGTCATACAGGCACGTGGAGGCCACACACACTACGGAGCCTCATTTTGACTTGTTTTAAGGACATTACATCAACGTTGGATCAGCCTGTAGTGTGGTTTTCCACTTTAATTTTGAGTGTGACTCCAAATCCAGACCTCCATGGGTTGATAAATTGGATTTCCATTGATTATTTTTGTGTGATTTTGTTGTCAGCACATTCAACTATGTAAAGAAAAAAGTATTTAATAAGATTATTTATTTCATTCAGATCTAGGATGTGTTGTTTAAGTGTTCCCTTTATTTTTTTGAGCAGTATATTTCCCACCAGGAGAATGGGAAATGGGATATCAAGTAAAAAATGTGGGTAGCCTAGAATGTGTGCTTGAAAATGTGGAAAACCCTGCATTCACAGGAGGTTGGTGGCACCTTAATTGGGGAGAACAGACTCGTGGTAATAGCTGGAGAAGCATGGGTGGAATGGCATCAAATACATCAAACATGCCATTCCATTAACTCCGTTCCAGCCATTATTATGAGCCGTCCTCCCCTTAGCAGCCTCCACTGCCTGTATTGGTCTCTTTAGAAGACCAGAACATGGGGCCAGAACATGGGGCCTCCTGAGTGGTGCAGTGGTCTAAAGCAAGCACTGCATCACAGTGCTAGCTGTGCCACTAGAGATTCTGGGTTCGAGTCTAGGCTTTGTCTCAGCCGGCTGCAACCGGGAGACCCACAATTGGCCCAACATCGTCCAGGTTAGGTGAGGGTTTGCCTGGCAGGGATGTCCTTGTCCCATTGTGCACCTGTGGTGGGCTGGGTGCAGTGCACGCTGACACAGTCACCATGTGTATGGTGTTTCCTCTGACACATTGGTGTGGCCAGGTTAAGTGGGCATTGTGTCAAGAAGCAGTGCAGCTTGGTTGGGCTGTGTTTCGGAGGATGCTTGACCTTTGCCTCTCCTGGGTGTCTACGGGAGTTGCAGCGATGAGACAAGACTGTAACTACAGTACCAATTGGGGAGGAAAAAAAGGGGATACATTTAAAAAAAAATGTATGTATCCCCTTTTTTTCCTCCCCAATTGGTACTGTAGTTACAGTCTTGTCTCATCGCTGCAACTCCCGTACACACTCACTCATTTTATAAAAAAAGAAGAAGACCAGAACATAAAACAATGCATTCTGTCAGTGTGAAGGCTTCTGGGTATAGCCTATAGTAGTAGTGTTCCCTATGACCCAAGACTGTGATAAGCACACTGGGATTCATGCAGCATGACTGAGCTGGACAGAATTCAGCAGTTTCATTTTCGAATGTTGTAAATGCATGAGCCACCGGAGGGTGCCAGTGGTAAGCCAAATTCTGATGTGAGCCTGAGATAGAGGGTGGCAATGTAGACATTCCAATTAATATAAACCTCAAATACACATTCCCTTATTCAATAATGCCAGATCAGAAAAGAGAGAAAGGACTTGCAAGCCATGACTCAAGGATCACTTTTATTAAAACGATAACACTTGAGCACTGACTGAATCAGTATAATCTGAATGGTTAAATGTACTCTTAAATCTCCAGCCGGTACAGCCAGAAGAGGACTGGCTACCCCTCGGAGCCTGCTTCCTATCTAGATTACTTCCTAGGTTCCTACCATCTAGGGAGTTTTTCCTAGCCACTGTGCATCTGCATTGCTTGCTGTTTGGGGTTTTAGGATGGATTTCTGTAAAGTACTTTGTGACTACTGCTGATGTAAAAAGGGCATTACAAAATACATGATTGATTGATTTACTGATTGAAGGGCTACATCCCAGGGTCCGGCTGACTGAGAAACTGCTCTAAAACCTTTCTGTCATCAAGTAGTACATAACAGTCAGGACAGAGGACACTTTATTCTTTGGTTAATGTGAATATGGGTGACACATTAGCGTTTAGACAGGCAACCCAATTCTGATATTTGTTTCACTAATTGGTCATTTGACCAATCAGATCAGCACTGAAAATGAGCTGATGTGAAAAATCTGATGTGATTGATCAAAAGACCAATTAGCGGAAAGCATATCAGAATTGGGCTGCCTGTGTGAACACCGCCAGAACACACAGTCTGAATATGAGTCATGATGACCTAGCCTACATGCATAGTGATATGACAGGCCCACCAGAGGCAGAGGAGGAACACAATACCTGCATTTACACTGTCAGCCCAGTTCTGATCTTTTGCCCAATTATTGGCAAAATATCTGATATGATTGGTCAAAAAGCCAATAATTGGGCAAAATATCAGAATTGGGCTGCTTGTGTAAACGTAGCTAATGTGATGCAATACTAAACAGGGCAGTCATACAACATATTATTTAATTGGTCCAATTATGAAGTGGAATGACTAGCCTGTGAATCAGGCTACCCAAAGGAGTGTATTATGGCTTACTTTGTGTATAACAAACCTAAGCATATATAATAGGTTATAGCCTACACTTACACTGACCCGTCAATACATTAATACATTGAAGTGAATACATTTGAAAGGTAATCTCATAAAAAATGCAAATGTCTCCGGCTGGCATTGGACGAGGCAGAATGTCCGGGTTCCGGGTCAGGTCTAAATCTCAGCCAGCACACCAACCACGTGATAACAACAGAGAACATGGTCATGGTGCTGCGCGGCCGTGTGCGCTGGGCGCAGAGGAGGAGGATACGGTGGCAGGCTGTCTTGCGGGAGACTGTCATCCTGGATGTATAACGGATAAGCGTCGGTGGCTGTAATGTTGTTGGGGAGGTTGTGTATCTAGTACACCGGTACTCCGGAGGCGACAGAGAGGGCATGTTTAGCCTACATGCTTTAAGGCCTAGGCTGCTCAAAATAATTTATGATGTGATCAGATGATTTCCAACGCCTCTCCACCGGGTTTACACAGACGCAGGGAGCGCCATTCCCGCCATTCTGCGTGGTTTTGACAGCATCAAATACCAGAATAGTGCTAGAATACGATAATAGGTCTACGACGTGGGGGTAATTTGATGTGGTAATTCCGTCGCGGTAAAGAGGAAGCGGCACCTGGAGCTCTCTCTCTCTCACACAGCGGATTGGACAGAACAGCATTCATTCACGGATCTCCCGCTGTTTCAATTTGGCATGAACCAGAATCTAGACTAGAGTCGTTACCCCGGTAGAGCTGTTTGGATCTGGGGCTCAACTGGAGCACTGGCACAACCTGGAAATAGTGCCAGATTAGGCTATATCAGATTATGCAGGTTTAATAAACCCGTTTAGAGCTGTTGCATGCTTAAACGAATTAACCCTTGCATAACACCTAATCTATCCTCCTGCCAAGTGCCTATTTGCATAGCCTAGCCTATTTGCACAAACCAAAACAATGGTCCTATTCTTCGATTTAGAAATAATCAAGAGTCTCCCTTTCTTTATTGTGATCAGGCTGCGCACCGCTGTTTTACATATTTCAGCACCATGTTGGGTGGAAAGCATCAGTGATTCTAATCAGCACAATGCGATAACACCTGTGACATGTAATGAGGAGCAACCAGATGCTGCACTTGACACCTTTATGGAATTTCTTATTACTAATAATAATGCACCATTAAGAAATTTACTGTAAAAAAACGGTTAAATCTGCATGTATTGATGATGAATTGAAAAATGTGATCATTGAGAGGGATGAGGCAAAAGGAATGGCAAATAAGTCTGGCTGCAAGGCCAATTGGTAAACATACAGTAAATTGAGAAATCATGTGACTAAACTGAACCAAAATAAGAAGAAACTATGAAACAAAGATAAATAATATAAAGAATGATAGTGAAAAGCCTTGGAGCACCTTAAATGAACATTTTCATTGAATCAGATGGCTCATTCATCTCAAAGCCCACTAATATTGCCAACTACATGAATAGTTTTTTCATTGACAAAATGAGCAAACTTAGGCATGACATGCCAACAACAAATTCTAAACATACCCTGCATAACTGATCAAATTATGAAAGACAAACATTGTCATTTTGAATTCTGTAAAGTGAGTGTGGAATAGGTGAAAAAAATTGTTCATAAAGCGCTGCTCTCTCTTCTTAACAACGCTAACAATAAGGCAGGTGCTACAGGCCCTAGTTTTGTCACACCTGGACGACTGTCCAATCGTGTGGTCAGATGCCACAAAGAGGGACTTAGGACAATTGGCCCAGAACAGGGCAGCACGCCTGGTCCTTAAATGTACATGGAGAGCTAACATTAATAATATGCATGTCAATCTCTCCTGGCTCAAAGTAGAGGAAAGATTGACTTCAACACTACTTGTATTTGTGAGAAGTACTGACATGTTGAATGCACCAAGCTATATGTTTAAACTACTGGCACACAGCTCAGACACCCACACAAGACATACCACCAGAGGTTTCTTCACAGTTCCCAAGTCCAGAACAGAATATGGGAGGCGCACAGTACTACATAGAGCCATGACTACAGAATGCAGTGTATCTTTGGAGAGGGAATCCCAGGCGAGGCCGTTGACAGACACGCAGTGACGTCAGAGACTACTCAAAACAGGTTACCCTAACTCCACACTCGAGTGCATCTTCCCTTGATGCAGATTCGGATTACAGTTATGATTCCCATGGGAGTGGATCTTTTTTAGGACGCAAGCGAGGGGGAAGAGGATACCCTCAATGGCCTAACAGGGATCAGCAGCACTGCGGACGTGGAAGAAGTGTCGGAGGGGCAAGAAGAACAGCAAGGCCGCTATTGGACACAGTCACGTCCCATCACCACTTCATGTGAGTTTATCTTTTGTCCCCACTTTATCATGTAATGACTTTGACACCACAAGAGTTTCAGAAATGATTTTTGATACTTAGGGAGTTATTTTGTCCCATAAATGACAAGTGTCCAAATGTGGTGGGGGGGGGGGGGGGGGGTACTGTCACACCCTGATCTGTTTCACCTGTCCTTGTGCTTGTCTCCACCCCCTCCAGGTGTCACCCCCATTATCCCCTTTTTTATTTAAACCTGTGTTTTCTGTTTGTCTGTGCCAGTTTGTCTTGTATGTTCCAAGTCAACCAGCGTGTTTTTCCCTAGCTCCTGCCTTTTCTATTCTCTTTTGTTAGTCCTCCCGGTTTTGACCCTTGCCTGTTTTCTGGACTCTGTACCTGCCTGCCTGATCATTCTGCCTGCCCTGACCTCGAGCCTGCCTGCCACACTGTACCTCCTGGACTCTGAACTGGTTTTGACCTTTTGCCTGTCCACAACCGTTCTCTTGCCTACCCCTTCTGGGTTATTAATAAATATCAAAGACTCAAACCATCTGCCTCCCGTGTCTGCATCTGGGTCTTGCCTTGTGCCTTTATAAACTATGGGTGAGACAAGTGTTCAGACTATGGGTGACACAATAGAGAATGACATTTCCCAAAGAACAAATAACCCTTTTCGAGCCAAATCCACCTTTTGTCCACCCACATACAGAAATCCCTCCCTAGAAACATACTGCAGATTGGTGTAAAAATGATACGTCTCAGATTTTGAATGAGAAACGAGAATACAGACTCTACAATAATCTCCCTAAAGAACAGAGGCAAGCACTGGATGTTTTACAAAATGATGCCCCTTTGATAGTGCGTAATGCTGACAAGGGCGGAGCTGTGGTGTTGTTAAACCGTGATGACTATGTGAATGAGATCTGGGGACAATTGAACAACACCACTTTCTATCAAATATTGTCACGTGACCCCACACCACTGTTCAAAAATGAGATTCACTGCAAGCTGAAGTCTCTTGAGGAAAGTGGAGACATTATGCAAAAATAATATGGGGGACAATGCACAGGCGCAGGGTCTTGTCCTTTTTCTCCACAAAGAAGAAACCTGTGCCAGCGGGAGAGGAAAAGGGACGGATAAATCCTGTAGCTAAGGAGTCTCCAATTTAAGTCTCCATAGCCTTGGTCTCTGGTCCTGACAGAGAGTACAGGTGTGGTGCTAGGGAGAAGGTCAATCCTGCAGTCATAGGGGCGGTGCGGCGGAAGGGAAGTGGCCCGGGACTTGCTGAACACCTCCCGGAGGTCCTGGTACTCCGCGGGAATGGCGGAGAGGTCCGGAGCAACTTCCGAGCCCCCAGGAAGACATCCCGGGGCAGGTTGTGCTGACATCAGATAATGGGTGTGGCAGAACGAACTCCAGCCCATGATAGCACCCGTAGACCAGTTGATGAGGGGAATGGGTCGCTGGAGCCAGTAGAATCACAAAACCATGGGAATCTGGGGGGACTTAATGAGCAGGAATTGAATGGTCTCGCTGTGATTCCCTGACACACGTAGGTTGATAGCTGCTATACAGCTATTTTCAGGTCTCTCCAGAGATGTTCGATCGGGTTCAAGTCTTTTGCTGGGTTCTAGGATATTCAGAGACTTGTCCCGAAGCCACTCCTGTGTTGTCTTGGCTGTGTGCTTAGGGTTGTTGTCCTGTTAGAAGGTGAACCTTCACCCCAGTCTGAGGTCCTGAGCGCTCTGGAGCAGGTTTTCATCAAGGATCTCTCTGTACTTTTCTCCGTTCATCTTTGCCTCAATCCTGACTAGTCTCCCAGTCCCTGCCACTGAAAAACACCCCCACAGCATGATGCTGCCACCACCGTGCTTCACCGTAGGGATGGTGCCAGGTTCCCTCCAGATGTGACACTTGGCATTCTGGCCAAAGAGTTAAATCTTTGTTTCATCAAACCAGAAAATCTTGTTTCTCATGGTCTGAGAGACTTTAGGTTCCTTTTGGCAAACTCCAAGCGGACTGTCATGTGCCTTTTACTGAAGAGTGACTTCCGTCTGGCCACTCTACCATAAAGGCCTGATTGGTGGAGTGCTGCAAAGATGGTTGCCCTTCTGGAAGATTCTCCCATCTCTACAGAGTAACTCTGGAACTCTTACAGAGTGACCATAGGGTTCTTGGTCCTCCCTGACCATCGGGTTCTTGGTCCTCCCTGACCAAGGCCCTTCTCCCCGATTGCTCAGTTTGGCCGGATGGCTAGCTCTAGGAAGAGTCTTGGTGGTTCCAAACTTCTTCCATTTAAAAATGACAGAGGCCACTGTGTTCTTGGGGACCTTCAATGCTGCAGACATTATTTGGTACCTTTCCCCCGATCTGTGCCTCGACACAATCCTGTCTCGGAGCTCTACGGACAATTCCTTCGACCTCATGGCTTGGTTTTTGCTCTGACATGCACTGTCAACTGTGAGACCTTATATAGAAATGTGTGTGCCTTTCCAAATCATGGCCAATCAATTGAATTTACCACAGGTGCACTCCAAGTTGTAGAAACATCTCAAGGATGATCATTGGAAACAGGATAAACCTGAGATCAATTTCGAGTCTCATAGCAAAGTGTCTGAATTCTTATGTAAATAAAGTATTTCTGTTTTTATCTTTTAATAAATTAGCAAACATTTCTACAAGCCTGTTTTTGCTTTGTCATTATGGGGTATTGTCACGTGTGCTCCCTCTCCGGCCTCTATGTCACCAGGCTGCTCGTTTATGGCGCACACCTGTCACCAGCGTTACGCGCATTTGCGCATAATGACACTCACCTGGACTCCATCACCTCCTTGATTACCTGCCTTTTATATATCACTCCATTTGGTTTCTTCCCCAGTCGTCATTGTTTCTGTTCCATGTCGGTGCACTGTTTGTGTTTTTTGTTTTGGTCATTTATTTATTTAAATGTATTCCCTCCCTGAACTTGCTTCCTGACTCTCAGCGTACATCGTTATAGAATGACGACTCAACAAAGGGAAGCATCAGGGTGTGTATTTTTATTTTTTTTGTGTTGGAGGCGATGTCGGGTCCGGGTGTTGGAGCTGGAACTACCTGGGAGGCCTCAGCTGGTTTGTAGGCTCCCATGCCTACGCTGGATGAACAGGTTCCCGTGCCTCAGCCCGAGACAACCGAGGAGGTCTCAGCCGGCTCCTCAGACTCTTACTCCTCAGCCGGTTTAATCAGGTTTCTGCGCCTCAGCGGAGGCGACCGGTCCGCTCCAGATCCCCGGGATCATCCCTGTGGTTGGCGTCCTGCGTCTGGAGCTGAATGCGCTGGAGAGAGGTTCTGTTGTATGCTCTCTCTCCGGCGCTCTAGGTCGTCATGCTCCCGCCCTTACCCAATCGACAGGGTCCCGCGCCTTAGCAGAGGTGGCCGGTCCGCTCCAGATCCCCAGGATCGTCATCTTGATCGGCGTCCTGCGTTCAGCCATCGGGGAGGGGGTTCTGTCACGTGTGCTCCCTCTCCGGCCTCTATGTCACCAGGCTGTTTGTTTATGGCGCACACCTGTCACCAGCGTTATGGACATTTGCGCATAATGAATCTCACCTGGACTCCATCACCTCCTTGATTACCTGCCCTTTATATGTCACTCCCTTTGGTTTCTTCCCCAGTCATCATTGTTCCTCTTTCTGTTCAAAGTCGGTGCGCTGTTTGTGTTTCTTGTTTTGGTCAATTATTTATTTAAATGTATTCACTCCCTGAATTTGCTTCCCGACTCTCAGCGTACATTGTCAAAGGTATTGTGTGTAGATTGCTGAGGATTTTTTCTTCATCCATTTAATAATAAGGCTGTAACTAACAAAAGGTGGAAAAAGTCAAGGGGTCTGAATACCTCCCGAAGGCACTGTATGTGGTAGCAGAGTAGTGGCCTGAGGGGACACACAATCTGTGTGTAACAGAATGTTTCTTTTAATATTGTATATAACTGCCTTCATTTTGCTGGACCCCAGGAAGAGTACCTGCTGCCTTGGCAGGAACTGATGGGGATCTATAATAAACCCCAGGAAGAGTAGCTGCTGCCTTGGCAGGAACTAATGGGGATCCATAATAAATACAAATACCTCCCGCTTGCCACTCATCCCATCCAGATAAATGCTTACTTTAAACGTGTGTTATATAATTTTTTGCATTTAGCTTATTGACCAAAGTAGGCAGCAAATGATAAAATAACTTATTTGTATTTAGTGCAGACAGTCTGGACCATTTTCATAGCTAAATATTGAGTGTGTAGATAGAATGCGATTTCAGAGTGTGAGGGGTGTGGGCTTCTCATTGTCTGTGTGTATAAACTGAGGGTGCCTGCCTTATACTAATTTATAAACTGGGTGGTTCGAGCCCTTAATGCTGATTAGCTGAAAGCCATGGTATGGGATTACACAGTATAAGTGTACTTAAGCAATAAGGCCCAAGGAGGTGTGGTATATGTCCTATATACCACGGCTAAGGGTTGTATCCAGGCACTCCGCGTTGCGTCATGCTTAAGAACAGCCCTTAGCCGTGGTATATTGGCCATATACCACACCTCCTCGGGCCTTATTGCTTAAGTACACTTATACTGTATAATCCCAGCCCCAGGCTTTAGGTTACACTCAGACACACAGATACACACTTGAAGTCGGAAGTCGGAAGTTTACATACGCCTTAGCCAAATACATTTAAGCTCAGTTTTTCACAATTCCTGACATTTATTCCTAGTAAAAAAATCCCTGTCTTAGGCCAGTGAGGATCACCAGTTTATTTTAAGAATGTGAAATGTCAGAATAATAGTGAAGAGAATGATTTATTTCAGCTTTAATTTCTTTCATCACATTCCCAGTGGGTCAGAAGTTTACATACAATCAATTAGTATTTGGTAGCATTGCCTTTAAATTGCTTAACTTGGGTCAAACATTTCGGGTAGCTTTCCACAAGCTTCCCACAATAAGTTGGGTGAATTTTGGCCCATTCCTCTTGACAGAGCTGGTGTAACTGAGTCAGGTTTGTAGGCCTCCTTGCTCGTACACACTTTTCCAGTTCTGCCCACAAATTTCCTATAGGATTGAGGTCAGTGTTTGTTGTCCTTAAGCCATTTTGCCACAACAATGGAAGTATGCTTGGGGTCTTTGTCCATTTGGAAGACCCATTTGCGACCAAGCTTTAACTTCCTGACTGATGTCTTTAGATGTTGCTTCAATATATCCACATAATTGCCATTTTCCAACCTCATGATGCCATCTATTTTGTGAAGTGCACCAGTCCCTCCTGCAGCAAAGCACCCCCACAACATGATGCTGCCACCCACGTGCTTCATGGTTGGGATGGTGTTCTTCGGCTTGCAAGCCTCCCCCTTTTTCCTCCAAACATAACGATGGTCATTATGGCCAAACAATTCTATTTTTGTTTAATCAGACCAGGGGACATTTCTCCAAAAATTACGATCTTTGTCCCCATGTGCAGTTGCAAACCGTAGTCTGGCTTTTTTATGATGGTTTTTGGAGCAGTGGCTTCTTCCTTGCTGAGCGTCTTTTCAGGTTACGTCGATATAGGACTCGTTTTACTGTGGATATAGATAATTTTGTACCTGTTTCCTCCAGCATCTTCACACGGTCCTTTGCTGTTGTTCTGGGATTGATTTGCACTTTTCACACCAAAGTACGTTCATCTCTAGGAGACAGAATGTGTCTCCTTTCTGAGCGGTATGACGGCTGCGTGGTCCCATGGTGTTTATACTTGCGTACTATTGTTTGTACAGATGAACGTGGTACCTTCAGGCGTTTGGAATTTGCTCCCAAGGATGAACCAGACTTTTTTCTGAGGTCTTGGCTGATTTCTTTTGATTTTCCCATGATGTCAAGCAAAGAGGCACTGAGTTTGAAGGTAGGCCTTGAAATACATCCACAGGTACTCCTCCAATTGACTCATGCTGTCAATTAGCCTATCAGAAGCTTCTGAAGCCATGACATCATTTTCTGGAATTTTCCAAGATATTTAAATGCACAGTCAACTTAATGAATGTAAACTTCTAACCCACTGGAATTGTGATAAAGTGAATTATAAGTGAAATAATCTGTCTGTAAACAATTGTTGGAAAAATTACTTGTGTCATGCACAAAGTAGATGTCCTAACAGACTTGCCAAAACTATAGTTTATCTAATATTAGGTTGTATCTGACAAATTGGAGGTAAATGAAAACCATACCTGAATAAAGACTTTAAGACATAATTGTATACTTTCATTGATGTTCTTGTTATTGTATTTTGCCAATATCACAGTGCTGAATAGCCATCTCTTTGATAGGTGAACCCTCAGGTACAGATCATTATTATGATGTCAGTCAGCCTCCCTGTCAGCATGGAGTGTTGGCCCAAAGTACAGGTTAAGTGTTAAGTTTCTGACAGAGCCTCTGAAGGAAGTGTGTGTGTGGCATATTCTGTGGGATGTTGTACAGAAAGCTGAGGGGTGTGTGATTTGCGTGCATGCATACACGTTCATATATCAAATCAAATGTTATTTGTCACAAGCGCCGAATACAACAGGTGTAGGTAGACCTTACAGTGAAATGCTTACTTACAAGCCCTTAACCAACAATGCAGTTTTAAGAAAAATAAGGGTTAAGTAAAAAATAGATAAATAAAAAATAAAGATAATTAAAGAGCAGCAGTAAAATAACAGTAGCAGGGCTATATACAGGATGTACCGGTACAGAGTCAATTTGAGGGGGCACAGATTAGTTGAGGTAATTGAGGTAATATGTACATATAGGTAGAGTTAAAGTGACTATGCATAGATAATAAACAGAGAGTAGCAGCAGCGTAAAAGGGGGGGCAATGCAAATAGTCTGGGTAGCCATTTGATTAGCTGTTCAGGAATCTTATGGCTTGGGGGTAGAAGCTGTTAAGAAGCCTTTTGGACCTAGACTTGGCGCTCCGGTACCGCTTGCCGTGCGGTAGCAGAGAGAACAGTCTATGACTAGGGTGGCTGGAGTCTTTGACAATTTTTAGGGCCTTCCTCTGACACCGCCTGGTGTAGAGGTCCTGGATGGCAGGAAGCTTGGCCCCAGTGATATGCTGGGCCGTACGCATTACCCTCTTGCGGTCGGAGGCCGAGCAGTTGCCATACCAGGCAAGTGATGCAACAAGTCAGGATGCTCTCGATGGTGCAGCTGTATAACTTTTTTGAGGATCTGAGGACCCATGCCAAATCTTTTCAGTCTCCTGAGGGGGAATAAGCTTTGTCGTGCCCTCTTCACGACTGTCTTGGTGTGTTTGGACCATGAGCATTTGTTGGTGATGTGGACAGCCCACTGATGAGAATAGGAGCGTGCTCGGTCCTCATTTTCCTGTAGTCCACAATCATCTCCTTTGTCTTGATCACGCTGAGGGAGAGGATGTTATCCTAGCTCCACACAACCAGGTCTTTGACCTCATCCCTATAGGCTCTCTCATCGTTGTCGGTGATCGGGCCTACCACTGCTGTGTTGTCGGCAAACTTAATGATGGTGTTGGAGTCGTGCCTGGCCATGCAGTCATGAGTGAACAGGGAGTACAGGAGGGGACTGAGCACATACCCCTGAGGGGCCCCCGTGTTGAGGATCAGCGCGGCAGATGTGTTGTTACCTACCCTTACCACCTGGGGGCGGCCCATCAGGAAGTCCAGGATCCAGTTGCAGAGGGAGGTGTTTAGTCCCAGGGTTCTTAGCTTAGTGATGAGCTTTGAGGGCACTATGGTGTTGAACGCTGAGCTGTAGTCAATGAATAGCATTCTCACATATTTGTTCCTTTTGTCCAGGTGGGAAAGGGCAGTGTGGAGTGCAATAGAGATTGCATCATCTGTGGATCTGTTGGGGCGGTATGCAAATTGGAGTGGGTCTCGGCTTTCTGGGATAATGGTGTTGATGTGACCAATGATCAGCCTTTCAAAGCACTTCATGGCTACAGACGTTAGTGCTACGGGTCGGAAGTTATTTAGGCAGGTTACCTTAGTGTCCTTGGGCACAGGGACTATGGTGGTCTGCTTGAAACATGTTGGTATTACAGACTCAGTCAGGGAGAGGTTGAAAATGTCAGTGAAGACACTTGCCAGTTGGTCAGCCCATGCTCAGAGTACACGTCCAGATCATTTATCTGGCCCTGCGGCCTTGTGAATGTTCACCTGTTCAAAGGTCTTACTCACATCGGCTACGAAGAGCGTGATCAAACAGACATCCGGAACAGCTGATGCTCTCATGCATGCTTCAGTGTTGCTTGCCTCGAAGCAAGCATAGAAGTAGTTTAGCTCGCCTAGTAGTCTCGTGTCATTGGGCAGCTCGCGACTGTGCTTCCCTTTGTAGTCTGCAATAGTTTGCAAGCCCTGCCACATCCGACGAGTGTCGGAGCCGGTGTAGTACGATTCAATCTTAGTCCTGTATTGACGCTTTGCCTGTTTGATGGTTCGTCAGAGGGCATAGCAGGATTTCCTATACGCTTCCGGGTTAGAGTCCCTCTCCTTGAAAGCAGCAGCTCTACCCTTTAGCTCAGTGCGTATGTTATCTGTAATCCATGGCTTCTGGTTGTGGTATGTATGTACAGTCACTGTGGGGACGACGTCATCAATGCACTTACTGATGAAGCCAGTGACTGAGGTGGTATACTCCTCAATGCCATCGGAAGAATCCCGGAACATATTCCAGTCTATGCTTGCAAAACAGTCCTGTAGCTTAGTATCTGCGTCATCTGACCACTTCTTTATTGACTGAGTCACTGGTGCTTCCTGCTTTAGTTTTTGCTTGTAAGCCGGAATCAGGAGGATAGAATTATGGTCAGATTTGCCCAATGGAGGGCGAGGGAGAGCTTTGTACACGTCTCTGTGTGTGGAGTAAATGTGGTCTAGAGTTTTTTTCCTCTGGTTGGACATTTAACATGCTGGTAGAAATTAGGTAAAAGGGATTTAAGTTTCCTTGCATTAAAGTCCCCGGGCCACTAGGAGGGCCGCCTCTGGATAAGTGATTTCCTGTTTGCTTATGGCCATATACTCATTGAGTGCGGTCTTATTGCCAGCATCGGTTTGGGGTGGTAAATAGACAGCTATGAAGAATATAGATGAAAACTCTCCTGGTAAATATTGTGGTCTACAGCTTATCATGAGATACTCTACCTCAGGCGAGCAAAATCTTGAGACTTCCTTACTATTAGATTTTGTGCACCAGCTGTTATTTAAAAATAGACACAAACCACCACCCCTTGTCTTACTGGAGACAGCTGTTCAATCTTGCCGATGCACAGAAAACCAGCCAGCTGTATGTTATCCATGTCGTCGTTCAGCCACGACTCGGTGAAACATAAGATATTACCGTTTTTAATGTAGGATATTCGTGATCGTAGTTCGTCTATTTTGTTATCCAATGATTGTACGTTGGCTAATAGGACTGATGGTAGATGCAGATTATCCCACTCGCCGTCAGATCCTTACAAGGCACCCCAACCTACGTCCCCAATATCTCCTTCTCTTTCTCATGCGAATGACGGTGATTTGGGCCTTGTCGGGTGTCTGAAGTAAATCCTATGCGTCCGACTCGTTGAAGAAAAAATCTTTATCCAGTACGAGGTGAGTAATCTCTGTCCTAATATCTAGAAGCTATTTTCGGTCAAAAGGGACTGTGGCAGAAATATTATATAGAAAATAAATTACAAATAACATGAAAAAACATACACATTAGCACAATTGGTTAGGAGACCGTAAAACGGCAGCCATCTCCTCTGGCGCCATTATACTGCATGTATCTGTGTGTAGTTTATAGCCTGAGGCTGGGATTAAAGAGTATAAGTGTAACATCTTTCAACTCAACTAGCACCACCACCCCCAATGTAGCCAGGCTAATAACATCTGGCCCCTCCTACAGTAGTCCCAACCCCATCTCATTTGGGATTAACTCTACTTCAGTTCACCATGGGGTTGCCTGGGCCTGTGGAGACCATAGTGGAGATATAGGCTGATGACCCTAAGGGTATGTGAGCAAATAAAGTCAGTCTTAAAACTGAGGAGTAGGAGGTCAGAACAAAGAGTGTAATAAAGATCTTAGACAATATAGGAGGAGTGGGCTAGGACCTCCTCACTGCTCAAAAGTTCATCTGATGGAATTGTGTCAGATCTTCAGAGATACAATGCTCCTCTACAGGATTCTTCTGATGGATATTTAGTCATCTGGTACAATGTTGTTTCAGTGTAATGTGTTTATTTTTCTTATGAATTTGCATGGATCCATTCTCTTCCCAAATTACTGGACTATGTTTTGTGTGAGGGGAAAGTCAGATGTTTGAATGAAAAAAGACCGCATTATTTTCCTAACTCTACAACCCATATCACTGTGGCCTCATGGCTCTGCTGCAGTTACAACTAGTGCAATATTAATGAGACCGTGGAAAGGGATTTCTCTCGGTCTCTCTCTCTCTCTCTCTCTCTCTCTCGCTCTCTTGTTCTCTCACTCTCTTTCTCGCTCTATCTCTCTCCCTGTGTGTGTGTGTGTGTGTGTGTGTGTGTGTGTGTGTGTGTGTGTGTGTGTGTGTGTGTGTGTGTGTGTGTGTGTGTGTGTGTGTGTGTGTGTGTGTGTGTGTGTGTGCAAATATCACATAAAAAGTGTTGGTATGACTGTGACTTGATAGCAAAGTTTCTTGTCCATGTTTGGGAGGTAAATGGTGGCGATTTTCAACTTGTTGAAGTGAAAACACAACTTGTTGAAGAGAAAGTATATCTGTCCCTCACGCCTTCGTAATCTGTGTGAAAAAAACTGTTAAGTCAAACAATCATGATTCATAACAAATATAAAGCAATACATCTCCATCTATTTCCGTATCATAGATCTCCATTGACTTCAGGGAGTAACTGAAGCCCAAACTCCTTTTATTCCTCTTTTCTCTCTGACTGATTCTGATATAGGACGTGCCTAAAAAAATTCTGGCAACAAAGTGGGTTTTTGTTTCCCGTTTGGTGTTGTTTTAAGAGGAGACACCGGGCTGGAAAGTTAAAGCTTGTCTCATTCAGGTCCCTCAAAGGAGCTCCTTCATTTGGTCATCTAGCCGGTGAAAAATGCCACTTAAATGCCACCGTGACAAAAGCGTGAGAAGAAAGAGAGGGCGGCTGGCAGGCCACTGGGCTGCCATTGGGGAGCCATAGACATCATGGTGTCTGGGACAGGGGATTCGTTTGGGAGAGACTGCAGGGCTTAAAGTCAAAGATTACTTTGAAATCGGTACTCCCCCTCCTCTCTGTCCTCCCTCATTCCCTGCCTCCATTCCTCTTTCCACCAGCCACCACTCCCTCCCTTGGAAAATAAAACCTGCCGCCAGAGAGCAGGGGATGAGCCAGGAGAAGATCCTCTTTGATGACAGAGAAGGATCCTTTTGTTTCACTAATCCTCTTCGCCCCTCTCCCCCCTCCTTACACCCCTCCCTTTGCCAAATGTTAAGCCCAACTGGACGTCAAAGGGGCCGCATGCTCAGGCAGGGACTCAATGGTTACATTCTTCATCCTACTACATCACTCAGAAGAATGGGATAATCCGAGGGTTCTTTTTTATAAGGTAAAAAATAAATGAAAAACTGTAAGGTGAACAGACAAAAGTTGTATTTGGGACTTCAGTTGTTTATCTTCATCATTCTGATCTGCTCTCAACTGGAGCTGGCAGTTTGCTAGAATTTAGCCATCATTTAAGTTAATAGGAGCTTGGTCTTTGCACTCTTGCTATGGAAACCATACGATCATCTATTTAGCACTGTCATAGCAACCACTATGAGAAACATCCCCCCCAATATCTTGTAATGTCATCTAATTCTGTTTATTCAAACAATTCCCCATTGACACTTCACCATTCATCATATACTTCGGAGGGAATTAGAGAAATGACAAAACACATTACCCAGCACCATCATCATGAAGCGATCACATGACATGGGTCAATATTGGTGTTGCTCAGGGTGACTCCCAAGGGAGAGTCCGTCAGCTAGTCAAAGCCTGTCAGGGAGAAGAGGTCATCACCTATGGTTAGGTCTCAGGATACTATGCATTTCCCTCTCTTCCTCTGTCTGCCTTTAGGGTCACCACTAAGTGAGGACCCAGGCACGAGGGCAAGCAGCTCAAGTGTGAGTCGGTGTCATTATCAGATGGGACACACATATTTACAGAGGAGATGAAAGTGCTTCCACGGTTTATAACATCTGCCCTCTGATGGTTGCTGTCTCATCTTGATGACCTCAGAGGTCTAGATGAGAAAGGAAGAGCCTGGGGACAGCTATTATTTCCTCTCCCTGTACACACAGATGCTGTGTGTGTGTGTGTGTGTGTGTGTGTGTGTGTGTGTGTGTGTGTGTGTGTGTGTGTGTGTGTGTGTGTGTGTGTGTGTGTGTGTGTGTGTGTGTCCATTGTTTACATGTGTATGATGGGGAACCTAACACCACTGGACACATGGTCAATACATATGAAGTGAGAGGATGATTGTCTTTTCTTCAACAAATATACCAATACTCTGGAGATGTTTGGTTGTGTTGAGTGGATATCACAAGTCCAGGGTCATGGGGTCAAGAGGGGCTAACCTGGCCATTTCACTTTCATGTCCTTTTTAAGGTGAGTACATGCTCCCCTCCCCCGCTCTCTCTCGCTCTTTCTCACCCTTCGTCTTGCATCCCTCTTCCGCCATCTTCTGTTCCCTCCTTTCCATTTCCTCTCTCCCAGCATAAATTTAAAAAAAAATTAGGCCCTCTTTTTTTGGAGGAGCCACACTGCAGGAGTGAAAGCCCAGCGTTCATAGGGGAAATGAGGGGAGGAGAGGGGAGAATAGGGAGAGGATGGAGGGGAGAGGAGCAGGTGAGAAACCTCTGGCCATCGATCCATGGGCTGATGGTTGGGCAACAGGATCTCTTCTCTCAGACCTTGTGCTGGCCACTACCAGTGAGTTACTGCAGTAGCTCCTCTCCTCTCTCTCTCTCTCTCTCCCACTACCACTCCCCTACACCAGAGGAGGCTGATGGGAGGAGCAATAGGATGACGATCTCATTGTAAGCTCATTGGCTGGAATGGAATCAATGGATCGGTATCAAACATATCAAACATATGGAAACCACATGTTTGACTCCGTTCCAAAATTCCATTCCAGACTTTACAATGAGCCCTTCATCCTATACAGTGAGGGGAAAAAGTATTTGATCCCCTGCTGATTTTGTACGTTTGCCCACTGACAAAGAAATTATCAATCTATAATTTTAATGGTAGGTTTATTTGAACAGTGAAAGACAGAATAACAAAGAAATCCAGAAAAACACATGTCAAAAATGTTATAATTGATTTGCATTTTAATGTGGGAAATAAGTATTTGACCCCTCTGCAAAACATGACTTAGTACTTGGTGGCAAAACCCTTGTTGGCAATCACAGAGGTCAGACGTTTCTTGTGGTTGGCCACCAGGGTTGCACACATCTCAGGAGGGATTCTGTCCCACTCCTCTTTGCAGATCTTCTCCAAGTTATTAAGGTTTCGAGGCTGACGTTTGGCAACTCGAACCTTCAGCTCCCTCCACAGATTTTCTATGGGATTAAGGTCTGGAGACTGGCTAGGCCACTCCAGGACCTTAATGTGCTTCTTCTTGAGCCACTCCTTTGTTGCCTTGTCCGTGTGTTTTGGGTCATTGTCATGCTGGAATACCTATCCACGACCCATTTTCAATGCCCTGGCTGAGGGAAGGAGGTTCTCACCCAAGATTTGACGGTACATGGCCCCGTCCATCATCCCGTTGATGCGGTGAAGTTGTCCTGTCCCCTTAGCAGAAAAACACCCCCAAAGCATGTTTCCACCTCCATGTTTGACGGTGAGGATGGTGTTCTTGGGGTCATAGGCAGCATTCCTCCTCCTCCAAACACGGTGAGTTGAGTTGATACCAAAGAGCTCCATTTTGGTCTCATCTGACCACAATACTTTCACCCAGTTGTCCTCTGAATCATTCAGATGTTCATTGGCAAACTTCAGACGGGCATGTATATGTGCTTTCTTGAGTAGGGGGACCTTGCGGGTGCTGCTGGATTTCAGTCCTTAATGGCGTAGTGTGTTACCAATTGTTTTCTTGGTGACTATGGTCCCAGCTGCCTTGAGATCATTGACAAGATCCTCCCGTGTAGTTCTGGGCTGATTCCTCACCGTTCTCATGATCATTGCAACTCCACGAGGTGAGATCTTGCATGGAGCCCCAGGCCGAGGAAGATTGACAGTTCTTTTGTGTTTCTTCCATTTGTGAATAATCGCACCAACTGTTGTCACCTTCTCACCAAGCTGCTTGGCGATGGTCTTGTAGCCCATTCCAGCATTGTGTAGGTCTACAATCTTGTCCCTAACATCCTTGGAGAGCTCTTTGGCCTTGGCCATGGTGGAGAGTTTGGAATCTGATTGATTGATTGCTTCTTTGGACAGGTGTCTTTTATACAGGTAACAAGCTGCGATTAAGAGCACTCCCTTTAAGAGTGTGCTCCTAATCTCAGCTCGTTACCTGTATAAAAGACACCTGGGAGCCAGAAATCCTTCTGATTGAGAGGGGGTCAAATACTTATTTCCCTCATTAAAATGCAAATCAATTTATAACATTTTTGACATGCGTTTTTGTGGATTTTTTTGTTATTCTGTCTCTCACTGTTCAAATAAACCTACCATTAAAATTATAGACTGATAATTTCTTTGTCAGTGGGCAAACGTACAAAATCAGCAGGGGATCAAATACTTTTTTCCCTCATTGTAGCTCATCCCACCGCCTCCTCTGCCCTTCACCCCTAGTGTCTGTCTCCCTCTTTCGCTTTCTGTTGGCCACTCAACAGCGTCTCCCCATTGTATGACCATTAGCTGTGCAGCTGTAACAAGGAGGAAGCATGCCACCTAGAGGTTTGAGAGATTCATTGCTACATTTCAAGCACTTAAGCAATAGAAATGGAAATGGAATTAAATGTCCAACTATCATCTCATAAATTCTTATCTACTCTTAATGGATTGGATAAAGATACTCAGCCAAAAGTTTGATGAAAGCATTCTCTTTAAAAGGAAACTTTTCTGGCACTAGAGCCTTTAGTTTCAGACCACAAAACTGAAACAGGAAGCACAACAGCAGGAGGCTTGGGAGAATAGTTATTTTGGTCTTTTTTTGCTAATTTTAATACAATTTTTACTTTATGCCTTGTCTTTCGTTACATTTTGAATGCTTAGCAGGACAGGAAAATTGTCAAATTCATGCTCTTTTCAAGAGAACATCCCCGGTCATCCCTACTGACTCTGATTTGGCGGATTCTAAACATATGTAAATGATGTCTGAGTGTTGGAGTGTGCCCCTGGCTATCTGTAAATTAATAAAACAAGAACATGGTGCCGTCTGGCTTGATTTATACTTTTTACTTGGGTGACTTGAGTCATTTTCTATTAAGGTATCTTAATCTACTCAAGTATGACAATTGGGTAC
Organism: Salmo trutta; assembly: GCF_901001165.1. NCBI lineage: Eukaryota > Metazoa > Chordata > Actinopteri > Salmoniformes > Salmonidae > Salmo > Salmo trutta. The sequence goes on from NC_042977.1 coordinate 19,163,357, forward strand.
TTTTTCCACCACTGATTAACAGCCTACAGTCAGAGAAAATAGATTTTCTTTCAGCCCTGCAAATAGCTCTAGCCGCCTAGCCCCATAGACAAATGATATTCCATGCACTTAAACATCCCGCATAACAGATTGTAAAAAATTAAATGAAAGAAAATTGAAGACACCAGCAAAAGATGACGTGTTTGAAAAGTCATAGCCAATCGGTATGAGGTAATGGATACCATTACGACTCACTCTCCAAAATGTTTAAAACTATGGGCACCGCCCCGATGTCGTCATAAATCTATCAGGCATGGACACCTGCATCAACTGGTTTGACTCAGTTCTGTAGAAGGCCAAAATGGCCAATGATGAGAAGATTGCATCAACCTTTAATGAGAAGGCCATTGATAATAAGACTGCCCAGCCCAAGAAAGCCCTGCTGATAGCATAAATGAGATGGTGTTCAGAATTGTGGGGGACCGCCCTGGAGAAGAAGAAGAGTAAGAAGAGGAGGGAGAAGAATATGCCTCGGGAAGAAGCTCACTCTCGACACCCTCCTGAAGATTGAGACCCCTGGCACTCTGGAAAACGGCCTGCGGGTGAAGAAACCAGAGATCTATGAGCAGATAAGATACCTTAGTGATGCGCGCCTTGAATCATAACCCGCAGGCGGCGCAGGCGGGTTTAGGATAATGAAATATTCTGTGCATGAAGGGACGGTGGGTGGCAAAGCGTTGAATACAGAGAAAACAATACTTTCAAAATCCATAGCCCTAAATGTTTAATTCTTGTGAAATGTATATATATATAAGCTAGATGCCCTCAATCTAAGCTAGATGCCCTCAATCTCACACAAATTATCAAGGAACCTACCAGGTACAACCCTAAATCCATAACCATGGGCACCCTCTTAGATATCATCCTGACCAACTTGCGCTCTAAATACACTTCTGCTGTCTTCAACCAGGATCTCAGCAATCACTGCCTCATTGCCTGCGTATGTAATGCGTCCGCGGTCAAACGACCACCCCTCATCACTGTCAAACACTCCTAAAAACACTTCAGCGAGCAGGCCTTTCTAATCGACCTGGCCCGAGTATCCTGGAACGATAATGACCTCATCCCGACAGTAGAGGATGCCTGGTTGCTATTCAAAAGTGCTTTCCTCTCCATCTTAAATAAGCATGCCCCATTCAAAAAATGTAGAACTAAGAACAGATATAGCCCTTGGTTCACCCCAGACGTGGCTGCCCTTGACCAGCACAAAAACATCCTGTGGCGTTCTGCATTAGCATCGAATAACCCTCGCGATATGAAACTTTTCAGGGAAGTCAGGAACCAATATACTCAGTCAGTTAGGAGAGCTAAGGCTAGCTTTTTCAAACAGAAATTTGCTTCCTGTAGCACTAATTCCAAAAAGTTTGGGACACTGTAAAGTCCATGGAGAATAAGAGCACCTCCTCCCAGCTGCCCACTGCACTGAGGATAGGAAACACTGTCACCATCGATAAATCTACGATAATTTATAATTTCAATAAGCATTTGTCTACAGCTGGCCATGCTCTCCACGTGGCTACCCCTACCCCGGCCAATATCTCAGCACCCCCTGCAGCAACTTGCCCAAGCCCCCCCCCCCCCCCGCTTCTCCTTCACCCAAATCCAGACAGCTGATGTTCTGAAAGAACTGCAAAATCTGGATCGCTACAAATCAGCTGGGCTAGACAATCTGGACCCTTTCTTTCTAAAATTATCCACCGAAATTGTTGCAACCCCTATTACTAGCCTATTCAACCTCTCTTTCGTGTCGTCTGAGATCCCCAAAGATTGGAAAGCTGCCACGGTCATCCCCCTCTTCGAAGTGGGAGACACTCCTGCCCCAAAATTGTTATAGACCTATATCCATCCTGCACTGCCTTTCTAAGATCTTCGAAAGCCAAGTTAACAAACAGATCACCGACCATTTCAAATCCCACCGTACCTTCTCCACTATGCAATCTGGTTTCCGAGCTGGTCATGCCACGCTCAGCCACGCTCAAGGTCCTAAACGATATCATAACCGCTATCGATAAAAGACAGTACTGTGCAGCCGTCTTCATTGACCTGGCCAAGGCTTTCAACTCCGTCAGTCACCGCATTCTTATCGACAAAGTCAATAGCCTTGGCTTCTCAAATGACTCGCCTGGTTCACCAACTACTTCTCAGATAGACTTCAGTGTGTCAAATCGGAGTGCCTGTTGTCTGGGCCTCAGGCAGTCTCTATGGGGGTGCCACAGGGTTCAATTCTCGGGCCAACTCTTTTCTCTGTCTATATCAATGATGTTGCTCTTGCTGCCGGTGATTCTCTGATCCACCTCTACGCACACAACACCATTCTGTATACATCTGGCCCTTCTTTGGACACTGTGCTAACAAACCTCCAAATGAGTTTCAACGCCATACAACACTCCTTCCGTGGCCTCCAACTGCTTTTAAATGCTAGTAAAACTAAGTGCATGCTCTTCAACCGATTGCTGCCCGCACCCTCCCGCCCGACTAGCATCACTACTCTGGACGGTTCTGACCTAGAATATGTGGACAACTACAAATACCTAGGTGTCTGGTTAGACTGCAAACTCTCCTTACAGACTCACATTAAGCATCTCCAATCCAAAATTAAATCTAGAATCGGCTTCCTATTTCGCAACAAAGCCTCCTTCACTCATGCTGCCAAACATACCCTCGGTAAACTGACTATCTTACCGATCCTTGACTTCGGCGATGTCATTTACAAAATAGCCCCCAATACTCTACTCAGCAAACTGGATGTAGTCTATCACAGTGCCATCCGTTTTGTCACCAAAGCCCCATACACGACCCACCACTGCGACCTGTATGCTCTCGTTCGCTGACCTTCACTACATATTCGTCGCCAAACCCACTGGCTCCAGGTCATCTATAAGTTTTTGCTAGTTAAAGCCCCACCTTATCTCAGCTCACTGGTCACCATAGCAACACCCGTAGCACGCGCTCCAGCAGGTACATTTCACTGGTCATCCCCAAAGTCAACACTTGCTTTGGCCGCCTTTCCTTCCAGTTCTCTGCTGCCAATGACTGGAACGAATTGCATAAACCACTGAAGCTGGAGTCTTATATATCCCTCTCTAACTTTAAGCATCAGCTGTCAGAGCAGCTTACCGATCACTGTACCTGTACACAGCCAATCTGTAAATAGCACACCCAACTACCTCATCCCCATATTTTTACTTACCCTCTTGCTCTTTTGCACCCCAGTATCTCTACTTGCATATCATCATCTGCACATCTATCAGTCCAGTGTTAATGCTAAATTGTAATTATTTCGCCTCTATGGCCTATTTATTGCCTACCTCCCTACTCTTCTACATTTGCACACACTGTACATAGATTTTTCTGTTTTTTTATATTGTGTTATTGACCGTACGTTTGTTTATGTGTAACTCTGTGTTGTTTTTGTCGCACTGCTTTGCTTTATCTTGGCCAGGTCGCAGTTGTAAATGAGAACTTGTTCTCAACCGGCCTACCTGGTTAAATAAAGTTGAAATTAAAAATTTAAAAATTAAATGATTGTCCAGCTGTTAGGATGTTGGGTTGATTTATAGATCATTGTGCTGGCCTTGCTCTGGTGGGCTGACCCTCGTGAAGTTGACCATTCGGCCATCAGATTTGCCACCAATGCTCCTTATAGGACACATCACTGCATTCTATACTCCTCTGTAAACTGGTCATCTCTGTATACCCGTCGCAAGACCCACTGATTGATGCTTATTTATAAAACCCTCTTAGGCATCATTCCCCCCTATCTGAGATACCTACTGCAGCCCTCATCCTCCACATACAATACCCGTTCTGCCAGTCACATTCTGTTAAAGGGCCTCAAATCACACACATCCCTGGGTCGCTCCTCTTTTCAGTTCGCTGCAGCTAGCGACTGGAACAAACTGCAAAAACACTCAATCTGGACTGTTTTAACGCCATCTCTTCATTCAAAGACTCAATCATGGACACTCTTACTGATAGTTGTGACTAATCGTGTGATGTATTGTTGTCTCTACCTTCATGCCCTTTGTGCTGTTGTCTGTGCCCAATACTGTTTGTACCATGTTTTGTGCTGCTACCATGTTGTACTGCTGCCATATTGTGTTGCTACCATGTTGTTGTCATGTTGTGTTGCTTCCATGCCGTGTTTTCATGTGTTGCTGCCATGCTATGTTGTTGTCTTAGGTCGCTCTTTATGTAATGTTGTGGTGTCTGTCTTGTCGTGATGTGTGTTTTGTCCTATCTTTTAATTGTATTTTTAATCCCAGCCCCCATCTGGTAGGACGCCATTGTAAATAAGAATTTGTTCTTAACTGACTTGCCTTGTTAAATAAAGGTACAACAAATATATATAAGTTGCACATCATCATCGGCACATTCGGCAGGGGCTCTTAATTAAAAAAATAAAACATTCTCACTCCTTTTTTTGTATTCATAATACAGATCAACAACTTACAGTGCTACATCATACAAAACAGAACGCAGGTATTAACAAGAAAATACTAAAACATACAAAACATATCAATGAAATAATAAAATAATAAACAATTCTAGTGCAATTGTAATCACTCTGAAAAAAGATCATTATAATGATTCAGGAAAATGTTATTCTTGTTGTTATTCACTAGGGATAATGTTTTAATAAGATAGTTAAATTCAATCAAAAATATGTGCAATTTTGGAATAGAATTTTGGAATTTTTGTTTGTGTATAAAGTATTTGGCAACAAGAATAAAAAAAATCACAATCATTTCAATGGTCTTGTTATCATTGCAATAGTAACATATTATATCCTTCGTGCCAAAAACATGGGTAGTGTTCATAATGGTAAATAAGTGTTCTGCAAGGTTTTCCCAAAATTCTGACACCAATTTACATCCAAAGAACAAGTGAGACAGATTCTCACCTTCTTTTTCACAGAAAACGCAGATATCATCAATAGCCACCAATTTGGACAACATAGAATTACATGTATATATCTTATGTACAATTTTAAAGTGCACTTCCTTAAATTTGTTTGGTATACACTATTTGTAAGGCCTTAACCATGCATTTTTTCTAGACAATGTCAGGAATAAGCATGTTCCAGAAAATGTTTCCTCTTGGTGTAAGTTGGTTTTGTGAATGGAGAATTTGACTTATATATTTATTACAACAAGATTTCTCAAGCCTTCCAAACTAGGCAGGGGCTCTTCCTCTGACCGCCAGTAACCCTGTGGACATCACAGCTACCTCAAGCACGCGCCACCTTCAGCAGTCCAATCGCAGGCAAGCGGACTGCCTTGACAACGTTTCGTTTCCCCATCACTTCCGGGCTGGTAACAAGGGCCATTGATTCCCGCAGATTTTCATAAAAATATCTTAGTTTAATAAATACATTGGCGCCATTGCTGTGATGTTTTGGGAGTGATATGGTCACAAAGCCTACAAATGAGGTTGGTGTATTGACAAAATTCTTCCAAGAGACGCGGGAATAGCGGATGATGAAGAGGTGAGGTTGCATTGTCTGGGCTCTCGATTCTTGCAGATGTGCTGCGATGTTAGCTAACGTTAGCTGGCTAGCAATTCTATGGTGTTGCTTGCTACCAGTAGCTCTCTCGACGGATAATCCAATGTTATTTGGTGTAATTGAAATGAGACTCAATAGGTTACTAGCTAGTGTCGGCTTGCCTTTGTCGAAACGTTTTTTATTTAATTTGTATTAGTTAGCTGTGTGTGTCATCCACAGCTGTAATGCCGGGCTGTTGATGCTAACGTTGGATATATTTGATAGGCGCTTTCCTGTCTGGCGACGTTAGTAAGCTAGTTCACTACAGTACCTAACGTTAGCTTACTGTGGTATTGACAAAAGGGTTTCATCATGGCATTTTGAGTGTGTTGATCTCCCCATTTATATCACGTGTTATTACACGTTATCAGGATCTGGGTAACAGTTAGTTACCTAACTATTTGGTTTGTTTGTTATATTTTTAGTTAGTTAGTGAACGTTAACTATCTACCTGTAGCATATTTAGTTAGCATAGACTTTTTGCATAGATATGGAACAATTGTTCATCCAACAATGTGGTAACGTTATTGTCTTTTGGCCTGTCAAACTATCTAGCATTATAGACCCTGCTAAGTAGGGCTAACTGTCCTTACCATACCGGTAACGTTGGTCAAACAACTGCGTCATGGCAACAGACAATCACAAATGTCACCTGACACATGTCTGGAGAGGAGCCTGTGGTGTTTCCTTTCTGGGAGAAGGAGATGGTGTGTGCTGTGCAGATAACAATGACAACTACAATATAATGATGGTGAGAAGGCCATAGATAGGTGACAGATTTGGAGTCTCGTGGGTATGGGCTGACTGAATCAGTTCAGGATGTAGGGTGGTCAGGTGCTTTGATTTGATTAACTTATGCCAGTATGCCAATACTGCTATGGCACCACATTAGGCATCATTCACATCTTGTTAGTTACAAATACTTTAGCTGTTGTGCAAACTGTGTTTATGACACTGGTGGACAGAGTGGTGGATTCCTCCAGATGATTTAACAAGGCACATTCTCTCTTTATCTCTCTCTGTGTGTGTCTGTTTCAAGGACTCTAGGAATGTTGTCTTTACTTTGGGGTCAAGTGGAAGTAGACAGAGTTTACACAGCAGAGCATTTCTTCTGGGTGATTGAGAGTTCTGTTTTCCAGAACCAGACTTGACCTAGACTATCCCTAACAATAATGGAACAACAACGACTCATTTGTTTACAATTACAGGAGTAGAACTAGCTATATGTTTACTGTGCTGTTAGGCCTACATTTCAGTTTCATAGTTCCCGTTCAGCCATGTGGTCTGCGAGCCATTATTACTCTGCGCCATGACTCATTTAAGTGGAGACTCAGAGTAGCCGAAAACTTGACTGGGAGATCGTTTGAGGCGTGTCCTCTAATTAGCCTGTCCTTTCTACCATAGAGGCTGGACCTGTAGTTCTGGTCTTGTTTGTCAAAGCCTTTGATGAAGAGCTGTGAGACTTTGCATTAGTGGCTGTACTAGTTTAGACTAGTCTGACTTGGTGACCTCTGTGGGTCATTCCACCTCAAAAAGCACAAGAAAGGGGATTTTGACACCCACCATCTCAGATTTCTGAAATAGTTTCTGTAGTTAGTAACAGATACGATTAGCATTTCAGAAACAACATGTTCTTGAAATATAATTTGATCTCTGAGAAATTAAGCTAATTGATTGCACCCAAATTGGACATTTTAATTTATAGGATTCAGATAATATTCATATATAAAATATAGTACCCAACATCTGATTTACACCAAAGTTCTTCCTACCAATGAATATTAAAAAAATCTAAAGCCACTTACAGACCCCCCACACCGCATGCCAATCCCACCCAACAGCCAGTTCACAGTTCTCTATTTTTGACAAGTAGTATGAAACTGTGGCTTGGCGTATTGCTTCTCCATACTATTTAATGTATTCCCTGTGAATCTGGTGATGTTTTTTTCCCCTTTTCAGAGAAATTAGTAATTGAAGTCGCTTGCATTATTTGCCATAAAGTAGTGTGAAAGTACAAGGTTTTGATCACCAGATGCAGCTGTTCCTGCTATACCGCAACACTATTTTATCCATTGTGCTGGTCTCTTGTGTTTATTAAATTGATCACAACATTTCCTTTGTGACTTTGGGTAGAAAACCAATGGATTCGTCTCATTATGAAAATAAATGTTGTGGTCATACTCACAATTCAAGCCAGCAATTCAGTTTAATAATAGCAACCTAATGTCTCAAACCAACTCTCCTCGAGTAGTCCAACAAGTGTCTGTTCTCGTAGGGCTATCCCTATGCAATTCTCATACAAAGACTTTTCCTGGAAGCCCAAAACTTTGATGGTGAAATGCACTAGGGACTTCATTGTTGTGACAACCCTAATAAAATATTTAATTGCATGGCAGTCTTATGTTTGTCAATACAGTTATTAGGAAACAACTCTGTATATTGTGATTAGTGACATCACCCATGGTATTGGGTTGGGTTTTAATTCACACTACATTCGCGAGTGACGCAGCGGTCTAAGGCACTGCATCTCAGTGCAAGAGGTGTCACTACAGACCCTGGTTCGATTCTAGACTGTATCACAACAGGCCATGATTGGTCCAGCGTCGTCCGGGTTAGTGTTTGGCAGGGGTAGGCTGTCATTGTAAATAAGTTTGTACTTAACTGACTTGCCTAGTTAAATAAAGGTTAAATTAAAAATACATTTTTTTAAAAACATTACAAAACACTATACAGTGTGTGTTTTCAACTATTTCCATTTGAAGACCATTTGAGATCATAACATTGAAACCATTAGAACTGCTATAGCCTAATGGTTTGCTTGTTCATCAGGAATGGTCTAACAGTAACTAATCCAGACCTTTTTTGAAGGAAATAAACCAAACACAAATGGGCCGTTTCCTGGACACAGATTAAGCATAAAAGAAGGACAAACTGATTTGCTTTCATGGAGGACTGGCTTGAATTGTGAGGATAGCCACACAATTTATTTTTGTCATGGGCCAAATCTATTGGTTTTCTACCCAAAGTTACAATGGAAATTGTGTGATCTGTTTAATAAACACGATACCAGCAAAATGGATAAAAGAGTGTGGCTGTATGGCAGAAACTGCTGCATCTAGTGGTCAAAACCTGGTACTTTCACACTACATTATGGTGAAGGATGCAAGGAACTTCCATAACGATCTTTTCTGAATAGGAGGGAAAAAACTTAGCTGAGAAGACATTACATAGGATGAAGAAACAATATCCGAGCCGCAGCTCTATCCTACTTGTTAAACATAGAGAACTGATACTATATACTGGTTGTTGGGGTGGGATTGGTGTGGGGGCTCCGTGGAGGGCTTTTGACTATCTTTCTTCCTCATTGTTAAAAAAAGGTTTGGTCCAAATCCAATATTAGGTTCTATATTTATTGAATATTTTGTGAATTCTATAAATTCGAATGAACAATTTGGGTGAAATCAATTAGCTTCATTTCTCAGAGATAAAATGATATTCTAACAAAATAATGTTGCCGTAATGCTAATCTTATCCGTTTCTAAATAATAAAAAACGATTTCAGAACAATGTGAGATGGTGGGTGTCATGGTTTGCTGAAATGACATGGAACAAACCTGTGTCAGTTGGTCTGTGTCAGAGTCATAGGCTGCAAGTTTTGAAGTCAAGAATGTGTGACCATTGATCAGAGGACAGTATGAGTTCGCCTTTGAAAGGTCATGGGTTAGTCTAGCTTCCCACACAACCTAGAAAAATGTGTTCAGGGAAGTGTGTGTGAGACAGGGCGATTCTACTTCCCTATGCTCAACTAGGCCTATAGTCTCCCTTGAGATCAATTAATTTCTTTGGAGCAAAATCTATTGGGAGGAAATCTAGATCAAGGCTTGCCTGCAGTTACTATCAGGATAGTAGCAAAGCTCAGTCCAAATTTGTTATCTATAACCCAATCCTAGTTGTGAATAGGGCTGGGAACATATTACCGGCAGTCATGGGTCATGACCGCAGTAAAATGCCATGTGACTGAGTCACGGTAATCCCCTTTTATGCACTCTGGACATGCTTTGGTAGAACCCAACTTGCTAACTACCATCAGGTCCTAATGGTCTGGTATTCAGGGCTCTATTGTTCCTCCATCAGGTCCAAATGGCCTGGTTCTCAGGGCTCTATTGTTCCTCCATCAGGTCCTAATGGCCTGGTTCTCAGGGCTCTATTGTTCCTCCATCAGGTCCTAATGGCCTGGTACTCAGGGCTCTATTGTTCCTCCATCAGGTCCTAATGGCCTGGTTCTCAGGGCTCTATTGTTCCTCCATTAGGTCCCAATGGCCTGTTAGTCAGGGCTCTATTGTCCCTCCATCAGATCCTAATAGCCTGGTAGTCAGGGCTCTATTGTCCCTCCATTTAAAAATGCCTTCCTCAACATCTTAAATAAGCATGCCCCATTCAAGAAATTTAGAACCAGGAACAGATATAGCCCTTGGTTCTCTCCAGACCTGACTGCCCTTAACCAACACAAAAACATCCTGTAGCGTTCTGCATTAGCATCGAACAGCCCCCGTGATATGCAACTTTTCAGGGAAGTTAGAAACCGATATACACAGGCAGTTAGAAAAGCCAAGGCTAGCTTTTTCAAGTAGAAATTTGCTTCCTGCAACACAAACTCAAAAAAGTTCTGGGACACTGTAAAGTCCATGGAGAATAAGAGCACCTCCTCCCAGCTGCCCACTGCACCGAGGATAGGAAACTCTGTCACCACCGATAAATCCACAATAATTGAGAATTTCAATAAGCATTTTTCTACGGCTGGCCATGCTTTCCACCTGGCTACCCCTACCCCGGTCAACCGCACTGCACCCCCCCACAGCAACTTGCCCAAGCCTTCCCCATTTCTCCTTCTCCCAAATCCAGTCAGCTGATGTTCTGAAAGAGCTGCAAAATCTGGACCCCTACAAATCAGCCGGGCTAGACAATCTGGACCCTTTCTTTCTAAAATTATCTGCCGAAATTGTTGCAACCCCTATTACTAGCCTGTCCAACCTCTCTTTCGTGTCGTCTGAGATTCCCAAAGATTGGAAAGCAGCTGCTGTCATCCCCCTCTTCAGAGGGGGGGACACTCTTGACCCAAACTGCTACAGACCTATATCTATCCTACCCTGCCTTTCTAAGGTCTTCGAAAGCCAAGTCAACAAACAGATTACCGACCATTTCGAATCCCACCGCACCTTCTCCGCTATGCAATCTGGTTTCAGAGCTGGTCATGCTCAAGATCCTAAATTATATCTTAACCTCCATCGATAAGAAACAATACTGTGCAGCCGTATTCATTGACCTGGCCAAGGCTTTCGACTCTGTCCATCACCACATCCTCATCGGCAGACTCAATAGTCTTGGTTTCTCAAATGATTGCCTCGCCTGGTTCACCAACTACTTCTCTGATAGAGTTCAGTGTGTCAAATCGGAGGGCCTGTTGTCCGGACCTCTGGCAGTCTCTATGGGGGTGCCACAGAGTTCAATTCTTGGGCCGACTCTTTTCTCTGTATACATCAATGATGTCGCTCTTGCTGCTGGTGAGTCTCTGATCCACCTCTATGCAGATGACACCATTCTGTAAACTTCTGGCCCTTCTTTGGACACTGTGTTAACAACCCTCCAGACGAGCTTCAATGCCATACAACTCTCCTTCCGTGGCCTCCAACTGCTCTTAAATACAAGTAAAACTAAATGTATGCTCTTCAACCGATCGCTGCCGGCACCTGCCAACCTGTCCAGCATCACTACTCTGGACGGTTCTGACTTAGAATATGTGGACAACTACAAATACCTAGGTGTCTGGTTAGACTGTAAACTCTCCTTCCAGACTCACATCAAACATCTCCAATCCAAAGTTAAATCTAGAATTGGCTTCCTATTTCGCAACAAAGCATCCTTCACTCATGCTGCCAAACATACCCTCGTAAAACTGACCATCCTACCGATCCTCGACTTCGGCGATGTCATTTACAAAATGGCCTCCAATACCCTACTCAATCAATTGGATGCAGTCTATCACAGTGCCATCCGTTTTGTCACCAAAGCCCCATATACTACCCACCACTGCGACCTGTACGCTCTCGTTGGCTGGCCCTCGCTTCATACTCATCGCCAAACCCACTGGCTCCAGGTCATCTACAAGACCCTGCTAGGTAAAGTCCCCCCTTATCTCAGCTTGCTGGTCACCGTAGCAGCACCCACCTGTAGCACGCGCTCCAGCAGGTATATCTCTCTGGTCACCCCCAAAGCCAATTCCTCCTTCGGCCGCCTCTCCTTCCAATTCTCTGCTGCCAATGACTGGAACGAAATACAAAAATCTCTGAAACTGGAAACACTTATCTCCCTCACTAGCTTTAAGCACCAGCTGTCAGAGCAGCTCACAGATTACTGCACCTGTACATAGCCCATCTATAATTTAGCCCAAACAACTACCCCTTCCCCATATTGTATTTATTTATTTTGCTCCTTTGCACCCCATTATTTCTATTTGTACTTTGCACTTTCTTCCACTGCAAATCTACCGTTCCAGTGTTTTACTTGCTATATTGTATGTACTTCGCCACCATGGCCTTTTTTTGCCTTTACCTCCCTTATGTCACCTCATTTGCTCACATTGTATATAGACTTATTTTTCTACTGTATTATTGACTGTGTGTTTGTTTTACTCCATGTGTAACTCTGTGTTGTTGTATGTGTCAAACTACTTTGCTTTATCTTGTCCAGGTCGCAATTGTAAATGAGAACTTGTTCTCAACTGACCTACCTGGTTAAATAAAGGTGAAATACATATATTTTTTTTAAAGTTAGGTCTTAATGGCCTGGTACGCAGGGCTCTATTGTTCCTCTAACCACTCTGACAGTAATGCAAATGCAGTCAAAAATCACATCAAAGACTTGTCATCATAACAGTATAGTGCTTTTAAAACTCAGCTCACTGTGATTGATTTGAAGAAAGAAGTTCAACAGGTTGAAACAGTGTAAAACATGGTTATTGTGGATGTTGATTCAAAGCTTAACACAACGAAATGGACAGCACTTTCTAAGGTGATGATTCATTCAAAACATAGGCTTATGACCCCAGCCCGAAAACAAACAACAACCCTGAATTAAAATGATGATTGTGCCGTTATGCAATACATAACCTACTGCATATTACGCATGGCAGAAAAACATAAAACAAAACTGATTTAAGATGTCTTTAGTACATAATTGATCTAGCCTATACTCCAATATTAATGAGTAGTCACCTTTGATTGTAGACTGTATTAATATGCATACTGGATGGACTGGTTACCTTATGCTATGCTCCAACATTTCTATCCATGAGCCTGGGAGAGAACGTAGAGGCCTAGGCATTGTTGTTGGTGCAATGATTGTGCAGGGCGGCTTACAGTTAGCCTACAATTATAGTGAATTTCGGGGCAGCGAGAGCGTGCTCTTCGAACAGGAATATCACCTGTCGGGGCAGCGAGAGCATGCTCTTCGAACAGGAATATCACCTGTCGGGGCAGCGAGAGCATGCTCTTCAAACAGGAATATCACCTGTCGGGGCAGCGAGAGCATGCTCTTCGAACAGGAATATCACCTGTCGGGGCAGCGAGAGCGTGCTCTTCGAACAGGAATATCACCTGTCGGGGCAGCGAGAGCGTGCTCTTCGAACAGGAATATCACCTGTCGGGGCAGCGAGAGCGTGCTCTTCGAACAGGAATATCACCTGTCGGGGCAGCGAGAGCGTGCTCTTCGAACAGGAATATCACCTGTCGGGGCAGCGAGAGCGTAGTCTTCGAACAGGAATATCACCTGTCGGGGCAGCGAGAGCGTGCTCTTCAAACAGGAATATCACCTGTCGGGGCAGCGAGAGCGTGCTCTTCAAACAGGAATATCACCTGTCGGGGCAGCGAGAGCATGCTCTTCGAACAGGAATATCACCTGTCGGGGCAGCGAGAGCGTGCTCTTCGAACAGGAATATCACCTGTCGGGGCAGCGAGAGCGTGCTCTTCGAACAGGAATATCACCTGTCGGGGCAGCGAGAGCGTGCTCTTCGAACAGGAATATCACCTGTCGGGGCAGCGAGAGCGTGCTCTTCAAACAGGAATATCACCTGTCGGGGCAGCGAGAGCATGCTCTTCAAACAGGAATATCACCTGTCGGGGCAGCGAGAGCGTGCTCTTCGAACAGGAATATCACCTGTCGGGGCAGCGAGAGCGTGCTCTTCGAACAGGAATATCACCTGTCGGGGCAGCGAGAGCGTGCTCTTCAAACAGGAATATCACCTGTCGGGGCAGCGAGAGCGTGCTCTTCAAACAGTGGTTGATGTGAGGAGTGAAGTAAGTGTTGTTATTTATTTCTCAGCTGCTCATATTAAGCACATGCTCCGCTATAAAACCCAAGTAGCATCATTGAAAAACGGACCGGCGGGAAAGTGTGCGGCCTCCATTCGCTATTGGAGCACATACAGATTGCATGTATTTTTTGCCCCCTGCCTCGTTTCAAGCCGATTTGATAATGGGCCATTCTAAATCAAAACACATTTGACATATTAGTAAAGACAAGATTATATTGAGAATAGTCTGATGGGTGAAAAGGAAGGAGCACAAGATGCTACTTTTTCAAATCATCAATAGTCTATAGTCGCACCATGCAGCCTATATGTACAGTGCCTTCGGAAAGTATTCAGACCCCTTGACTTTTTCCACATTTTGTTACGTTACAGCCTTATTCTAAAATGGATTGTTTCCCCCCCCCCTCATCAATCTACACACAATACCCCATAATGACAAAACAAAAACAGGTTTTTAACAGGTAAACTGAAATATCTCATTTACATAAGTATTCAGACCCTTTGCTCAGTACTTTGTTGAAGCACCTTTGGCAGCAATTACAACCTCGAGTCTTCTTGGGTATGACGCTAAGCTTGGCACATCTGTATTTGGGGAGTTTCTCCCATTCTTCTCTGAAGATCCTCTGTCAGGTTCTTTGGGGAGCGTCGCTGCACAGCTATTTTCAGGTCTCTCCAGAGATGTTCGGGCTCTGGCTGGGCCACTCAAGGACATTCATAGACTTCTCCCGATAGCCACTCCTGCGTTGTATTGGCTTGGTGCTTAGGGTCGTTGTCCTGCTGGAAGGTGAACCTTCGCCCCAGTCTGAGGTCTCTGGAGCAGATTTCCATCAAGGATCTCTCTCTGTACTTTGCTCCGTTCATCTTTCATCTGACAATAACGTACTGACAATTTCATGACCGTCACAGACCAAGTTGGTGAAGCATGATAACTGATAAGGCCTCGACTATTCCAGAAATAAGATGTGATCAAAACAATAACCCATAGAATCCCAGCCCTATGGCGAAGGTAGTTTCCTTGCTAATAGCATAAAGATAACTGAGATTCTACACAACATAAACAGTCGCCTAACCCCTGCGTTGGAGCCTTGTCTAGTGGTAGTGGTCATTTCCATCTAAAAGGACCATTGAGCATCAACGTGAAGTTTATAGGAGCATATCAAATGCTGTAATATTTCTAGGAAATTAAGGCATAGATACATTTTTTTTCAACCATTTTCCATCTGGTGTGCAAAGCTGTCAAGGCAAAGCTGTCATCCACGCAAAGGGTGGCTACTTTGAAGAATCTCATCTAAAATATATTTTAACACTTTTTTTGGTTACTACATGATTCTATATGTGTTATTTCATAGTTTTGATGACCTCACTATTGTTCTATAATGTAGAAAATAGTAAAAATAAAGAAAAACCCTTGAATGAGTAGGTGTGTCCAAACTTTTGACTGGTACTGTATGTACTCTATAAATATGAGAGTAAATACAAAACTTGTTTAGTTTATCTTCTTATGTGTATCTATCTATGGCAGGGGATAATAATTATGCAAAGTGTTTGTGCTAAACCACCACAAGAGGTGGCTGGCTGAATGAATTAAACTTTTGTCTCAAAGTAAATCTGAAATGGCCCCGTTCACAAATAAGCATTGAAATGCAGTAACATGCTGTTCGTAATGTCGCCACTAAGTGTCAGCATTTTGTCTTGAGTTGATTTACAGTCAAAGGTCATGTAAACAAACACTTTATGGCAACCTCTAGTTAGCTAACGGTAGCTTCTTATCTCATCATGAATGCAAGCACATGGCCTGAATTATAGATCAACGCCAATTGTCTTCCTTTCTGCAGATTGCATATTTCAGAAAACAAACTGAATAAGCCCACTAGCTAACGTGATAGGCTCAGACTGTAGCAGTGCTCTTTTTGTATCAAGGACGAGTGTTCACTTTAGCACCAGTCCAGTGTTGGCACATACAGTTGAAGTCGGAAGTTTGCATACACTTAGGTTGGGGTCATTAAAACTTGTTTTTCAACCACTCCACACATTTCTTGTAGCAAACTATAGTTTTGGCAAGTCGGTTAGGACATCTACTGTGTGCATGACACAAGTAATTTTTCCAACAATTGTTTACAGACATATTATTTCACTTAATTGACTGTATCACAATTCCAGTGGGTCAGAGGTTTACATACACTAAGATGACTGTGCCTTTAAACAGCTTGGAAAATTCAAGAAAATTATGTCATGGCTTCAGAAGCTTCTGATAGGCTAATTGACATAATTTGAGTCAATTGGGAGAGTACCTGTGGATGTATTTCAAGGCCTACCTTCAAACTCAGTGCCTCTTTGCTTGACATCATGGGAAAATCTAAAGAAATCAGCCAAGACCTCAGAAAAAAAATTGTAGACCTCCACAAGTCCGGTTCATCCTTGGGAGCAATTTCCAAACACATGAAGGTACCACGTTCATCTGTACAAACAATAGTACGCAAGTATAAACACCATGGGACTATGCAGCCGTTATACCGCTCAGGAAGGAGACGTGTTCTGTCTCCTAGAGATGAACGTACTGTGTAATAAGTGCAAATCAACCCCAGAACAGCAGCAAAGGACCTTGTGAAGATGCTGGAGGAAACAGGTACAAAAGTATCTATATCTACAGTAAAACGAGTCCTATATCGACATAACCTGAAAGGCCACTCAGCAAGGAAGAAGCCACTGCTCCAAAACAGCCATAAAAAAGCCAGACTACGGTTTGCAACTGCACATGGGGACAAAGATCGTACTTTTTGGAGAAATGTCCTCTGGTCTGATGAAACAAAAATAGAACTGTTTGACCATAATGACCATCGTTATGTTTGGAGGAAAAAGGGGGAGGCTTGCAAGCCGAAGAACACCATCCCAACCGTGAAGCGCAGGGGTGGCAGCATCATGTTATGGGGGTGCTTTGCTGCAGGAGGGACTGGTGCACTTCACAAAATAGATAGCATAATGAGGTCGGAAAATTATGTGGATATATTAAAGCAACATCTCAAGACATCAGTCAGGAAGTTAAAGCTTGGTCGCAAATGGGACCCCATGCATACTTCCAAAGTTTTGGCATAATGGCTTAATCACCACAAAGTAAAGGTATTGGAGTGGCCATCACAAAGCCCTGACCTCAATCCTATAGAAAATTTGTGGGCAGAACTGAAAAAGCGTGTGCGAGCAAGGAGGCCTACAAACCTGACTCAGCTACACAAGCTCTGTCAGGAGGAATGGGCCAAAATTCACCCAACTTATTGTGGGAAGCTTGTGGAAGGCTACCTGAAACGTTTGACTCAAGTTAAACTATTTAAAGGCAATGCTACCAAATACTAATTGAGTGTATGTAAACTTCTGACCCACTGGGAATGTGGTAAAATAAATAAAAACTAATAAATAAAGTGGTGATACTAACTGACCTCAGACAGGGAATTTCTACTAGGATTAAATGTCAGGAATTGTGAAAAACTGAGTTTGAATGTATTTGGCTAAGGTGTATGTAATCTTCCGACTTCAACTGTACATAGCACAAATTGCTAGCTAGATAGCTAAGCTAACTAACTACCTTGCTGGCTAGATAGCCCGCACACGTTAGCTAAGTGAGAATGTGATGAGGACAGGACAAGCTACTCACCTTCAGACCCCCATGCCTACTCTCTCTCTCTCTCTCGTTGTTACCTAGGGCTTAATGATGTTCAATGAGCAGTATGTAGAGCACCCTCTTCTGGCAACCATTGAACATTTCTAAAAATGACAACAAATGAGCAGATGTATTTGTTTATTCTATGTATATAATATCAGTGCTTAATCTGTGTAATAAAGACCGATACAAATATTTCTGTGAAAGGCTGATGTCGGCCGATAAAGAAAGATATTTGTACTCCAAAGAGGGGCGGTGGTGGAGGGGTTAAATATATATATATTTTTAAATAAAATAAAACATGTTTTTACTGATAACAATTTTGTTTATGAATTACTAAGTGATTAAAATGCATCACTGTTACCAAATCGGTCACCGAAAAATCTGTAACTGAATGACTGCAATTGAATTGGCTACAATGGGAAATCATAGTAGTCCCAACCCACAGTTGCAGTGTAGCACAGTACAGTAGAGTACATTACAGTAGAACACAGAGTAGTACAGTAAAGTAGAGTACAGTAGAGCACATGTGTAGAGTATAGTATAATGTAATATACTCTACTGTACTGAACCATATTCTGCTTTTCTGAACTGTACTATATTGCAGGGATCGCGTTGACGCCAAATTTTGCATTTTTCAAGCAGACCCCCCACCCCCCCTGATGCGACCCCTGGTGTGTGTTTTAATTATTAGAATTTGTTTTACATAGTGGCGCAGCCCAATCCACAAGGGGGCGCAGCGGCCCTCTTACGTTCTTTCGAGAGAACCCTGGTCTGATGGAGATTACACTGCTTGCCTAATTTGACTATTATTCCAAGGAGATTAGAGCCATGTAGCCTGAATTCATTGCTGGGTGGTCTAACAGTGGTACATTACTAATGTGTTTCATTTTTTTTTAAATGCATTTGAGCTGTCTATCCCTCTCCGCTATGCCTGTCTTCATCTCTAAAGTGTTTTCTGTTCTCTCACTACAGGTGAGCTGACTCTAAACCCGTGTTGTGTCTGTCAGTCCGTCTAGCGGCTCTATCAGAGGAACCACCAGTGCATGAGAAGGAACACAATCAGTTTTCGAAAGAAGTGTTGGGGTGTATCCCTCACACTTCCTGCCCCACCCACCTCAACTCAGACTCCACCCCGTAACCCTTGACCCCTGACATCCAAGATGAAACTAAAAGAGGACATGAACCCACTGCTGCTGCAGGTCTTCCGCTCGGTTGTCTGGGTCTACTCGGTCATCACCTTCCTGCCCTGGTACCTGCTCTCGGGCGCTGGAGCCAACCTAGACCGGGCGCGGCGGGTCAAGGCGCGGTCAGTGAGTGGTCGCCCGGCGGGCCCTTACCGGGCGACCAACCATGAGGATGGTAGCCAGCAGAAGCTGGTGTCTTCCTTGCACCCAGGAGTGGACACCCTGGACAAGGTGATGGATTATGGAGCGGCCAGGTTTCCAGAGAGGAACTGCCTGGGCACAAGAGAGGTGCTGAGTGAGGAGGACGAGCTCCAACCCAACGGGAAGGTCTTCAAGAAGGTGAGGAAGAGGGTGAAAAGTGGATTTAATTATCTTTCTTGATACAGTGCCTTTGGAAAGTATTCAGACCCCTTGACTTTTTCCACATTTTGTTACGTTACAGCCTTATTTTAAAATGGATTAAATAAATAAAAATCCTCAGCAATCTACACAATAACCCATTACTTAAAAATAAAAAACAGAAATACCTTATTTACATAAGTATTTACACCCTTTGCTATGAGATTTGAAATTGAGCTCAGGTCCATCCTGTTTCCGTCGTTCATCCTTGAGATGTTTCTACAACTTTATTGGAGTCCACCTGTAGTAAATTCAATTGATTTGACATTATTTGGAAAGTCACACACCTGTCTCTATGTAAGGTCCCACAGTTAACAGTGCATGTCAGAGCAAAAACCAAGCCATTAGGTCGAAGGAATTGTCCGTAGAGCTCAGAGACAGCATTGTGTCAAAGCACAGATCTGGGGAAGGTTACCAAAAAATGTCTGCAGCATTGAAGGTCCCAAGAACACAGTGGCCTCCATCATTCTTAAATTAAAGAAGTTTGGAACCACCAAGACTCTTCCTAGAGTTGGCCGCCCAGCCAAACTGAGCAATCGGGGGAGAAGGGCCTTGGTCAGGGAGGTGACCTGGAACCCGATGGTCACTCTGACAGAGCTCTAAAGTTCCTCTCTGGAGATGGGAGAACCTTCCAGAAGGACAACCATCTCTGCAGCACTCCACCAATCAGGGCTTTATGGTAGAGTGGCCAGTCGGAAGCCACTCCTCAGTAAAAGCCACATGACAGCTGCTTGGAGTTTGCCAAAAGGCACCTAAAGTCTCTCAGACCACGAGAAACAAGATTCTCTGGTCTGTTGAAACCAAGATTTAACTATTTTGTCCCGAATGCCAAATGTCACGTCTGGAGGAAACCTGGCACCATCCCTACGGTGAAGCATGGTAGTGGCAGCATCAGGCTGTGGGGATGTTTTTCAGCTGCAGGGACTGGGAGACTAGTCAAAATAATTTAATACATTTTAGAATAAGGCTGTAACGTAACAAAATGTGGAAAAAGTCAAGTGGTCTGAATATTTTCCAAAGGCACTGTATAATTTGTGTTTATGTTGTGTATGAGAAAGGCCTCTGGTAGTTCTGTCTGGTAGTTCTCCTTGTACAAGGTATTTTTATTTTTTGGGGTCAGCTATGAAACTAGCAGACAGATGAGTCTATAAAATAACACTAATTGCATAATTTCCCCTTTTTTGCACCGACCGTGGTTGGAGGACCTGGTGGAAAAACATTACAATTCAAAATATACTGTGCCTTCAGAAAGTATTCACACCCCTTGACTTTTTCCATATTTTGTTGTGTTACAGCCTGAATACATTTTTTTTAAGTTAAATTGACATTTTTTTGTCACTGGTCTACACAAATAGGGCTGACCCCATTTAGTTGATTATTCAGTCAATAGGCTGTTGGCCTACCGAGATTTCTTTAGTGTTTTTAAGGTGCACAAGACACCCGTCTGTTTCTCACCTGCCTCGGTGGACTAATCCATTGCGGGAGGCCACGGGGATGGCGCAATCAATCACTCTAAGATGCTACTGAAATTGTGTATGGTTATATTATGTATGAATAATGATGCAACACTAATAAATATAATATTTTATTACAAATGCGCCTCTCCCACATTAAATAGTGGTTGCTGTCCGCGGTTCTGAAACATAATCTTCAGTGCTCCGCCTTTCCCTATATGTTGCTTTGTGCATAATAGCAAAGTTATCCAGCATATTGGTGTTGAGAACAATGCGACGGAGGCAGCAGCGGTGTAAGGAGACGAGAAAATAACCCTTGCCTTAATTGTCTAAGAAAATTAAGGAGAGAGGAAACCCCAACCTAATTAGGTGTATATAATCAATAGCTTAACTGTTTAATGTGCCTGGTTTTATAAATCATCCATATACTAAAGTATGTGGACAGACCTTCAAATGAGTGGATTCGGCTATTTCAGCCACACTCATTGCTGACAGGTGTATAAAATGAGCACACAGCCATGCAATCTCCATAGACAAACACTGGCAGTAGAATGGCCATACTGAAGAGCTTAGTGACTTTCAAGGTGACATCGTCATAGGATGCCTCCTTTCCAACAAGTCAGTTTGTCAAATTTCTGCCCTGCTTGAGCTTCCCCGGTTAACTGTAAGTGCTGTTATTGTGAAGTGGAAACGTCTAGAATCAACAACGGCTCGGCCGTGAAGTGGTAGGCCATACAAGCTCACAGAACGGGACCGGCGAGTCCTGAAGCGCGTAGTGAATAAAAATCATCTGTTCTCGGTTGCAACACTCACTACCGAGTTCCAAACTGCCTCTGGATGCAACATCAGAACAATAACTGTTAGTCAGGAGCTTCATGAAATGGGTTTCCATGGCCGAGCAGTGGCACACAAGCCAAAGATCATCATACGCAATGCCAAGCGTCGGCTGGAAGCTTGCCGCCATTGGACTCTGGAGTGAATCACGCTTCACCATCTGGCAGTTCAAAGACAAATCTGGGTTTGGCGGATGCCAGGAGAACGCTACCTGCCCCAATACACAGTGCCAACAGTAAAGTTTGGTGGAGGAGGAATAATGGTCCGGGGCAGTTTTGAATTGTTCAGGCTAGGCCCCTTAGTTCCAGTGAAGGGAAATCTTAACTCTACAGTGTACAATGACGTTCTAGACGATTTCAGCATGACAATGCCCCTGTGCACAAAGCAAGGTCCATACCGATCCCTGACCTCAACCCCATTGAACACCTTTGGGGTGAATTCGAACTCCGACTGCGAGCCAGGCCTAATCGCCCATCAGTGCTCGACCTCAGGTGTCCACATACACTACAAGTATCAATTTTACTTAACCTTTATTTAACTAGGCAAATCAGTTAAGAACCCATTTTTATTTACAATGACGGCCTAGCCTGGCCAAACCTTAATGACGCTGGGCCAATTGTGCGCCGCCCTATGGGACTCCCAATCACAGCCGGCTGTGATACAGCCTGGATTCGAACCAGGGACTCTTGCGCCTCAGGTACTGAGATGCAGTGCCTTAGAATGCTGCGCCACTTGGCAGCCCATGGTAGTGTATCTACAGGGATAAGAAACATCCTGCTTCTGTTGCCTGTTTGGGTGTTTTGTTTAATAGCCTACTGATTCTGTTAGCGCCAATTTTTACATTTACATTTAAGTCATTTAGCAGACGCTCTTATCCAGAGCGACTTACAAATTGGTGCATTCACCTTACGATATCCAGTGGAACAACCACTTTACAATAGTGCATCTAAATCTTTTAAGGGGGGGGGGGTTAGAAGGATTACTTTATCCTATCCCAGGTATTCCTTAAAGAGGTGGGGTTTCAGGTGTCTCCGGAAGGTGGTGATTGACTCCGCTGTCCTGGCGTCGTGAGGGAGCTTGTTCCACCATTGGGGTGCCAGAGCAGCGAACAGTTTTGACTGGGCTGAGCGGGAACTGTGCTTCCTCAGAGGTAGGGAGGCGAGCAGGCCAGAGGTGGATGAACGCAGTGCCCTTGTTTGGGTGTAGGGCCTGATCAGAGCCTGAAGGTACGGAGGTGCCGTTCCCCTCACAGCTCCGTAGGCAAGCACCATGGTCTTGTAGCGGATGCAAGCTTCAACTGGAAGCCAGTGGAGAGAGCGGAGGAGCGGGGTGACGGGAGAGAACTTGGGAGGGTTGAACACCAGACGGGCTGCGGCGTTCTGGATGAGTTGTAGGGGTTTAATGGCACAGGCAGGGAGCCCAGCCAACAGCGAGTTGCAGTAATCCAGACGGGAGATGACAAGTGCCTGGATTAGGACCTGCGCCGCTTCCTGTGTGAGGCAGGGTCGTACTCTGCGAATGTTGTAGAGCATGAACCTACAGGATTGGGTCACCGCCTTGATGTTAGTGGAGAACGACAGGGTGTTGTCCAGGGTCACGCCAAGGTTCTTAGCACTCTGGGAGGAGGACACAAGGGAGTTGTCAACCGTGATGGCGAGATCATGGAACGGGCAGTCCTTCCCCGGGAGGAAGAGCAGCTCTGTCTTGCCGAGGTTCAGCTTGAGGTGGTGATCCGTCATCCACACTGATATGTCTGCCAGACATGCAGAGATGCGATTCGCCACCTGGTTATCAGAAGGGGGAAAGGAGAAGATTAATTGTGTGTCGTCTGCATAGCAATGATAGGAGAGACCATGTGAGGATATGACAGAGCCAAGTGTAAAGCGAGAATAGGAGAGTGCCTAGAACAGAGCCCTGGAGGACACCAGTGGTGAGAGCACGTGGTGTGGAGACAGTTTCTCGCCACGCCACCTGGTAGGAGCGACCTGTCAGGTAGGACGCAATCCAAGCGTGGGCCGCGCCGGAGATACCCAACTCGGAGAGGGTGGAGAGTAGGATCTGATGGTTCACAGTATCAAAGGCAGCAGATAGGTCTAGAAGGATGAGAGGAGAGAGAGTTAGCTTTAGCAGTGCGGAGAGCCTCCGTGACACAGAGAAGAGCAGTCTCAGTTGAATGCCCAGTCTTGAAACCTGACTGATTAGGATCAAGAAGGTCATTCTGAGAGAGATAGCAGGAGAGCTGGCCAAGGACGGCACGTTCAAGAGTTTTGGAGAGAAAAGAAAGAATGGATACTGGTCTGTAGTTGTTGACATCGGAGGGATCGAGTGTAGGTTTTTTCAGAAGGGGTGCAACTCTCGCTCTCTTGAAGACGGAAGGGACGTAGCCAGCGGTCAAGGATGAGTTGATGAGCGAGGTGAGGTAGGGGAGAAGTTCTCTGGAAATGGTCTGGAGAAGAGAGGAGGGGATAGGGTCAAGCGGGCAGGTTGTTGGGCGGCCGGCCATCACAAGACGCGAGATTTCATCTGGAGAGAGAGGGGAGAAAGAGGTCAAAGCACAGGGTAGGGCAGTGTGAGCAGGACCAGCGGTGTCGTTTGACTTAGCAAACGAGGATCGGATGTCGTCGACCTTTTTTTCAAAATGGTTGACGAAGTCATCCGCAGAGAGGGAGGAGGGGGGGGGGGGGGGAGGATTCAGGAGGGAGGAGAAGGTGGCAAAGAGCTTCCTAGGGTTAGAGGCAGATGCTTGGAATTTAGAGTGGTAGAAAGTGGCTTTAGCAGCAGAGACAGAAGAGGAAAATGTAGAGAGGAGGGAGTGAAAGGATACCAGGTCCGCAGGGAGGCGAGTTTTCCTCCATTTCCGCTCGGCTGCCCGGAGCCCTGTTCTGTGAGCTCGCAATGAGTCGTCGAGCCACGGAGCAGGAGGGGAGGACCGAGCCGGCCTGGAGGATAGGGGACATAGAGAGTCAAAGGATGCAGAAAGGGAGGAGAGGAGGGTTGAGGAGGCAGAATCAGGAGATAGGTTGGAGAAGGTTTGAGCAGAGGGAAGAGATGATAGGATGGAAGAGGAGAGAGAGCGAAGGTTGGGACGGCGCAATACCATCCGAGTAGGGGCAGAGTGAGAAGTGTTGGATGAGAGCGAGAGGGAAAAGGATACAAGGTAGTGGTCGGAGACTTGGAGGGCAGTTGCAATGAGATTAGTGGAAGAACAGCATCTAGTAAAGATGAGGTCAAGCGTATTGCCTGCCTTGTGAGTAGGGGGGAAGGTGAGAGGGTGAGGTCAAAAGAGGAGAGGAGTGGAAAGAAGGAGGCAGAGAGGAATGAGTCAAAGGTAGACGTGGGGAGGTTAAAGTCACCCAGAACTGTGAGAGGTGAGCCATCCTCAGGAAAGGAACTTATCAAGGCGTCAAGCTCATTGATGAACTCTCCAAGGGAACCTGGAGGGCGATAAATGATAAGGATGTTAAGCTTGAAAGGGCTGGTAACTGTGACAGCATGGAATTCAAATGAGGAGATAGACAGATGGGTCAGGGGAGAAAGAGTGAATGTCCACTTGGGAGAGATGAGGATTCCAGTGCCACCACCCCGCTGGCTCGATGCTCTAGGGGTATGCGAGAACACGTGGGCAGACGAGGAGAGAGCAGTAGGAGTAGCAGTGTTATCTGTGGTAATCCATGTTTCCGTCAGCGCCAGGAAGTCTAGGGACTGGAGGGTAGCATAGGCTGAGATGAACTCAGCCTTGTTGGCCGCAGACCGGCAGTTTCAGAGGCTGCCGGAGACCTGGAACTCCACGTGGGTCGTGCGCGCTGGGACCACCAGGTTAGAGTGGCAGCGGCCATGCGGTGTGAAGCGTTTGTATGGCCTGTGCAGAGGGGAGAGAACAGGGATAGACAGACACATAGTTGACAAGCTACAGATGAGGCTACGCTAATGCAAAGGAGATTGGAATGACAAGTGGACTACACGTCTCGAATGTTCAGAAAGTTAAGCTTACGTTGCAAAAATCTTATTGACTAAAATGACGAAAATGATACAGTACTGCTGGCTGGGTGGAGTAGGCTAGCTAGCAGTGGCTGCGTTGTTGACTTTGTTTGAACGTGTAACTGGCTAGGTAACCTCGATAGTTTCAGTACTACACCTTGTCATGATACAAAAGCAACTATGTAGCTAGCTAACATAACACTAATCAAGACGTTCCTTTGTAATGTATTTAGTTTCTACAATGCTGCTCGTCGGTAATAGTTGGCTAGGTTTGGAAAATGGCGTCGCGGGGGACGAAAATAGCTGGCTAGCTAACCTCGATAATTACTCTAAACTACACAATTATCAAGCTATGACAAAGACAACTATGTAGCTAGCTAGCTAACACTGCACTAGTCAAATCGTTCCGTTGTAATGTATTAGTATCTACAGTGCTGCTAGTCGGTAACGGTTGGCTAGCTAGCAGTGGGTTTGATGATGACTAGGTGTGTTGACTAAGTCTGGAGTCTGGACAACGGCGCCACGTCGCGGCGCGGCTGGCTAGCTAACCTTGATAATTACTCTAAACTACACAATTATCTTAGATACAAAGACAGCAAAGACAACTATGTAGCTAGCTAACTAACACTAACACTACACTAATCAAGTCGTTCCGTTGTAATGTAATAGTTTCTACAGTGCTGCTAGTCGGTAGAAGTTGGCTAGTTGGCTAGCTAGCAGTGTTGACTACGTTAGGAGGACGAAAATAGCTGGCTAGCTAACCTCGATAATTACTCTAATTACTCTAAACTACACAATTATCTTTGATACAAAGACGGCTATGTAGCTAGCTAAGAAGAATTGCTCAGATCAAACAAATCAAACCGTTGTAATGTAATGAAGTGTAATATTACCTGTGGAGCGAAGCGAAGTGCGACTACTCGCTCCAAACCGGACACAAAAAAAAAAAAAATGCAGTCAATGCCAATCATTGCTATGCTGCATCACCAATCGTATTTTATTGCTATGCTGTAATAAAGGCTTTTTTTTAAATTACAAACTCTCTGGTATTACTTACCATTTATTTAGTGTTGATACTGTTCCAAATGGTCAGAAAATAATAATAATAATAATAATGTAATCTAACAGCACCTGTTTGGCACACACAGGCCTAATATTCACACAGTGCTGGCTATAACAGACCCTCCTTTATCTGGATCTCCAGTAGTTTACACGGCTAAGTCACGTCTTCCACACATCTGACTTCCCCTTTCCCTCCTGAGCAACCAGTAAACATTCCCCCATTTCAAGTTTCATTTTCAGGTCTTCCGCATCCATTTTGCTGTGTTCAGAGTTTATAACCAATTTTATAATGTGAAACATTATAACCATGTTTCACGTAAAGAGAGCAAGAGTTGAGGGGATAGGATTTTTTTCCTTAACAAATGAGGGATTTTGGTAACATAACTTTTCAGTCAGAGACTCAGGTAAGGAACTAAATGGCTGTAATGATGGTGCAGCTTCAGCACGGAGAGCTCGATAAACACTTGCTGTGCTGTGGTGCTTGTTCACTGCAGCAAGGAGGAGAGAGAGCGACAACCTTACTCAGTCACACAGGCACTCGCTGTCATTTTATTGTTTTAGCACCGCGTGGCCATCGGTTTCCCTCTTGAGTCATTAGTGTGTCTTAATTATTTAATCAAACAATGTGACTAAAGCATCAGACAAGCTTATTCAAACACATAGGTGGTGTCTGTGGAAAAATGCATGCATTTCAAATGTAGACCAATAGACCGACGACTCTAGCTCGACAAAGCTTTTTCTTAGTCGGGGACAGCCCTGCGCTGTATACATATAGCCTCTTCCTATTTATACTAGACTCCCAAGTGCAAATCAAATCAACCAATCCTTCTAATCTTAATTCCACCACTCAGATGTCCACAGCCTACCAATCTGTCCCAGTATATTACCTGTGTGTGTGTTTGAAGGTGATACTGGGGGAGTATCAGTGGATGTTGTATGAGGAGACCTACCAGGCAGCAGTATATTAGTGTTAACAGTGTTTGTATTATCTCTAGGTGATACTGGGGGAGTATCAGTGGATGTCGTATGAGGAGACCTACCAGGCAGCAGTATATTAGTGTTAACATTGTATGTGGATGTGTTATCTCTAGGTGATCCTGGGGGAGTATCAGTGGATGTCGTATGAGGAGACCCACCAGGCAGCAGTATATTAGTGTTAACAGTGGTTGTATTATCTCTAGGTGATCCTGGGGGAGTATCAGTGGATGTCGTATGTGGATGTGTTATCTCTAGGTGATCCTGGGGGAGTATCAGTGGATGTCGTATGAGGAGACCCACCAGGCAGCAGTATATTAGTGTTAACAGTGGTTGTATTATCTCTAGGTGATCCTGGGGGAGTATCAGTGGATGTCGTATGAGGAGACCCACCAGGCAGCAGTATATTAGTGTTAGCAGTGTATGTGGATGTGTTATCTCTAGGTGATCCTGGGGGAGTATCAGTGGATGTCGTATGAGGAGACCCACCAGGCAGCAGTATATTAGTGTTAACAGTGTATGTGGATGTGTTATCTCTAGGTGATCCTGGGGGAGTATCAGTGGATGTCGTATGAGGAGACCCACCAGGCAGCAGTATATTAGTGTTAACAGTGTATGTGGATGTGTTATCTCTAGGTGATACTGGGGGAGTATCAGTGGATGTCGTATGAGGAGACCCACCAGGCAGCAGTATATTAGTGTTAACAGTGTATGTGGTTGTATTATCTCTAGGTGATCCTGGGGGAGTATCAGTGGATGTCGTATGAGGAGACCCACCAGGCAGCAGTGTGTTTTGGCAGTGGGCTGGCCGCTCTAGGCCAGAGGCCTCAGTGTAACATCGCCATCTTCTGTGAGACCAGGGCCGAGTGGATGATAGCAGCACAGGCCTGCTTCATATACAACTTCCCATGTGAGTTTTTATGTTAGACAGTAGCACACTATAGCAACACACACACACACACACACACACACACACACACACACACAATGAATCTCTAAGTCCAGTCTGTGTCATTCTGACAGTGGTGACGTTGTACTCTACTCTGGGCGGAGCGGCCATTGCCCATGGTCTGAACGAGACTGAGATCACCCACATCATCACCAGCAAAGACCTGCTACACAGCCGTCTCAAGGTAAGCTCTGCTCGCCTTGTCTTGATCACTTCCTGCAATGCCATATGAGATAGTACACACTCCAGCCAGATAATACAACTTTCCCACATTTTAAATAGTCTTGCCTAAAATATATATATATATATATATATATTTTATTTTATTTATTTATTTATTTATTTCAAAACATGACTACATTTTGAATAGTTTTCACCCATAAATATGCGTTGGAACAGTTGCCCACTTACAGTCCTTGAGCAGACAGTCTAAGTGTTGACATTCAGTGTGTTTGAGGGGATCCGTTTGTACAAGGCAATGCTAGTCTTAATGGCATAATGAGCAGTTATTTGGAATGCGAGATGATTTGTAGATCATAGACTACATTGATTCTAAGCAGTCCGACTGCAATCTCCAGTCAATAGCTACTTTCTCTCCCCCTCTCTCCTCCCAGGACATTCTGTTGGAGGTGCCTCGGCTGCAGCACATCATTGTGGTGGACAGTAAGCCAACCAGTTGGCCCGGCTTCCCCCGCGGCATCATGGTCCACAACATGGACGCCGTGCAAGAGCTGGGCTCCAGACCCGACAACAGTAAGGAGGGAGAGCGTGGATGTGTGTGTGTGAGGGGTGTGTGTGTGTGTTTGGGTCTACGTGTTGTCTGACTCGGTACAGTACTTCTGCCCTGTGGTCTTAGCGACTCAAATGTAATCTGACTTCCAGAATCATAGTTTTTTGTACCCGAATAGCCCTCTCTGTCATATCCTATCAGATTGTATTAGCCCTGTGCTATGTGCATGCCCTCTCTTGAAAGAAAGATCGATAGCCGTTCTCTGATGCTCCCGCATTGTGCAATGTTCTGACCCAAAAGTCTTTCTGTGTGACCTCTTTAACTTCCCTGCTGCCTCCCCTTCTCTCTCTGTCTCTCTTTGCGCGCGTCTGTAGTGGTGGTGGCGCGCCGGCGGCCGGTGCCCTCCGACATCGCTGTCATCATGTACACCAGCGGCTCCACGGGCATCCCCAAGGGCGTCATGATCTCCCATAGCAACATCATCGCGGGCGTCACAGGCATGGCAGAGCGCATCCCAGACCTGGAGTACGTACAGAGTACTATGGTGTCTTCTAGATTGACTGCTAATTGTTTTTTACTTTTCTCTCTCTCACTGCCACTCTCTTTCCCCCCCCCCTGTGTGCCCTGATCACTGTTTTTCTCCTTTTCTCTTTTCCTCATTCATTCGCTTTTGCTCTCTTTCTCTCTCTCTCTTAATCTCTTTCTCTCTTTCTTTCTGCCACCATTTGCCCTACAGAATGTAAACGTATCTCTTTCTTTCTCTTTCTTTCTCATCTCATGAATATCTCTGAGTGTCCTGCTGTTCATCTCCTTTCTCTTCTCTTCTCTTCTCTTCTCTTCTCTTCTCTTCTCTATATTAGTACCAGTCAAAAGTTTGGACACCTACTCTTTCAAGGGTTATTTTCTACATTGTAAAATAATAGTGAAGGCATACAAACTATGAAATAACACATATGGAATCATGTAGTAAGAAAAAAAGTGTTAAACAAATCAAAATATATTTTATATTTGAGATTCTTCAAAGTAGCCACCCTTTGCCTTGATGACAGCTTTGCACGCTCTTGGCATTCTCTCAACCCGCTTCTTGAGGAATGTTTTTCCAACAGTCTTGAAGGAGTTCCCACATGAGATGAGCACTTGTTGACTGCTTTTCCTTCAATGTGCCTTGAATTCGAAATAAATCACCACAGCGTCACCAGCAAAGCACCATCACACCACCTCCTCCATGCTTCACGGTGGGAACCACACATGCAGAGATCATCCATTCACCTACTCTGCGTCTCACAAAGACACTGCGGTTGGAACCAAAAATCTCAAATTTGGACTCATCAGACCAAAGGACAGATTTCCACCGGTCTAATGTCCATTGCTCGTGTTTCTTGCTCAAAGCAAGTCTCTTCTTTTTATTGGTGTCCTTTAGTAGCGGTTTATTTACAGCAATTTGACCATGAAGGCCTGATTCACGCAGTCTCCTCTGAACAGTTGATGTTGAGATGTGTCTGTTATTTGAACTCTGTGAAGCATTTATTTGGGCTGAAATCTGAGGCTGGTAACTCTAATGAACTTATCCTCTGCAGCAGAGGTAACTCTGGTTCTTCTTTTCCTGTGGCGGTCCTTATGAGAGCCAGTTTCATCATAGCACTTGATGGTTTTTGTGACTGCACTTGAAGAAACTTTCAAAGTTCTTGAAATATTTCAGATTGACTGACCTTCATGTTTTAAAGTAATGATTGACTGTCATTTTTCTTTGCTGATTTGAGCTGTTCTTGCCATAATATGGACTTGGTATTTTACCAAATAGAGCTATCTTCTGTATTCCACCCCTACCTTGTCACAACACAACTGATTTACTCAAACACATTAAGAAGAAAAGAAAGGCACACCTGTTAATTTAAATGCATTCTAGGTGATTAAAGCTGGTTGAGAAAATGCCAACAGCGTGCAACGCTGTCAAGGCAAAGGCTGGCTACTTTTAAGGATCTCAAATATGAAATATATTTTGATTTGTTTAACACTTTTTTTTGGTTACTACATGATTCCATATATATATAGTTTCTGTATGTTTGGCAGTTGAATAAAATGTTTTTTGTTTCCATTCGTGCAGTGAGACAGACACCTACATTGGGTACCTGCCGCTGGCCCATGTTCTGGAGCTGAGTGCAGAGATGGTGTGCATCTCTCACGGCTGTTGCATCGGATACTCCTCCCCACAGACGCTAGCAGACCAGGTGAACACACACACACACAGAGCGAGACCGTAAACCAAGGCTCGACAACACACGCGGTATGTAGGAACCCTCTATTGGACCTCCTCCTCTATTAGAGAACAGGCCTAGCTGTGCTCTACTCCTAGTCTGATCCATCTCTCTCTCTCCTCTCTTCCCCCCCAGTCGACTAAGATTAAGAAGGGCAGTAAAGGAGACACCAGTGTTCTAAAACCTACACTCATGGCTGCTGTACCGGTAAGCACTAAAGCTACCGTAGAATATATATATATATATATATATAAGCCGTTAATATTCTGTTAAATATGACCTGAGTAAGAGATACGCACAGAATGATTATTTATTTTTTAATTGAGGTGGTGTTTTGTCCTCTTTCCTTCTCTGTCCCTCGTTCTCCCTCCTGTAGGAGATCATGGATCGGATCTATAAGAATGTGATGACCAAGGTGGAGGAGATGAGCAGTGTGCAGAGAACCCTCTTTGTGTTGGCCTACAACTATAAGATGGAACAGATCACCAAGGGCTACAAGACCCCGCTCTGTGACAGGTCATACACACACCTGTAACACAGCAAACACACACACACACACACACACACACACACACACACACACACACACACACACACACACACACACACACACACACAGTCAATGGGTAATGATTGATGGACAGTCTCCAGGAGGTTGAAAACTAGGGCTGTGACATTTTGTCAGCCGGTTATTGTCATGCAAAAGACTGCCGGTCTCACGGTAATTGACCGTTCATTAACATTACCACGTTTAGCTTCTCCAGGCCTTCACACATACAAGCCGCTGATGTGCCTTTGGAACATCTACATTTTTAACAAGTCTAAGAAATCAATTTAATATACACCATAACAATAAATCCATGATTTATTTTAGGTAGGTCTAAGGAAACATGATATGAAGAAAATGTATTTCAGAAGAACAGAATATGAGTTGGTATGTTATCCTGTTGGCTGTAGGCGTGTTGGTTTAGCTGACAAGTTATGCCTTTAAGTCCCGTGCCGTTATTTTATATTATAATATTTAATAGTAAGAGGAATATAATTGAACTTAGCTGAATCAAATAGAAAGGATATTTTTCCCATTCCGGAGCGAGTGCACAGATGAAGTGGCTCTGTTGAAATGTAAAAGAGATCATTTGAAACAGGTCCTATACGCTAGATTGAGTTATTTGGCAACTTGTGAGAGATACAAACCTTAGAATGTCTTATAAATCAAACATATAATGGGCCTCATGGTACGACTAAAGGCTGTTGATGATTTAACAACGTCGCAGAAAAAAGCTTGTGCTCTGTTCCTTGCCTCAGGCTGCACAAACGGTTCTCTCATCAAGTGATCATATTATCACCTATCAGACTATTCTCAATGTAATATTGTCTTTACTAATATGTTCACATTAGTTTATATTTAGAAGGGCCCATTATCAAATGGGCAGGAAGAAAAAAAGACGTAATCCGCCTATGCACACGAATAGTGAATGGAGGTCGCTTTCCCACCGGTTGGTTCAGGTAGGCTACTGCAGTTATTTCACTCCAGACATCAACCACTGTTTGAGGAGCATGCAGCCTCTCACTGCATGACAGGTGATATTGCGCCCATACTCTCTATGCCATGGGCTCTCCAAGCCTGTTCCTGCAGCTACCCAGTACTTAATTTAGGAAACCTAGTGAAATCTGTTCGAGAACATCGAAAATAACATGTTTTCACAATGAAATATAGAGTATTTAGTTAAACTGTCGAAAGCCCCTCTCTCTGCGCCCTTGAGAAAGGAATGAAGGAGAGAGGGGAGGAGATGGAAACGCACAGTTGTGAGATATTCTGTAGTGGAAGGTAAAGTGTCACCCAATTAATTCTAAAATTTTATACATTCTCTATTACTAGGCTATTCAAAATCAAATACAAATTCACTATAATTGTAGACTAACTCTGTAAGCCGCCCTGCACAATCATTGCACCAACAACAATGCCTAGGCCTCTACGTTCTCTCCCAGACTCATGGATAGAAATGTTGGAGCGTAGCATAAGGTAACCAGTCCATCCAGTATGCATAATAATACAGTCTACAATCAAAGGTGATTACTAGAATTTGTTTAATTTTGGAATATAGGCTAGACCAATTAAAGAAGTCTTAAATCAGTTTTTTATGTTTTTCTGCGGCGTGTAATATGCGGTAGGCTTTGTATTGTATAAGGAATGTTATAATCATTATTTTAATTCTGGGGTTTTTTCAGGCTTGGGCTCATATATAGGCCTATGCATATGCAATAATGCAACGCGACAGCCTTAATGGAGACTCACACACCGACATTCTCGATATTGCTGTGGCCGGTTCCTGCGTTAAACAGAAACCTAAGGTTCACACAGAGGTTATTATGAATGACTTGTTGTTTATCTTGGTGTTATTCTCATCCTCTGACTCACTGTCATTCTCTTGTTCTTTCTTTCTTTCTCTCCCTCTCTCTCCAGTCTGGTGTTTGGGAAAGTGCGCTCGTTGTTGGGGGGTCACATGAGGGTGCTGTTGTCGGGCGGAGCGCCCCTCTCCGCCGCCACCCAGCGCTTCATGAACATCTGCCTCTGCTGTCCCGTGGGCCAGGGCTACGGCCTCACCGAGACCTGCGGCGCTGGCACCATCAGCGAGAGTAAGCGAGCGGGAAGGAGAGAGGGAAGGGAGGGATGAGTAAGGGGGATGGAACGGAGTGAAGGGCACGGGAAGGAGGAAGAGGGCCAGGGCTACGGCCTCACCGAGACCTTGCGGAGCTGGCACCATCAGCGAGGGAGGGTGGATGGAGGCGGTAGGTCCAAGAAGAAGGGTGGGAGGGTAAAAGAGAAGGAAATGTGTAGACTTCTGCTGCCTGATGGAAGAGAGGAATGGGGGCACAATAGAGAAAGCCAGGTGATTGTACACAGTAATGTGATATGCTATGTCGTTCTCACGTGTATTTTTTTCCTCCCTCTATTTGTCAGTGTGGGACTATAGCACAGGCCGGGTCGGCGCTCCTCTGATCTGCTCCGAGATCACCCTCAAGGACTGGGAGGAGGGTGAGTCCCTCCATAGCACTGGCACTGCAGAATCGGTGATATTAGGGGGAGGGCTGGGAGGGTGGAGGTGAGTGGGGTTGGGGGCTAGGGTGGATGAAAGTTATATTGGAAGGGATGGACGCAGGGCTGAAGATGCTTTGGGCATAGACCTCGTCCTCTTCTGATCTTCTCCAGGCGGTTACTACAGCACAGACAAGCCACACCCGAGAGGGGAGATTGTAATCGGCGGGCCCAACGTGACTATGGGTTACTACAAGAACGAGGTGAAGAACCGCGAGGACTTCTTCGTGGACAGCAACGGCCAGCGCTGGTTCTGTACAGGAGACATCGGGGAGTTTCACCCAGACGGGTGCCTCAAGATTATCGGTGAGCGGCCCAGAAAAAATATCCGTTTTTAGAGAGAGCCCTATGATATTTAGTCTGTCTATCTGTGGATTTAAATACGTACGAGTCAGGATGAAAGCGCCAGATCCTCCAAATTTTCCCCAGGTGAACTAACAATTCAGACCAGTACAGTTAACTGAGGCCTCGGGCACATAGAGGATGATTCCCTTGTCTGCGTGGATACGAATCCCAATCTACCAGCCGTACTCCTCCCCTTCTCTCTGTATCCACTTCATTTCATACCCGTCTCTGTCAAAAACAATCAAATATGAAAGGATTCGCATATATAAACGACAGATAAATTCCTCTCAAAGGCAGCTGTATAGAAATCTACCTTAGCAATCATTGTGTTCCTTCTGTGTAGACCGTAAGAAGGACCTGGTGAAGCTCCAGGCTGGGGAGTATGTGTCTCTGGGGAAGGTGGAGGCCATGCTGAAGAACTGCCCTTTCGTAGACAACATCTGCGCCTACGCAAACAGGTAACAATGCACATATTATATACCGCTCGGGTGACTGGAGTCTCGCTATAACAGCGAGTGGACAAAACATTAAGAACACCTTGCTAATATTATGAACGAAAGCGTCACGCAGGGAAGCTGGCCCATGTTGACTCCAATGCTTCCCACAGCTGTGTCAGGTTGGCTGGATATCCTTTGGGTGGTGGACCATTCTTGATACACACGGGAAGCTGTTGAGCGTGAAAAACCCATCAGCGTTGCAGTTCTCAAATCAAATTGTATTAGTCACATGCGCCAAATACAACAGGTGTAGGTAGACCTTACAGTGAAATACTTACTTACAAGCCCCTAACCAACAATGCAGTTTAAAAAATACGAATAAGAATAAGAAATAAAAGTAACAAGTAGTTAAAGAGCAGCAGTAAAATAACAATAGCGAGACTTTATACAGGGGGTACCGGTACAGAGTCAATGTGCGGGGGCAACGGTTAGTTGAAGTAATTCAGGTAATATGTACATGGAGGTAGAGTTATTAACGTGACTATGCATAGATAATAACAAAGTAGCAGCGGTGTAAAAGAGGGGTGGCAATGCAAATAGTCTGGGTAGCCATTTGATTAGATGTACAGGAGTCTTATGGCTTGGGGTTAGAAGCTGTTTAGAAGCCTCTTGGACCTAGACTTGGTGCTCTGGTACCACT
This sequence comes from Salmo trutta, assembly GCF_901001165.1. Lineage (NCBI taxonomy): Eukaryota > Metazoa > Chordata > Actinopteri > Salmoniformes > Salmonidae > Salmo > Salmo trutta. The sequence goes on from NC_042977.1 coordinate 19,199,360, forward strand.
TGCCGTGCGGTAGCAGAGAGAACAGTCTATGACTAGGGTGGCTGGAGTCTTTGACAATATTTAGGGCCTTCCTCTGACACCGCCTGGCATAGAGGTCCTGCATGGCAGGAAGCTTGGCCCCAGTGATGTACTGGGTCGTACGCACTACCCTCTGTAGTGCCTTGTGGTCGGAGGCCGAGCAGTTGCTATACCAGGCAGTGATGCAACCAGTCAGGGTGCTCTCGATGGTGCAGCTGTAGAACCTTTGAGGATCTGAGGACTCATGCCAAATCTTTTCAGTCTCCTGAGGGGACTGTTTTGTCGTGCCCTCTTCAAGACACAAACCGGTGCCTCTGGCACCTACTACCATACCCCGTTCAAAGGCACTTAAATATTCACCCTCTCACACATACACAATCCATGTCTCAACTGTCTCAAGGCTTAAAAATCCTTCTTTAACCTGTCTCCTCCCCTTCACCTACACGATAAAGTGTATTTAACAGGTGACATCAATAAGGGATCATAGCTTTCACCTGGTCAGTCTGTCATGGAAAGAGCCGGTGTTCTTAATGTTTTGTACACTCAGTACAAAACATTGATTGTCTGTTTCTCCTTGTCAACTTGTTCTGTCTCTAGTCACAATGTCTCCATCTGCTGTCTGTCACCCACTTTCTACCAATCTCCTGTCTCTCTCTTTGTCTTTCCGACTCATTGCTCTCTCTGTCCTTCATCCTATTCTGGCACGTCTTTCTCTCTCCATCTTTGCCTTTCATTATAACAATAACTAGAATGATGATAATATAAAAGGGAATTATACAAATCAATAGCACTATTTTATCTCTCCATGTCCTTAACTCTCTCCGTCCCAGTGACCAGTCGTACGTGATTGGCTTCGTGGTGCCCAATCAGAAGCAGTTGATGGCGCTGGCGGAGCAGAGAGGGTTACGGGGCAGCTGGGAGGAGATCTGTAACAACCCTGACATGGAGAGAGACGTTCTCCACATCATCACAGAGGCCGCTCTGTCAGGTAGGATGGAGGGATGGAGAGACGGATGGAGGGAGGAGCAGAGGTTTCTGGTTGTAACATATGAGTATTGTTTCGCCATCTTTTTTGGCCCTAGCGTTGACTTGTATTTCGCAACGCCCAGCCCATGCATTCGTCTCTAAAGTCCGGTGTTGTTTCCCCCCCCCCCCCCCCACAGCCAAACTGGAGCGCTTTGAGATCCCTAGGAAGATCCGCCTTAGTGCAGAGCCCTGGACCCCGGAGACTGGCCTGGTGACCGACGCGTTCAAACTCAAACGCAAGGAGCTCAAATCACACTATCAGGAAGACATTGAGAGAATGTATGGCGGCAAGTAACACGCAAACAGACACAGCCCCCCCCTTCCCAAGACAAAAGCCAGAGGGGCCAAGCCAGTTGGAGCAACATCAGTTGCTTGTCTACGTCAAAAGTTTTTAGAGTCTGTGTGTTGCTATGACGACGCTGGCATCATGACGGAAAATGACACATTAGTCTTGTCCCACTTCTCCGCTCCTCTCCTTTTTTCCTTCCCTTCTCTCTCCTATCCTCCGTCTAGCATGGTCTTTGGCCTCTGTGTGTAGTCCAGACACCTGATAGTAGAAAGGATGGTTTTTGTGTGAATGTGGCCTGGATCGTGTTCATTAGGCATCAAATGGAAGAAAACTGACTGAAACAGGGAAGGGACTACCTGAACTTGTCCAACAAGAAACGTTTTGCTATGTTGTGCACTAATGAATACGACTCTGAAAAATGAGGCCCTTCAGTTTAAGCGTTCCACATCCAGGTTTGAATCTATGCAGGGATCTCTTTTATTGTGTAAATGTTTTGGGATGTGGTGATGTTTTGTTCATGTTTCGTTATTTTTCTTTCTTTAACGTAATCGGTTTGTCTTGGTTCGTTTGCGAAACCTATTCGATGAACATCTTGTGTCTGAGAGAAATCAGTGTTTTGCGAAACCATGAGATTTTGGAATGCGACTCACATTTTTAATTTGCTTTCCTTATTTGTTCTATTTTTCTGAATGGTTTGTTTCTCATTTATCTGTTACCAAACTGACATTTAAAAAAAAAAAAATTCTTCTATTTTTTTTCATGTGAATTTCCTAAATTCTTCTCCCTCATCTGCCTCTATGTCCTGAAGGTTGCTTCTATTCTATGGAAGAGTATGTGTTTACTGACTTGACTAGATTAATTCCTATGTCACTCTGTTACAGTGTGCCAGTGATGGAATCTCCTCCCTGCTCTGTGCCCCTGTGTGTGGCTATGGGCTGATGTGATGTGCCTGGATTGGCTGGTGGAACCTGTTTCTCGTAATGTAGCCTGATCCTGGATCGGTTTGTACTTTAGCCACTTCCTCTGACTATTTGTGGGATGTCATGATTTGACCAAGGCAAGAAATGATCTGGGACCAGGTTAGTAATGATGGTGAGGTGTCCAGGGGGGCTACAGGGAAGTAGGATGCAGTTGCCCCGTAAAGCTGATCGAAGTTTAGTTTCTCTTACCTGTGGTTGAGGCTAGGATGGGGAGAGGACAAGCTGATCCTTGATCTGTGCCTAAAGGACAACTTCTCAGCATGTGACACCAATCCTACTGAGACCCTTATTCATTTCTATTCTGTCACTTAACCAGTAGGAGGCAGTCTCTGCCACTGGTTCATCTTTTAATCTGTATAATAATGTCCAGATTTACAGGGGGGTGCATGTGTGGTTTGTGCGTGTGCTGATGTTTGGGTGTGTGTGTGCGTTCTCTGACCCTGAGCTTGTTCCAAGTTCCCTATGTCTCTGTTAAGCCCGCTGCATGCCCACCCCACCTGACCTAGTCTGTTACCTTTCAATGTTTCTTCCAGCAAAACGATGTTACGTACACAGCATCCTGCTAAACCAGGTCTGTGGCTCCATAAACCATGTTATCACCTGAACTATCTGGTTCCATAAACCACGTGGATTGTCTTTATCGAAATTGGCCTAAACCTGCCATTTTACTCCATGAAATGATGACCTATGTACCGCATGGATGTCTCTAGGAGAACCAATGAATCCCAGTCCAGATCTGTAGCTGTTTGCCTTTTTAGTTGCTGTTTGGCAGACTGTGTGATTGTGTCATCCAACGATAGTCCTATCTACTCTGAAATCCCTGTTCGTATTACAGTAATGCATTGTCCTATTTCTTTGTCATAGCTCTAGTTACTGTTACTATTATTAATGAAATATGAAATGCAGATTGAATGTGCAATATTTATACGAAATGCAAATTCTAAAACTAAAGTATGTAAAGGAAAAATGCACAGAGAGAGAGAGAGAGCCCCTTCACAGTGTATGAATGTGTGGGTGCGGGCCTGTCTCTTTCCAATTAAATGTACAAAGAAAACCTAGAGAAGGACAGGCGGACGGACAGAAAACATTGTTGCAGAAGTAGTAACATATAGCCTCTTTATGCTGTGATAGTAGTGCCAACAGAAATTTAATCTGAATTCAATCATCTTGAATTCATTCAAATCTGTTGGCAGTAATATGACTCCATACTTATTTTTCTGTATTGTGAAAGTACTGTACCAATTATAGTAATGAAGACTAATATTTTGGCCTTGTAAAAGAAAAATACAATGGTGAAGAATAAGGCACTACAGGTGAACAGATTTAGGTCTCCAGGAAGTTATTTGGGTTGCATGATTCCTGCACTATATACATTTGTGACGTATAATGTATTCAGAAATAAATACAAGATGAAAAGTCATGCATAAAGTCATGCGGGCAATTCCATACGAGATTTACCCAAAAATATGTCATCCTTGGAAAGGTACTTTGGGGTAAGGAGGTTTGGTGTACCTTTTAAAGTTGAAATCATTGATTTTAAAGTTGGAAAGTTCATGACATTTTGGCTTTACCCAGGCCTTTTGAAGATATGGCCCATTTTATACATGAATTGACATAGGCCATTAACCAACTGTGCGAATCACCAGCAGAGTTCTGAATCCGTTACCACATTAACTGTGTTGTTGCTCCAGAAATATATCATCATTTCAAAAGTAGCAGAGCGACCACTCTGGAAATGTTATGTACTCGTAGAGTATATTGTTTTTAAACAATATCCAATACGGAACGAAATTAAAAAGGGTACTTTTGAGACATTTATGATAAGGCCCGGGTAAGGCCAAAATTTCACCCATTTCCCAACTTTTAGTGAGTTATTTCTCTAATTATTTTGGATACAGATGTCAATGGTATGCCAGACAAAATGAAGTTTTTATTGATTTCATTTCAGGAAGATGAAAAGCGTCATAAATATCTTTGGGTCAATCTCGTTTGGAATTCCACGTACATTATAGGCTGCCATATATGTATTTTTTGCTAATTAATTACTGTGTATGAGCAATGTACAGTATATAGCGTAGAAGAGGAACAGCTTGGATATTCTATATTTAGCACAAGGGATATTTCAGCATTTGAAAAGGACCCTCGGTTTTGGGAAGTAGTCCAAAACACTGATAATGTTACAAATGAGGAACCCAGGTGCAGGCTGGTTCCCGTTCTTCTTACAGTTCCTGATATTACATTGGTTCTTTGTATTCAACTCCCAACCAATGTCTGTCCAGTCTGCTGCTTTGGTATCCCATACCAGGCTACAATTGGTTAAGAAGATTTGTTCATAGGAATATACAAAGTGCTGTATCTTAAGTGTTTATCTGAGGTTATACATACATACATACATACATACATACATACATACATACATACATACATACATACATACATACATACATACATACATACATACATACATACATACATACATACATACATACATACATACATACATACTCTACCGTTCAAAAGTTTTGGGTCACTGAGAAATTTCCTTGTTTTTGAAAGAAAAGCAAACTATTTTGCTCATTAAAATAACATCAAATTGATCAGAAATACAGTGTAGACATTGTTAATGTTGTAAATGACTATTGTAGCTGGAAACGGCAGATTTTTTATGGAATATCTACATGGGCGTACAGAGGCCCATTATCAGCAACCATCACTCCTGTGTTCTAATGACATGTTGTGTTAGCTAATCCAAGTTTATCATTTTAAAAGGCTAATTGGTCATTAGAAAACCCTAGAAGGCCAGCATCCTGGAGTCGCCTCTTCACTGTTGATGTTGAGATTGGTGGAACACAGAAGTGATGGTTGCTGATAATGGGCCTATGTAGATATTCCATAAAAACAATCTGCCGTTTCCAGCTACAATAGTCATTTACAACATTAACAATGTCTACACTGTATTTCTGATCAATTTGATGTTATTTTAATGGACAAAAAAACTTTTGACCGGTAGTGTGTATACATACATACATACATACACATACATACATACATACATACATACATACATACATACATACATACATACATACATACATACATACATACATACATACATACATACATACATACATACATACATACATACATTACATGTCTTAGTAGTGAAGTCATCCACTTTAACTACTGATGTACCTAAAGACAAGGTACAAAGTTTGTTGAACAGATTAATTTGACCGCTCGTATTGTTTCTGATAGTAAATATGTTGGAAGGGGAGGGGTTGATATGATCAAATTTCCTAAAGAAATACCAATTGTGCAGGTGTAATACCTCCATTTAAACCTATTTAGTCTTTGTTATTGACCAGTTTTTTGGGGTGGGTCTTTTTCCTTCTCTTTCGGCGTGGGTTACTGGCCTTGACATCATGGGCTATTTGCAAGTATTTCCTTATTTATTTGTAATTTGGCCTTGGAAAATTGTCATGAAAATAAAAGTTGTGATTGGTCTTAAAATGCCCATATGTTCATTCTGTTTCATTCATGGATTATACTGATTCTTTTTCATGTGGATATGCCTTTTTTGAATGAGAATGATTTTGATGTGTCTGTGCGTGTATGTATAACATTCCCGGACAGAGTGGCTAACACAACGGCTTAATTCAAATCGTGTCCCGAAGCGTGTTATATGGCAACGAAGCCGCCGTTTGTGTGTGGAGATGACTGTGGGATGCGTGATGAATTGACGTGGACATAACAAACCGTTCAGATGTGAGCTAGTCCATATCTACAGAGAACCAGACTAGCAGAAGTTAGGACTTTATTCAATCCGTATCGCTGAAGCGTCATTTCCTGTTGAGCCGACTTCTGCAGTGCTTACCGCGAATGCACTCTCCGCTAACGCAGGAACATTGCCTTGAAATTTAAATTGTGCTGTAACACTGAATTTCCGTGATATGGATTGAATAGAGTCCCAAGTTTCTCTCCACAGAATCAGAAGAAACTAAGGGCAGGGGCTGTATCCGGTTTTATCACATAACAGAACCACTGTCTCCTTCACTCGCTTTCAGGACCCCCCCCTCCCGCCACCTGTCTACACACTACTACACACCACACCATGACCTTCTGAAGCCCACCCACTCAGGCAGTATTCAAAATGTTGCCCTATTCCCTATATACAGCACTACTTTTGACCAGGGCACATAGGACTTTAGTCGAAAGTAGTGTGTATGGAATAGGGGCTCATTTGGGATACCAGCTGTCTTGAGAAGGACTGACTGGGGGAAAGGAGTCTGTAACAGGAACATTCTCTGAGCATTAAGGAGCTGAGACAGAGGCCCTCTTCCTCTGAGATGAAAAAAGACACTCAGAGTTCCCTCTCTACCAATTCAAAGGGCTTTATTGGCATAGGAAACGTGTACATTGCCAAAGCAAATGAAATACATAATAAACAAAAGTGAAATAAACAATCAGAAATGAACAGTAAACATTACTCACAAGTTTCAAAAGAGTAGAGACATTTCAAATGTTATGACTATGTACAGTGTTGTAACAATGTGCAAATAGTTGAAGTATGAAAGGGGAAAATAAATACAATTTGTATTTACAGGGGAGTTTGTGCTTCACTTTTGTTATGGCAACAGGTCTCAAATCTTGCTGCTGTTAACGCAAGATGTGTGACCTCTGAGGTGCGTGCCACTGTTATTATTAGGGGGGTACTTATATTTGTCCTGTTAAACACAAGTGTGTAATGAAAATGTGTTTCTTGCATATCCCAACTCCTCTTGAGACACCTGCAGTGACTTCTCTTACACTCCATTCATTCCAACAGCATGAAACAGTCACAAGAAAGAATTGTGAGCAACAATAATAGTGGCCAAGGTGCAATACCGTCAACCAACCACAGGATGTCAGTCATGTACCCACGAATGGAAGAATGTCTCCTGTGAGTGTGGTAATACAGTTGAAGTCAGAAGTTTACATACACTTAGGTTGGAGTCATTGAAACTCGTTTTTCAACCACTCCACAGATTTCTTGCTAACAAACTATAGTTTTGACAAGTCGGTTAGGACATCTACTTTGTGCATGACACAAGTCATTTTTCCTACAATTGTTTACAGAGATTATTTCACTTAGAATTCACTGTATCACAATTCCAGTGGGTCAGAAGTTTACATACACTAAGTTGACTATGCCTTTAAACTGCTTGGAACATTCCAGAAAATGATGTCATGGCTTTAGAAGCTTCTGATAGGCTAATTGACATCATTTGAGTCAATTGGAGGTCTACCTGTGGATGTATTTCAAGGCCTACCTTCAAACTCAGTGCCTCTTTGCTTCACCCAACTTATTGTGGGAAGCTTGTGGAAAGCTACCTGAAACGTTTGACCCAAGTTAAATAATTTAAAGGCAATGCTACCAAATACTAATTGAGTGTATATAAACTTCTGACTCACTGGGAATGTGATGAAAGAAATAAAAGCTGAAATAAATCATTCTCTCTACTATTATTCTGACATTTCACATTAAAATAAAGTGGTGATCCTAACTGACCTAAGACAGAGAATTTTACTAGGATTAAATGTCAGGAATTGTGAAAAACTGAGTTCAAATGTATTTGGCTAAGGTGTATGTAAACTTCCGACTTCAAATGTATCTAGCAATACAACAAATTTACACTAATAATTTTAAAAAACGAACAATAAATTGAGCAATATCAGAACAAGCAATGTCAGAGTCAAGAGTATGTGTACAGTACCAGTCAAAAGTTTGGACACACCTATTAATTCCAGGGGTTGTATTTATTTTTACTATTTTCTAAATTGTAGAATAATAGTGAAGACTTCAAAACTATGAAATAACACAAATGGAATCATGTAGTAACCAAAAACGTGTTAAACAAATCAAAATATATGTTATATTTGAGATTCTTCAAAGTAGCCACCCTTTGCCTTGATGACAGCTTTGCACACTTGGTATTCACTCAACCAGCTTCATTTTAATCTATTTTTTCACCTTTATTTTACCAGGTAGGACAGTTGAGAACAAGTTCTCATTTACAACTGCGACCTGGCCAAGAGAAAGCAAAGCAGTGCGACACAAACAACAACACAGAGTTACACATGGAATAAACAAATGTACAGTCTAAAACACTATAAAAAAGTATATATACAGTGTGTGGAAATGAGGTAAGATTAGAGAGGTAAGGCAATAAATAGGCCATAGTGGCGAAATAATTACAATTTAGCAATTTTACACTGGAGTGTTAGATGTGCAGAAGATGAATGTGCAAGTAGAGATGCTGGGGTGCAAAGGAGCAAAAAATATGGGGATGAGGTAGTTGGGTTGGCTATTTACAGATGGGCTATGTACAGGTGCAATGATCTGTAAGCTGCTCTGACAGCTGATGCTTAAAGTTAGTGAGGGAAATATGTCTCCAGCTTCAGTTATTTTTGCAATTTGTTCTAGTCATTGGCAGCAGAGAACTGGAAGGAAAGGCGGCCAAAGGAAGAATTGGCTTTGGGGATGACCAGTGAAATATACCTGCTGGAGCGTGTGCTATGTGTGGGTGCTGCTATGGTGACCAGTGAGCTGAGATAAGGTGGGGCTTTACCTAGCAAAGACTTATAGATGACCTGGAGCCAATGGGTTTGGCGACGAATATGAAGCGAGGGCCAGCCAACGAGAACATACAGGTCGCAGTAGTGGGTAGTATATGGGGCTTTGGTGACAAAACAGATGGCACTGTGATAGACTGCATCTATCACAGTGTTGGAGGCTATTTTGTAAATGACATCGCCGAAGTCAAGGATCGGTAGGATAGTCAGTTTTACGAGGGTATGTTTGTTAGCATGAGTGAAGGATGCTTTGTTGCGAAATAGGAAGTCGATTCTATATTTTATTTTGGATTGGAGATGCTTAATGGGAGTCTGGAAGGAGAGTTCAGTCTAACCAGACATCTAGGTATTTGTAGTTGTCCGGGCAGGTGCGGGCAGCGATCGGTTGAAGAGTATGCATTTATTTTACTTGCATTTAAGAGCAGTTGGAGGCCACAGAAGGAGAGTTGTATGGCATGAAGCTTGTCTGGAGGTTAGTTAACACAGTGTCCAAAGAAGGGCCAGAAGTATACAGAATGATGTCATCTGCGTAGAGGTGGATCAGAGAATCACCAGAAGCAAGAGCGACATCATTGATGAATACAGAGAAAAGAGTCGGCCTGAGAATTGAACCCTGTGGCACCCCCATAGAGACTGCCAGAGGTTCGGACATCAGGCCCTCCGATTTGACACACTGAACTCTGAGAAGTAGTTTGTGAACCAGGCGAGGCAGTCATTTGAGAAACCAAGGCGGTAGTCACCTGGAATGCATTTCAATTAACAGCTATGCCTTATTAAAAGTACATTTGTGGAATTTATTTCCTTAATGCGTTTGTGTTGTGACAAGGTAGGGGTGGAATACAGAATATAGCCCTATTTGGTAAAAGACCAAGTCCATATTATGGCAAGAACAGCTCAAATAAGCAATGAGAAACGACCGTTATGAAGGTCAGTCAATGCAGAACATTTCAAGAACTTTGAAAGTTTCTTCAAATGCAGTCGCAAAAACCATCAAGCGCTATGATGAAACTGGCACTCATGAGGACCACCACAGGAAAGGAAGACTCAGAGTTACCTCTGCTGCAGAGGATAAGTTCGTTAGAGTTACCAGCCTCAGAAATCGGCAAATAACTGCACCTCAGATTGCAGCCCAAATAAATGCTTCAAGTAACAGACACAACATCAACTGTTCAGAGGAGACCGCATGAATCAAGCCTTCATAATCAATCAAAATCATCAGTGCTTTGCTGGTGACACTGTGATATACTTAGAATTTAAGGCACACTTAGCCAGCATGGCTACCACAGCATTCTACAGCGATACACCTTCCCCACTGGTTTGCGCTTAGTGGGACTGTCATTTGTTTTTCAACACGACAATGACCCAAAACACACCTCAGGTTGTGTAAGGGCTATTTGACCAAGAAGAAGAGTGATGGAGTGCTGCATCAGATGGCCTGTCCTCCACAATCACCTGACCTCAACCCAGTGGAGATGGTTAGGGATGAGTTGGACTGCAGAGTGAAGGAAAAGCAGCCAACAACTGCTCAGCATATGTGGGAACTCCTTTAAGATTGTTGGAAAAGCATTCCTTATGAAGCTTGTTGAGAGAATGCCAAGAGTGTGCAAAGCTGTCATCAATGCAAAGGGTGGCTACTTTGAAGAATCTAAATATAAAATATGTTTTGATTTGTTTAACATTTTTCTGGTCACTACAGGATTCCATATGTGCTATTTCATAGTTTTGATGTCTTCACTATTATTGTACAGTGTAGAAAATAATAAAAATAAAGAAAAACCCTTGAATGAGTATGTGTGTCCAAACTTTTGACTGGTACTGTATATGTGTGTGTATACAGGTTATAGACAGTATGGACAATCAGTATATGAATAGAAAAGCTGTGTACAGCAGTAGTTACAGTTGAAGTCGGAAGTTTACATACACATTAGCCAAATACATTTAAACTCAGTTTTTCACAATTCCTGGCAGAATAATTGTGGAGAGAATGATTTATTTCAGCTTTCATTTATTTCATCACATTCCCAGTGGGTCAGAAGTTTACATACACTCAATTAGCATTTGGTAGCATTGCCTTTAAATTGTTTAACTTGGGTCAAACATTTTGGGTAGCCTTCCACAAGCTTCCCACAATAAGTTGGGTGAATTTTGGCCCATTCCTCCTGACAGAGCTGGTGTAACTGAGTCAGGTTTGTAGGCCTCCTTGCTCGCACACACTTTTTCAGTTCTGCACACACATTTTCTATAGGATTGAGGTCAGGGCTTTGTGATGGCCACTCCAATACCTTGACTTTCTTGACCTTATGCCATTTTGCCACAACTTTGGAAGTATGCTAGGGGTTGCTTCAATATATCCACATAATTGTCCTTCCTCATGATATCTATTTTGTGAATTGCACCAGTCCTTCCTGCAGCAAAGCACCCCCATAACATGATGCTGCCACCCCCATGCTTCACGGTTGGGATGGTGTTCTTCGGCTTGCAAGCCTCCCCCTTTTTCCTCCAAACATAATGATGGTCATTATGGCCAAACGGTTCTATTTTTGTTTCATCAAACCAGAGAACATTTCTCCAAAAAGTACGATCTTTGTGCCCATGTGCAGTTGCAAACCGTGGCGGTTTTGGAGCAGTGGCTTCTTCCTTGCTGAGCGGCCTTTCAGGTTATGTCGATATAGGACTCGTTTTACTGTGGATATAGATAATTTTGTACCTGTTTCCTCCAGCGTCTTTACAAGGTCCTTTGCTGTTGTTCTGGGATTGATTTGCACTTCTCGCACCAAAGTACGTTCGTTCATCTCTAGGAGACAGAATGCGTCTCCTTCCTGAGCGGTATGACGACTGCATTGTCCCATGGTGTTTATACTTGTGTACAATTGTTTGTACTACCTTCAGGTGTTTGGAAATTGTTCCCAAGGATGAACCAGAGTTGTGGAAGTCTACAATTATTTTCTGAGGTCTTGGCTGATGTCTTTTGATTTTCCCATGATGTCAAGCAAAGAGGCACTGAGTTTGAAGGTAGGCCTTGAAATACATCCACAGGTGCACCTCCAATTGACTCAAATGATGTAAATTAGCCTATCAGAAGCTTCTAAAGCCATTAAATAATTTTCTGGAATTTTCCAAGCTTTTTAAAGGCACAGTCAACTAAGTGTATGTAAACTTCTGACCAACTGGAATTGTGATACAGTGAATTATAAGTGAAATAATATGTCTGTAAACAATTGTTGGAAAAATGACTTGTGTCATGCACAAAGTAGATGTTCTAACCGACTTGCCAAAACTATAGTTTGTTAACAAGAAATTTGTGGAGCGGTTGAAAAACAAGTTTTTCCAACCTAAGTGTATGTAAACTTCCGACTTCAACTGTACTTACCAGTGTCGTCTGTTGGAGTATAAATATATTTTCACTGATTGAAGGAGGGAAACATGCTTGTTCATGATCATACCACGCTCAATGCAGATCAGCCTGCTTTATATAGCAAGCCACGACCACGTGACTCACTGTCTGTAAGAGCAAACCAATTTCACTAAACTGGCCACTGACTGTATACAGTGCATTCGGAAAGTATTCAGACCCCTTCAATTTGTCCACATTTTGTTACATAGCAGCCTTAATATAAAATTAAATAGTTTATTCCCCTCAATCCTGACTAGTCTCCCAGTCCCTGCCGCTGAAAAACATCCCCACAGCATGATGCTGCCACCACCATGCTTCACCTTAGGGATGGTATTGGCCAGGTGGTGAGCGGTGCCTGGTTTCCTCCAGACGTGACGCTTGGCATTCAGGCCGACTTGTTCAATCTTGTGTCTCATGGTCTGACAGGCCTGTCATGTGCCTTTTACTGAGGAGTGGCTTCCGTCTGGCCACTCTACCATTGAGGCCTGATTGGTGGAGTGCTGCAGAGGGGGTTGTTCTTCTGGAAGGTTCTCCCATCTCCACAGAGGAACTCTGGCACTCTGTCAGAGTGACTATCAGTCTGGGCGGCCAGCTCTAGGAAGAGAATTGGTGGTCTAAACTTCTTTCATTTAATAATGATGGAGGCCACTGTTCTAGGGGACCTTCCTCTCTCGAAGCTCTACAGACAATTCCTTCAACCTCATGGCTTGGTTTTTGCTCTTACATGTACTGTCAACTGTGGGACCTTATGCAGGCGTGGGCAATTCCAGTCCTCGAGGGCCTTATTTGAATTTACCACAGGTAGACTCCAATCAAGTTGTAGAAACATCTCCAAGGATGATCAAATATGATGCACCTGAGCTCAATTTTGAGTCTCATGGCAAAGGGTTTGAATTCTTATGTAAATAATTTCTAAAAACCTGTTTTCGCTTTGTCATTATGGGTTATTGTGTGTAGATTGATGAGGGGAAAAAAATAATTTATCAATTTTAGAATAAGGCTGTAATGTAAGAAAAGTCAACGCCTCTGAATACTTTCCGAATGCACTATATTTCCACACTAAGGTTGGAATGTGAAATTGCAAAAATTATGATCATGCTCTTTTAGTGTAAGAGCTGTTTGAAAAGGACGCCTGGAATTTCAGACTGTTTTGGCGGGTTGGAGTTTTGTCCTGCCTGGTGACATCACTAGACGGTAAATTAGGTAATAGACCAATAAGAGTTCCAACCCTCTCACAAAAACAGCTAGTTTTCCCCTCCCCACTCAGACCACGCCCACAGTCCTAACAAAATTATTGAGTGAGAAATTGCTCTTTGCTAAGAAGCTATTTCTTTTTGACCATATTAATTGAAAAACAAACACAGTAAGGTACTTAAATGGATTCTCCAGTACTTTGTATATTTTTTTTAGCCAGTGGTTCTGAAAGTAGCCAAAAGTGGTCTCTGCAAATTCCACTGTCATTGCTCCCTCTCACTCTGCTTTGTGTACATGATTTGCCTCATGCTAGCGCTTACTTATATGGCAAGGGGCTGAAGCTCATAGGTCAAACCAAAATTGCTAGGGAGCTGGCCCACGTGGGGGGAAATGGCACAGCACAGCTTCCACAAAAACAGTTCCTTTCAAACTAAGGATTTGGTGGCTAATTGATGTAACAGTAAATCTGCTCATAGATTATACATATATGAACTACAGACTATTGATGCGCAGGTTAACTCATAACCTGCAGTTACATCCACCGGGACCGATGGGTTTAGGGTCATTAAAGTGTGGATGAAGGGCGGGTGTGTTGAATAAAGAGAAAATACCTTTAAAAAATCCATAAATGTATCATTCTTGTGCAATTTATATCTATAGGCTACATGGTTTTTATTTATTTTTAGGCTATCTGGCATCAGTACATAAGCCTAAGCTTTAGGGTCTAACTGTACACGCACCAAATAGTCTACACACCGATCGCAAAATGCTTTGGAAACAGGCAGGATAAAGTTAGCACTCCATGGAGGCAAAAAATACAGTTTAATTCAACTAGAGAAAAGCTGCGAAATGGAGAGCTGAAAATAAAGAGAAGCAATGGCCAGAAAAGTCATGTTTGGGAAAGATTTGCTGAAGTGGTAAAAGGAGGATGATAGCAGTGTTGCGTGTGATTGTGAGGCGCTATAAAAAAAAAAGTTACTTCAAATAGGGAAGTTCAAGGCAACTGTAGCCCACTGTTCAGATGAGTAAAATGGAAAATTAAATCTGGACACTGACTGTAGGTCTATAACCTCACATACTGTAGCCTATATTTTAACTCCTGCAGAGTTAAGCATATCTTGTAGTAAAATGATACACAAAATGTAGTCAAAATTTTCACTTGGGAACAGGAATGGAGAAATAATTTCTCTTTCAGCATCTTGAGAGAATGCGAATGCTCAGTTAGATACCATCTGTAGAGGTGCCCTCTATCAGCATCATAAAATCTGATAGTATTTCAGCCACAAAATATGCATCCAAGCCAAACTGAAATCTTATCAGAAACATTTTGGGTAGTTTTCACAGCTTTCTTTTGCCTTACACCCAGTCAAAAGGATGTTATTTGGACATTTTGCACAGAAAACTTTCCAGTTTTTGTTATTGCGCCATGAAAGATAACTTTACCAGTCAACTAGTTTGAAGCATTAATTCATGACAATCTGGTGAGCAAGGGCAACATGACAGAGTAGAAGCTGCATGTATACAATTATAGACAAGTTGCCTAAACAAATAGCCTACCAAAATGTTGTAAATCATAAGCAGAAACATCTAAACCAGACTAAAAAAATATCCTACATCCCATAAAAAAATGTTTTTAAACACTACGCTGTCTTTGACTGAAGCCTACAAAGCATTTTCTATATTATCGGGTTAGGGTTGGGTGTGGGTCTCAGATTTCCACATATAGCCAGGCGGTTATGGATGGGTTATAAGCAACAAAGACACATCCAGCCCAAAGTGGGAGGTTTAAAAAAATACTTGGGTCACCAAAGTTCCAGAGCATGTCTTTAATTGATACCCAGAAATGATTTGATAGGGAGATAACTGCTGCATTACTAGGGGAAATATGCCATTTAGCAGACCCTTTACACAAAGCAACTTAGTCAAGCGTGCATACATTTTTACGTATGGGTGGCCCCAGGAATCGCCATGCTCTACCAACAGCGAGAGGACCAGATAAGCATCTAGGGTTAACTTCACCCTACTCTTTCCCATTCTACTATGACCACAACATGGAACAATGGGACGAGACAAAAAATACAAAACAAGATACATGCTGGTCCAAACACATAATGCCCTGGGTTTTATTTTTTTTGAGAAGATAATTTTTCATTTTGTGGATAAAAAAAACAAACAAAATTGATCAATTATGCCATTGGAATGGGCATTCGTATTGGTGGTACAACAACAACTAACTCGTAGCCTTGTTTAGTACCGTACTCTTCACAGAAGAGAGCTCGTATTTCCAAAGGAAGGCACCCGATACTTGTGGTTCATCTTGGCCTCGCAGCGTTCTGGAGAATTATTATTCTAAAAGCAAAGAAATCTGCCTTTTTATACATGTTTTCTTCTGTTATGTATAAACTGGAATGATACATGTAATCAAGATGTTACTACATTCCTGTACCCGATCGCATTTCATCAACAAGTAACAAAATAATGAAGTCTTTCAATAAGGAACATTCAAAAACGGAAGGGGGATACAAAAATAATTACATTTTTCACAAAATAATTGGGGAAGGGGTCTTAAAAAAAAAGGTACTGATGTAAAAAAAAAAAACAGAGACCTAAATCATATAAAAGCAGCATTCACCGAAACAAAAATAGTGCTTAGATAAGTCAGAAGCAGCAGTGACTTCTAGGAACAGACTTCATTCCCATTGTGTTACTTTGTCCCATGAACAATTTAAAATGGAAGATCTTAAGTGATTACCCTCTGACTGACAAACCGATGCCTTAAATCCACACCCACCAACTCTGTATGAATGCATGTCACCATTTGTTTCCACATGATACAACGAACCAACAATCAGGAATCTTAATCTTAAAGTGAGGACCCCCTAGTTATGTTCACACTATATTATATATAATATATAATACAGAGAAGTTCATAGCTACCTAAACCCAGACTACAGCACGGGAACCAATGAGGGTACAGTGAAAAAAAAAAAAAAACATTTTAAAAAACTAACAAAATGTAGAAAAAAGAAAAACTGTAAACACGGCACAATAAATAGATAAAACAGCAGGTTCCACACCATGCACTGACGTGATGACACTGTTGTACAACTCACACCCACCTCACACTCGAACCAGTTGCAGTTTGTCTTTTTAATTTTTTTTTTTATCCCAAGTGCAAAACATCAAATGAACAATTTCCGTATTCAAGTAACATTATATACAGGGGGGGATTACAAATATCTGGTACTGTACATATAATTGCCATATTCATAATTACAGATGTTGATATTTCTTATCAACAGTAACAAATAGGAAATGAAAAAAAGTACGAGACGACCATTGCAATTAAGTCCCAACCGTCACCATGGAGACAGCGTTGTATGCTGTGTGCGCATTCCACTACCCCTTCCTTGCATTCACAACTCTACGATGCATAGCACCTAAATGAGTTCCCGGGTGAGCCCACAGTCCCGTCCGTGTTCCGAGGTCACGTGACCTCCATAGCCACTGTGTTGTCCGAAATGCTGTTTAGTGCTGGCTTTTCTTGATCCTGATTTTCCCTGGAGGCAAGTGGAGAGAATATGTACAAATCAATCAGACACTGTTCAGTAATATCTACATCAATATTGACTCAGACGGACTAAGGTAAAGTTCCTGAATCAGCAGTTTAAGCTACGGCTGTCTGAACACTGTAATGGTCAATTTCTATACTCTTAATCTGTATCCCAAATGGACCCTATATAGCGTACTACTTCAGACAAGAGCCCCAGGGCCCTGGTGAATAGTGCAATATAAAAAGGGAGTAGGGTGCCATTTGGAAAAACACTCATCCTGTTCCTCCCCCTCTCTCACCTTGGCACCAGGTCCATCGACGGGGTGTTTGTGGAGACCTTAGGCATTTGACAGTTAGCGGTGGCAGCCAGCTTTAAGGCAGATGACACGGCAACGGGAGCGTGGCTTAGCGTCCGGGGTATGTGGCGCTTGGTGAGGAGTCCCCCGGGGGAGGACATGCTCAGACGGAGGTTGTTGTTGTTCCCCATCAGGACCTGAGTGGTGGTGGAGTTGGCGTGGGTGGTGCCGTTGTTGCTGGGCAACAGGAAGGGGAAGGAGGGGGTAGTGGTGGTCAGAGGGCTAGGGGTGGAGGTGGGGGCTGCAGGCGACGGGGATGCTGTGCTAGTGAGGTGAAAGCCCTTGTAGACACCTGTAGGAAGGGAAGACAGAAAACAAGATCACTTCATGTGCATGGTCCTAGCAGAAGCTATACAAGCAGTTTCCCCTTTGATCAGTTCCAACCTTTTACGTTTGCTTCTGTGAAAGCCCTGCATTTAATTCGAAACGCACTTGCACATCTGAGGTTACTTGTTGCAGGTGCGTGGGAATAATTTGATGATATCTTGAAAGAAAAACTTGCACACTGCGCTTACCGGATTCACTTGTGTTTATTTATCTTATATACACCGCGCCTCATGGCCTTTGTCAGAGCGTCCAAAGTCCTAAGTGCAATGTGCAATTTTCTCTTCTCTTTGATGCTCTGCTTTAAAAAAAGTGTATTTATTTAACCTGTTAAGGCATTACCCTTCTTTTACAATAACCACCTGACCACAACAAATGCTTGGGTGCAGTGTTAACCTGAGGGTGGAAGGACCCCGTTGACCCCGCTGCCCGGTCCACCCTCATCCTTGGTCCTCAAGGCCAGCAGCTGGTCTGTCGTCACCAGGGCAGAGGCAGCAAACTGGGCACTGGCACAATCTAACGTCTTGGACACCAAAACCTGGTAGAGGAGAACAACGTATTAACACCATGCTGAAAAGACAAACAGATAGACAGAGAGAGAGAGGAGAGGTCATAGGGCTGTATCAATCTGTATCATCTCAGAGGAGGAGTGCTGATCTAGGACCAGGTCCTTCCTATCCATTGAATCTTATTCATTATGATCTAAAAAGGCAAAACGGATCCTGGATCAGCGCTCGTATTCTGAGCCACTGAGAATAACAGCCCAGGTCAGAGAGTGGGCAAACTAACCTGCGTGCTATTGGTAGTGGTAGTGGTGCTGTTGGCTTGCAGTTGCTGTTGGATCTGCTCCAGCTGCTGTTTCTGCATCAAGGCCAGCTGCTCCTGATGCTGCTGGTATTGTTGGGTGGTAAAAGCTGCAGGAGACACAGAGAGGAGAACAGGTCACACATGGACCGGTCACATCAATTTGGGATGCATCCCAAAATGGCACCCTATTAGGAAAGTATTCAAACCCCATGAGTTTTTCCCTATTTTGTTACAGCACAGCCTTCTAAAATTGATTAAATTGTCACCCCCACTCAATCTACACACAATACCCCATAAATGACAAAGCAAAAACAGTACATTTTATTTTAGCAAATGTATTTAAAAAAATGAAATATCACATTTACATAACTATTCAGACCCTTCACTCAGTACTTTGTTGAAGCACCTTTGTCAGTGATTACAGCCTCAAGTCTTCTTGGGTATGATGCTACAAGCTTGGCACATCTGTATTTGGGGAGCTTCTCCCATTCCTCTCTGCAGATCCTCTCAAGCTCAGTCTGGGTGGGAAGCCACGCTGCACAGCTATTTTCAGGTCTCTCCAGTAATGTTCAAATCAGGTTCAAGTCTGGGCTCTGGCTGGGCCACTCATGGACATTGAGACTTTTGTCCCAAAGCCACTCCTGCGTTGTCTTGGCTGTGTGCTTAAAAGTCGTTGTCTTGCTGGACGGTGAACCTTCGCTCCAGTCTGAGGTCCTGAATGCTCTGGGGCAGGTTTTCATCAAGGATCTCTGTACTTTGCTCCGTTCATCTTTTCCTTTATCCTGACTGGTCTCCCAGTCCCTGCCGCTGAAAAACATCCCCACAGTATGATGTTGCCACCACCATGCTTCACCGTAGGGATGGTGCCAGGCTTTACTTGGCTCATCGCGCTCTAACGACTCCTTGTGACGGGCCGGGCGCCTGCAGGCTAACCTCGGGCATCAGGTAAACTGTGTTTCCTCTGACACATTGGTGCGGCTGGCTTCTGGGTTAAGCGGGCGGGTATTAAGAAGCGCGGTTAGGCGGGTCATGTTTCGGAGCTCGCATGACTCGACCTTCGCCTCCCGAGCCCGTTGGGTTGCAGCAATGAGACAAGATTGAAATTGGGGAGAAGGGGGTAAAAAATAAAACAAATGGGAGGCCACAGTGTTCTTGGGGACCTTCAATGCTGCAGAAATGTTTTGGTAACCTTCCCCAGATCTGTGCCTCGACACATTCCTTTAACCTTTTAGGGCTAGGGGGCAGTATTTTCACTTTTGGATGAAAAGCGTACCCAGAGTAAACAGCCCAGAGTCAAATATTTGCAAACGATTACTAGATTTGGATAGAAAACACTCAAGTTTCCAAAACTGTTTGAATGATGTCTGTGAGTATAACAGAACTCATATGGCAGGCAAAAACCTGAGAGAAATCCAACCAGGAAATGAAATTCTGGTTTCTGTAGTTTTCTCAAGTCCTTACCTTTCTGACACACAGTGAGTTAGGACTCAAATAGCACTTCCTAAGGCTTCCACTAGATGTCAACAGTCTTAGAAAGTTGTTTGAGCCTTTTGCGGTAAACACAGACCGAAGGAGAACGCTGGTAAGCAGGTGACCAGAAAAACACTTCAGTTCATAGGGCGCGTTCACGTTAGAAGGGACCTGCGTTCCAAAACGTTTTTGAAGACAATGCATGGGTCCGGTTGGAATATTATTGAAGTTTGAACATAAAATGGCCGTAAAGATTGATGCTATACAACGTTTGACATGTTTGAACGAACGTAAATAGTACTTTTTTTAAACTTTTCGTCGTGAAGGTTTTCTCGCGCGCCTTACATTTTGAGTAGCCTACTGAACGTGCAAACAACATGGAGTTATTTGGACATAAATTATGAACTTTATCGAACAAAACAACATTTATTGTGGACCTGGGATTCCTGGAAGTGCCTTCTGATTAAGATTATTAAAGGTAAGTGAATATTTCTTATGCTATTTATGCGTTTAGATGACTCCAATATGGCCGGTGTCTATAATTGCCTGCTGTTTTTTTCTGATCACAGTACTCAGATTATTGCAAAGTGTGCTCTCCCAGTAAAGTTATTTTGAAATCTGTCAACGCGATTGCATTCAGGAGATGTTAATCTATAAATCTTTGAATAACAGTTTAATATTTTATCAACGTTTATAATGAGTAATTTTGTAATTTGTTGTGCTGATTCACCGGCAGTTTGAGGAAAAATATTTTCTGAACATCACGCGCCAATGTAAAATGCTGTTTTTGGATATAAATATGAACTTGATAGACAATACATGCATTTTTTGTTCTAACATAATGTCCTAGGAGTGTCATCTGATGAAGATCGTCAAAGGTTAGTGCATCATTTTAGCTGGTTTTGTGCTTTTGGACGGCTACCGTTGCTTTGAAAATGCTAAGAAAATGGCTGTGTTGTTGTTTGGCTGTGGTGGTATCCTAACATAATCAATGTTTTGCTTTAGCTGTAAAGCCTTTTTGAAATCGGACAACTTGGTTGGATTCAGGAGATGTTTATCTATAAAATGGTGTAAAATAGTTGCACGTTAGAGAAATTAGAATTATGACATTTTGTTGTTTTCAAATTTGGCGCTCTGATTTTTCACTGGCTGTTGAATAGTGTGAACCGTGGGTGGGACGCTTGCTCTGACATGCACTGTCAACTGCGGGACCTAAAAACCTGTTTTCGCTTTGTCATTATGGGGTATTGTGTGTAGATTGATGAGGACATTTTATTTAATCAATTTTGGAATAAGGCTGTAATGTAACAAAATGTGGAGAAAGTCAAGGGGTCTGAATACTTTCCCAAGGCATTTAGAGCACTATTTTTTTTTACCAAGGCCCATCTATGCACTACAGGGCTCAACATTTTACGCTCGTCCTCTTGCCGGACAAAAACAATATTAGATTTAAGTTGTCCATTCGAATTACAAGTAAAAAAATATATATATTTTTTAAATCTAATAAATGTTTCATGTACACATTGGCTACAGCCTCATGTCCAAACTGATGCTGACAGGAGGGAGGTGCAAGAAAATGTAGCCAAACTTTAAATGAGACTTTTAATTACATAAACATAGGCTAACGCCAGTCATGTTTGACAAATATAATGAAGGATAATTAACATTAACGTCGAAAGCCGGGGTGGGCAATTCCAGTCCTCGAGGGCCTGATTGGGGTCACAGTTTTGCCCCAGCTAACACACCTGACTCCAATAATCACCTGATCGTGATCTTCAGTTTAAAATGCAATTTGATTAATCAGCTGTGTTTGCTAGGGATGGAGAAAAAGTGTGACACCAAATCAGGCCCTGGAGGAGTTGCCCACCCCTGCTCTAAAGGCTTGATTCTGTTGACATATGAGGCACGGTGCGTTCAGACCAAATGGTCACAAGACCGGAGAGTGAAGGACAATGCCTATTGCGCACCGCACATTACCCACCAAGAATCTGAGCGCAGGCAGTCAAGCATTCTGAAACGATTTAACCATAAACTTAATTGTTTAAAACCGCAATGTTTTATATCATTTTATGAAGCATGTCTTAGCTTGTTTCAAAGTAGCCTAGCCTAAATACGACTACAGAAATGTTGAGGGAATTTTATAAATACTTAATGCCACTTAAACCAAAATTTCTCATGTTCCTAGTCATATTAGTAACCCATGCTGGTTGATGCATCTTTAGATCTCTCAATTTCTAAGACAGATGATTTCATCTGTCACATGATCATGCTCACGCGTGCTGTGCGCTTTTGAGAACGGCGTTTTCCCGCTACTGCATTTTGGACAATGCACACGTATCCTATAGCCATGTGTGAATTGATGAGCTTATAATATGAAGAAATAAAGCTATCAACATTTTAAGCTAAACTCTGATCTGTTGCATCAATGCTTTTGCAAAAAAAAAAAAAAAAAGTGCAGTGGTTGTATGAATTTTGGATCTGTCGTCCCAGTCTGTTTAACCGTAGAAATATTTATCGGCCCAGGGACGACGGGACGCCCTTAAATTCGAGGCCTGGAGGGGGCATAAAAAGTATTTGCTAGTAATTGTAATGTTGCAATATTTCATAGGCTCCCAAGGGTGGCTAACTATCCTCTAGTCTAGGAGAAGCTTTTAAAAGGGGAGTGTTGTATTTTGAGACAGACTTGAATAAGCAAAGAAGAGTGTATTCTACATTTCTTGTAAAAAAGATAATGCATTTTATTTTGTAAAGTGGCATCCTTGCATCATACAATGCGCTTTTGGACAAATAAAATAAAATAAAAATCTGTCCTACTTGTCCAAGTGGCTAAAGGCCCTTCATTAAAAGGAATAGGGTGCCGTTTGGATGTAGCCTGTGGGGGACGTAATAGCCAGGAGTGTTAAGGGACTAGGGGGAAGGGCAGAAGACAGAGCCTGGCTGAAGGTCCATCCCGTGGCTTTAACGCTCACTGAGGCCCCGAGCTGAGATACACACAGCTGTGGTTAGCAGCAAGTCTGTGTTCTGCCCTCTCAGCACTGACCCTTTCCACCGAGGGGTTAAGATCAGGTCATCCAAGCACCACAAACACCACATTTCCCTATAGGACAAAGTATTTGATCATTCACCCACACGGTACCATAAAAATCAGTCCATCTTTAAAACCAAAGCCATCCAATATCAACAAATCTCTTCCCAATCACTCAACTGACATGTAATGAAAATTCTGGAAGAAATCAATAGGCTGACATTTCAGAGGGTTTTTTGGATTAAAATGGGGCTTAGGCTGACAGAATATTTTAGAGGTCCTCCTGTTGGCCACAGGAGCACATTTCCTGCAATTCCACACATTTTGCCACATGGCAAAAATACAATTTTACAGTTTCAAAGCTAATTTCCTGCAATTCTACACATTCTACCATGGCTTACGCTATTCCGAGTGACTGAAACATAACACCCATGCCATGACAAAAATAAGATTCTCCCTGACTGTTCAGCTTTTATTTTGGTGATTGTTAGTTCTCAAATATGATCTTATTTAAAAACAATAGGCCTATTATCTTATCTACTTTTTTTAGTCGTTTAACTTTGCACTTTTCTGAAGGGGTTTGGACAAAGGTGGTCTGAAAAACACCTGGGAGTGAGATCACTGTGAGCGGTGACGTTGAGCCAACAAAGGGTTACATTTGTATGCTTGTGAAATGGTATTACTCTATGAAAACAGTTTGACAATTGGGGAACTCATTCACACTGATGCCCCAGACAATAGTAGAAAGGACAATGCCTGCGTCCCAAGCGAAACCTTAATCACTTTATCGTGACCAAGGCCTATATCGGGAATAGGGTGCCGTTTGGTACGCAGACGATACTTTATATTCAGAGCAGCGTCCCCTCCACGTCTGTCCACCCACAGAATATATTTGTCCCATACATTTTTAATTGACTGTTGCTGGCCGGGGGAAAGGCAACGCCACATGAATTCCAAACATTACAGCCATTCAAAATGTCACACTCATGAAGAAAGGAATTGATCACATTGTCCCCACCTCAAAAGGAACAAGAACATTTTTTATTTCCCTGGTGGTCAACTAAGTTGTGGTCCCAAATGTCCCCCTTTTCCCTATATAATGCCCTACGTTTGACTAGACCCTACGGGTCCTAGTGCACTATATTGGGAATAGGGTGCCATTTGGGAAGTGCCCTTAAATTCAACCCACACACACGGACAGCAGCACAAAAGCAGGGGTGGCAGGGAGAGAGAATCGATCTAACACAATGTCTTCTATAATTTCATGATTTTCCAATTACCTTTCTCAAACACCTACCAAAGTAAGGTTTGCTCCTTTTTTATACAGCTCCTGCTAGCTAGACAAACCATGATTCAGTGCCTTTGATCTGGGACGTGGACTGTATGTGTGTGTGTCTATGGTACGGTGTGTGAGTGTGAGAATAACCCCGGACTCTACTCACCAGCTGTGGGGGCCGGGGGACCAGCTCCTCTCAGGGGGCCAGTGGTGCCAGCCAGGGTAGAGGTGATGCGACTCCGGCCCCTGCCCAGCCTCCTGAACAAGGGGTCTGTGACCACGTTGTCCTCGTCGTGTAGTGGTAGTGTCCGGGGCCTAAAGTGCCTCCATCGGCTCGACTTAATGTTCAACAGTATCTGACTGAGGTCCGCAGAAGAGGATGAATAAGAAGAAGAGGTTCTGCCCGAGGTATTTGTTTGTGAGGTACTAGCAAACTTGTCTGTGACTGGAGAGTGGGGCGGCAGGTCAAGCATTTCCGAGTCCAGCCCATGAAATACATTGTTAAAGTCTGTGTGCGCCCTGTCCAGCAAAAGCCTGAGGGAAATAGGACAGGGAAGAGTGTTTAGTCCTTCTGTTAGCCACGCAATTCATTCATGCTATTGGTCCCAGAAAACTAGAATGTTATTCTCATGGGTGGGTAGTACTAGCATCCATAGCTCGGTCTATGAATTGGAGACTGGTTACATTGCTCCTGCCCCATCACTCAGCTTTTTACAAAAATATTGGCGGGGGTGGACTGCTTGCATGTTTGAATCCCAGATTGCCCCTTTAACTCTGCAGTAACCTACCTGCCCCCTCGTCCCTGACGTCGTCGCGCCATGCCCAGGCAGCGTGGTGGCACGGTGAGGGTGGTGAGGCAGTAGCGGTAACGAGTGTCTCCCAGGCCGCCCTCTGACGGACTGACCCACGGCCAGCTGCCCCCGTGGTCCAACCGAGACTGGGGACAGACACAGGAGGAGCCATTAGACATGACAGGAGTTACGAAACATGGCCAGACAGGATGCCACTGGGACTATATGGGAATGTGTGTGTGCTCACGTCGCCTGTGTTTCTGTATTGAAGTACGTTGTATTGTAATTGATTGATTGTGCATTTCATATGCCGACCACAAAATTGTTTTTATTGTGTAAATGTTCAATAAAGTTACTGTATGGAGTCGTCTATACTCACAGCATAATATTGACAGCCTGCTTTCCTCCGGAAGGCAAAAGAACCGTCTGGGTCGTTCTCCTCCTCAGCTTCTGAGGAACCTGAGTGCATCTGGAGAGGAGTAAAGGGAGAGAGACAAGTCAGTCACAGGTCACCAACAGGGCCATTTTTATGATTAACAGATTTCCAAGGCCCAATCCTAAAGCGACCCCTAAGCCCTTGTGGAGATCTGAGAAGATTTGTAAGGTGAAAATAATCATAGCTCCACCTTCCTCTCTGATGGGCTAAGTCAGGTTACCCAAACTCTGTCCTCGGGACCCCAAGGGGTGGGCATTTTGTTCAAATAATCATCAAGCTTTGATCATTTGAATCAGCTGTGTAGTGTTGCTTATACCAATCAAATCCTCTCAGATCTCTAAGTGCCTCAGGGTCCATTTGGGAGACAGCCCAAGTCAAACCGCTCTGCCGACCTGGGAGCGCAGCTCGTCGTCTGAGCTGGGGAAGTCATACTGGTGGACGTCCTTAGCATTGAACACAGAGGGACCAGAGTGGTGAAGGGCAGCAGCTGACAGGGGTAAGACTTTAGGCTTCTTCTCATACTTCCTCTTCTGCCTGACGACATCGGTCGTCTCCGGCTAGAAGGGAGGGAAGGACCCAGACACATTTTGTCACTCAATTGCGGTCTAATATTTCAAGAGTAAACCTTCAAGACATTGGCCCGTATTCACAAAGTATACCAGAGGAGAGCTGCTGATCTAGGATCAGGTCTCCTTTCTCCATATAATCTTATTCATTGGGCTCTAAAAGGCCAAACTGATCCTAGCTCTAGCAGTCTACAGTTGAAGTCAGAAGTTTACATAAACTGAGTTAGTGTATTTGGCTAAGGTGTTTCACAATTCCAGACATTTAATCCTAGTAGAAATTCCCTATCTTAGGTCAGTTAGGATCACCACTTTATTTTAAGAATGTGAAATGTCAGAATAATAATAGAGAGAATGATTTATTTCAGCTTTTATTTCTTTCATCACATTCCCAGTGGGTCAGAAGTTTACATACACTCAATTAGTATTCGGTAGCATTGTCTTTAAATTGTTTAACTTGGGTCAAACGTTTTGGGGAGCCTTTCACAAGCTTCCCACAATAAGTTGAGTGAATTTTGGCCCATTCCTCCTGACAGAGCTGGTGTAACTGAGTCAGGTTTGTAGGCCTCCTTGCTCGCACACACTTTTTCAGTTCTGCCCACACATTTTCTATGGGATTGAGGTCAGGGCTTTGTGATGGCCACTCCAATACCTTGACTTTGTTGTCCTTAAGCCATTTTGCCACAACTTTGGAAGTATGCTTGGGGTCAGTGTCCATTTGAAAGACCCATTTTGACCAAGCTTTAACTTCCTGACTGATGTCTTGAGATGTTGCTTCAATATATCCACATAATTTTCCATCCTCATGATGCCATTTATTTTGTGAAGTGCACCAGTCACTCCTGCAGCAAAGCACCCCCACAACATGATGCTGCCACCCCCATGCTTCACGGTTGGGATGGTGTTCTTCGGCATGCAAGCCTCTCCCTTTTTCCTCCAAACATAACAATGGTCATTATGGCCAAAAGGTCCTATTTTTGTTTCATCAGACCAGAGGACATTTCTCCAAAAAGTATGATCTTTTCCCCCATGTGCAGTTGCAAACGATAGTCTGGCTTTTTTATGGCGGTTTTGGAGCAGTGGCTTCTTCCTTGCTGAGCGGCCTTTCAGGTTATGTGGATATAGATACTTTCGTACCTGTTTCCTCCAGCATCTTCACAAGGTCCTTTGCCATTGTTCTGGGATTGATTTGCACTTTTCGCACCAAAGTACGTTCATCTCCAGGAGACAGAACGCGTCTCCTTTCTGAGCGGTATGACGCCTGTGTGGTCCCATGGTGTTTATACTTGCGTACTATTGTTTGTACAGATGAACATGGTACCTTCAGGTGCTTGGAAATTGTTCCCAAGGGTGAACCAGACTTGTGGAGGTCTACAACTTTTTTCTGAGGTCTTGGCTGATTTCTTTTGGATTTTCCCATGATATCAAGCAAAGAGGCACTGAGTTTGAAGGTAGGCCTTGAAATACATCCACAGGTAGACCTCCAATTGACTCAAATTATGTCATTAGCATATCAGAAGCTTCTAAAGCCATGACATCATTTTCTGGAATTTTCAAAGCTGTTTAAAGGCACAGTCAATTTAGAGTATGTAAACTTCTGAGTCACTGGAATTGTGATACAGTGAATTATAAGTGAAATAATCTGTCTGTAAACAATTGTTGGAAAAATTACTTGTGTCATGCACAAAGTAGATGTCCTAACCGACTTGCCAAAACTATAGTTTAACAAGAAATTTGTGGAGTGGTTGAAAAACAAGTTTTAATGACTCCAACCTAAGTGTATGTAAACTTCTGACTTCAACTGTATATGAATACGGGCCATTGAGGTCACCCTCTTGCTCTGTTGCCATCTCCCTCTCTCACCTTGTACTCCTTGAGGTCCATGTAGTCCTGATGTCTGTACTGGTTGCTGTTGGTCAGCGGCACCAGAGGGATAATATGGGCAGGCTTGTCCAGTGCACGCTGGGCCAGCACTTCAGCCATGATCTCACCACCAAAGTCGGACATGCCGTTCCTGGAGGAGCAAAGTCAAAGTCAAGATATAATCAAGCATTTGAAAAACTGGATCTTAATCAAACCGTCAGCCACTATCAAAACCCGATTTAAAACATTGTTTAGGAACTAAATGATCGAAGGCTAACTCTCTTAAATGGACCAGAACCATTCCTATACAGTAGTACCAGAGATCCTATAGGCCGGATTGATGGTTGGCTAGCTAGCTAACAAAACACATCTACAAACGCATTGTTTTATACAATATTCTACCATAATTTGATCCGTTTCTAGAATTGAAAGCCTTCCAGACCAAGATGGCTTGCATCCTAGCAACCTGACTTTAAAAACAACCTGTGTCTCTCTGAGTAGTACCCACCTCTTCTCTACGATCTCCAGGGTGAGGTGCAGCAGCTCTCTCTTGCTCTTCTCCCTCCTCTTGATCATCTCCAGGATGGTGACGGCTCGGCTCAGGTCCCTCCGCAGCTTCAGCATCTTCTCATAACCAGCCTCCTCGTTCTTACGGTTCTGAGGTGGGCAATTTCACCATTAAATTGACAGTCATCCGCTGTCAATAATCTAGCGTGGGCCTCTATTTAGTTGAAAGGGGTATTGGTACATACACTTGGGGCCAGTTTCCTTGGCACAGATAAAGCCTAGTCCTGAACTAAAAAGCATGCTCAATGGGAATGTCCATTGACCGAGACTAGGCTTTATCCGTGTCTGGGAAACAGGCCCTTAGTGTTTACCTGGGTTGGGTCAACTAGCCCCTATATGCCCTGGTCTAGAGGTGGGATCCTACCTTTCTGGTCTGCATCTTCTCCGTCCTCCTGCGGAAGGCCACGTAGGGGTCTGAGGTGCTGGATCCGTCCCTCTTCTCCTGCTTCACAGTGGGGTGCAGAGTGCCGTGCTTGTTGTTTTTCCTCTTCCTGGTCCAGTAGTCAAACACCTCCTTGATCAGCTCGTCATCCTCCTTCAGCAGCAGCTTGGCCTCCTGCAGGCTCACCGCCTGACAGGGGGAAGAGGGGAGGGATGTTCACATTTTAGAGGAGGCAGGGTCACTGTCATAACTTGACCCAAAGATTCCCAGGACTCTAGACGCTATTAACTTATACTGGAACCTAGTCGTCTTTTTAACAACGTTTACTTCACTGTATTTCCACAGTACATGGTTGCCATTGCACTCAGGTCAGGTCCATCAACACCGAGACTACCGCGCAGGCGTACTAATAACATAGCACCGTAATAACAGAAATAGAGACACTTAAAACATGTACTTAACAGACGCCACCATGAGTAAGTAATAAGAGTATCTCATGTACACCGCCTGGACAGGATGCTAGGCTGATGCTACGAGTACCTATTGTAGGCTACTCTCTCTTCTCCCATCTAAACCAAGTGCATGTGATTGGGGATATGAGGGTGGGGGGGGGGCGCCCAGATTAGCAGTGCACCATATAAGAAATAGGGTGCCATTTGGGACGCAGCCTCCAAGGCTTACCTGCTGCCCACTGCCTTTCTCCAGTCGGTCGATCATCTCCTCAAACTGCAGGAAGGTGATCTCCAGCTTCTTCTTCAGCTTGTTCACAAAGGCCTCATCCTCCGTGTCCAGGTCATATTCCGGCTGCTCCGTGTCCAGGCTGAAAGCTACAGAGAGAAAGATAGTTTAGACATGAGGATGTCAGTGTCCAGGTTTAAAGCTACAGAGAAGGTTTTTTTTTAGACATGAGGATGGGAATGAAGCGGACTATCAGAGATCCTGGGAACCATTTTAAATCCCCATCGTGATGTCAAACCCGCAAGAGAGTCATGCTGCTCAGCGTAAATCTAAGCTCTGGTTCGGTTTTCAAGAATTAAAAACCACTTGATAAAGTGGCTCGTGCTGGCAAAAGCTACGTGTCCATGACGCACGTCCCCAGTGTAACTCCCGTTACCACTCAGCACACATGCTAATGTGAAATTACATTTCAAGAGTTCAGATGAAGAGCTGGCTGCTCATCTCTCCCATTATAGGATAAGGGAGGCCTTTTATCCCTAGATCTTCTGTCTGAAATAATGCTGACTTTATTTTCTGAGCTACTAGCGCTTCAATGTCGAAGGTGCATCAAGATTTGGGAATTCAGATATGACGTCATGGTTTTACCACCATCCATGGAGTTTCTAAAACTATGGTGCGTGACATGGTCCAATGCACCAATAAAATCAGCACTATCTACCTTTGGGGTTTTTCAAATTGCATGCGTCTTGGAGCTTAAAATTGGGATCAAGTATACTGTGCTAATGCCGATACCAAAAAAATTTAAATAACAGATAGGGATGCACGATATATCGGTGAACATATCGTAATCAGCCGATATTAGCTAAAAATGCCAACATCGGTATTGGCCGATGTCTAGTTTAACGCCGATGTCAAACTGACGTGCATACCTATATAAAACGTAGGTACATGACGTAATGACGCCACGTAAAATCTTGTGCTACACAGCATTCCTAACCTAGCCCACAATGTCTGCTGTGTGGATCGAGCAGTCATTTGAAAGAGTCAGAACATTTCAGCAAGACAACTCAAAGGCAAAATCCATTAAAGCCAAGATAATAGAATTCATTGCACTTGACAAACCGTTCTCGTGTGGGTGATGTTGGCTTTCGCTGACTGGTCGAGTACCAGTACACACTACCAAGTGAGCTATTTTTAGATGTTGCCCTACCGGAGTTACACAGTAATAGCGTCACTGCTCTTAGCTTCACGACATACACACTACGGAATGCCGTTTGGGTCTTTGCGTGTCAAAAAAAAAAAAACTGTAGCATTGTCAGAGCTGTACAAAAAAAGTCTGCAAACAAGCAAACACCGGCCACGAACGATGTGTTTACAATACCGCATTGGTAATAAAGCATAATTTGTTTGACCGCAACTTATGGGGTAGCTAGCTAGTTTTAGCTTGGTACCTAGCTAGCACCAACACAACCAACCTGAAAACAACGGCCAGTAGAAACCGCAGTCATTTTCATTATTCTTAGCAATGATTTAGGAATCCTTGTGAGTAAGTATTAGCTAGGTTGCCACTTGTTCACCTATTGAAATTGAACTTCAGTTCATGAAAATAAATAACTAGCCTGCTACTTAACCATGTTGCCCAAAGCTAACGCTATAAGCAGCCAGCTAGCTTAATCTGGCTAGTGAAGCTCGACCGGACCGTGTTGTGAAGCTAGCCACAATAAGGATTAGGGTTAGCTTGGGTTCATTGTCCATTTGGAAGACCCATTTGCGACCAAGCTTTAACTTTTTGAGATGCTGCTTCAATATATCTACATACATTTTCCCACCTCATGATGCCATCTATTTTGTGAACTGCACCAGTCCCTCCTGCAGCAAAGCACCCCCACAACATGATGCTGCCACCCCAGTGCTTCACGGTTGGGATGGTGTTCTTCGGCTTGCAAGCCTCCCCCTTTTTCCTCCAAACATAATGATGGTCATTATGGCCATTTTTGTTTCATCAGACCAGAGGACATTTCTCCAAAAGTACAATCTTTTTCCCCATGTGCAGTTGCAAACCATAGTCTGGCTTTTTTATGGCGGTTTTGGAGCAGTGGCTTCTTCCTTGCAGAGCAGCCTTTCAGGTTATGTTGATATAGGACTCGTTTTATTGTGGATATAGATACTTTTGTTCCTGTTCCCTCCAGCATCTTCACAAGGTCCTTTGCTGTTGTACTGGGATTGATTTGCACTTTTCGCACCAAAGTACGTTCATCTCTAGGAGACAGAACGCATCTCCTTCCTGAGCGGTATGACGGCTGCGTGGTCCCATGGTGTTTATACTTGCGTACTATTGTTTGTACAGATGAACGTGGTACCTTCAGGCGTTTGGAAATTGCTCCCAAGGATGAACCAGACATGTGGACGTCTACAATTTTTTTTCTGAGGTCTTGGCTGATTTCTTTTGATTTTCCCATGATGTCAAGCAAGAGGCACTGAGTTTGAAGGTAGGCCTTGAAATACATCCACAGGTACACCTCCAATTGACTCAAATTATGTCAATCAGAAGCTTCTAAAGCCATGACATCATTTTCTGGAATTTTCCAAGCCGTTTAAAGGCACAGTCAACTTAGTGTATGTAAACTTCTGACCCACTGGAATTGTGATACAGGGAATTATAAGTGAAATTATCTGTCTGTAAACAATTGTTGGAAAAATGACTTGTGCCATGCAAAGTAGATGTCCTAACCGACTTGCCAAAACTATAGTTTATTAACAAGAAATTTGTGGAGTGGTTCAAAAACGAGTTTTAAATGACTCCAACCTAAGTGTTTGTAAACTTTCGACTTCAACTGTAAATTCCAACAAAATAACTTTTTGGTGTGTGTGTGTGTGTGTGTGTGTGTGTGTGTGTGTGTGTGTGTGACCTTTATTTAACTGGGAAAGTCAGTTAAGAACAAATTCTTATTTACAATGACGGCCTACCCCGGACGACGCTGGGCCAATTCTGTGCCTCCCTATAGGACACCCAATCACGGCCGGATATGATACAGCCTGGATTCTAACCAGGGACTGTAGTGACGCCTCTTGCACTGAGATGCAGTGCCTTAGACCGCTGCGTCCATGTGTGTGTGAACTATTTAACTGTACTAGAATGCTTAAAAAGGCAGCAAAAATGTTAAATATCGGTTTTCGGCATAGGGTTTTGTTTGGCAAGGAAAATATCTCCCAGGCCAGATATCGTATCGGCCAAAAATGTCATATCGGTGCATCACTAGTAACAGAGCAGTGTACAATACAGCGGATTTTGGTAAACAAGAATTTGTGGTAAGCGCATGGAGGCCACCAGCTTTATGCACCTTCACTATTCTGACCAAAGCTACAGTTGTATTGATTGGGGTAAAGTGATTACTTTACATTTGGTCGGTTAAGCAAATCTGAGGAACAAGCTAGAGGAACATACAAATTCATGGCAGTCATTCTTGGCAACTGCATTTCAATTTTACCAATGACACTTTCAAAGCCCAAGACCGACAAGAAACCTGAATCCTAAACACACACGCCTTCATTTAAATAAATACATTTAAATAAATTACAATGCCTTTAGAAATTTGATTTGAGCTCTGGTGGCTTCTTCTGCTAGACTTGCAGCAAAAACGTCAAACAAGGGGACATGAACGAATTCCATGCCTATCATAGAAAATGTCTCACATCGGACAATAATTGGACAAACGGTCGCAGGGACTTCTACTTTAAAACAATGACAAAAAGACATGACCAGGAAATTACATTTAGCCTAGCTCTTATCTGAAGCAATCACAACAAATAATGTGATTCATGGATGATAAGATAAGGTCTACTAAATTACTACTAAGACCAGATCCCCCTACCCTTGAGCATTATGCCATACTATCTCAAATGCCACAAAATGGACAAAACATCTTGCCATTGCCTAAGAACCTACACCCGCAAATGTAGATGGTTGATCAATGCCTCCAAAATGGACACCTTGACCCAATGCACTTACGCAGATCTAAGAGGATCTGACTGCTGCAACCAATACGGAAACCGCTTCACTGTGTCTTCTGATATGCTGGGTGGAAGATTCATCATTGCTTATACCAATCAGATCCTGTCAGATGTCCACAAGTGACACAGGGTGTTAGGGTCGATTTGGTTGAGAGCCGTTGGCTCACTATAAAGAAGATGGAGGACAAGCTATAGCACCCGTACTTAATAGGCGGACCACGGGCCGGATCCGGACCCAGAAACTTGTTTTTATACCATCAGGATTCGACTCCTGCTTTCATATGAACACACAAAAGACATGAAAAATGTGTAGAATTACAGGAGTCAAGCTTTAAAACGGCTATTTACCCTCTCTGCCAATAAGAGGGATGAGAACAGCTTGAACAGATCGGGATCGCATGGGCTGCGAGGTGGGGGGGTTGTTCCTACGCAGACAAATGGCAATATCCATCCGGATCTTTACCACCTAAGAAATGTGTGTGACCAGACCCTTCTCAAAGTATTTGAATACCCCTGAGCTATAGGACGAGACGACAGGACTTAGCTAATGCTATTTTTTTTTTGTTCTACAAATCTATACTTGGGAGTCAAAGTATAGATATAATATCATCTAAACTAATATTGTACCCCCCCCATATTGATAGCAGCCAGGTCCATTTTACTCACGCTGTATGTGAATAAGCTGCTTTGGCATCTTGAACTCCCCGGGGTAGAGGGACTCGTAGTAGGCGATGTTGCCGTCTGCCTCCGGGACGGGGATGACCATGTTGTGTTTCTCTCCATACACTGACTGGGCCGACATGGCTCTCTGGAGATGGTGTTCCTAGAGAGACAGACTAAGAGTTTAGTAATATAATATATGCCATTTAGCACTCTTATCTAAAGTGATTTCTAAATCATGCGTACATTTTGGGGTGTGGCCCCGGCAGGAAACCAATCCGCCGTTGAAATCGCCATGTTCTACCAACTGAGCCACACAGGACTACAGGGAGAAGTTCAGAGATGAGGGAAAATGATTGAACAACATACCTCTGCCCAAAAGGCCCTATATATTAAACAAAGTCCAAGCACTTAGCTAAATTGACAGGGTCATCTGGAAGTCTGAGGTAACGGATGCCTAGAGAGAGGAGTACTTAAGTCAGAGTGAACCTCAATCACGGTCACACCAACTGCTGCCATCTGATCCATGAGGCCAAGAACAAAACCAAGCGTCAAATCAGTACTGACAGAAAAACGGCAGCCTTTTCAAGGAGATTTCAGGTGACAGAACTATTCATTGTTTGAAAGTACTGAAAAAAAACTAAGGACTGGAAAATCAAAAGTACACAGCAGGACTTGGCAAGGCAGGAGTAAAAGTCCTGGAATGGGTAGCAGTCACACACTGATTTATTAGGTTTTTCCTCCAGGTGCAGAACCCACGTACCCTCCTCCACTTATAGCCAAGGCAATTTGTAGGCTTACTCACATACCTGCTCCTGTTCCACAGTCTGGGGACTAGTTTGGACCAGGCACCTTGCAGATGCACTTTACAACAACCAAATAATGACAGTCTTTTGAAATAACTACAAAACACCAGTGGATAAAACAAGTGTATCAAGTTTGAACAGTGTCCTCTGGCTCTGAACAGGGCTTGGGGCGGTGCTCGTCTGAGCGGGCTGGCCAACAGTACTAAAATGAAAGGGCCTCTGGCTCTCAGACAGACGTGGGCACCTTGCCCTTGGCAGCCTGTCAACACAACACAAGCACAGCGTAGGCCCAGACTTGTACATCATCTCGCCGGAGTGTGTGTGTTTATGGTTTCACTGCTCTGGGGGCCCTAGGCAAACTAGAGTTGTTTTTTCTCCCTTCTCACCAGCTGTGTCAAATAAAACCCCATTCCCTATTTAGTGCACTACTTTTGACCAGGTCAAGAGAGTCCTGAAGTGTTCCCTTGTCAGCAGCTACGGCCGTGACGATACCAGTATTGCAATGTTTTCTCCATGTGAAAAAATGAAAAGACAACGTAGACCAAACTCATTGGTCCTTTAAAAACCTGCTGCATATAAAATAGTGTGTGTATATCGTAGAAACGAAATAAATGGGACTCTGGAAGTGTTTGTTTCTAACAGTTGAGTCATTTTCCTAAAGAAGTTGAATCCGCTTCATGTTGTGTTTCCTTGCCACGATACTAACGAGTATCGCAATACTGGTATCGTCCCGGGTCTATCAGGAGCAGTCAAACCTCCCTTCAGACACAATGATTCATTTATGGAACAATTAGTTGCCGGTTTTGAAAGAAAAAAACTACACAAAAACAAATTGCAAGAAAATATTTCCCAATGACCATGGGAAATAACCAATAGAGGCCGACCGATATCGTTTTACCGATATCGCCCAATATCAGCCCATTACCAATATATCGGTATCGGCCGATAATTCCACCGATAACCAATATTGAACAAATAGGACGAAAAAAGGAATCTCATGCTTATCTGAACACGGCCATTACCATGATGGCCATTACCATGATGTCATTAGTGTCACAACGTAATAAAATCAACATTCAAAGCATGTTCTTTGGACGGCAATTTATGAGAACCCAGTGTAGAAAAATTACACTTTAATCTCCGCACTGGAAAACAGTATATCGGCAGGTTGTCCCCCATAAAACCCTGTATCGGACCCCCCAAAACAATATTGGTCGGGCTCTAATAACCAGACTGGATATTAATACCGGCACGTGTGAATACTAGTGGACATGGACAGGGTCACCTGCAGGTAAACCCACAGCACACCGAGATAGGCATTGGTTAGCCTAAAGTCCCCACTGCACGACAGGAATCTTTGGCTACGTCAATTGTCCACCCATCTACCAAAGTGTGCACTTGCACACGCTCCATCATGGATTTAACAGTGGTGGAATCTCCCTCCAGCCAATGCTTACTACACGAGTCCAATGCTTTTAAATCCATGACGGGGAGTAGGTTGCACACTTTCGGAGAAGTGTGGACAATCGGGACACAGTCTTACTCGTCAATGGCTGAAAATAGTGCCTTCAAACCTTCAAGTTTGTTCTGCATTATAATAGGTCTACATGCTTTACAGTGGAGTCAAGAGATGGTTAACCTACTACCAGGCTTGCTGAGAACATTACTGTTGACAACCAATTCACATGTTTATTTTCAGCACTCTGGACTGCTACAAAAGGCGAGCTCCTATATATGCTATTTGCTTCTAGACACGCTGTTCAGTAACTTCAGTTCCCATTGCATTTATTCAAAGCGGTGACTGAAATAGCACCCTATTAACTATAGTGCACTACGTTTTACCAGGGTCCATAGTACTCTGATGGTCAAAAGTAAAACACTGTATAGGGTGCAATTTCAGTCAACGCCAAGGCTTTGACCCTTTCAGACTGTGTCCTTGCATAATAACAACTAGGGCCATGACGATACTAGTATCGCAATATCTTTTCAGGTTCAAAAATGAAAACCTGAAGCAGACCAGACTCTTTGGCCGTTTAAAAACCTGCTGTATGTAAAATATTGTGTGTTACAGCTTGGAAAATAAATATCTCTGGATGACAACATGTTTGTTCCCAACATTAGGGCCTAAAGAAGTTTGATCCGCTTGTTGTTTTGTTTCCTTGCCACGATGATACTAACGAGTATCGAAATCCCGGCACTAATAATGACCTAGCAGGAGGCTTCGGTACATTTTCACTGAATCAAAGCCCCAGAAAGCATGAGCAAGCTAAAACACCGCAACCACTGGCTGATTATTCTCCTCTATAAGATGTTTTATAGAGGCCCAGAACTGTAGCCTTAGAAAAATACACAGGCTGCCAAACGTAATCAAAAACACAATTTTTATAGGCTACTTCCCTAGCGATGGCAAAGGGCTAGCGGATAATAGACTAGTTGATTTGCAGCTACTACCACAACAAAAATAGCCAGCCTGGCCTGAACCATCCACCATCGGTCTCTTCCTCCTCCAGACTGCGACAGTCTAGAAATAGGCTTTTAATGAGCGTATCGATCACTGTCAAGGTCTGTCTGCTCTGGTGGCCCACTGCTGTTCCTGGCCTGCCTGCCTACCAGGCATCTACTGTCCCGGACCCAGTAAATGCCACTTAACATTAGGGGTGTAACGGTACACGTACTCAAACCGTTCGGTACGGGGACCTCGGTTCAGTCTGCACTGTGAACCCGAATGAATACATGAAGAAATATATATAAAACGAAACCACTAGGACTATAGGCTATGCTTTCGCTGCGTTGTACACCTCAAGTAAATTTGAGCTAAAAAAATTAATTCAGCTCAAATTCTAATCAATTGGCGCATTTAAAACCTGGTCTATGGTGCGGCAGGTAGCCTAGTGGTTAGAGCCTTGGACTTGTAACCGAAAGGTTGCAAGATCGAATCCCCGTTGAAATCAAGTGGCCTACCTTATTTCTCATAATGAGAAGGAGTGGCCAATTCCTTATATAAATTGTGTTATGCTTATTGTACATTTGTAAAACACAGACTAGATAACTAGTATAAGTCTTTAGCTAAGACGCTGCTAGCAATACACCAAACCCATGCACAACAAACTGACTATATTTTCCAGAATCATTGTTCATTGATACTTCCATTTTAGTAGTGTCTGCTCTGTGTGCAATTTGAGCAGTTGAAAACATAAAAGGGTATTAGAAAAGTGAACTTCTCTATTACAGTAAAATAATGTCTCAATGTGTTTGTGTCCATACGACCGATTCTGTTTGACCAAACCTCAAAATGCAAATAGCGAGTTGAAACCGCTTGTCAGAGAGGAAGAAGTGATCTCTCGTCTTTGTTATGCGAGTGGCAGGGGCTTGGTGTGTGTAAACAGAGGAAGAAGTGAAGCAAGAAGTTTCACTCTCACCAAAATAATTCCCAATGCATTTCTATGGGCTTATTTTGGATCTAACCTGCCTTCTCGCCTTTGGGACAACAACTCCCATTGTTAAGTGCGGGGACATGGGCATCTCATTATATACAGATCTCTGGTGTAAATGGGAAGGTGCACACAGCCCAGAAGGAGCAAAAGAGACGAGACCAAAAAGACATGAGAACAAGCGGACATGAACGGTCAACAAAAAAAATATATATATATTTTAAAAAAAAGTGATTATTGCAATACAGGCTTTTGGAATATTTTTTTTTTTTTTTTAAATCTGAATTAATTTGACTTCTACCACAGCATTGTTGAATACTCATTTCTGATTGCCCTTCAAGCCATTTTAGAATGGACATAAAAACCAGATATTGGGACAGATGGAAAATATATATCAGGACACCTTGCAATCATGATGCAATATGCGACTACACTTGCCACAAAGATACAGAAAGAAACCAACAACTACACAAACTGAAAGTGGGACACATTGTAAACGCAGGTCAAAAAAAAAAAAAAAAAAAACAGTTAGCTAGCATTGATTTGTTTTTGCAGAGGATTTTTGGGAGTATATGATGACCTAACGTAGTGAGTGATGAACATTAATTTCTCCGGTCCCCTCCACCGCTAAAGCTGTCAAATCCTCCCACATGCTTCTAGTTTGACCAGCTGTTTTTGCAACTGATATTTCTGAATTCGGTTGTCTTATTGGCAGGTTTGCTAGCAACAAACTATTTACCTAGCTTCTAGCTTAGTGTTTGATGTGCAATCTCCTCGTAATTAACAGTCAATGTTGACGAGTGTCCAGACGAGAACGCAAACTTTTCTAGCTATGCCACTCAAAAATCTGGCATTATTAACTCATTGTTATGGATGTATCCAAATTAATGTCAATAGAAAACAGCTACTTTATTATTCTGGCTGCAGAGGTCGCAACTGTGTAGCCGTAGCTAGTTGGCTAGCTAGCAGCACTGCAAGGGATAAGAAAGTTGCCACTGAGCATGGCACCGTAACATAAAGAACAAAACGACTGGGTCGCGTCTGTCAATATCGAACTAACCAAAAGATGATAAAATAGGAATTCGCTTAACGGACGTTGTGTCGTCCATTATTTCCAAGGTAATGTACATTTTCAAACATTTGCCAAAATGCAATTCGCGGCAAAACACCATTCCAAACAGCGCACCTGATAGTGGTTTCATATGTGACAGATGAAAATCTCTGGTAGAAACTTAGAAAAAGGAGCGATCTAAAGATGCAGCAACTACAGTGCTTTGAGAAAGTATTCAAACCGCTTGACTTTTTCCCACATTGTTGTGTAATAGCCTGAATTTAAAATGGATTAAATTGAGATCTACTGACCTACACACAATACCCCATAATGTCAAAGTAGAATTATATTTTTTACAAATTAATACAAAATGAAAATCTTAAATGTCTTGAGTCAATAAGTATTCACCCTTTTTGTTATGGGAAGCCTAAATATGTTTATTTTACAGTGTCCTTTTATTGTCCCCAGCAAAGTACACCTATGTAATGATCATACTATGTAATCAGCTTCTTGATATGCCACACCTGTCAGTTGGATGGATTATCTTGGCGAAGGAGAAATGTTTAGTCACAGGGATATAAACAAATTTGTGTAACATAATTTGAGATTAATAAACTTCAGTTTATGAAACCAATACTTCACATGTTGGTTGCACTTATATTTTTGTTCAGTCTAAAAAATATTGAGACAAGGGGAGGGGTGTGTGGCAAATATATAAGAGACAAGTCTCTCCAGAATGGCTCAGCTGTCTCCTGACAATTCTTGCGCATTCATTGTGTGACGTGTTGGCCTTTAGATTAAAAAACAAACAAATCAATTCCCATGATACTGTATGTCAGCAGTAGTCCGGGTTTGACTGTCATTGTAAATAAGAATTTGTTCTTAACCGACTTTCCTAGTAAAATAAAGGTCACACACACACACCACTTTGACCAAAAAGTTATTTTGATGGCATTTACGTACGTCCCCATATCCAGTAAAACATAATCAAAACCTACTTCTTTCACTTACTTGCTGTGCTGTTTCGTTGTTCACTTGTTCTGTCGTTTCATTCTCAACCAGGATTTCTATGGAACGCCCATTGGGTCTTTGCGTGTCCAAAAAGATGCACGTCAAATAACAATGACTTGTCAAATAAGCTTGTTGACCAATCTGGACCTGAATATGACTGCACGTCACATAATTTAACGCGTTCCAAAAAAATGTACGTAGTTATTTCACATTGATTACACCATCACTCGTATTTCATATGTCACAACGATTCATCGATAAGTATGCTCTGAAGCTGGTAAAGTTGTCTCGCGTACCTACAGTGCTGGTCATTTAAAAAAAAGCTGGCAAGCTCATGGATGCAAACAGCGTTCTTCCCCAAAAACATAGCAAAACAACATCTGTTTCAGTAGCTATATTTAGCTAGCTAACTATTTAGCTAGGTGTCATCATCTAAAATAACCCTAATTTATAAGACAGTTCTTATTTGATTAATGGTGGATGGATGCATCTATGTGAAGCTAGCCACAATAGGGATTAGCCACAATGGTCTTTGCGGTTAGCCTTCAAAATAAAAGTAGGGCATAATTCTACTATTTGTATTCATTTGCATCACTGTCAATGACAGACTTTTACTTAGAAGGCAAACCACAAATTCCACTATTGTGCCTAATCCTTATTGTGGCTAGCTTCACAACACATAACCCGGTCCGGTCGAGCCTCACTAGCCAGATGAAGCTAGCTGACTGCTTATAACGTTAGCTGTGGGCAACAGGGTTAAGTAGCTGGCTAGCTATTTATTTTCATGAACTGATGTTCAATTTCAATAGACAAACAACAAGTGGCAACCTAGCTAATACTAGATTCCTAAATCAATAATGAAAGAATAATGAAAATGACTGCAGTTTCTACTGGCCATTGTTTCAGGCTGGTTGTATTGGTGCTAGCTTGGTACCAAGCTAAAGCTAGCTAGCTAGCAACCCCAGATGTTGTGGTCGAACAAATTATGCTTTATTACCAATGCGGTATGGTAAACATCACTTGTGGCCGGTGTTTGCAGACTCTTTGTACAGCTTTGACAGTGCTACTGTATCTTTTTTGAAACAAAGACCCAAACGACGTTCCATGATATGTATGTCGTGAAGCTAATAGCAGTGATGCTATTACTGTGCAACACCGGTAGGGCAACATCTGAAAAATAGCACACTTGGTAGTGTGTACCGGTGCTCGACCAGTCGCAAAAGCCAACATCACCGATGACAGAGAACGGTTGATTGTCAAGGGCAATGAATTCCATTATCTTGGCTTTAATGGATTTCGCCTTTGAGTTGTCTCGCTGAAATGTTCTTACTCTTTCAAATGACTGCTCGACTTGTTGACTGCTCGATCCACAGAGCAGACGTTGTGGGATAGGTTAGGAATGCTGTGTCATTACTCATGTTCCAGCGTTATATAGGTATGCAGGTCAGTTTGATATCGTGTTAAACTAGACATCGGCCGATACCGACGTTGACATTTTTAGCTAATATAGGCCGATTGCGATATATTCACCGATATATCGTGCATCCCTAGTTAATATTTGTAATTTAGTCGCATTAATTTCTGTTAATGCATGCATTAGTCATTTTCAGTCCTCATTCTTCGAGTGGAAACGTTGTTTACAGAGTTCACAACCTGCTACACTTGTGAGAAACAGGTTTTGGTTTATTTCATCATAACCATAATTTACAAGATGCCAATTTTTTCATTGTCTTCTGTTTGGAATGCTCCATTTGAGCAATGAGCATGTGGCTGGTTTCTCTGTCCTGATAATGTTGAGGGAGCATGCATGGAAGTACCTGGCCTGCTGCGTGGAAAAGTGTTTTTTCCCGTCGCTATTTTTTTTTTATTGCAAATTATAATATATTAAAACTAGAGTGGCTCAAAGTAAGCGATTAGAAATATCTTCCCAACAATCTCCCCTCGATAATCACCAATCCTCAGTGTGCAAAAGCAATGGAAGTTGTAGTCCTACTGCTGCATTGGCCTATAGGCTATGAATTCCATGCTCTCATTTCTTTAGCCCATAATGGATCACGGTGTGTCCATATGGCAGAGGCTGGTGATCTCGCATTAGTTGACTTAACTTTCAGATAATAATTTTAATTGAGATCATGATTAACCACGTGACAATGATTGACAAACATGCGCATATAAAAATCATAACTGGCACGCCGAATGGTAGGATAAATAGTAAGCCTCCCAAACTTAACTTACGCGCCACCTATGACGTGATTATAAAATAATTGCCTCCACGTTTCCATGGTCGGATTTTGCCTACAGGCTACTTTGAAGCAAGGTAAGACATGCCTCATAATACGAAATAAAACATTCAGGTTACAAACTAAGAATGTTTTCAAAATGCATACTGCCTCCAGCTCACATTGTAAAGTGGTGAGTGACGCGCTGATAGCCTGTTGCCTGCGCGTGAATGGGAGGCACGCTTCAATTACCAGTTAAGAAATAAAAGAGCTATTTTTAAATTGTGCACCAAAACTGTCACGCGATTGCACTGAGAATTGTTGCGCAATGAATAGGCTTACAAAAACACATTTTACTCCAGAAACAACCAGCTGAAAATAGGCTCTGTATGCTTTATGTAATAGTTGTGTTGGATAAATAAGATACATGATGACTAACGAAAATACACAGGCCAATTTAATTCCACTAAATTATGCAAATTAAATCTATAGACATAAGCATGACTGTTAAATCCATTTCCATCAACTAATAAAAAGCCTTACTTTGCCATTTGGGAGGCAGAAATGGTATATGACTGTCTTAACCCTCTGGAGTCTGAGCCGGGTGAGTGGGGGGGAAATTGGAATTGTTTTATGATGGTCATAACAAGGATTATTTAGCTATTTGATTTTAAGACCCCTTAAGGTATCAAAAAAATATATTTAAAAAATCTTGGATGAGACATTGAACATGCATTGAATAACAGATTCACTACATGGAACAGATAGTCGCCCAAAAAAAATCTAAAGGAAGTTTGTTCTGAAGTGTCTGTCCTATAGCTGAGAGATATAAGAAAGATTAGGAAACTAATAACTACGTATTTATCCCCTTATTTTAGGCACTGAACTATCTCCATATATACTTCCATAAAAAATTTTTTAACTGGTACCGAGGACCAGTCTTGAGGCTTGTGGCGTCCTAGAGCAAAACAGAGAACTTCGTAGGCCAAACTGTTCGGACGCTACAGATGTTTTTGTGATGTTTTTGTGTAATGGTCTGACAAACACCCCTCTAGCTCCAACACCTTTCAAGGCAGATGCCGAAGGGCGATATCGGCAGATGCAGTGGATTGAGACGCAGCCCATGCAAAAAAAACAAAAAAACATCTTGCTTAGACAGATTTTGATGGGGCTTTTTTAAAATTCTGTTAATTACAATTGCGCAGGGCCACAGAATTGTAGGCTAAGGGTTAAAGGATAACAGTTCATAAGCAGTCAGGCAAGCGTGGCGGGGAAACCATTTTACACCTGTTATCGGTAGCACTACCGCAGAGATTGTGGACATGTAGCCTATTGCACAACACATTCCAGGTGAATGAGGTCAAAGCAGTAAGAAACTGGTGGTCTGCCAACATCTGTGTGTTCCAAGGAAAACTG
Organism: Salmo trutta; assembly: GCF_901001165.1. NCBI lineage: Eukaryota > Metazoa > Chordata > Actinopteri > Salmoniformes > Salmonidae > Salmo > Salmo trutta. The sequence continues at coordinate 19,243,569 of NC_042977.1, forward strand.
TCACGCAGACAAATCAACAGATCCCACCAATTTCCTCTGCACCCTGTCTCAGACTCACCCGGTGATGGTGAGTTCACGCAACAAACACTGGCTGTCTGGACTGACACACAGTTCACACCTGTAGAAGGAAGAACTAGGGAGTCCCAGCCCTCCAGCTGTTCTACACGCACTAATCATAACTCAGGAGAATTCCACTCTGGTAAAAATAAAAAATAACCATGTATGGTAGAGGTCTGTCCAACTGCTGTGCATAAAAGTGTTATCAAAAGTTGAGAAGCTAGGTTGAAAAAGTCTAATGTGCAATCAACTAGAAGGCATACACATAGTATAAAAGCTAGAACATCCATTCCCCACCCCAACATCCTCCATGAAAATAACTTTGTGATATAAAGGTGGATACCACGCTCATCTCGTTTCCCATGCCAGTTACTGAGAAGCTGTCACTTGCCTGACAGCTCCTCTGACAATGATGTGCGCAGTATTCTACATAAACAAATCACTCCTATCCTTGCGTGCCTCTTACGCAATACTAGTGCTGCACAGCATAACAAAACTTCAGTACTTCTTAGATACTAGAATGTGAAAAACTGTTCGGTACAAGAATGTTACTTTTGGGGCTTCTGTCAAATGTGTCTCACTGATCAAGCCTGTATAGATATATATATATATATAGATATATATATAGATATATATAAGTGCAGCCAACCCCTTATTATAGCATGCACCATGACTGCTCCACTTACTCATTGCTAGCCTGCACTGGGAGTCTTGGCTGCATCATGTTAGCTCCCAACTCATGCTGCAGATAAATTAATACACTTGAATAAAGCAACAACGCATGTAGAAATGTTTAAACCTAATTACTGTTTGCAAAACAATATCCATTGACTGGAGTCCACCTGTGGGAAATACAATTGATTGGACATGATTTGGAAAGGCACACAAGTCTGTAAGGTCCCACAGTTGACAGTGCATGTCGGTGCAAAAACCAAGCCATGAAGTCAAAGGAATTGTCCGTAGAGCGCCGAGACAGGATTGTGTCGAGGCACAAATCTGGGGAAGGGTACCAAAACATTTCTGCAGTATTGAAGGTCCCCAAGAACACAGTGACCCCCATCATTCTTAAAACGGAAGTTTGGAACCACCAAGACTCTTCCTAGAGCTAACTGCCTGGCGAAACTGAGCAATCGGGGGAGAAGGGCCTGGGTCAGGGAGGGGACCAAGAACCCGATGGTCACTGACAGAGCTACAGAGTTCCTCTGTGGAGATGGGAGAACGTTCCAGAAGGACAACCATCTCTGCAGCACTCCAACAAATCAGGCAGAGCGGCCTGATAAAACAAAGGTGTCATAATTCATAAAAAGGTCATGTTAATAACCTCTACGGGATCGGTGTCCCGTCCACAGGACGGTTGCGCTAACGTAGGCTAATGTGATTACCATGAGGTTGTAAGCAACAACAACAAAAATCCCAGGACATAGACATATCTGATATGGACAGAAAGCTTAGTGCAGTTAAATTATTTTTAATCTGTCTAATTTACAGTAGCTATTAAACTGAAAGAATACCATGCTATTGTTCGAGGAGAGTGCACAATTATGAACTTGAAAATGTATTAATAAACCAATTAGGCACATTTGGGCAGTCTTGATACAAAATGTTGAACAGATATGCAATGGTTCATTGGATCAGTCTAAAACTTTGCACATACACTGCTGCCATCTAGTGGCCAAAATCTAAATTGTGCTTGGGCTGGAATAATACATTATGGTCTTTCTCTTGCATTACGAAGATGGTATTATCTTTAACCAGATGAAATGTGTTATATTCTCCTACATTAATTTCACATTTCAACAAACTTCAAAGTGTTACCTTTTAAATGGTGCCAAGATTATGCATATACTTGCTTCAGGTCCTGAGCTACAGGCAGTTAGATATGGGTGTCATTTTTAGGCGAAGATTGAAAAAAAGGTTTGGATCTTTAAAAACCTCTTAAGAGGTTAACTGACTGGTATTATCTCAGAACAAAACGCATAAGATCGCCTAAGCCTGTGTTAACTTTAGACGTTACTTTCGGCATACATTGCAAAACCCTATTCTTTCCCCATTTTAATGGCTGAACGAACCAGATCGAACAAATTTCCAGGTTATAGGACTACAAGCTAGTTAGCTCTACTGACTCCGACGGGCCCACCCCTCTTGCCTTGACGTCATTACTGGTTAGAGACAGCGCACATTTTTTTCCTATGCAGATGTTGATCATTACAATGAAATAAGTCCAAAATATAATCGAAATCGATTTTTATGGGGCTACAGATGACATCAGCAAAAACAAGCTCAATTACTCACTGCATGCCCACAATCCTATTGAATACTTATTCACCTAGATTGGGGCTAGGCCTATGCTACATCTTGAGTTACCCAGTTTATCAATAAAGATTTATCATTCAGAAAATTACTACTATTATGTAGTTAGATTGACAAACAAAGTAAAATTGATTGTATGTGATTCATTAATGCATACATGGCTGTCTAAGAAGCAATATCAATACATTACAATTGATTAAACTCAAAAAATGCCCAACTATTTAACAGAGCAGTAGCATAGTTTATGTCTGCATCAAATGCCATTCTGTGAATGGCTAACATGCCTTCTTTCTTTTTTTTTTACTGCGGTATCTTGATGGTATCAAGTACTGTGATACTAAACCTGGTATCGAAATCCAAATTCTGTTATCGTGACAACAGTACATTTCAGTTGACTGGAGTGGAGACTTAAAGAGTACCACGGTATGAGTCATAATACCCAAACAACCTAGCAGCCATTGGAACCATTTCCCTGTTGGACTGCTAGGTTGTATGGGTATTATGACACCTCCACTGTGGGGCTAATTGTTAAGGGGCCCCCTTGCTGGGACTCCTACCGTGCTCTGCATGCCACTAGTTTACTACAGCTGTGGTGGCTGCCTAACACACAGAACCTCTGGCTGACACCAAGCCTCAGAGAGCAATAAGATACATTGTGTCAGAGAAATGTCAAGAAGATATGTCCTGGCCTCCCATAAATAAATTAACACATTCAAGTCAAAATGTGCAATTAATGAAAACAGGTCTGCAGGGAGAGGGGACCGTTCTCTTATAGTGAGGCGGAGTTGAGTTTTGACAACTGGTTGCGGGATTTGCTAGCAACATTGAGTTACCGTCAGCCAATTCTTATTAAAATGTCAATTCTCAAAACGCTTACCTGAACCTTCTGTACAACTGTGATCCTTCTGCTTCTGCGGGGTGGTGAAATTCATACTTTTAATTTAAAAAAACTTTTAGCGAGATTCAATTGGGTATGTGCTATCCGGGGTCCTTGGGACGCCCCCCCTTGAAGTTGACATTTTAAATGGTTAGGGTAGGGGATGTGGATGTCCCTGAGATCCCGGATTGCACTAGCCGATTCAATTGAGTTGAGCAACACAAATTAAGAAAAAAAGTCAGTGGTTGTATTCGATAAAAGTTTTTATTTAACGTATGAATTTTAAGCACACGCAGAATGACTGCAGTTGTACAGGACACACACATTAGACATTTTTACAAGAATCGACATTTTTACAAGAATCGACTGATGGTGGTGACTCAATGTCGTTGCAAGCAAATTGACCAGTTATCAAAACTCAACTCAAGCCTCGATATAAGGACGGAGTTACGTGTTCTTCAGCTAACAGAAGGCCAAACCCTTGAAATGGATTGGCAGAAAATTCCAACGGTCATTAAATAAGGGGCCATGTTTCAACTGAAGCACGGCATGTATATAAATACAATATAACATGTTTTTAAAAAGCAGGCTATACAAGTTTCACTGAAATGTAAACAGACATGGCCCAAGAGGCATGATTTCTTGTTTTTGATAATTATTTGACATCTTTGCTGCACTGTTAAGAGCTAGTAACAAACATTTATCTGCACCCGCTATAATATCTGTTAAACTGTGTACACGACCACTAAACGTTGATTTGATTACCAAAACAGAGACTGGCATGTAATTTTGACAGGTACAAACGTCCACACCATAACAAGGCCACGTGCGTAGACTACACTCTAGACACACGAAACCTTCCAAGGGAAAGCCAAATATTAGCCTAGGTGGCAAGACAAATACACATTGTAATCACCCAATTATAACTTCATTGAAAGTACAGCAAAACAGTGCACCAATGAGTGATTGCTCATTCGTTGGCTAATACTTCAACATGACCAGAGCATGCGAGTCAATAAACAACATAATTTGAGTGCACACTTGGCTAGCTTTGTTTTATCTAAAAACACGGACCTTTTCTACTCAAGGCATGCAAATGTTTAAATTTTCCGCCAGTATCGTCTTCATACAGGCACATAAAGAATTTCTGATCATTAGCTCCCCCTTGCACCGGTCCTTTGCCATTACGCCAACAGACAAGGCACATCCCAAAGACACACAACAAAATGTCGGATTCATGGGAGTCACGTGATTCCTTTGTACTTAGAAAATCTCCTCCAGCGAAAATAACCAACTAAAACCAGAATATTGAATAATATATATAAATAATTCATCCTTGGTGATCTGGAAAATGTATCCACTTATTGTTAACACTGCATCTACACCACATTTTCGTCGTGTTTTTTAAAATAAAATTGGCGGCCATTTTGTGCAAACATGCGCAGAAAAAAAAGAGGAGCGCCTCAAAATATAAAAATAAGGAGAAATGTTTATTTGCAAATTTTCGAACTATAAAACATACCGATTCCTCTTCTTTCTCCATCCCCGTCGGCATTTGCGGCACTGCCCGGTTAATAGATGCATATTCGTGCAGGTCGGGTAAATCCTCACATCGGAAGACGGGTAGTGGCTTGGAAGCGTCCAGCGCCCGTGCCCGAAACGACAATTTACTCATTTTTTTAAAATTCGAGATGCAACATAAATCTATCCGATCTCCTTAAATTCACATCGGTTTCAAGTTGAGCTTTCATGGATGATTCTGTGCGGTTATTCTGACATCTACGGTTCGACTGATTAAAGTTAGGGCGTCGCGAACGGAGCCGGGAAGGCCCGGATCTTGATCGCTCTATTTCGGTCTTTTTTTCTGAGGCTTCCCTGTCTATCGGTGGTTCAGTACGCCATGGCCAACATGGCGGACATTAAAAACTCTTTAACGCTCCGTTCGCTCAAAGCAGCCCAACCCACCGATCATCGAACAGCCATTCCCACATGGTCCCGAGCGCGTGCGCGACGGTGGGGGACGTGCCCCCCAAAACTAAACAAGTCAAATAAAACATTTACATCATTTGGGTAAGTAGCTAACCATTATGTTTCAGGTTAAATTTGGAATGCAATTACAAAAGGGGCATTGACACAACATATTTCGCTGAATGTCCCTAATTGGTTACACTCTAAATAGCTTACATAGAGACCTTATCATTAGGTCTCTCTTTATGTAGTGTTGTCTAATGTGATATGTGTTTTGTCCAATATTTATATTGTATTTTTTATTTATTTTTTTATCCCATGCCCCGTCCCCGCAGGAGGGCTTTTGGTAGGCCATAGTTGTAAATAAGAATTTGTTCTTAACTGACTTGCCTAGTTAGATTTTTTTTAAATCAGTGACTAATAATTTGAAATTATTGTCTCTAACATTAGACTGTGTATTATCATGCACCTTTTATTATTCACTTTTGTTTAACATGTGATTTGAATATTGAAGGGGGCTGTTAGTAAATTTGATTAAATATATTGGATGATAACTAAAAAACCATACATGATGTGCATTTGCATTACAATGCTCTGGCATGATACCAAATATTTTAAGTTGTTTTGCTGCATCTTGCTGATGCAGTACCAAGCCTAGCTCTTAAAAGTTTAAACAAAAATATAAAACTCTTGAGTCATAAACTACAAGTTATTTGAAAATAACCAAAGTAAAATATACTAATTGACTAGACTTACTAGTCACTACCAGTACAGGGTATTGAAGAGCTTCTGAAAATATTTTCAGTTTGAAAATGTTGCCCTCTTGTGGTGTGATTAACCCTAGAACTGTGGCCCACTGCAACCAAACTGTGTGGTCCTCCATTGACCAGTGTGTAAGTCCTATCGTAATTCAACAGTGGTGGCTGGAAGACATGTTTGATACCATTCCGCTCCAGCCATTACCACAAGCCTGTCCTCGCCAATTAAAGTGCCACCAACCTCATGTGTAATTCAAATATTTGGAAATAATAAGAACCTCAAAACAAAGGGTTCTGGTGCCTTAAGTTAGCAAGCCTTGTCCGAGCCAGAATGGTCAATAAGGTTAGTCTGCTTGACACCAAACTCGGAAGTCTTCCCACCTTCAGAGTCTAAAGGCTCCTTGATATTGTAGGCACAATGTATCTATAATGATGGGGGGGGCTGTGCTTTACTGATTGGTTATCCTGTGCCAAACACCCAAGCCATACCCCCTTCTAATACAACTGTTGGATTTTCAAATAAAGAGGTCTCAACCCCCCAGAAAAAAATAAACATTTGAGCGAACCAATCAAAGCTCAAGCTAATTTCGTTGTGAATATTGCAGCATCAACAGGCTCCTGTCCAGACAAGTGTCACAGCTCTCCTTAGCCGTGTACCATGTGAGTCACATCATCCATGCTACCATAGGGCATGAGTCCATCTCCTGTTTCTGTAGTGTGAGGCAGCTTAATGTACAAGTACACCCCCTGGACAGGATGCTAGTCTCTCTGTGCCTTACCCCAATACCTCATGAATGCCAAGCGGAGATGCATCTGGTGCTTCACTAAAGCCCATATTAAAAGGACATTCTCCGGGCTTACCTATAGTAATGGCAGACATCGGGTCTAGCCAGGCTCCAAGAGTTGTAGGTTCCACTCGGCGTCAACCATTACAAAAGACAGCATCATTGGGATCTGAGTGGGAATAAAAAAAACAGCTCATCATTCCTTTGAGTGTTTAATTAAAGGGGTCATCATGTTGATAGGACTGGGACAGCAGTTCCAATTGCAAACAGTAACTGAAATCATCAAGTGCCTCAGAGTAGGCGTGCGTGTGTGTATTCGTTCCCTCATATTAGAGAGGCAAAACATTGTTTACTCTAGGAACCAAACAGGACAAACATAATGAAACAAAACAGGGAGGGACCTACAGTGCATTTGTACTGACCCCTTCACCCCCCACAAAAACAAATGTACATTACATTAATGTATTAAATAAAACAGATACCTTATTTACATAAGTATTCACACCCTTCGCTAAGAGACTCGAAATTGAGCTCAAGTGCATCCTGTTTCCATTTTCCACCTGTGGTAAATTCAATTGATTGGACATGATTTGGAAAGACACGCCTGTCTATATAAAGGTCCCACAGTTGACAGTGCATGTCAGAGCAAAAATCAAGCCATGAGGTCAGAGGAATGTTTCGAGGCACAGATCTGGGGAAGGTTACCAAAACATTTCTGCAGCATTCAAGGTCCCCAAGAACACAGTGGCCTCCATTCTTAAATGAAATAAGTTTGGAACCACCAAGACTATTCCTAGAGCTGGCCGCCCAACAAAACTGAGCAATCGGGGGAAAAGGGCTTTGGTCAGGGAGGTGACCAAGAACCCAATGGTCACTCTGACAGAGCACTAGAGTTCCTCTGTGGAGATGGGAGAACCTTCCAGAAGGACAACCATCTCTGCAGCACTTCACCAATCAGGCCTTTACAGTAGTGGCCAGACGGAAGCCACTCCTCAGTAAAAGGCACGACAGCCCGCTTTGAGTTTGCCAAAAGGCACCTAAAGGACTCTGACAATGAGAAACAATATTCTCTGTTCTGATGAAACCAAGATTGAACCCTTTGGCCTCAGGGACGGGGAGACTAGTCAGGATCGAGGGAAAGAGTAAAGTACAGAGAGATCCTTGATGAAAACCTGCTCCAGAGTGCTCAGGACCTCAGACTAGGGCGAAGGTTGACCTTCAAACAGGACAATGACCCTAAGCACACAGCCAAGACCATGCAGGAGTGGCCCAGCAAGAGTATCATTCAGTGGCCCAGCCAGAGCCCGGACTTAAACCCGATCCAACAGCTCTGGAGACCTGAAAATAACTATGCTGCGACGGTCCCCATCCAACCCGACAGCGCTTGAGGATCTGCAGAGCAGAATGGGACAAACCCCCCAAATACGTGTGCCAAGCTTGTAGCGTCATACCCAAGAAGACTTGATGCTGTAATCGCTGCAGAACGTGCTTCAAAGTCGTGAGTAAAGGGTCTGAATACTTATGTAAATATGATTTTTAACAAATAAAATTAGCAACATTTTCTAAACCTGTTTGCTTTCTCATTATGGGTTATTGTATGTAGATTGAGGGGGAAAAAACAATTATCCAGTTTAGAATGAGCCTGTAACCTAACAAAATGTGAAAAGGGGGGTCAAGGGGTCTGAACTGCATTTGTCTGTACCTGCATTTGTCCAATACAAACTATTTTTTTAAACTAAATGCAGGTAGTCCCTCCGCATTTGTCAAGAAACTACTTTCTACTTACAATTGCAGGTTGGTCCCACTCCCACTGGTTCCTAAAGTAAACAGTTTCCATCGCAAAACCTTTTGCAACAGCCCAAACGTTTTGTAACAGAATCCAACTAATGAATACACCCCTGCTCTCTCCCCTGTCCATGTAATCTAACTCAACAAGACCTAAAAGGCAAAACTGATCTTAAAATCAGCATTCTCCGAGACGCTTCGTGATTATGAGCCCAGGACAAGTCTACCCCATTCAGAGGCTAACTGCTTTAGCGCCTACTGACGATAGTATCTTCTGGTCGGGGGAGTTTAGTTCTGAACGTATCGCTTGCCGTACGGGTTTGGAAACATGAATAATGTATCTTTCATATCAGCGAGAAATTAAGTTACTTCACACCTTTATTGGGTTAGTGTTTCCACATGGTCATATCTCCATGTTTCATTGCTTGTTAACGGAAGACATAGGCGGTCACCTATGCTAATTAGCTGTGTGTAAACGTAAATGGAGGCACACAGCTTATGGATGTGTAAAACTGTATAAAAGGGGCATATCAGCATATTTCAAAAACTAAAAGCAATAATTGACGTTTCTAAACATTAACACAGCGTTGGGAATGTAGTTCGCATAGCGAATGTAACCGCTGAAAACCCTACTTACGGAGAAGGGTTTTTGAAAGCTAGGACAAGCAGTGGTGTAAAAATACTTTAAAGTACTACTTATGTAGGTTTTTTGGTTCTGTACTTTAGCATTATTATTTGACAACTTTTACTTAACTACATTCCTGAAGAAAATAATGTACATTTTACTCTTTTCTCTGACACCCAAAAGTACTCATTACATTTTGAATGCTTAACCTGTTGGGGCTAGGGGGCAGTATTTTCACGGCCGGATAAAAAACGTACCCGATTTAGACTGGTTACTACTCTTGCCCAGAAACGAGAATATGCATATAATTAGTAGATTTGGATAGAAAACACTAACGTTTCTAAAACTGTTTGAATGGTGTCTGTGAGTATAACAGAACTCATATGGCAGGCCAAAACCTGAGAAGATTCCATGCAGGAAGTGCCCTGTCTGACAATTTGTTGTCCTTCTGTTGCATCTCTATCGACATTACAGCATCTGTGCTGTTACGTGACACTTTCTAAGGCTTCCATTGGCTCTCTAATGCATTCAGAAAGCGAAATGACATGTCTCCTGTCTCTGGGCAAAGTACAGCAGCAGAGTTTGTTAGTGGCCTGCCTGGGGACAGTGAGACTGAGATGCGCGTTCACGAGACTTCTCCATTTTTTTTCTTTCAGTCTTTGAATGAATACAACGTTGTCCGGTTGGAATATTATATCGCTATTTTACGAGAAAAATAGCATAAAAATTGATTTTAAACAGCGTTTGACATGCTTCTAAGTACGGTAATGGAATATTTTGACATTTTGTCACGAAATACTCTTCGGATAGTGACCTGAACGCACAAACAAAACGGAGGTATTTGGATATAACTATGGATTATTTGGAACCAAAACATTTGTTGTTGAAGTAGAAGTCCTGGGAGTGCATTCTGACGAAGAACAGCAAAGGTAATCCAATTTTTCTAATAGTAATTCTGAGTTTAGGTTGCCCCAAACTTGGTGGGTGTCAAATTAGCTAGCCTGTGATGGCTGAGCTATGTACTCAGAATATTGCAAAATGTGCTTTCGCCGAAAAGCTATTTTAAAATCTGACATAGCGTTTGCATAAAGGAGTTCTGTATCTATAATTCTTCAAATAATTGTTATGTATTTTGTCAACGTTTATCATGAGTAATTTAGTAAATTCACCGGAAGTTTTCAGTGGGTATGCTAGTTCTGAACATCACTTGCTAATGTAAAAAGCTGTTTTTTGATATAAATATGAACTTGATTGAACAAAACATGCATGTAATGTATAACAATGTTCTAGGAGTGTCATCTGATGAAGATCAAAGGTTAGTGCTGCATTTAGCTGTGGTTTTGGTTTTTGTGACATATATGCTTGCTTTGAAAATGGCTGTGTGATTATTTTTGGCAGGGTACTCTCCTGACATAATCTAATGTTTTGCTTTCGCTGTAAAGCCTTTTTGAAATCGGACAACGTGGTTGGATTAACGAGAGTCTTATCTTTCAAATGGTGTAAAATAGTCATATGTTTGAGAAATTGAAGTTATAGCAGTTTTTAGGTATTTGTATTTCGCGCCACGCGATTCCACTGGCTGTTGCACTGGCCCAGAGAGGTTAACTTCTCTAGGGTAGGGGGCAGTATTTTCACGGCCGGATTAAAAACATACCCAAATTAAATGGCCTACTACTCGGGCCCAGGAACTAGAATATGCATATTATTAGTAGATCTGGATAGAAAACACTGAAGTTTCTAAAACTGTTTGAATGGTGTCTGTGTATAACAGAACTCATATGGCAGGCAAAAACCTGAGAAAAATCTAACCAAGAAGTGGGAAGTCTGGTGCTTGTAGTCCTTTCAAGTCATTGCCTATCGAACACACAGCGACTTAGGGTTAATTTTGCACTTCCTAAGGCTTCCACTAGATGTCAACAGTCTTTAGAAAGTTGTTTGAGGCGTCTATGATGAACAGAGAGCGAACAGAGGAAGTTGGAAGTTGTTGACTCAGGAAAGCAAATGAGTTCATTGGCGCGCGTTCACGTGAGAGTTAGCTGTGTTCCAAAACGTTTTTTAAGACACTGGAATCGTCCGGTTGGAATATTATTGAAGTTCTAAGTTAAAAAGGCCCTAAAGATTGATGCTATACAACGTTTGAACGAACGTAAATAGAACTTGACTTTTCGTCGTGGAACTTTCGGCGCGCTTCCTACACTTGGAGTAGCTTACTGAATGCGGAAACAACAAGGAGTTATTTGGACATAAATTATGGACTTTATCAAACAAAACAACATTTATTGTGGACCTGGGATTCCTGGAAGTGCTTTCTGATGAAGATCAAAGGTAAGTGAATATTTCTAATGCTATTTATGATTTTAGATGACTCAAATGGCGGGTATCTGTATAGCCTAGTGTATTTTTCTGAGCGCAGTACTCAGATTATTGCAAAGTGTGCTTTCCCCGTGAAGCTTTTTTGAAATCTGTCACAGTGGTTGCATAAAGGAGATGTTCATCTATAATCTTTTGAATAACAGTTTAATATTTTATCTACATTTAGGATGAGTATTTTTGTAAATTGTTGTGCTGATTCACCGGCAGTATTGGAGGCAAAATATTTTCTGAACATCACGCGGCAATGTAAAAGGCTGTTTTTGGATATAAATACCAACTTGATCGAACAAAAAATGCATGTATTGTGTAACATGATGTCCTAGGAGTGTCATCTGATGAAGATCGTCAAAGGTTAGTGCATCATTTTAGCTGAAATTCTGGTATTTGTGACGCCTGTCCTTGCGAGGAAAATGGCTGTGTGGTTTTTCTTGTTGGAACTGTCCTAACATAATCTAACTTTATGCTTTCCCGGTAAAGCCTTTTTGAAATCGGACAACGTGGTTACATTGAGACGTATCTTTAAAATGGTGTGAAATAGTCGTATGTTTGAGAACTTTGAATTCTGACATTTTGTGGTTTTGAATTTGGCGCTCTGATTTTTCACTGGCTGTTGAATAGTGTGCGTCCCGCTTGCCCAACAGAGGTTAACAGGACAGGAAAATGCTCACACTTATCAAGAGAACATCCCTGGTCATCCCTACTGCCTCTGATCTGGTGGACTCACTAAACACACATGCTTCGTTTATAAATTATGTTGGAGTGTGCGCCTGGTGATCCATAAATAAAAAAATGGTGCCATCTGGTTTGCTTAATATAAAGAATTTGAAATTATTTACTTTTGATACTTAAGTATATTTAAAGCAATACTTTGACTTTTACTCAAGTCATATTTTACTGGGTGACTCACTTTTACTTGAGTCATTTTCTATGAAGGTATCTTTACTTTCACTCAAGGACAATTGGGTACTTTTTCCACCACTGAGGACAAGCCTAGTGTTTTGTCTGACAACGAGGCCAGGGCTAGTAACGTTAAGTCTGATCAAGCCACTCCACTGATTTATTCTGTTAATTACCTACAAGCCAAACAACTTGGCATTAGTCAGCACTTCGAATGTGCAGTTCCTTTGTAGACCACTGGTAGTTGGTTGGCAGTGTTAGCTATCAAATATTGCCTTCCTTGCCTTGCTAGAACATGCGTTAGTGGTTATAAACTTATGCCAATTTACAAAATAATTGTACAGTTTACACCAGATTTATGTATGACACGTTGGTCATGAATTTGGTCCGTAATTTAACGTTAGCTGGCTTTCTTCCTGACTCTTTGGACTATAAATAATACATATAGCATTTCGCAAGTCAGAACATTTGAAAGCAAACGACAATTTATAACACACAAACCAAACTAAATGGAGCTGGCTCGCGATTGTAACGTTAACGTAGCTAGTTACTAGTAGCCTAGCATGCTGATTGACTTGACATCGGTGGTTGGCCAACTTAACAGCCATTCAATTTAATTGTGAGAGCTAGCTATCCTACAAACATGTCGATCTTCACACGACAGTTGTTTCGATCAGCTATACAAAGACATCTGAAAAACTTACCGTAAAATTGACTCCAGGATGGGTTATAACATTTCTGATGATCATGAGTGATTCCCCAAAAGCCAAGGACAGATGCTGGCGTAAGTGTAACGTTATCGTTTTGCAAACGCCATGCAGTAAAATACTCCTGATAAGACGTCATTCAGCTTTTTGTTAAGAAAGCATCGGATTTCTCTTGATCGTATCGGAAAGCCTCTCTCTCCATCGAACTAATACGTTCAGATCAGAGAATTATACTTGTAATTTCCAAGATTAGCTAGCAAAACTAGGAGAGAAGTGTTCTTGTTGGGGGTTAACAACTTTGCAATAGAAGACGCATCCTGATTGGTCGGGTGCTGGCACCAATCATCTGTAGAGAACACTGGGTTGATGAGCTCACGCTCAAAAACGAGAAAGTTCCATCTGTTGTACACGGTATTCTAAGCCCTCTGTATTACCTTGGGAATGGACCACCTAACATACAAGTATGAAACAGACGCAGAAACGCAGTCTTTCAATTGCAGTACGGAAATGAGTATATTATTTGAATGCTGCCTGCTGGTGCCTGACTGCAGGTTGGGAGAGATGTCAATCTGTACACTACTTACATCTTGACTTAAATCAGTAAAATAAATTATACAATTTTATTCTGTGATGGAACTATTCACAAAATGAACCAGAAAGACCCACTAAACGTCAGACCTCTTTTGCAAGGGAGACGGTTTAATAACACAACAGAAAACAACTAATTTCAACCATTGGGCATTCTCCCAACCTATATTGGAGCCGAGCTTCCAACTCCTGATACCAATGTTCAAACCCACTGTATACACCAACTGTGTCCTGTGGAATGGCCTTGTTCCCCTCCTCCTAGCTACAGTGGCAGTGCTGATGCCATATGACTCAAGTATCTACAAATGCTCATCACTCATTAGGCAGTGCAGCATCTGAAAACAGTGGCAGCTGTATTTCTGTTGTTCAGATCAGGAGACACTATCCTGAGATTTATCCGGAGTTGGAAAATACATCAATTGGCAAAAATAAGCGGTGAAATACATCTGTTAAACTGCAGAAAACATGTGGGCAGCATAAGATGAGCAGTGAGTTGAAAGCCTAGGCCAAAGTGAGCCAAACATTCCTTGGCATCTTTCTAACAAAAAGAAAGCAAGGACAATAATGAACACACATGCAGCATGTAACAATGTTGGGGTAATTTGTTTTGGAACTTTAATAAATAATTTCAGAAATAAAGTAATGCAAAATGTGATGAAATAAAAAGGCACTTTAAAAACAGTGTTGAGATTGTGTTCTTACAACTAAGTGGGATGTTTGAAATTCTACAAAGATCTGAATGACATCACTCCCTTAACACTGATCTTTAACTGAAATGTAGTCACCATTATTCAATGGAAGAGTTTGATTACACCATCTAAATTAGAAGAGAATTATTTAACAGTAAAGAAAAACACTGAGGATACAGGTCAAGTAATAAACCATTCAGAACCCCATTCAGAACTCAATTTCTGTAACTGAAGCAAGACACTTAAAATAAGGCATATTGTTTGCAAACAAGGCAGTGAGTTCTGTAATATTTGGCATCGCTATTAATTAAGAGTTTAATAGGGACCTGAGTTCTTTAAAACTAAACAATTTAAACCTGGAGCCCATAATACTACTAATGTACATTAATGTCATTATTTATAAAGATTTACAAATATCATGACAATATCTTTAAAAAATAAACATTTAAATTGATTGTTCAGGTTGAAGAATAAATTGATTAACATACCTTTGCTTCCCGCCCTTTTCTGTGACTAAAATATGGCTTTACACAGAATTTCCTACAAACTGTACACATTACAATTTACTGCTGCCCTAATGGCCAGCTATCGCTACGTATCTTGTCCCATATCGACATCCAATTTCACCCTCAAAAACAGAAAGAATGGCTCCACGGTTCTATGAAAGGCACAACCACACCTTCAATGACCTTGCCAGTCCTGTGGCAAAAATAAAGTCAGTTTTAAAACATTCCGCCAAGTTCCACAAAAAAAGTAAAAACCCAAGTTTATACATACTGTACAATTTTTCAATTCAAACAATGCATAGGAAAAAAACTGTTAGTAAAACATACTGAAATAGTGGCAAAATGCACTGCTATCATTTGGTGACTACAAAACAAACCGTGAACATAAACCCCCCCAATATTATTTTGCATACAGTGTTGTAATGACAGAGGATGCTCCATCATTTTCCCTCGTATTTTGGATTGACAACTGTTGTTACAGCACTCTTGTAGATGGGATTCTCACCCTGCAAAAGACAAGTAAAAAGAGAGTGAGAAAAAGAGTAATCATGGCTACATTGTCTTTGTCCCAAATGGCAGCCTAGTCCCTATTTTTTTTTATTTTAACCAGACAGACAGACAGACACAGAGACAGAGACAGAGACAGAGACAGAGACAGAGACACAGACAGACATAGCACTACTTTTGACCAGGGCCCATAGGTGCCATTTGGAATGTAGTCCAAAAAGAGAATCATTCGGTTAGAACCACTTCAAATATCAAATTGTTCGGTTAAAATGAATTCCAGAGCAGCACGTCTCCATTTGGACAACGCGATTTTCAACATTTCAATAGGGACTTGCAAACAAAGCAGTCACCTGTCCTATAATCTAGTATGTTAATGGAGCACACAACAACATGCAGTTAAATACATGTTAAACCTTAACCCATTTAAAATAAGGCAGCGTGAATTGGATGGTGAGCTATAGACCACTGTAGTTTAAAAAATATATTTATCCCGTTTTATTAAGTGATTCATTTCTTAGACAAATGTGTTCTTCAGGTTGCCTCAGACTGTACCAGAAACTTTAAACTCGCTACTGAAAAGAGAAAACGGTTATTTTACAGCTTTTGCTTTTAAGAAGTTTTTTTCTTAATGAAAATATATCAGTGAAAAAGGTGGAAGAAAAGATGCAAAACTGAATCACAAAACACTTAAAGGGGAAAGTAAAGTACATGCAGGAAAAGGGAAAAGAGAGAGAGGTAATACAAACGTAGACTTATAGAACCACGCCTTTACGCCCATAGCTTGGATTCTGGAACTTATTTATAGGGCTCTTGTATATAGGATTCTCTTGCTACGGTTGACAATGAGACAGACAGGGGTCAGAGAAAAGAAGAACAAGAAAGAGCATGAAAAGAAAGTAAGCAGTAAAAGATGACAGGATGGAGGGAGTAATGGTTGAGGGACAAAGAAAGCAGAAAAGGGTTACCAACTAGCGGTCTATCCATCATTCAGAATACAAACATATCCAACCCCAATGTTTTAGCAATAGCCATGCTCTTGAGAATGAGGTCGAGTCCCAAATAGCACCCTATTCCATTTATAGTGCACTACCACTACTTTTGACCAGTACCACCATTTTTGACCAGGGCCCACGGGGGCACTCGTCAAAGGTAGTGCACTATTTAGGGAATACGGAGCCATTTGGGACTCAACCAGAGGCTATATTCTCTCTCAGCTGTGCAATTTCTCAGCACACAAGTGCTCTGTCATTCTACTATAAACATGAAATACTGTTGCTATGACTTTGAGCACACTGAGCAGCTGGATTGAGCTTTCTTCTGTTGGTGACCAAGCACACCCTCTCACTCAGCTTCATTGCCTATTATGGGCATGAAGTACTGATGAGTGGACAGATAGTGGCAGCACTCCTAGCCTAGCCAGCAAAATGCCCATAGATGAAAGGCCACTCCCTCAGTGAATGAAGTCTGTCTCAGGCTGAGCAGCGTGACAGAGCCAGGTTTCTGTGCTGCCATTGTTGGCACAAAACAGAAAACAGGAGATGTAGCCAAAGAGATAGCCAAGGCACAAATATAACGGTTGGTTTTCGCACAGATAACCAAGGCAATGAAGTGCATGTCTTCAGATAGGCGTAAAAGGAATGCTGGATGAATGAGCTCTGTAATCACAAGCAGTAAGCCCTCATACATACATATATATATATATATATATATATATATATATATATATATATACACACACACACGTTAGTTAATTTTGGACAGAAAGTCATCTCCCATTTCAAGAGTAGACCAGGGGCCGTATGCATCCAGTGTCTCTGAATAGGAGTGCTGATCTAGAGTCAGGCCCCCCTGTCCATGCAATCTTATTCATTGTGATCTAAAGGCAAAACTGATCCTAGATCAGCACACCTACTCAGAGACACTTTATGAATGCAACCCCAGATATCTGAACAGTGAAAAGAATATAAAAGTTAATATTCTTATTTGAAAGCCGGCTGTGCTGGTGTGATCCAACAGGATGCCTTACCGTGTCCCATTTGGCGTTCATCTTTTCCTTCTCGAACTTGGCGAACTCTCTGCGGTCGTGGATGATCATGAGCAGCTTCCAGATGAGCAGTAGGGCCAGGCCAATGAGCACAATGCCCGCCACCACGCCAGCCACGATGGGGATGATGTCAGGGCCCGCTGGGCACTCTGGAGCACAGCAGGGAACACACATGGCAACATTATGCATTTACAGTTAATCATATACAATGGACTATGTACTTGTGTTTTGAAAGGCGTCCGCCAAATAAAATGTATAATTATAGGCCTACACTTTGGCTCTGTCCCAAATGGCACCCTATTCCCTTCGTAGTGCACTACGTCATTTTGTAGTGCACTACTTTTGACCAGAGATTATAGGGGCCCTGGTTAAAAGGTGTCATTAGGGACACGGCCTGTAAAATGCCATACAGACGAAGTCATTAGGGCAGGCTATTCCTAAAATGGATGATCAAAGATATTTGCTCCTCAGTGGTGCAGCACCAGCCATCCACTCACCCAGAGTCTCGACCACATAGACCTCCCTCATTGTGTCGTTCCTGACGGCGTAGGTGTAGTAGAACCAGCAGTCGTTGGCGTCCCTCTCCTTACAGTGGGATAGGGGGTAGGATTGGTCAGCTGGCTGGGGCAGCTTGTCCCGGTCCTTCACTCTGATCAGGTTGAAATAGGTGCAGTCCCTCTGACACGTGTCCTTCTTCTCTCCAGTCTCAAAGGCCCGGCACTGAACACACTCCCTTTTAGAGAGGACAACAACATGGTCAGGCTATGGCCATACAGATAGGTATTAAGACGAATAAAAACTGATTTATCATTGTCTTTATTCTTTATTTACAATATCGTCTTAAACAAGTTTTTTCCCCAGGTTATACAGTGCCTTCGGAAAGTATTCAGACCCCTTGACCTTTTCCACATTTTGTTAGGTTACAGCCTTACTCTAAAATGTATGGCCCTCAATCTACACACACAATACCCCATAATGACGAAGCAAAAATATTTTTGGGACATTTCTGCTGATTTATAAAAGAAAATAATTGTATCATATTACATAAGTATTCAGACCTTTTACTCAGTACTTTCCTAAATCACCGTTGGCAGCGATTACAGATTAGTCTTCTTCGGTATGACGCTACAAGCTTGGCACACCTGTATTTGGGGAGTTTGTCCCATTCTGCTCTGCAGATCCTCTCAAGTTCTGTCAGGTTGGAAGGGGAGAGTCACTGCACAGATATTTTCAAGTCTCTCTGTTCGATCGGGTTCAGATCCGGGTTCTGGCTGGGCCACTCAAGGACATTTAGAGACTTGTCCCGAAGCCACTCCTGCGTTGTCTTGCCTGTGTGCTTAGGGTCTGTTTGAAGGTGAACCTTCGCCCCAGTCTGAGGTCTTGAGCGCTCTGGAACAGGTTTTCATTAAGGACCTCTGTACATCTTTGCCTCAATCTTGACTAGTCTTCCAGTCCCTGCTGCTGAAAAACATCCCCACAGCATGATGCTGCCACCACCATCCTTCACCGTAGGGATGGTGCCAGGTTTCCTCCAGACGTGACGCTTGGCATTCAGGCCAAAAAGTTCAATCTTGGTTTCATTAGACCAGAGAATCTTGTTTCTCATGGTCAGAGTCTAGGTGCCTTTTGGCAAACTCGAAGTGGACAGTCATGTGCCTTCTACTGAGGAGTGGCTTCTGTCTGGCCACTCTGCCATAAAGGCCTGATTGGTGGAGTGCTGCAGAGATGGTTGTCCATTCCATTTAAGAATGATGGAGGCCACTGTGTTCTTGGGGACCTTCAATGCTGCAGAAATGTTTTGGTACCCTTCCCCAGATCTGTGCATCGACACAATCCTGTCTCGGAGCTCTACGGACAATTCCTTCGACTTCAAGGCTTGGTTTTTGCTCTGACATGCACTGTCAACGGTGGGACCTTATATAGACAGGTGTGTGCATTTCCAAATCATGTCCAATCAATTGAATTTACCACAGGTGGACTCCCATCAAGTTGTAGAAACAGGATGCACCGGAGCTCAATTTCAAGTCTCCTAGCAAAGGGACTGAATACTTATGTAAATAAGGTATTTCTAAAAACCTGTTTTTGCTTTGTCATTATGGGGTATTGTGTGTAGGTTGATGAGGAATTATTTTTATTTAATCAATTTTAGAATAAGGCTGTAATGTAACAATGTGGAAAACGTAAATAGGTCTGAATACTTTCCAAAGGCACTGTACAAATCCACAAGTCCCTGTCAGCATTGTGGGTGGGAGATAAGAGATAAAGAGACGATGTGCTCACTTGTGCTCAGCGCAGACACCGGGGCAAGTGGGGCAGATCTCACAGGTGGGGCCCTGGAACTTGGGGTTGGTGCACTTGCAGACACCACACTCGCAGGTGCCCCGGCCATTACATATCTGCTTGTTGGCTGCTAGGCAGGTGGAGGTGTCCAGGGAACAGTCGCAGGCGCTGCCCGTGTAGTTGGCATCGCAGATACACACCCTGCACTCACAACGCCCATGTCCTAGTAGAGGGGAGGAGAAATTAAGAGATTGAATCTATGCTGGGCCTACACAACGCAGCCATTCATTTTGAAGAATCATCCAACTAAAACATTTTCTTTCAGTAGGCCATGGCTGAGGAAAGAGGTGGAGAAAATGGAGGATCCATGATATGCTGTACATTTTAAAAACACGGTCTTTCAGTAGTTTATTCTATAGATGTTACAGTACGCAGCAGTGTCGAATGAATACAATATGTCTACGAAAACCAAGAGGGCCAGCCACGGGTCCTACCTCCACAGAGTTTGTTGTTGGAGCGGTCACAGTTGAAGTTGTCACACTCGCAGAATTTCCCGCTGTACCGTTCCTCAGGGTTCTCCCTCTTCTTACACTCACAAGTTCCACACACACAGTCTCCATTGTTGCTGCAGATGTCTGTACCATTGTCCTTCCGACAGTTACCGTCCAGGTCGTCTGTCCTCACCTCGTCTGTGCTGCACTCACACAGTCTGCCGATACGTCCATCGTTGCACCTGAGCCAAAGCAAGATCGTATTCATTAGTGCACATGGAAGCAAAAAATGTCACTGTGGAAATCGAAAACAAGCATTTCTTATTGTAGTCCCTTTGTCCTTTTTCTTCCGTATGGATCCTAGTGAATATGACCTGTATAGTTTCAGAAGAACATTATGGTAATTCACACCTGAAAATCAGAACCCAAACCAGTGTTTTATGTTGTGCCTACCTGCAGGCTCCACACTCAAAGGTACCGTTGCCATTGTGGCAGATCTTGCTGAGAGGTTCTCCACCTTTGGAACATTCACATTCGCAGATGAAGTTGAGGACGATCTCCACATCCTCATTGAAACCCAGCGGCTTGATCCTAATGGTCTCTGACTTGCCTTTAGATGGACACTTCTGGGACTCGATGGTAATGTCAAAGGACACCTAGGAGATAGGATGATAGAAGGCATTAGTAAACTCCTGGAGACTGGTCTTGAGAAAGACCTCTGAGCTGAAACGTTGAGTAACGGTCAAATATATTCCCTCTTGTTTTTCCAATAGTAAACCCCTAAAAATGTCTTGGATGGTTTACACATTTTTCTAGATGCATTACATTGACAAATGTAAATTCTCCACCCCTATTTCAATAGAGACCTGACCACCAAGGAAAGGCAGCGCTCGCTCTTACTTACCTCATCTCCAATGGAGATGTTAGAGCACTTCCTTCCGTTCTCTCCCGTACCAACCACGCCATTCTTGCAGATGGACTTGTATTTTATGGACACACCATCAGGCACCTTGTTGTTCTCCAGAATGACTTCAGATGAAAGAGACTACCAAACACAGAGAATGTTAACCAAATGTGTCAATATAAAAAAAAAAAAACAGGTAAAAAGTACTATACTATTGGGAATAGGGTGCCATTTGGGACAGATACCAGGTATTGATTTTCTGCACAGTAATTATTAGCTTCACATCAAAACAGCCATTCCAAGTCAAAGCTGGTGTCATAGCGAGGGGGTTAAACTCACATTGTAAGAATCGATAATGAGCTTGATGACGTTGCTGGAGTTGGAGGACAGGGTTCCTACTGCTGACTTGGGGATGAGATTCTTCAGTTCCTTGTAAACAGGCTGGAATTCCTCAGTAACTGCAAAAATAGTCTGAATGTTGTTGTCGCTCAGTTTCTGGACCAAATGGGCAATGGAGGGATAGTCCTGTCAATTGAAAAGAAATGCAAGATGAAAATGTCAAAACAAACATCCAACCATCCATACCACGGAGACATGAGCCAGTCACAGCATGTTATACCATATATGATAACCTTATTGTCCGTTCACATGGAAATTCATTTTGTGAGGTCAGCACACAAAATAAATAAACTATAATGCAACAAATGCAATACAAAATGTCTGGAAGGTACAGAGTATATATTATACAGAGAAACTCTTACGTAGTAATGGCTCATGGTGTACATGTTGTTTTCCAGATGACACTTTCCATCGTTGGGCAGAACGATGCCGCCCAGTTTGCCGTCTCCAGCAAAGTGGAAGCCAGCGTCAGTGGAGAACACCAGCAGACGAGTGACGTTCCTCCAGCCAATGGCATCCTGCAGGGGGAGGGACAGAAACAAATACAACCAATTAGAGCTCTCGAAAAATAAATTATCCAAAATATAGCAAAATTCTTTGTTGTAATGCTTTGCACTAGGGCTAAACCAATTTAGTTGACTGGTTGCTTGTTTGGTCGATAGGCTGTTGGTCGACCAAGATCGTTTTAGTCGAGCAGTAGCAAACAAATGTATAAACAAATCATGGTGTAAAAGACACCTGTCTGATGGACTGATCCATTGGTATTTGGTATTTTATTAGGATCCCCATTAGCTGTTGCAAAAGCAGCAGCTACACTTCCTGGGGTCCACACAAAACATCAGACAAGAACAGCTCAAGGACAGAACTACATACATTTTTAAAAAGGCACATGTAGCCTACATATCAATTAATACACACAAACTATCTAGGTCAAATAGGGGAGAGGTGTTGTGCTGTGAGGTGTTGCTTTATCTGTTTTTTGAAACCAGGTTTGCTGTTTATTTGAGCAATATGAAATAGAAGTTCCATGCAATAAGGGCTCTATATAATACTGTACGTTTTCTTGAATTTGTTCTGGATTTGGGGACTATGAAAAGACCCCTGGTGGCATGTCTGGTGGGATAAGTGTGTAAGTTGACTATGCAAACAATTTGGGATTTTCAACACATTAACATTTCTTATAAGAATAAGTGATGCAGTCTCCTCAACTCTTAGCCAAGAGAGACTGGCATGCATAGTATTTATACGCCCTCTGATTACAAATAAGAGCAAAACGTGCAGCTCTGTTCTGGGCCAGCTGCAGCTTAAGTAGGTCTTTCCTTGCAGCACTGGACCACACGACTGGACAATAATCAACATTAGACAAAACTAGAGCCTGCAGAACTTGCTTTTTGGAGTGTGGTGGCCGTGGGGATGGCACAGTCCATCGGTGTAAGACATTTGCTACTGAAATTGAAATGGTTATATTATGTAAAAACAATGGTGCAAAATAATATTATTTTATAACAAATGCGCTTTCTCCCGCGTTGGACAGAGGTCGCTGTCCGCGGTTCTGAAACAGCGCACTGTTAAATTGACGCCTTTTCCTAGACCATGTTGCAATGAGCATAATAGCAAAGTTAACCAGCATATTGGTGTGGAGAACAATGCGGGGGAGACAGCAGCGGAGTTAGGAGACAAACAGCCCTTACCTTAATTGTCTAAGAAAATTGTGGAGGAACCAACTTAATTGGGTCTATAAATCAATAGCCTAACTGTAATGTGCCTGGCTTTATAAATCATCATATCTACAGAAATAAGACTGATCCTGATTCTGTTGCCTGTGTGATTAATAACCTACTGATTCCGTGCGCATCAAGCCTCAGGCAACCACGTGTCGGATAAAAAAAGTACACAAATTCGGCTGTTTTTAATCTTTGTTATGCTGTAATAAAGGCTTTACACTTGTTTTCCATTAGACCAGCCTCTCTGGTATTATTTAGAATTGATTCAGTGTTTACACTGTTCTAAATTGTCAGAATTTGTATTTCTAATAATGACCCTCATTTTCTTTATCTTCTTTCTATTATTATAATAATCATCATTATAATAATTATTAGTAGGCTTAGTATAGTATCCTTGTATAACCACCATTGAGCTGTAGGCCTAAGAGCACATCCTGTTTAGTCTTACTTAGGCCTATATTTTAATACTTACATAGGCTACTGTATCAATCAATAATGTATTAGTTCATGTTATCACAGCATAGGAGTCATTCATGATTTGAAATGCAATCAAGCATTTTAGTTTCAAAATAAAATAAAGCGACCATTGAAAAATTAGCGTAAACAATAAATAGGCCTAAACCGTTCCATTTCGCAAATTGCATTCACGAATGATTGCGACTGTTTTGTCTTTGCTGTAATGAAAGGCTGTACAAAAAAAACTTTACAACAGACTCTCTGGTGCGCTTATTTATTTAATGTTGTTTACAGTCAAAAAACATATTGTAATCTAACAGCACCTGTTTGGCACACATAATACGCACGCAGCGCTTGCTCCTCACCTTTTTCCTTGATTGCCAGTATTTTCCACAACTAGTCAAATTTATTCCACACATCTGACTTCCCCTTTACCTCCTGAGCAACCAGTAAATATTCCCCAGTTTCAAATGTTGCAGCTTCAGCAACACGGGCAGTGTGATACACACTGTTGGTGTTCTGTGGTCACTACAGCAGGGAGGAGAGAGAGACAATGGGTGCTAGTCACAGTCACTCGCAGTTTTGTTTTAACACAGCGCAGCAAGTCCGAGCCAGGTCCAGCACAATCAAATCAATTGCGGTCGGACTCCCGCTAGTCATTTGTGTGTCTTAATTATTTAATCAAACAGTTCGCTTAAAGCATCAGACAAGCTCAGTGCCTATAGTTGATTTGATTAAATAGGATGCGTCTATATATGTTCAAATTTTTAACCAACCGATTGGTCAAACGAACAGTTAACGTTTTTTGGGTACAGCCCTACTTTCCACTGGATGGTATTATTTCAATCATTAACCATTCTAGCCGATTTGGAACATTTCTGTACTTCTGGGCTGGTATAAAGAGTCTTCTATTAGAAGTGCTGATCTAGGATCAGGTCCCCCCTATCCATGTAATCTTATTTAACTTCATCCGTAGTACTACTGATTGATCCTAGATCAGTAGTACTACTCTGCGCTTTATGAATACAGGCCCTTAACGGAGACTAGCACACTTAGCCCAGGTCACTCACCCCACAGACCGCCACCTGCATGATGGCATCAAAGCCTCCCTCAGGCGAGTCCAGGTTTCCAGAGATCTGCTGCTTGCTGACCAAGCTGTTGAACTTCTGCCCATTCTCGGTCAACCTGAGCACATTCTTATAGCTGAAGGGGCTGGTGCAGTTCTCATTGCTCGTGCAGGGGTTCAACAGCCTGGCTGGGGTGGTGCTGATGTAGGGCATCACAGTCTTCTCCACAAATGAGCCGAAACCTGGTTAGGAAAACTCAAGGTTTAGAAAGAGCTGGCAGAGGAGGCAGAAATGGGTAGCATCTGGCTGTAGCTAAGGAGGAAGGACAGGAGTCGGGAAACCAAGATCTAACATCCAAAGACAGGCTAGCGGCAGGGGGGGGCAGGAGAGAAACATTGAGGAGTCGTCTTCCCCGGCTGATAACCCTGTACCTGGCCTAGATACAGGCAGAGATGCCCATCAAGTAACTACCTATCTGTATAAAGAAGACCTTTTATAGACGGTCGAAGAGTTGTTTTACTTTGAAAGTTTTAAAGTTGAATGTGTCTTACCAATCCTAAAGTCTGACGTGATCTCCTGCATCTCACGCATCAGGTCAGTCCCCAGGTTCTTGACGTTCTCCAAATCATCTTTCATGGAGAAGGATAGGTCCATCAAGTAGTAGAGGTCGATGGGGTAGTCCTCTGCCCGCTTGAACTTCAGCTTAAATGTCTGGGCCTCACCTGCATGATGGAAATAGAATAGAATGGAACAGATTCAGAGAACATGATGACTTCATTATTCCGGATGATACAAACAGCAACAGGATTCTGACTGACAATTTAGATATAGCCATCAATGACGGCATGTTAATGGAAAGTTCAAGAAATATTTAATATCCTAGCATATCCTGCTAGATGGTATCATATAGCTACATGGCCGGGCAGGGCCAGTATTCACAAAACCTCTTATTAGAGTAGGATTGCTGATCTAGGATCAGTTCCTCAATGTCCATCTAATCTTTTTCATTTTGCCTTACAAGATAACTCCTGACCTGCGCTGCTATAGGATCAGATGTAACTCTTTACCGGATCGGAGGTTGAGGCTGAGTTTCTGGGGCTGGATCTGAGTGATCTGGTCAGGCTTTAGCTTCTCGGCCACGTCCTTCTTGCGGTTGGTGACAGGCTTGTCCTTGTCAATGGAGATACTGCCCCGGGGGTTCTCGATCTTGGCCTTACTGCAGCCCTTCGTTATCAGGGACTTCAGCTCATCACACCGGGCTGACTTAGACTCTCCCTGCTTCAGGAAGTCCTGCACAGAGAAAGAAAACACGTTGTCATTAGCGATGACAAATACCCCAAACTTTATTTATTTATTGACTTTTCACAATAGTTATCATAGATACAGAAGTACACGGTATGCCTTTCAAGACTGGCCCTTGACTAGAAGTGCCCTGGAGGTTTGGATTTTAATGAGTTCTGTCCTCTAGCTATTTAACATTACCCTGCATGTGCAAGCTATCTGAACACTTGCTCTGCATCCCTAATGGAACCCTATATAGTACACTACTTTTGACCATGGCCCATAGGACTCTGGTCTAAAGTAGTGCACTATGTAGGGAATAGGGCAAATTTGGGGCACAGAAAATAGGCCATTCTCCATCGGGAACAGGCAAAGTTTAGATTGGATGCACATGATTTCTCACAAGGCACTGCAGTGGTTTGCCACAGACAATGTGCCAAGTCTGAATAGAAATAGTACTATGCCTGGCGTCATTCTTAAAAAGGGTATTTTTCTGAATCAAACCATTACACATCATTTTATAATGGGCATTATTGCTAAAGAAATATGTCAGTTTTTGTTTCTGTTTCATCAGTGTTGAACGAATTTGGTGTTGCTCATTGAGAGTGGTAAACAGGTCGACTGCACTAAGTTCTTCAGCAGCCTGCATTGTTGACCTTTGATAAAGAACAGGCATGCATCCCACATGGCACCCTATTCCTTATATAGTGCACTACATTTGACAAGGCCCCGGTCAAAAGTAGTGCACTGTGTAGGGAATAGGGTGCCATTTGGGACACAACCCCAGGCAAGATATGACAGGAAGCGTCAGGGTGAGTTATGTTCTGTAACGTGACTCACAACGGCTCTGCATTACAATACTCTTGAGTTGTCTGCACCCCCCCCATACCATTTCACAGCAAGCCCTCTAACTGGTATTGGAATGATATCTCTGCCATTGTTAACCTCTAAATACAAACACTGTTGCGGTAACTGCTTCTAGTTCGATAAGTCGAAACATTCTGCCCCTGTGAGCGTGTGCACTCAAACAACTATCAAAAGACACACTTACAGCGTCTGTACACCATCCACATTTCTCTGCGACCTGGATGCATTCCCCACATGATTGTGCATTTGCCTTGATGCAATCACTGCCCTCTGAAAGGAAGAAGCAATACTTCGTAAGAAACAGCCATAACTATTTGTCAAGAGGCAGCATTCAGAAAGTTTGCGTCATAAATGGCACCCGATTCCCCATCTAGTGCACTACTATGGTCTACTATGGTCAAAAAGTAGTGCATTACATTGTAAATAAGGTTCATTTGGGATGCAGAAATGATTTAAAGCTGCCTCTCTAGCTGGCTC
Organism: Salmo trutta; assembly: GCF_901001165.1. Classification (NCBI taxonomy): domain Eukaryota; kingdom Metazoa; phylum Chordata; class Actinopteri; order Salmoniformes; family Salmonidae; genus Salmo; species Salmo trutta. Next base: position 19,270,991 of record NC_042977.1, read on the forward strand.
AACATGGAATTTCATTTATTCCAATATATTCCATTGAGAGCCATGCTGCTGGAGCCAGGCAGCTGTAGACAATTTCTTGAATACACAACATCCTCCCATTAGGACAACCGGCCTCCTCAAACCATAATGCAATCCTGAAATTAACTGCCACACCATCATGATCTGAAGAATATGCATCAAAGAGCAACAAAGATAAGTCAAAAGAGCAGACAAAACAGCAAGATGTAGAACATTGTGTGTCTCAAATGACCTTACCTTGCTGTGCACTGCAGAAACATAGGATTCCTAATAATGTTGCTATAGAAAGTAGCTTCAGATCCATCTGAAAGGAGACAAAACAGACAGTGGATTAATTCACATGGATTGAGTGAAGCACATATCATATTCTAAAAGCAAGAAGCCACAAAGGGCTGTAACGGAAAACATATCGCGATATAGGTATAAAAAGACTCTTTGGTCTTACAAACCTGCTGTATGTAAAACATTGTGTGCTATAGCTTGGAAAATAAATATATGTCTCTGGATGACAACATAATGTTTGTTTTCCTAAAGAAGTTAAATATGCGTCATGTTTTGTTTCCTTGCCAAGATACTAAACAAGTATCGTGATACTGGCATCTTCCCAGCCCTACAAAAGGACCTCTTTATAAGTTTCAGTGTAGAATATGCATGTCAGTGGTTATGAAGCTGTGGTAAAGCATTTGATGGAGGGTTTTAAGTGCGAGTACATGTTGCACGGTGAGAACATCTAGATACGTTTCCTGTATGTGACCAAATCTAACTTTTGGTTAGGCCTATATCAATAGGGTGTTTTGAGAAGTGTGCAATGCATTCAGCACAACACGAACAAAGCAAGTTCATTTCATGTAGGGATAGACGGCTGCTGTTGAAGCACGCCAAAGGTAGTCAGGGACAGGAATATCTAGTCCGGTAATCTTCAGATAAGGACCTACACACCCCAGAGAAACACAGGACAGGAGTCAAAGTCCTTGCTTTAAGTGTGTTCATCAGCACTTGAAGGAAGACATTGTTCGAGCTGCTGCAGATTAATCACGTTTAACATAAATAGGAAACTAATGTAGCACTCAGAACACTCTACCAACAACTACCACCAGTCACTCAACAGAAAACCCAACAAAAAACTATTATGGACAAGAAGAAAAATAAATGAATCAGCAGCTGAATTCTTTATCATTTTTGTTACAACACCTTGGAAACATGGTGGCCAACATTCACATTGGGCTAACCCCTATACAGAGAAGATCTGGGGCCTTATTCAACATTCACATTGGGCTAACCCCTATACAGAGAAGATCTGGGGCCTTATTCATAAGCATTGCCTAAATTTCACACCAAATATCTGCGTGCGCCAAAAGTATTGCACTATATAGCGAATCGGGTGGCACTTGGAACACATTTCTTGACAAGACCACTGTTTCCTAACACAGAGCAGAGAATGGAGAGGTGTGGGTCTTCTACTCCCATATATGGTCCGGCAGCTACATGCCTCCCCAAAGTCCACCTCCTCGCTTGCTCTCCCAGTGACACATTTCCTCTGACGGGCTGGATCCTGCCCAGTTCTCCTCTCACTTATGAAGTCAGCCCCTCTCTCTCTCTCTCAATTTCTCTACCTCTCTCAGCCCGGTAAAAGACACAAAGAATGACGGAGAGAGTCTGCCTTGCCAACAATACTTGGTTAAAGAGAGTCAGAGAGCAGAAACAGCCTTATTGGGTATCGTATACTGTAGCATTACCCACTTAACAAATATCTCAAAAGTACACAGTACTGTATTTCTTTTCTTGATAAAATGATCAGCAGGGGCAGTATTTGAGGGAGTTGTCTCTGGAACAGATTCCACATGTAGTTGTACACAAGCATGCACAAACTACCTCAGGCATTTGCGTAAGTGAACACATCCTTTCCTACAGTGCCTTCAGAAAATATTCAGACCCTCAACTTTTTCCACAGTTACATTACAGCCTATTCTAAAATTGATTAAATCCCCCCCCCCCCAATCTACACACAATACCCCATAATGAATAAGCAAAAACTATTTTTAGAAAATGTTTCTAATTTATATTTTTTTAAATATGTAAAAAAATGAACTTACATACACTACTGTTCAAAAGTTGAGACACTTAGAAATGTCCTTGTTTTTGAAAGAAAAGCATTTTTTTTGTCCATTAAAATAACATCAAATTGATCAGAAATACAGTATAGACATTGTTAATGATGTAAATGACTATTGTAGCTGGAAACGGCAGAATTTTTATGGTATCTTTCATAGGCGTACAGAGGTCCATTATCAGCAACTATCACTCCTGTGTTCCAACGGCACGTTGTGTTAGCTAATCCAAGTTTATCATTTTAAAAGGCTAATTTATCATTACAAAACCCTTTTGCCATTATGTTTGCACAGCTGAAAACTGTTGTTCAGCTTAAAGAAGCAATAAAACAAGGCCAGCATCCCAGTCACCTCTTCACTGTTGAAGTTGAGACTGGTGTTTTTAGCGGGTACTATTTAATGAAGCTGCCAGTTGGACTTGTGAGGCGTCTGTTTCTCAAACTAGACACTAATGCACTTGTCCTCTTGCTCAGTTGTGCACCGGGGCCTCCCACTCGTCTTTCTATTCTAGTACACAGCGGTTTACGAGATCTTCAGTTTCTTGGAGATTTCTCACATGGAATAGCCTTTATTTCTCAGAACAAGAATAGACTGACGAGTTTCAGAAGAAAATATTTTTTTCTGGTCATTTTGAGCCTGTAATCGAACCCACAAATGCTGATATTACAGATACTCAACTAGTCTAAAGGCCAGTTTTATTGCTCCTTTAAGCTGAACAACAGTTTTCAGCTGTGCTAACATATTTGCAAAAGGGTTTTCGAATGATAAATTAGCCTTTTAAAATGATCAACTTGGATTAGCTAACACAATGTGCCATTGGAACACAGGAGTGATAGTTGCTGATAATGGGCCTCTGTACGCCTATGTAGATATTCCATTAAAAAAATCTGCCGTTTCCAGCTACAATAGTCTTTTATAACATTAACAAGGTCTACACTGTATTTCTGATCAATTGGATGTTATTTTAAAAATAGGCAAAAAAAATAGCTTTTCTTTCAAAAACAAGGACATTTATAAGTGACCCCAAACTTTTGAACGGTACTGTAAGTATTCAGACCCTTTACTCAGTACTTTGTTGAAACCCCTTTGGCAGCGATTACAGCCTCGAGTATTCTAGGGTATGACGCTACAAGCTTTGCATACCTGTATTTGGGGAGTTTCTCCCATTCTTCTCTGCAGATCCTTTCAAGCTCTGCCAGGTTGGATGGAGAGCATTGCTGCACAGCTATTTTCAGGTCTCTCCAGAGATGTTCGATCGGGTTCAAGTCCGGCTCCTGCTGGGCCACTCAAGGACATTCAGAGACTTGTCCTGAAGCCACTCCTGTGTTGTCTTGGCTGTGTGCTTAGGGTTGTTGTCCCGTTGGAATGTGAATCTTCGCCTCAGTCGGAGGTCCTGAGCGCTCTGGAGCAGGTTTTCCATCAAGGATCTCTGTACTTTGCTCCATTCAAGTTTCCCTCGATCTTGACTAGTCTCCCCGTCCCTGCCACTGAAAAACATCCCCACAGCATGATGCTGCCACCACCATGCTTCACCGTAGGGATGGTGCCAGGTTTCCTCCAGACGTAGCGCTTGGCATTCAGGCCATGGAGTTCAATCTTGGTTTCATCAGACCAAATAATCTTGTTTCATATGGTCCGAGAGGCTCAAGGTTCCTTTTGGCAAACTCCAAGCGGGCTGTCATGTGCCTTTTACTGAGGAGTGGCTTCCGTCTGGCCACTCTACCGTAAAGGCCTGATTGGTGGAGTGCTGCAGAGATGGTTGTCCTTCTGGAAGGTTCTCCCATCTCCACAGAGGAACTCTAGTGCTCTGTCAGAGTGACCATCAGGTTCTTGGTCACCTCCTTGATCAAGGCCCCTCTCCTCCGATTGCTCAGTTTGGCTGGGCGGCTAGCTCTAAGAAGAGTCTTGGTGGTTCCAAACTTCTTCAATTTAAGAATGATGGAGGCCATTGTTCTTGGGAACCTTCAATGCTGCAGACATTTTTTTGTACCCTTCCCAAGATCTGTGCCTCGACACAATCCTGTCTCGGAGGTCTACGGACAATTCTTTCGACCTTATATAGACAGGTGTGCCTTTCCAAATCCTGTCCAATCAATTGTATTTACCATAGGTGTTCTCCAATCAAGTTGTAGAAACATCTCAAGGATGATCAATGGAAACAGGATGCATCTGAGCTCAACTTCGAGTCTCATAGCAAAGGGACTGAATACTTATGTAAATAAGGTATGTTATTTATTTTTAATACATTTGAAAAAATGTCTAACAACCTGCTTTCGCTTTGTCATTATGGGGTATTGTGTGTAGATTGCTGAGGATTTGTATTTATTTAATCCATTTTAGAGTAAGGCTACAATGTAAGAAAATGGGTAAGGTTCAAGGTATGTAAAAGTAACCCATCCCGTGGGGGTACTGGCCAGGCCATCTCTAATTTGAAGGCCACCAAAGAGCTTCAGTGATAACCATATTTGTGAGTGAGAGAGTAAGAGACAGAAAGCTGCCTGGAAATCTTCCCACTGTCACAACTGATTTTAGCAGTCACATCCAAGATGTGAAATAAAAGGTAGAAAAAGGTACAAGAGGAGCCCGTCTAGACGTAGCCTACATCTAAAGAGAGACACCAGGGTCATATTCACTTGTAGACACTTAACAGAAGAAAATGGACTGAAACATGGAAGGACTACCTGAAAGTGTCCAATAAGAAACTCACATTTTCGTTTGTTGTGCATTAGTAACGAATACGATCCAGTTGAACATGATGCAACACAAATAGCAGCAATCTAACCATCCAGACCCCCACAACATTCCTGGACAGCGTCTTGGTTTACAGCTCAGGGTATCATCCTCTACAAAGCACCAAACTGGAAGGGGTTGACTGATCTAGGCGACATCCTAAATGGCACCCTCTTCCCTATATAGTGCACTACTTTTGGCCAGGGCCAATGTTTCAAAACGGTTACTTTTTCTCTCAGCTCCTCATTGAAATTTGTAGGATTGCAGGAAATTGGCTTATAAATTCAAAATAATTATGTACCTACACCACCAAGATGGGGCCACTAAAATCCAGCCGTGCACATGGGCTGACCGCCCCCTTCGCAATGCCCCCTGCCACACCCAGCACCTAAGCCCCCTTTTTATCCAGAAGAAACATTGGTAGCCTAGGCTAAAGGCATCAGCATTCGTCAGTTTGGCTGACACATAGCCAAACTCTGCTAGAGTGAACCGAACAAGCTTGCTTGCATACTCCCTTAAAAAGAACTTCCCTTGAAGAAAGAAGCGGCACTAGTACTGTTTGTCCATTGTGAGACGCAGTAGCTAGTATAAACTTCCTCAAAATAGTCAGAATTAAGATAACTCAAGAAATCTGTCATTAATTTTGACATTTTTGCAGAAGACATCTTAGTCATGCAATTTTATATCTAACTAAGATGTTTGAAGTATTTTTCAATTAAAAAATGTGCTTGAAAATGAGTCGTCTCTGGTTGAATGACAAAGATTGTTGAAGAATCCCTACTGTTGACCAATTACCGACAAAGGAGCGTAGACTTCGGCTACTGACTTCAGCTTGCCTCCATGTGTGCCCGGACAGCCGAAAAACCCTCACCAATGTGCAAAAAGAACACAAGTCACAAAATGTCATAATATATGCACAAACTCTTCTGAACTGTTTCTGCTTGGAAGCATGCGGACGCCTTAAAATCTACACCGGATTGCCTAACATGGAAGAACTGGTACTGTGAAACCTGACTAACACAGCTAAAAGAGACAATACTGCCAATTGAGCAACATTTTCTGGAATTTTGTGTGTGTGTGTCTAAACCACCTGGATGTCAGTTAAGTTTGAGAGGGAATTGAATCTAGGCCCAAGAGTCACCAGATGTCTTTGGCTACATCAAAATACACACAATCGAACAGTATCCAATCTGATTTGTAAAACTGCATCCAGAGCCTACTTTCTAAGGGTGTGCTGCTGTCTGCTGTGGTGGTAAGCCTTTCCCAGGGTGCATCCCAAATGTCACCCTATTCCATATATAGTGCACAACTTTTGAACAGGGCTTATAGGGCTCCGGTTCGAAAGTAGTGCACGCAGCCCCAGTCAACGGTCGGGAAAATCCATTCTCTTAGCATGGAAAACCATGACTCATCTTGGCTGAGGACTAGATCATGGGAAAGGGAATATCCATTTTCTAAAAACAGTATATCAGTCATGGGACACAATCAGTGATCTGTGTAGGGATGAAATAACCCATGTCTACTTTAAGAGATGACAACAGGGGGAAATGTGATGAGAAGTGTCAATTTCATGCCCTTTGCAGCTACAATTTGCTTGAATCTTTGCTCAAACTACTACTATAATGAAAAAACCTGTACAATCCTCAAAGAATTTCAGGGATTTTAAGGTGACGTTTCTGAATCTGTTGCTTTGCAACTGTGAACAGAGGCTGTCTGTCATGGCATGTTTAAGAGCATAATATTTATATTGGTGTGAAAAACTCAATGGCGAATCATGGCTTTGTATGGTCAGGTTCAGAGAGAGAGAGAGAGCGCAGTAACTGTTGCAGTCGGCAGAACTATCCTTCAGACCCCACCCCACGCACATTGTTTTTTTGTCCTGGTACTACACAACTGATTCAAATAACCAACTCTTCAAGCTTTGATGATTTGAATCAGCTGTGTAGTACTAGGGCAAATACCAAAACGTGCACACGGGGGGGGGGGGGGGGGGGGGCAGGACTTAGTTTGGTAAACCCTGCTTTAGGCTACTGACTGTCAGTGAAAAATATAAGGTCTACTGAAGACCTAGGTTAGCAGGTAAAGAACATCACATTAAGGTCATTTAGCAGACACTCTTATCCAGAGCGACTTAGACTCAACTAAGATAGGGAAGACAACCACATCTCAGTCACTGCAATGCAAACCGAACCACATCTCAGTCACTGCAATGCAAACCGAACTCAAGAAATAACTACATTATATTACCACAGTCTACCACTGACCAAACAAATTGTTTTCTGTAGGTCTTAAAGGGTACCTAGGGAGAACACTAGAGGTAACCCAATCCCCTAAACCGTTGTTACAGTCTGCTGCCGGTCATTGGATGCAGAAAGGTCATATTGAAGACAGGGTGGTTTCATCTACAGCCTGGCTGAAAGAAGTACGCATCGGGGCCAGAAATATTATCTCGCTCTGTGATGTAAATTCATCAAACGGTCCATTGCAGACACATCTAGTTGCCCTGTGAAGAGAATCTGTCCCTTATGCATGTAAGCATAAGGCTCCACCCACTCACCAGCCTTGGGAGTGACATTCTTGACATTCCTATGCAAAACAGACAGTAGAAAATGAGTAAGAATATCTCCATAAAACTCTTTCCTACTGCTTACTTGACTGGGTCACTGTCAGAGTCTGCTGAGTTGTGTAAGAATGGCCTGGTTTTGAATCTAAAAACAGTCTGTAGGTTTCCAGCATAATGGACACATCATGGAAGCTTCAGGCACACACACTCAGGTCGCTACGTGTGTACTTGACTCAATGCAGAATGTGTCAACATCTCTGCTAGTCTGCTGTACAAAAGTCGACAAACTGCCTGCACTCCAAAATTGTATAGAGATATGTAATTGTTTAGAAAAAGTTATTTGCATTATGGATGCTAAAGTAAGAAAACGCATAGGTTAAGATGCATGTCAATACCTCACCAATATACGCAAGATGTTGAGCAAACATCAAACCTAGGCCTAATGTTTGCTCAAGGGGCAGCTAAAAAAGGGAGCATATTGCAGTCATTTGTAATGATTAACACAATCCTGTTTAGAGAGGGGGAGACAGTACAAGGCCTAACACCTATCCACTGAGTCAGTTGGTTGTGTTTATGGAAGGTTTCATCTTGTTGCTAAGTGGTCGCTAAACTGTTTGAGCTGCCTCCGGTGATATAGAAAAAGACAGACCACACCAGTATGGTGCACACATCTCACAGCCTCACTCACCTCGCTGGTTAACCACATGAAACCACCATCGTCGATAGACCACTTTAGGCTGCACACAAATAGGGACGTGTACAAAATAAGCACATTTCTATAGTACTCCTTATGTCGATTAACGTGTAAAATACATTTGCGTGTGCATTTGAATCAAAATATTATCAACCCGTTCAATGAGTGAATGGTGGGGTATGAATGATAACCCCACATTGTTTGTTCTAGATTAGCGGTCTGGTTGTCCCTCGATAAGGTGCACGGACACTCAACCCCCACTCTCCTTGTCAACTCCCACCTGCTGGCGTAAGTCACAGTGCACTCTCACCCCCCCGCCCCTTCTCTCTTTCTCTCCCTCTGTGCATTAGCTCTCATAGCAGAAAATGAATACATTTCCTTGAAGCTGCAGTATGTAACATTTTGGGTGACCTGACCAAATGCACATAGAAATCTGAGTTATAGATCTGCCAATGTCATCAAAAGCAAGTATAAGAAGCGGCAGATGTGTTCTATGTGCGCCATTTCTATGCTTTCCGTTCTTCAGTTCCGATTTTAATACACCAGCTTCAAACAGCTGAAGATGCAACATTTTTGGTAATTGAAAATATATTTCACAGCTGTTTAGATGGTGTAATGATTCTCTACACTTTGCATTGCTTGTTTTGTCACAAACTGAATTTAAGCAAACAATTAGAATTTTAGCAACCAGGAAAAGGCTGAGTTATTTCTGCATATTGCACCTTTAATTCAACTGCTGTGTATGCTGCTCTCCCTTAACAGCACTGTGTGGATGGATCAGGAAGAGCATTGGGTAGTACAAGGGAATACTGAGGAAACACAACCTAAACTGAGGAATTCCTGCTTAATCCAATGAATTTGTTTATGTGTTTTCACAGGGGGCGTCTACAAGCCAGTAGGCTACTCAATGGTGTGAACAAGAGCTGCCTTCTTGACATGATCTGAGCCATAATGTATCTAGCGTCTCAGAGTAGGAGTGCTGATCAGGGACCAGCCACCCATCCATGAAAGCTATTCATTGTGGTGTAAAAGACAAAACTGATCCTAGATCATCACTCTTACTCTGAGACAGTCAATAGTATACATACAGCCTGTTACAATTATAATATTTTTTATTTTATTTAACCTTTGCTTAACTAGGCAAGTCAGTTAAGAACAAATTCTTATTTACAATGACAGGCTAGGAACAGTTGGTTAACTGTCTTGTTCAGGTGCAGAACGACAGATTCATACCTTGTCAGCTCGGGGATTCGATCTAGCAACCTTTCGGTTACTGGCCCAAGCTCTAACCGCTAGGCTACCTGCCGCCTAAATATATTACTTACAACAAACATGTGTAACTCCTCTCAGAAAAGGAGGTGGGGGTAGGTCTTGATCGTGATCTCAGATCGTACCCAGAGAACACATTCCAACTTAGTCATGTTCCAGATCCAGAACACATAGGAGTTAAAACACATAAAATGACTAATGCAAACTTCCCCCATGAGGGTCTAGGGCCAGGCCTATCCATTCTAGTCGACAGGCCTGAGGGGTCTACTCATTTGAGCCTGCAATGTGACTCATATCTGACTAGCAAGCCTGAACAACATGCCATTGAATCAGTACTGGCCAGTCATCCGTTGAATCCGTCGGATAACTCAGGGGGTCGTATGTATCAAGCATCTCACAATAGGTGTGCTGACTTAGGATCAGTCTAGAATTTTAAAATCACAATGAACAACAATGGACAGGGGGAGCTGATCCTAGCACTCCTACTCTGAGACGTTTGACCCCATGACAGATTAGTCATATAGCCTACTACAGTATGATATTATTCGGACACTCCTAGTGTAACGTCCCAAATGTTACCCTACTCCCTTATAGTGCACTACTTTTGACCAGAGACCATATTGCACTACTTTTTAAGTAGTGTACTATCGAGGGAATAGGGTGCCAGTTGGGACACAAACCTAGGCTAGCCCGGTGCGATTGTTGCTGTTGAAGGGATCGTTTGGGAATTTGGCAATGAAGGATGAATTTTTCTTTCCCAGAATCAGATTAACACTTGGATACCATTTTTATGAATTAAGTTGCCAACTAGCATTAGCGCAATGACTGGAAGTCTATGGGAACAGCTAGAATGCCAGCTGTTCCTGTAGACTTCCAGTCAATGCGCTAATGCTATTTAGCATTGGTTTACAAAACTACCTCTAAGTCCAGTATGAACAAAGTTCGTCATAAAAATGGTAGCGTAGCACCCCGTATTATGGGTATATTCAACAGCGTTTAAAAAATATATTACCTTCAACAGTGTTATCTTGTGATCAAGTCATCAATGTTCTGTGATTGGTGTCGTAAAAAAGTTAGCAAATAGCATGTTTGACATTTCAGTGTAAATACTACTACTGGTAACTTTTTGATAAGCAGTTTAGCAAAAAATAATATGTCCTGTATTATCGGCATACGGTCCCTTCTATTTTGTTAAATTATAAGATATTTTCGTTTTGTTCAACAACAAAAAAAGAGACCAACCTCATCTCCAAAGTGTTTACTAGATAGTTGACTAGCCTTCTGGTAAAAAAAGATTGCTTGCCTGTCAACGTTTCATTGCGTAGCCCGGTGCGCCCTCCTGTAGCCTCTTAAAAATGGTTCTTCGCCAACATCTTATTCAGTGTTGTAACCAAATAAATGACTCATTATTTGTTTTACAGATTAATCTTATGTTTTGAGAAAACAGTTTAATACTAACATAAATGAGTATGAGTAATTTAGGTAAAAAGTTGGATATTAAATTGTGTGGTCTGTCGCACAGCCTAATTTTACAATATACAGCACGTCCCACAAAAATGTGTGTGTATATATATATATATATAGACTTTTTTGAAAACTCTCAAAACCTAACTTAACTTACATAAACTGTGGTCAGCTAGCCTGAAGGGTGTCTTTAGTCACAAAAAGTACCATTACTTTCCAGGCCATTTAAACGTTGAGCTCAAGGTGATTTATTCCTCCAACCTCTAGAGAGTGTCCGATGTTGGGGGAAAATTAGCTAACCATGAGTTCATCTGACCTAAGTAGATAAAGGGCGTTAATGCTAAAATCCTGAACTATCCCTTTAAGTCCTAACAACGTAACTAACAGAAGGCAATGTATGAACATATGACTAAGTCACTTCGGATAAAGCTTCTGCTAAATGGCATATATTGTATTATATAGGGAAGGGAAGTGACTCATTGGGTCAGCCCAACACCACTTCTACCCTGTTGTCTGTGTGCTATTATGAAGCATCTGAAGTGACTGAACTTATGTAATTACCACTGTGTGTGTGTGTGTGTGTGTGTGTGTGTGCGTGCAGGCGCAAGATAAAACGCAAGAGGGGGTTCACTCCTTGACTCCTGCCCTTGAGACAGTAATGCTATGTCATTAAACATTCTAGGTCTATGATATCAGACAGGATCTCCTAATCAACAACTCATTTCACCCCAATTATCTGACTAAGGCCATTAAACGAAGACACTTTAATCCTTAAAATAAGAAATTGACAAGAATGGCTCAGTCAGACAGCAAATAGCAATTTGGATTGGTGTCGGTGCTTAAGGCGTCTGCATGCTTCCTATCCGAAACGGTTCGGAACAATTAGTGCAAATATTCTGATGACATTTTGTAGCTTTTTTGTTCGTTTTGGTCTTCGGCACGGGGTTTTTCGGCTGTTCGTGAACACAAGCCGAAAGTCTGTTCCCGAAGTCTACGCCCCTTTGTTGGTGATTGGTCAACAGCAGGGATTCGGCAATCAAGTGTTTGTCATTCAAGAGATTAATCATTTTCATGCCAATATTTTCACTTGAGAAATAGTTATATATAAAATTGCGTGACTAAGATCGTAGACTAAAAACGTCAACTCAAGAAATATGTCATTAAATATCTTAGATTAATTCTGACTATTTTGAAGAAGTGTGTACTTGCTACAGTGTCTCAAGATGGACAAACGGTACCATTGACACCTTTTTCTCATTTGTCAAGCTAAGGTCTTTTAAGGGAGTATGCGAGCACACTCGATTGGTTAACCTAAGGCACCAGCCGAACCGAAGCATGCGGAAGGCTGTACACAGCTTAACAAATCATTCTGCGCTTTCGCCTTCTTTGCTGAAGAACGCAGCCTCTGGCTACACTGTTCTTACAGGAAGTGATTATAAAGGCAGGACCTATCTTGTCAGTCTCAATGCACACAGTCAACTCAACTACATAATGAGTGTAGTACACATGACCTAAATGGCACCCTATTCCTTATGTAGACCTCTACTACCCCATAGGCCTTGGCCAAAAGTAATACACTGAATAGGGAATAGGATGACATTTGAAACATGACAAAAATACTAGCTAACCACTCACAACACATACGTCTCTGGATTGAATCAATGCTAAATGGTGAACCACAGTTTACACACACGCACACAGGTATTTTTTGTTGAAACTGAGTTACCATTTGAAGACATACATCCGATTCTCTATATCAAAGGCTGCTGTGAGACACTCCCAAATAAAGTTATAGTTATTTGATACAAACTACCGTTTAAGCATCTGTGAAATGATATTAGAAATATACGTACATAGACCACCACGGTCCATTTTAGACTAAACGTTACCCCAGGGAGAGACACTCGGTGGCCAAGAGCCCAGGCCTTCCAACCAATCCCCTTTGGACAATGGAGGCAAATGTTACAATGTTTGTAACAACTCTTGACACGATATATTTCCACTTCAAAAAACGTTAAGTTACATCATGGCATAGGGGGCTACATTTTATAGTAGACTAATGTAAAATGTCAGCTTCAAATTTCAGCTATGGTAACGAAGGAAGGCCTGCTCTGATATCTTGTCTTCTACATTCCCTCCAGACAGTGGACGACAATGGGGGACAAACAAACAATGTCTACCAATCAAAATGCGTCAAAATGTAATGATACGGACCTAAAACTGAACAATGTTGTAATTTACCTTGGCAGGCTACAGATAAACACAAAAAAATGCCGATGTAAGCCAATTTGATACGAGTGAATTCACATAGCCATTCGGTTTTTCGTCGCCCCATCCGGCCGCCGCTATCCCCACCCAAAGTTCCCCAACTCATTCCTCATCATACCCTTTGTCGAATCCCTTGAACATTTCAGTAGCCTATACAATCTTGGCATAGCCTAACCAGATATGCTGGACAATCATTTGAGAAAATAAAGTATAGAATCTTACCTTGACTCGTGTTTTTGTCTTTGTTTATAATTTCAGAGCAGCATTTACTGAGAAGGAAAAAAAGTATCCCGTGCGCTTTTTCTAGAGAAAAAAAACGGTTATTCACGAAAGTAAATACCGCAAAGTGTCAGTGATGTGCCTTATCCTTTTAAAATTATGCTTGCCCCGTTCAAGATACAAAAAAAGTCGAGGAAAAGCAGAATGTAAATTATTTTACTAGGGGCAGCTCGCCCGAACACGTTACAATAGATCCTCAGTCTAGGGCGAAATATTTTTTCCTTCAACAAAGTGGACGACGAATTACAGTCACTTCTTCTTGTCTAGGACCGCCCACACAGGAAATACCGACTCCACTTGGAGGGCAATGGAGCAGACCTGTGAACCCTTCTATTCCTAAATAACATTACTGACCCTGACCACTTCATACACACACACATTCAGATTCCTACTTGCCATTCAAAACCCTAACCATTAACCTAGCCCTAACCCTAATCCCAAAACCTATCCTTAACCCTAAAAGTAAACACCCTAGGAATAGCCTTTTTCCAGCAAAATGTCCCCAGTTGGTAAAAAAAATTAATAATTGACTATTCTTGTGGGGAGTTCAGGTCCTCACAAGTAAAGTTAAACATGTCCACACACACACATTATTTTTTTTACATTTTAGTCATTTAGCAGACACTCTTATCCAGAGCGACTTACAGTAGTGAATGCATACATTTAATTTCATGCATTTCTTTTTTTTTTGTACTGGCCCCCCGTGGGAATCGAACCCACAACCCTGGCATTGCACACACCATGCTGGCATTGCAATAGAGCCACAGGGAGGAGAGACACACACACACACACACACACACACACACACACACACACACACACACACACACACACACACACACACACACACACACACACACACACACACACACACACACACACACACACACACACACACACACACACACACACACACACACACACACACACACACACACACACACACACACACACACACACACACACACACACACACACACACACACACACACACACACACACAGTAATTTGTTTAGATACAAAGTTGTATTTACTCAGATAAGGATGGTTTAATATATGACACACGTTATAACTTGTCTGGAAGGCTTCCGGTCCTACCTACTGATAACTGCTGTTACTAAGTGATGATTCAACGCTCTTACCTCAGAAAGAGAGCAGACATTCTGGAGATCAAACGTGAGACTATACTCTCAAACACAATTTTTTGGGAGATGCTTGTGTTTAATTAAACTACAAAAATTGAATTTTGCTCAGTGAAAAACAATACTAAACTCCTCCTGAGAGACACTGTAGTTTAGTGAAACCACTATTGGGTTCTTTATGTGATCAGTGAAACAGGAAGCTTTAGTGACCCTCTTGTTTACTTGGCAGAGCATTGTTTGTTTGTAAGACAACATCATTTATGCTATCTTACTTTGAGTCTGCTAAAGAAGTTTGCTCCCTTTTTTCGTAAAAATGCGCGCATGACTGTAAGTCACTCGCTTTGGATAAATGGGTCTGCTAAGTGAAATATATTATAATATATTATAAAAGAGTTACAATGTATTTTCTAGGTGGTGTAAACTGAAAAACAAGACAAGACATATCACTGACACTGAGTAGGGCTCTGCGTAATATAGGTTTAATTGATTTATTCCTCTGTTAAACATTATTATAAAAGATATGATGTGTTCTTGGAATGAGTGTGTGTGCATAGTCAAATGAGAACAGTGACGATAAGCCTAGTGGCATATCCTCAAAAAGGGCTTCCGTTTTTGAGATACTCCTACCCAACGTAAAACAAAGCACAACCATGTTTCCATATCTCTAAGTTATGCCATATATGAAATGGACAGTTGTATAACAATGTTTTACTGCAAAAGTGGTTAAATTGATAGATATTGTATCCCAAAATTGCAAGTAGTCAGTTGTCTGCTCTACATACACAAACAAACAACATTAGGATATTTTAATATATAGACCTGTAAGCACACAGATACAATAGTCAGAAATATAAACTCTGAATATTTATGATGAATGTAAACTTCACTTTTTGGTTGCTGTTAAATAGGCAAACTGCTATAATTCACTGCTGCCTCAACCAAATCAATCAATCAAATGTATTTATGAAGCCCTTTTTACATCAGCAGATGTCACAAAGTGCTTCTACAGAATCCCAGCCTAAAACCCCAAACAGCAAGCAATGCAGATGTTGAAGCACGGTGGCTAGGAAAAACTCCCTGTATGGTCCTGCCTGACAAAAATGCATACAGTTGTTTGATCTTGTGACTAAGGTAATCAGCTCTAAGGCAAGTGGGCTCAGACACTGTCATTTTTTCCAGTCTAAGGTGGATTTTATACAGTATGTTTAGCCCCTACTCTTGCAATTATGTTAGGCCAAAATGCCATCTGGAAATTGCTGGCATGCATTACCTAATTTGCAACCTATTTCGCTACCAACCATGGCTGGCTAGCCCATGTGACACCTGAACTGGTCACGCATGTGAAGTATGAGCTTTCATGTTGAGGTGACTCATGCATTGGTCTTGGAAACTACAGTAATCCCAACACGGACATATGCCCCATTTATGGCAAACAAGAGGTGCATTAGAATGGTAAAACTTGCAGTATGTAATCATCTATGGTGGATGGGGATTGACTGTGAGATAGTGGTCTTTGTGCATCATGCTTGATCTGCTCCACCTCCTCTGCAACCCTTTTACTGTCCATCAAAGCCCAGGGATCCTCATCAAATGTAAATGTGTGTGGAGCTGTACTATGTCCCTCATAACCAATGCTTCTTAGTCATAGTCTATGACCTAGCTACACTCTAACTAACTTCTAAGTAACCCTCACAGGTTATGTCACTCTCCAGCTGGGCGTGCCCCAGTCCGTAATCAATGCCAACCAACCACAGTTAATATCGGCCAAATTATCATCCTACCGGACTTCCAAAGGAATATGACCTGAAGGACTTCTGGCCACATTCAACATAATAAACTCCACCCACAGGCCAATTAGGCGTTGGAAAGATCTAAAGGCAAGTCTGTCTGTGACAGCCCTTTCACAGACTTTCCTTCACAACCAGACAACCAACTATCCCTCCATTACTATCCCTCCATTATTCAGGCTGGGATAGCATTCCAGTTAGTCAATGGGTCTCATTTGGTACGCAAGCTGCATCTGTTGACTGCCTGTACTGAATTGTAGAAATGAAAACGGATCACCCCACAGCTCATTATTCTGCACTGTTACAGTTAAGTGGGTGTGTCACAATATCGACAGTATAAATGTAACCGCGTTTGCAGTCAAATATTTTTACACAACCATTCATTTCATTCATGGGAGACCTTAGAGATATGGTAAAACGTGGTTGTGTTTTGTTATACCTCGGGTAGGGGTATCTATAAATGTTGGGGGCCTTGCCACTTGCCTAGATCTGCACACATTTAGACATTGTGTCATCAACCAATGACTGCACAGCTGCTGTTGTGCATACTTGAGCCCCCCCTGTGGCTAAATAACACTCACATGAAGCAACAGGGATCTCTCCCCCAAATCATCAGCCACTCATCTAGTACCTCCTAATTACCATCCCATAATGAATACATGTTTAACTTAATCAGTGCTAATGTATGAGTCATACATTATAATTCAATTCAATTAGTAAATGATCAATGGATAAGTAATGAGAAATTAATCTAGGTTCCAATTAAGCTGTAAATGAAAGACATTACATAAACACAGAATGATAATCTTTGTATTCTAATCAATGTATTTGATGATGTTAGGATAATGTTATTGTGCAGCCAAATAATTCGTCACAACCAAAACAACATTTCAAACGTTGCTTGTCATATTTGTTTGTCTTTTGTCATTTAAAAATGCCCAATCAGGATATCTGTACTTTGTGTTTAGGTCCTCAGTTCCAGTGCACAGGTTATGTTACTCATTATGTTAAAAACATATGTTGTCTAAACCAGGGAGGAATGTCAGGTCCCACAGAGTGCAGCAAACCCACTAACAGAGAGAAGCACAAGTAGGACATATTTTGGTAGGCCTGCCCTATCAAGTGGGCTGTGGGAAGTGTGGTTCAAAAGGACATTCTCAGGAAAATGCCTGAACAACCTTTTCCCTGTTTTGGGTTTTGAGGTCAGCCTTACATTGCTGTACATACAGCATTCTGTGCTGTCTTTGCTGTGTAATGGTGAAAGAATAAAGCCTTTATTAAGTATAGCTCTATGGTGATATTAAGTATAGCTCTATGGTGATATTAACTATAGCTCTATGGTGATATTAAGTATAGCTCTATGGTGATATTAAGTATAGCTCTATGGTGATATTAAGTATAGCTCTATGGTGATATTAACTATAGCTCTATGGTGATATTAAGTATAGCTCTATGGTGATATTAACTATAGCTCTATGGTGATATTAACTATAGCTCTATGGTGATATTAAGTATAGCTCTATGCCTGATAGCTCTATGGGGGTGATGGCACTTAATCATGGTGGCTTTCTCAGGAAACCTCATCCTAACCATGCAAGTCTTCGCACATGGTATCTCTACCTGCAACAGCTGAACTTTACAGGAACTGAGTAGCGCTGGTAATTTACTTTATTTGATCATGCATGCCCTAATCTACTGAATGAGAAACGGAGTGACGATGCTCTTGATTTGTTGCCATTGATTTGGGGGAGGTCATGCTACAGCCGTTGCAATACAAAGCGTTTTATACAACACTGTCCTCCAGTGTTCAATGTGGAGATTACACAGGCCACACGAGAAAGAGACAAGTCCGGGTAGATGGGGCAAATCCTGACTTCAATTTAAGTCTAATTTATATTGGATTCAATCCATATCGCAGAAGTATTGCGGAAGATCCGCATTATAGCGCAATTGAAATTTAAAGGCAATGTTCCCGCGTCCGCGGAGACTGCATTCACGGTAAATGTTGCATATGTCGGCTCATTATGAAATTACCTTTACATTTGTGGATTTTTTGCGATATTGATTGAATCCAGATCTAACAGGGGATTTCCACTATCAGCTTTAAATCATATAGCCACGCTAGCTTCACCCTCATGTGGGGTGCAAGCAAACAAAAAGCATGCTAGGTACTGTTAGGTATCAACAGCCAATCCAGCAGAGGCTGGAAGCCAAAGGGATTGGTCAATGGCGGAGCATTTGCATAAAATTCAGCCATCCTCAATTTTGGCCCTGTTCGCGCCCTCGCTCACTTCGCTTCCCTCTATTGAAAATGAAAGGATTTCGATGTTTCAACGTCCCTTGTCGTCTGCTATGGAAACCCACTGTAAATATAAATTAGACGTAAATGGAAGTTAGGATTTGGCCCTTATCTTTGAGCTGAACCCACTTGAAAGAATGAATCTTATTCAAACATTTATTTGATCCAATTCTTTGGAATGTAGTAGTCATTGATCAGTCAGAGACAACATAGGTATTGAAGCTGACCAGGGAGTCAAATGGCACCATATTCCCTACATAGTGCACTACTTTTGACTAGAGCCCTATGGGCCCTGGACAAAGGTATTGCACAGTATAGGGAATGCGGACATTTGGGTCCAAGTATAGAAACATAATTACCTCAGTCAATAAGGCCTTAACTGCTTAATCATTTTTTCTTTTCTTTTTTTTATATCTGGGATGGCAAATTACATTTAGCAGTATTGAAAAAAAAAACATTTTGTAGAAAAAAATGGCACAGACATTTGTGACAGTACAAAAACACAAGGTGATATAACATACCAACTAAATATAAACATTACGTAAGTAAAGAGACGTGTATAGCTTTTTCAATAATGAAAAACATCTCCATAATTGTACATTTCAGAATTATATCATGTCATCTGAAACCATATAAAATAGTTATCTGTAACACTGTCTTATCCTTCTCTCGCTTTCTCTCTCGCTTTTTTCACAAAACAATATCATAAACAACACAAAGATCTTTTAAATATATCAGTGCAACATTGTTTTCACATCTAGTGCTGCAGCATCCTTTCCTATTGAAGAGAACCACACCAAAACATTAGGCCCTTACATTTTTGAGTGGTGGAACCATAGAAACAGGAATGACTCATTCTAATTCGAATGATTCTAATCCTATGGAATATGAAATACCATTAAGAGCTCAAAGCAGAACCATGAAGCATCTGTCTAACTAGGTTCCCCGAATGAAGGAAACATGACAGAGGCGAAACATAGAAGCTCAAATAGACCCCGGCCGAAGGAATAAACGGTATAGCTATATTACATCCATTTATTGAACCTTGGATCCATGTTTTCGCCGTTTTATATAGTACATCGTTTTTCATGAACTTTTTACGTTAGCGTTCAATACAGACAAAAGGAGAGCACATAGGATGAAAGCTACAGTACATGAAAACAGCATGGCAGAAGAGTATCTTTCATTCCAGCAAGGTCCATCATTCTACCATAGACATGTAGGGCCAGTTCCCCAGAACCCAAATTAAGCCTTGTCCAGGACTAAAAAGCATTCTCAAAGAGATTCTTAATCAGTGTCTGGGAAACTGGCTCAAGTATTGTCATAGCAGTGGCATACATTTTTTTCTCTCCTAGAGATGCTTCACCCCCTCCAGTCTGTTGTCTGGTTGCGTCCCAAATGCCACACTATTTCCTATATAGTGCACTACTATTGATCAGGGAATAGGGTGTCATTTCAGACAGCTGATGGGCTCCTCACTCTCTTCTTGTAGCGAACATAACCATTGGCCATAATAACGCACTCTTTTTCCAGGCAGCATTGTGAGAGCACCAATGGAACATAACAACACAAAATACCCATTAAATACATGATGACATCCAGACAACATCACCTATGATACAGAGAGCACAAAGAAAGGATACTGCAGCAGTTTGTATTTTTTTTATATAAAAGGCCGCTCAAATATATTAAAACCTATGTACAATAAGTTGGATGTGTCATGTACTATGGGGATGGCATGAAGTCCTGCCAATCTGACTCCACCAGCCGATGCCTATGTACTGCTATGATGATCAGAACAGAATCAGACTCTACCAGCCGATGGCTACGCACTCTTATGATCAGAACAGAATCAGACTCTACCAGCCGATGCTTATACATAATTATGTACAGAACAGAATCAGACTCTACCAGTGGATGCCTATGTACTGCTGTGATCAGAACAGAATCAGACTCTACCAGTGGATGCCTATGCCTACTGCTATGAACAGAATCAGTAGAGAAAAGGCAACACAAACTTTCAAAAGGCACTGTCGGAACTAGACACAGGTCTAGGGCCAGGGCAAGCACCCCTCTGGACACACACGCACACACACACACACACACACACACACACACACACACACACACACACACACACACACACACACACACACACACACACACACACACACACACACACACACACACACACACACATACTCACACACGCACAAAATGCACAAATCGATGCAGACATACAACAGAAACATAACATGGCCAGCTGAATAGCCAGCCGCACGTCAGGATAGTGAATCAAAGTTTTTATGCTCTTTCTTTCTGTGAAACAGTATTGACTTCAGAAGAAAAATGAAAAATCATATATTTTCAGAAGAAAAATAACAAAAACATGATAAATACTTTCATATTAATTGGTCTCAACACCAGCATGATTACATAAAAACAAAGCACGTCACAAAACATCCAAAAAACTAAATCATCCTTTTTGCTGTACACATTTTCTTTATACACAGTGCCCCCTACTGGTAAATTCCTTTCACTGCAGCTCCTGAGAATATCATGACTCGGTCACAACCTCCTACCATCTCTACGGCTGACTGCGTCCAAAATGGCACCCTATCCCCTACATAGTGCCCTACAGGGCACCCTATCCCCTACATAGTGCAGTATATATGGAATACGGTGCCGTTTGGGTCCCAACCCTCCGTCCGGTGGTCTAGTTCCTCCAGCTATGAGGCTGCTTGTGCTCCCTTCCCTCAGAGGAAGCTCACGCCTTTAGCTTACGCCTCTGAGTAGCTGTTCTGTGCATTCAGCTTGCTGTCCTTCTTTAGCTTGACTCCGTCCACCAGCTCAAAGTTATAGTTCTCCAGAGCGGACAAGTTCCTGCTGTCGGACATGTGGCCGTGTGAGCAGGCACAGTAAAGGACGACACCACAGATAGCCCCCAGCAAGACCCCCAGAGCGCTCATAGCGATGATGGTGATGAGGATGGGATCCAGGGTTTTCAGCATGTTGCCTGGGCCACCCAGCTTGCTGTTCTCCACTACCGCTGGGTAGTACGGGTCTATTGCTGAAATGGAGACAGAAAAAAACGACTTTAGTGGCCTGGGGTGGTCTATCAGTTCCTGCCGCTGCCTTCGGAACGCACATGTATGCCAGTGCTGGTGTGGGGGCCTTCTAGCACACCATCTCTCCTCCTTCCTTTCCTGTCTCGCTTCACTTTATTTTTTAAGGATGGAAAGAGCCTTAAAAAAGTATGAATAGCTGGATACATATAGGCTTAGCATAGGTTAGACGTTAGGAGGCTCGTCACCCACAAGCTTTAAAAAAATATTATAACCATGAATGAGCACTGAGGTAGTGTACTTACGGAATATGCAGATCTCTGTTGGCTGGGACGTAGGAGCCTCTGGTATATCTGGATCTAAAGGGGGAAAAACAACACCCATCCAAAATGGCCACGTTATTTGAGTTGTTACACATCTTAAGCAGGATCAGAAGTGTAATAAAGCACCAAAACTAGAGAGCAAAGAGGGTTGCAAAAATTCCGCTAACTTTCCCAAATGTTTCAGTTTTTCCAGAAATCCTGGTTGGAGGAATCCGTATTTCCTGCTTATTTCCTACTAATTCCCTCCTGATTCCAGGAATATTCCAACCAGGCTGTGCAGCCCTAGCAGAGAGTTATAGGCCAGGGCAGTGACACTTACCCTTACACTCCTCTGTTGTGAGTCCATCCAGGATCTTGATATTGTCCAGCGCGATATGTCCTGTGCTCCTGTCTCCCACTCCCTCAATCACCACCTAGCAACAACAACACAAACATATACGTGAAATACTGCTATATAATGCATTACTTCTGACCATAGGGCCCATATAATGCATTACTTCTGACTAGGGCCCACATAATGCATTACTTCTGACTAGGGCCCATATGGTGCATTACAAGGGAATGTGGTGCCATTTGGAACCTAACCAAGGTCTAACAGGCTCATGACCAAGGTCTAGCCTAGTGCTTTACCTTATAGGGTTTGTTAGAGTGGGGCACCAGCACTCGTCCCTCCCTCCATCGGCTGCCCTGGTGTCCACTGACAGTCCAGAGCAGTGCCTCAGCCCGTCCCTCCTCTGTCTCCCTGCTCTGTTTGATGTGCAGGGTGCCAGCGTGCTCCCCGAACATGTGGTACCAGAAGGACACACACAGGTCTGCGTCAGGGGCGGTGACGGGCAGGCTGGCTAGGCGTGCCACCCTCTCCTCCATCCTCTCCTCTTTTGCCTCCTTCTCCTTCCTTTCGGTCTCAGCAGCCAGCTGCATGTAGATGAAATTTCCTGGACCTCCTTTAGAGGGCAGTAAGAGACAAGCTAAGTAGCTATTTGCTGAGTCCATGTTCATTGTGATAGTTCTTATTTACTACAGTAATATTATTGTGTGTGTGTCCACATGCACTCTGTGTCATGTGTGTGCACTCTGTGTTGTGTGTGTGTGTGTGTGTGTGTGTGTGTGTGTGTGTGTGTGTGTGTGTGTGTGTGTGTGTGTGTGTGTGTGTGCATTCTCTGTCCTCTCACCTGTGTGATCTAGGTTGGGTGTGTGTGTGTGTGCATTCTCTGTCCTCTCACCTGTGTGATCTAGGTTGGGTCCTTTGTGGACTGTAGGGGCCCCGCTGGTCTGAATCATCCACCCAGCACCAGCATCCGTCTCCAGTGTCCAGCCGCAGAACGATGGGTTGTCCGCCCAGCCAAAGTC
This sequence comes from Salmo trutta, assembly GCF_901001165.1. NCBI lineage: Eukaryota > Metazoa > Chordata > Actinopteri > Salmoniformes > Salmonidae > Salmo > Salmo trutta. The sequence goes on from NC_042977.1 coordinate 19,294,350, forward strand.
ACATGCAAACCACAGGTACTCTGGAAAAGAGGTCGACCTTGTAAGTAACCTAGCTCGTTTCCTCTGGCTGTAACTATTATTGACTTAATATTACACAACGTGAATAGAGAGTGAGGTAAGGAAGTAACAACGTGTAATTTATCATTTCCCTCTAACAAATAAAATATATGAAAATACTTTTGAACAGCTGAAGAAGCAAGCACACCATTTTTCTTCAGGAAAATTACAATTTCTGACAGTAACTTGAAGGCACTCAAACTTAGATACAATATTTCATATTAAACAAAAGACAGATTCACAGATCCATGTGTTTTGTACCAGGAGAAGGAAGAGTGAAGGGACCTTCCAGAGAGAAGGGAGGAGTGCCACGAACAGAACAGTAATGAAGATTAAACCATTTCCAGAATGTACACCTCAAAAAACTTCATCCCCTCTATGCCAGCTACAAATGGGCCCCTATTCCCTATATAGTGCACTACTTTTGATCAGAGCCCAATGGGCCCTGGTCAAAAGTAGTGCAATATAAAGGGAATTATGGGCTATTTGGGACAAAACATAACATGGTGGCAGTGGTTAATCACAGCATCCAAATTAGTGCTACAGCTATGAGTAAAAATAATGCTTTACTATTGCAGATAGATTGTGGCTTCTATCAATCTTTTGTCTGCATCATTGTCAATCCCCCATATACATTTTGAGGTCAATTATTTTAAATATATTTTCCTTATTTTTTATTTTCCCCTAACCCTACCACCCCTCCCCTAATTGGAGTAAACTAATAAACAATCATACTCAGGCTTCTACTTCCAACTTATACATACTATATACATTTTATGGACACGTTTGACATTAGCTATCTTTTTTTCCCCTTTTTCTTTATTTTACAAAGAACGTTTCTTTTGTTGTCAGACGTTGTTGCAGTACTCAGATTAGAACTAACTGTTGTTGTACCCTCTGGTTGTTGTCATATGACTCTTTTGCTCAGTTAATTGAGACTCAAGGCTCCTTTTTCTGTTTCTGCAGTTATGTTTTTCCATCTCAAGGCCAAACACCGGCTGTGTTCCAAATGGCACCCTATTTATTTTAGAGCGCACTACATTAGACCAGGACCCAGCACTGGTCAACAGCACACATAGATCTGGCAACATCTCTGTAGTTTGGATGACATCAATTATATAGTCATTGTGTCAAGAAGCAGTGCGGCTTGGTTGGGTTGTTTCGGAGGACGCACGGCTCTCAACCTTCGCCTCTCCCGAGTCCGTACGGGAGTTGCAGAGATGAGACAAGACTGTAACTACTACCAATTGGGGAGAAAAAAGGGGGTGAAAATACAAAAAAAGAAAGAAAAAAAATACGCATTGAGGAAAAAAAAGACATAAAAAAAAATAGATCTACCATCCTGTTCTGTATTTCATGTCAAAATCCAACCATGATTATCTGCCTCATGTGCTTTATAGAGAGACAATGAAAGAGAGACGGAGAGAGGGATGGATGCATGAACGGATGGGTGGAGTACATGAGCCGGTAGTTTATGGACATTCTCACCTGGTATGCGGTCTCCCTCCATGATAGGGTCTGCCACTGTGGTGTCACCTGTCACACAGATGGGCACAGTCAGGGGGGTTCATGGATCAGAGGGTGGGTCAAAGCCCCAGTCAGGGATACAAACACAAATGATGGATAGATAGATCAGATATATTAGATAGATAGATATTTGGATCCCCATTAGCAATTGCATAAGCAGGAGCTATTCTTCCTAGGGTCCACCAAAAAATACAAAACATGAATACACAAGGACAGTAACACAAATGTAAAATACAACAATTTACAAACAATAAATCTTCTAGGGTAGGGTAGAGAAGAGTGAGAGAGATGTGATGAGGATGGATAGATAGAGAAAGGGTGGGCGTGAGAAGGAGAGTGGGATGACGAGAGAGAGTAAGGGAGGCTGGTGGTCAGCACCTGTTGTGTCGTAGTCCTCCCCTCCTGTTCCTGTTCCTGTTCCACTGTGACAGCTGGCCTGCTCATCGTCACACTCTTCTGACGTCGGTGCGGGCGTGGTCACAGACGCGGTCGTGGTGGCAGCGAACGTGGTTACAGCAAACGTGATCGCTACAGGCGTGGTCGGTGGGAGAGTTGTGGGTTCTGGAGAGGGAAAGAGAGAGGAGAGAGTGAGGGGGTGGAGAGAGAGAGAGAGAGAGAGAGAGAGAGAGAGAGAGAGAGAGAGAGAGAGAGAAGAATCCTTCAGGGAAATGATACCTCTGCTGTTTGGTTATAGGAAGCAGCCAGTTTACAGGTCAACATTTGTGATTGGATTAGGGGAAATGGCCGTTTGTTTGATTTTAGATGATAATGACACTGACATGGTGAAACCAAGCAGGCTTCCAGGGCACATGGTCTGGGTGGAGATAGGAAACGATCCGGTAACACGAGTCTGTGGAGAGAGGCTGGCTGCTCCTGGTAGCAAGATCGATACAGAAAGTCGGAGTGTGGAGAGCCAAGTGTGGAGAGCCTGGTAGCTGCAGAGGGGTTGGAATCAAGGTGTGAAGGAGAATTGGGAAGATAATTAGAGTAGATTGCTCATAGTGGATTTCCCGATGCGGCCCTGTGAGTGTGAGTGTGTGCTTGTTCCCAAGTGAGTGTGTGTTCGGATGTCATGCTCTCTCTTTGATGTGGAGATCATATTGATTTGAGACAGATAAAGGGAGCCACCACACTCCCTCTCCTCTTTTTTCCACCTCTTCTCCCCTCCTCTCCTCTTTTTTCCACCTCCTCTCCCCTCCTCTCCCCTCCACTACCCCACCGTCTGGCCTGTACTAACTGATCCTCATCTTCCTCCCTACTAAGGTAACCAGACACCCCATACCAGACCTAGATATCCCCAACCCGCAGCCACTCACTCTCCCACCCCCACTCCCAATCCCACCTCACCCCCACCTCATTCCCACTCCCACCTCGCCGTCCCACTGTGACTGTTCCTCCCCCCACCAGCCCAGAGTCAGTGCAACCTGCCCTGGCATGCGTCAGCCTTTCATGTCTTAACCCTCCCACATAACACACTGACTGACAGGTAGGGTACACAGTGTCATCAAGCAGAAAAGTCTACACAACTACTCCCCCTACTGCCCAAGGCTTGTCACTCACCCAGGTCTCAGGTCTGTAGTTAGGAGTAGGTGAGTGAAGCCTATCTGGGATTCCATCTGAGGCCACTATGATTGATGTCTAACTCTAGACCCTGTCAGAGGAGTCCTTTAATCCTAATACTGTAGTGCTCCTGCGGCTCCAGAGTGGCACAGCGTTCTAAGGCACGGCATCTCAGTGCTAGAGGCATCACTACAGACACCATGGTTCGATTTCAGGCTGTATCACAACCGGCCGTGATTGGGAGTCCCATAGGGCTGCGCACAATTGACCCAGCGTCGTCTGGGTTAGGTTTTGACCGGGGTAGGCCGTCATTATAAATAAGAATTTGTTCTTAACTGACTTGCCTAGTTAAATAAAGGTTAAATTATTATTATTCTTTTTATTTATTTTTAAATAACGCTAGTCTGGTCCAAGATCTGTTTGTTCACTCTGTTGCTGTCGTTGTTAAGCCAAACTGTGTGTGTGTGAGATGTTTGCACTATCTCACCCTGGATCTCACAGCCCAGCAGCTCCAGTCTGAGGCCCAGGCCCTCGGGGGTGGCTCTCTCTGGGTAAACCCTGAGGAAGCGAGTCAGCAGAGGGCCCAGCGTACGCAGCTCTGGGGTGTCATGGTTCTGGTTCCCAATGAAGATCTGGAAGAGAGCCAGGAGAAAAGGAATGTTTGTTAGTTAGGATTCACACAAATGCATGCACGCAAACATACACACACACACACACACACCTTGAGGCTCCAGTCTATTGAAAAATAATCCACTTTCTATCAAAACAAAACACATTTCTTTGAAGACCTCTAGGATCTATGAGTTCCTCCTTAATATATTATTTAAAGCGAGAGGACATGTGAAAATGGTTAGCCCGTGCTGTGAGCAGGTAGTGGGAGTCCGGGACACCAGGCCTGCTACCACCATGGTGCCAGGCCCTAGGTTCTTATGTTTCCCTCTAAAACGCTCAATCAAAGTGAAGCCTGGTGTGACAGTTTGAAAAACATTCTCTCTGCCTCCCAAATGGCTCACTGTTCCCTATATAGTGCACTACTTTTGACAAGAGTAGTACACTATATAGGGAATAGGGTGCCATTTGAGATGCTACCGGGATGTATGGCTGAAGCCACTGAAATAGACTTCCTCTCTGTTCGTCTTTGAAGATTGGAGGCTGGAAAGGAGCTTTATAAAAAGACACAGGAAACAGGGCAGGGGGATATCTAGGGTGGCATCCCAAATAGCACCCTATTCTCTATGCTGTAAACTACTTTGGACAAGAGGCCTATGGGCCCTCGTCCAAAGTAGGGCACTACATAGGGAACAGGGTGCCATTTGGGACACAAATAAGATCTTCCTCTGTCTGCCATAAATCAGGAGTCCCACCATCTGGAATAGATGGATGTTCAATGTCTTGTGACCGTGACAGGGAGTACGGAGAGAGTACTGCTGGATATTTGGACTAGCTAGGTGCTGATGGCTTCCACACACTGACATGTCATCTTTGACTTGACCAACAGGACATGTTGCGCTCTTGTCAACATCAATCTTGGCAACATCCTATATGATCGGAATGATTTTCTATTGATCAGTGGGTCTCTGTGGGAGGAGGTGAATTCCAAAACATGAATTCCCTGGCTGCTTCCCTTACCCTAGGCTTGGCGTCGTTGTCTTCATTCACCATGGTCCAGTCAGAGCCGTTGCTGCTGTAACCCACCTTGAACCTCTTCATGAACACATTCTTGTCTCTATAGAATAAAAATACAACTTTATTGATCCAGAAAGACACACAAACACACACAGGTTCCAACTCTCTGGTTGCTGCCCCCCGTCTCTGTCCTCTAGGCTACCTACCTGTGGTGTCCTCCCTGGATAACCAGGCCGCTGACCAGCTTGTCCTGGCCTAGGTCCACCTGCAGCCACTCGTTCCTGAAGGGCTGTCTGGTCTGTTGCTGGGTCCATCCCGACCTCCCTGTCAGCAATCTGGCGTTCTCCGGTACCCAGCCACGCTCGGCGTGCGACGACGCAGTGACCTGGGCGTCTGAGATCTGTCCGGAGACCATCCCCAGCATGCCTGAACAGGGGTAGTCTGCGTTTGTGAGTGTGTGTGTGTGTGTGTGTGTGAGAGACAGAGAGACAGAGAGAGAGAGAGAGAGAGAGAGAGAGAGAGAGAGAGAGAGAGAGAGAGAGAGAGAGAGAGAGAGAGTAGAGAAGGGGTCAGACTGAGGCTGTGTCCTTATGGGCTCTGGCCAAAAGTAGTGCACCATATAGGGAATAGGATGCCATTTCAGACACATCCACTCAGTCCTGAGATCTGTGTGATTTGTCTTTGTGGGAACCACCCTGTGTGTGTGTGTGAGTGTGTGTGTGTGTGTGTGTGTGTGTGTGTGTGTGCGTGTACGTGTGCATGTGCGTGCGTGTGCGTGTGTGTGTGCGTGTGTGTGTGTCTGTGTGTGTGTGCGCGTTTGTGTGCTCATGTGTGTGTATCATACGAGGTGGCTGAGCTGAACACACAGGGGCAGTATAACTGGAGGACAGAGACAAACGGTCTACTTCCTCCCTGTGTCATTCCAAACTCTTAATCATCTTGTACAACACACACACACACACACACACACACACACACACACACACACACACACACACACACACACACACACACACACACACTAGCCCTGCAGTGAGGAACAGAGTAATACCATATTTATAATGTTCTCCTGCTGAGGGAAATAAGAGAGGATGGATTTCTGGGAAGAACCAAGTGCTGTGCTTAGTAATATCGTAAATACTGGATGTACGATGACTCAACTTGCCTTTTTGCCGTTTTCCATTGCACTTTTACAATGAATAACTACCTAGCATGACCCTCGACCGGCTTTGGAAGCAGTGATTATTCTAAATCACAAAGCTGTCTTCTGCACAGCCAAGAACAGGATTAATTAGATTTCTTAGAGCACTGGAAAGCATGGTAAATAGGGTCTAGATTAGAATGAAAATGTGTGTGTATGTGCGAGTGTGTGTTTGCGCGTGCATTTGTGCATGTGTGTGTGTGTGTGTGTGTGTGTGAGTGTGAGTGTGTGTTTGCTCGTGCATATGTGCATGTGTGTGTGTGTGTGTGTGTGAGTGTGTGTTTGCGTGTGCATATGTGCATGTGTGTGTGTGTGTGTGTGTGTGTGTGTGTGTGTGTGTGTGTGTGTGTGTGTGTGTGTGTGTGTGTGTGTGTGTGTGTGTGTGTGTGTACCTGAGGTCTTGCAGCCATAAACCTCGAAGCGCATGCATATGCCTATCTCCCAGGACATGGGTCTGATGCGGACGTAGCGCGCCAGGGTCTGCTTGGGCAGGAACGACCTGGCCACATCTGTAGGGTTGTGGTTCCCCTGGAAAGTCTGGAGGAGAAGAAGAAGATGATGATGAAGAAGATGATGATGAAGAAGAAGATGATGAAGAAGAAGAAGATGATGAAGAAGATGAAGAAGAAGAAGATGATGAAGAAGAAGATGATGAAGAAGATGATGAAGAAGATGACGAAGAAGAAGATGATGAAGATGAAGAAGAGGATGAAGAAGAAGAAGATGATGAAAATGATGATGACGATGAAGAAGATGAAGAAGAAGAGGATGAAGAAGAAGAAGAAGAAGAAGAAGAAAAAGATGAAGAAGAAGAAAAGAGGAAGGAGATCATCTGATGTCCAGCAGAAACACATCTTCTACTTTATTCCAGAAGAATAGAGACAAAATCGTTTACCTCAGTCACTTTTGTTAAATAGAAATGTCTGAATCAGTTCTGTAAAATAGGACAGATTTCCCTGGTGTTTTTTGTCCAGAGTACAGGAAATCTGCCCTATTGTGAAATGTGTGGTTTTGATTTCCAAATCAGACTGAACCCAGTCTTTCTATTACTCATGTATATAACCTCTCTAGATTTCTTCCTTCTGGTGAATTTGTCCTGGCCACTGTTCTCTTGCTTCTTCTTTACCTGCTCTTTGGGTTCTAGGCCGGGTGACAGTAAAGACCTTTATGACAATTTAAACAAAAGGTTTACAAATGATCTTATGAGTCAGTCTTACCTTCTGCTTTGAGCCCTCCTTTATTGTGACCCAATCCTCTCCATTGGAGCTCACATCCACTTTGTAGGAGCGGACAAAGTACTCCTTCTTGGTTTCCTTGGAGATGGCGCCCTGTGTTCCCACGGCTGAGACAAAGCGGAGGAATCCCAGGTCCACCTGGCAACACAAACCAGAAACACCCAGTTAGCTTGAACCCTGTTAGCTCATGGACTAGGCAAAACAGAGATAAAGGACTGAAAGACCTGCACAGGGAATAGTGCTGCTACCCAGTGCTTTATTCCTGCACCCAAATCAACCAAAACATTTTGACTTCACAGAGGTCTTGCCAGGTGCAAACATAGAAAATAGCCAATTAGTTAATCGGTTGCAGGACAATTCTCAATGTCCTGCATGTGGATGAGCATCATATACAGTGGCCTTAAAGGCAGGAAGTTGCCAACTAACCTGCTAACCGTGTTAGAAAAGATCTGACAGAAGCCACTTCCAGCTTCATGATGTGGTCTGTTAAGTGGGTTGTCATTGTTGACCATGTTAAAACCCTCTGTATGAATGAACACAGAGACTCTGCCTGCTTTCTGAGCAGGGCGAGGCCTGTTAGGCCGATTGTGGGGGACAGGACGGAACCAGTGGGAAGGCCATAATGCCTCTGACGGTGAAAACAGGAGCGTTGGCCCTTCCTCTGGGAGCAGGGGCAGGTCCACAGGAAGTGAGCTCCACCGCCTGGCCTGGCCAGCAGAGCAGAGAGAGAGAGACTCCATTGTCTGTCTGGGGAATTCCTGAGCTGCAGGGAGCAGCTGGTCTCTTTAGGGTTGTGTCCCAAATGGGATGCAACCTATTTCCTATATAGTGCACTATTTTTGACCAGGGCCCTCTACATTGGGAATAAGGTGTCATTTGGGACATACCCCTGGTCTCTCAAGGGCACAGGGCTGCCTGCTGGCCACCCTTCGGCTCTGGGCTTCATGTATTAAATATTTGTGTACTTTAAAGTAGGTGGAGCTCAGTACGGTTGGTTGCTTCATGATATTAGTGTGGGTATGTTTGTTTCTGTGCTTTTGTCTTGAGTCGGTGGCATGCTTTTTTTGCGTTATCGAAGTAGAGCATCTTTCTTTCAGAGAACCGATAGAGAGTCTTTGAGATAATATTGATTTATAGCCTAAAAACCGGTGCAGCTCCATGCCTTCTACTTTAAGGGGGTTTAAATGATGATTATGTTTTTGAGGTAGACGTATTTTGAGGTTGAGGAATTTTGTTATGATGAAGTATGCTATAGTACGTGGCCCACTCCGCAGCATGGTGCAGCTAGCCAGAGGCTGTGTCACAAATGGCACCCTATTCCTTATAGTGCACTACTTTTGACAAGAGCTCTGGTCAAAAGTAGTGCACTTTGTAGGGAATAGGTCGCCATCTGGGACACAGACAAGTAGTGCTTCATTACTCTTACTTCAGCTGAATATAATGACTTACCTAATTCATGCATGTGTGCCATCAATACATACAATTCTATTATTGAGTCAACAGATAACGTTTTATTGATACTATTTCCTGGACACTATTTTTTATTTTAATGTCGCCTGGCAGTAATGTGTGCTTTAAGCTCCTTTATGACGAATCTTTGGCTGTATAGGTAGAATGCTGATTTAATTTGATCATCTTGGCTTTTATATTAAAGGGAAATATCTAGGCCCCATGTCTATAGCAAGTTTCCTCCGGATGCCACAGGTATGGATGAAACTGCCAACCCATCACTGTGCGTAATTTATCCCCAACTTGGCCGTTTTTGAATTACAGTGAGATTGACATGTTATTGAAACCTGTGAGGTAAGCTTATGCAGGAAAGGTTTCCTTCCTCTCCAAAGACAAAGTATTTATAGAGGCGTACTGCTTGAGAAGAAACGTTTGTCTTGGGTCTGTGACGTTGGAAACCAGGAAAGGGCCGTACATCTGTAGAACACATTTGGGCCTGGCTGTTCTGTGAGTGAATGTTAGCGGAAAGAGATGAAAACTGAAAACAAAGGAGTCCTCAGAGACTGTTGGAGGAGTTCCCATCATCCTAAGAGACAACATGAAGGATGCGATATTTAGGTCCCATAATATGATCCAATGCCACTTGTCAGGAGAAACAAATCAGAATCATACTGGAAGATTTATTATAGACTGAGCGTGGCATTTTATTTAGGAACGTTGGGCATCATAGTTGAAGAATGTAGAAGACTTCAATTATTCTGGTATGCTTTAGTCATTAACTAGTTATACAACTGCATATTTCTCTCTCCGTCCCATGGCTAAATGAGTAGATTTGGATGAAATTAGTTGTAAATTGCTAAATCTTCTGATATGGATGTGGGTACGTAGACCCACGAGCCACCACGGCCTCTCATGATGAGTTCCGTTTTTTTTGTGGCCTCCACTCCCGTCAAAGTTGCCCATCCCTGATGTAGAATATGTTAACATAATCAAAAGCGACAACCCACATCTCAACTGACCTCACCATGAGTGCCTCTGTCACTTTAGAGAACCTTGTTCAGTAAGTGTATTTCCCCTGCATGTGGTCAGAACCCTTTTCTTGTCCTGATCTTGTCCAGTCTAACCCCACAGTTATGACACAGCACTTTCGTGAGAAAACAAAGCGAGGTCTGACAAAGTGGGTCACAGCAGTCAGTCACAGCAGCCTAGCGCTGGTTACAAGCTCTTTCTCGCCTCGCCAGAAAAACACCAATATCCTGTTTTGAAGGATGTGCCAATGTTTTTGTTCAATCTCATTTAGTCACGGTCCGGCTGATGAATGCAGCCGTGTCTGCATCCCATTGTTTTCTCCATTAAAGGCCTAAGCAGAGGGTTTTATTTTCAGCCACAGAGTGTCAACGCTGCCAAGTTTTGAGTAATTAGGAATATGGGAGAGTAATTAGCATCAGTCCTTTCATAGAGGAAGTCTGGCCAATAGGCCTGGCTGGCCGCTGCAGAGCTCATGTCAGATAGAATAGGAAACGGCGGACAGAGTGTTCAGCTCGGAGGTTTCTATCATAATAAAGGACTTTGGTTTGGTTGCGAGATCAACTTGAGACTGGGACTGAAGCAGAGCAACAAGGTATTTCATGCCAAGACAACCCAGGACGCTGTCCCCAACTCCTCTGTACTCAAGTGGACTCAAGCCCACCTTTGGCAAACAATCTCAGCATTTTTTAAATTTATACAGATTTGTTGTCGGGCACTTTAATTACACTGCTGTGCATGATTCTCAATTGTATCACGAATACCATTGAGTACATGGATCAAATGTTCAAGTGGCTCAAGGAGTCTTAACAGCGTGGCTTGTGTGCTAAAAAAGGGGTTGCCATGACTTTGTTGAAAGCGGAGGGGAATATATAGAAACTCTAGGGGATTTAGCAGGATAGGCTATAAGGAATGTACAGCTCTATGGTAACACTACAGCTTCACCATAGAGTGCCAGTTCCCAGGGGTCCTCTGTCACTCACATAGCCCACACAAACCCATGCAGAGTCACACACACCCACACACTACAGTAGCAAGTCCATCTGGGGCTTGAAGTTCCCAGGGGTCCTCTGTCACTCACACAGCCCACACAAAGCCATGCACACACCACACACACACCCCCCACACAAATCCATGGGGAGGCTATTTCTTCCTCTCCCAAAGAGTGCGGGAGTGAGGCCAAAACAGGACACTGTGGTGCCTTCCCATCCTTCAGACTGTGTTACTGCATTATTCTGTAGTCATGTAATTATATACCCGGATTTATAGACTTCCCATGGTTTGAAGTGCAACACATTTGCAAAATGCGATGGGGTCAAACTATGGGGGAAGTCCATTTCATAAATATGTTTTTTCATATCAGTTCATATCAGTTATTGCATTTGGTTGTATTAAAATACATTATGTATTATTACTGGGATTCTGTTCTAGTAATGCAATCTTGATGTACATGTTCCTGCTCAGTTCATAGTTATTGGAGTGTGATTATATTGAAAGACAATATAACCACTTTATTGCTAGAGTTCTGTTTTGGGGGAAAAATGCAGTCTGTTCAGTTCATCGTGTTTGGAGTGTTGGTGTAGTAGTGTTACAGAATAGCCTCATGTAACAATCTGCATTTACAACAAGAAGCATCCCCCTGAGGGTGTTGCTACCTTTACAAAACTAGATTATAGAAGTCATGTCCCTGTTAGACAGTGTGTGTAGGAAGGAGCTTAATCAACCCAAATGCCAACTAGTCTAGTCAGTCTGGCCTCTCGATCACAAGCTGTCTTGTTTGTGACTTTATGATGTTTATTTTACCAAGAATGTATGCTGTCATTCTTGAACACCCTCATGACCTGTGCTGTTAGACACACACGCACACACGCACACACGCACACGCACACGCACACGCACACACACACACACACACACACACACACACACACACACACACACACACACACACACACACACACACACACACACACACACACAACCCCATGATCTGCTACGTTAGAATCACACACACACCTAATGGATCACACACGTCTCATTAGGGATGCTTGCAGACAGCCGTGACATTGGTTCAGACTGGTGGAGACAGACCTGAGTCTCCCACACTGTCTGCCTACAACCCCCTGACTGTGTGGATACATAGAGAGATGCACTCTTAAAACGTTTCACATGACAGTAGCTGTCCCGAACTGGTAGCGGTGAAGGACAAAACACACTGTCCGGATGACCCAGGGCTTCATGTGCAGCCATGATGTTTTACACGCACCAAAAGCATTAGTACTGTCACTGACACACATATGTAACTCTGTTCACTTATGTAGTGCACTACTTTCCAACTGTTTGGGACGCAGATGCCACACATGCAACCCAGCTGCCCCAGGGCTGTCTCTTACCTGAATCCACTCTCTGCTGGAGTCTTCAGAGGGGGTCCAGCCATTCTCTTTGTAGTTGAGTCTGGAGCGCTCCGGAGACCAGTTAGAGTTGTACTGAGAGGAGGCAGTGATCTGATCCGAGGTGATCACCCCTGACTCCATCCCCAGGCCCTCCACACACTTAAAGTCTGTCAACAGAGATATAGAACCTGAGTTACACTTTATCAGTGTTTCTCAATCCTGGTCCTGGGGACCCAAGGGGTTGACGATTTTACTTTTTGTCCTGGTACTAACACAGTGGTTTCAGCTAATCTACTTATAATTAGGTGTCTGAGGGCTAGGGAAAATGTTTAATGTGCACCACTTTGGGTCCCCGGGACCAGAATGTGAGAAACACTGCTATAAATGTTTGACAGATTAAATCATCAACAGACTATCAACTGCAACTCTGTTGTTGAACAGCAACTTGTTGGGGTTATGGTTAGAGTTAGGTTTGGGGGTTAGAATTAGGGTGAGGGCTATGAGCCTCCATCCTCTGTCTTGTCCTGTCTGTCTCTAAAGAGACGTTGTGTGACTCAGGGAGGTCTTGGCCTCGAAGACATCTTGGAAGAGTAACGCAATGGGAAAGAACTGTGTCTTACTGGAACTAAACGCAAACGTCCTCAAGCCTCTCTGAACTGAGTCAGAAGAAAAGAGCAGCACGTTCTTGTGCATCTCAGCTGGAGAAATTCAAAGATGACACATCTAGAACCTTCCGTAACGAGCCACACTGAGTACACCACAGAAGTACTGGGTCTCATTTTGACTAACACTTGACATCTCTAAAATACCACACGCACACAAACTAGAAGCATCCATTTTTACACCAGCTTTTTTTTCAAGATATGTTATTAATAAGTTAATAATGTAAAATATTATTATGAGATTCCCAAAAGCAAGCGTAGGCCCACACGGTGACATGTCTTTATTGAATTAATGCATGTATTTATTTACTTATTTTAAATGTTGCAGGATGAAAAAAACAAACATAGAACACCATATGAACACACGCACGCACACGCACACGCACACGCACACACACACACACACACACACACACACACACACACACACACACACACACACACTATTACTTCCCTATCAGTCGTTTTGGAAGTAGAAATGTGTGTGCCGAAATGTTCTTAAAACGGTTTAGACTTTTTTTCCATTACATGAGAGGAAGGAGGATGGAATGTAAGGTTGTCAGATATCTGTATTCCTCCTCTTCCCCCGATGACTTAATCTTATCACTTGGAACACTCCACACTGCGGCTTTGATCACATTAACTGTTGAAATAGTCTCTGATAAGGTCTTTCATTTAGATTGCAATGATATGTGGATATTTTAAGGTTCTGCCGATGCCTGCTGAGAGGAAGGAACAGGAGTAGTCTCATGAATAGAAATGGTAGAATTAACAGAAAGCTGAGAGGAGATGGAAGGAGGGACAGAGACTGTTTTTATTCTCTGGGATGGGGTGTCGTAAGTCCACCCTGGCTCTGTGTGTTTGTGAGGCATTTAGACCCTGTGTCACCAGTCAGCCCCACACACTGTCCTTCCTGACCTCCCCCTCCACTCCCCGCCCCGCCCCGCCCCCATCCCAGCTAATCCCCCTCCCGGCCCCCATCCCACCTACTGTGAGTGCACTTAGAGTTGGACACTGTGGCCCCGAGTTATATACAAGTACGCCCCCTGTGCAGGATGCTATTCTGTGGCATGGCAGTTCTGGCTGGGACAAGGTTTAAAGTGAGGTAGTCGGCTGTACTAACCCTCTGGTGTCTGTCCCTGTGGCAGGCTCTTCTCTCTGACAGTGTAATTGGCTGAGAAGCCCTCTCTGGCGATGGCGTTGTCAGTGTTGATGGTCATAGACAGGATCCCAGTGTAGGAGATGACCCGTCCAGGACTGCTGTTACCACAGTACCGCCCGATGTGGGGACCCACTGGGAGGGAGGGAGGGAGGGAGGGAGGGAGAGAGAGAGAGAGAGAGAGTTAAGGAAATAGGAACAGAAAGAGGAACAGAAAGAGGAACAGAAAGACAATAACAAAGTGTTATGTCAACTCTATGATAGTAGGTGCCAAGACAACATCATTATTACTTCTTCCCATATCCCATGTTGTGAATGATTCAGCTACAGTGCTCTCCAAAAGTACTGGGGCAGTGAATTGTCTGTTGTTGTTTTAGCTCAATACTACAGCACTTTGGATTTGAAATGACACAATGACTTTGAGGTTCAAGTGCAGACTGTCTGCTGTAATTTGAGGGTATTTTCATCCATATCGGGTGATCAGTTTAGAAATTACAGCACTTTTTGAACATACCATACCATACCATACCATCCCCATTTTAGGGGACCAAAAGTATTGGGACAAACTCATTCAAGTGTATTCAAGTAGTCCATGAATAATGATGAATGGTTAGTTACAGACACACAAATATCATACCCCCATTACAATAACAGGGGAGGACAGACAACATGTTTATTGAGAGGCCTGGCAGGCATGTATACAGTATTAGCCCAGCTATGAGGAGCCCAGCTATGAGGAGCCCAGCTATGAGGAGCCCAGCTATGAGGAGCCCAGCTATGAGGAGCCCAGCTATGAGGAGCCCAGCTATGAGGTGTGTGATAGTTTCTAAAGGGATGTGCCAGTCCTGTCTCGAATGGCACCTTATTCCCTATCTAGTGGTCTAGTTTGGGACGAAGACCCTAGCCTGTCAAGGCCCTAGTATAGAGGGTGTCTCAGGGAGCCAGACAAAGCAGTGTGCCTAGCCAGGCACCACTGTGATGCTTTTCAATGTACATTTCCTCCTCTTCTCTTCAGACCTCAGCCCAATCACACAACAATGGAGACCGGGCAAAGCGTTCCAGTGAAAACCATCATTGTAGACCATGAATAGTGTAGGTTCTGCCTGTCTCCTTAATGTGCTAAATCAATCTGTGTGGCCTGGTGAATGAAAACAACAGCACTGCTGGCTGACGAGACAAATCTGTTTTTCTTTCTTCCTCCATCTCTCTCTTTTACGATCTCTTTCATTCTCTTCCTCTATCTCTTTCAACACAAGCCCTTCACATTTCCCCCCTCCCTCCCTTTCTCACCTGCAGGGAACCCGTCCCAGATCTCCAGCCAGTCGTAGCGACACAGCGCCCCGGGTGGAGGGGTGGTGTCAGGCTCCATGTCGAACGCGTCGAAGTCCACCACGATCTCGGACATCTTGGGGGCGATGATCATGAAGGTGCAGTCCAGGTTGTTGGGGTACTTGTCTGGGAAGCCTGGTGTCTTTATAACGCCCTTGGACGAGGTGAAGTTTCTGGAGCACTCAGGCCCTGCGGAGAAGTTGAGAGAGGAATATGTATTGTATGTTAAGCGTTGCATGTCATTATCCTGTTTTGATGAATAATATTTGCGTCAATGGCTGCAGGTTTTTGTCTTTAAGCTTGTATTAAATGTATTAATGCTGTTATTAAGCTCTATTCTTATATGCCTGTAACAATAATCATAGTTGAGGATCTAAAAACAAGAAATATGTTGCCATAACTAGAATGTTGTAATTTAGGATTATTTGACGGGCCACCATCATAAGTGGCTCATGGGTCCTGAGTCCATTTACTCCATTATCACTGAGGTGTCCACTGAGCCTGTTCCTATTGGTCATACCCTCGGTGCCACTAGCTGGCTACGTCTGTGTTTTGACTGGGTGGGACCGCCTGGTATTTACTCATTGCTGCAGTCAGACACAGACGCTCTGGGTTGTTTTTGGAGACGTCGCCCAACAAACCCCTCACCCCCACTGCACCCCACCCCACTGCACCCCCTCATCCCAACTTTACCCCACCCCAACAACCCCCTCATCCCAACTTTACCCTACCCCAACAAATCTCTCACCCCAACTACACCCTACCCCAACAACCCCCTCATCCCAACTACACCCCACCCCAACAACCCCCTCATCCCAACTTTACCCTACCCCAACAACCCCCTCATCCCAACTACACCCTACCCCAACAACCCCCTCATCCCAACTTTACCCTACCCCAACAACCCCCTCATCCCAACTACACCCTACCCCAACAACCCCCTCATCCCAACTTTACCCCACCCCAACAACCCCCTCATCCCAACTTTACCCCACCCCAACAACCCCCTCATCCCAACTTTACCCCACCCCAACAACCCCCTCATCCCAACTTTACCCCACCCCAACAACCCCCTCATCCCAACTACACCCTACCCCAACAACCCCCTCATCCCAACTTTACCCTACCCCAACAACCCCCTCATCCCAACTTTACCCCACCCCAACAACCCCCTCATCCCAACTACACCCTACCCCAACAAATCCCTCATCCCAACTACACCCTACCCCAACAAATCTCTCACCCCAACTACACCCTACCCCAACAAATCCCTCATCCCAACTACACCCTACCCCAACAAATCTCTCACCCCAACTACACCCTACCCCAACAAATCCCTCATCCCAACTTTACCCCACCCCAACAACCCCCTCATCCCAACTACACCCTACCCCAACAAATCCCTCATCCCAACTTTACCCTACCCCAACAAATCTCTCACCCCAACTACACCCCACCCCAACAACCCCCTCATCCCAACTTTACCCCACCCCAACAACCCCCTCATCCCAACTACACCCTACCCCAACAAATCCCTCATCCCAACTTTACCCTACCCCAACAAATCTCTCATCCCAACTTTACCCTACCCCAACAAATCTCTCATCCCAACTTTACCCTACCCCAACAAATCTCTCATCCCAACTTTACCCTACCCCAACAAATCTCTCATCCCAACTTTACCCTACCCCAACAACCCCCTCATCCCAACTTTACCCCACCCCAACAACCCCCTCATCCCAACTTTACCC
The DNA here is from genome assembly GCF_901001165.1 of Salmo trutta. NCBI lineage: Eukaryota > Metazoa > Chordata > Actinopteri > Salmoniformes > Salmonidae > Salmo > Salmo trutta. The sequence continues at coordinate 19,311,325 of NC_042977.1, forward strand.
CACCCCAACAAATCCCTCATCCCAACTTTACCCTACCCCAACAAATCTCTCACCCCAACTACACCCTACCCCAACAAATCCCTCATCCCAACTACACCCTACCCCAACAAATCTCTCACCCCAACTACACCCTACCCCAACAAATCCCTCATCCCAACTTTACCCTACCCCAACAAATCTCTCACCCCAACTACACCCCACCCCAACAAATCCCTCACCCCAACTACACCCCACCCCAACAAACCTCTCACCCCCACTCCACTCCACCCCCACCCCACCCCCAATGAGTCTCAGTCAGGAAGAGACCACTCCCCACTGTGAAGACTAAAGAGCTCTTTTCATGGTTGCTCTGCTGAAGAAGTGGCCTGAACAAACTATCTGGCCCCTGTACACATTCAGCTTCTACAACTAATGTACAACATGTTCAACACAACGGTTACGATAAAACGTTTACTCTGGTGACACAACAGAGAGCTTGCACTGTCTCCACAATGCTTTGTGTAATTATTTTACACAATTGTATCAAAACCGTTGCTCAAAACGCCTAGTACAGTGTACAGGACCTATGAGCCTGTTGGTAGACCACCACATGCCTATGAAGACAGACAGAGTTCACCTCAGTCCAAAAGCCAGGGAGTCAGTCGACCCTCTCCCCCCTGTGCAAGCCCAGGTTACTGTTGTAACATTGACTGCTCTTTGTAAGGAAGGCGAGATGACAGAGTGTTGATGAGGGTCACTGCGCCCACAGGACAGAGATGTGCCTCTCGTGTTGCCCGGGCAAGATGTGGACCTCTGTTACATGAGAGCAAGAGTAAGTTGTGCCGCTCGCTAACATGCCAACTTGCTAACATCGCTCCCGCTACCTCTCTTGATGTTGATACAGGTGGTGTCATTTACATGGGTGACATGATAAATGGCATCGAAGGAGGAGAAGTGGGCGGGTTTTGATCTGGCTCAGGTGGTGTGAGAGAGAGTGTGGGTGTGTGAGAGAGAGAGAGAGAGAGAGTGAGAGTTTGTCTTTTACTGCACATATGCCCATCAACTAATCTCCTGCCAAACTCCACCCACTTTGATGGAGACCCTTCCCTATCTAAGCCACAGTTTGATGTGGTTCTGTAAAAATGGCCATCTTTCAAAACCGCAAGACGTGTTTTTGGTTCGAGGAATGGCAGTGAAACGATAGTGAGAGGAGAGAGCTAGACAGATATAGCCTTACGGTTCTGTGGAGGACCCAGTGTGTATCATTTACAAGACCATTGATGCATATTATGTGGTCAATGAGAGGAGGAGCTCTGGCAATGGCGGGCAGATGTGCTCCATTTGTTTGTTGTGTCCCAAATGACACCCTATTCCCTATATAGTGAGTGCACTGCTTTTGACCAGGGCTTTGGCTGAAAGTAGTGCACTCTGTAGGGAATAGGGTGGTATTTGGGACGCAGTCATATTCATTAGTCACCCTGACGATATGCTATCTTTAACACAAATGGTGCTTGTCGTCATCACGAGAGCCGTTTACGACCATTTCCAGTGTCGCGTTTCTCTCTTCGTAATGATAGACTTGTAGTCAGAGCCGTAGCTTGGTTTGTCACAATACATTACATTTGTAAATGGGAGCAGAGCCATAGAGGGAACAACAGGGCAATATGCTTTTGCGAATGTAATGGATTTTTAAATGCGACAAGAGGGGAATCCAACATGTCATGGGATTATGTAGGCGGGCCAATTTTTAACTCATAAATTTGGGTGTGTCCCAAATGATACCCTCTTGTACCCTATATAGTGCACTACTTTTGACTACAACCGTTTGAAGATACAGTGCACTATATAGGGAATAGGGTGCCATTTGGGGAGCACACTTGGTTAAAATGACCCACATTTGGCTGCCCCCCCACCCAACTCCCCCCGCCTCTACCTCCCTCTGCTGTTCTAGATTCAGATTCAGCCTATCCTTGCCAGAGCATCCATTTAATGTGTAGGTCACCCCCAATCCTCCAATGACAAACAGCCCATTAACTAAATGAGCCTGGGGTCTCCTGCACCTGTCTGGTACATCCTCCCTACTCTCTCTCTCTCTCCCTCTCTCTCTTTTTATCTCTTCCTTTCACTCTCTTCTCTCTCTCTCTATCTCTCTCTTTTTATCTCTCCCTTTCACTCTCTCCTCTCTCTCTCTATCTCTCTCTTTCTCAATTCTCTCTGCCTCCTTTCCTCCCTCTCTCTTCTCCCTCCCTCCTCTCTCCCCCTTTCTCTCTGTCTCTATCTCTCTATCTCTCTCTTTTTATCTCTCTCTCTCTATCTCTCTCTTTTTATCTCTCTCTTTTTATCTCCCTTTCACTCTCTCTATCTCTCTCTTTCTCAATTCTCTCTGCCTCCTTTCCTCTCTCTCCCCCTTGCTCTCTGTCTCTCTGTCTCTCTCTATCTCTCTCTATCTCTCTCTATCTCTCTTTTTATCTCTCTATCTCTCTTTTTATCTCTCTATCTCTATCTCTCTATCTCTCTTTTTATCTCTCTTTCTCAATTCTCTCTATCTCTCTTTGTATCTCTCTTTCTTAATTCTCTCTCTCTCTCTCTCTCTCTCTCTCTCTCTCTCTCTCTTTCTCTCTCTCTCTCTCTCTCTCTCTCTCTCTCTCTGTCTCTCTCTCTGTGTGTGTGTGAGACTTGAGCCTGTAAAACCTTGAACAGAAGACTCAGCCTCTTAGTGCCAAATCCTTACTCCCACTTAAGTCGAATTTTCCCTTAGTCTCCCGTTGCTATCAATGAATCACTAAGTGAACATGTGACTTAAGTGGAAGTTAGAATTTGCCCCTAAGACGTTAAGTCTGTATTTGAACAGAAGGACACAAGTAATAACACACAATAGTTAGAAATACTTTACAAATGGTTCAACACCATATCCAAAGAGGCTGACCTGTCTTGAAGACCTCGTAACGTACAGAGAATCCAGCCCCGTGGGTTTCGTAGTCGGACACAAACTTGATGAGAAGCTGGCTGCCGCTTGAGATGATAGGGGAGGGGGCGATCTTCCCACAGAACTTCCCCAGGGTTGGAGCCTTCTCGTCCCCACCGTTAAACACCTCCACATAGTCGTACCTGAGGAGAGGACATAGGAGAGGATCAGTGTAAGACTTACTGTACAAAATTGCTGCTGCTATAGCTAACAATAGTGCGGTAGCAGTAGTAGTAGTAGTAGTAGTAGTAGTGTAGTAGTTGCAGTAGTAGTAGTATTAGTAGTAGTAGTATAAAGCCTTGTCAGAGCCAGAACGATCCGTAGAAAGGCCTCCCGAGTGGCGCAATGGTCTAAGACACTGCATCGCAGTGCTAGCTGTGCCACTAGAGATTCTGGGTTTGAGTCCAGGCTCTGTCATAGCCGGCCGCGACCCGGTGACCCATGGTACGGTGCACAATTGGCCCAGCATCATCCGGGTTAGGGGAGGGTTTGCCCGGCAGGGATGTCCTTGTCCCATCGCGACTCCTGTGGCGGGCCGGGTGCAGTGCACGCTGACACGGTCGCCAGGTGTTCGGTGTTTCCTCCGACACATTGGTGCAGCTGGCTTCCGGGTTAAGTTGGCATTGTGTCAAGAAGCAGTGCGGCTTGATTGGGTTGTGTTTTGGTGGACGCACGGCTCTCGACCTTTGCCTCTCCCGAGTCCGTACGGGAGTTGCAGCGATGAGACAAGACTGTAACTACCAATTGTATACCAAATTGGGGAGATTTAAAAAAAATAATATTAAAAAATAATAATAAAGAACGGGCTGGAGCCCATTTCTTGTTTCTATAGCGTGAATGAGGAATCGAACCCCCAACCTTTCAATCTCAGACTGGACATTAACATTTACATTTTAGTTATTTAACTGACGCTCTTATCCAAAGCGACTTACAGTTAGTGCATTCGTCCTAAGATAGCTAGGTGGGACAAGCACATGTCACAGGCATAGTAAGTATACTTTTCCTCAATAAAGTAGCTATCAGCAAAGTTGGAGCCAGAAAGGGGAGGAGGGAGTCAAACACAACTGTTGTTTCGGGAAAAGGCCCCAGAGTTGATCAAACAATACGGAAACAATAACCAGTTTGGATTCCAGGCTATGTTGCACATAGCGTCATTCCAAGACCAACTCAGACAGCGGTTTGGGTTAGTCATACAATAGCTATGCTCCTTAAACCCAACTCCTTTGTTAGGTTTAGAGATTTGACCACACGCCCTCAATCTACTGAGATGAAAAGACAGTTGTAGAATGCTATGGATGGATGATATGGGAGTTGAGGTAACTACTGAGGGTCTATACCCACTGGGAGGGTTATAATAACAAGACAATGAAGATGAGGAAACATGAGAACGTTTGTACTCCCACGGAGCAGTATGCTACAGGGGTGACTTCATCTACCTCTGTTATCAGTGTTCCATGGGAACCTCAGACAATATCACCTCACACATTATCACCTCAAACATTATCGCCTCGTACATTATCAGCTCATGCATTATCGCCCCATACATTATCACCTTATATATTATCAGCTCATTCTTATATAGACCATTCCCTGTGCCCTACCACTCTGGGTCAGCTAACAAAGATAATTCTCTAATCTCTACAGTACTAGAATGTGTGTGCATGTTTGTGTGTGTACTGTAATGTCTGTGTGTGAGTGTTTGAGAACAAGCGGAGGATAACCCAACCCCCCCAACCCTAGTGAAAGTTGTCACTACCGTTTAACGTGAATCTGTCCACAAGAGATTAACCCAACCCCAACACTTCTGTTTTATACTGTAGCTAATTCAATTACACGTAATTGGGTGTGAACTGTGAAGGCACTCTCTCTCTCATGTGTGACCGTGTGTATGTGTGTGAAATGTGGAGATGAAATGGTGAGCTCATGGTGCCTGTTGGAGAACATACTACCTTTTTTTCCAGGCACAGCCGAGCCAACAACCCTTTTCCTTTCTGAGCCAGCTGTGGAAACAGCCTCTGCCTGGCCTGCAAAAATAAGACTAGGGCTACGCCCCAAATTGCACCCTATTCCCTATGTAGTGCACTACTTTTGACCAGGGCCCTGGTCAGAAGTAGTGCACTATATAGGGAATAGGATGCCATTTGGGACGTATCCTAGGCTTTACACAGAGCTACTTCATCAGCAAGTTTGCCCAGGAGTTTGATTCTGTACGTAGACAGCCCCATCATGGTACATTGGCAGAGGAATTTCTCTCTGCGGACAAGTTGTTTTCTCATGGCTAAGAACACAAGCCCTTGTAAAAAGCTGTTGACGTGAGGTTTTAGACAATGCCCTTTTCAAGGCAACTACTAGAGGCCAGGTTTGTTCTCTCATTGGGCTCTCAGGCACCTCTCTGGGGTGTGTGTTTGTGTGTGGGTGTGTGTGGGTGTGTGTGTGAGAGAGTATATCTTTGTAACCCAGCTTGCTAACACATGGACAACACGTGAACCAATAGTATCTACTCTAACCACATGAATCAATGTGAACACACTAACCGTTTTGTTTACCCCATGGATCTCACATAATGGGATCAATGTGTAAAATGAAAACAGCAACACTGCAAGTACTGGATGGTACTCAAGGGTGAATTCGTATTTTCTGAATCCTGTATAGTTGTCTCTTCCTAATCCCATGACTGCTGTCTAAGCAGGCTTGATGACGACGGCTGTCTCTGTCCCACTCCCAAAAAACCTCCCCATCCTCGGATGGATTAGAATCACCAATGAGTGGTTCCACCTCTCCTCTTTTTAATTTCCCTGTAGGATTCACTGTGGGTTCTTTTTGCTGCCTGTGTGGAAATGGAGGGGGAAGGATGGGGTTGATCATCCTCCTCAGCTGCTTGGCCCAATTGAACTGCTAACGGAGTGGGGGTGGGAGGACGAGGAGATGGGGAGAGAGAGAGACAGAGAGAGAGAGAGAGAGAAAGACAAAAGAGAAAGAGAAAGAGAGAAAGAGAGAGAGGGAGGGAGGGGTTGGTGTCTGTCTGCACCAGCAGGGAGGCACAGTGTTGCATTCTGTTCTAAGACACACCATCTGTAGAGTTGCATCTAATTTTAGGGCCGGGGGAGTGACTAGGAGCGAGTGAGTTTGTCCTGGAAGTGTGTCTCTGTCTCTGGCAATGGTGTTACAGCTGTGTCTGGCTAACGGTATGTCTGACTGTGTCTGATGAGACATTTTTCCATCTGCCCTGGAGCAGGACCCAGCTGAGACTCAGACAGAGTGTGTCCGTCCATCGACAGTTTCCAGTCTGTTTGACACCGCAGGCTGAATTAACCCTGAGCGTGGCTTTGCCAGTGGAATCACTAATGACTTGACTTCTCTAGCGAGAGGAGAGGATGGAGGAAGGCTGCTAGCCTTGCAAGGCACACTGATTTATTCCCAGCGTATATTTTGTGTGTGTGTGTGTGTGTGTGTGTGTGTGTGTGTGTGTGTGTGTGTGTGTGTGTGTGTGTGTGTGTGTGTGTGTGTGTGAGGGTGGTGTGCGTGCAAGTAAAGAAAAGCTGGCCGGGCTTGTAAACGTTCCCATGATGCCTTCCAGATGATAGATGATGGAGAGAATGTAGCCGTGGGGAGGGTAAGGTAACACAACTAGCATAGTCCAAATGGTAATAAGATATATGATATAGGAGGACCATTATTGTGTTAGACTATCACATTCAGTTGTTAAGGAAGTCCTTACTTTAGGACTAGAAGGTTACTACTGTTTTAAGCCCCAGATGGACTTCCTATTGTGTGTGTGTGTGTGTGTGTGTGTGTGTGTGTGTGTGTGTGTGTGTGTGTGTGTGTGTGTGTGTGTGTGTGTGTGTGTGTGTGTGTGTGTGTGTGTGTGTGTGTGTGTGTGTATTTGTAGTGAACCATAGCAAAGCACTTACCAGACCATTCTCCTAAGAGGGCATGAATAACCTAACCAGCGATTCTGCTGGACAATAAGGGGGAAAGTAGTCTATTTAACAAGGGTGTGAGGATAGATTTTTGGTTGGTTAATAGAGCTGTCTCAGTGAGCAATGAAAGCCCCAGGTCAGGTCTGTGTAGCCATCTGCATTCTATCTCCCCATGGTGCTGCTTTTACGGGTCCATCTGAGCGGGGCATGATGCAAATGAATAAAAATGGCATACATACACAACATCACTGAAGTGCTAGGCACTAGTGCTTTACAAGAGGCCACTTAAAACGCTTCCCACAGGTCAAATAAAGCCTGCCGTGAACAGAATGAATAGATTTTATAATGCAGTGTTCATTTAAACATTGGAAACACATTTTATGCCCTAAGCTGTGACTGTCTGTGACCAATAAACTAGTCAAGTGCAAAGATTGTTGTCATAATTCCTGTATGTTTTATGTTTGGAGTTTGATTGATGGTATTGTTTGATTATGAGGATCCTCTTGCCTGATGTATTAACGACTATGTGTTTTTATAGGTGATCATAAGCTACATAATGTACATAGGCAGAGGATAACAGACACATTCCCTTAAGGACAAGACAGGACATAGCAAATGTCGGCCACGTGCAGTAGATCCTCACCTGCTGGGTGTCGACAAACAAAGTACCATAATTACCTGGGTCTTCAACAACAGAACGTCATTTTATGGGTCTAGCTTAGGTGTCTAGAAACAGCGTAAGCCACTGTTAATGAGCACAATGTAACAAAATACCTGTCCGTTCAGGCCTTGAACAAATACAGTTAAATATAACCTAGGGGGCCAACCACTTAAATGTGTCACTATACCAAATGCCTCAGTCAGTGTACCGTTTTAGGTTAAACAAACATTTAAAGGGTGTACCCAAGTCTAAATACTGAAAATGAAACGTATATACCTTTGAGAGTTAACGGGAAAAGAGCCCTTTGTCAGATGACACACCGTCTACCCTTCTACACCTTTAAGTGAGTTAAGCGAAAGCAATAAACACTGTCAGTCTGGCCGCGTTTTGACATGATTTTAGTATTTGTCACCAAGACAAGTTTATCACCCCTTTCTGCCTGAGCCGGTGGGGGCATACCTCACAGAGACGGTTCCCACTCCCCCAAAACATATGATGTTAATTAACTCACTCACCACCTCAACCTCCTCTCAACCTCCCCTGGTAATGGCCTCCTGTCCGCTCAGCTTGACAGACAAAGTCTGCATCCCAAATAGCACCCTATTCCCTATATAGTGCACTACTTTTGACCAGGGCCCATGTAGGGAATAGGTGCCATTTGGGACGCATTCCGGACAGATAGACAGATAGACAGACAGGCAGGCAGACAGACAAACAGAGGATGGGACAGGCTGTTACTGTCACCTTCTCTCTGAAAGAAAAGCTGTGTTCCCTAATGGGGTTTACTGGGCTGTGTGATTCCAGCCGGCTGGCCACAAACACCTCTGTTTCAACCTTGTAGTGTCTGACTGACCCCGAGATGGAAACACAAACATGGTGACTGGAGTCCTCATGATGATGGGTGATCAAGGCTCTTTTTCATCCATATTATAGCACAACAACATACTTATCAATAGATACATTAATGTTTGTCCTGGCGGTCATTAGAAAGATGGCAACAATCAAGTTCTACACTGCACACCTAAAAAACACAAACACCTTTGAGTTGACTCACAAGAGTGGCCAGACCATGTCCACTCTCTTCTATCCACATGGGCAGGCAGCCACACAGCAGTAACTCTTATTTTTAGACTACAGCTGTACTCCAGTCCACTGCCTGTTCTGTTTTGATACAGGTGTAGTCAGTGGTGATAGATAGTCCTCTAGTCCTTCCTAATTACAAGCCGTTGAATGGCCGGGGGGACAGGGGATCTGATCTCCATCCCAAACAGCACCCTATTTACGATTCTAGTGCACTACTTTTGACCATGGTCCATAGGGCTCTGGTCAGAAGTAGTGCACTATATAGGAAATAGGGTGCCATTTGGGACACATGTCTAATCTCCAACTCCTCCACAGTCGTATGGAGAATGAGTCAAGTATTCAAGACGTATGCTGTCCTCTCTAATGATGAATATAAACACTAGATTGCTGATGCTATGTATTGGCCAATGAGATGCGTTCCGAAGCCACTTGTCGGCCATGTTGGTACACCTCAGTAGGACCAGTCCTCCATAGGAATGAATGGAATTCTAGATTATTTCAATTAAATGTTTCAAGGACAAAATGACATGTATTTAAGATTTTATTTTTATGTTTAGCTCACATTATGTAATTGAAACGTATGCATTAAGGTGTCTAATAGAATAAACACGGCAAAAACAAATGTAGACATTAATAAATGCATATCTATAGCTTCCAAAATCTTTTTCACAATGGAGAGGGAGAACCAACATGTAGACACGGTGGCTTCAAAACAGTGCCCGCTGTATATTATGTACATTAGGAACACCTGCTCTTTCCATGACACAGACTGACCAGGTGAATCCAGGTGAAAGCTATGATCCCTTATTGATGTCACTTGTTAAATCCACTTCAATCAGTCTAGATGAAGGGGAGGAGACAGGTTAAATAAGGATTTTTAAGCCTTGAGACAATTGAGACATGGATGGTGTATGTGTACCATTCAGAGGGTGAATGGGCAAGACAAAATATTTAAGTGTGTTTGAACAGGGTATGGTAGTAGGTGCCAGGCACACCGGTTTGTGTCAAGAACTGCAACACTGCTGGGTTTGTCACGCTCAACAGTTTGTTGTGTGTATCAAGAATGGTCCAGCACACAAAGGACATCCAGCCAACTTGACACAATTGTGGGAAGCGTTGGAGTCAATGGAGGCTCCTCCGGAGGAAAGGGAGGACCATCCTCCTCAGTGAATTTCATAAAAATAAAAATAGAGAAACATTCAAAAAGTTATCCTTTTAAGATAAAACTATACTAAATATATTCACGTCATCAAATAATTGATTAAAACAATGAAAGTCTACAGTAGCTCTGTACCATGGTGTAGCCGGAGGACAGTTGGTTTCTGTCCTCCTCTGGATACATTGACTTCAATACAAAACCTAGGAGGCTCATGGTTCTCACCCCCTTCCATAGACTTACACAGTCGTTATGATAACTTCTGGAGAATGTCCTCCAACCTATCAGAGTCTTGCAGCATGAACTGGCATGTTGTCTGCCTAATCAAAGAATCAGAGAATGAATCCAGTACTGAAAGCATAAGCTCCAGCTAGCTAGCACTGCAGTGCACAAAATGTGGTGAGTAGTTGACTCAAAGAGAGAGAAAGACAATTGTTGAACAGTTTTGAACAAATGTATTTCTTAACAAATTAAGGAGAAGCAAGAGTGAGAGAGAGATTACATATTTTGTAAAAAAAAAATTTCCCACTTTCACTTAGCTAGTGAATGCAGCTAGCTAGTTTATCCTACTCCAACACCGATCTCAAATAGATGATGCTATGTTAGATGCTATGTTAGCTAGCTGGCTATGGCTATCCAACATTGGAACTGTTCTAAGTCAAGGTAAGCTTCTGTTTTTTAAAATGTATTGCCACCGGGGCCCGATGGTGTAACTGCTAAACTGCACACTGTGCTGCATGATTGTAGTGGGTTTACTAACGCATTACTTCTAGTAGCTATGTTGACTAGCTATGATGTTACCTAATATGGTGACAAGGTTACCTAATATGGTGACATTAACAATGTAGGCTGTGTGTAGCGGTTATAATATGACGGTTTGGCTTGGAAAGTTTTTTTTGCCTGGTTACAGAGAGCTTAGGTGTTGTGCACTGAAGTCCACAAGCAAAAGAAAAAGGTGAAAGAGGAGGAGAGCGCGTAAGTGCGAGAAGGAATTAATATTAGGAAGGTATTCTTAATGTTTTGTACACTCAGTGCATATCATTGGTCCTCTCTGGTCCTGCCTAATAAACAATGCTGCTTTATGAGTTCAGACAGACTTGGGGTCAGCCTGAGGGCCTTGTGTTGCCTTAGGAGCAGATACAAGGCATAGTAGTGACGCCTCTTGCACTGTGATGCAGTGCCTTAGACTGCATTCCTCCATGCCACTCGTGATAGAGAGTTATTCTCCACCAGGGTCCCTGCTATTGGTGGGCGGCTAACCCTAACCCTGGCTTCCTATCTCTCTTCCTATCTGTCACACTATTCCCTATAGAGTGCACTACTTTTGACCAGAGCCCTATGGGCCCTGGTCAAATGTAGTGCACTGTATAGGGAATAGGGTGCCATTTGAGACGCAGCCTCTGCCATGCTGAAGTGATATAGACCACTGGCTCATCCTCTCATCCTCCCTTTAACTGAGGACACTCTAACTGGGCAACCGTCTGACTCACCTTTGACCCCTTAGAGATCCTGACCTCAGCAGCAAGACGTCTCCCTGCATTCCTATGGCCTATTTTGTCCACTCTGAAATCCCCTAAAGCTAGAATCACATGATCCAAACAGAGTAAAAGGCACTATTGCACCATTTTCAGCTTTGTCTCATAGATTAGACATAACATAGTAAAGCTAAATCTGGGACACTCAAATGAGTATGATATATTATGTTTGGTATGATTACATAAGACAGGTTACTGAAGGTAAAAACGAATGGTCGTTGGTTGGTCAGGGTGGATGGGTGGGTGTATAACCCGAACATCTAGCAACTCAAAGGTTGCATGTTTGAATCCCATAATGGACAACTTTAGCATTTTATCTTAATTAGCAACTTTTCAACTACTGATGGCCATCCACAAATACATACAAAAAGTAACATATCATACTAAATGGAGTGTCTCGGATTTACAAAAAAAATTATAAAATGAAATGCTCTGAGACCAGGTTGCTATATTTGGCTGTTTGTTGTTCAGTGTCTCATGATTGTTGTTAGCACAGACACGCATACGCATCCTGTTACCATGGTATCGCAAAAGTCTACATGTTAATAGGACAATATGACTATTCACAGTGAACTTTCACTGTCAAGGGGGACAGGCTTTGTACAAACATGCTGTAGACAGCAGATCCTGGGTTCAAATACGATTTGAAACCTTTCAAATATTTTGAATGTTTGCTCTAATCTGCCTGGAGTGACAGATGAGCTGGGTGTGCTACTATTCTATTGGTCTATTTAAACCAGGCAAGGTCAATCAAGCACAGATGAAGTATTTTAAATCATTTCAAAGAGTACTTCGACCCAGGTCTGGTACGCGGGTTCTTGTGACTCGAGGCATTTACTAAGTCCTGAAGACATCTGGAAGTGGGTGCTTTCTGTTCTGTAAATCCATGGAGGGATAGCAGCTGTGAGATTGCAGCGCAGCACTGCTCTGAATCTGAGTTTAGTCTAAACTCTCTCCTCGTTAATCTGCTCGTTAGGCCTTAATCTGACATGTGTTTTCATTTGGCTGTGCAGCACTGCAGCCCGCTGATCAGTAGGGAGGCAAAGGACCTCTGATGCTCTGATTACTAAAATGCACTTTAGACTGAAGATGACTGAAGAGCACATTTTACATCCATTGTCTGTGTGTGGGTAAACAGAACACACACAGTGTTCCGTCTCAAATGGCACCCTATATAGTGCACTTCTTTTAACCAGAGCCCACAAATGTAATGCACTATAAAGGGAATAAGGTGCCATTTGGGACACACAACAGTGTGACACGCATACGTCTGGTTTAAACCAATGTGAGTGACTACATTTGCTTTGGAAAACCCATCCAAACAATCATGACAACAGTCTTGAGAAATAACAAGGAACACAATTGCTCAAAATCATGATTATAGAACAGTTAATACCTATTTATATATCAAGCGACTGTTTGCTGCTTAAGACAGAAGTCCTCTGAAGGAAGCCTTACTTATACACAGGATGGTTCATTATTTGTGCATCCCAAATGGCACCCAATTCTCTGTTTAGTGCGCTACTTTTGACCAGGGCCCATTGGACTTCTATATAGTGAATATGGTGCCATTTGGGACTCACACCCTCCTGTCATGTGAGTGACTCCAAATTATGTGGCTATTCAGTGAAACCCAGTCGTGAAGTTCACAAATACACTGCTCAAAAAAATAAAGGGAACACTTAAACAACACATCCTAGATCTGAATGAAATAAATAATCTTATTAAATACTTTTTTCTTTACATAGTTGAATGTGCTGACAACAAAATCACACAAAAATAATCAATGGAAATGCAATTTATCAACCCATGGAGGTCTGGATTTGGAGTCACACTCAAAATTAAAGTGGAAAACCACACTACAGGCTGATCCAACTTTGATGTAATGTCCTTAAAACAAGTCAAAATGAGGCTCAGTAGTGTGTGTGGCCTCCACGTGCCTGTATGACCTCCCTACAACGCCTGGGCATGCTCCTGATGAGGTGGCGGATGGTCTCCTGAGGGATCTCCTCCCAGACCTGGACTAAAGCATCCGCCAACTCCTGGACAGTCTGTGGTGCAACGTGGCGTTGGTGGATGGAGTGAGACATGATGTCCCAGATGTGCTCAATTGGATTCAGGTCTGGGGAACGGGCGGGCCAGTCCATAGCATCAATGCCTTCCTCTTGCAGGAACTACTGACACACTCCAGCTACATGAGGTCTAGCATTGTCTTGCATTAGGAGGAACCCAGGGCCAACCGCACCAGCATATGGTCTCACAAGGGGTCTGAGGATCTCATCTTGGTACCTAATGGCAGTCAGGCTACCTCTGGCGAGCACATGGAGGGCTGCTCGGCCCCCCAAAGAAATGCCACCCCACACCATGACTGACCCACCGCCAAACCGGTCATGCTGGAGGATGTTGCAGGCAGCAGAACGTTCTCCACGGCATCTCCAGATTCTGTCACATCTGTCACGTGCTCAGTGTGAACCTGCTTTCATCTGTGAAGAGCACAGGTCGCCAGTGGCGAATTTGCCAATCTTGGTGTTCTCTGGCAAATGCCAAACGTCCTGCACGGTGTTGGGCTGTAAGCACAACCCCCACCTGTGGACGTCGGGCCCTCATACCACCCTCATGGAGTCTGTTTCTGACCGTTTGAGCAGACACATGCACATTTGTGGCCTGCTGGAGGTCATTTTGCAGGGCTCTGGCAGTGCTCCTCCTTGCACAAAGGCGGAGGTAGCGGTCCTGCTGCTGGGTTGTTGCCCTCCTACGGCCTCCTCCACATCTCCTGATGTACTGGCCTGTCTCCTGGTAGCGCCTCCATGCTCTGGACACTATGCTGACAGACACAGCAAACCTTCTTGCCACAGCTCGCATTGATGTGCCATCCTGGATGAGCTGCACTACCTGAGCCACTTGTGTGGGTTGTAGACTCCGTCTCATGCTACCACTAGAGTGAAAGCACCGCCAGCATTCAAAAGTGACCAAAACATCAGCCAGGAAGCATAGGAACTGAGAAGTGGTCTGTGGTCACCACCTGCAGAACCACTCCTTTATTGGGGGTGTCTTGCTTATTGCCTATAATTTCCACCTGTTGTCTATTCCATTTGCACAACAGCATGTGAAATTTATTGTCAATCAGTGTTGCTTCCTAAGTGGACAGTTTGATTTCACAGAAGTGTGATTGACTTGGAGTTACATTGTGTTGTTTAAGTGTTCCCTTTATTTTTATGAGCAGTGTAGTTCAACTGCAAAGATCATTGTCCCAAGATGAAAACAGGCTGGCAGTGCCACTGTGCAGGGGGAAAAAATGCTTGGAGTGCACTTTGCCCTAATAGAAGAAGGACATGGGTTATACAGAGTTAAACATACAGTTGATGTCGGGAGTTTACATACACCTTAGCCAAATACGTTTAAACTTAGTTTTTCACAATTCCTGACATTTAATCCTAGTAAAAATTCCCTGTCTAAGGTCAGTTAGGATCCCACTTTATTTTAAGAATGTGAAATGTCAGATTAATAGTCGAGTGATATATTTCAGCTTTTATTTCTTTCATCAGATTCCCAGTGGGTCAGAAGTTTACATACACTCAATTAGTATTTTATTGGCATTGCCTTTAAATTGTTTAACTTGGGTCAAATGTTTCGGGTAGCCTTCCACAAGCTTCCCACAATAAGTTGGGTGAATTTTGGCCCATTCCTCCTGACAGAGCTGGTGTAACTGAGTCAGGTTTGTAGGCCTCTTTGCTCGCACACATTTTTTCAGTTCTGCCCACAAATGTTCTATAGGATTGAGGTCAGGGCTTTGTGATGGCCACTCCGATACCTTGACTTTGTTGTCCTTGAGCCATTTTGCCACAACTTTGGAAGTATGCTTGGGGTCAGTGTCCATTTGGAAGACCCATTTGCGACCAAGCTTTAACTTCCTGACTGATGTCTTGAGATGTTGCTTCAATATATCCACATAATTTTCCATCCTCATGATGCCATCTATTTTGTGAAGTGCAAAGCACCCCCACAACATGATGCTGCCACCCCCGTGCTTCACGGTTGGGATGGTGTTCTTCGGCTTGCAAGCCTCCCCCTTTTTCCTCCAAACATAACGATGGTCATTATGGCCAAAGAGTTCTATTTTTGTTTCATCAGACCAGAGGATATTTCTCCAAAAAGTACGATCTTTGTCCCCATGTGCATTTGCAAACCGTAGTCTGGCTTTTTTATGGCGGTTTTGGAGCAGTGGCTTCTTACTTGCTGAGCGGCCTTTCAGGTTATGTCGATATAGGACTCGTTTTACTGTGGATATAGATACTTTTGTACCTGTTTCCTCCAGCATCTTCACAAGATCCTTTGCTGTTGTTCTGGGATTGATTTGCACTTTTCGCACCAAAGTACGTTCATCTCTAGGAGACAGAACGCGTCTCCTTCCTGAGCGGTATGATGACTGCGTGGTCCCATGGTGTTTATACTTGCGTACTATTGTTTGTACAGATGAACGTGGTACCTTCAGGCATTTGGAAATTACTCCCAAGGATGAACCAGACTTGTGGAGGCCAAAAACATTTTCTGAGGTCTTGACTGATTTCTTTTGATTTTCCCATGATGTCAAGCAAAGAGACACTGAGTTTGAAGGTAGGACTTGAAATACATCCACAGGTACACCTCCAATTGACTCAAATTATGTCAATTAGCCTAACAGAAGCTACTGAAGCCATGACATCATTTTCTGGAATTTTCCAAGCTGTTTAAAGGCACAGTCAACTTAGTGTATGTAAACATCTGACCCACTGGAATAGTGATACAGTGAATTATAAGTGAAATAATCTGTCTGTAAACAATTGTTGGAAAAATGACTTGTGTCATGCACAAAGTAGATGTCCTAACCAACTTGCCAAAACTATAGTTTGTTAACAAGAAATTTGTGGAGTGGTTGAAAAATGACTTTTAATGACTCCAACCTAAGTGTATGTAAACTTCCGACTTGAACTTTATACCTTCAGCTACAATGAGAGAGCGAGAGAATGTGTGTAGAGAAGAAAAATGAGAAACCGATGAGTATACAGAGTTCAGTGAGCATATAGAGTGAGAAAAGTCATAAGAAAAAAGATAGGAGGACAGGAAAGGGAAAGAAAGAAGAGGAAAGGAGAGGAACTGAAAGGAGAAGAAATGAAAGGAAAGGAGAGGAAAGGAAAGGGGAGGAAAGGAAAGGAGAGGAAAGGGAAGGAATGGAAAGGAAAGGAAGGAAAGGGAAGGAATGGAAAGGAGAGGAAAGAAGAGGAGAGGAAAGGAGAGGAAAGGAGAGGAAAGGAGAGGAAAGGAAAGGGAAGGAAAGGAGAGTAAAGGAGAGGAAAGAAAGTAGAGGAGAAGAAAGGAAAAGAGAGGAGAGGAAAGGAGAGGAAAGGAGAGGAAAGGAGAGGAAAGGAAAGGAAAGGAGAAGGAAAGGAAAGGAGAGGAGAGGAAAGGGAAGGAATGGAAAGGAAAGGAAGGAAAGGGAAGGAATGGAAAGGAGAGGAAAGAAGAGGAGAGGAAAGGAGAGGAATGGGAAGGAAAGGAGAGGAGAGGAGAGGAAAGGAGATGAAAGGAAAGGTAAGGAAAGGCAGAGACGCAAGAGTCTCAGGGCAGACAAGAAGAAATCCAGAGGTCTGTCCATGAGGTCATAGTGCAACCGGTCATCACGCTAACTGGCCTGTGGCTCTATAACATCCACCACCAGCCATCTAACTAACCCCAAGTCTTTCATCTGGATGACCACAATGACCACAGAGCCATGGTGGCGCAGTGGAAATGACAATTGACCACACTGAGAGGATCATTCAATTAGAGTTGTATGCATCACCGGACCATTCCTCCATAGCAGGAGACCCTCGTCCCTACATAGTCCCTACATAGTCCTTACATAGTCCTTACATAGTCCTTACATAGTCCTTACATAGTCCCTACATAGTCCTTACATAGTCCTTACATAGTCCCTACATAGTCCTTACATAGTCCTTACATAGTCCCTATATAGTCCCTACTACATAGTCCTTACATAGTTCTTACATAGTCCCTACATAGTCCCTACATAGTCCTTACATAGTCCTTACATAGTCCCTACATAGTCCCTACATAGTCCTTACATAGTCCTTACATAGTCCCTATATAGTCCCTACTACATAGTCCTTACATAGTCCTTACATAGTCCCTATATAGTCCCTACTACATAGTCCTTACATAGTCCTTACATAGTCCCTACATAGTGGTGCCATTTGGTACTCAGACAATGTCTTTGACCAGGTCAACAGCAGCAGCACTGCTGGTTGGGAGTCTGCAGGTCTGCAGTTGTGGTTTTGTTTTATATGTGTCATACCACAAAGGTTACGTCAACTACAGACAACAAGGGAAAATGAAGTGTGCCTCATGCAGCCTTTAGTCCTGTAATCACCCTACATCCTGGCATTAAGATTTGTTTCAGATACACGACTTGAAGTTCAAGAGAGAGTAACTTCAGACAAGCACGTAAGTTGTAACTCTGATGTTCGCATTAATCTTCCATAGATGTAATTGGGAGATTTGGGTGAAAATTCTAATCACAAGCGCCAAAGATCTCAAGTTAGGATTTGTCCCGAAATGCCTACAGGAAACTGTCTCTTTGATTTACGAGATCTGTTATGGTTGTTTTTAAAACTTGTATCCTAGACCAATGTCACGAAATGACACAGGATATACTCTTGTGAGTAAATTTGGAGCCACCAACGGTATTTATGTGCAAGATGGGAGGGCAGACTGACCTTCCAAGGCTCTAATATAATCAGTCTGTCAGTTCATTTAGCTGTTAAGACTCCTGTGAACTTCAAAGTGGTGAAATAAAAGGAACATGCCCATGGAACCGAGAACAAATAAACAGATTGTTGTAGAAGTTCATGACCCAATTTAGGTCCTTAGAAGCAAAACCACAAACAACCCATGTTGGATCCAATAAGACACCTGGCCTTCCTGTTTTTGCCTCCACCGCTGAGGAAAGCAGTTGGAAAGAGCCATTCTGCTTCCACTGAAACTAACACATTGAGGCTAAACACATTGGTGTGTCTGGGGATTGACACGCCAGGCCAAACCTAAATGTAAACGGCTGATTGAACAGTAGGCCATGCTGATGTGGCATTTCTCCTTTGAATCATTATGGGTATGATTCATAACGATTCAAAGTGCTGTCTGTGATTATGAGTAGGATTCAGAACGATTCAAAGTGCTGTCTGTGATTATGAGCACGATTCAAACCTCCTTCCTAACCTTTCGCTCCTATGTTTGAGTTTATTTTATTTTTACAGGGACAGTGCACATTAATCAACGTTTCAGTAAAAGTGCCGGTTTTAGCCAGCCGGCTAATTTTCAACCGCAGTCCCTGGGCAGGTTATTAAAAACAATTACAATATAGACAATCATAGAACAGTGAGCACACGCAGAGTAACATAGGACAAGCAAGACATAGCATACAGACAGAGCAACATAGGACAAGCAAGATGTAGCATACAGACAGAGCAACATAAAACAAAAAGCAACAAGACAAAATCCATAAAAACAAAGTGTTTCCACACCTCACAAGCTACAGACAACAGACAACATGGAAAGCGGCAATACACAGCTAGGGATTATGTTCACAAATCTGGTTGACCTTTAGCCATGTCTTCATGCATTTTGTGAAAGTGTGATATGTGGTGCAGTTATGTGTGTCTGATGGCAGTGTATTCCAGACATGGGACGCTCTCACAGAGAAAGCGGATTTACTAAAGGTGCTTTTCCTTAAGGGAACTATACAGTCACCTCTCATGGCAGACCTTGTCACCTCTCTCTCACGCTCTCTCTCTCTCTCTCTCTCTCTCTCTCTCCTCTCTCTCTCCTCTCCTCTCTCTCTCTCTCTCTCTCCTCCTCTCTCTCTCTCTCCTCTCTCTCTCTCTGTGTCATGGTCTCACGCTCGAGGAAACCGTTCAAACAAATAGTGTCAGTGTGAGATAAGTCTGTCTTTGGTTAGACTAAGGATTACATCCCAAATAGCACCCTATTCCCTATGTAGTGCAACATTTTGACCGGGGCACATAGGGAACACGGTGCGATTTGGGACACAGACTCTGTCTTTGATGCTTCTCCACATTGGCCACAGTCGTGCTGGCATATCGACTCAACCACAGAGCATCTCCACAAAAGCCTTATTGATGTTATTTTGATATCTGACCACTCCATGAATGTAATGTTGTCAGTTCCGACTGTGACTTCAAGGGAAGAGTTCAACACTGCATTTCTCCAGCAAACCTCCTTTCTAACCTTTCCGTTTAGCACTCTCTCTCTCTCTCTCTCTGTCTCTCTCTCTCTGTCTCTCTCGCTCTCTCTCTCTGTCTCACAAGTTTCAAGTTTTAATGTCACATGCACAAGTACAGTGAAAGGCCTTTCTTGCACGCTCTAAACTCAACAATGCAGTAATCAATATCAATGTAGTACTAAAAATAACACAAGGTAGAACAAAAACAAGACATCAAAATAAGAAATATGAGAAGTGAATAAGCTACAGTACTGTATATACATAGTCAGTTCCAATACCATATTGACAATGTGCAGCGATACTGGAGTGATATAGTTACTGTAGATATGTATAAGGGTAGCAGCAGGGGATAGAAGCAGTTCAGGAGCCTGTTGGTGTCAGACATGATACAACAGTACCGTTTGCCGTGCAGTAGCAGAGAGAACAGTCTATAGCTTGTGTGGCTGGAGTCTTTAACTATTTTCCAGGCCTTCTTTTCATAGAGCTCCTGGATGGCAGGGAGCTTGGCCCCAATGATGTACTGGGCAGTCCACACCACCCTCTGTAGGGTGATGCAGCCAGTCAGTATGCTCTCACTGGGGCAGCTGTCGCGCCTTCTTCATGACTCTGCGCCTGTGTGTGGACCATTTTAAGTCCTTAGTGATTTGGACCCATAGGAACGTGAAGCTCTCAAACCACTCCACTGCAGCCCCATCTATGTGGATGGGGGCGTGCACACCCTCCATTTTCTGTAGTACATGATCAGCTCCTTGGTCTTACTGACATTGAGGGAGAGGTTGTGGTCTTCCACACTGCCCGGTCACTGACCTCCTCCCTGTAGGCTGTCTCATCATCGCCAGGGATCAGGCCTAACACCGTTGTGTCATCAGCAAACTTGATGATGGTTTTGGAATCCTGCGTGGCCACGCAGTCATGGGTGAACAGGGAGTATAGAAGGGGACTAAGCACACACCCCTGTGGGGCCCCCGTGTTGAGTGTCAGTGTGGTGGAAGTGATGTTGCCTGCCTTCACCACCTGGGGTCGGCCCGTCAGGAAGTCCAGATTCCAGTTGCAGAGGGAGGTGTTCAATCCAAAGGTCCTAAGCTTGGTGATGAGCTTGGAGGGTTCAATAGTGTTGAACGCTGAGCTGTAGTCAATGAACAGCATTCTCACATAGGTGTTCCTCTTATCTAGGTGGGTGAGGTCAGTGTAGAGTGCAATTGAGATTACGTCGTCTATGGATCTGTTGGGGCGGTATGCAAATTGGAGTGGGTCTAGGGTGTCTGGGATGATGGGGTTGATGTGTTCCATAACCAGCCTTTCAAAGCCCTTCATGATTACAGATGTGAATGCTATAGGGTGGTAGTCATTGTGGCATGAAGCCTTGAAGTTATTGGAAACAGGAATGATGGTGGTCAGCTTAAAACATGTGGGGATAACAGACTGGGACAAGGAGAGGTTGAAAATGTCAGTGAATATGCCTGTCAGCTGTTCTGGGCATGCCCTGTGGCCTTGCGAGTGTTGCCCTGATTAAAGACCTTACTCACGTCGACCTCTCTCTCTCTCTTGCTCTCTCTCTCTCTCTCCTTCTCTCTCTCTCCTTCGCTCTCTCTATCTCGCTCTCCTTCTCTCTCTCTCTCTCTCTCTCTCTCTCTCTCGCTCTCTCTCTTTCTCTCTCTCACACACACAAACTTTTTATGACCTTCCTTTAGCTTCTGACAAACCCTTGACACACACCACGAAGAAGGAAACCCCTCACAATCACCCAATTATGTATTCCATCAATCAAACTAATTTTGTTTGTCACAAGCGCCGAATACAACAGGTGTAGACTTTATATGTACCATGAAATGATTACTTAGGAGCCCTTTTCCAAAAATGCTGAGTTATTAAAAAGTAAGACACATTTTCTAAAAATACAAAGCGAAACTGTAACATAATAAAATAACAATAACGAGACTATATATAAGGAATACCGGTACCGAGTCAATGTGCAGGGGTACGAGGTAGTTGAGCTAATTGAGGTAAAATGTACATGTAGGTAGGGGTAAATGTGCATAAACATAGATGTTACTGCATGGTCGGAACTAGAAGCACAAGCGTTTCGCTACACTCGCATTAACATCTGCTAACCATGTGTACGTGACCAATAAAATTTGATTTGATTTGATTTTGACAATCAGGATAGATAATTAACAGAGTAGTAGCAGCGCATGTGAAGAGCGTGAAAGAGTGTGATTGTGTGTGTGGCGTCAATATGCATATGTGTGTGTGTGAGTGTGTGTGTGTGTGTGTGTGTGTGTGTGTGTGTGTGTGTGTGTGTGTGTGTGTGTGTGTGTGTGTGTGTGTGTGTGTGTGTGTGTGTGTGTTTGTGTGTGTGTGTTAGAGTGTCGGTGTAGTATGTGTGAGTGTGTGAGTAGAGTTCAGGGAGTGTGAATAGAGACAGTTCAAGAGGGTCAGTGAAAATAAAAAGGGGGTCAATGCAAATAGTCAGGGTAGACATTTGATGAACTGTTCAGCAGTCTTACGGCTTGGGGGGTAGAAGCTGTTAAGGAGCCTTTTGTTCCCAGACTTGGAGCACTGGTACCGCTTGCCATGCAGTAGACCGCTTGCCATGCAGTAGCAGAGAGAACAGTCTATAACTTGGGTGTCTGGAGTCTTTGACAATTTTTATGGCCTCCCTCTGACACCACCTGGTATAGATGTCCTGGATGACATGACATTGAGCTCGGCCCCAGTGATACACTGGCCCATACGCACTACAATCTGTAGCGCCTTATGGTCAGATGCCAAGCAGTTGCCATACGTCTTGACTGATGCAGCCAGTCAAGACACTCTCAATGGTGCAGCTGTATAACGTTTTGAGGATATGAGGGCCCATGCCAAATCTTTTCAGCCTCCTAAAGGGGGAAGAGGTTTTGTCGTGCCCTCTTCACGACTGTGTTGGTGTGTTTGGACCATGATAGGTCCTTAGTGATGTGGACACAGAGGAACTTGAAGCTCTCAACCCGCTCCACTACAGCTCCTTCAATGTGAATGGGGTGTGCTCGGCCCTCCGTTTCCTGTAGTCCATGATCAGCTTCTTGGTCTTCCTGACGTTGAGGGAGAGGTTGTTGGTCTGGCACCACACTGAAAACATAGTTATAGACAGACCTCTCCTTCGAAGAAAAAAATCCTAATGTTTTGTACTAATGCTTGAAGGCAAAAAGAACCGTCACGTTTAGATATTCTTTGGTTGGATAGTTACAGCCATGTTCCATGGTACAGGGACATGTATGTTCTATTTGGTTCTGTAATTTAATTAAAATATAGGGGAGCGATGGCAGACACCTAGTGGTCTGCATCCCAAATGGCACCCTATTCCCTATATCGTGTAATACTTTTGACCAGAGTTGTCAAAAGTAGTGTAATAGGGAATAGGGTGACGTTTGGGATGCGGTCATGCACTGCAGCTTCCACGGACATTCTATCTGATAAGGGAGGAATTCAGTTCAGACAATACATTTCTATTAGGACGAGCTATAAGAAAAGTCAAACTGTAGAACGACTTCCGCCTCCCTTCCGGTACATTCCGATGGATGACCCCTTAGTTATGTACATTACCAGTCAAAAGTTTTAGAACACCTACTCATTCAAGGGTTTTTCTTTATTTTTACGATTTTCTACATTGTAGAATAATAGTGAAGACATCAAAACTTTGAAATAACACATATGGAATCATGTAGTAACTAAAAAAGTGTTAAACAAATCAAAATATAATTTAGATTCTTCAAAGTAGCCACTCTGCCTTGATGACAGCTTTGCACGCTCTTGGCATTCTTTCAACCAGCTTCACCTGGAATGCTTATCCAACAGTCTTGAAGGAGTTCCCACATATGCTGAGCACTTGTTGGATGCTTTTCCTTCACTCTGCGGTCCAACTCATCCCAAACCATCTTAATTGGGTTGAGATCATTTGATGCAGCACTCCAACACTCTCCTTCTTGGTCAAATATCCCTTACACAGCCTGGAGGTGTGTTGCGTCATTGTCATGTTGAAAAACAAATGATAGTCCCACTAAGCGCAAACCAGATGGGATTGGGTATTGCTGCAGAATGCTGTGGTAGCCATGCTGGTTAAGTGTGTCTTGAATGCTAAATAAATCACAGACAGTATCACCAGCAAAGCACCCCCACACCATCACACCTCCTCCTCCATGCTTCACGGTGGGACCCACATATGCGGAGATCATAAACTGCATTGTCGGTCAGGGCTTGTAAGTAAGCATTTAACTGTAACCTGTTGTATTTATTCGTATGTGACAAATAAAATTAGATTTGATTTGTTGAGATGTGTCTGCTACTTGAACTCTGTGAAGCATTTTTTTGAGCTGCAATTTCCGAGGCTGGAAACTCTAATGAACTTATCCTCTGCAGCACAGGTAACTCTGGGTCTTCCATTCCTGTAGCGGTCCTCATGAGAGCCAGTTTCATCATAGCACTTGATGGTTTTTGCAACTGCACTTGAAGAAACATTCAAAGTTCTTGAAATTTCCAGATTGACTGACCGTCATGTCTTAAAGTAATGATGGACTGTCATTTCTCTTTGCTTATTTGAGCTGTTCTTGCCATAATATGGACTTGGTCTTTTACCAAATAGGGCTATCTTCTGTATACCCACCCCTACCTTGTCACAATTACAAATGATTGGCTCCAATGCATTAAGAAGGAAAGAAATTCCACAAATTAACTTTTAACAAGGCACACCTGTTAATTGAAATGCATTCAAGGTGACTAACTCATGAAGCTGGTTGAGAGAATGCCAAGAGTGTGCAAAGCTGTCATGAAGGCAAATGGTGGCTACTTTGAAGAATCTCAAATATAAAATAATCACAACCGTTCAAAAGTTTTTAGTCACTTAGAAATGTCCATGTTTTTGAAAGAAAAGCACATTTTTTGTCCATTAAAATAACATCAAATTGATCAGAAATACAGTGTAGACATTGTTTTATGTTGTAAATGACTATTGTAGCTGGAAACGGCTGATTTTTAATGGAATATCTACATAGGCGTCCAGAGGCCCATTACCAGCAACCGTCACTTCTGTGTTCCAATGGCATGTTGTGTTAGCTAATCCAAGTTTATCATTTTAAAAGGCTAATTTGTCACAGGGATCCAACGAAAGTGGCGCCCCTCCTCGGTCGGGCGGCGCTCGGCGGTCGTCGTCGCCGGCCTATTAGCTGCCACCGATCGTTGTTTCAGTTTCGTTTAGTTTGTCTGTCTGTTCCGCACCTGTTTTGTGTATGTCATTAGTGGGGACTTATTTAATGTGTGTTTTCAGTTGGGATTTTGTGCGGGATTGTTTGTTGTCCACTCAGGACGGTGGGCTGTGTGAATGTAGTTGCTTCGCTGGTTGTATTTTGGATGCTTTTGTATTTTTTGTGTTTTGTGCTGGCTGACGTCTTATTTCTCTCTTCGGACCGTTTTGCCCTGTGTTTTGGGTTGGTCATTATTATTACGCGCCCTTCTGTTTTGGCGTGACCAGTTTGTTGCCGGAGAAAATAAAGACCGTATACTTTACCTCTGCTCTCTGCGCCTGACTCCAACCACCACTCCTAGAATCGTCTGACAGAATCCCGCACCATCACCTATGGAGTCAGCAGGAGCAGAAGTGCCATCCATGGCTGAGCAGGTCTCCCAACATGCCGGCCTCCTCCACCGCCTAGGCTCGGCCATGGATCAGGTGTTGGCCCGGTTGGAGAGCTGGGAGAGAGGTGCCTCCCCAGCCAGACCAGCTCCGGTCCCTCACCCTACGCACCTATCCACACCCACTGAAGCGGGTGCCGGCGGGATCCGGATTTCACCGCCCAGGGAGTTCGATGGAACGGCCGCTGGGTGCAAGGGGTTCTTGCTCCAACTGGAACTGTACCTGGCGACCGTCCGCCCCCCTCCCTCCGACGAAGAGAGGGTGAGCGTCCTCGTCTCGTGTCTCACGGGTCGAGCCCTGGAATGGGCCAATGCGGTCTGGGAAGGTCCAGACTCGGCCCGGGGTGACTACCCGGAGTTCACCCGCCGCTTCCGGGCGGTTTTCGATCATCCCCCGGAGGGCAGGGCGGCGGGTGAGCTACTATTCCATTTGAGACAGGAGACGAGGACCGCTCAGGATTTCGCATTGGAATTCCGGACTCTCGCCGCGGGATCGGGGTGGAACGAGCGGGCCCTGATAGACCACTATAGGTGTAGCCTTCGCGAGGACGTCCGCCGGGAGCTGGCATGTAGGGACAACACCTCCACTCTGGACCAACTGGTGGATTTGTCCATTAGATTGGACAACCTGCTGGCTGCCCGGGGACGTTCCAGTCGGGGCCTGTTCGTTCCGCCTACCAGTCCTCCCGCTCCACAGCCCATGGAGATAGGGGGGGCTGCACCGAGGAGGACCGGAGGGAGGGGTCTCTCTTGCACCCGATGTGGACACAGAGGACACACTGTGGACCGGTGCTGGAGAGGTCCCTCCGGGAGTTCGGAGGGCAGGCAGAGCACCGCTTCGCCCCCCCAGGTGAGTCCGCACCAGCCACACCCAGAGCCCCCTGTCGATCACTTGTACACCTCCGTTTGTTTCCTTAATTTTTCCCCTCACTTCCAGTATAAGGCGCTAGTCGATTCAGGTGCAGCTGGGAGTTTTATGGACCATGGGTTAGCGAAGAGGTTAGGGATCCCCCTGGTTCAGCTGGACCACCCCTTCCCCGTGCACGCCCTAGATAGTCGACCGCTAGGGTCAGGCCAAGTAGGGGAGGTCACAGTGCCACTGGTTATGCAGACGTGGGGGGGTCATGTGGAGCGTCTCAGCCTGTTCATCATTGACTCCCCAGCTTTTCCGGTGGTACTGGGAATCCCCTGGCTAGCCACTCACAACCCCCAGATTTCGTGGAGACAGAGGGCTCTAACGGGGTGGTCGAGGGAGTGCTCAGGTAGGTGCATAGGAGTTTCCATCGGTGCGACTACGGTGGAGAGTCCAGACCAAGTCTCTACTGTGCACATTCCCTCAGAGTATGCCGATTTGGCTATCGCCTTCAGTAAGACGAAGGCGACTCAATTACCCCCCCATCGACAGGGAGATTGTGCGATAAACCTCCAGGCTGACGCGGTTCTTCCTAGGAGTCACGTGTATCCTCTGTCTCAGGAGGAGACAGTGGCTATGGATACATACGTCACTGAGTCCTTGAGACAGGGATACATTCGGCCCTCTAAATCCCCCGTCTCCTCGAGCTTCTTTTTCGTGAAGAAGAAGGAGGGAGGTCTGCGCCCGTGCATTGACTATAGAGGTCTAAATGCTATCACAGTGGGTTTCAGTTACCCGCTACCTCTCATTGCTACGGCAGTGGAGTCATTTCACGGGGCGCGCTTCTTCACGAAATTGGATCTCAGGAGTGCGTATAACTTGGTGCGTATCCGAGAGGGAGACGAGTGGAAAACCGCATTTAGTACCACATCTGGCCATTATAAGTACCTCGTCATGCCGTATGGGTTAAAGAATGCTCCCGCCGTCTTCCAATCCTTTGTGGACGAGGTCCTTAGGGACATGCTCGGGCAGGGTGTGGTGGTGTACATCGATGACATCCTGATCTGCTCCGCCACACGCGCCGAGCATGTGTCCCTGGTGCGTAGAGTGCTTGGGCGGCTGCTGGAGCATAACCTATACGTCAAGGCTGAGAAATGTGAGTTCTTCAAAAGAGCCGTCTCATTTCTAGGATATCGCATTTCCACCTCGGGGGTGGAGGTGGAGTGTGACCGCGTAACGGCTGTGCGTAATTGGCCAACCCCAGCCACTGTGAAGGAGGTGCAGCGGTTCTTGGGGTTCGCTAATTATTATCGGAGGTTTATCCGGGGTTTTGGCCAGGTAGCAGCTCCCATTACCTCACTGATGAAGGGGGGGCCGGTGCGGCTACGATGGTCAGCAGAGGCGGACAGAGCCTTTCATCGTCTGAAGGTTCTGTTTACCAATGCACCTGTCCTAGCGCATCCGGACCCCTCTTTGCCATTCATAGTGGAGGTGGACGCGTCCGAGGCTGGGGTAGGAGCTGTGCTGTCGCAGCGTTCGGGCGTTCCTCCGAAGCTCCGCCCATGCGCGTTCTTTTCTAAGAAGCTGAGCCCGGCGGAGCGCAATTATGATGTGGGGGACCGGGAGCTGTTAGCCGTGGTCAGGGCTTTGACGGTGTGGAGACATTGGCTTGAGGGGGCACGTCAACCTTTTCTCATCTGGACCGACCACCGTAACCTGGAGTATATTCGGGCAGCGAGGAGGCTTAATCCCCGTCAGGCGAGGTGGGCCATGTTTTTCACGAGGTTTAACTTCACTCTCTCGTACATTCCAGGTTCCCGGAACCGGAAGGCTGACGCACTGTCGCGTCTCTACGACACCGAGGAGCGGACCATCGATCCTACTCCCATACTTCCCGCCTCCTGTCTGGTGGCACCGGTGGTATGGGAGGTGGATGCGGACATCGAGCGGGCGGTTCGGTCAGAACCTACTCCGTCGCAGTGTCCCGTGGGCCTGAAATACGTTCCGCTTGGTGTTCGCGATCGCCTGATCCGATGGTCCCATACTCTACCCTCCTCGGGTCATCCTGGGGTGGAACGGACAGTGCGGGGCCTGAAGGGGAGGTACTGGTGGCCCACCTTGGCTGAGGATGTCCGGCGTTATGTCTCGTCCTGTTCAGTATGCGCTCAGTGTAAGGCTCCTAGGCACCTACCTCGAGGGAAATTACAGCCCCTCCCTGTTCCACAGCGGCCATGGACTCACCTCTCGGTGGATTTCCTTACGGATCTCCCGCCGTCTCAGGGGAACACGGCGATCCTGGTCGTTGTGGACAGGTTCTCTAAGTCCTGCCGTCTGCTCCCTTTGCCCGGTCTTCCTACGGCCCTGCAGACCGCGGAGGCCCTGTTCACTCACGTCTTCCGGCACTATGGGGTGCCCGAGGACATCGTATCTGATCGAGGTCCCCAGTTTACGTCCAGGGTATGGAAATCGTTTATGGAGAGGCTGGGGGTCTCGGTCAGCCTGACCTCGGGGTTCCACCCCGAGAGTAATGGGCAGGTAGAGCGCATCAACCAGGATGTGGGCAGGTTCCTGCGGTCATATTGCCAGGACCGGCCAGGGGAGTGGGCGCAGTTCGTGCCATGGGCCGAGATGGCCCAGAACTCTCAGCGCCACTCCTCCACTAATCTGTCACCCTTCCAGGTGGTGCTGGGGTATCAGCCGGTCCTGGTGCCATGGCAACAGAGCCAGACGGAGGCTCCTGCGGTGGAGGCATGGGTCAAGCGCTCTCAGGAGACCTGGAACGCGGTCCAGGAATGTTTAAGGAGGGCGAGCGAACGACACAAGGAGAGCGCTGACCGCCACCGCAGTGACGCCCCCGTGTTTAACCCGGGGGATAGAGTCTGGCTCTCGACCCGGAACCTGCCTCTCCGCCTGCCCTGCCGGAAGCTGGGTCCGCGGTTTGTGGGGCCGTTTAAAGTCCTGAGGAGGATAAACGAGGTGTGTTACAGGTTACAACTTCCTTCGTATTACCGTATTAACCCCTCGTTTCATGTGTCTCTCCTCAGGCCGGTGGTAGCTGGTCCGCTGCAGGACAGTGAGGTGCTGGAGGCCCCCCCGCCCCCCCTGGACATCGGGGGGAGCCCGGCGTACACAGTCCGAGCCATCCTGGACTCCCGACGTCGGGTAGGGGGCCTGCAGTACCTCGTGGACTGGGAGGGGTACGGTCCGGAGGAGAGGTGCTGGGTTCCGGCGGCGGACGTTCTGGACCCCCCTATGCTGTTGGACTTCCACCGTCGCCGACCGGATCGGCCGGCGCCTCGCCCTCCGGGCCGTCCCCGAGGCCGGCGTCGGCGCGCGGCTCCAGCCGTGCGTCAGGGGAGGGGTACTGTCACAGGATCCAACGAAAGTGCCGCCCCTCCTCGGTCGGGCGGCGCTCGGCGGTCGTCGTCGCCGGCCTATTACCTGCCACCGATCGTTGTTTCAGTTTCGTTTAGTTTGTCTGTCTGTTCCGCACCTGTTTTGTGTATGTCATTAGTGGGGACTTATTTAATGTGTGTTTTCAGTTGGGATTTTGTGCGGGATTGTTTGTTGTCCACTCAGGACGGTGGGCCGTGTGAATGTAGTTGCTTCGCTGGTTGTATTTTGGATGCTTTTGTATTTTTTGTGTTTTGTGCTGGCTGACGTCTTATTTCTCTCTTCGGACCGTTTTGCCCTGTGTTTTGGGTTGGTCATTATTATTACGCGCCCTTCTGTTTTGGCGTGACCAGTTTGTTGCCGGAGAAAATAAAGACCGTATACTTTACCTCTGCTCTCTGCGCCTGACTCCAACCACCACTCCTAGAATCGTCTGACATAATTGATCATTAGAAAACCCTTTTGCAATTATGTTAGCACAGCTGAAAACTGTTTTTCTGAATAAAGAAGCAATAAAACTGGCATTCTTTAGACTAGTTGAGTATCTGGAGCATCAACATTTGTGGGTTCGATTACAGGCTCAAATTGGCCAGAAACAAATAACTTTCTTCTGAAACTCGTCAGTTTATTCTTGTTCTGAGAAATTAAATCTCGTACAATGCTGTGTACTACTCCCTTCACAGAGCAGCGCAAACTGTCTCTAACCAGAATAGAAAGAGGAGTGGGAGGCCCTGGTGCACAACTGAGCAAGAGGACAAGTACATTAGAGTATCTAGTTTGAGAAACAGATGCCTCACAAGTCCTCAACTGGCAGCTTCATTAAATAGTACCCACAAAACACCAGTCTTAACGTCAAAAGTGAAGAGGCGACTCCGGGATGCTGGCTTTCTAGGCAGAGTTCCTCTGTCCAGTGTCTGTGTTCTTTTGCCCATCTAAATCTTTTATTTTTATTGGCCAGTCTGAGATATGGCTTTTTCTTTGCAACTCTGCCTAGAAGGCCAGCATCCCGGAGTCGCCTCTTCAGCCATTTCCAGCTACAATAGTCATTTACAACATTATCAATATCTACACTGTTTTTATGATCAATTTGATGTTATTTTAATGGACAAAAAATTTGCTTTTCTTTCAAAAACAAGGACATTTCTAAGTGACCCCAAACTTTTGAACGGTAGTGTATTTTGATTTGTTTAACACTTTTTTGGAAACTTCATGATTCCATATGTGTTATTTCATAGTTTTGATGTCTTCACTTTTATTATACAATGTAGAAAATAATAAAAATAAAGAAAAACCCTTGAATGAGTAGGTGTGTCTGGTACTGTACATATGTACAGTACAGTATATATACTACATGACCAAAATTATGTGGACGTCTGCTCGTCGCACATTTCATTCCAAAATAATGGGCGTTAATATGGAGTTAGTCATAGGTTTTATAGATGACATTGAAATATCACGTTTTGGAGTTTGGTTTGCAGATGTTGTTGATGAAAGGAAAAGGGGTACGTTTTCTCGTAGGAATCTGTGGTTTTGCCAAGGCCCCTCATTTGGTATTTTAAACATTTTGTTTAATAGCCAAAAACAACATTCACATTTGCCAAACCATGACTATGAGCTATAAAATAAATCCTCACAACAAATATTACAGTAAACCTATCATCAAAGTACAAAACACAGGCTTGGTTGGCGTTACAACTCGGAGACGCAATGTCAACAGTGATTAATTTACTGGAGAAACTGGCGGTATTCAAATGGTTCCAAAGAACAACATCTCTCCTTATAGATCCTATACACTATATACAGTGCCTTCGGAAAGTATTCAGACCCCTCGACTTTTTCCACATTTTGTTACATTACAGCCTTATTCTAAAATGGATAACATTTTTTTAAATCCTCATCAATCTACACACAATAACCCATAATGACAAAGCAAAAACAGGTATTTAGAAATGTGAGCAAATTTATACAAAAGAAAAACTGAAATACCTTATTTAAATAAGTATTCAGACCCTTTGCTATGAGACGCGAAATTGAGCTCAGGTTTATCCTGTTTCCATTGATCATCCTTGAGATGTTTCTACAACTTGATTGGAGTGCACCTGTGGTGAATTCAATTGATTGGACATGATTTGGAAAGGCACACACCTGTATATATAAGGTCCCACAGCTGACAGTGCATGTCAGAGCAAAAACGAAGCCATGAGGTCGAAGGAATTGTCCGTAGAGCTCTGAGACAGGATTGTGTCGAGGCACAGATCTGGGGAAGGGTACCAAAAAAATGTCTGCAGCATTGAAGGTCCCCAAGAACACAGTGGCCTCCATCATTCTTAAATGGAAGAAGTTTGGAACCACTTGAATCTTCCTAGAGCTGGCCGCCCGGCCAAACTGAGAAAAAGGGGGAGAAGGGCTTTGGTCAGGGAGGTGACCAAGAACCCAATGGTCACTCTGACAGAGCTCTGAGTTCCTCTGTGGAGATGGGAGAACCTTCCAGTAAGACAACCATCTCTGCAGCACTCCACCAATCAGGCCTTTATGGTAGATAGAAGCCACTCCTCAGTAAAATGCACATGACAGCCTGCTTGGAGTTTGCCAAAAGGCACCTAAAGACTCTCCGACCATGAGAAGCAAGATTCTCTGGTGTGATGAAACCAAGATTGAACTCTATGGCCTGAATGCCAGACGTCACGTCTGGAGGAAACCTGGCACCATCCCTACGGTGAAGCATGGTGGTGGCAGCATCATGCTGTGAGAGTGTTTTTCCGCTAGTCAGGATCGAGGCAAAGATGAACAGAGCAAAGTACAGAGATCCTTGATGAAAACCTGCTCAAGAGCGCTCAGGACATCAGACAGGGTTGAAGGTTTACCTTCCAACAGGACAACAACCCTAAGCAGACAGCCAAGACAGTGCAGGATTAGCTTCGGGACAATTCTCTGAATGTCCTTGAGTGGCCCAGCCAGAGCCCGGACTTGAACCCGATCGCACATCTCTGGAGAGACCTGAAAATAGCTGTGCAGCAATGCTCCCCATCCAACTTGATAGAGCTTGAGAGGATCTGCAGAGAAGAATGGGAGATACTCCCCAAATACAGGTGTGCCAAGCCTGTAACGTCATACCCAAGAACACTTGAGGCTGTAATTGCTGCCAAAGGTGCTTCAACAAAGTACTGAGTAAAGGGTATGAATACTTATGTAAATGTGATATTATATTTCTTTCTCTTTAATAAATTAGCAAAAATTTCTAAAACCTTTTTTTCTTTGTTATTATTGGGTATTGTGTGAAGGTTGATGAGGGAAAACAACAATTCAATCAATTTTAGAATAAGGTTGTAACCAAACAAAATGTGGAAAAAGACAAGGGGTCTGAAAACTTTCCGAAGGCACTGTATTGTAGTATATGTCAGGATGAATATTACAGTAAACCTATCATCAGAGACAAAAACACAGACTTGGTTGCTCTCTAAAAACTTAAGGATGCAGTAGCAAGGAACTGAAGGCATTCCAAACATGGTTCCAAAGAACATCTCTCCTTATAGAAACCTATACACTATCCAGTATCTGCCAGAATCCTAAAGAGTGCTAACATTTTATAGGTCCCTTGGTGGTGAAATGTGATCTAATAGTAGTCAAGGACCCCATGTGCAAGACAGTCAGTGAGCCTGTGATTTACACAGACAGAGGGATCATTATAAAAATGAGGTTATTTATGGTAGATTGTGAACATTTGGGCTTTAGTGAGAATGCATACTTAACCTAAGGTATCGAATGCATGTGTGTTGTTGTGTGTGTGTGTGCGTCTGTCATATACTGTATGTGTGACCCAAATCACAATCAATGATCAGCACTAGGTAGCACAGCTAAAGACGGGGACTAAGCTACATTTGCCCACATCCAGGCAAAATATAAGTGATCTTTGACCCAACAATATTGTAGACAGCAGTACAGAGCAAATCAAATATTAAAACCAAAACACATCGATCCAATTATATTTCCTCTCAAACGACAATACCCATGAGTAGGTAGGTATTGGTTGATGCTCCAGTCTAGTCCTCTTCCATGGTCGCATCAAGCGGCTCATAGTAGGAGTGTTTATTTATGATCAGTTTTGCCTTGTAGATCTAAATTAATAGAAAACATGTGGGGGTGGGGGGGGCTGATCCTAGATGGGCACTCTTACTCTGATACCTACGGCCCCAGAAGGAATCCTTGGAATATAAAGTTCTTATATTGACCAATAGGTGGCAGAGTCACACACTGCCTCCAGAAAAAGAGCGCTTTACGTACTTGCATTCTCGGTCCTCCAGATCAAAATGAGGGTTAAAGTTGATGAGTATCTTCTGGCCCGGTTCTGGGGCCGATATCACCCACATACATTGTTGTGATGGAGGGTATGAGGTCGGGTAGCCAGTCGAGGTGAGATAATCTGCATTGGTTATCTCAATGTTATCTCCACATTTATCTGCAACTAAAACAGACAGAGATAATTATTTAAGAACGAAATCCATGGGAGAGAAATTACACCTGATTTTTGAATGAACAGGAAAAAACAAGATGATGGTGTAGGCGACCCTTTAAAAAATATATGTTTTATCATTCAGAACAAAAGAGTAATAACGTTCTGCCAATCGTCAGTGGAAATTATTAACAGAAGATATAAAAACACACATTTACCAGTGTACTTGTTTCAAAACTAGTGAAGCATGAGATATGAGTCAGAAATAAGCAACTTTGTGTCATTTTTGTATGTTTTTTTGTTATTTACTACATGAATAGTAAATAACATAGCAAATATGAAGACATGCTCTCACAAGTGCCCATTTACCGACACCATAAACAATACATGACAACGAACACCTTGGAACAAAAAACATTTATTCCCTCTCCCTACTGTTGAGGGAACGATACCTTTAGATAAATACATAACCAATAAACTCTACCGTTTTGGAAAGGTTGACTTTCAACTGATTTAGACTAGTGAGCTTAGGCTACAGATGCGTCAAGCAAAACCCTGTACTGTAGCCTAGGTGCACCTCCGTAGACATGACGAAAACAGGTGAGTCGTGATTTCAAATCGTCCAAATTAAAGCTTTTATAAGGCCAATGTTAGAAAACATGATATTTCAACAGTCCACACTTACCGCTTTGAATCAATGAAGCCACAACAATGAGTTGGGTTGAAAATAACAGTATAAATCCACAATACATCATTGGACTGTAAAATACACAAATCTGTAAAAAAAAAAAAAAAAAAAAAAAAGAAAAAATAAACTTTGATATTTCCACCGTTTTATAGTCCTCAAAGCAAAATAACAAATGTCTCGGAAATGTAGGAGAAATTCGTCTGACAGCTTCAGGTCGCCAGCATCCTTTAGTAGCCTATTAAGCTGCTGTTTCCTCTTTCCTCGGAAAGTCGTGTTTCTCTCGCAGAATAAGAACTTGCCATTTCCCAGGAAAATAATAATAATAATAATCCAAACGCAGAAAACAATTGTTGATTCCGAAAATCCAGACGCCTAAGTGCCCCAACAGTTAGGCTATCAATCGATAACTGATAATTGTATATCAAAAGTGGAATAAAAAAACTTAAAAGATTCAATAATATCTCATACACTCACTACTACCCCGTCTAAAATCCCCAAATTCCTATTCCTTTTGACTGCGTTCGTTCGGCCCCGGTTCGGCCCTTTTCCGATGCGCGCTGTCTGACCGACACAGTAGAATGTCAGAGGGTCACTCTCATTCGACTTGACGCCAACTGTGAAAGTAACAGTGGCATTTCCACTCCCCAAATTCCAGCTCCAAGACGCAAACACGCACAGACAGATCACTACTAGAAGAGTGGGCAGGAACGAAAGACACCGTGCGCCCTCCTCCCGCTAGCGCACAGCAGAGGGAGAGGTTCTGGATTGGAAGGAATGAACATAATACACAAACAAGGTTCAACCATTCATTTTGATATTCTAATCTTAGCTACCTGTCGCAAATTTAAAAAACAACAAGCGTTTAACGTATAACAATAGGCCCTTATAACAATGGCATAAGGAGTTTTGCGGAATAATCACTTTAAGCACTTAACTTGATGCCTTGCTTCTGATAGATCCTTGCTTCTGCAGTATGCTACTATATTATTAGGCAAGTACAGTATTATATATTGTTTTAATGGCACTTCAATTCTAAAAGGAATATTTTGACCTATGGAAACCTGTCTTCTGTTCCAATTAAGAATGCATTAAGAATGCTGCCATGTCCGTAACAGTTTTCTATAGCCTATTGCTTATAGCAGAGTGTGTAGGCCAACTATTATCTAATGATCACACAACATTCTAACAGTCTGTTAAAAGATCAGGCTTTCTATCCTGTAGGGAGTGAGAAAGAAAGTAACTCAATCATCAGCACACTATGTTTTTTTTTACCCTCCCCCCCAAAAAAACAAAATTATTCTGCATTGACAAAATATTTGACTAAAGGCAGCTCATTTCACATAATCTCTCCCCATAGCTAGCTCCCGTATGATAAGTAACATCCACATTTTGTAAGAATACATCTTAAACCCATATCACCACCTGGTGCAACTGTGCAAGCTCTAGTCCCACCTGTCCATACAATCTTATTCATTATGATGTAAAAGGGAAAACGGATCCTGGATCAGTACTCCTACTCTGAGATGCATTATGAATACGAGCCCAAATCTCTCATTTGGAAGTAGGGACTATTGACTCTGTGCATCTGGGTTGAGGTTGGTAAGTTTCTGAAGAGGATGTCAAGGGCTCTACCTCTGACTGCCAGTCACACTGGACTGAGTGTGTTGAGTTAAGTCGTGTCATTGTAACACATCTTATGTGACAGAACTACACTGTGGTGTGTGTGTGTTTGTATGGGCAGCCAGGTCACCCATGATACAAGTCAGTATTTGACGTCCATCCATGTCTGAGGACGTTGGGAGATGACGTGGAAACTGGCCACTAGAGGCAACAGTGAGCGCTGTTACCTTCAAGTAGGTTTTGGTTTTGCTAGGGCATAGTAAATAGTGGATGGATGGAAGTATCTGCTTCTGATTCCAAAGGTTGGAGGTTCAAATACAATGATAGAAAGTTATTTGGTTTTAAGCCTATCCCAAACATGAACCCTTACCTTAACAATTCAGAGTTAATGCCTAAACGTAACACTTCGGAATTTGACATTTGGAACAATTTCAAAACTTGACGTTTGAGAAACATGGATGAACGTCTAATTCTGACGTGAGACTGTGAGAGCTGGTAGGTGTGGGTGTGTATGTGTGGGTGTGGGTATGGGTGTGGGTATGGGTGTGTAGGTGTGGGTGTGTAGGTGTGGGTGTGTGGGTATGGGTGTGTATGTGTGGGTATGGGTGTGTGGGTATGGGTGTGTATGTGTGGGTGTGTATGTATGGGTGTGTATGTGTGGGTATGGGTGTGTATGTGTGGGTATGGGTGTGTATATATATGTGTGGGTATGGGTGTGTATGTGTGTATGTGTGGGTATGGGTATGGGTGTGTATGTGTGGGAGTGTATGTGCAGCTGTGGGTATGGGTGTGTA
Source organism: Salmo trutta (assembly GCF_901001165.1). Lineage (NCBI taxonomy): Eukaryota > Metazoa > Chordata > Actinopteri > Salmoniformes > Salmonidae > Salmo > Salmo trutta. Next base: position 19,348,361 of record NC_042977.1, read on the forward strand.
GGTGTGGGTGTGGGTATGGGTGTGTAGGTGTGGGTGTGTATGTGTGGGTTTGTAGGTGTGGGTGTGTATATGTGTGGGTGTGGGTATGGGTATGGGTTTAAGTGTGGGTGTGTAGGTGTGGGTGTGTATGTGTGGGTATGGGTGTGTAGGTGTGGGTGTGCATGTGTGGGTATGGGTGTGTATGTGTGGGTGTGGGTATGGGTGTGTATGTATGGGTGTGGGTAAGGGTGTGTATGTGTATGTGTGGGTATGGGTGTGTATGTGTGGGTATGGGTGTGTATGTGTGGGTATGGGTGTGTATGTGTATGTGTGGGTATGGGTGTGTATGGGTATGGGTGTGTATGTGTGGGAGTGTATGTGTGGGTGTGGGTATGGGTGTGTAGGTGTGGGTGTGTATGTGTGGGAGTGTATGTGTGGGTGTGGGTATGGGTGTGTATGTGTGGGTGTGTAGGTGTGGGTGTGGGTACGGGTGTGTAGGTGTGGGTGTGTAGGTGTGGGTGTGTATGTGTGGGTGTGTAGGTGTGGGTGTGTATGTGTGGGTGTGGGTATGGGTGTGTAGGTGTGGGTGTGTATGTGTAGGTGTGGAGGTGTGGGTATGGGTGTGTATGTGTGGGTGTGGGTATGCATGTGCATGTGCATGTATGGGTGTGTATGTGTGGGTATGGGTGTGTATGTGTGGATATGGGTGTGTATGTGTGTGTGTATGTGTGGGTATGGGTGTGTGGGTGTGGGTATGGGTGTGTAGGTGTGGGTGTGTATGTGTGGGAGTGTATGTGTGGGTGTGGGTATGGGTGTGTATGTGTGGGTGTGTAGGTGTGGGTGTGGGTATGGGTGTGTAGGTGTGGGTGTGTAGGTGTGGGTCTGGGTATGGGTGTGTAGGTGTGGGTATGGGTGTGTAGGTGTGGGTGTGTATGTGTAGGTGTGGAGGTGTGGGTATGGGTGTGTATGTGTGGGTGTGGGTATGCATGTGCATGTATGGGTATGGGTGTGTATGTGTATGTGTGTATGTGTATGTGTGGGTATGGGTGTGCATGTGTGGGTATGGGTGAGTATGTGTATGTGTGGGTATGGGTGTGTATGTGTATGTGTGGGTATGGGTATGTATGTGTATGTGTATGTGTGGGTGTGGGTGTGTATGTGTGGGAGTGTATGTGTGGGTGTGGGTATGGGTGTGTAGGTGTGGGTATGGGTGTGTAGGTGTGGGTGTGTATGTGTGGGTGTGGGTATGGGTGTGTAGGTGTGGGTGTGTATGTGTGGGTATGGGTGTGTAGGTGAGGGTATGGGTGTGTATGTGTATGTGTGGGTGTGGGTGTGTATGTGTGGGAGTGTATGTGTGGGTGTGGGTATGGGTGTGTAGGTGTGGGTGTGTATGTGTCTGAGTGTATGTGTGCGTGTGGGTATGGGGGTGTGGGTGTGTATGTGTGGGAGTGTATGTGTGGGTATGGGTGTGTAGTTGTGGGTGTGTATATGTGGGTGTGCATGAGAGAGTGTGTAGGTGTGGGTGTCTATGTGTGGGTGTGGGTATGGGTGTGTAGGTGTGGTTATGGGTGCGTAGGTGTGGGTGTGTATGTGTGGGTATGGGTGTGTATGTGTGGGTGTGGGTGTGTATGTGTGGGTGTGGGTATGGGGGTGCATGTATGGTATGGGTGTGTAAGTGTGGGTGTGGGTATGGGTGTGTATGCGTGGGTGTGTATGTGTGGGTATGGGTGTGTATGCGTGGGTATGGGTGTAGGTATGGGTGGGTATGGGTGTGTATGTGTAGGTGTGGGTGTGTATGTGTGGGTATGGGTGTGGGTCTGGGTGTGTATGTGTGGGAGTGTATGTGTGGGTGAGGTTATGGGTGTATAGGTGTAGGTGTGGGTGTGTATGTGTGGGAGTGTATGTGTGGGTATGGGTGTGTAGGTGTGGGTGTGTATGTGTGGGTGTGTATGTGTGGGTATGGGTGTGTATGTGTGGGTGTGTATGTATGGGTATGGGTGTGTAGGTGTGGGTGTGTATGTGTGGGTGTGGGTGTGTATGTGTGGGTAGGGGTGTGTATGTGTATTAATGGGTATGGGTGTGTATGTGTGGGTGTGGGTATGGGTGTGTATGTGTGGGTGTGGATATGGTGTGTATGTGTGGGTGTGTATGTGTGGGTATTGGTGTGTATGTGTGGGTGTGCATATGTGTATGTGTGGGTGTGTATGTGTGGGTGTGGGTATGGGTGTGTAGGTGTGGTTATGGGTGTGTAGGTGTGGGTGTGCATGTGTGGGTATGGGTGTGTATGTGTGGGTGTGGGTATGAGTGTGTTTGTGTGGGTGTGGGTATGGGTATGCATGTATGGTATGGGTGTGTATGTGTGGGTGTGGGTATGGGTGTGTATGTGTGGGTGTGTATGTGTGGGTATGGGTGTGTATGTGTGGGTATGTGTGTAGGTATGGGTGGGTATGGGTGTGTATGTGTAGGTATGGGTGTGTATGTGTGGGTATTGGTGTGGGTATGGGTGTGTATGTGTGGGAGTGTATGTGTCGGTGTGGTTATGGGTGTGTAGGTGTAGGTGTGGGAGTGTATGTGTGGGTATGGGTGTGTAGGTGTGTGTGTGTATGTGTGGGTGTGTATGTGTGGGTATGGTTGTGTATGTGTGGGTGTGTAGGTATGGGTGTGTAGGTGTGGGTGTGTATGTGTGGGTGTGGGTGTGTATGTGTGGGTGTGTATGTGTGGGTGTGGGTATGGGTGTGTATGTGTGGGTGTGTAGGTGTGGGTGTGGGTATGGGTGTGTAGGTGTGGGTGTGTAGGTGTGGGTGTGTATGTGTGGGTGTGTAGGTGTGGGTGTGTATGTGTGGGTGTGGGTATGCATGTGCATGTGCATGTATGGGTGTGTATGTGTGGGTATGGGTGTGTATGTGTGTGTGTATGTGTGGGTATGGGTGTGTATGTGTGGGTGTGGGTATGGGTGTGTGGGTATGGGTGTGTAGGTGTGGGTGTGTATGTGTGGGAGTGTATGTGTGGGTGTGGGTATGGGTGTGTATGTGTGGGTGTGTAGGTGTGGGTGTGGGTATGGGTGTGTAGGTGTGGGTGTGTATGTGTAGGTGTGGAGGTGTGGGTATGGGTGTGTATGTGTGGGTGTGGGTATGCATGTGCATGTATGGGTATGGGTGTGTATGTGTGGGTGTGTATGTGTATGTGTGGGTATGGGTGTGTATGTGTGGGTATGGGTGTGCATGTGTGGGTATGGGTGAGTATGTGTATGTGTGGGTATGGGTGTGTATGTGCATGTGTGGGTGTGGGTGTGTATGTGTGGGAGTGTAGGTGTGGGTTTGGGTATGGGTGTGTAGGTGTGGGTGTGTATGTGTCTGAGTGTATGTGTGGGTGGGGTGTGGGTGTGTATGTGTGGGAGTGTATGTGTGGGTGTGGGTATGGGTGTGTAGGTGTGGGTGTGTATGTGTGGGTATGGGTGTGGGTGTGTAGGTGTGGGTATGGGTATGTATGTGTATGTGTGGGTGTGGGTGTGTATGTGTGGGAGTGTATGTGTGGGTGTGGGTATGGGTGTGTAGGTGTGGGTATGGGTGTGTAGGTGTGGGTGTGTATGTGTGGGTATGGGTGTGGGTGTGTAGGTGTGGGTATGGGTGTGTATGTGTATGTGTGGGTGTGGGTGTGTATGTGTGGGAGTGTATGTGTGGGTGTGGGTATGGGTGTGTAGGTGTGGGTGTGTATGTGTCTGAGTGTATGTGTGCGTGTGGGTATGGGGGTGTTGGTGTGTATGTGTGGGAGTGTATGTGTAGGTGTGGAGGTGTGGGTATGGGTGTGTATGTGTGGGTGTGGGTATGCATGTGCATGTATGGGTATGGGTGTGTATGTGTGGGTGTGTATGTGTATGTGTGGGTATGGGTGTGTATGTGTGGGTATGGGTGTGCATGTGTGGGTATGGGTGAGTATGTGTATGTGTGGGTATGGGTGTGTATGTGTATGTGTGGGTGTGGGTGTGTATGTGTGGGAGTGTAGGTGTGGGTTTGGGTATGGGTGTGTAGGTGTGGGTGTGTATGTGTCTGAGTGTATGTGTGGGTGGGGTGTGGGTGTGTATGTGTGGGAGTGTATGTGTGGGTGTGGGTATGGGTGTGTAGGTGTGGGTGTGTATGTGTGGGTATGGGTGTGGGTGTGTAGGTGTGGGTATGGGTATGTATGTGTATGTGTGGGTGTGGGTGTGTATGTGTGGGAGTGTATGTGTGGGTGTGGGTATGGGTGTGTAGGTGTGGGTATGGGTGTGTAGGTGTGGGTGTGTATGTGTGGGTATGGGTGTGGGTGTGTAGGTGTGGGTATGGGTGTGTATGTGTATGTGTGGGTGTGGGTGTGTATGTGTGGGAGTGTATGTGTGGGTGTGGGTATGGGTGTGTAGGTGTGGGTGTGTATGTGTCTGAGTGTATGTGTGCGTGTGGGTATGGGGGTGTTGGTGTGTATGTGTGGGAGTGTATGTGTGGGTATGGGTGTGTAGTTGTGGGTGTGTATATGTGGGTGTGCATGAGAGAGTGTGAAGGTGTGGGTGTCTATGTGTGGGTGTGGGTATGGGTGTGTAGGTGTGGTTATGGGTGCGTAGGTGTGGGTGTGTATGTGTGGGTATGGGTGTGTATGTGTGGGTGTGGGTGTGTATGTGTGGGTGTGCATGTATGGTATGGGTGTGTAAGTGTGGGTGTGGGTATGGGTGTGTATGTGTGGGTGTGTATGTGTGGGTATGGGTGTGTATGCATGGGTATGGGTGTAGGTATGGGTGGGTATGGGTGTGTATGTGTAGGTATGGGTGTGTATGTGTGGGTATGGGTGTGGGTCTGGGTGTGTATGTGTGGGAGTGTATGTGTGGGTATGGGTGTGTAGGTGTGGGTGTGTATGTGTGGGTGTGTATGTGTGGGTATGGGTGTGTATATGTGGGTGTGTATGTATGGGTATGGGTGTGTAGGTGTGGGTGTGTATGTGTGGGTGTGGGTGTGTATGTGTGGGTAGGGGTGTGTATGTGTATTAATGGGTATGGGTGTGTATGTGTGGGTGTGGGTATGGGTGTGTATGTGTGGGTGTGGGTATGGGTGTGTAGGTGTGGTTATGGGTGTGTAGGTGTGTGTGTGGGTGTGTGGGTATGGGTGTGTATGTGTGGGTGGGTGTGGGTATGGGTGTGTTTGTGTGGGTGTGGGTATGGGTATGCATGTATGGTATGGGTGTGTATGTGTGGGTGTGGGTATGGGTGTGTATGTGTGGGTGTGTATGTGTGGGTATGGGTGTGTATGTGTGGGTATGTGTGTAGGTATGGGTGGGTATGGGTGTGTATGTGTAGGTATGGGTGTGTATGTGTGGGTATTGGTGTGGGTATGGGTGTGTATGTGTGGGAGTGTATGTGTGGGTGTGGTTATGGGTGTGTAGGTGTAGGTGTGGGAGTGTATGTGTGGGTATGGGTGTGTAGGTGTGGGTGTGTATGTGTGGGTGTGTATGTGTGGGTATGGTTGTGTATGTGTGGGTGTGTATGTATGGGTGTGTAGGTGTGGGTGATTATGTGTGGGTGTGGGTGTGTATGTGTGGGTATGGGTGTGTATGTGTGGGTGTGGGTGTGGGTATGGGTGTGTAGGTGTGGGTGTGTATGTGTGGGTCTGTATGTGTGGGTATGGGTGTGTATGTGTATGTGTGGGTATGGGTGTGGGTATGGGTGTGTATGTGTTGGATTGTATGTGTGGGTATGGGTGTGTAGGTGTATGTGTGGGTGTGTATGTGTGGGAGTGTATATGTGTATGTGTGGGTGTGGGTGTGGGTGTGCATGTATGGGTATAGGTGTGTATGTGTGGGTGTGGGTATGGGTATGGGTGGGTATGGGTGTGTATGGGTATGTGTGGGTATGGGTGTGTATGTGTGGGTATGGGTGTGTGGGTGTGGGTATGGATGTGTATGTGTGGGTATGGGTGTGTATGTGTGGGTTTGGGTATGGGTGTGTATTTGTGGATATGGGTGTGTATGTGTGGGTGTGGGTATGGGTGTGTAGGTGTGGGTGTATATATGTGGGTGTGTATGTGTGGGTATGGGTGTGTAGGTGTGGGTGTGCATGTGAGGGTGTGTATGTGTGGGTATGTGTGTGTATGTGTGGGTATGGGTATGGGTGTGTATGTGGGTATGAGTGTATATGTGGGTATGGGTGTATATATGGGTATGGGTGTGTATGTGGGTATGGGTGTGTATGTGGGTATGGGTGTGTATGTGTGGGTGTGGGTATGAGTGTGTATGTGTGGGTGTGGGTATGGGTGTGTTTGTGTATGTGTGGGAATGGGTATGGGTTTGTATGTGTGGGTGTATGTGTGTATGTGTGGGTGTGTGTGGGTATGAGTAAGTATGTGTTGGTGTGGGTATGGTTGTGTTTGTGTATGTGTGGGTGTGGGTGTGTATGTGTGGGTGTGTATGTGTGTATGTGTGGGTGTGTGTGGGTATGGGTGTGTATGTGTGGGTGTGGGTATGGGTGTGTATGTGTGGGTGTGGGTGTGTATGTGTGGGTATGGGTGTGTATGTGTATGAATGGGTATGGGTGTGTATGTGTGGGTGTGGGTATCTGTGTGTATGTGTGGGTGTGGGTGTGGGTATGGGTGTGTATGTGTGGGTATGGGTATGGGTGTGTTTGTGTATGTGTGGGTATGGGTGTGTATGTGTGTATGTGGGTGTGTATGTGTGGGTGTGGGTATGGGTGTGTATGTGTGGGTGTGGGTGTGTATGTGTGGGTATGGGTGTGTATGTGTATGAATGGGTATTGGTGTGTATGTGTGGGTGTATGTGTGTATGTGTGGGTGTGTGTGGGTATGAGTAAGTATGTGTTGGTGTGGGTATGGTTGTGTTTGTGTATGTGTGGGTGTGGGTGTGTATGTGTGGGTGTGTATGTGTGTATGTGTGGGTGTGTGTGGGTATGGGTGTGTATGTGTGGGTGTGGGTATGGGTGTGTATGTGTGGGTGTGGGTGTGTATGTGTGGGTATGGGTGTGTATGTGTATGAATGGGTATGGGTGTGTATGTGTGGGTGTGGGTATCGGTGTGTATGTGTGGGTGTGTGTGGGAATGAGTGTGTATGTGTGGGTATGGGTTTGTTTGTGTATGTGTGGGTATGGGTGTGTATGTGTGTATGTGGGTGTGTATGTGTGGGTGTGGGTATGGGTGTGTATGTGTGGGTGTGGGTGTGTATGTGTGGGTATGGGTGTGTATGTGTATGAATGGGTATTGGTGTGTATGTGTGGGTATGGGTGTGTATGTGTGGGTATGGGTGTGCATGTATGGGTATAGGTGTGTATGTGTGGGTGTGTATGTGTGGGTATGGGTGTGCATGTATGGGTGTGAATGTGTGGGTGTGGGTATGGGTGTGTATGTGTGGGTATGGGTATGGGTGTGTATGTGTGGGTATGGGTGTGTATGTGTATGTGTTGGTATGGGTGTGTGGGTGTGGGTGTGGGTTAGGGTGTGTATGTGTGGGTGTGGGTGTATATGTGTATGTGTGGGTATGGGTGTGGGTATGGGTGTGTATGTGGGTATTGGTGTATGTGTGGGTATGGGTGTGTATGTGGGTATGGGTGTGTATGTGTGGGTGTGTATGTGTGGGCGTGGGTATGAGTGTGTATGTGTGGGTGTGGGTATGTGTGTTTGTGTATGTCTGGGTGTGTATGTGTGTATGTGTGGGTGTGTGTAGGTATGGGTGTGTATGTGTGGGTGTGGGTATGGTGTGTTAGTGTATGTGTGGGTATGGGTGTGTATGTGTGGGTGTGTATGTGTGGGTATGGGTGTTTGTGTACAGTGATAAATTATCTTACTGTCAAAGGAGGGAGGAGGATGTCGGTGTTTGAGACATTTGCTTATTATCTTTTGAGGCACTTCACAGGAACAGGGCTTGAATTCCTATAAAATGTTATCATGTGTTCGATGAACCTGTCACAGTATATTTTTCCCATTGAAGTTGGGATTTCAACTGAATGCCATTCCTATGCATCATGGGGGATCATGCGCAAGTCAAGGGCAAACAATAAGTGTGTTTGTGTGTGTGTGTGTGTGTGTGTGTGTGTGCATGCATGTGTGTGTACGGTAATAAATTATTTTACGTTGGGATTTCAACTGTGTAACATTCATCATAGTGGATCACACACTACTCAAAATAATCCCAAACACGACCAAAATAGCAGCAGTCATGAGTGGATTATATGGTTATGCTGTAATTTGAACCCGCTGTCGTTTCACACAAGATTTATGGTAGCTGTAGATAACCATGTGTGAGTGTTTATGTGTGTGTGTGATTGAGAGTAGTAACACAGAGGGAAAGGGAGAGAGTTACACAGAGAGACAGCAAGTGAGAGAGATAGATTTACAGAGAGAGATAGAGATAACAAGGGATGTGTGTGTGAGAAGAAGCTCACTATTGTAGCTAGCTACAGTAGCTAGAGTAGCTCTAAAATGGCTACCCCCCCCACCACCCAGCCAGCATCAGAGCACTGAGAGAGAGAGATGAGAGAGAGAGAGAAAGAGAGAGAGAACAGAGAAAACAGAGAGATGAGAGAGAGGAGAGATAACAGGAGAGAAAGAGAGAGAGAGAGAGAGAGAGAGAGATGAGAGAGAGAAGAGAAGAGAGAGGAGAGAGAGGAGAGAGAGGAGAGATAACAGGAGAGAAAGAGAGAGAGAGAGAGAGAAGAGAAGAGAAGAGAGAGGAGAGAGAGGAGAGAGAGGAGAGATAACAGGAGAGAGAGAGAGTTTGAGAAAGAGAGAGAGAGAAGAGAGAGATGAGAGAGTGGAGAGATAACAGGAGAGATAGAGAGAGAGGGTCCTCTCTGTGGGGAGAGTAGATCTAAGAAGAGGACATGCGAGACGGATAACTGGGCCCAAAATCTGTCTTCCCCAGCAGGTGGCGTTTTTTTTATTTATTTTTTTGCTCACCAAACAAGGAGTTTTGTATGGAGGTCAATGAGAGAGTGTCAAATTTGGTTACCAAAAAAATGTAATGGCTTATTACGTGTGCGTGCATGTGTGCATTTTCCTCTGACAGGTAATAAGCCAGGAATGATGGAGGAGAGGAGCAGTTTCTGTAATTGCACAGTAATATCACTGTAATTACAGGCTGAGTGACAGTGATGCATTACACAGTTATGGTGAGACTTGAGGTGGAACGCCATTTTGAAGGTACAGTGCATACTGGTGTATAGTATCGTAAACACACACATCCACGCGCAAGCCTTCACACATGGCGCAAATCGCACAAATTCTACCTTGGAAGAAGCCATTTTTGCCACTGCCAAGAATGACCTCTTGTTTGATCTCAGATATATAACCTAGTTAAATCACACAACACAATTTCTAGCAGAGGAAGACATTTGGACATATTGAAATATAACTCATTATATTTCTATGGTTGGACACATCATGAGGTCATATAGCCATGATAAGAACATGGTGCTGAAGATGAATCGCACCCATGGAACTGTCATCGTTTCACACCCAGCTCAAACAAAGGCCAAGCTGCCAGTGGTGCCGTCTTTCGGTGAACCTCCCAGCCAAGACGAGTGCAACGTCCCAAATGGCACCCTATTCCCTGTGTAGTGCGCGACTTTTGATGAGGGCTCTGTTGAAAATAGGTGCACTATACAGGGAATAGGGTTCCGTTTGGGACACACACCAGGTCCTCAGGGACTAATGAGGGGATCAGATAGTGGAGGAATCATCTGTTAAGGCAAAATACCTTTTTTGTCACAGGATCCAGATTTAGCTCACTATTACATTGTTATCGTTGACCCATGCAGGGTCCCTTTTACTGTTCATTAGGGGCAGCCTTTTCTTGGCTGCTGTCTTCTTGCTGTCTCATCAGTTTGATTTGAATGTGAGGTAGGTGTGTGAGTCTCTTGTCTCCCCTGCTGTGTCGAGAATAATAATACCATTAGGCCTCAGCTCTTTTTCAAAAGTCTAATGCCATTGAGTGAATCGGTGCCAAATATTTTGTAAATATAGTCTTTTCAGCTATCACCACTCCTGAGATGTATTTCTTGCCTCGTCACATCATTTACATGACAGGTCTAACAGGGTGATATATTAACACTTCTCATGTCTGTGTCACATTCCTGTGTGAGATTCAAGTAATCTCATGAATTTTTAGCAAAAGCTGTTTTTAATTCTCCTTTTCATTCGCGTAGCCTTGGTTATCAACGTTGGTATGGTGAATTTATCATAAGGTCTTATATGACATTGCTTTTGTGTTTGAAAACTTTAAGTACTCTAGCTATATCTATTTTCCTACTACAGTACTTGCCCACCAACACCCCTAAAGCACATGACATGATCAATGACTCATGTTACAGTGGGGGAAAAAAGTATTTGATCCCCTGCTGATTTTGTACGTTTGCCCACTGACAAAGAAAGGATCAGTCTATAATTTTAATGGTAGGTTTATTTGAACAGTGAGAGACAGAATAACAACAGAAATATACAGAAAAAAACGCATGTCAAAAATGTTATGAATTGATTTGCATTTTAATGAGGGAAATAAGTATTTGACCCCCTCTCAATCAGAAAGATTTCTGTCTCCCAGGCGTCTTTTATACAGGTAACGAGCTGAGATTAGGAGCACACTCTTAAAGGGAGTGCTCCTAACCTCAGCTTGTTACCTGTAAAAAAAACACCTGTCCACAGAAGCAATCAATCAGATTCCAAACTCTCCACCATGGCCAAGACCAAAGAGCTCTCCAAGGATGTCAGGGACAAGATTGTAGACCTACACAAGGCTGGAATGGGCTACAAGACCATCGCCAAGCAGCTTGGTGAGAAGGTGACAACATTTGGTGCGATTATTCACAAATGGAAGAAACACAAAAGAACTGTCAATATCCGTCGGCCTGGGGCTCCATGCAAGATCTCACCTCATGGAGTTGCAATGATCATGAGAACGGTGAGGAATCAGCCAAGAACTACACGGGAGGATCTTGTCAATGATCTCAAGGCAGCTGGGACCATAGTCACCAAGAAAACAATTGGTAACACATTACGCCGTGAAGGACTGAAATCCTGCAGTGCCCGCAAGGTCCCCCTGCTCAAGAAAGCACATATACATGCCCGTCTGAAGTTTGCCAATGAGCATCTGAATGATTCAGAAGACAACTGGTGAAAGTGTTGTGGTCAGATGAGACCAAAATGGAGCTCTTTGACATCAACTCAACTCGCCGTGTTTGGAGGAGGAGGAATGCTGCCTATGACCCCAAGAACACCATCTCTACCGTCAAACATGGAGGTGGAAACATTATGCTTTGGGGGTGTTTTTCTGCTAAGGGGACAGGACAACTTCCCCGCATCAAAGGGACGATGGATGGGGCCATGTACCGTCAAATCTTGGGTGAGAACCTCCTTCCCTCAGCCAGGTCATTGAAAATGGGTCGTGGATGGGTATTCCAATATGACAATGACCCAAAACATACGGCCAAGGCAACAAAGGAGTGGCTCAAGAAGAAGCACATTAAGGTCCTGGAGTGGCCTAGCCAGTCTCCAGACCTTAATCCCATAGAAAATCTGTGGAGGGAGCTGAAGGTTCGAGTTGCCAAACGTCAGCCTCGAAACCTTAATAACTTGGAGAATATCTGCAAAGAGGAGTGGGACAAAATCCCTCCTGAGATGTGTGCAAACCTGGTGGCCAACTACAAGAAACGTCTGACCTCTGTGATTGCCAACAAGGGTTTTGCCACCAAGTACTAAGTCATGTTTTGCAGAGGGGTCAAATACTTATTTCCCTCATTAAAATGCAAATCATTTTATAATATTTTTGAAATGCGTTTTTCTGGATTTTTTTGTTGTTATTCTGTCTCTCACTGTTCAAATAAAGCTACTATTAAAATTATAGACTGATCATTTCTTTGTAAGTGGGCAAACGTACAAAATCAGCAGGGGATCAAATACTTTTTTCCCCCACTGTAGATGGTTTCGAATAACTTGTTCCAGACAAGACATGTGTGTAACACACTCAAATTACTATGGAAATATTGATTGTTCTTTTAGATGGTGTTTTATTAGACTGATTCTGATTCACCCACTCGCCAGAACTACAGTATGTGTTTTCATAGAGGACTATCAGGGTTGACACAGCATGCCCAATTATATCTGAGTCATTTGCATGTTGTCAGTAGCCTGCTATACCACACCACCACAGGTCCTGAGTCCCACATGGCACACTATTTCCTACATAGTGCATTCATTTTCATTAGAGCCCTATAGGCCCTGGTCAAAAGTAGTGCACTAAATAGGGAATAGGTGCAATTTGGGATGTAGCCTGGTTGTTTGAATTGATGGGCTGGTCTCCCTTCCCAGATCCCTGGTAATAAGGTGAGCGGTTACTGAACATAGCCCTGCTGTCCTAGACCCACAGAGACGGACAGGCTCAGAGAAGAGATGATGTCTTTTGACCAGAGAACAAAGTAGTGGATTACATAGGGAATATTGAACCACATGTGGAGGACACATCGGGACATTGGGAACGGAGTCCAGCTGTCTTGTTTGGTTCAAACCTAAGCAGTGCTGGGGATCTCCAGAGGCAGGACTTCTTAAATCTGTGTGTGTGTGTGTGTGTGTGTGTGTGTAAGCGTGCAGGCGTATGTGTGTGTGTTTGTGCATGTGTTAGTGGATGTTCCAAAGGGGTTGCTTGCAAATCAACTGTCTGCAATTACCTTTGTAAGGGGGCTGAAGGCTGAAGCTTTGAGAAAGTTAGAGTTCCCCGAGGTTCCTGTCTGAAGTCTCTGAAAGTTCAGCAGATCATTTGGCCCGAAGTAAAGTTTCTCACAAGTTCTATACTACTTATCCAAAATGAAACTCTGTATTGGAGAAAAGAACTGCAGTATGTGCATACCCTCTCTGCCTGTACAAAACATACAATCCATATTGACATGTTACCTCCAACTAACTAGTTGGTTTGAAAACATCAGGGAGGATAAGACGAAGCCTACAATAACTTGCCATATGACATGCCTGAATTCAGGGACAAAACTTTTTTTGTGCTGTTTCGACAATGTTTTTAATAGTAAAGTCTCGTCAGGTATAAGGGGAGAAAGGCTCCAGACCAACCAGAAGCTTCTAGCTCAAAGGTTAAAGTTTGTAAGTGACAGTGTAATCAGTCAGGCAGAGCTCAGCGGTCTGAGACATCCTGGGCGTCTGACAGCCTGAGCCACTGATTGAGTGTGTTTACGCTGGTCAGATACTGTGGCCTTACTATGTAGGGAATTGGGTGCCATTTGGGACACAGAGTCTGTGGGAAAGGGCCAGGAGGCCAGGAGGGCAGTGAAGACACAGACACACTATCTCTGTCTGTCCTCTCAAAACATGCCCTGACAAGCACCAAGGGTTCAACACACCAATTACTGCGTTATGGCGAAAAGAGCTCAGAGATAAAACGGCAGGCCACCATTGTCAACCTCCAACGATCCAGAAGTTACTAACGACCAAATGCCTTCAGTTTACTGGGAGGCATTTGAAAATATACACAGAATATATCAAACGTCGTTCCATTAGTTGTCATTAGTCACCAATCCCACAGTATCACAGCCATGGATTCTCATTTATCTTCCATATCAAACCCAGACAGCAGCGTGATATGAAAAAAATCAAGACTACCTGGCAGCTGCTCTTATTTGGCTCATCTGCAGAAGAGTGATGAGATCATCTACAGAAACGTGTTTTCATTTGTGTTGAGTCTGAACACAGAGAATGTGGAGGTGGAGGAGATCGTAACGTTCCATTTGTCATCAGGAGGTAATCTTAACCCGTTTTTTAATTTTTTTATTCTGTTTTATACAGCATGATATAGCAAGATAGGATGAGGAAACATGATTTAATGTGGAGTCCATTGAGTTCGTGGTTGTTATTGATACACAACTGATGATATCAAATGTGACCTACGATACAGATTAAAGAGTTATTATCAACGGGGTTAGGCACCCTTGATTGGAGCTTGTTGATGCTCTCACATTGAGTGACTGAGTCAACACTGTATGTACTGATCCTGAGTTATGAGCAAATATGTACAACTCATTATAAGCAAAGGATATCACTCTGATCTTGATAAATTCTTGGCATCCTGTAGAGCAATGCAGAGTCGTGTTAAATTTGCACAGTACATAAGTAAAGTAAGCCTTGGAAAAGTAATCATTGTCCGAGCCAGAACGGCCCATAGGGGCAGAAACCTCCTGTTTCTGTAGCGTGAGGCAGTTTGATGTACAAGTACACCCCCTGGACAGGATGCTAGTCTGTGTATAACAGTGTACTCTTATTACCATATTTGAGAGTTCATTATCACCAAGCAACTCAGATCATGTTGTAGGAAGACTCCAATTCAAACACAAAATTCAATGTGGAAACTGACCTTTTTAAAAAATGTTTTACATTGCAAAGCCTACTGCCATAGAGAGAGACTCAACACTGCTTGATTTCAATCCACTACCGTTCAGAGAATTTCCCCAGCAGTTGGCTACACTGCCTCCTCTTCCTAGTATCCTGATGGCTAATGTCCAATCACTGGAAAAGAAACTTTGTGAACTCAGAGCAAGGCTTCAATTACAGAGACATGGCTGGCGGACAATAGACTCGACTCTGCTATTTAACCAGGCTTTTCCATTTTCCGTATGGCTCGAACGGCAGCTTCTGGTAAGAATAGGGGGAGGTGTATTCTTCCTCATCAACAATTCCTGGTGTATCGAAGTTGAAAACATCTCGAGCTCCTGTTCACCCGACCTGGAGTTTCTGAATGTTACTCATCCATCAACCTTGAGGAACATACATCATCAGTCAAAGGCTTCATTAGGAAACGTGTTGAGGATGTTGTACCCACAATAACATTTCGGACAGACCCCAACCAAAAATCCTGGATGAACGGAGAAATCCATATCATGCTGAGATGAGAGCCCATAGTGCAGCATTCAATGTCAGCAGAATGAACTCCGATGACTAGGTGACGGTCAACACGTACAAGGCAAGCAGGTATGAGCTCTGCAAATCCATTAGGAATGCAAAAAGACAATACAGACTCGAACTGGAATCGATGTTCGACAACTCAGACTCGTCACACATGTGGCAAGGACTACAGACTACCAAAAACTACAAAGGCAAATCCACCGAAGCGTCCCTAACAGGCGAGCTTAACACATTTTATGCTCACTTTGAGGCAGACGAGCCATTCAGGAAGGCTCCAGCTGCTACGACCAGGTGCTTTCACTCTCTTAAGCTAACGTGAGGAAAACTCTCAAAAGAGTGAATACTCACAAAGCTGTCGGCCCATATGGCATCCCTGGTCGTGTACGTGTGTTGACCAGCTAGCTGGCGACTTCTCTGACATCTTCAAAATGTCCCTGTCCATGGCTGTAGTCCCCACCTGCTTCAATGAGACCACCGTAACTCCAGTGCCTAAGAACGTGACATCACCTTCGAACTCACCACGGTTATCATGAAGTGCTACGAGAGGCTTGTCATGGCCCACAGGCCAACATGCCAGGCACACTGGACCCACTCCAATTTGCCTACCGCTCCATCAGATCCACAGAAGATGCCATTTCCATTGCTATTCACATGGCCCTAAAACTTCTGGACA
Organism: Salmo trutta; assembly: GCF_901001165.1. NCBI lineage: Eukaryota > Metazoa > Chordata > Actinopteri > Salmoniformes > Salmonidae > Salmo > Salmo trutta. The sequence goes on from NC_042977.1 coordinate 19,363,931, forward strand.
AGAAGAACACCTACACAGCAAGACACCCAGCTTTAAATCAACACTGAAAGAGTGGGACCATATACACACTGAAACCAGTCTTAAATTAATTACACTGCTTAGTGTAAAAACATTTCCCAGAGTGCCTTGCCAGGTGAATTGTAGAGTTACCACCCATTTTATTTAACTAGGCAAGTTAGTTAAGAAGAAATTCTTATTTACAATGACAGCCTAGGAACACATTTTTACCTCGACAGGTCAGGATTCGATCTAGCAACCGGCTCAACGCTCTAACCACTACGCTACCTGCCACCCATGACTGTATTTGTTAGTGACAGAGACATAGTTGTTGCATTCATCCAGTTTTTGTCCTATGGACTTCAGCAAGTGAGATCCTAAGTGAATATGTTATCATAAAAAATGAAGAAAATATTTAACACAATAACGTATGTATTTTATAAGGCCTTATTTTGAGGGCCTAGTTTTACCCTGATACAGGGGCCTGAAATTCATACAGATCACTTTGAACCAAAACCACACCCATCATTATCAAACCACAACTATCATCATCATATTTCCCAGCATGCTCTACTGAAGGTTGATTTAAATTTTTATATGTGTGTTTTTGGGTGTACATTGATTGATTAATATTATGCTACACAAAGATAAATAACACATATTTTTCTAAACTAATCCAATCAAGTTAGTTTGATTTGTTGCACCCATTACTCGAATGGGTGTTCCAGTTTGAATGGCTTATGTCGTCTCCTCACAACATTCATGACCTTGGCAGTCATTCTGAATTCAGGTTGCAGGTGAATACAAATTCAATTTGCTGGATATTCTGACTCTGTGTGGATTCCAATAGGAATTACACATCACTTTGCAAGCCTTTCCCAAGGTTAGGGAACGTTACTGGAAATTTGCAACTCCACTTGCAGGCTTGATGTTGCCTGTAAAGCACAAGTGTCAGGCCACTGTAATAGGGTTATACTAGACCTCAAAATAAGGCCATGTGAGATATGTGCAACTTTAATGATGACATTCACCTAACAACTCACTTGGTGAAGGCCACAGGATTGAAAGTGAAAGATTTCTACAACCATGTTTCTGTCACTAACAAATGCAGTCATGGGTGGTAACTCTACAATTCACTCGAAAAGGCAAGGCACTCTGGGTAATTATATTGATGGCATGACCTAGTGGTGGCATGGCTTTCAGTTAGTTATTTTTGGCCACCCGTGAGTGTACCAGTTTAAGTTGTCTTTGTACTCATTTAGGAACAAATCTAAACCTTATTTTGTAATAGTGTAATACATTGGCTTGAAACTCACAGTTTACAGGCCACATTAGGCTTGCAAGTCACATTGTATTGGCTTGCAATGTGATGCGTAATTCCTTTTGGAATCCAGACAGAGTGAGTATATCTGACATTTGGAATATTTTAGAACCCACAACCTCTGTCAGGGTTGGGAAGACTATTATATGAGACTACCTACAGTAAAGCAGGGACAGGCAACTCCAGTCCTCGGGGGCATGAAATGGTGTCACACTTTTTCCCCAGCCCCAGCTAACACACCTGACTACAATAGTCATGATCTTCAGTTTAGAATGCAATTAGTTTAATCAGCTTTATTGCTAGGGATGGGGGGGGGGGGAGTGTGACACCTCTCCGGCCCACCAAGGACTAGACTTGCCCATCCCTGACCTAAAGTATCTAAACTGGAACAACCGTTTCAGTAATGGGTGCAGAAAGTCCAAATCGTTTAGAAAATGTATGTCATTTATATTTGTGTAATCAATCATAGATATTGAAACAAACAATTCCAAAAATCTACCTGCGACAGAGCATGCTGCAAAATATGATAACGATGGGCGTGGTTTTGGTTCACAGTGAGTTTCAGCCCCCTGTAGGGTAAAATTAGAACCTCTAAATAAGACCTTATGAAATATGTATGGTATTGTGCCAAATATATATATTTGTTTATGATAACATATTCACTTAGGATCTCACTTGGTGAAGTCCATAGGACCGAAAATGGATGAATGCAACAACCATGTCTTTGTCACAAACAAATACAGTCATAGGTGGTAACTTTACAATTCACTCAAAAGGCACTCAGGGAAATATTTGAATAAGGTTTTACACTAAGCAGTGCGTTAATTTAACACTGGTTCCAGTGTGTATATGGTCCCACTATTTCAGCATTGATTTAACACTGGAGAATTTTCTGTGTGTGAGAGTGCTGTTCATTGACTACAGTTCAGCATTCAACACTATTGTTCCCTCCAAGCTCAGCACCAAGCTCAGAGCCCTTTGTCTGGACGCTACCCTCTGCTACTGGATCCTGGACTTCCTGACAGGCAGACCACATGCTGTGAGGATTGGCAACACCTTCTCCACACGGACTCTTAACACAGGGGCCCCCAGAGCTGTGTCCTCAGCCCTCTGCTGTACTCCCTGTTCATGACTGTGTGGCTTTGCATGACACCAACTCTATCATCAATTTTGCTTATGACACCACGGTTGTAGGACTGATAAACAACAACGACGAGTCAACCTATAAGGAGGAGGGAAGTGAACTGTCATTGTGGTGACAGGACAACAATCTCCCCCTCAATGTCAGCAAAACGAAGGAGTTGATTGTTGACTTTAGGAAGCAGAGGAGGGAATATGCCCCAATCCACATCAATGGGACTACAGTAGAGCAAGTCAGCAGTTTTATGTTCCGCTGCGTCCACATCACCGAGGACTTATCATGGACCAACAACACCACCACTCTTGTCAAGAGGGTACAATAGCGTCTTTACTTCCTAAGGCGGCTGAATAAATTTGTCATGCACCATTCAGAGCGGCCTGGTTGCTTTGTCAACGACCGCAAGGCCCTCCAGCATGGTGAAGACGGCCCTGTATATCACCGTGCTCTCAGCCATCCAGGACATCTACTCGAAACGGTGCCTGAAGAAGCCCAGCAGCATCATTAAGGACGCCACACACCACAGCCACGAGCTGTCCACTCACTTACCATCGGGAAGACGGTATCAGAGTAGGATGTCTGATACCAACAGGCTCAAAGACAAGCGATCAGACTGCTTGAACTTGAACTGGACTGACCACCTGATTCTCTGCACCTTAACACACATGCACTCACTCATGCACACTCCCACACAGACATACGCTCACACATATACAGATGTAGGATCTGAATTTGAGCCAGTTTGCTACAGAAGGGAATAATCCTGCAGCAACAGGAAATGTGAATTATTATGTGGCTAATAATTATGGGACATTTTTGTAGGGGTTGATACATTTTTCATTAGGGCAAATCAAGTTTGACATTTAAAAGTGGAAATTGCAAACTTTAGAAGTCATTTAAAAACTCAAGTACACTACAAGTTTCCATTTCATGCTGTGCAGGAAAATTCTCAGCGACAAAATAGCGATCAAATGAAGATCCTACACCTGTACATTAATGCAACACACACATCACAACTGCTGCTACCAGACTCTGTAAATATTGGACTAGAAATTGTGCCTTCCTGTATTATACTTGTGCTAAAATGTTTATTCAATCACACTTGTGAACATAATCCCTAGCTGTGTATTGCTACTTCCCATGTTATCTGTTGTCTATAGCTTTTGAGGTGTGTAAACACTGTTAGGTGCTTTTATGTATATTGCTCTGTCTGTCTGCGTGCTATGTGTTGCTTGTCCTTTGTTGCTCTGCATGTGCTCAAAGCTCCTTGTTCATATGTATTGTTACTTTTTTAATAACTTGTCCAGGGACTGCAGTTGAAAATTAGCCAGCTGGCTAAAACCGGCACTTTTACTGAAACGTTGATTCATGTGCACTGTCTCTGTAAAAATAAACTCAATAAAGTAAAGTATTCCATTGAGCCATTTACTTCATGTTCGTGTTCTTATCTTTTATTGTTTCTTATTGTTGTTGTATTGTTGAGAAGGAACCTGCAAGTAAGCATTTCTTTGGATGGTGGATACTCTGTGTATCCTGTACGTATGACGAATAAAACTTAAAACTATACATATAGTACTACATTTCAGAAAACAGAAAATGGGAGTATCACACTTTATTTTCCACAACACCTCCCATTCACTTCTTTGGAGTACCCCCAACAGTTGTAAAAGTAGCTCTAGCCAACCACCTGACCAACCTTGTCATAGTATTTACATTAGCCTAATAAATGGCATGAATTGACTCCAGCCCAGTTACTAAATCACCCAGAGCAGACATTCCCAGCTGACAACATTTCACATTTTAAGCTCCGCCTCACCTCATTTTTTATTCTGAATGTGATGTGTCGTGTCAAGGTGTCAAGTCACAGCCTCGACACATGGAAGGGGGGCTGGAATGGTTTACTGGACCATACATCCTTCCTACTCCGCTGGCTCCAGTGGTTACTGAGTTGATGGTTTACTGGGCTATGAAGGAGCACATTTGTTCCCTACTCAGCTCAGTTCTCCATGGTACGTTATGGGGGTGATGAGATGGCGAGTTCGCTCACCTTGACTGCATCCCAAATGGAACCCTATTCCCTATATACTGTAGTGCACTACTTTTGACCAGAGTCCTATGGGGCTTTGGTCAAAAGTAGTGCACTATAGTATGTAGGGAATAGAGTGCTACTTGAGAAGCAGCCCGGGTCTACACCTCAATCAGTAATACTGGGAGAGTGAATTTCAGGGAGAGCAGAATGTATTGTAAAAGCCTCTACTGTACATGTATGCACCTCTTCAGTTAAGGCCCTGAAAGCAGTATGGAGTCTAGGTCATGTCGTATCCTTAACATCCACTTTCAAGCATGAGGCAATTAAATAATGAATAAACACTACTCAGCTTTGCCATTCTGTTCATTTCTTTTAAAACTACAGACCATAGTAGTCCCTCAGGAGTTTAGTGTTAAAATCCCTTGTGGTTTATTACATGTACCAGTAAACACCTGTCCTTTAGGAATACTACCTTCTCCCTACTGCTTTGTAACTGAGTGATGTAACACGAGCCCATTGTTGGAGGTTAATGAAGACAACAGCCATAGACTCCCTCCTCTATACAAGACGCATTGCCTCATTACTCTGTATCTACACAATCCATTAGGACCAGACTCTTTCAGGCCACTCATCTGTCTTCTTCTCTTCAACCTAAGGGTTAAACAGGTGGAGGTTCAGATCCTCATTTAGTTACTATTTGACTCACTGGGGGCAGGTCAAGAACGAACTTGCCATAGGGCAGTTTGGGGAAATGCCAGATGGGCTGGTCCAGCTTTATCCCAGTGGGCCGGTGTAAATTGTTAGTTTTTTGTGTGAAGAATTATCATTATTTGACTAATAATGGGGGCCTCAATGAGAACAATGAGCAATGTTTGAAATGCCTGAGTTAATTTTTGGTCACTGTCTCCCTGGGCATGTCTGCAGGGAGAAAATCTTGAGCTGGAGAATTGTCAGTGTTCATAACATTGATTATCCAGAATTTTGTTCAGGGTAGAAAAACACAACAACAAATCCACACATAGCAGCCTATACCTTCAGGGCTGTAGAATGTTATTGTCATTTTAATTCTCTGTTGATATAGACATTAGCCCTTGCCATTGTAACAGTTCAGTTCATGGCCATTATTTTTCTCTTTGATGTGCTGTAAGATGTGAATGTGGATTTCAGAAGTGTGAGTGAGTGTGAATGGGAGGGAGCCGTTGGCGTTGGATCAATATTTGAACAGAAGGGCTTTGGTTTCCTCCCCAGTGTGTCCTGCCCTGTGTTGCCCACGGCAGCACTGGGATCAATGCCAGACGACTGTCTGAGAGATGATCAGCGTGGTAATGCTTTATGAGCACTCTCCTTGATACATTATGAATGAACCCGGAAATCCAGCCAAAACTTAAACACATTCGAAGACAAACACACTTGCATAAGTGCACGTACTCACATGTTGCAAGACATACAGGTGTGGGATCTTAATTCGACCTACAGTCAGGTCCATAATTATTGGTACCCTTGATAAAGATGATCAAAAATGACTAAATGAAATAAATAATACAAACACTGAGCTATACTGCATGCTAACATGTTTTTTAAAATTATGTTATTTTATACTGTATTAATACAAGTGCCCATGACTAATGCGATGTTAATGATATCTGAGTGAGAGTGACTAACAAAATCAATGGGGGCCCCCTGTAGGTCAGGACCCCTGGGCTCTGTCGATATTCGGACATGATTACTACAAGTTTAGATAGCTGGCTAGACTAACTTACCAATATAAAATTGTTAGCTGACATGGCTAATTGAGTGATTGTCATTGACTGACATAACAAGAGAAACATTTCTGATGCACAACCAAATTTCAAACTTGTACCTACTATTCTAACTCTCACCAGTAAGTTGTGACCCCGACTAAGTTCCTGGGGCCCTAAGCGACTTCTTATATCGCTTATGCCTGGAGCCGGCCCTGCACACACATACAAATACACCACAAACACTTTTGACTGAGTTTAATCCTCTGAACTTTCGTTGCGTCTGTCACACACTAATATTTTCTTGGAGCTGCTCATTATTTGATCATTTGATAACTCGTCTCCCTCTCTCTACCCAAACGTTCTGAATTCCCAGCTTTCCCACAGATGTCGCTCCCACTGATACAGTATTGATTTATAGTCTGCTGTATGACAGATACAGAGAACCTGAAGCAGGGGGATTATTTCTCATTATGGAATGCTTCCAAGCCCTGAGTGATTTTCAAAAGCTGAAAGCTGTTGTTCAATATTTTGAGAATAAAATAATGGACAACTAAACTTCCCAAGGTCCTTTCTTGATGAACATTAATGGCAAATGAATAATTGAATGTGAAAAATTGATTGATTCTCAGTCTCAAAGACTCAATTTGACCGCCATGCAGAGTATTAGGAGGTACGCCATTTACCGTAGTTGAAGCTATGATACAGGAGTGTTAGAGTATGTTTATGTTGCTATTCTGTGCCGTGTGCATATTGATTGTCTGTATATGAAGTGCTTTTGTATGCATTTTACTGTAACTACACTAGAAATGTCCACAACATAATCCCCTCCCCCCATCCACCCACCCTGTGCACTCAAGAGGTCATCTAGTCCAACATGAAATTAGGGGGCCTTTTCTCTCTATCTGGTTTCCTTGGTAACCACTCAGAAATATGAGGGGTTTCCAGCAGAGGAATATCAGCATGCCTATGTTATTTATCACCCGCAGGTTGGAGCACTAATCCTTGACACCCTATCTGCTTCCCAAATCACACCCTATTCCCTATGCAGTGCACTACTTTTGACAAGGGCAGTGCACTATGTCGGGAATAGGGTGCCATTTGGGACACACTAATTCTTGACACCCTCTGTGCTGCTATGCCACCTCTCCCTGAAACGTCCACCCCGCCCCTAACATTTACGTTCCAGATCAGTAAGCATGCAACTCGCAGTTTCCATGGCGATATTGATATTTATCACTTAGCCCAACTACGTCAACAGGTGAGTTGAAATTTTGTCACCTCACCTCCCCTTCCCATCCATCAAACTGATAATTACCCAGAGTTCATTTGCATGGTTCCAGTTGAAATGTTTACCAGATGGATGTCTTTCTGTGGGTAGATTAGATACAGTGCTACAGTTCCCTCATTGGCTGGATTTGGGTGAAAGTAAAAAAAGAACACTATGGTCGTGTCCCAAATGGCACCCTATAGCCTATGGGTCCTACTCAAAAGGGTGCCATTTGGGATGCATACAAAATGTAGGTTGATGTCAAGCATGTAGTCCGGGTGTCAAACATCTAGCCTGTTAGTTCTTGTCACTGTCAGATCAACCTAGCTTGACCAGGTAGTGCTGTACATACAAAAGGATTTCACCCCATGTCTATCATTTAATTTATTTCAGCTACAGAGGTCAGAGACTCCATTTAGTGGACAACGTTGTCAAGAGATTGAATTTGTCATGTGTCATTCAAAGCATTAGTTTGATGGTGAAAGCCGTCACAACACCCGGTATGCAAAATGTAAACAAGAATCCCTCTTTTTTTGACACATAACAGTGTACGTTCTCATTCACAGCAGACGTTTCATTGTCACAACAGACAGTTAATGAATGCGTCAGTATGGCAGCTTGTATTATGCTCCCATGTGAATTTACTGGACAGCATTAGGACCACAAGGTCTATATTAAAAGAAAACATGGCTAATGTCTTTATCATTAAAGCCTGAGGAACAACTTCTGGTCAAAACATTGCCCAATGTAACTTGCAACAGTAATACAACCATTCTAGAAAATGCAAATCACCATATACACCACATGACAAAAAGTATGTGGACACCTGTTCGTCGAACATCTCATTCTAAAATCATGGGCATTAATATGGAGTTGGTCCCCCTTTGCTGCCATAACAGCCTCCATTCTTCTGGGAAGGCTTTCCACCAGATGTTAGAACATTGCTTCCATTCAGCCACAAGAGCATTCGATGGGGTTGAGGTCAGGACCCTGTGCAGGCTAGTCAAGTTCTTCCACACCAATCTCGACAAACCATTTCTGTATGGACCTCGCTTTGTGCATGGGGGCATTGTCATGCTGAAAGAGGAAAGGGCCTTCCCCAAACTGTTGCCACAAAGTTGGAAGCAAAGAATCGTCTGAATGTCATTTTATGTTGTAGCATCTAGATTTCCCTTCACTGAAACTAAGGGGCCTAGACCGAGCCATGAAAAACAGCCCCAGAACATTATTCCTCCAGTCCGTCGGACTGCCAGATTGTGAAGCATGATTCAACACTCCAGAGAATGCGTTTCCACTGCTCCAGTGTCCAATGGTGGCGAGCTTTTTAACACCACTCCAGCCGACGCTTGGCATTGCACATGGTGCAACGAACAGTTCTTGTGCTGACATTACTTCCAGAGGCAGTTTGGAACTCGGTAGTGAGTGTTTCAACCGAGGACAGACAATTTTTAAGCGCTACGCACTGCAGCACTCGGCAGTTCCATTCTGTGAGCTTGTGTGGCTTACCACTTCGCGGCTGAGCTGTTGTTGCTCTAAGACGTTTCCACTTCACAATAACACCACTTACAGTTGACCGGGGCAGCTCTAGCAGGGCAGAAATTTGACCAACTGACTTGTTGGAAAGGTGGCATCCTATGAAAGTGCCACATTGAAAGTCACTGAGCTCTTCAGCAAGGCCATTCTACTGCCAATGTTTCTCTATGGAGATTGCATGGCCGTGTGCTCGATTTTATACGCCAGTCAGCAGCGAGCGTGGCTGAAATAGCCAAATCCATTCATTTGAAGTGGTGTTTGCTTAGGATTATTGTTCAGGAGGCCCTACAGTGATGCTTCAGTAGTGATGCTTCAGTAGTGATGCTCCAGTAGTGATGCTTCAGTAGTGATGGTACAGTAGTGATGCTTCAGTAGAGATCCTTCAGTAGAGATGCTCCAGTAGTGATGCTTCAGTAGTGATGCTTCAGCAGTAATGCTCCAGTAGTGATGCTCCAGTAGTGATGCTCCAGTAGTGATGCTTCAGTAGAGATCCTTCAGTAGTGATGCTCCAGTAGTGATGCTCCAGTAGTGATGCTTCAGTAGAGATCCTTCAGTAGAGATGCTCCAGTAGTGATGCTTCAGTAGAGATGCTCCAGTAGTGATGCTCCAGTAGTGATGCTTCAGTAGAGATCCTTCAGTAGTGATGCTTCAGTAGAGATGCTCCAGTAGTGATGCTTCAGTAGAGATACTTCAGCAGTGAAGCTTCTGTAGGATTACTAGACTAGTCTACAGGTTTATTATCATCAGGCACCCCAGGGATGTCATTACAGTAGAGCTTTTTTGAAATACATACGTTTCCAATTAACATTTGCATATTGGATAAGTGGGGTTTGGTTGAGGAGATGGGAAGGAGGAATCACATACATATATTTATGCTAATTAATAGAAACAAAATTTGCCCAGAGCTGAACACGGGAGGAGGAGCGTCAATGCTTAAACAACACATGTGAGGAGTGGAGTGAATGCCTGAACACCTTTAGTAATGCCTGGTGCTGCTCTGAAAGATACAGGGATCCAGAGATGTGTCTGTGGTGGGGGGGAGAAAGAGGGTTACATGAGTCTAGGCATGGGGGCTGCATGGACTTTGCTGCAAAGCCTGTTCCCCCAGAAAATGAAGATCTGGAACAAAACCAAATAATCTCTCTCGCCTAGTTGTTGCAATGTACAATAACAGGTGCTGCAAAATGTATAACTGTATATTGATGAGTAATTTTTTACACTACATGTGGAGAGAGAGCCATATAAAGTCACATAAACCCCTTGGTGGAAAAGAAAAATGTTGATCCACCGCTTTTCACATGACTTCATCAAAATGATTTTGTCCTTCATATCACTGACACAAGATAGTCGTCCTTCAGGAGGGAATCACATGTTCTGTACTGAGATGAGGAGGAGTAATATGCTGTGATTATTGAGCAATACACTGAACCTGAATGCGAGTATCTCAAAGGAGAATGTTAATGATGCTTCTATTGGATTTTCCTTCCACGCCTGCTGCCATTAATCCTAGCTGCCTGCAATCTAGTGTGATGAAACAACGCAGCTCTTTTGAACATAATTAACGTCTGCAATCACTTTGAACTCAGTGCATTGAGTGCTGCGATGGAGAGAAATTACACCCGGCTATTGCCACGTATTTAATAGACCTGGGAGTGCCAATTCATTTTTTAGAACCTTTTCATTAGATTTCTCTTTCTCATGTCCACCATTACTCTTTTTACTATAGGCACTATTCTGAACCTGAAGCATCTATTTTTCTTCAATTCCATTATATCCTTCAAGCAACACTGTTCCCAGACGCCCTGAAGGTGCTTCCATCCATCGGTCTGGATCCTACAGCACCACTGTTTTGTTATCACTAGCCTTGGGGATACAGAGCCCCATTTTTCTGTTTTTGCCTTCTACTGCTTAACAACTATTACTTCGTCATATGAACATTTACAGTCGGCTACACTACTATTTTGGTTTCGACAAAAGCCCTTGGTGATGAAGACCCCATTTCATACAGGAACATTCCTATTATCAAATTGTAAAATGTGTTTTTGTTTATGGCCCTACTGGTGATGACTTAGTCTGTGTCATAATGGCACCCTACCATGGACCTGGTCAACAGTAGTGCACTACAGAGGGAATAGGGTTCCATTAGGGACGCAGCCCTACGGTCAATGTAATGTATCTGTTTTTGTTTATGGCCCTACTGATGAGCAATGACTTCCTATCATCTGGCTGAACAATTATTCACTAATACCCAGAGGAGCGTGAGATGATGTTTCCTCCCACTACTGAGGACTGTGTAAGCCCACAGCAGCACAGTGAGCGCACATCCCTTTCTCTATCCCCATGGGGAGGGATGTGGGAATGAGACCTGCAGGATACAGGCTACTGCCTACAGATCTGACAATGATTATTGTCAAACAATTATTATTTAATCTACAGGACGAAGCATATACAGTTGAAGTCGGAAGTTTAGATATACTTAGGTTGGAGTCATTAAAAGTTTTCAACCACTCCACAAATTTCTTGTTAACAAACGATAGTTTTGGCAAGTCGATTAGGGCATCTACTTTGTGCATGACACAAGTCATTTTTCCAACAATTGTTTACAGACAGATTATTTCACTTATAATTCACTGTATCACAATTCCAGTGGGTCAGAAGTTTACATACACTAAGTTGACTGTGCCTTTAAACAGCTTGGAAAGTTCCAGAAAATAATGACATGGCTTTAGAAGCTTCTGATAGGCTAACTGACATAATTTGAGTCAATCGGAGGTGTACCTGTGGATGTATTCCAAGGCCTACCTTCAAACTCAGTGCCTCTTTGCTTGACATTATGGGAAAATCAAAAGAAATCAGCCAAGACCTCAGAAAAAAATTGTAGACCTCCCCAAGTCTGGTTCATCCTTGGGAGCAATTTCCAAACGCCTGAAGGTACCATGTTCATCTGTACAAACAATAGTATGCAAGTATAAACACCATGGGACCACGCAGCTGTCATACCGCTCAGGAAGGAGACACCTTCTGTCTCCTAGAGATGAATGTACTTTGGTGCAAAAAGTGCAAATCGATCCCAGAACAACAGCAAAGGACCTTGTGAAGATGCTGGAGGAAATATGTACAAAAGTATCTATATCCACAGTAAAACGATTCCTATATCGACATAACCTAAAAGGCCGCTCAGCAAGGAAGAAGCCACCGCTACAAAACCGCCATAAAAAAAGCCAGACTACGTTTGCAACTGCACACGGGGAAAAAGATCGTACTTTTTTGGAGAAATGTCCTCTGGTCTGATGAAACAAAAATAAAAAAGTTTGGCCATAATGACCCTCGTTATGTTTGGAGGGAAAATGGGGAGGCTTGCAAGTCGAAGAACACCATCCCAACCGTGAAGCACGGGGGTGGCAGAATCATGTTGTGGGGGTGCTTTGCTGCAGGAGGGACTGGTGCACTTCACAAAATAGATGGCATCATGAGGATGGAAAATTATGTGAATATGTTGAAGCAACATCTCAAGACATCAGTCAGGAAGTTAAAGCTTGGTCGCAAATGGGTCTTCCAAATGGACAATGACCCCAAGCATACTTCCAAAGTTGTGGCAAAATGGCTTAAGGACAACAAAGTCAAGGTATTGGAGTGGCCATCACAAAGCCCTGACCTCAATCCTATAGAACATTTGTGGGCAGAACTGAAAAGTATGTGCGAGCAAGGAGGCCTACAAACCTGACTCAGTTACACCAGCTCTGTCAGGAGGAATGGGCCAAAATGAATCCAACTATTGTGGGAAGCTTGTGGAAGGCTACCCGAAAAGTTAAACAATTTAAAGGCAATGCTACCAAATACTGAGTGTATGTAAACTTCTGACCCACTGGGAACGTGAACCCACTGGGAACGTGAAAGAAATTAAAGCTGAAATAAATCATTCTCTCTACTATTATTCTGACATTTCACATTCTTAAAATAAAGTGGTGATCCTAACTGACCTAAGACAAGGAATTTTACTAGGATTAAATGTCAGGAATTGTGAAAAACTGAGTTTAAATGTATTTGGCTAAGGTGTATGTAAACTTCCGACTTCAACTGTAGGTCTCTGGCACAAACAGGTATACAGCCAATCCATTGAGTGGGCACTTTACAGCAAGGGGAGTACATTCCTAACACAGAACTGGGAAACAACCATTGGAATAGATATGGCTGGCTGTTTATGTGTATCGGTTTCAGAACGTCCATATCTGAGGCTCTTGAGTGAAGTCTATCAGTATTGGGTTGGGATCAATTAGCAGTTTTCTGCCCACTGTGAGTTCCTGCGTCAGAGACAGATGTGCTCTGCCTTCTGACACAGTGGTGGTCGTCAGTCAGAGAGGGATTGGCTAGCGTATCGGAGCGGACTGTTAAATATTCAGTTAGTCAGTCTTCCGTGATTCGCTCGCCCTAATCAAAAACGTGGCAGGCATCTTGAGTAATTGATGCATAGCTAATGACTTAGGGATTAATAGCCAAGGCAACGTTGTGCTTTGCAGCTTTGCATCACCGTGGCTGATGGCTGATGCAAAAGCCAGAGGAGAAATTGAAATGAAGACCCCAATCTTTGTTAGTAGTGTTCGAGGCCGTTGAACATCGCCTGAACATCGTCACTCGTATAAAAATAATCTAATTACAGAAGAAAGGCAGCTCAGACGAAAGCAGTTATGTTAATAAGTGATTGATGTTAATTAAGTTTGTCCAGGCATATGGAGGTTTGCTCCCAGGATTAACACTACATGCTGTGAAGGACAATGGGGGATTTCTGCTCCAAACGTAGTGCACTATGTAGGGAATAGGGTGCCATTTGTGACGCATATTACAAGAGCCTGTTTGCTGACTGCCGAGTGGACTTGAGGGAGTGAAGCTGGAGCAAAGGCCTTCTACAGCAAAGTAGGTGATTCAAAGGCCTCTGGTGTGTTAAGACGAGAAATAAACATAGCATTTCCATTTGAAGAATCTTGTTGCTCTTAGAGGGATGCTCTTCACTCACTCCAAATGTCAAGGTTGCTTTCTGTGCTACAGTATGACTTATGGTAATTGATGCAAATGTTTTTATGTCGATTTACACGATTAACATTTTTTTATCCATCCATACTACATTAAATAGGATCAGTAACTACTGTGTATTGAGGGGCATAATGGCAGATATATGATAGCCATGTTTGGAATGAATCCCCCTGGTATTGGTGGCATTATGCCATTATCCCCTGATGTGTGTCTGGTTCAGACAGATGGTCCAAGGGTGAGGGGAGAATTATCTTCCCCCCTGTCTAAAGAAGCCTTCAGAGGATTGAGCACAGTGCTAATATTAGCTACTGCTGATTGGACACCTGGAAAGGAAAGCCATTACATTATGGCAAGAAATGGGGTAATTGGGAAACCTTTATTTCTCTATTTTTAGAATTGAGAATTAAGAGGAGGAGCGAACTCCTCTTGAGTCTGAAGCAAAAGCTACCATTTTCCACTTGATTCCCTTTGTGTTGCCTTAGAGGATTACAGTGTAGTTTGGTGTTATAAAGCTTGACTTCAAGGTAAATAAACTATCTTAAAGATTGCTAAGACAACCAATGCCACTTTATGTTTTGCGAACGGGATTGTGCACGCTCTTGACTTTTCACCTCAAGCCACTGTGCCCAACAGACCCCCGTCTGAATCTGCTTGATGCTCTTTACATGGCCGTCAGTAGTCTAACATTCTTCCTGTTGGTGACCTGCTTTATTTTCTTTCCTATTCTGTATAGTAGGGCTAGATATATGTGTGCGAGTGTATATTAGATTATCTCTGTCTTCCTGCCTGGCTACCAGCTTCAGAGGCCACTGAGCAGTCTGGTGGTGCTACTCTGGGTCATCTCTGTCTGTCTGTCTCACACGCACACACACACGCACATACACACATAACCACGCACACACACGCATGCACACATGCACCCCCCCACACACACACACACACACACACACACACACACACACACACATACGCACACACATAAACACACACACATAAACACACACACATAAACACACACACATGCACACACAGACATGCACACCCAAGCACACACACCGTCTGCTCTCTCAGGAAGGGATGGCACTGCCAAGATGGATAGCTGCCGTCTTACGGGCTCCTGACCAATTCTGTTATTTAATGTTTTTTTTACGCTGATCTGAACTTCTTTTCTTTTACATAATATTTCCGCCATCATTTCCTATGACCGAAAAAAGCTTCTGGACATCAGAACAGCGATCACTAACCTCGATTTGGATGAAGAATTCTGCTTCAACGAGTCGGCAGAGGACGAGACGGCCCAAGAGAGGCAAACGAGCCTCGAGTACATAAACCGTCTCTAACCTCCGTTCTATTGGCGAACGTACAATCACTGGAGAGCAAACTGGATGCACTCCGGTCAAGAATATACTATCAACGGGACCTGAAGAACTGTAATATCCTATGTTTCTCTAAGTTGTGACTGAAGAAGGACATGGATAATCTAGCTGGTTTTTCTATGCATCGTCATAACCAAACAGCAGCTTCGGGTAAGGTTAAGGGGTGTGTGTCCCTTTGTTAACAACAGCTGGTGCACGGTCTCTACTATTAGGAAGTTTCAAGGTTTTGCTCGCCTGAGTTGGAATACCTCATGATAAACTGCAGACCGTACTATTTACAAAGATAGTTTTCATCTATATTTTTCGTAGTTGTCTATTTACAACCACAAATCAATGCTAGCACAAAGACCAAACTCAACGAGCTGTACAAGGCCACAAGAAAATGCACATCCAGAGGCGGTGCTCCTAGTGGCCGGTGATTTTAATGCAGGGAAACTGAAATCTGTCTTACCTTATTTTTACCAGCATGTCACATGTGCAACTAGAAGCTAAGAAACTCTAGATCACCTTTACTCCACACACAGAAATTCATTCAAAGCTCTCCCTCGCCCTCCATTTGGCAAATCTGACCAGAACTCTATCTTCCTGATTCCTGCTTACAAGCAGAAACTCAAACAGGAAGTACCAGTGACACAGTCAATATGGAAGTGGTCCGATGAAGTGAATGCTAAGCTACAGGACTGTTTCGCTAGCAAAGACTGGAATATGTTCCGAATTCATGCGTTAACGCTGAGGAGCTTAACACATCAGTCACCGGCTTCAGTAAGTGCATCGACGACGTCGTCCCCTCAGTGACCGTACGAACATATCCCAACCAGAAGCCACTGTTTACAGGCAGCATCTGTACTCAGCTAAGGGCTAGAGCTGCCACTTTCAAGGAGGGGGACACTAATCCAGAAACGTATAAGAAATTCCACTACGACCTCCGACGAGCCATCAAACAGTCAAAATGTCAATACAGCACTAAGATCGAATCCTACTACGCCGTCTCTGATGCTTGTCGGATATGGCAGGGCGTGCAGATTATCACGGATTACAAAGGGAAACCCAGCCGCGAACTTCTCAGTGGTGCGAGCCTACTAGACGAGCCACATTTCTTCTATGCTCACTTCGAGGTAAGCAACATTGAAGCATGTGTGAGAACACCAGCTGTTCTAGGCGACAATGTGATGTCGCTCTCCGTAGCCGAGGTAGGTAACATCTTTAAACAGGTTAACATTCACAAGGCCGTGGGGCCAGACGGATGACCATTACTCAGAGCATGTGCTGACCAGCTGGCACGTGTCTTGACTGACATTTTCAACCTGCCCAAGAAAACCAAGATAACCTGTCTAAATGACTATTGTCCCGTAGCACTCACATATGTAGCAATGAAATTATTTGAAAGTCATGGCTCATATCAACACCATCATCCCAGACACCCTGGACCCACTTCAATTTGCATATCACCCCAACAGATCCAGATGACGCAATCTCTATTGCACTCCACACGGCCTTTTCCCACCTGGACAAGAGGAACATCTACATGAGAATGCTGTTCATTGACTATAGCTCAGCGTTCAACACCATAGTGCCCATAAAGCTCATCACTAAGATCAGGACCCTTGGACTCAACACCTCCCTCTGCAATTGAATCCTGGATTTCCTGACGGGCCCACCCCAGGTGGTGAGGGTAGGCAACAAAACATCTGCCACGCTGACCCTCAACACGGGGGCCATCAGGGGTGCGTGCTTAATCCTCTCCTGTACTCACTGTATAACTCACATCTGCATGGCTGCGGACGACTCGAACACCATCATTAAGTTTGCTGACGATACGACGGTGGTTTGCCTGATCACCGATGACGATGAGACAGCATATGAGACGAGGTCATTGACCTGGCAGTGTGGTACCGGAGCAACAACCCATAGCCTCTGGAAGTAGTTTGGGGATGGGGGTGCTAGGATTATTTTCACGGAGGGGTCTGTTGATATAGGACTAGTAAAGGCCTAATGCACAACCTGTGTGAAGAAAATGTTTTAAAAAAATAAAAAAAAGTTGTTCACTATATAGGGAATAGGGTGGATAAGCTTGTGAGGGGTTTTGATCGGAGGCCAGTGGAAAGTAGTCAATCACCACTGGCCTAGATAGTATTAGGGAAGAGGACTTAGGTATTAATAAGACATGGGTCTTATAGTGTACTCCTCAAATCAGAGGAATTGATCATATTCTATATCATTGTTGATAAATGATGTAAGGTTTTCAATTCCCTTAGCATATGACGTATCCATAAGAGTAGGTTTGACTATGGAAAGTAAGAGAGAGCTGCAAGAGGAGAAATATTGAACAGACAGAAAGACAGAGAAAATATGTACAGTAGCCATAAGGGGAGAGATAGAGAGGAGGTGAGTTGGGTGAGTATGTTGAGTGAGAGGGCCTCAGTGGCATATTCTCCCTGAGGGTAGAGCTAGACCTGGTGTGTGTTGCGCTGGCAGAGAGCAAATAAATACATAAAAATATATAATAATATTTGTCACATGCTACGAAAAACAACAGGTGTAGACAAAGTGAAATGCTTACTTAAAAATAATAGAAAAAATAGAAACTAATAACTTGAGGAATATATACATAATGAGTAACGATAACTTGGCGATATACACGGGGTACCAGTACCAAGTCGATGTGCAGGGGTATGAGGTAATTGAGGTAAATATGTACATAGAGAGCCTTCGGAAAGTATTCGAACCCCTTGACTTTTTTGACATTTTGTTACTTTACAGCCTTATTCTAAAATGGATTAAATGAAATACAAAAATCAGCAATCAACACACAATACCCCACAATGACAAAGCAAAAACAAGTTTTTAGAAAAAAAGAGAGATACCTTATTTACATAAGTATTCAGGCCCTTTGCTATGAGACTATGAAATTGAGCTCAGGTGCATATTGTTTCCATTCATCATCCTTGAGATGTTTCTACAACTTGGAGTGCACCTGTGGTAAATTCAATTGATTGGACATGATTTGGAAAGTCACACACCTGTCTATATAAGGTCCCACAGTTGACAGTGCATGTCAGAGCAAAAACCAAGCCATGAGGTTGAAGGAACTGTTCGTAGAGCTCCGAGACAGGATTGTGTCGACGCACAGATCTGGGAAGGGTACCAAAAAAGGTCTGATGAAGGTCCCCAAGAACACAGAAGTTTGGAACCACCAAGACTCTTCCTAGAGCTGGCAGGCTGGCCAAACTGAGCAATCGGGGGAGAAGGGCTTTGGTCAGGGAGGTGACCAAGAACCCAATGGTCACTCTGACAGAGCTCTACAGTTCCTCTGTGGAGATGGGAGAACCTTCCAGAAGGACAACTATCTTTGCAGCACTCCACCAATCAGGCCTTGGTGGCTAGAGGGAAATCATTCCTCAGTAAAAGGCACATGACAGCCCGCTTGGAGTTTGCCAAAAGGCACCTAAAGGACTCTCAGACCATGAGAAACAAGACTCTCTGGTCTGATGAAACCAAGATTGAACTCTTTGGCCTGAATGCCAAGTGTCACATCTGGAGGAAATCTGGTACCATCCCTACGGTGAAGAATGGTGGTGGCAGCATCATACTGTGTCAATGTTTAACAGCGGTAGGGACTGGGCGACTAGCCAGGATAAGGTCCTGTGTGGCTCAGTTGGTAGAGCATGGTGTTTGCAACGCCAGGGTTGTGGGTTCGATTCACACGGGGGACCAGTACGTACATTTTTTTTTTAAATGTATGAAATGTATGCATTTACTACTGTAAGTCGCTCTGGATAAGAGTGTCTGCTAAATTACGTAAATGTAAGGCAAAGATGAACGGAGCAAAGGACAGAGAAATCCTAGATGAAAACCTGCTCCAGAGCGCTCAGGACCTCAGACTGGGGTGAAGGTTCACCTTCCAACAGGACAACGACCCTAAGCACACAGCCAAGACAACACAGGAGTGGCATTGGGACACGTCTCTGAGTGGCCCAGCCAGAGCCCAGACTTGAACCCAATCAAACATCTCTGAAAATAGCTGTGCAGCAACACTCCTCATCCAACCTGACAAAGCTTGAGAGGATATGCAGAGAAGAATAGGAGAAACTCCCCAAAAACAGGTGTGTCAAGCGTGTAGTGTCAAACCCAAGAAGACTCAAGGCTTAAATTGCTGCCATAGGTGCTTCAACAAAGTACTGAGTAAAGGCTCTGAATACGTGCTATATGTAAATGTGATATTTCTATTTTTTCTATAAATTAGCAAAAATTTCTAAAAACCTGTTTTTACTTTGTCATTACTGGGTATTGTGTATGTGTAGAGTGATGAGGGGGGGAAAACAATGTAATCCTTTTTAGAATAAGGCAGACCTAACTATGTGGAAAAAGTCAAGGGGGTTTGAATACTTTCCGAAGCCTCCGTATGTACAGTTGAAGTCGGAAGTTTACATACACCTTAGCCAAATACATTTAAACTCCGTTTTTCACAATTCCTAGTTAAAATTCCCTGTCTTAGGTCAGTTAGGATCACCACTTTATTTTAAGAATGTGGAATGTCAAAATAATAGTAGAGAAAATGATTTATTTCAGCTTTTATTTCTTTCATCACATTCCCAGTGGGTCAGAAGTTTACATACACTCAATTAGTATTTGGTAGCATAGCCTTTAAATTGATTAACTTGGGTCAAACGTTTCGGGTAGCCTTCCACAAGCTTCCCACAATAAGTTTGGTGAATTTTGCCCATTCCTCCTGACAGAGCTGGTGTAACTGAGTGAGGTTTCTAGGCCTCCTTGCTCGCACACGCTTTTTCAGTTCTGCCCACACATTTTCTATAGGATTGAGGTCAGGGCTTTGTGATGGCCACTCCAATACCTTGACTTTGTTGTCCTTAAGCCATTTTGCCACAACTTTGGAAGTATGCTTGGGGTCATTGTCCATTTGGAAGACCCATTTGCGACCAAGCTTTAACTTCCTGACTGATGTCTTGAGATGTTGCTTCAATATATCCACATAATTTTCCATCCTCATGATGCAATCTATTTTGTGAAATGCACCAGTCCCTCCTGCAGCAAAGCACCCACAAAACATGATGCTCCCACCCCCGTGCTTCACAGTTGGGATGGTGTTCTTTGGCTTGCAAGCCTCCCCCTTTTCCCTCGGCAACATAACGATGGTCATTATGGCCTAACAGTTCTATTTTTCTTTCATCAGACCAGAGGACATTTCTTCAGAAAGTACGATCTTTGTCCCCATGTGAAGTTGCAAACCGTATGGCAGTTTTGGAGTAGTGGCTTCTTCCTTGCTGAGCGGTCTTTCAGGTTATGTCGATATAGGTATCGTTTTACTGTGGATATAGATACTTTGTACCTGTTTCCTCCAGTATCTTCACAAGGTCCTTTGAACGCGTCTCCTTCCTGAGTGGTATGACGGCTGCGTGGTCCCGTGGTGTTTTAACTTGCGTACTATTGTATGTACAGATGAACGTGGTACCTTCAGGCGTTTCGAAATTACTCCCAAGGATGAACCAGACTTGTGGAGGTCTACAATGTTTTTTATGAGGTCTTGGCTGATTTCTTTTGATTTTCCCATAATGTCAAGCAAAGACGCACTGAGTTTGAAGGTAGCCCTTGAAATACATCCACAGGTACACCTCCGATTGACTCAAATGATGTCAATTAGCTTATCAGAAGCATCGAAAGCCATAACATCATTTTCTGGAATTTTCCAAGCTGTTTAAAGGCACAGTCAACTTAGTGTATGTAAACTTCTGACCCACTGGAATTGTGATACAGTGAATTATAAGTGAAATAATCTGTCTGTAAACTATTGTTGGAAAAATTGCTTGTGTTATGCACAAAGTAGATGTCCTAACCGACTTGCCAAAACTATAGTTTGCTAACAAGAAATGTGTGGAGTGGTTGAAAAATGAGTTTTAATGACTCCAACCTAAGTGTATGTAAACTTCCAACTTCAACTGTATCTACCTCAATTATCTCACACCCCTGCATGTCGACTTGGGACTGGAACCCCATGTATATATCCAAATTGTCATTACTCATTGTGTATTTATTGCTTGTGTTATTATTTTTCTATCATTGCTGAGAAGGGCCCGTAAGTAAGTATTTCACTTTGTCTACACCTGTTGTTTTTGTAGCATGCGTAGCATGTGAGAATTTTTTTTTTCTTCTCATTTATTTGCTCTCTGCCAGCGCAACACACACCAGGTCTAGCTCTACCCTCAGGGAGAATATGCCACTGAGGCCCTCTCACTCAACATACTCACCCAACTCACCTCCTCTCTATCTCTCCCCTTATGGCTACTGTACATATTTTCTCTGTCTTTCTGTCTGTTCAATATTTCTCCTCTTGCAGCTCTCTCTTACTTTCCATAGTCAAACCTACTCTTATGGATACGTCATATGCTAAGGGAATTGAAAACCTTACATCATTTATCAACAATGATATAGAATATGATCAATTCCTCTGATTTGAAGAGGAATTATACCTAAGTCCTCCTCCCTAACACTATCTAGGCCAGTGGTGATCGACTACTTTCCACTGGCCTCCGATCAATAACCCTCACAAGCTTATCCTCAAGAACGTGTCCGCTCTCTCTCTCTCTCTCTCTCTCTCTCTCTCTCTCACACACACACACACACACACACACACGCACACGCACACGCACACGCACACGCACACGCACACGCACACACACACACACACACGAGAATCTCCTCTCAGTCACAAGAATAATGAGATCCACTATCGTTTGACTAAGACTTTGCCTCTCCCCATCTCTTGGGATTATGCCGGAGGGCTCAGGCCACTGATGAGAGTTGAGGAGTGATGGAATGAAAAATGTCATGGATTTTTTAACATGACATGAAAGGTCATGGCTGTTGCATTAGCTTGTGATTACCTAGCTAGCCACACAAGACTGGGAAGAAAACAGATTGTCTGTCACGTTCTGAACTGTAAAGGTGTTATTTGTTAGTGTTTAGTTTGGTCAGGATGTGGCAGGGGGTATTTGTTTTATGTGGTTCATGGTGGTTGTGTGTATGTGTCCATGTAGAGAGGGGTATTTGATTTATTAGTCCAGGGTTTTGGTTATTGTTCTATGTTAGTTTATTTCTATGTTCTGTCTAGTCATTTGTATTTCTATGTTTAGTTAATTGGTGTTGGGGCCTTCAGTTGGAGGCAGCTGTCTATCGTTGCCTCTGATTGAAGGTCCTATAATTAGGGGTGTGTTTGTATTGTGGATTGTGGGTAGTTGTATTCTGTTTTGTGTTCTTTACGTGACAGAACGGTTAGTGTCGTTTTCGTAATTGTATACTTGTTTCACCTTCTTCAATATTAAAAAAAGATGAGTATACACTTCCCTGTTGCGTCTTGGTCCTCCACACATGACACTCGTTACATTGTTTGCATCCCAAATGACACCCTATTCCCTATATAGTGCACTGCTTTTGACCAGAGCCCTATGGTCCCCGGTCAAAGATAGTCTACTACATAGGGAAAAGGGTGTCATTTTCGACACAGACATTCTAAGTGTAGCCAAACGTAGAATTACCATTACCAGTCTGACACACTCATCCTCAACACCAAACATTATGAGGAAAATGACATTAACAGATGCTTATGATGGCCATGGCAATTTTTTTGTTGTTGCCATACCTCATACCTCCTTGTGCCTAAACAAAAGCAAATTACCAGTCATTTTGTGTGTGATGCCAACTGTCATTGACTGGACGTATCATAAGTGCAAATGTGTTCTATGGAGCCATATTGATGACTACACTTCCAATTACTACATTGGCAGTGATGGACAAGCAGTAAAGGTTTGTGAAAAGGATGGTCTACATTCTGAAAGCAGATGGCATTCTTGACTATAATGAATTCTATTTTGGCTAGTTCCCCAGGAAGACAAACCGTTATACACACTCAGAGATCGTCATACAGTGCAAATGCACACTGGATATGTGCAGCCTCTATTTACTTGCGGTGCAGCTTACAGTCCCAATTCAAATGCATTATTTTTGCCCTTTCTCCAAAGTATACATCCATTCAGGACAGCACCGTGTCACCATCATCAGTATTCAAGTGTATTCAAGCCTGTGACATTTCCGTGACATTTCCGTCCACTTCCATGACGTTTACATATTGAACTCACGAGCTAGATCACGCACGCACGGTGCGATGGTTGTCATCTTGTTAGCAAAATATTCACTTGAAAAATAATCCACTCTTCAGGTTTTGGTGATTGTTACTTCTAATCTTGTGATATATCAAACATATTACGTCCCTTGTTTATTCAGGAAGAGGGAGATGAAGAGAGGGAAACAGAAAACGAGTGAGAGGATATAAGTGTGTCAACTAATCTCCTGTGTCACCATGTCTGTGTGTCATCTTGGCATTGTTCTACTAAACAATGGATTGTGTCCCAAATGGCACCACAGGGGACCTTGAAATGGGTTTCTGGTACAGAGAGGATTGAGAAGCTTTCCCCCCTCAGCCTCTCATTGTCTCAGCTTCAGAATGCAACAGTAGCAAAGCATCCCCTGCTCTCTCTCTGGGCAAACATGAAGCTCATCAGTTGAGAGAGGAAAATATGATTTTGACTCCCCAAAAAGTCATGAAAAATCACGAAAACAAAGCTGTGTGTGTGTGTGTGTGTGTGTGTGTGTGTGTGTGTGTGTGTGTGTGTGTGTGTGTGTGTGTGTGTGTGTGTGTGTGTGTGTGTGTGTGTGTGTGTGTGTGTGTGTGTGTGTGTGTGTGTGTGTGTGTGTGTGTTTGTGTGTGTATCGAGGGGTATTTGGAGGCATGAACAGCATCAAACCATTTCTTTCTTGCTCTGTTTCCCTCTGTCAGACAGACAACATGACTTATGACACAACAACACAGACATGTTACCCCTGAGTACAGACAGGATCTGTAACAGCAGTGTATTCCTCATCCATCAAATTAATGGACACAAAGAAAAAAAGAGATAAACCAACAAGTCATCGCTGAAAATAATACGTCAAAACAAAACACTTTACTCTCTTTTTATTTCCTCAAGGCCAATGTTGTGAAAAGTGCCAAGCTAGAGAAAGACTATAATATTTTCCCCAAATGTATAAAATGGTTGAAGTTTATCACATATAACTTACATGATCATAAGTTTGTACCCTGTGATACATTTGAATGACCAGTTTTTATTACATTACACCGTCGTACGCAATAGTGAACATTCTCACTCAACCACTAACAATGATCCAATTTATCAACCTGTTTCAGTCATGTATTTTCTAATGTCATTACATGGCTATTAACTATCGTCTGAGATTAGAGAGATGCAGGCTAGTTTATTGGAGCAGGCCAGAACATCAAGGGTTAAACCCAGCATGAGTTCAAAATGACACCCTATTCCCTATATAGTATACTAGTCCTATGGGCCTTGGTCAAAAGTAGTGCACTACATAGGGAATAGGGTGCCATTTGGGACATAACCCCAGTCAAAAATCCGTTCTCCTGAGACTGACGGTGTTCCTGTCTAGATAAACCCTCCTATGTGACAGACCTCTGCTCTGGGCTTTTGGACTTTCTGTTGTGTCTGTCTCCACTTTCTACTGAACCTCCTACCATCACACACACACACACACCCTTCCATCACAGTCCATTATAACAACATCGCCTCTTCCACACAGTGGAACACAATCCTGTCCTATGATACTGGGCCTTGATAGAAACGAGAGACAGCTAGAGCTGCCCGAGCCAAAGAGCCAGAGCCCGGGAGAGTCATGATGGGATAGGTTTCACGTTCTCATTCTGTATCAATCCAATACCAATAAAGCCCTTCTCCCTGGCTGTCTACACAGTTTTCTCTGAATGTCACGGCACTCACAGTCATGCACGCCACACTGAAATGTCATTCTACCTTTTTCATTAGTTCACTCTCTCTTGTTCGTTGTAGATCAGGGATGTCAAACTCTGTTTGCCCCAGGGGTTGCATTTGGTCTTCAACGAGGTCTGGAGGACAGCACTGAAAATGTGTTCTATTTCTTTGCTTTCTTCCTCTATCTATCGTTTTTTGGAATTTCTGATGCTCCCTGACTGTCTAGCTTTTATTTATCTGATTATTAGGTAGCTGGACACAGTCAAGAAACTTATGAACGTATGTCCATTACAATTTCTACACAGTTTCAATTTAGTTTTAGTCATTGAGTATATTGAGTTCGTCTCCCCTCCCCCCCAAAAAATTGTTTCCAAAGATTTTATTTTTGATTTTACTTAAACCATCCATGGGCCAGATTGTACCCCCTTGCGGGCCAAAAGGTTGACATCCCTGTTCTAAATGTAACGCTATTTTTTACTAGCTAAATCACCCACAAACCTGGTCCTAGAGCAATTCGTATTATTCTGTATGTAAATCCATTTAGTATGATATGTTACGTTTTGTATGGTGTGTAGTAATTTGTGGATATCCATCACCCATTTGTACTTTTTACAAATCGGATTATATGTTACGAATTTTCTAAATGTACAATATGTTACGAATTTGCTAAATTTACAATAAGTTATGAATTTGCAAAATGTACAATATCTTACGAATTTGCTAAACGCATGATATGTTACGAATTCTAGCTAGGTAGCTAGGTGGCTAACATTACCTAGCTCGCTAATGTTAGGGTTATGGGCTAGGGTTAAAGTTAAGTTTGGGAGTTAGTTTAAAGGGTTAGGGTAAGGGTTAGGGTTAGCTAACATACTAAGTAGTTGCAAAGTATCTAAAAAAAGTAGTAAGTAGTTTAAAAGTTGCTAATTAGCTAAAATGCTAAAGTTGTCAGTGATGAGATTCGAACATGGAAACTTTGGGTTGCTAGACATTTTTGTTATACCATCTGTCTTACGTAACCATACCAAACATAACATATCCTACTAAATGGAGTGTCTCGGATTTACTTACAGAATAACATGAAATGCCCTGAGACCGGGTTGCATCCACTAACTGCTTTGTCAGCCTGCAAGGAGCTTTACCTGAGACAGCCTACAAGGCAGAATCCTGATTTATCAGACTCTGAGGCTGCTAAAGTATCTGATCAAGATCTGAGGCTGAAATTGAATCTGATCAGCCTGTCATTAGTTGAGCTGACTCACTGTAAATGTAAACATTATACAAAAAACATGAAGTGTTACTTATAATTATACACATATCAGTTATGCAAGCTAAAAGGCAGCATAGGTAACAAGATAGCATACTAGCTAGCTCACAAGACTAGCCAAGTTAGCTGTGTTGTTCCTTGCATGTGATTGGCTGTGGTCTTGGGGAGGGGGCACGCAACCTGGGAAACAGAGCTCCCTGTCAGGCATCGTTCAGTGCTTAAATGTCCCACGAGCGCATTGCGATCACAGGGCTCCTTGATGAGGTGGTTATCGTACAAATGAATGGATACTTTTTATTATTTTGTGATCTCAACAAAACAGCTTTTGCTATGTTGTGATCATGAAATAAATAAGTTGTGATGTCGATATAACGAGGGAATTATTTTTTTATTCGTATGTCCTCTCTGGACTTCTGTAGATTTAACAGTTTCACAGTGGCTGAAGGACAGAGCTGCACAGACAGTCGGTTACTAGTCTAGGTGTTATTGTCCTCCACAATAGAATCGGGGACAGGACTGTGGATTGGTTTCCGTCCGTTTGTTCGTACGTAGTCACACGCGATATCTTAGACTGCACTGGCCCAATTTTGATGAAACTTGAGTGAATGATGCATCATTCCATAGAGATACAGCATTTACAAAATTACACTGATTGGCACAAGGTGGGAGCTATAGTAACTAACTGAAATTTGTGAGTCACACCAGAGAGGAATAGGGTGAAGCGAGAGGAACATCTGTCTTCTCCAGTCTCTTTAGCTAACGTTCCACTCCTTACCGCTCCATGTCATTGCCTTTGAAACATGACATGGACTACAGAGAGTGGATTAGCTAAAGAGACTGGTACCCAGGCTAACTGACTTCCATTTTTAATATTATTTGTTTTCATTGTTAGAGCGTCCATCTGGTCAATATAATCGACAATCTGAAATTTGTTAGTCACACGCGATATCTCAATTGGCCCAAGCGGGAGCGCTTTATCATTTGTGGGGGACGACATGTTTACTGTTGCCTTGTTATCACTATGTGTTCAGATCTCTTCTTCTCTAGCTCTTCCTAAAGTTGACGTCAGCGGTTGTGCTCAGTATCATCCTCCAAGCATCCCACTGTTTCCCCTTTAATCTTTCTCTTCGGATCCCCATTAGGACAGCTAGTCTTTCTGGGGTCCCTTGCCATCTCACATTAAGGCAGTCCATTGCTCCAGGGTTGAGGCATGTTCAGGGCCGGCCCTAGCCTTTTGGGGGCCCTAAGAGAGATTTTACCATGGGGAGTAGAGAAAATGTAAAGGTTTTAAAGCAAGCTTTCTGCAATTCTACACATTTTGCCAAGACTTATGCCACGTTAATGATATCTGAGTGAGAGTGACTTACAAAATCAATGGGGCCCCCCCGGATGTCAGGGCCTCTGGGCACATGCCCTGCAGGCCCTTTCGGTATTCGAGCATGGTTACTACACGTTTAGATAGCTGGCTAGACTAACTTACCAATCAAACAATTGTTAGCTGATATTTGTATTTGTATTTATTATGGATACCCCACAAGACATGCCAAGGCAGCAGCTACTCTTCCTGGGGTCCAGAAAAATTAAGGTAGTTTATATAATTTTAAAAACATTACAATACATTCACAGACTGTGTGCCCTCAGGCCCCTACTCCACCACTACCACATATATACAGTACAAAATCCATGTGTACGTGTGTGTATAGTGTGTATGCTATTTTGAGTTGTGTGTATGCATGTGTCTGTGCCTATGTTTGTGCTGCTTCACAGCCCCCGTTGTTCCATAAGGTGTTTTTTAATCAGTTTTTACTACCGTCAGTTACTTGATGTGGAATAGAGTTCCATGTAGTCATGGCTCTATTTAGTACTGAGCGCCTTCCATAGTCAGTTCTGGACTTGGGGACAGCGAAGAGACCTCTTGTGGGGTATGCATGGGTGTGACATGATAACAACAAAAAAGTATTTGGCCCCCTAGCGGCTGGGGGCCCCAAACGGCCGCTTATATCACTTATGCCTGGAGCCGGCCCTAATGTTATAGGCTACATGAGTTGGGTTATGGCATTTTATAGGGAGGTCTTCCATATCATTAAACTGATGTACTAAAACAACAGAGGCTCTTAATGGGGAAATTCTCATTAATACACTACATGCTTGTGTTTTATGATCCTTGCAATAATGATCGTACTGTATAACAGTGTTGTAAGATGTTCCTAATGAAAGAGAGAGATTAAACCATATAGAGTAGAACATATAGCGGCATAAAATAAATATTCCAACGTAATAAAACAAAGCCCCCTGATGAAAAATGAATCGTATCTAATTAAACAACTGTGTGTCTAATCTTCTTTTTTTTGTTGGTTCATACCATTTTGTCACACTTGGAAGAAAAAAATGACACATGGTTAAATCCTCTGCTGAAGGCATATCGTTGTGGTGATCCAGGGACTTATTGTGAACTACGGCTGTTTTTTCCCCGGGGTGATAAGACTGCAAACAGAGCATCCACACACTGCTTTACTCTGAGCATGCATTGTTTCATGGGTGAGGGACTACACAGTGTCTACGTCCGAAATGACATCCTATTCCCTACATAATAGCTACGTTTAACCAGGATTCATAAAGTTCTGGTCAAAGGTAGTGCACTTTTCAGGGAATAAGGTGCCATTTGGGACTATAAAAAGTCATCATGATCACCCGGGGAGGCTCATATTGGTTCCCATCCTCTACTGCTGGGCCTGTGAAGTCATTCAGGAGCCAAAATCTGTGCTGCTTCTGCTCTGCCACGTGTCAAGAGGGTGAAACAGACGGGAGAGTGGCTCTTGTCATCTGGTCGCTAGGCAGCTGAGGGCGCGGCAGCCTGGCAGGGCACCCGCAACCTTCACGTGATCAGATGGGGGGGATGGAGGCTTTGGGCTGGGCTACACTGCTACACCTGCTGTGCTCCAGCTGGGAGACAGTGAAGTTAGCCTACAACCTAATGAAAATAATTATCAACAATCAAGCATTCATCTCAACGAGGCCTCCTTCACTCAGACTCTTGTCATCAAGGATAACCTCAACCTGCTTTTGGAAATGATTTTTTTACATGACAAATTTCAGTTAGACAGTATAGTACTCCCTCCCTCCGTACTCTCATTTGGAGGTTGAAGGGATTAAGGGCACTGGAGGCCCAGTGGAGGTGATTAAAACAGATTGAGATGACTGACTGGGGATGTTGGTGGTGGTGGATGCTAGCGCTGCATAATGCATCATTGCGGAGTGGAGTGTTAGCAGCAGCAGCCCAGTGACTAGCTACTGTAGATGTACAGCCTGGCTGTCGGTGGAAGCAGTGTGTTTGTCCCAAATGGCACCCTATTCCCTATGTAGTGCATGGGCCCTGTTCAAAAGTATTGCACTATATAGGGAATAGGGTGCCATTTGGGATGCAGTCTCAGAGTGGAGCTCCAAAAGGCATTTGTCTCGATGCGCTGGGCCTGTTGCCATGGCAGCAGTGGGGCACTCATTAGCAAATATTACCCTTGGCCAGGCCGCGAGAGAGAAAAGACAGAGAAAGCAGGGCAGATGAACTACTGGATGTGAAATACACTGAGTATACAAAACGTTAGGAACACCTGCTCATTCCATGACATAGACTGACCAGGCGAATACAGGTGAAAGTTCTGATCCCTTATTGTTGTCACCTGTTAAATCCACTTCAATCAGTGTAGAATATGAAGGGGAGGAGACAGGTTAAAGAAGGATTTTTAAGCCTTGAGGCAATTGAGACATGGGTTGTGTATGTGTGCCATTCAGAGGGTGAATAGGCAAGACAAAAGATTTAAGTGCCTTTGAAAGGGGTATGCTAGTAGGTGTCAAGAATTGCAATGTTTCTGGGTTTTTCACGCTCAACAGTTTCCTGTGTGTATCAAGAATGGTCCACCACCCAAAAGATATCCAGCCAACTTGGCACAACTGTGGGAAGCTTTGGATTCAACATGGGCCAGCATCCCTGTGGAACGCTTTCACACCTTAGAGTCCATGCCCTCACGAATTGTGGCTGTTCTGTGGGAAAAAGGGGTGCAACTCAATATTAGGAAGGTGTTCCTAATGTTTTGTACTTTCAGTGAATTTATATCATTGTGCATTTCAGATTTGTGTTTCTGTACTCGGGAGGACAATACTCAGGAGGACAGGACTGTACATTAGTGAAGCTAGACTCCTGTGTGAGTGCCCCAATACACTGAGGACTGAATAACAGTTAAGCATATAGGAGCTGCTCTTATTAACCAAACCGTATTCAGATATTACACCTACTGCAGACTGGTGTTTTATAGGCCAAACTTGCTTCCATGGTTCAGTAGCTGAAACGACACCAGAGAGAAAGACCTCTTAGCCTACTATACATTCCAAATGGCACCCCATTCCCTTCATAGTGCCTATGTTTGTGCACTATACTGTATAGGGAATAGGGTGCCATTTGGGACACAGCCTATAGTTGGTTCTTTCACTATGTCTTCAGTAGCTGAAACGAAACACATTAAAGACGAGGAATGCTGTCATCAATCACAATTCACCAGCGCTAGACATTGGACTGTTGCCTTGTCCGTCTGTTCCAGACCTCAGCTTGCTTTCTCTGCACTCAATCAAGAATCTGTTGACTTCCATAACCCAAGTCATCCCACAAGGACGCAGTGCCAGCCTTTGATGGTATCAATTATAAGGTCAGAAAAAAAAGAGTAGAAGACGCTGGCTAATTTATATGGCTGTTTGGAAGAACAGAGTCAGAGTCTGTGGTCATTAGTCCACTGTCAACGAGTTCAGAGCACCAGGGGAATTAGCTAGTGTTGTGTGTCACTGTTTAGTCTTTTCAAACCAACACAGCCACTCTCTAGTTGGTGCCACTGGCATTACTCACTGGAGTAAGATAGAACAGGCAATGTTGGAGTAAGAGAAGTCTGGGCTTCTGCTGTGTAGCTCACTGAACTCTGCAGAGGGATCTCTTGAACATAACAAATAACGTTTTTTTTTATTGCCCAAACCTTCCACCAATCTGTTCATTTGAGAATGTGCTGCTACTAAGATTCATATAAGAACTTGCTACTGCTACATAACACTGGACTTATGTCATCAATATTGAGTGCCTGGTCATTTGAATGTATAACAATACTATATGTTGAGATAGGACCATATTCCCTATATAGTGCACAACTTTTGACCAGGGTCCATAGATCTCTGTTAAAAAATAGTGAACTAAATAACGAATAAGATGCCATTTGGGATGCAAAAATGACAGTATGCCTATATACATGGTTACATCACACAGGTCGCGGAGTTCCCCATGGTTCCCATCCTCATTGTTTCACAGCCAACTGTTTCAAATCCAACACTTCCTCTGTTTTTTTATTGAAACAGGAAAAGGTCTGGGTGCTTTGAGATGAAAAACATGCATCCATTGCTTATCAGGTCTGGTGAGAAGCAAGGATACGGAAAAAAATCTTCTCAGTTGCAGGAAGCGTTGCAGACAGTGCTACTGAGAGAAGGGTCAAAATGGTTGACAAAAAACTGCATATATAGATCAAGAGAACTATTCTTATTTATGGCTGCCAAGGCCACTTGAACCCTGTTTGATAGCTGAACTGGCTGTGGACGAATGGCCTTTCATATGAGAGGCTGTGGAAACCAGATAGAACTCTCAGGGCCTGGTATACAGTAAGAGGAGGAATAGAGTTTGAAAGTAAGAAGAAAACAGGAAGGAAGTGGCCTATAGAGTCTAGAGAAATAGAAAACCGATAGAGAAATCTCAGGACCTGGTATGAAAGAAAGATAAAATTACGTTTATCTACTGTAGTGTTAAAAAAGAAAGGGGGGAAAGGAGGAATGGCATTCTTGTAAGAAAAAAAAGAAAAAACAAGCAGGTTGGGAGTGGTCTAGATTGGAGTCTACCATAAAGTCAGTAATTAAGTCTGCCGATGGATGGAACAGGAGAGGGGTTAGGATCCATCCCAGTTCTGATGTCACACTGGGCTCACAATATGTTCCAACTACACAGGAAGCTGTTCCTGGAGGGCTCCCGGGACATTAGCCAATCAGTGATAGAATAATCTTATATGATAGACAGATACGGTGTCCATATTAGAACATCATTAGTCTCAGCAATCAGTGAAACTGAGGCTGTCCAAATTTGGACACCATAGCCACGGTTGTCTTGGCTCTGATGCTCTCTGTTTTAGGAGCTAGATCTAATTTAGAATTTTGAATCTATGAGTTAAATATTAGGCCATAAAGGATTTCTAACGAACAGGTAAAATATTTATTGAAAAAATGGTTTCAATTCAAAACAGGTTTTTGCTAATGATACAATTTAGGCATATAAAATGAGCCTACATGACATTAGTAAGGCTACTCCTGTGATAAGGCGGTTTCTGCAGTGGGCTACTCAGACAGTTGTGAGAGGCTGTTGAGGGTCCAATGGAAACAGTGAGATATGGCTAGCTGCTGGTCTGTTTACTACTGCCGCTTAAGTGACACAGTTTCCTGAGCTGGCAGGATGATAACATTGTCGCCAACAGCATGAAAGCTTCCTTCTTAAAGATAGTCTTGCCATGCAACTCTTTCAGTGTTTTTTTAACATCAAGCTAAAAATATCCCAAAGACGTATGTTGTCTGAAACACAGATTTTAGAGGCAATATGGCCTTTGAGAGTCAAACAATGACCTAAACATAGTTCAGGGTCAAACCCCTAGAAAACAACAAAGCCCCCAATGACCTTTCAACACTCTAGTATCAATTTCCTTATTTTCCTTAGCATTCAAGAACTCACAAAGGTTACCTTAAGAAAACACACTGAGGAGATAACACAAACTGCTGGACTGTTGGGCTACCCCTAAACCACCACCAGTTCTAAAGCAAACAAAAGCAATAATGAAACAATCACAGCATCTGAAAGTGAAACGTACTAACTTCACTATGTTCTCTCGCTAGCTCCCAGCTCCTAGCTCCTTCTGGATCTGCATATTACGGTCCAAAGTTAAACCGAGCCAGCCAATCATTTCACAGCTGAGACATCTCTCCATCTGCAGTAGTCCCATTTCCCGGCCTGGGCACATCACACAGACGGCTGATTGTGAAAGATGATGCACTCACGCTGACTCCGTTAACAGGTTCTCCAAAGCCCACATGCTTAAGCCTATAATTTAATTGCAGTGCCATTCCAGAGGTACAGTAATGGAGTGTGCCAGTACCTCCTTGTCTTGCATGTAGCATGTGAACGTCTGCTGCTCAGGGCTTGTATTCATAAAATAAATCTAGGATCAGGTCACTCCTGTCCACGTAATGTTAATCATAATAATCTAAAAGGGAAAACTGATCCTAAATCAGCACTCCTACTCTGAGTTGGAGTGTGAGCGGCAGATGTACGGGGCGATAGTCATTTAGACAGGTTACCTTGGAGTTCTTGGGCACAGAGAATTTGGTGGTCTACTTGAAACATGTAGGTTCACACTGTCCTCTCCCACATGGACTAGAGGAACACCTACAGTGCTTTCAGAAAGTATTCACACCCCTTGACTTGTTGTTGTGGTACAGCCTGAATTTAAAATTGATTACATTGAGATGTGTCACTGACCTACACACAATACCCCATCATGTCAAAGTGAAATTATGTTTTTAGACATTTTTACAGGTAGTGGATGTTGGCTCCCTCTCCAGAGCCTGGCGAATGTCCACATCTACGTCCCAGACCATAGGGGCTACAACTCGAGAGGAAGGGACTATGGGTGCATTCAGGACCCTCTCCCGAATCGTAGACTGGACAGGCCATCGGCTTTGGTGTTATTTGAATCTGGGCTATAGGTCAGCGCGAAGTCAAATCTCGTAAAGAAAAGGGCCCACCTTGCTTGGCACGGATTCAGCCTCCTCGCAGTCCGTATGTTCTCCAGGTTCTGATGGTCGGTGAGGATGATGAATGGGTCCTTGGCGCCCTCCAGCCAGTGTCTCCACTCTTCTAATGCCAACTTCACCGGCAGGAGCTCTCGATCACCGACGTCGTAATTCCTCTCTGCA
Source organism: Salmo trutta (assembly GCF_901001165.1). Taxonomy (NCBI): domain Eukaryota; kingdom Metazoa; phylum Chordata; class Actinopteri; order Salmoniformes; family Salmonidae; genus Salmo; species Salmo trutta. The sequence goes on from NC_042977.1 coordinate 19,398,517, forward strand.
GGGGACAGCTTCTTAGAGTAATACGCACATGGATACAATTTTTGTGGATTACCTTGTTGTTGAGACAGAACTGCCCCCACATCTGAAGCGTCCACCTCCACCACTAAGGTTATTGTGGGATCTGGTTATTTGAGCAACGAGGTGAAATGTCCCTTCAGTAGGCGGAAGGCCTTGTCAGCTGCTGGACTCCACAGCAACCTATGGGGACCACCCTTGAGGAGAGAGGTGAGAGGAGCGGCAGTAGAGCTAAAGTTCCTGATGAAACGGCGGTAGAGCTAAAGTTCCTGATGAAACGGCGGTAGAAGTTGGCAAATCCCAAAAACCATTGTAACCCCTTTATGGTGGTTGGGACTGGCCATGATCTGACCGCATCTACCTTCTTGACGTCCATCTTCACTCCTTGCGGGCTGATTTGGTAACCTAGAAAGGAGACAGACTCCTAATGAAACTGGCACTTCTCTGCCTTGACAAACATTTGGTTAGCCAGGAGGCATTCCAGAACTACTCGGACGTGAGCGATGTGATCCTCCAAGGTTGCCGAGTAGACCAGTATGCCGTCGATATACACGACCACCTGGTGTCCGAGCATGTCCCGGAACACTTCTTTGAAGAATGTCTGGAACACTGACGGAGCATTGGCTAAGCCAAATGGCATCAGTTAAAAGCTTTCATTCATCCATCTCCCGAATTCCGAAAGACATTGTTTGCACTCCACGGGTCCATTTTGGTAAATAACCGGGCCCCGCGGAGGTGTTCGATGGCTGCCGGCACCAACGTGAGAGGGTAACGGTATTTGGTGGTGATCTCATTAAGTCCTCTGTAATCAATACACGGGCATAACTCTCCATCCTTCTTGACACAGGAGAGGTGGACGTGTGGATGAAACCTTGTTGGAGTGCCTCCGGATGTACTTGTTGGATGTACTCCTCCATGGCCTTGGTTTCAGCCACCGACAGAGGGTAGATGCGTCTGCGCGAGGGCGCAGGTCCTGGTATCCCTCCGGGATGTTGGGCTGAAGGGCAACCACAGGGCCTTCAACCGACATACAACCACAGGGGACGGGAAAGCAGGGCTTCTGGCATTCGGGTGCCCAGTCCGTAATTTCATCCCCGAATCAGAAATGCCCTAAACTAAACTGTTTTTCTGGTCTGTCCTCTCTTGAGGTTATGGCGAAGGTGACCACAGATGTTGTCTAGAATGGAAGGGATAATTTGACCAAGAACAGGTTGGTCAAATTGAAGTAATGGCGACAATGGCATTCAATATGGTCATTTACCATATGGTCTGAGCCAGCAAACTGTACACAGCATCCAGTCGAAGCTATCAACTGCCTTTTCTCTCAGGAGTGCAACATGAGTCCACATGGAGTGATCATAGAGAGAGATCCCGTCTAAACTTCTCTCATGTTGCTTGTGTACTGGTAGGAAAATGGGACAAGACGTAATGAACTGTAAAGGACGTGGTGGCTCAGGTGAGAGGCATTATCAAGGGCCATCCTCTTTGAACATGTGCCATTGAGAGGACGAACTCAAACACTATCTGAAGAAGAACATGAAGAAACTCCAGAATGATAACTGCCGTTAGGGAGGAGGGTGGTCAACTGTGCCGTCATTTATTTAGGCTTATCCAAAATTGTTTATTTGGGGTATCAGGTTGATTGTGGAGGTCTGAACACTGCAAAATGTATAGTAATTTAGACTAAGAATAGATTGAGATACCAACCTGTTATTACCACAAATTTTATATAAAAAATATGTATTTAACCTTTATTTAACTAGGCAAGTCAATTAAGAACAAATTCTTATTTACAATGATGGCCTACCCCGGCCAAACCCTAACCCGGATAACGCTGGGCCAATTGGGACTCCCAATCACGGCCGGTTGTGATACTGCCTAGAACCGAACCAGGGTCTAAAGTGTCGCCTCTAGCACTGAGATGCAGTGCCTTAGACCGCTGCATCTGAATATACTGTATGTTAATGTAAATGTACATTCTGCCAGTTTCGGTTTATGCTAAGTTGAGGGTCTTACAGTGATCGAACCAACGTGAAGCACTAAGGACTGCTATTCTAAATTTGTGGAGGGTGATTTGTCAATAGCACTAAAATATTTGTAGAGGCTTCCAGAGACCCTAAAATGTGAAGAAAGCCACTAGATGGTAGCTTGGGCTAGCCTTGCCCCAATCTAATTCTTATCAAGGATGGTGTAAAACTGTTATAACGTGTTCTCTCTTCCCTGTGAAAGTCAATATGTACCCTAGACCAAATACGGGAGATCTCTAGAGACGCAGAGAAAATTGACAATGCTAAAAGAATTGTGTAAATTGGCTCTGCAAAACAGAGAGGCTCTTGACTATCTTTTGGCAGGTCAAGGGGGCACTTGTGCAATCAATGGAGATGAATGTTGTACTTTTGTCCCAGATCACTCTTCTAATATGACTGATCTCGCCGAATACATTGCCACTGTTGTTAAGAATCATTGTTCAACTCAGAATGAAGGGTTTGAAAGTGTCTGTGGTTTAATGCGTCGATTTTGTTTACTTATTACTTACTACTTTGATTGTAGATGTTAGCTTAATTATGATGATTATGAATGAAATTATTTATTATGATTTATTATAATGATTTATTTTGATATAAAAGCTCAAATCTAATGCTTCCTTTAAAATGTAATGATTATTATCACACAAGTGACAAGAGGATGGAGTGTGATGGAAAATGTTATATTTTTGCTTTTCTAGTAACCAATTTCTGTGTTCATGCAAGTGACTGATTGAACGAATCCTCCCTATCAGTATCTGCAATTTGGCAGTACGTCCAGAACCTTGTTTTGAGAAAGGGATATCTCAGTTTCAAGGTCTCAGTTTAGATCCTTGTGAGGTATTGGTCTGTCACATGCATGACCCAGAATTGGTCGGTCACATGAAGGAAGCAAATGTTAATGATGATATAATTATGAATGATGAATAAGCTAAATCATGCAAATACAACTTCTCTGTATATACAAGAACTAACGGGACTGCCCCGGATAGAGCTCCTGATCGACTTGTGTACTTGGTGAATTGAGTTGGATGGGACCTCTCCAGCGCGCTGATAATAAAAAATGATTAATTTAAGATTGACTTTGAGTGTCCCTGTGTAGAATTTCCACTACAACAGTTACAGAGTTTAATGGCTGTGATAAGAGAAAACTGAGAATGGATCATGACAGTGGTAGGCCTGATCAAGACAATGATGAGATAGTGTGGTGCCAGGACAACAACCTCTCCCTCAACGTCAGCAAGGCAAAGGAGCTGATCGTGGACACAGGAAATGAAGGGATGAGCACGTCCCCATCTACATCGATGGGGCTGTAGTGGAACGGGACGAGAGCTTCAAGTTCCTCGGTGTCCACATCACCAATGATTTAACATGGTCCACACACACAAACACAGTCATGAAGAAGGCACGACATTGCCTCTTCCCCCTCAGGACACTGAAAAGATTTGACATGGGCCCTCAGATCCTCAAATAGTTATACAGCTGCACCATTGAGAGCATCTTGACTGGTTGCATCACTGCTTGGTATGGTAATTGCTTGGCATACAACCGCAAGGTGCTATAGAGGGTAGAGCATATGGCCCAGTACATCACTGGGGCCTAGCTCCCTGCCATCCAGGACCGCTATACCAGCCGGTGTCAGAGGAAGGCCCTAAAAATTGGCAAAGACTCCAGCCATCCAAGTCATAGACTGTTCTCTCTGCTACTGCATGGCAAGGTGGTACCGAGTCTGGAACCAACAGGACCCAGAACAGCTTCTACCCCCAAGCCATAAAACTGCTAAACAGTTAACCAAATAGCTACCCAGACTATCTGCATTGAACCTATTTGAACTAACTCTTTTGACTCCTCACATATTCTGCTGCTACTGTTTGTTATCTATCCTATTGCCTAGTCATTTTACCCCTATTTATATGTGCATATTACCTCAATTACCATGTACCCCTGCACGTCGACTCGGTACTGGTACCCCATGTATATAGGCAGGTTATCGTTATTAATTGTGTAGTTATTGTCTTCGTGTTATAATATTTTGTATTTTCTTTTTTACGTTTCTCTGTGCATTGTTGGAAATGGCCCGTAAGTAAGCATTCCATTGTTAGTCTACACCCGTTGTTTACAACGCATGTGACAAATAACATTTGATTTGAACCCACTTGCTGGGAACTGTAACGTGGCTCATATAGCAAGGATCTCTACAATATACAAGACTGTCATGGAGAAAAGATCTCTATCAATTCACATGTCAGGCTTGCTTTCAAATCCCAAGCCTCTGTGTTTAATCCAGTTATTTTCCAAAGATGCAGGCATGGCAAAATGCAATCTCGGGAAAATGACTGAAATGGGCCCATTAGTGGACATCAAGCCACTACAGTGCTAATCGTCGCCACATAAACACCAGTACATTTCCACTAAGAGCTCATGCCTACTCACCTGACTACACACTATGGTCGCATCCCAAATGGCACCCTATTCCCTACATAGTGCACTACTTTTGAACAGAGCCCTATAGGAACCGGTCAAAAGTAGTGCACTGTTTAAGGAATAGGGTGCTATTTGGAACTCATTCAGAATGCATCTAAGGGTATAATTGGGAAAGTATACTTTATCACAATGGAACCAGGAAAATAAAAATCCAGTAACAAGCTATAAAGCACATGCTTTGCACATTATATGGAAGTCAACATTACTTCCAAAATTATCTTGATCCTGACTTGAAAACATATACCTTTCATGGCTTTTTTTTGTCTAATAAACCTGATGTAAAAGTCTCTTTTCCCATTCAGTGGTCATGTTTACAGCTTGATGAGCAGTTTATCATCTTGGCCTGATATACAAGCTTGACTGAGGAGCTGTTAGCAGGCTGTGAAACCCTCTGTAATGAGGGCGAAGGACGTTAGGCTGTTTAGCACGTCACATAAACCTTCATTGTTGGGGCTTCCGTACAGCGCGAGGGTACGGAATTCATTATTCTATCGAATGGTTGGGGGAACAAACATGTCCGTCATAAAAGCTTCAACAAAATGATGCCTGTTATCCCATTTTGGCAGCGCCGTGGGTAACACAAGAAGACATAAGGGTAGCAACAGGGGGGGAGAGAAGGGTGTAGACCCCTGATGAGTTCGATGTTCTGTCGACATAAATTACAATTATTTCCGGCTGGATCGTTTTGGAGTGCCACTTAGCATCAGTCTGTCCAAATGGCACGCAAATAGCCACCTGACATGGCTTGCGTCCCAAATTGCACCCTTTTCCCTACATAGTCCACTACTTTTGACCAGGGCCCATTACACTATGTAGGGAATGGGGTGTTATTTGGGATACAGCCTGGTCCCGGAACAGACTGGAAGTGATGGACAAGCATCACTAGTTCTTATTATAACCCTCCAGTTTTCTTACATCCCTGTTAGGTTAACTAACTCTTTGGGGAACTCATCTGAATGATAAATAGTGTTCTTTGGTATCTAATCAATGACCCAGATCCACATCTTCAATTGGAAGTAGTCATGTAGGCAGTCATACAGGAATGAAACATGAAACATGCAGGACTTGTCGCATGGATTTTGCATAAAACCACCATCACTTGAAAGTAATGATACATTTTTTTTAAAAACCAGGTCATGTCAGACCAACAGAATTAAGAGGTAAAATACTAATGTTTACAACAGGATTAGTCTGTAGGATTTGTAAGAGTAAAAGGCAGCAGAGCACTATGCTATGATAATGTCATGTGCAAAGAAGGAGAACATAGAGCCACTCTTACCTTGATACAAGTAATTAAACACTCACTTTATTCCAGGTATTAAGAGAGGCCACAGCATGACACATTTGCATAATCTGTTGAAGCATTGCAATGCAGTATGACATCCACTAATGGCAATTTCAAATACAAAGGAACCAATTCATCAGCGCTACACGTTTATTTAATGAACACAAAAAAAACAAGGCAAATATTGTAGCAAATGGTTGAAAAGCTGGGTCTAAATCAAGTTATGTCACTGCAGTCTTTTGGTGGCACGAGACTCTAAAAAGTAAAGGTTCCTTGAGTATCCTTTATGGGTTCTTCAACTTGAAACTGTGGGGGATCCCCTATAAATTCTTCAAAGAACCCCTTTTAATGGATCGTCAAATAACTTTTTGAAGAACCGTTTGTGGTTAATTTTTGAACTACCACCCTCCCCAGTTATTATTATTACTATTAATAATAATAATACGCATAACAACAATAACACAATATTTTAGTTCTCAGTGTTTATTATGATTTTAGTGGCAAAGCAGAATAAAAAATCTAAATATGAGGTAAACTCCTAGCAGAGCCCCAAGTCCAATGGATTTATCCTCTGTTGTGTTGATGTTAATGTGTTGATGTTCTCCGTATCCACAGCCAGAATGATTTTGCAGTGCATGGTGATCGAACAAGTTTCCTGCCTACATGTGACTTCTTCCAATTGACAACGTGGATCTGGGTCATTAATTAGATACCAAAGAACACAGAGGTGTCGGGATCGTGAAGTCTGTGAATCCCCCCCCCCCCCCCCAAATAATTATACAGATGATTAACAAAACGTGCACACGACAGAATTCATACCTTGGTTTTTGTGGTAAATGTGAATGAATAAAACTGTTTTGATAATGTTTTTCATACACATACCTTGTCCATAATGAAGAGGCCTATGGGATATTCATTGAAGAGGTAAGAGAGGAGGATGGTAAATGTGATCTGCATTACATACCAATACCAATTGACATACCTTTGTATGCCTCCTTATCTGTATACCTGCAGACACAGACACAAAAGTGAGCAGTTCAGTCTTCTGCATCCAATACAGCTAGCCTTCGACATATTCTTATAGCCTTACCCCTTTGTTGATTGATATCCATTGAATTGTGTCCATGTTCTATTTTAGAAAGATTTGCACAAATATGAAAAGATAGATGGTATCATCATAAAACAATATGCATTTAGATCATACAAGGGACAAAACTTACCTTAAATTGAGGTGATCTTTACATTATTCTGTTAAGTGCCTTCACCTGCTGTCCTTTCAAATACAAATGTTTCAGTTGGGCAGTTAGGTTCCTGCAAGAACCAACTAAGGAGGTTCCTCTATGAACCCCACCTCTAATGGGGTTCTTAGGGGGCCCTTTTGGGGGCCATTTTCAGTGCCAAGAACCTAAAGGTTCTTCGAAGAACTTTGAGGATTTTAGAAGAACCCTTGTTGAACCCCTACTTTTTTGAGTGTAGGTCACAGTTGAAATTGACTTTGTGGAAAAGAAGACAATGGTGATACAGTCAGTATGAGCTCATTGCAGAGTGGCCCTTTGACCATAGCCACTACTCGTCATGTGCTAATGGGTGCCAATGCAAGAGACATTTGATCTGCAACCAGCTAAATGGTCCATGTCTCACACACTATTGACTGGCCAACATGGGAGATGGAGATGTGTGTCAATGGGGCAGTGTTCCCATGGTAGATGGGGTTGGGGTTGGGGTGGAGAGACATATATATCTTCCCAATGCACATGCCTTTTCCCCCACACGGCCAACACAGGCCGATTAATGATTGCCTCGGGGCATGCAAACTTAGAGTAAAAGCAGGTTGGATGACAAATTCTAACTTGGTTGTCAGTCATCATTCATAACATTACCTAATGTTGAAGTTCATGTCTGTGTGAACAAGAGTCCCAGTACCTCTTGATTGGTTTAAATCAGCTTAGAAACCAGGCATTACACTGTGGCTACACTCACTCACCCAGCCAGGGATTCATGTGGCAATTTCATTAGTCAGCTAATGTTCTGGCTTGGTGTGTTTCCATATGGAACCATCTGAAAGAAGCCATTGGTTTTGTTTTCTGCATGGGAAAAATGAACAGCTTGTCTTCTGAGTTAGCGTTGAGCTAATTTGGACCTCCACGCCTTTTCATAAACAATAGGAACGATTGTTTACTTCGATTCAACCCATCCTTGTCGTCATGCCAACTCCTGCGTTTCATCAGAGTCAGCCTTTGTGTTGTGAAGCGTTGGGGAATATGCTTCTTGAAAAGTAAAGGTGGAAACTGCAGCTTCAAACAGTGTACCTCTGTGTCTGCTGGTGTGTGATGGCTTTGCACTGCAAAACCGGGTAACAGATTGCACATCACAGAGTTGACGTTCAGACTGGGCGTGAGGCGCCTTCATCTTTCACACATTCAGGATGCTCGGCTCTAAAGTGTTCCTCACCGGAGGACTCACACATTTATCTTTTGTAAGAGACAAAAAGGCAGTGTTGAAGTTCTTGTTTATCTGCCTCCATGACAGTATGCTTTAACTTTGTTGTTACTACACATAACGTTGTTTTTTGTTTGTCATGATTTGACCTTGTGTCATTTCTCTAAGAGGGACTTCCATGCATTGAGTCAGTGGGTAGCGTTGAGGTAGACGGATTGATACTAGAACTAGACACAACGTGTCCTATTTAAGTATGTCTTTCTTTATCATCCCCTTGAGAATACCTCCTGTGTAATCTATCACAGACGTGTTCATTAGTCAGTGTGCACGGAACATTCAGAAGACATCTCTCACCTGGGAGATGGTATTAACTGCAGCATCAGTGTGCCATATGCTTGGATCAGGGGAAGGAGAGGAGCAATTAAAACACTTTTGATCAGTATGTTTGTTCACCTCAAGGTAAACCAACCATGGGCATAGTCTTATGATGGTGTATTACATGTTGTATTACATGTCTTCTCACCCAGTGCTTTATCCTTTGCCTTTTTTTACACCCAGGGAGAGTAAATGTCAATGACTTCTTTCAATATGAATATTCCGGGCCTTGGAAAATAGCTGTTATCAACAGTTGTCATGGAAACACACATTCATGTCAGGGTAAGAAAAATAGATATATTCCGCCATTGGCGTTTAATACTTTGCATCTAGCAAATTCTGTTTAAATGTTTTCTTTTAAAACCCCCCTTTTTTCAATGTTCAACCACAGATTGAATTAGAGATTCCATCATCCCCCAACTGTGCATTCTGCTGTTTAGGAAATGAGAGAGAGGACATTAAACTGATGTTTTGTCACGGGGATCTGTCTGCACCCCCAAATAGTACCCTACTCCCTGCTACTGTAAATACAGGTGGTGGGTCTTGGTCAAAAGTAGTGCATTAAATAGGGAATAGGGTGCAATTTGGAACGTAGCCCTGATCAAATGGGTTTTGGCTGCAGCAGGATTCAGATTCGTTTTGCAGCGGTTGGATGGGAGTCCGTGCACAGCGCCGCAGGTGGGGAAGGTCCAACAGCCTCCAGCAGTTTCTCTATTCCAGTAAGCCATTATGTGGCCTCTGGCTTCACTTACTCCTACGTTCATGCTCAACCAGATCCAAAATGGCTTCTCTGTGTTTCAATAGAAGCACCCACTTTTCCTTCAGATAGGGGGCTCAGGACAGGTGCATGATGCATCTCTGGGTTTGGTCCGGAGTTGAGATGGATGTAAAGGGCATCCTATAACATTTATTCAACAGCGCATTGAGGGAATCACAATGTACCTGCAACACAAAGAAGAGTAGCCGTCATACACATCATCCATTGTGCAATTTATATCTACTTTATCTATTTTGTGACCTCTCATTCTATTCACAGATTAGGTAAACCTGTAGGGACCCCTGGTTTACTTTCAGCCGTGTGAGCACAATTCAGAACGTTTAGACTGCTTGCCTCTTGCTTTTGTGATTATTTGTTCCATAGAGAGTCTCACAAAGTAGTGTCATTAATCACAAAGTACAACTTGCCCTGAAGTTACAGATGTAGGATCTTAATTTGAGCCAGTTTGCTACTTAATGGAATTTATTTTTAGGGGTTGATATATTTTTCATAACAAATCAAGTCTGACATTTTAATATGGATATTAAAACATTAGAAGCGTTTTTTAACCTTGAATACACTATAAGTTTGCATTTCCTACTGTGCAGGAAAATTCTCAGCAACAAAATATTGATCAAATTAAGATCCTACATCTGTACTTAAAAGGCTCCAATTTACAGTTTGAACACAGGGAAAGTTTGCCCAAGTTTTTTTCAGTGTAATTATTATGTTTTTGCTAAGATGAGCATCTTTTACATTTACTGTCATTTAGGTTAGCTTAACACAGCATGAGCTCGTTCATTTGACATCCTCTCATAAATGTGAATCGAAGTTGAATGGCTTGGCTGTAATTGAACTGCTTGGCTGTATTTGGGGTCTTCTAATACATACTATGAGAATTGATGATAGTCCCTCTGTGACGTATTGTGCTCAGGGTTGGCTCAGGGTTGGCTCAGGGTTCCAGTAATGACATTGAGACCTTGAGCTATGACATCATACAGCATATGGTGGCCAAACACTACTGCCACACATGCTTGTTTAGTGTTCTTGTGTGAGATCATATTGCTATTTCAGACAGAGTTTGCAACCAGTCCAAGCTGTATTTTTGTCAATTCTAGTCTTTCATAATCATACAGCCCGTTTGTCTAAATTCACATTGTCTGTATGCACATTCAAACACTTCAAACCTGATGCCTTACAGCGTAACAAATCCTTACTTTTCATCAGAGATTGCTTGCCAATAATGAAAACAATTAAGTGGGACTAAATGAAGCCATAATAACTAATGATGCTGCCACTTTATCGCCTTTATATTCTACAAAGCGGGTTTGAATCCGTCGCTTAGCCACATGATCACACTGTCAGCCCATTGTTTAGGAGGGAAATGAGATATCCTCTTTCACTGAACTGTTGTTCTGAGACATAGACATAGGGGCTGTGCAGCGGTGGAGAGAGAAAAAAAATATTGGGGCGTATGTTTTGCTTTAAATATCATTTTTGTTTACAATGCTAAGAATTTTGTTCTCGACTTCAGGAGTTTCACTTAATATCAATAGCACAAAAGTACCTCAGTCACTAGAGGATTGCACCATGTAACACTAGGACTCTATCAAAAGTGTTTAACAAGCAGTGGACGTCATGCAGCAGTACTATGTTGCCATTTGAACATGATCACGTGTGTACGTTTTACACGTACAGTATGAAACTGAAAATGTGATATTCATATGTGAATGTTTTTAACGTGTGAAACCGCAAATTCGATTTTTTATATGTGAATGTTTTCAGCGTGTGAAACCGCAATTCACATACGGGGTTTAAACGTGATTCTCCTCACATGTGACAAGGTGGCGTTAACATGTGAACTCTCAATTGAATACATGTGAAAATATGGTTTCAAGTGTGAAATTTAAGCTATTTCACATGTGAAATCGTTGAGCTTACATTTCACACTTGAAGCCATATTTTCACGTATTAAATAGAGTTGACATGTTAACACCAAATTTGACATGTGTTTTTTTTTATAGGGGTATGTTCCTAGAGGCATTTTATTCTCCATGGGGATCTGGATCATCATTCAGGTTACATTGAGTCAGGACACTTTCTGATGTTAGACTTGGTTATGCAGAATGTGACACACATGCACACGCGCACTCACACGCTCACTCAAACTCACACGAGCACACACATACTCACACACAGTTAAGCAGAATGTGAACTTTTCCCCCTTCATGGTGTGAGCACGGTCCCCAATTAGAAACAGAAAAAATGTATCCTAGCTAGTGTAATGTTTGCTGGTTTGTGTAACTGTCCTGGTTGATGAAGGTTATCTCTTCATTGGTGTTAGGAAAACGAGGGAAAGAGGGAGAGAGAGGGAGGAGTTATGTGTGTGTATACTGTATTGTGTGTGCGTGCGTGCGTGCGTGTGTGTGTGTGAGAGAGAGAGAGAGAGTTAGGGAAAGAAAAAGAAAGAGGGAGAGAAAGAGAGAGAGAGAGAGAGGTCTCTGAACTATTGAATGTCATATCAGGCTGTGTTCAGACAGAGCAATCTGTATGCGGTGGATTGAACCCATTTAAATTCAGGACGATTGCAGTGTTTCTCAAATCCTTCAGAGGTGAATGAGTTTCTACCCTGCAGACAGGCTTCTGAAGCTGAGACCGACTGTGGGTAAGAATAAACGCACAAGACACTGCCAGTTCCCTCGGCACTCTCTCTCTCCATCCTCCTTGCTTGCTTATCAGTGCAACTTTTACCAGCAGGTTTCAGTTTTACATATGCAATTGCATGATCTCCAAAATTATTCCATGTGCGTTTTTTAAGCTGTTTTGCTTCATTTAATTCCAGCAGCGGTCTATGCAAGTTCATATAGTATCCTGAGATTGAATCCAAGCCCAAGATGTACATACATAATGTAGAACCATTCTCACTCCATATAAAATACATGTAATGCGTCTTGTTGTTGTCCATAATCCCAAAGACAATCAGCCCCTGGATGTAAGATCAGTGTCTTATCATCTATTTCATCATCACCAGCTCTGTGTGTTTCTGTGAGACTCCTTAGAACAAGGCCTCTAATTTACTGCTATGATGGATGGCTAGATGGTGTTTATCTGCCTGTGTGTAGATGTAGACGTGCAGTGGATGGTGTGTGATGGTGATGAACCCTAATCATCGTGCTCCTCCAGGGATTGTTATCAATGGCTTGCTTCCTGAAACATCTGCTGCATGGTTATCAGTCATCAGATGACCGCAGCAGAAGCCCCATGCAGGAAATGGCTGTACAACTAGGCTGTAGAATAACAGACTATAACCAAATGGCAGCCTATTCCCTATGTTGTGCGTTCGTTTTGACCAGAGCCCAGGGCTCTGGACAGAAGTACTGCCCTATATAGGGTATATGTTGCTATTTGGGACACACGCAAGGCCTCAACAGCACCAGACCTTCAGATTTTCAATTACCACAGCATTTAACACAGAAAGAGAATGTGTTTTCCCCCACATAGTTGTTGAGTATGTTCTAATGTTAAGTATACTAAAACCTATAATTTGCACTGATTGCAGCGCAATGATGCCGTCGGTTATGTTTATAATGGTTTATTTTGACAAATAGTTTGTGGTGGTTGCCTGTGATTATGCCAGATGTTGTCCCTAATCAAGTTGACGTTAACGTCCAAGCAGCCACGAGTCCAAACATTGCTAAGTGTCCCATACAGTAGACCGTGTGAAGAAAGTTGCTATCCTGAACCTTTATTCATCAGGTTTGTCCCCTGAACTCTAAACCTAGGGTTGTAAAATTCCGGTAACGTTCCCAAAAGTCCCAGGTTTTCCAGAAATCCCGTTTGGAAAATTCCTGGAATCAGGATGGAATCAACACAAGCAGGAAATCCAGGAATCCTCTACCCAGGATTTCTGGAAACCTGGGAAAGTTAACAGAATTTTGCAACCTGAATACTTCCACATCCCCAAAGGCTGCTAACTGAATGGCACCCAGTGTGGCGTTATGCGTAATCCTTCCAGATGCAGCCATGCAGCTTTTTCTGGTGTGAAACTAATGAGTTCTGCTCCACCTCACGTCAGTCTGAGGCTTCTGCTAGGCTTTGAAACCTGTTTACCCTTCTCCCTGATGCCCGGGAGACCTGGCTTATACCTGCAACACAAATGAAATAGCTGTGTTTGGGAATTACAGGGGCTGGCGGCCAGCGATCAGAGGGGTTAGCTAGCTTGCGTGTCAGGGTAAGGAGGAGCAGGCCCAAGCTATTTCAGCCATGCAGCAGCCAGCAGTCGGCCAGTAGAGACCATCTGGAACACATTACATTTTTCACCACAGAGCTGCTGTTGTGAGTTGGTGTTCACCAGTCTGATAATCAAACAGACATATCATTTTAGTCATGTTTTTATAAATAAAGCAGAAGACAAGTTTCTTTTGGACATTCTTCTGTTTCATCTTCTTCTTGAAAAGGTTTCACCAGATACCAACCAATCAAAGTTAACAAGCTGGGGTAGGCTCTGTCCTGAGACGTTGCCCTATTATTAGTGTGAGTGAGTGAGGTAGCTCCAGCATCCATCTAGCATCTAGCCTCAGCTCTGGGACAGGGAGGGAAGAAGTTTGTCTGTACTCTCAGCTAATGGGGGTAAAAGAGTGTGAAATAAGGGTCTTTCACTTCTGTCAGTACTGGGGATGTTACAGCAGGTACTGGTATGTTCAATTTAAAGCCATACACAGACTAGGTTTTGTTTTGATAGTTATCTTCTTAAAAGTTGTTGGGAACTCCTAACCTAGTCTTCAGTTGTGGAACTTGTGGAACAATATTGATTCCAGGGGCATAATGCACCCCGAAAATCTGAGAGAGCACAAAGTATGCGAGGATGGCTGGCGGGTGGTCCAGCGGGGGGGCTAGGCCCCCCGTCCATAAATTGGCGAGTTTTACTCTTTGCTCTGTTTGTCCGGTACACTTTTATCGAATACAACCACCAACCTTTTCCTCATTTGTGTTGCTTAACTGGACACGTAGTGGCCTTGATGTACTACGGAAGCTGAGATTCAATTTGCACATGTGCATTCGAGTTGAGTTGAGCAAGACAAATAAGGGAAAAGTCGATAGTTGTATTCCATAAATTATTTTATTAAAACTATGAATTTCAGCACCCCACAAAAGGACCGGGTTGTACAAGACAAACATAGGTACAGCTAACCATTTTCAGAATTGACATTTCTACAGGCATCGACTGATGCTAGTTGTTGCTAGCAAATCGTGAGACCAGTTATCAAAACTCAACTCCACCTTGATATAAGAGAACGGAGTTGAGTGTTCCTCAGCTAGTCAGACACAATCCTCATTACATAAAGTCTAGTTGAATTCTGGCTTTAAGTTTCAGTGTTCTAGTTCCAGTGTTGATGGGAACAAACACTAAAGTAAGTGATTGACATTCATCATGTTGCAATAGACCGCACAATGTCCTCCTGGGACGCCCAATGACAATTTTAGTCCTCTAGCAGCTAACCATTAAAGTCAGGGACACCCTAGTGGATCAGGACATCAAAGAGTGACCGAGTAATGACCGCAGAGGCGAACACTTGGCCTTCTCCTGACCCCTGACCACTTGGGGGACTTGAAGCCAGGTGATAATCCCTCCTTTCACATTCACACCACCACATGACGAAAAAGAGATTGAAGGGACATTGTGTAGAGGTGTGTGTGTGTGTGTGTGTGTGTGTGTGTGTGTGTGTGTGTGTGTGTGTGTGTGTGTGTGTGCGTGTGTGTAGGTCAAGTTTGCCTTATCACACCTGGCTGAAGAAACACAATGTACAAAACGGATAAAGAGAAGGAAGGAGGGACGAGGGAGGGAAAGAATCTGTTGGAATGAATAAGAAATCCCCAAGAGGATGGAGGGATTTTGTGTGCCCACCTTGAGGTGAGCGAGGGGAGCAACAGACTGAGTGGACTGAATGGTAGGGGTTGATCTTGACCTTGAGATTCTGGGTCTGAATCGCCTCTCTCTTTGCTGTTTCCGGGCAACATATTGTTGCCTTGACTGTTGAGTGTAAGGGACAGAGACTGATATAAGGAGGGTAAAAGGCTAAGCAGCAGAGACGGCGTGTCTGAAATGGCACCCTTTTCACTATATGGTGTAATACTTATTTTTTTCACTAAGTAGTGTACAATATAGGGAATAGAGTGCCATTTGAGATGCAATCACAGATTATTTCATACAGTATTTGGTCTTGTAGTGATGCAGCAGAGTCACTCCCCTCCCAAAGGGCCGTTTCCCCCCCCCATTCCTCTTGGGAGAAAGGTCAGAGGCCACAGGTCAGCCAATGGCCTTAGCGGAGGTCATTGCCCTGAATCTGAGCTGAGTTCTGAAGCTCCGCTCATATCTGACCCTGGGGAAGCAGCATGTCAGCAATCAAGATCAAAGTCATTCTCTCTGGACACTGGTACATATGGTCTGGGATGAGATGAGCCTCAGCCCCCACCGCCAGCCTTAGTAAACGGGATGTAATACCTCTCTCTGTGAGCCTGTGATGTGTCCCAAATGGCACCCTATTCCCTATGTAGTGTGCTACTTTTGACCGGGACCCATAGAGTTCTGGTCAAAAGTACTGGACTTAAAAGGAAACAGGGTGTGATTTGGGATGCACCCTTGATGTAACATCTCCCTCTGTGAGCCTATTTGTGTGACTTCAGGGGTCAACCTCTTCTCCTCTCATTAAAGACACAATGAAGCGTCCCTCATAATCTCAGTTAACAGGGACAGTTAAAAGGAAATTATAGAATGGTCTGTAACTCCTGTGTAAGCGTTTAATAGGGAAACTCGAGGAATGGGCAGAATGAAACTGTGGAGAGTGGAAGGGGCTCAACCAATGGGAGACATCATAAGAGAATTTGGAAGAAATACGTGTGACTCTCGCTCACAATTAAAATTGTAATGTGTTTAAAAAGAAATCTAATTCAAGTTAAAATCATGATATTTCAGCCGTCAACGGCCTTCATCAGAATTGGAAGAATGACGGAGCGAGATAATGAGAGGAGATGGTACAGCTCCAACACAGACAACTATTAATCAGTATGCATCTGGCATTGCACAAGGAATGAGAGCAGGACTTCTTTGTACGGGCATTTTCTGTATGTGATGGAGGGATGATTGAAAAGGAAAATTGCAGCTATTCAGACAGGACAAGAGGACTTTCAGACAGATGCAACCTTTTCATACATATCTGAGAGATGTTATGCTATTCTTTCTGATTGGTATTGTGGACTTCAGCATCTGAGGCATGTTAAATAGGTGTCATTAAAGAGAGAACAGAGGAAACACTTTGGTGACTGTATAGTGAGAACAATTTGATATTGGATGCCACCTACTGTTTTCAACTGAATTCTGAACATTTTCTTTAGTTGTGATTTGTGTGCTGGCCAGGACCAATTTAAACATAGATTTTACCTTGTCAATTCAACTTCAAATAAAACATGTAATTTAGTACTTACACTACCGGGTCAAGAGTTTTAGAACACCTACTCATTCAAGGGTTTTTCTTTATTTGTACTATTTTCTACATTGTAGAATAATAATGATGACATCAAAACTATGAAATAACACATTTGGAACCACGTAGTAACCTACATTTAAAAAAAAATCTGTTTCTATTTGAGATTCTTCAAAGTAGCCACCCTTTGCCTTGATGACAGCTTTGCACACTCTTGGTATTCTCTTATCCAGCTTCATGAGGTAGTCACCTGGAATGCATTTCAGTTAACAGGTGTGCCTTGTTAAAAGTTGTGGAATTTCTTTCCTTCTTAATGTGTTTGAGCCAATAGGTTGTTTTGTGACAAGGTAGGGGTGGTATACAGAAGATAGCCCTATTTGGTAAAAGACCAAGTCCATATTATGGCAAGAACAGCTCAAATACTTAAAGAGAAATGACAGTCCATCATTACTTTAAGACATGAGGTCAGTCAATGCAGAACATTTCCAAAATTTTTAAAGTTTCTCCAAGTGCAGTTGCAAAAACCTTCAAGCGCAATGATGAAACTGGCTCTCATGAGGACCGCCACAGGAATGGAAGACCCAGAGTTACCTCTGCTGCAGAGGATAAGTTCATTAGAGTTAACTGCACCTCAGATTGCAGCCTAAATAAATGCTTCACAGAGTTCAAGTAAGAGACACATCTCAACATCAACTGTTCAGAGGAGACATTTACATTTTAGTCATTTAGCAGACGCTCTTATCCAGAGCGACTTACAGTAGTGAATGCATACATTTCATTTCATACATTCATATTTAAAAAAAATATAATAATTCATACTGGCCCCCCGTGGGAAACAAACCCACAACCCTGGCGTTGCAAACACCATGCTCTACCAACTGAGCCACAGGGGAGACTGTGTGAATCAGGCCTTCATTGTCAAATTGCTGTAAATAAACCACTACTAAAAGACACCAAATAATAAGAAGAGACTTGCTTGGGATAGGAAATACGAGCAATGGACATTAGACCAATGGAAATTTGTCCTTTGGTCTGGAGTCCAAATTGGAGATTTTTGGTTCCAACCGCTGTGTCTTTGTGCGACGAGGAGTAGGTGAACCAATGATTTCCGTTGACCCACATTGTACTTCCCACCGTAAAGCATGGAGGAGGAGGTGTTATGGTGTGGGGGTGCTTTGCTGGTGACATTGTCTGTGATTTATTTAGAATTCATGGCACACTTAACCAGCATGGCTACCACAGCATTCTGCAGCGATATGCCATCCCATCTGGTTTGGGCTGAGAGGGACTATCATTTGTTTTTCAACAGGAAAATGACCACCACCTGTATATAGCCTCGCTACTGTTATTGTCACTGCCATTTTACTTTTTTTTTCTTTACTTATCTATTGTTTACCTAATACCAATTTTTTACTTAAAAATTGCACTGTTGGTTAGGGCTTGTAAGTGAGCATTGTACTGTAAGGTCTACACCTGTTGTATTCAGCACACATGACAAGTAAACTTTGATTTGATCCAGCACACCTCCAGGCTGTGTAAGGGCTATTTTACCAAGAAGGAGAGTGATGGAGTGCTGCATCAGATGACCTGGCCTCCACAATCCCCCGACCTCAACCAAGTTGAGATGGTTTGGGATGAGACAGAGCGCAGAGTGAAGGAAAAGCAGCCAACAAGTACTCAGCATATGTGGGAACTCCTTCAAGACTGTTGGAAAAGCATTCCAGGTGAAGCTGGTTGAGAGAATGGCAAGAGTGTGCAAAGCTGTCATCATGGCAAAGGGTGGCTATTTGAAGAATCTCAAATAAAAAATATATTTAGATTTGTTAAACACTTTTTGGGTTGCTACATGATTCCTTGTGTTATTTCATAGTTTTGATGTCTTCGCTATTATTCTCCGATGTAGAAAATAGTAAAAATAAAGAAAAACTCTTGAATGAGTAGGTGTTCTAAAACTTTTGAACGGTAGTTTACCTCTGACTCTCTGATGTCTGTGTTGGTGCGGCCTGGGATTCTAGAACCTGTAAAGTTAAATAAATAGGTTTAGTAAGTATTAGAAACCTGTGACATTATGATGAAGGCAGATGGAATGACATAGTGGATTCTAAACACATGCCTTTCTTTTCAACTGCTTTGTTATTTTTGCATAGCAGATAGCAGACAGCACTGCATTCTCTTTGCATTTCTTAAAGAGTAGACCCTATTCTGTCCAGTCAGCGACATTAGGTTCCAACAGATCTAGGATGGATCCAGGGTTCTGTCAGGCACCAGCCTGCATGTCAATAGACAGACAGGTTAAGTCTCTAATGGCACCCTATATGCCCATAGGGCTCTGGTCAAAAGTAGTGCACAATATAGAGAATAGGGTGTCATATTGGACACAACCACAGTCAGATCCATGGTTACATGTCCAGGAAATCAATAGTATCGACAATCGATTGACTCAACGAGATGTAAACAAAGGTCATGGTAGAAAGCATCAGAGATCACACTGCTATTGGTTTGGAAATCTAGCACACGATGGTGTAGTCATCTGAGTGCTGTAAAGCAGGTCAGTGGAAAACAGTAACATTCCATGTCATAGCGCAGTAAAATGTTATTGATAGGCTTGAGACGGGTAATTTTTGGTAATTGGCTGAATCCAGATTAGGCCTATACATTCTATGTCCATCATATTCTGTGTGGACTGACAGTATTTAAAAATGTCAACTGATGAGATTGTATGCCCTGTATGTGAGTGAGTTCTACATTGTTCTGTAAGGAAGAGCTTAGCTAAGTGAGAGTGCCTTTAAAAATGGTTTGGTGAAATAAAAATGAAAATACACAAGACTTTAAAAGGCACCGGTGCTTGGCAGCTTTGTTTATTAGTCTGGACATGAAAGAGAAAAAGTTAACTGGTCTATATCACGCCACATTCTCCATTTAAACCCTATTTGAACATTCTTCCCACAATCCAATATGTGGAATTCCCATTCTGGATGAATATGCATATCTCGTAAAATGAGAATTCAGCATGAGTTGGACTGGAATTGGAAATAGAATACAAATGGGTCTCTGTGAGTCTCTCTGTGTGAGAATTGAAAAGCTGGATGTCTTTCAAAAGACACCCAGTTGAAAGGTGGTGGAGAATGTTATTGGTGCATTGAATGAACAACGTAACAATTCTCCTGTAACGTCATTCTTTTATGGCTGCTCTTGTGAATTGCCTTGTTAGTTTATTGTCCCGCAATTGGCTCATCTGAATGCTGGCGGGCTGGCAGTAGACACAATAATTAGCCATTTTACAATCATATCTGGGGTTTTTTACCTTTATTTAACTAGGCAAGTCAGTTAAGATCAAATTCTTATTTTCAATGACAGCCTAGGAACAGTGGGTTAACTGCCTTGTTCAGGGGCAGAACGACATATTTGTACCTTGTCAGCTCAGGGATTCGAACTTGCAACCTTTCAGTTACTAGTCCAATGCTCTAACCACTAGGCTACGCTGCCACCCCGGCAAATAAGTAGGAAGGGAATCCCACCATAAGTCATTTTCACACCCTTCATAACACATACATAGATTATAATGTCCTTCAGTTGGAATAGTTTTATCCATATACATTTAACAGAGTTTACCATTGTCTTTCCTCCTACATATTCCAGTCATCCTGTGAGACTTCTCATCACATCATGAACCAGGTGCTAAAAAGCAAAGATAGAATACATACAATTTACATAAAAATACAATTAATGCATTCAAGGACTCATTGGTTTACTGGGCTCTCTGCCCCAGACAGAGTGGGCGGCCGGGTCGCCGCGCAGCCTGGGATGGCCTCTGTCCCAAATGGAACCCTATTCGCTATACCGTGCACTACTTTTGACCAGGGCCCATGTAATTGGAAATAGAATAAAAAGGATTTAACTACTGTGCGTCTCTCTGTGTGAGAATTGAAATGCTGGATGTCCTTCAAAAGATACCCAGTTGAAAGGCGGTGCAGAATGTTCATTCAATGTACCAATAACAATGTAACAATTCTCCTGTAACTACATTATTTTATGGCTGCTCTTGTGAATTGGCTTGTTAGTTTATTGTCCCACAATTGGCTCGTCTGAATGCTGGCAGTAGACACAATAATTAGCCATTTTACAATCACGTCTGACCAGAAGATGTGTAATTGTTTCTGGTGATGGCACAAAAAGCAGGTCAGTGAGACACAATGAACCAACATTTGGGTGGCCTGGGACCCAAATGGCCCCAAAGTCACTACACAGTGCACTACTTTTGACCAGGGCCCATGGTCAAAAGTAGTGCACTATATAGGGAATTGGGTGCCATTTGGGACAAAACCATGGAATTAGAGAGACATTTGTTACAGGCCTGGGCTGCAGTGATTGTGTCACTAATTGATTTGAGCCTCTTCTGTATTATTTCCATTGCCTTTTCTTAGATAAGCCATCACCGCTGCCACCACCCCCACCCTTCCTCCGAGTCCACAGCTGGGGCTGGTTCAGAGAGGAGCAGCTGCTGGCACCAGACCAGGAGCCCAGCTGGCCCAGCGCTGCATGGTACTATCTGCCTTCCAAATGGTACCCTATTCCCTACATAGAACCCATAGGGCTTTGGTCAGAAGTAGTGCACTATAAAGGGAATAGGGTGCTCCTTGGAACACCCCCTCTATCTGCCTCTGTCTGGATGGACACCGCATGGGATCCACGGGGCGCTAGCTGCTGGAGCATACAAACGCTTTCTCAATATGGTCTTCTGTTTTTGTTTCATTTGGTCTCTGTGGTCGCTGATAAGCTGGAAGGAAGGATGTGCGTACTGAGTGCATCCCCTCTCTTAGCCATCACCCCCTATCGCTGGTGGCTAATCCTAAAGCCGGTCAGTCAGTGAAATAGAAGCAGTGACACCTCCAGATGCATTCAGCCAGGTTGGAATTAAATCCTCTAAGGCTGTGGCTGCTGACTGGGCCATGGTTAGGATATAGCCCACAGAACATTGACTCCCTGGAAAACAGTGGCAAGTGATGCTGAGTGGACTAGCCTAGCCTAGCTAAGTAAATAAAATACAACAAAATGAGATAAAGCATGAAACTCACCATTCCTATTGAGGTCCTCGCTTTCTCCATTCTGATGCATCATCATGTCAGAGATAATGTTGCTAATGTTGTCTAAGGTATCATGTAACAACACTCTCTATAATTGCAATTCAAATTCTTTCTATAAATATAAATGTATATCATACATGTCTTATTTCAAATCAATACAGTAGTCACACTGCTTCGCAGAGACTTTAAAAAATGGTTGTCCCTATGGTAGGCTAGTGCAGTATTTTTGACTAGTACCCATAGGGTAGTGTAGTGTAGTGCACTATATAGGGACAGCACTATATAGGGAATAGAGCCACATAGGGCTCTGATCAAAAGTTTTGCACTGTAAAGTGAATAGGGTGCCATTTGGGACGCAACCCTGGTCAGCAGCTGCACCAGGCGGAGGAGATGGACAGGCCCCGGCCCTGGGTCACAGGCTCTGTGTTTTTCATTTAGAGACTCCATCTTGGACACTCCCCAGTCTTTATTTTCCATTACGGGGAGAAATGCCGGAGCTGAAATGGGTTTCAATCACAGAGCAGTTTGAGGCCAGAGGTCCCCTTTTATTTCTTATTTAGCTCCTTTTATTTCACGGCGTCTCTTTTATCTTGCCTGAGGCATATGGTTGTGGGCACTGTAAAGTGCTTTCAAATTACATAAATAAGTTGTATGTAATGCACAGGTTTCAGACTCTTTCTGATGCTTATGTATTAAAATACAGTATATACACAGTGGACACAAAAGTATTCACATTACGTATACATAGATGTAAGTACACTCATAACTGTATGGAAGGCACATCAACACAATACAAATACACACTATACATGTAGGTTCTGTTCCACAATAAATATTCATATTTTGAGATAATGTACTGTAACTGTTAATTTCTCCAACATGTCCAGCGTGTGTGTGTGTGTGTGTGTGTGTTTTTTGTTTACTGCAGGGGTAGGCAACTGAAAACAGCAAAAAAATAAACGTCCCTTTTTCAGGACCATGTCTTTCAAAGATAATTCGTAAAAATCCAAATAACTTCACGGATCTTCATTGTAAAGGGTTTAAAAACTGTTTCCCATGCTTGTTCAATGAACTATAAACAATTAATGAACATGCACCTGTGGATCGGTCGTTAAGACACTAACAGCTTACAGACCGTAGGCAATTAAGGTCACAGCTATGAAAACTTAGGACACTAAAGATGCCTTTCTGCTGACTCTGAAAAACACCAAAAGAAAGATGCCCAGGGTCCCTGCTCATCTGCGTGAACGTGCCGTAGGCATGCTGCAAGGAGGCATGAGGACTGCAGATGTGGCCAGGGCAATAAATTGCAATGTCCGTACTGTGAGACGCCTAAGACAGCGCAACAGGGAGACAGGACGGATAGCTGATTGTCCTCGCAGTGGCAGACCACGTGTAACAACACCTGCACAGGATCGGGACATCCGAACATCACACCTGTGGGACAGGTACAGGATGGCAACAATAACTGCCCGAGTTACACCAGGAACGCACAATCCCACAATCAGTGCTCAGACTGTCCGCAATAGGCTGAGAGAGGCTGGACTGAAGGCTTGTAGGCCTGTTGTAAGGCAGGTCCTCACCAGACATCACCGGCAACAACGTCACCTATAGGCACAAATCCACCATCGCTGGACCAGACAGGTCTGGCAAAAAATGCTCTTCACTGACGAGTCACGGTTTTATCTCACCAGGGGTGATGGTCGGATTCGCGTTTATCGTCGAAGGAATGAGCGTTACACCGAGGCCTGTACTCTGGAGCGGGATCGATTTGGAGGTGGAGGGTCTGTCATGGTCTGGGGCGGTGTGTTACGGCATCATCGGACTGAGCTTGTTGTCATTGCAGGCAATCTCAATGCTGTGCGTTACAGGGAAGACATCCTCCTCCCTCATGTGGTACCCTTCCTGCAGGCTCATCCTGACATGACCCTCCAGCATGACAATGCCACCAGCCATACTGCTCATTCTGTGCGTGATTTCCTGCAAGACAGGAATGTCAGTGTTCTGCCATGGCCAGCGAAGAGCCCGGATCTCAATCCCATTGAGCACATCTGGGACCTGTTGGATCGGAGGGTAAGGGCTAGGGCCATTCCCCGCAGAAATGTCTGGGAACTTGCAGGTGCCTTGGTGGAAGAGTGGGGTAACATCTCACAGCAAGACCTGGCAAATCTGGTGCAGTCCATGAGGAGGAGATGCACTGCAGTACTTAATGCAGCTGGTGGCCACACCTGATACTGACTGTTACTTTTGATTTTGACCCCCCTTTGTCCAGGGACACATTATCCAATTTCTGTTAGTCACTTGTCTGTGGAACTTGTTCAGTTTATGTCTCAGTTGTTGAATCTTGGTATGCTCATACAAATATTTACACATGTTAAGTTTGCTGAAAATAAAAGCAGTTGACAGTGAGAGGACGTTTCTTTTAGTTTAGATTCAGCTGTGAGCCAATTTTAGATTCAGCTGTGAGCCAATTTTTGTCGGAGTCGATGGTCGTGTGGCTGTAACTTAATTGCAATAATTTGTACACTGCAAATTGACCCCAACTAAGTCCCAAAAAGAGATTGCATTTAAAAATATAATTTCATACCTGGATTACATGGAGACACGATCACGTCTCTTTTTTATATTCATGGGAATACTTGCAATTCAAACAATAACAAAGTGTCTACCCGAACACTGTTTTGGTAAAAAGCTGAGGGATGGCCTCCCGAGTGGCGCAGCGGTCTAAGGCAGTGTTACGGCATGGGGTTCAATCCTAGGCTTTGTCACAACCGGCCGTGACTGGGGGTCCCATAGGGTGTTGCACAATTGGCCCAGCGTCGTCCGGGTTAGGGGAGAGTTTGGCCGGCTTGGCTCATTACATTTACATTTACGTTTACGTAATTTAGCAGACGCTCTTATCCAGAGCGACTTACAAATTGGTGCATTCACCTCATGATATCCAGTGGAACAACCACTTTACAATAGTACATCTATATCTTTTGGGGATGGGAAGGGGGGGTAAGAGGGATTATTTTATCCTATCCCAGGTATTCCTTAAAGAGGTGGGGTTTCAGGTGTCTCCGGAAGGTGGTGATTGACTCCGCTGTCCTGGCGTTGTGAGGGAGCTTGTTCCACCATTGGGGTGCCAGAGCAGCGAACAGTTTTGACTGGGCTGAGCGGGAACTGTGCTTCCGCAGAGGTAGGGAGGCGAGCAGGCCAGAGGTGGATGAACGCAGTGCCCTTCTTTGGGTGTAGGGACTGATCAGAGCCTGAAGGTACGGAGGTGCCGTTCCCCTCACAGCTCCGTAGGCAAGCACCATGGTCTTGTAGCAGATGCGAGCTTCAACTGGAAGCCAGTGGAGTGTGCGGAGGAGTGGGGTGACGTGCGAGAACTTGGGAAGGTTGAACACCAGACGGGCTGCGGCGTTCTGGATGAGTTGTAAGGGTTTAATGGCACAGGCAGGGAGCTCCGCCAGCAGCGAGTTGCAGTAATCCAGACAGGAGATGACAAGTGCCTGGATTAGGACCTGCGCCGCTTCCTGTGTAAGGCAGGGTCGTACTCTGCGAATGTTGTAGAGCATGAACCTACAGGATCGGGTCACCGCCTTGATGTTAGCTGAGAACGACAGGGTGTTGTCCAGGGTCACGCCAAGGCTCTTAGCACTCTGGGAGGAGGACACAATGGAGTTGTCAACCGTGATGGCGAGATCAGGCAGTGGAACGGGCAGTCCTTCCCCGGGAGGAAGAGCAGCTCCGTCTTGCCGAGGTTCAGCTTGAGGTGGTGATCCGTCATCCACACTGATATGTCTGCCAGACATGCAGAGATGTGATTCGCCACCTGGTTATCAGAAGGGGGAAAGGAGAAGATTAATTGTGTGTCGTCTGCGTAGCAATGATAGAAGAGACCATGTGAGGATATGACAGAGCCAAGTGACTTGGTGTATAGCGAGAATAGGAGAGGGCCTAGAACTGAGCCCTAGGGGACACCAGTGGTGAGAGCACGTGGTGCGGAGACGGATTCTCGCCACGCCACCTGGTAGGAGCGACCTGTCAGGTAGGACGCAATCCAAGAGTGAGCCGCGCCGGAGAGGGTGGAGAGGAGGATCTGATGGTTCACAGTATCAAAGGCAGCAGATACATTTACATTTTTTTACATTTTAGTCATTTAGCAGACGCTCTTATCCAGAGCGACTTACAGTAGTGAATGCATACATTTCATTTCATACATATTTTTTTTTCTGTGCTGGCCCCCCATGGGGCACAGATAGGTCTAGAAGGATGAGAGCAGAGGAGAGAGAGTTAGCTTTAGCAGTGCGGAGAGCCTCCGTGACACAGAGAAGAGCGGTCTCAGTTGAATGCCCAGTCTTGAAACCTGACTGATTTGGATCAGGAAGGTCATTCTGAGAGAGATAGCAAGAGAGCTGGCCAAAGATGGCACGCTCAAGAGTTTTGGAGAGAAAAGAAAGAAGGGATACTGGTCTGTAGTTGTTGACATCGGAGGGATCGAGTGTAGGTTTTTTGAGACGGGGTGCAACTCTCGCTCTCTTGAAGACGGAAGGGACGTAGCCAACGGTCAAGGATGAGTTAATGAGCGAGGTGAGGTAGGGGAGAAGGTCTCCGGAAATGGTCTGGAGAAGAGAGGAGGGGATAGGGTCAAGCGGGCAGGTTGTTGGGCGGCCGGCCGTCACAAGTTGCAAGATTTCATCTGGAGAGAGAGGGGAGAAAGAGGTCAAAGCATAGGGTAGGGCAACGTGAGCAGGACCAGCGGTGTCGTTTGGCTTAACAAACGAGGATCGAAGGTCGTCAACCTTCTTTCTAAATAGTTGATGAAGTCATCCGCAGAGAGGGAGGTGGGGGGGGGGGAGTAGGAGGACCAAGCCAGCCGGGAGGATAGGGGACATAGAGAGTCAAAGGATGCAGAAAGGGAGGAGAGGTGGGTTGAGGAAGCAGAATCAGGAGATTGGTTGGAGAAGGATTGAGCAGAGGGAAGAGATGATAGGATGGAAGAGGAGAGAGTAGCAGGAGAGAGAGAGTGAAGGTTGCGACGGCGCAATACCATCTGAGTAGGGGCAGAGTGAGTAGTGTTGGAGGAGAGCGAGAGGGAAAAGGATACAAGGTAGTGGTCGGAGACTTGGAGGGGAGTTGCAGTGAGATTAGTAGAAGAACAGCATCTAGTAAAGATGAGGTCAAGCGTATTGCCTGCCTTGTGAGTAGGGGGGGACGGTGAGAGGGTGATCAAAAGAGGAGAGGAGTGGAAAGAAGGAGGCAGAGAGAAATGAGTCAAAGGTAGACGTAGGGAGGTTAAAGTCACCCAGAACTGTGAGGGGTGAGCCATCCTCAGGAAAGGAACTTATCAAGGCGTCAAGCTCATTCATGAACTCTCCAAGGGAACCTGGAGGGCGATAAATGATAAGGATGTTAAGCTTGAATGGGCTAGTGACTGTGACAGCATGGAATTCAAATGAGAAGATAGACAGATGGGTCAGGGGAGAAAGAGAGAATGTCCACTTGGGAGAGATGAGGATTCCAGTGCCACCAACCCGCTGACCAGATGCTCTCGGGGTATGCGAGAATACGTGGTCAGACAAGGAGAGAGCAGTAGGAGTAGCAGTATTTTCTGTGGTAATCCATGTTTCCGTCAGCACCAAGAAGTTGAGGGACTGGAGGGTAGCATAGGCTGAGATGAACTCTGCCTTGTTGGCCGCAGACCGGCAGTTCCAGAGGCTGCCGGAGACATGGAACTCCACGTGGGTCGTGCGCGCTGGGACCACCAGGTTAGAGTGGCAGCGGCCACGCGGTGTGAAGCGTTTGTGTGGCCTGTGCAGAGAGGAGAGAACAGGGATAGGCAGACACATGGTTGACAGGCTACTGGAGAGGCTACGCTAATGCAAAGGAGATTGGAATGAACACTCAATGACACTTAAATATAACTTTCCAACTTCCACTTTAGAAAGCTCTAGCGACTCCATGTGGCGGGCCAGGCACCTGCAGGTTGATTTCGGTCGTCAGTCTGTTTCCTCCGACACATTGCTGCAGCTGGCTTCCGGGTTAAGCGAGCGGGTGTTATGAAGCGCGGCTTGGCGGGTCATGTTTCAGAGTTGCAGCTATGAGATAATATCGCAATTGGATATCATGAAAAAGGGGGTAAAATTATTTTTTTATTGTATTTTTTAAGCTGAGGGATAGGGCTGGAGAAATGTAAACATTTAAATTCATAGACAGAGCTATAGATGCAAGGACAATCCAAGATGTCAACATGATGGTTGTGAACATGTTGAGGCTATAGTGTTCATTTACAATAACATTGTTTACAAACATTGGAGTATAACAAGATTTTATTTTGGGTTCAAATGGGTTTAGTAAGTTGAACCAA
This sequence comes from Salmo trutta, assembly GCF_901001165.1. NCBI lineage: Eukaryota > Metazoa > Chordata > Actinopteri > Salmoniformes > Salmonidae > Salmo > Salmo trutta. The sequence goes on from NC_042977.1 coordinate 19,426,816, forward strand.
GCTCATGAGGCATTTATAAGTTATATTCTTCAACAATCAATGACTACATATCATTCATTTATGTCAAAAAATGGATGTAGCAACTGCTGATTGCCTCTTCATCCTACACTCTATACATTATTTGGATCCCCATTACCATGGAGCCACAAAAACTTTACAAATTTACTGTAACAGATATTACAAATATACTGTAACTGATATTACAAATGACATTACAAATATACTGTAACAGATATTACAAATATACTGTAACAGATATTACAAATATACTGTAACAGATATTACAAATATACTGTTACTGATATTACAAGTGACATTACAAATATACTGTAACAGATATTACAAATATACTATAACAGACATTACAAATACACTGTAACAGATATTACACTTTCACACTCCTTACCCACCCAGGACATCCAGTTGTCAATACAGGAGGCCTGTTGTTGTTGTTTGGGAAAGGCCAAAGCCACTGCCTGCGTATGAAATCTGTCACCGAGTGCATGACCATGACATTATTTAGTCAAAACTCTAGCCATCTACAGGAAGGGAAACTCTCTAAAGGGTAAACAACCCAGGCTGGGTGGGCACTCAAAATGGCACCATATGCCCTATGTAGTTTTAACTAATTTTGACATAGTACTGCCCTATATAGGGAGCCATTTGGGACACTATGACTGAAGAACATGCCAGCCAGTATCTGAGAGCTCCAATGTCCGTCAGACAGAGATCCAGGGCGGAAGGATTTAATTCGCTAACTGGGGCATGTCAGAGCCATTTCATGGTGCATTTGACAGAGAGACGCTGGGTGAATCGTATTGGAGTATAAATGCCTTTAGGATTCAGGGAGTCATTTATCCGCCATGTCCTTGGCTAGTGCTGCCATGTGCTTTTCTTACCTCCCCACTAGTCAAGAACAGTAGGCAGAAGGCTGTGCATACTATACCACACAAACAAAATACCTCAAATTGCTTCCACCTATTGGTTTCCTTTGTCTGAGCCCCAAATAGCACTCTATTCCCTATGTAGTGCACTACTTTTGACCAGGGCCCATAGTGCCCTGGTCAAAAGAAGAGCTCTACATAGGGAATACGGGTGCATTTGGGACATATCCTTTGTCTCCGTCAGAATTTATGTTCCAGTTTCCTCCCGTGACTAGGACAGCTTCCTCTCGGAATTCCTGAAGGATGCGTCACCCATAAAGACCCCATCCATCACAGAGAAAACATAGGCAAGAAACAGGTGTCACCTTAGAACAGCCCTTACTGCAGCGACCCACCCGACCTCCCAACATGTTCCAAACCTGGGTTAAAATATTATTTGAAATCTTCCAAATAATTCTGAGCGTTGGCTTTAGCCTGCTTGGAGTGCCAGGTGGCAAGGGTTTGCACTGTTGCGACTTCTACATTGGTTCCATTAAAACAGGCAAGCTCAATCAAGCACAGAGACAGTATTTCAAATTTCAAAGTGTATGAACCCAGGTCTGACTTGTTCATCAGCGTAACTGTGTAACAGCGTAACAGAAGGATGGGCTGTACAACCCCACTAACTCTACCATGACGTGAGAATAATGGTGAAATAGGCAGTTTTAGAGCCCAGTGTATGTTCTACAGCTCTTCATAGAGAAGCGATCCATGAAGTGATCTGTGGCGTGGCTGGGGGTTAAGGGGAGAGGAGAGCACTAAATGCTCAGCGAGAGCTGTTAAGAGTATGAGTAATGATGTGGCAGCACCTGCGGCTGGGATACAAACCCTTTTATAAGCCTCAGTCCACACCAAGACTGCTGCTGCGTGAGCCTGGGCTGAAAACAGCTACAATATAGAACAAGAGATAGACCCATTGGATGGTCCCTTGCATGTGGATTAGCACTTTTGGATGGTCCCTTGCATGTGGATAAACCCTTTTTGGATGGTCCATTGCATGTGGATAAACCCTTTTTGGATGGTCCCTTGCATGTGGATGAACCCTTTTTGGATGGTCACTTGCATGTGGATGAACCCTTTTTGGATGGTCACTTGCATGTGGATTAGCCATTTTTGGATGGTCCCTTGCATGTGGATAAACCCTTTTTGGATGGTCCCTTGCATGTGGATAAACCCTTTTTGGATGGTCACTTGCATGTGGATTAACCCTTTTTGCATGGTCCCTTGCATGTGGATCAGCCATTTTTGGATGGTCACTTGCATGTGGATAAACCCTTTTTGGATGGTCACTTGCATGTGGATTAACCCTTTTTGCATGGTCCCTTGCATGTGGATTAGCCCTTTTTGGATGGTCACTTGCATGTGGATGAACCCTTTTTGGATGGTCCCAAGCATGTGGATTAGCCCTTTTTGCATGGTCCCTTGCATGTGGATTAGCCCTTTTTGGATGGTCCCTTGCATGTGGATTAACCGTTTTTGCATGGTCCCTTGCATGTGGATTAACCCTTTTTGCATGGTCCCTTGCATGTGGATTAGCCATTTTTGGATGGTCACTTGCATGTGGATGAACCCTTTTTGGATGGTCCCTTGCATGTGGATTAGCCCTTTTTGGAAGGTCCCTTGCATGTGGATTAGCCCTTTTTGGATGGTCCCTTGCATGTGGATTCACCCTTTTTGGATGGTCCCTTGACTGTGAATTAGCTGTTTTTGGATGGTCCCTTGCATGTGAATTCTAGAATATTGCAAAATGAATCATTGCTTGCCTTATAAGAGGCAGCGCTCATTAGCTGTTTTACGCCAAATGTTCATTTATATTGTATTTATATTTTTATACTTGTGATGAGATGTCATATGATATGTATACATATGAGTGTAAAGGTATGATGTGTATCAAAGGAGTTTAATCAAAGCAGGCTGTGTATCCTGTGAGCTAAACACCAGTTGAGGGTGAACCCTGTGACCTCTCTGGGACCCTGGATGACCTTTACCTCAGCGTGGCGATGTTGGGCGATGCTCGGAATGTTGGAACTCGGGAAAAGGCATCTGCAGCAACAACATGCTGTTCTGAGAGGAACTCAACCACACATGGATATACCTTTACTATCATGGATAAGAATGTGTAAGGGCAAAATCTACTAAAGGTTTGGAAACTATGGTGGATGTTTTTTTTTTTTTTTAATGCAGGCAGGGTCCATTGTCAATCAGCTGTCTATCATCTGGGTTTTATTCATTAGTGCACACACCCTTGACTTTTTACAAAATTTGTTACGTTACAGCCTTATTTTAAAATGGATTGAATAAATAAATAAAAAATCTGCAATCTGAACACAATACCCCATAATGACAAAGCGAAAACAGGTTTGAGAAATCTTTGCAAATGTATTAAAAATAAAAAACAGAAATAGCTTATTTGCATAAGCATTCAGACCCTTTGCTATGAGACTCGAAATTGAGCTCAGGTGCATCCTGTTTCCATTGATCACCCTTGAGATGTTTCTACAACTTGATTGGAGTCCACCTGTGGTAAATTCTATTTATTGGACATGATTTGGAAAGGCACACACCTGTCTATATAAAGGTCCCACAGTTGACAGTACATGTCAGAGCAAAAACCAAGCCATGAGGTCAAAGGAATTGTCCGTAGAGCTCTGAGACAGGATTGTGTCGACGCACAGATCTGGGGAAAGGTACCAAAACATTTCTGCAGCATTGAAGGTCCCCAAGAACACAGTGGCCTCCATGATTCTTAAATGGAATGAGTTTGGAAACACTCTTCCTAGAGCTGGCAGCCTGGTCAAATGGCCTTGGTCAGGGAGGTCACAAAGAACTCGATGGTCACTCTGACAGAGCTCCAGAGTTTCTCTATGGAGATGGGAGAAACTTCCAGAAGGGCAACCATCTCTGCAGCACTCCACCAATCAGGCCTTTGTGGTAGAGTGGCTAGACCGAAGCCACTTCTCAGTAAAAGGCACATGACAGCCCGCTTGGAGTTTCCCAAAAGGCATCTAAAGTACTCTTACACCATAAGAAACAAGAATCTTTGGCCTGAATGCCAAGTGTCACGTCTGGAGAAAACCTGGCACCATCCCTACAGTGAAGCATGGTGGTGACAGCATCATGCTGTGGGGATGTTTTTCAGCGGCAGGGACTGGGAGACTAGTCAGGTTCAAGGGAAAGATGAACAGAGCAAAGTACAGAGAGATCTTTGATGAAAACCTGCTCCAGAGCGCTCAGGAACTCAGACTGTGTCAAAGGTTCACCTTCAACAGGACAACGACCCTAAGCACCAAGCCAAGACAACGCAGGAGTGGCTTCAGGACAAGTCTCTGAATGTCCTTGAGTGGCCCACACAGAGCCCGGACTTTAACTCGATCAAATATATCTGGAGAGACCTGAAAATGCTGTGCAGCGACGCTCCCCATCCAACCTGACAGAGCTTGAGAGGATCTGCAGAGAAGAATGGGATAAACTCCCCAAATACAGGTGTGCCAAGCTTGTAGTGTCATACCCAAGAAGACTCGAGGCTGTATTCTTTGCCAAAGGTGCTTCAACGAAGTACTGAGTAAAGTGTCTGAATAGTTATGTAAATGTTATTTTTTTTTTATGTATAAAAACCTGTTTTTGCTTTGTCATTATGGGGTATTGTGTGTAGATTGAACGGGGGGGAAAAAAATCATCCATTTTAGAATAAGGCTGTAGTGTAAGAAAATGTGAAAAGTTTTCCATTAATAGACAAATCCAGGTAGGTCCCTCCTCGTTTTGGTTCCTAGTAAATACGACGCAGTAGTCAGTCCTGCGTTTGAAAATAAAGCAAAATAACGTGTGAAAGTCTTGTCTCATATTCTAAACAACAAAGTCAGTCATTGTCGTGACACATCCATAGCAGGGGATCAAACAGACCTGAGCTACGCAATAATACATATTTCGGTTTCCTCTAGAAGTGTCAAACAGGAAAAGACTGAAGGTTGACGACAACTCCTTCTCTGGCCGGAGGCTTAGACAACAGCATGAGGACACGACTCTCTCTGTGGCATTATTTTATCACTCAATGAAAGAGCACACAAAGCTACGAAGATAAAAAAAAACAGGATGAGACGGAAGGATTTCTCTCCTTCCACGTCTTTTTCCCTCCGCTCTCATCTCTCCGTTTCAAGAGAGCCCCCCGCCCCTGAAATGGCTTAATGGTATTTGTTTAGAATGTTAACTTTAACCCTAGTAACACACACAGTAGCCAGTGTCATTCAACAAGTCCCTTATGAGAGACACTAAGAATGACTACAATTAACAACAGGAAACACAGAGGGATTACTAAAGCATACTAACTGCATTGACAATGCAAACGCTGACACGCAGGTACTAAGGCATGTACACACACAATCATACAGGGACATACATATGCACAGAGCTCTATTAAAATTCAAGATTTGAAGCTAGAACTACAATAGCCTAATGATAAAGAAGCCAAAAGCATATTAAAGATTCAAGAGTGGATGAAACCAGACTCACTGCTACTAATGAGGATTCCTGAACCTGATACCACTGCCAGTTCATTTTTCAAAAGGACAAGATGAAGAATAGAATAAATCCCAGAAAGACAGTTGTAAACAGGTTGAAACCAGCCTCCTTTTATTTTAAATGTGATATGTACAGGAACAAGGTCTGTATACATTTCTAAATATATCAGGTCAAAGTCTGAAAAACAATTGCACTGTGCTTACAATAGCTTTATACTTTAAACGTCATGATACATACATACAGCATTGTGAAGTCAGACGGGATACAAATACACTGATCACCTATGCAGAGGCTTATTTTAACTTTCACTGTAAAAAACTAGAACCAAACAACGAAAGCTTTTCAGGGAAACAAAAGTACCCCAAAACAATCATGACATACTGTACCGAAGAGATTCAAACAGTATGTGAAAAATACTTGTGTAATGGTGTGTCAGTTAGCTACAAAAAGGATCTGACCACATTGTTTTCCCTCCTCAGGCACTTATTATAGACCTCTGAACCTAGCCATGAACTAGCCTGGTCCTAGGTCTGTTCGTGCCGTCTTGTTAATTGCATCCGGGCTAGAGTTTTCCCTGGGTACAGATCGAGGATCAGCTTTCCCCTCCCCAATCCTAACCATTAGTGAGGGAAATGCAAAACTGACCCAAGATCAGCGACTAGGCCGAGGGAATTTCATCCTACACCCTTGTTAACAACGATGACCGTAGACGTTAACTAGACAGCACAAACAGATCTGGACCCAGGCTAGCAATGGACACCAGACAACAGATTCCCACCAGACTGCAGACATTGGCAAAGTACTGCAGAGCAGACGACATAACACTCTTATTTCCATGTTAGACATGTTCAACAGCTGATACAGGGAGTTCGCTCTCTCACACCATGGCCTGAGTCCCAAATGGCACTCAAACTATTTAGCTCACCCATAGGGATCTGGTCAAAAGTAGTGCACTATGTAGGGAATAGGGTGCCATTTGGGACGCAGCCTGCGTTAACTCACAAATGGAAGCTAATGCATTTCATATGACTGTTCTTGGCGTAGGGAGAACACATTGAAGCACATCTCCAAAGCAGCGAGGTGCCAGACACTTCTGTTATAGTATACCACGAGGCGACACAGAGTACATACGCCAGTCATTTTCTTTTTTTCCCCCTTTTGTGTGTTCGCCGCACTCTCCTTTGTTCGGTTGCATTCATCTCCACCATTCTGTACATTTCATAGACATCCGAGCATCGTCACATTAAAGGCCCATTATATACAAGAGGAGAGTGACTCACTAGTTCTCAGCTATACGGCAGCTGAACACAACTACCACTCAAACACAATTTCATATTTTTATTAACAAAGGAAGATGGGTCGATTAAACCGAAATCTTGCATCAGTATTCCGATTGTCTCTCTTTCTGTTTCTTTGTGGAGCGAAACCGTGATGTGGCCCTCCACTCCGGAGCAGCCTCTTGCGACTGTGTTCTGTTCTTTGGCTGTGGCAGGCAGCAGGTGGCTTGTGATGAAAAATTCAGTGCAGGGCTGACGGGGGAAGAGGAGAGGTGGGGAGGAGGAGAGGATAGAGCCAGAGACAGGCAGACAGGCAGGCCAGGTTAGCCGTGCCCAGAGTGGAGAGGCCAGGCAGTGGATCAGAGACCTCTCTCTCACTCTCTGTGGAGACGACACACACATGAATCATTTATGAGGGGCCTTCATTAATAACCAGTGCTATGCCCTCCTTCTCCCCCTCCTTTAACACACTCCCTCTCTTTTCACTCTCTCTCTCTCTCTCTTTTCTCGAACCCTCTGGGGACTACTGAAGGGGCTTCTCATAAAGACAAAAACAATTAAAACAGATAAATAGAATACTGATAGAAGCTCAGCATTGTTGTTTTGACTTAGTGTTAGAGTAGTACTGTCTAGGCAGCCCAGGGGTTTTTCCTGGCCAGGGGTGGGCAAGGGGCAGGGGTGACAGGTCATGTAGGAGCCATGGTTAACAACACCAGACCACAACGGAAGTGTCAATGATGGAGACCACACCACACTCGCACCTCGCTCACTCACATTCAGACACACGGTCTCTCTCACATGCACGCATGCACAAAGGCACACACACCCACACACTTGTCCATGGCTTAAAATAACGTCCGTTTGCCTATCTGTTTGATTGTCAGAGCGTGAGGGTAACAGATGTCTGTGAATCACACAACACTACTACCCAGAAAGCATTGTGACCATAAATACAGAAAGTCTCACTTAACAACAAACAGTCTGTAGGAGGGGAACATGACTGACTAGGACTGAATGGACGACTAAGAGGTCACGTCCAGGATAAGCCATTATTTCAAACACCCACTGTGCAGTCCCTAACTCTTCAATCTCGGCTAATCAGCTCCTCAAGTTGTCCACGTCTTCCACAACTGTGGCCCCCTCTTGCCTGTCCCTATCCCTATCCCCTCAGGAGTAGAAGGAGCTTCCCCATTCTATATAACGCAGCTCCTCAAGTTGTCCATATCCATCGCCACCAATTGTGGCCTCCTCTTGGAAGCCCTGTCCCTTCCCCTATACCTTCCCCTTTCCTCTGTTCCCTCAGGAGTAGAAGGGCCTTCCCTTCTCGGGCCCCTGCAGCTTGTTGAGCCTGGCCAGCTGGGAGGGCGAGGGGGGTACGTCCTGTCTATAGGGGCCCTTAGGCGACACAGGGTCCTTGTGAGCCGAGTACCCGTCATAGGTGTTGTTCCCGGGGTGCTCCTGCGGGGGCGCTAGGAGTAGCTGCTTCCCTTTGGCCTCCTGCTCCCTGCGTCTCTGCTCCTGCCTCAGCAGCTCCTGGGCCTCCAGGAGGACGCGGGCATTCACGCCGCTCATCCCCGGGTAGCCGTTTCTGGAGCCCTTGTAGCTAGAGTAGCGAGGGTTCTCCTTGGCCGTCTGGAAGCCATCACCCGGCGGGTAGACCTTGTCCCAGGAGTCCTGCGAGATGGAGCTGGGGTTCTTCCTGGGTTGCCTGCGGAGGGAGGGCGAAAGCGTGAATGAAAGGTAGTGCGAGACTCGAGTGAAAAGAGCGTTTTAAAGAGGAAGAGGGCATTGACTCAGAAAGAGAAGGGTGAGAAAGTGAGAGAAAAAGGTGAGACCACAGAAATAGAATGACTAGAATGGGATTCCACATTGAAGCCAATGATCCCATAATGGGTGGACTGGACTGGCGTCTATTTATACTGTACCCATGGGAATAAAACAGGCTGCCATTTAGAGTGTACCAGTGGTGATGCTATTTCTACGGATGAGACACGAGTGAAGATGTTAAGAGGGTTTTAAAGAGAAGGGGTGCAATGACTCGGAAAGAGGAGATTCCACAGAGAGAGGCCGAACCAGACAAAGCCCAGCCCCACCCATAACCAATAGGCAATTTAGCACACAATAAAAACACAGAAACACATAAACCTAGAGGGACAGTGACACATCCATTTCCATCCATATAGCCCTTTTGTGAAGGACAGACAGGCCCATTGGGTTTGACAGGCAGTAATAGCAGCCCTGCTGCAAATGAGACTCAACCGGACCCACTATGTCACTCTGGCGGTTTCACAGTAGAAATCTGACATGGTATTTAAAAACGGAGGAGCTGTCAGCCTCCTTCTTCCATACAACATACAGTCAGTCAGCCCTGCAGATGTGTGTGTGTGTGACATCACCCCGACTCATGCTTGACTGGGCACTTTGTGAGCTCTCTGTGTTCAGCCCATATGATATGCATGAGTGTTCAGGCCTAGAGCACTGCTTATCTCAGGGGCAGGAGAAATGGAATAGACTGAATAACATCAACGAACCAGACCTGGGTTCAAACACTATTTGAAATCATTTCAAATACTTAATCTGTGCTTGATTGAGCTTGTCTGATGGACCAATAGAATAGTCCCTAAACGGTAAACCCCACCCACCTGGCACTCTAGGCAGGATAGAGCAAACACTCAAAGTATATGAAAGATTTCAAATAGTATTTGAACCCAGGTCTGCAACGAACAGGCTTTTGTCTCAGAGCCATGCATAATTAGTGGATTTATCAACCACCTGTGAAGAAGAAAGCAGATTATTTCTGTATTTGAAGAAAACCATTATAATGAAAAATGTGTGTGATACCAGACCTTTGTGTGAAGATGACCGGTTAGAAATATACTGACCAAAAATATAAACTCAACACGCAACAATTTCATTGATTTTACAGAGTTACAGTTCATATGAGGAAATCAGTCAGTCTAAATAAATCAATTATGCCCGAATCTATGGATTTCACATGACTGGGAATACAGATATGCATCTGTTGCTCGTAGATACCACAATGGGCCTCACAATCTCGTCATGGTATCTCTTTGCATTCAAATTGCCATCGATAAAATGCAATTGTGTTCGTTGTCCGTAGCTTATGCCAGCCCATACCATAAACTAACCGCCACTATGGGGCACTCTGTTCACAAAGTTGACATCAGCAAACCGCTCGCCCACACGACGCCATACACAGTCTGCGGTTGTGAGGCCGGCTGGAAATACTGCCAAATTCTCAAAAATTACGTTGAGGTGGATTATGGTAGAGAAATTAACATTCAATTGGCAACAGATCTGGTGGACATTCCTGCAATAAGCATGCCTATTGCACACTCCCTCAAAACTTGAGACATTTGTGGAATTGTGTTTTGTGAAAAAACTGCACATTTTAGAGTGGCCTTTTATTGTCCCCAGCACAAGGTGCACCTGTGTAATGATCATGTTGTTTAATCAGATTCTTGATATGCCACACCTGTCAGGTGGATGGATTATCTTGGCAAAGGAAAAATGCTCAATTACAGGGATGTAAACACATTTGTGCACAAAATTTGAGAGAAATAAGCTTTTTGTGTATAAGGAAAAATATTATTCGTAGATCTTTTATTTCAGCTCATGAAACTTGGGACCAACAATTTAAATGTTGCGTTTCTATTTTTGTTCAGTGTAGATATGCATTCTTTCAACCCATAACATATAGTACCAGTCAAAAGTTTTGACACACGTACTCATTCAAGGGTTTTTCTTTATTTTTTACTATTTCCTACATTGTAGAATAATAGTGAAGACAATAAAACTATGAAATAACACACAAGGAATCATGTAGTAAGCAAAACAAGTGTTAAACAAATCAAAATATATTTTATATTTGAGATTCTTCAAAGTAGCCACCCTTTGCCTTGATGACCGCTTTGCACACTCTTGGCATTCCCTCAACCAGCTTCATGAGGTAGTCACCTGGAATGCATTTCAGTTAACAGGTGTGCCTTGTTAAAAGTTATCGTGGAATTTCTTTCCTTCTTAATGCGTTTGAGCTGGTCAGTTGTGTTGTGACAAGGTGGGGGAAGATAGCCCTATTTGGTAAAAGACCAAGTCCATATTGGCAAGAACAGTAAGTCGCTCTGGATAAGAGCGTCTGCTAAATGACGTAAATGTAAACAGCTCAAATAAGCAAAGAGAAACAAAAGTTTCTTCAAGAGCAGTCGCAAAAACCATCAAGCGCTATAATGAAACTGTCTGTCATGAGGACCACCACAGGAAAGGAAGACCCAGAGTTACCTCTGCCGCAGAGGATATCTTCATTAGAGTTACCAGCCTCAGAAATCAGCAATTAACTGCACCTCAGATTGCAGCACAAATAAATGCTTTACAGAGTTCAATTAACAGACACATCTCAACATCAACTGTTCAGAGGAGACTGCGTGAATCAGGCCTTCATGGTCGAATTGCCGCAAAGAAACCACTACTAAAAGGACACCAATAAGAAGAAGAGACTTGCTTGGGCCAAGAAACACGAACAATGGACAATAGACCAGTGGAAATCTATCCTTTGGATTGATGAGTTCCCACAGTGAAGCATGGAGGAGGTGGTGTTTTGCTGGTGACACTGTCTGGGTTTTATTTAGAATTCAAGGCACACGTAACCAGCATGAGTACAACAGCATTCTGCAGCAATACGCCATTCCATCTGGTTTGCGCTTAGTGGGACTATCATTAACCCAATTGAAATGGTTTGGAAATAGTTGGACCGCAGAGTGAAGGAAAAGCAGCCAACAAGTGTTCAGCATATGTGGGAACTCCTTCAAGACTGTTGGAAAAGCATCCCAGGTGACAACCTCAAGCTGTCATCAAGGCAAAGTGTGGCTACTTTGAAGAATCTAACATCTAAAATACATTTATTTGTTTAACACTTTGTTTGCTTACCACATGATTCCATGTGTGTTATTTCATAGTTTTGATGTCTTCACTATTATTCTATAATGTAGAAAATAGCGAAAATAAAGAAAACCCCTCTAATGAGTAGGTGTGTCCAAACTTTTGACAGGTACTGTAAATTGAAACACAAACCCAACTATTTACATTAAACCCCTGGTTGAGCAATTCCAATTTCAAAAGACGGGTCTCTTCATCTTCCACATATGATTTCATTTCATTGACATAAAAGGACAATTGGCCTGTTTCTCTGTGAGTAATGTAAACCAGCCATCTCTTCTCCATTAGATATTGTGCCAGTACTGTACATATGATGTAAAAAGAGAAAGCGAGAGGAGGGATGGAGGAGGAACATGTGGCATTAGTCACATTCTCTGTGTCCCAAATGGCACACTATTCCATTCCCTCAGTGGACAACCATAGGGCTCTGGTCAAAAGTAGTGCACTATATGGGGAATAGGGTGCCATTTGGGACGCACATAGACAGACAGTGTTCTAAAGAGACCAAAGCTACGGCAGCTGTTGCAGTGGGAGGCCCTTTGGTCCTGCTGTAAATGGCATGGCTTTGGCTGTGTGATCAATGTTGTTTCATTGACAACGGTCATTGTTCAAATGATGCATTTGAATTGGAACCCCTTGTTTAGCAAAGCTTCACCAAGAGGAAACTGACCTTTATCTGGAATGAAAGCTGTTTTTGAACGCATTGGCCATGATTCAGCCATTCAACCAACGGCAGCAGTTGTGTGTGTGTGTATGTGTGTGTGTGTGTGTGTGTGTGTGTGTGTGTGTGTGTGTGTGTGTGTGTGTGTGTGTGTGTGTGTGTGTGTGTCTGGGGCCATATGAAATCCATCAAAATCACACAAGCTGATACCAGGCCCCATATTACTCCAAGCCTGTGGTCTGGTCATCCAATGGCATTTTGAAGGTAAACAATCAGATTCTTAAGATAATACAAAACAGGTTTATCCAAACAACTGGCTTTAATAGAATTACAATGAAATTACACCACAAAGCCACAGGATGTTTCTTTGACCAGGCATCGGAGACATTGGTACAATAAATCTCCGCCTTAAACAGAGCTACTTCTTCAAATATTTAACAAGTGGGATTCTGTATCAACAACCGAGGATTAAGCAGAATTGATGAAGTACTAGCTCGGAGACTAGGAGATTACATCTTGGTGATAAGTCATTGCTGACTGGAGAATGTAAGGTCGAGAGCATACTGGGGATTTACTGTTACATACACTACATACACAAAAGTATGTGGACACCCCTTCAAATGAATGGATTTGACCATTTCAGCCACACCTGTTGCTGTCAGGTGTATAAAATCGACCACACGGCCATGCAATCTCCATAGACAAACATTGGCAGTAGAACGGCCTCACTGAAGAGTTCAGTGACTTTCAACATGGCACCGTCATAGGACGCCACCTTTCCAACAAGTCAGATCGTAAATGTTCTGCCCTGCTAGAGCTGCCCCGGTCAACTGTAAGTGGTGTTATTGTGAAGTGGAAAAGTCTCGAAGCAACAACAGCTCAGCTGCGAAGTGGTAGGACACACAAGCTTACAGAACGGGACTGCCGAGTGCTGAAGTGCGCACAAATCGTCTGTCCTCGGTTCAACACTCACTACCGAGTTCCAAACTGCCACTGGAAGCAACGTCAACACAATAACTGTTCGTCGGGAGCTTCATGAAATGGATTTCCACGGCAGAGCAGCCGCACACAAGATTTAGATCACCATGCGCAATAACAAGCATCGGCTGTAGTGGTGCAAAGCTCGCCGCCATTGGACTCTGGAGCAGTGGCAACTCGTTCTCTGGAGTGATGAATCACGCTTCACCATCTGGCAGTCCGACGGACTAATCTGGGTTTGGTGGATGCCAGGAGAACTCTACCTGCCCAAATGCACAGTGCCAACTAACGTTTGGTGGAGGAGGAATAATGGTCTGGGCTGTTTTTCCATGGTTTGGGCTAGGTCCCTTAGTTCCAGTGAAGGGAAATGTTTACGCTACAGCATTCAATTACATTCTAGATGATTCTGTGCTTCCAACTTTGAGGCAGCAGTTTGGGGAAGGCCCTTTCCTGTTTCAGACAATGCCCCCGTGCACAAAGCGAAGTCCACACAGAATTGGTTAGTCGAGATCGGTGTGGAACAACTTGACTGGCCTGCACAGAGCCCTGACCTCAACCCCATCAAACACCTTTGGGATGAATTGTAACACCAACTGCAAGCCAGGCCTAATCACCCAACATCAGTGCCCAACCTCACTTACGCTCATGGCTGAATGGAAGCAAGTCCACGCAGCAATGTTCCAACATCTAGTGGAAAGCTTTCCCAGAAGAATAGAGGCTGTTATATCATCAAAGAGGGGACCAACTCCATAGTAATGCCTATGATCTTGGAATGAGCAGGTGTCGACATACTTTTGGTCATGTAGTGTATCTCAGGTTACTGTAAAATATATCTGTTGGTTCAAACTCACCACTGACTGTACTAGTTAGCATACAGTATCATGGTTCAGCTGCAGAGCAGTTCGACCACATGCTTCCTCCAGTTTCTACAGTCGCTAGCAAGGTTTGCAATTTGATGTGGTTGGACCTACTAGTTTTCAACATCTACTAGGCTTTGACAGTTTAGTGTACTGTAATTGTGGAGGGTCTGGGGAAAACCACCCCCTGAAGTTAATTAAACTGATTACAGTTTGCCCCCCCCCCCACACACACACACACCTGTACACACATTCATCGCTACCACAACACATCTACCATTCACAGTACAGTCCAGTCAAGCTCATTTAGCAGCTTCCCACTACACAAGCATGACCTATCCTATAATCCCTCAGCCAACCACAAGCATGAACTATCCTCTAAACCCTCAGCCAATCATAAGCCACAGACAGACACAACACTTCCTGTAATAACACACATATCATGTCGATCAAAGGTAACCGCATTATCTCAGATTAGTGTGATCATGTCAGATTACTGGGGCTGGTAACGTGATACAGCCTGGCTGCATCGCAAATGGCAACCTATTCCTTTAGGGCTCTGGTCAAAAGCGTACCTTATGTAGAGAATAGGGGGTCATTTGGGACGCAGACCCAGACTACGGTTTCACAACACATCACTGGGGGCACATCGCCTACCCTCCAGGACACCTACAGCACCTTCACAGGAAGGCCAAAAAGATCATCAAGGACATCAACCACCCAGTTACTCAACCCTGCACCTTAAAGGCTGCTGCCCTACATACAGTTGAAGTCGGAAGTTTATATACACCTTAGTAAAATACATTTAAACTCAGTTTTTCACAATTCCTGACATTTAATCCTAGTAAAATTTCCGTATTAGGTCAGTTAGGATCACCACTTTATTTTAAGAATGTGAAATGTCAGAATAATAGCAGAGAGAATTATTTATTTCAGCACATTCCCAGTGGGTCAGAAGTTTACATACACTCAATTAGTATTTGGTAGCATTGCCTTTAAATTGTTTAACTTGGGTCAAACGTTTCGGGTAGCCTTCCACAAGCTTCCCACAGTAAGTTGTGTGAATTCTGGCCCATTCCTCCTGACAGAGCTGGTGTAACTGAGTCAGGTTTGTAGGCCTCCTTGCTCGCACACGCTTTTTCAGTTCTACCCACAAATGTTCTATAGGATTGAAGTCAGGGCTTTGTGACGGCCACTCCAATACCTTGACTTTGTTGTCCTTATGCCACTTTGCCACAACTTTGGAAGTATGCTTGGGGTCATTGTCCATTTGGAAGACCCATTTGGAAGACCAAGCTTTAACGTCCTGACTGATGTCTTGAGATGATGCTTCAATATATCCACAATTTTCTTGCCTCATGATGCCATCTATTTTGTGAAGTGCACCAGTACCTCCTGCAGCAAAGCACCCCCACAACATGATGCTGCCACCCCCGTGCTTCACGGTTGGGATGGTGTTCTTCGGCTTGCAAGCCTCTCCCTTTGTCCTCCAAACACAACGATGGTCATTATGGCCAAACACTATAGGACTACGATATAGGACTCGTTTTACTGTGGATACAGATACTTTTGTACCTGTTTCCTCCAGCATCTTCACAAGGTCCTTTGTTGTTGTTCTGGGATTGATATGCACTTTTTGCACTAAGGTTCATTCATTTCTAGGAGACAGAACACGTCTCCTTCCTGAGCGGTATGATGACTGCGTAGTCCCATGGTGTTTATACTTGCTTACTACTGTTTGTACAGATGAACATGGTACCTTCAGGCGTTTGGAAATTTCTCCCAAGGATGAACCAGACTTGTGGAGGCCTACAATTTTTTTTCTGAGGTCTTGGCTGATTTATTTTGATTTTCTCATGATGTCAAGCAAAGAGGCACTGCGTTTGAAGGTAGGTTTTGAAATACATCCATAGGTACACCTCCAATTGACTCAAATGATGTCAATTAGCCTATTAGAAGCTTCTAAAGCCATTACATCATTTTCTAGAATTTTCCAAGCTGTTTGAAGGCACAGTCAACTTAGTGTATGTAAACTTCTGACCCACTGGAAATGTGATACAGTGAATTATAAATTAAATAATCTGTCTGTAAACAATTGTTAGAAAAATTACTCGTGTCACGCACAAAGTAGATGTCCTAACCGACTTGCCAAAACTATAGTTTGTTAACAAGAAATTTGTGGAGTGGTTGAATAATGAGTTTTAAATGACTGCAACTGTACATAGACATGGAATCAATGATCACTTTAATAATGGAACACGTCACTTTAATCATGTTAACATACTGTATTCTATTCTACTGTATTTTAGTCCATGCCACTCCGACATTGCTCATCCTAATATTCATATATTTCTTAATTCCATTCTTTTACTTCAGATGTATGTATATTTTTGTGAATTGTTAGATCCTAGCTCCAACAGTGCAGTAGTAACACAAGCATTTGCTAAATATGTGTGTGACCAATAACATTTGATTTGTGCTTTGACAGGAATGACTCATTTGTATATGTGGGCTGATAATATCAGGCTGATGTTATGTATATGAATGCATAATACCATGGTCACGGCAGTCAGCCAAGCGGTTAAGAGCGTTGGGCCAGTTACCGAAACACGGCTTGTCCAAAACCCTGAGCAGACTAGGTGAAAAATCTGTCGTTGTGCCCTTGAACAAGGCACTTAACCCTAATTGCTCCTGTAATTCGCACTGGATAAGAGCGTCTGCTAAATGACTCAAATGTAAATTGAAAAAATATTGTGATTATGTTGAACGTGGAAAACATTGTACGGCCTATGTGTGTTCTCTCTCCCTCTCTGTTACGCAGATGCACGCAGACACACACACACCCTCGCTCTCTCACCGTGGCAGGGAGCTGTACTGTCTCTGCGCCTGTTGGAAGGCGTCTCTCTCCTCCTGCCTCTGTCTCTGTCTCTGCACCTCTACAGACACAGAGTGTCGGCCTGTCTGTTGTCCGTCTGTCTGGTACGGGCTTGGGCCTGTGTTGGTGTTGTTGGGCTGAAAGAGGGAGGGGCCAACATCCTGGTTATTCAACACACACAACTATCCGACACATACAGTACACCAGAGCCTTACATTTAAGAGTTTGGACATTGAGATTCGACCAAATCTATTAGGATGCATTTACAGTACATCTATAAATCTAAGAATAAATAGAAGGGACTAAAAGTTGACCAAACTCTCTAAATATATGGCTCTGCAATACACTTACCAGGAGCCATCAAGACATGACCTGCTCTTGTCCTTCATCGTGGCCAGGTCAAACAGAGGTTAGACTGACAGACAGAGAGGAGGACGGAGGAGCATGCTGGTGACGCAGGGTGGACGGAGATGAGACGAGATGGATGTTAGTACTGTAGGTGTTAACGAAGCCTCTCGGCTGACGCCCTAGCACAGGCCATTAACCGTCCTGAACAGCCAGAGCGCACGCCACGGAACGCCACGGAGGAACAGCGTCGTCATTCAATTATCTCCAGCTCCTCCTGACAGGTGACTTGCGGATGCCTCCCAAATGGCACCCTACAGTATACCCTACATTTTTGACCAGGGGCCTGGTCAAAAATAGCGCACAGTATATGGGAATAGGGTGCCATTTGAGTCACACATCCCATATATCCTCCACGGAACACATTGAAACATGTCGAGGAATGACTAACTACCACGTCTTCGTTCTCCTTCCCCATCTTTCATCAGCGAGGAGGTGTGTGTAATGGCTGAGGATCAGTCATAACACAAAGGCTATCTAATTACTTTGATGGGCCATGCCAAGTATTCATACAGAGTGCCACGCTCTAGTGGTGGAAGGGCCATAAAGCGATTTGTCCCGTCATCGCAGGGAGGACCTCTGAGACACCCACATTAAACCTAATGAATCATTTTAATCATCGGGGATTGATTGGCATAACCTGGGCTGTTGGGCGTGCTGTCGCACTCTGTTGCCATGGCGACGCCAGCCAGACCATGGAACAGGCCATGGACACATAAAAGGTAGCTAGCTCATCTCCATCCATATCGCTAGCTAAGGTAATTTCCAGATGTGAATTTGTGCATATTACATATTGCATACATAAATTACAGTTGGTAATATGGTGTGATTGGATATGCATGATCCATTTAGTGTCTTGAAATAATAACTTTGTAAGACAAGGAAACAAAACTAGAAAACCACAACCTATAAAGCTTATCGAGGTATTAAAATGAACGCGGAAGGCGGTAAAATAAAATACAGAGAGGCAATATAAACGCTTCTGGCTGGCGAAAGCAGCCCCCGTGGATGTACTGCTCTTAGTGTGGTAAATGACCACAATAAAGGTTCCCCAACGCAGAAGTAACAGTCTATCAGTCACTGTGATCGAATTAGCCCAAGGAAACCATGGTCGTGTTCAGTAGGGCCCACCGTAGCAAAAGGTTTTGCAACGCAAAGTGACAATCTGTGTTCTTATTGGACGAATGAAGGTAGTACCCATTTCCAAAACGTTTTTTTCCCCCCCCTACAGAACACAAGCCAGATTCCTCCACTCTCCTCTGGACCATAGTACAACAGTGAGAAATATACCATCCAGAGGGCTAGTAATCAGAGGTAGAGCTGTCTAACCTCCGCTAACCAGGAACACCTAACTAAACAGCATGCAGGACCGGATCATTAGGGAAGTGATTTGCAGCACAACTACAAACATGCTGGATTTCAGACAGCAGGCCCCAGCGGGCTATAGGGGAGATAATGCACAGGGCTGGCCTGACCTCCACATGGCGCTACTCTCCCTTCACTGTTTACCCAATGGGCCTTAGAATGGAATTCCCAGAACTCTTTTCACCTTGTGTATGTAGAGAAGTCATTCCTCTGGCTGACTTGACCATAGAAATAGAATTACCAGAACGGACATTCCCATTCAAGTCAGCGTTCCGTAATGGGTGGGCCAGCGGCCATTATTGAGTGTGGTCTACCCATTGTGTAATTCTATTTCTTTGGACTTGTGACACTAGTCTAGACTCTAGACCAAACACTATGGCCACTAGAGAAGATGTGAATTGAATGTTATGTGCTGAGTCTGTCTCCTCACGCTAAATGGAATGGAGTGGGTGGAGCTGGACTGATGGCGTTAATGTTCTGATGTATAGAGCTTCTTAGTCTGATCAATTCACTCTAATAATGACACAGCTACAAATGCATTCTGCGTCCCAAATAGCACCATATCCTCTATATAGTGAACAAAGCATTGCACAATATAGGGCAAAGGGTGCCATTTGGGACACAGACACAATGTTTGTACAAGTGCATGACTTATTCCACATTTTGTTATGTTACAGCCTTATTCTAAAATTGATTAAATAAATAAAAAATCCTCAGCAAAAAAAACAGAAATACGTTATTTACTTGGGTATTCAGACCCTTTGCTAAGAGACTCGAAATTGAGCTCAGGTGCATCCTGTTTCCATTGATCATCCTTGAGATGTTTCTACAACTTGGAGTCCACCTGTGGTAAATTCAATTGATTGGACATGATTTGGATCGGCACACAAATCAAATTAAATTACCTATCTATATTAAGGTCCCACAGTTGACAGCGCATGTATGAGGAAAACCCAACCCATGAGGTTGAAAGAATTGTCCTTAGAGCTCCGAGACAGGATTATGTTGAGGCACAGATTTGAGAAAGGCTCCAAAACATTTCTGCAGCATCAAAGTTCCCCAAGAACACAGTGGCCTCCATCATTCTTAAATGGAAGAAGTTTGGAACCACCAAGACTCTTCCTAGAGCTTGCTGCCCGGCCAAACTGAGCCATCGGGGGAGAAGGGCCTTGGTCAGGGAGGTGACCAAGAACCTGATGGTCACTCTGACAGAGCTCCAGAGTTCCTCTGTGGAGATGGGAGAACATTCCAGAAGGACAACCATCTCTGCAACACTCCACCAATCAGGCCTTTATGGTAGACTGGCCAGACGGAAGCCACTCCTCAGTAGAAGGAACATGACAGCCCGCTTGGAGTTTCCCAAAAGGCAACCCTC
Organism: Salmo trutta; assembly: GCF_901001165.1. Lineage (NCBI taxonomy): Eukaryota > Metazoa > Chordata > Actinopteri > Salmoniformes > Salmonidae > Salmo > Salmo trutta. The sequence continues at coordinate 19,447,000 of NC_042977.1, forward strand.
AGACCATGAGAAATAAGATTCTCTGGTCTGATAAAACCAAGATTGAACTCTTTGGCCTGAATGCCAAGCGTCACGTTTGGAGGAATCCTGGCACCATCCCTACGGTGAAGCATGGTGGTGGCAGCATCATGCTGTGGGAATGTTTAACAGCGGGAGGGACGTGGAGACTAGTCAGGATTGAGGAAAAGAAGAATGGAACAAAGTACAGAGAGATTCTTGATGAAAATCAGGACCTCAGACTGGGGGTTAAGGTTCACCTTCCAACAGGACAAAGACCTTAAGCACACAGCCAAGACAACACAGGAATGGCTTCAGGACAAGTTTCTGAATGTCCTTGAGTGGCCCAGCCAGAGCCCGGACTTGAACCCGATCGAACATCTCTGGAGAGACCTGAAAATAGCTATGCAGCAACGCTCCCCATCCAACCTGACAGAGCTTGAGAGGATCTGCAGAGAAGAAAGGGAGAAACTCCCCAAATACAGGTGTGCCAAGCTTATAGTGTCATACCCAAGAAGACGCAAGACTGTAATTGCTGCTTCAACAAATGATTGAGTAAAAAAGTCTAAAAACCTGTTTTTGTTTTGTCATTATGGGGTATTGTGTGTAGATGGATGAGGGGAAAGAATTATTTAATCAATTTCAGAATAAGGCTGTAATGTAACAAAGTGTGGAAAAAGTCAAGGGGTCTGTATACTTTCTGAAGGCACTCTATATGCACAGGGAGCATAATCGAGTTTCAACGACATATGTTACCATTTTCCATACTTTGGCAGTCAGTATGGCAGGGAAAAAAAATCTAAGAACACAAAATTACTGTTGATTACTGTGCGGTTCTGTAAGACGTTGGTCATTCTGTTATTTAGAAATAAATTGTGATGGCAATCATGTCTGACTCCCTTCAATGGTGCGGTCATGGGAACAGGCTAACTTTGCTTTCTATCAGTAATGTAAATAAACAATGTGATGGTATTATCAAAGACTTTAAATCGGCAATCAGCAGTTGAAACAAAGTGATTTGGTAAAAAGCTGAGTGTAGGGGCTGGAGAAATGTGACCACTCTCAAATTCACAGACAGAGCTATGGATGCAAGGACTGACCATCCATGATATCAAATGTATAGTTTAAACCATGTTTTGAGGCTCTGTATCGTTTGTTACGTTTACATTGTTTACAAACATTGGAGTAAAACAAGTTTATATTTAGGGTTCTGATGGGGTACGACAGTTGAACTAAGCTCATGAGGCATTTATAAGTTATATTCTTCAACAATCAATGGGTACATATCATTAATTTCTAAGTCAAAAAATGGATGAAGCAAATGCAGATTGCCCCTTTAATGACCATGTCTGAGTCCAAAATAGCACCCAAATTCCCCTAAGGCGCTGGTCAGAAGTAGTGCACTATACAGGGAATATGGTGCCATTTGGGACACAACCAATATGTACATGCTTGACTGTGTAGAGCAACAAAACGCCGCTTGAAAGCCCTTTCCCTCACACATTGCACACTCAGTGTCTCAAAACAAGACCAAGCTTTTTATTCGATATATCATCATCACCTCTGAATGAAGCCCAGGGCCCGTATGTATGAATCGTCTCCGAGTAGGAGTGCTGATCTAGGATCAGTTCTGCATTTTAGATCACAATGAATGATCCTAGCTCAGTACTCCTACTCTGATACACCTGATTCATACAGCCCCAGAGGTCAATGGAGTCTGTTCATGAGCTCTCCGTTTACAACTGTTAGAAAACTCATTCAAATCAATAGACAACGTAATATAAACGCCATATAAAGATGTACCTTTTTTATCATGTTGACAGTGTCTAAACCAGCACTAAAAACAACATCACACATATATAGGCCTAAGTGATGAAAGTTGAATTAGTACAAATGTACTTCATAACAATGTATAGGATTAATACAACCAAATATTTCAATATTTACAGCAGTGGTTATAGGACAAAGACATGACACAACAATATATACATATTCTAGAAATATTAAAGTAGTGACATTCAAACATTAGGCAAATTATTTTGCTGATAATTCATAATTTTACGTTGTAACAGACAGAATGTAAAATGTATACTTAAGGCATACTGCTGGTGTAATGGATGGAAGAATAGGACATAGTGCCATCTCAATCTAGGAACCAGATACCTTCAATTACATCATAGAAAGGTATTCTTTAAGAATTATCAAGGCATTTCCAATTTTTTTCCAATTGTAATTGTTTGAATTACCACTCATCCTATTTTGGTGGCCATGCCATCAAAAGAGTACAAATTCAAAAAAAATCCACAGCGCCTGAACCTCTTCTCTAAAAAGGCACAGTTAAAAACCGACAATTGCGGGATTGCTTTCTTATCACACAGAAAACACCCCCGCAATCAGACACACAGACAGGAGTCCATTTGTTCATGAGAAGGTGGGCGGGTCCTTGTTTTGTGAGAGACAGACAGACAGACCAACAGATGGCATTGATGGCAGATGGGATGAGGAGGGTGGTACGACGGGGGTGGTGGTCGTGACGGGTGGGGTTAGAGGTCAGGTGAGCGTGCCAGAGGGTCACATGCTCCTAGACGCATGCAGGTGGAGACGTTGGTTGCAGGTGGAGATGTTGGTTGCATCCAAAAAGGCAGCCTATTTTCCATGTAGTGCACTACTTTTAACCAGGTTCCATAGGCCTCTAGCCAAAAGTAGCGCACTAAATAGGGAATAGGGTGCCATTTGGGACTCATCCGTTGTAGTAAGAGTTATTGGGTCGTTCCATATGATTTTAATCCCTTTCTGACTGCATCCCTTTTGATTTGAACGGAACCTTCCATACATGTTTGCCTGTGGTAGACTTTCCTGACCTGATTGCCAAAACATTCAGGAGACCATTTTGCATACCCTACCATACCATGAGAAATCCATGTCTTCATCACTGAAAAGGATAAAATGTTGAGTTTGATATCATTTAACCGCTTACAAACAGGATTGTCAAAGTATTTTATAATTTGAACTTTGAGCACTTCAGGGTCACTCCACAAAAAGAGTGCCTTTTGCGTGCGTCCCTTTGATATTTTATGTAGAATTTGTGCGCCAATATTATATTTTAAAAGCCTGTTATATTACATGAAGTGCTCTTTAATATATACCACATGGATAATTAAATAAATCTGATTTTTAATATTAATAAAGACTAAAGTGCCAAAATTCAGCATTTTGACACGTCCCTCCATACACCCTCTGACTTCTAAAACTTTTACCCACTTAACCCCAACATTTCTCCATTTAACCCCAACATTTCTCCATTTAACCCCAACATTTCTCCATTTAACACCAACATTTCTCCATTTAACACCAACATTTCTACACTTAACAACAATATTTCTACACGTTTTCACCATCATTCTAAAGCCCTAGTTATTTAGTTGCTGTGACAAAGTAATTTCTGAATATTATTATTTATTTTATGTTATTAGTGATTTTTTTAAGGTCAACCCTGTTACATGAACTGAACGCTCGTTTTAAAATGGTAAAGAAAAGATAAAAAGACTTTGAACTAATAGTCAAATCATAGTGTAAAAGCAGGTGAGCTGGTCCTACTGAGCGGGTTGAGCATAACACCCTGTTACCCATAGATAAATAGACAGGCTAGAAATGTTTTCAAAATACAAAAATTGTGAAGCTAGAATTACATTTTCCCTCCCTGCTGGACACAACAAGCTTCCATTCCCCCTGTCACAAGTGTATTTATGGATGATTTAAGAAGTCGCCAAACCTGTTACGGTCGTTGAAATCATATGGAACAACCCTATTAGAGAAGAGCCTGGGTTAGGTGGGAGACTCAGAGGAGTTAATGAGAAGAAGCTCCACAGGCTGAGGTTGTTCAGTCAGTGTCATACTGGACAGTCCATACTCAGGGCTGGCCCGGTGGTTGTGAGGTTAGTGGTAGTAGGAGGCTCCACGATGTAGCCAGCAAGCCAGCCAGCAAGCCAGCCAGCAGCCAGGGTATTAGCAGCCCTCCTAGGCTGGCAGTGGTGGAGGTTGGTGGTGGTTAGTGAGGGAGGAGGTCCATGGAGAGCCAGGCAGGACCGACCTGGTTCTCAGCCCAGTCTCAGACACTCACCCAGGGCTGCTCGAAGCTGTAGGTGCGTCTCCGGTCGTCAGGGTCGTCGTCCCCCCTGGCCTGCTGGAACTCGTGCCTCAGCCGCTGTATCCGGTCGTGGTTGCTAGGCGCTAGTCTGTTGCTGCAAGGGGTTGAGAGTGAGAGAGGAAATACTACATGAGCATGGTGGTGGCCCATTTGGAACAAGTCTGTGTCCCAAAATGGCACATTTCCTATATAGTACACTACTTTTGACCAGAGCCTACAGTGCATTACATTAAGGAACAGTGTACCATTTGGGACTGTTTCTATCAGCATAGCTGGGAAATGGTCCAGAAACTGGACTGTAATACACAGTAGAGCAGCGTTTCCAAAACTCGGTCCTGGGGACCCCAAGGGGTACACGTTTCGGTTTGTGCGCTAACACTACACAGCTGATTCAAATCAAAGCTTGGTGATGAGTTGATTATTTGAATCAGCTGTGTTGTGTTAGGGCAAAAACCAAAACATGCACCCCTTGGGGTCCCCAGGACCGAGTTTGGGAAACACAGCAGTAAAGCCTCAAACATGGATCAAACTAATAAATACTCATGTATTATTCATAACCATGGAGTATGGTGTCCCTAATGGCCCCGTATCCCCTATTTACATTTAAGTCATTTAGCAGACGCTCTTATCCAGAGCGACTTACAAATTGGTGCATTCACCTTAAGATATATAGTGCACTACTTTTGACCAGAGCCCTATGAACTGTCAAGAGAACAGGGAGAATTTGGGACACAACCAAGAACAAAGCAAAGTAGTGTGAACAGTCGATGGTCGAGCTACATCCTCAGGCCACACGTCACTCACCAACTTCTGTCCACTGTCTCTGAGCCCACTCATAACAAACAACCACGGCCCATTAAAACACGTCACCTGGCTCGTCTGCTTACTTATTGAACTGACCTTGTCCAGAGAGAGACAGGTCCTCTGTAGCTCAGTTGGTAGAGCATGGCGCTTGCCATGCCAGGATAGTGGGTTTAATTCCTGGGACCACCCATACGTAAAATGTATGCGCGCATGATTGTAAGTCTTTTTGGATAAAGGTGCCTGCTAAATGGCATATATTAAGTCTCTGCATTATACAGTAGAGCAGGCCTTGTTCCAGAAGCAGTGATGAAGATTAGGAATGTTGCGGTGACCGTATTTCCGCCACACCGGCAGTCAGGACGACAATACAATTCCACGTGAATTGTTGAGTCACAGTAATCTCCTCTTATGCACTCTGGACATGCTTAGGTAGTACCCGATTTGCTAACTACCATCAGGTCCTAATGGCCTGGTACTCAGGGCTCTATTGTCCCTCCATCAGGTCCTAATGGCCTGGTACTCAGGTCTCTATTGTCCCTCCATCAGGTCCTGATGCCCTGGTACTCAGGTCTCTATTGTCCCTCCATCAGGTCCTAATGGCCTGGTACTCAGGGCTCTATTGTCCCTCCATCAGGTCCTATTGGCCTGGTACTCAGGGCTCTATTGTCCCTCCATCAGGTCCTGATGACCTGGTACTCAGGGCTCTATTGTCCCTCCATCAGGTCCTAATGAACTGGTACTCAGGGCTCTATTGTCCCTCCATCAGGTCCTAATGGCCTGGTACTCAGGGCTCTATTGTCCCTCATCAGGTCCTAATGGCCTGGTACTCAGGGCTCTATTGTCCCTCATCAGGTCCTAATGGTCTGGTACTCAGGGCTCTATTTTCTCTCCATCAGGTCCTAATGGTCTGGTACTCAGGGCTCTATTGTTTCTCGAAACACTGACATCAATGCAAATACAATCAAAAATCACATCAAACACTTATCATCAAAACAGTATAGTGCTTTTAAAACTCAGCTCACTGTGATTGCATTATACATTTTTTTTTTTGATTTGAAGAAAGAAGTTCAACAACAGGTTATAACAGTGTAAAACATGATTATTGTGGATGTTGTTTCAAAGCCCAACACAACTAAAAGTACAGAGCTTTCAACACCCATACGCATATTAATTCAACAGCCATACGCATATTAATTCAACAGCCATACGCATATTAATTCAACAGCCATACGCATATTAAATCAACACCCATATGCATATTAATTCTATACCCATACGCATATTAATTCAACAGCCATATGCATATTAAATCAACACCCATACGCATATTAATTCTATACCCATACGCATATTAAATCAACACCCATACGCATATTAATTCTATACCCATACGCATATTAAATCAACACACATACGCATATTAATTCAACACCCATACGCATATTAATTCAACACCCATACGCATATTAATTCAACACCCATACGCATATTAATTCAACATCCATACGCATATTAGAGCTTATGCATAAACATATACCTATACATGAGCCCAAGCATGAAAAAAAAAACGGAATTAAAATTGAGATTGTGCAATACATATTACGCATGGCTGAAAAACATAAAACAAAACTGATTTAAGATGTCTTTGGTATACAATAGGTCTAGCCTATACTCTAAAATTTAAACAAATTCTAGTAATGGCCTTTGAATGTGGCCTGTATTATTCTGCATTCTGGATGGACTGGTTACCTTATGCTATCCTCCAATCTTTCTATTCATGATTTGGGAGAGAACGTATAAGCCTAGCGACTAAGCCTACAGTTACAGTGAAATAACCGGAGAGGTCTATCCAGCATGACTGGAAACAAACCTGTGGGACAGTGACCTCCATTTGCTATTGGAGTACATATGGATGACTTTTTCCCTTGCCCCTGTTCCTACCCATTTGATAAAGATAATTGAACATATTAGTAAAGACAATATTACATTGAGAATAGTCTGATAGGTGATAATATGATCACTTGATGAGAGAACCGTTTGTGCAGCCTGAGGCAAGGAACAGAGCACAAGCTTTTTTCTGCGACGTTGTTAAATCATCAACAGCCTTTAGTCGTACCATGAGGCCCATTATATGTTTGATTTATAAGACATTCTAAGGTTTGTATCTCTCACAAGTAAAGTTGCCAAATAACTCAATCTAGCGTATAGGACCTGTTTCAAATGATCCCTTTTACATTTCAACAGAGCCACTTCATCTGTGCACTCGCTCCGGAATGGGAAAAATATCCTTTCTATTTGATTCAGCTAAGTTCAATTATATTCCTCTTAAATATTATAATATAAAATAATGGCACAGGACTTAAATGAACAAGCCTACAGCAGCATAGCCTTGATAACATCCAGAAGGCAAACTCATATTCTGCCCTTCTGATATCCATTTTCTTCATTATGTTTCTTTAGACCTGCGTAAATGAAATAATGGATATATTGTTATGGTGTATATTAAATTGATTTATTACACTTTTTAAATGTAGATGTTCCAAAGGCACACCAGCGGCTTGTATGAGCGGAGGCACAGAGATGCTAAACGTGTTGATGTTAATTAGGGTCAATTACCGTGAGACCGGCCACCTTTAGCATGACAATAAGAGAGCCGGAGAGAGAGACAGAAGGGTGGGAGAAAGGATGCCCAGCTGTGTACGTGGAGGTCATCTGTGGTCCCCTGGAGTGAAGCTAATTCAAACCTGACATCATCTCTGTTAGACTACCACTCTGAACAGCCCTGTCAGGTGACTGGAGAGCATCAGCAGGAGAGAGATCAGAAGTTGACTTTTCAACTTTCAAACACAGCCAGTAACTTTCCTGGACATCCTTTTATGATCTCTTTAAAAAGCCCCCCAAAAAAGGCCAGCTCTTAAAACTCTCCTGTCTCAGGAGGTCCTATGAAATAGCCTTACAACATCCCAATCATTAACAACAAAGCATTGCTTCCAAAAACCAGACAACTGAAACAGACAGACACATTGTAGGCTGTTTGGGGATCTATGAAATAACCTCATACGTTATCTCAATCATTAACAAAAAAAAGCATTGGATCAATACCTAAATCATTACTGACAAACATTGGTTCCATAACCACAGAACATAACCATTAAGCCTGTTTAGGGTAGGAAACTGCCATGTGTGATCTGTCAAATCACTGTGATATTTAACTCAGCCATATCCCCTTTGAACACATATGACCCTGGGGCACCATGTGTGACCCTGCCTATAGGTCACAGCACCATCAGCGTTCAGGACAACAGAATGCCTTTATTAGATATTAGCCTGCCACGCAACCTGTGAACAGATGGCTCTCAACAGAGCACTGGGCTATTCCCTATGTAGTGCACTACCTATGACCTGGGCCCATTAGTCTCTGGTCAAACATAGTGCACTAAGTAGGGAATAGGGTGCAATTTGGGAGCACGATAGGATATATATTTTTTTTAACAGTTATTGCTTAGAATGATAGTTTTGAAGCACTGTCATTTTTCATAATAGTGGGGCTGGCTAATACTGAATTGGAAAAAGTGTGTGTCTCAGTGTGTGTGTGTCAGTGTGTGTATACCCTACTCTTCTACATCATAACACTATGAAATGTTTGGATGTTTCAATGTACCCCTCGGTATCACCCAATAAGCCTTTAAAAAGGGATTTCAATTATTAAGGAACAAGGGATTTTTCAAAGTCTGTCCTTCACTGACAAAAAACTAAATCAACCATAGAAAGTAACAAAAGAGAGTTAAGGAAATCCCCTGCAGTGAGGTGAGGGAGATTTAACGTTCGATGAGTTTCATCCTATGGACAAGCTCACTCAATATCTACTGCTGTGTCTGGCCTGAAAGGTCAGCGTTTACAGACTTTGGCCTCTGGGGCTCAATAACAAAAGATTTGGGCCGCATCCCAAATGTTCAATCCCAGGCTGTAAAAGCCATGGGCCCGGGTCAAAAGTAGTGCACTACATAGCGAGCTATTTGGGACGCAGACTTGGCCTGGCAGGTGACTGGTAAGCTATTTATTTCATGTTATGATAGGATGTGCCCTTTAAGTTTCGTCTGTGGCTTAGAGCTTGGTCAGGACTAGGACAGTAAAAGAGGCTACGACTTCAGCAGAACAAAATAATGCCTACAGCCAAACAAAACAACTTCAAAAACATGCTTGGAGGCCCGGAGAGTCACACCAGTTTGGAGTGAATAGTAGCGTAGGAATAGGGTCACAGCTGAGTCCGACCTTGACCTGGAGGAGTCGGTGGAGCTGTCCCCCCAGGTGCTTACTCACGTCTGTGTGGCTCTGGGTGAACGTAAAGACGTACAGGACTCTCATTATTTCCACTCAAAATGGACAGCAGATGTTCGCAGCCATAAATCTAAAACCTAAAACCCTGGTTTGGGAGGTACAGAGAAAAGTGACGGGTCAAACTTTGAGCCATTGACCAAAACTCAACTCCTTGAGTTTTGGTCAAAAGGAGCCATCACATTAGACTGGTCGCAGATTTGTTGGTGTCGTCTTGTACAACTCCTATGGGTGGCTTTGCAACACAAACCGATAATGACCATAGGAAGTTGGCTAGACAGTACAAACAGATCTTGAAACCATGCTACTGTCACATCGCAGTCCCTATTAATTCCCCCTCCCCAAGGAGGTCAAAATCAAAGTCTGTCTATAGGGGAGCCCCTACAGTAGAATGTAAAGTACAGTAAATGACAGTAGCAGCTGATCCAAAGGCTCCTAATCCCCTGGATTAAATCTGAATGGCCTCTTTCAGAGCTCCTCTTCCTTCCCAGCCTCAGGACATAACGGGAGCATCTCACAGATAGAAATGGTACATGACAGCAATGGGAAAACACCCATCCTGATCATATTAATATGGGGGGAGTTGGAGACCAGGGTTCTTACTGGACTCCAGAGGGAAGGAAAGGGTACCACTGGGAGCGCCTGAGGCTTTACGAATCCATCTCTGGATGAGCAGATCATCCCTGTTCAATCCCAGGCTGTAAAAGCCAGCTGCTGTTCTGTCAATCTCACCACCAGCAGTCCGCCTAAGAGGGCTCTTTCTATGCACTGTTCTTACTTGACAAATGAACTCACTTTTTTTTTTGTCTGTGTTGTGCGTGTAAATGAATGTATGCTATTTTCTTGGCCAAGGGTCACTTGAAATAAATCTTCAAACTAAATGTAGCTTCCCTGGATAAATAAAATATAAATACAAATAAAAGCAGACAACAGGAGTCACATATGATACCGGGATCCTTAGGATGGAGACAGACATTGTTATGATGAAGCCTCTTGTGGCGAGTGGTGTGCCCTTGGTTTAGGATGGAACGCAATAGGGACCTTCCTTCTTAAACTGAGAGGAAGAGAACTCATCTCTTTTGCTGCGTTCACACAGGCAGCCCAATTCTGATATTTTGCCCAATTATTGGCAACAGATCTGATTGGTCAAAACACCAATTAGTGGCAAAAGATCAGATTTGGGATACCTGTGTAAAACACAGCCTTTGGCAGACTAGCTCGATAGAACCAGTGTGTGCATTTTGGCCCTCTCTCTATGACATGTTAGAGCACCACCACAAGAAGGGGGAAAAACATGAACTAAAATCCTTATCAAGCATCCATTGCTGCATTTTGGTATTTTATTCAGATCCCCATTAGCTGTTGCAATAGCAGTAGCTACTCTTCCTGGTGTCCACACAAAACATGAAATAATACAGAACATAAATAGACAATTACATACATTTTAAATTTCACATATAGCCTACATATCAGTACATACAAACAATATCTAGGTCAAAAAGGGGAGCGGTATTGTGCCGTGAGGTGCTGCTTTATCTGTTTTTTGAAGGCAGGTTTGCTGTTCATTTTAGCAATCTTTGATGCAAGGGAGTTCCGTAATACTGTACGTTTTCTTGAATTTGTTCTGGATTTGGGGACTGTGAAAAGACCCCTGATGGCATGTCTGGTGGGGTAAGTGTGTGTATCAGTGCTGTGTGTAAGTTGACAAAAATAATTTGGAATTTTCAACATATGAATGTTTCTTACAAAAACAAGAAGTGATGCAGTCAGTCTCTCCTCTACTTTTAGCCAAGAGAGACTGGCATGTATAGTATTGATATAAGCCCTCTGATAACAGTGAAGAGCAAGACGTGCTGCTCTGTTCGGGGGCCAGCTGCAGTTTTTATAGGTCCTTCTTTGCAGCACCTGATCATGTGACTGAGCAATAATCAAGATAAGATAGAACTAGAGCCTGCAGGACTTGCTTTGTTGAGTGTGGTGTCAAAAAAAGCAGAGTATTTCTTTATCAAGGACAGACCTCTTCCCATCTTCGCAACCACTAAATCAAAATGTTTTGACCGTGACTGTTTACAATCCAAGGTAACACCAAGTCATTTAGTCTCCTCAACTTGTTCAACAGCCACACCATTCATTACCAGATTCAGCTGAGGTCAAGAACTTACCGGAATGATTTGTACCAAATACAATTCTCTTATTTTTAGAGAGATTAAGGACTAGTTTATTATTAGTTATGATTGGTGGGATCATAATCATATTATGGGGCGGTATATATATTACAGTAAGTGCCTTTCTGACAGCCGTTATTGGTCCATTAACTGATTGACTGATTTGAGGTGATGGATGGGGGCTCCCATGAACCCTAGGCCTAGAGAGACAGTGGAGTGTGGGCGGTGCAATCAGCCATGTTCCACCCAGCCCCTTACGTTTGGCAGCGTCACAAATGTCACCCTCTTCCCTATATCCTACACTACTTTGGGCCCTGGACAAAAGTAGTGAACTATGAAGAGAATAGGGTGCCATTTGGGACGCAGGCTTTATCTCTCTGTTATGACCCCCCACCACCACCACCACCACCACCACCCAACCGCCATCCATCACACACGACATCTCACCAGTCGATCATGGCCTTGACAGCAGGCCATTATGGCAGAGCTCTATGCCTATGATGGTGCACAGTAGGGGTTGAGCAGTGTTAATACTGTATTCACATGCTCATTTGGCACCTCTATTGTTGCCTGTGCTTTCCAGTGTATTTATCTAGTGATGTGTAACAGATTCCTAAGGCCTGAAGGCTACTGTTCTATGAACGATTTTGGAGGCCTAGATATTACACTATTGTCTGCTTTGGTGAAACAGTAGACGTTATATAGTACAATGAAACATGCATGAGATGCACTGTCTGTATGGTACAGCAGGGATCTGAGATACGCCACTGATATGACATAGATAGCAAGGCATGCTTAGAATGATCCCTTCCTGGTAATAGGAGAGACAGTGTTACCAATGGAGGACAGGCAGTCCCGTGTATTTGCTTGCTGTAACCTAGCACACCATTGATAGGTTGGTTTGTAAAGCATGACATTGGCCAGAAATTAAAAGCAGACCTACACCATGTCACACACATTATTGCTCCTGGCGGCGTCATGAGCCTGAAATGGAAAACCCACTTCACCATCTCTCTCCATGACAGTACAATTTAGTGCGAGTAAATATCAGGCAAATATTGTAATTCAGACAGCGGTTGCTCTGGAAATATATTGATACGTTGTAAAACTGAAATGCCACTTAAAATCTATTCCATTATGTCTGCGGGTTCCAATGTTTACAGTCGAGGAGGTTATACGTGGTTGCAGCCAATGGGATGGCTATTACTGTAACCTAGTGCTATTGGAGCAATAGAAGCTTGGCTGCGGATGGCTACTGTTGGACATTTACATGTGTTTTGGTTTATTGTTGGCTTGTATAGCCATTGCTTTGTTTTGCCATTTCATAACTAAATGAAACTGGTCCACTGAAATGAATGGCTGTGATGACAAAACACAAAAAGGTGACATTTTGCCATCCTAACTGAATACTGTTGATTAAATAAACATAGCATTCTAAAAGTAGTGAACAATTCATCACATTCGAATTATGACTTCTTGATTTACGTTGGGCTGAAATGTGTCCTGCCTTGATTCTTTCAAGAAGCTCCTGTGGAGCTGGGTGGTAGTTGTGCCAGTGTTTGGCCAGGAGAGGCAGAGCCAGTGTCCAAAATGGCACCCTACATAGTGTACTACTTATGACCACAGCCTAAGGACCCTATAAAAGGAATAGGGTGCCATTTGGAACGCGCTGTGTATTTTATCAGTGTGAGTATACTCTCTCTGTATTTTATTCTGATGTACACAGATAAAGAGAGTTGGCAGTGTGTGTTGGCTCTTGGCCAGAGGCACTGCCCTTTGAGGAGAGGGTATGTTTTGAGCCGCGTCTGAGAACGTTTGGAACGTGCATACAGAGTCTAATTTGGCCCGGGTCATGGACACTAGCTGAATCCATTAGCCTTGGGTCCTCTGGCCCACTGAGCAAGTAGATATATCAAAATACTATGTTTAGCTGTCTATCTTCCTCTCAGTGGAGAACAAACTAGACCAAACACAGTATGACCTGGGTTTCTACCTCAAATGCACTGCATTTGATTGAATTACTAGTCTAGGCCTGTGTGCGATGAATTTGGTATTGATCAGTCTCTACTGTAAATAAAGACTCAATGCAACTTCATCACTAATTATCCCAGATAATCCTGAGATTATCTTTTATCCCAGGAAGTAAACTGACATAATGAGTAAAAAAAAATCCTTAGTTTTTAGCGACATCGTGCAGAATACAGACAGAGGCGTACGGACTATCTAATCTACATAAGAGTATCGACAGGACTAAAAAGCAGTTTTCGTGAGGACTCAAGGATTTAAACTACTCTCAGTTGGGTCCCAGTAGCAGATAATAGGGAGCGTGACTAACATACTGACTAACGAAATCAGTCAGTGAGTCTCTCAGTGGATGTTTTGAGTAGCGCTCGATCAATACAACTGGATTATCAGATTTTGCATCTCGCCTCATTTTCCTTTGTGAGAGGATGTAAGGCCCGCTTCCCTCCATCTGATAACATGACTCAACCAACTGCTACAGCTGCCGCTGGCTTTGGACCTATACGGGTTTCTTCATCAGCTGGGTATATCAGTAAGTACAGTACATCAGCAAATGTTTGTTCTATACTCGTATTGTAGTTAGCAAAACAGTCACATCTCCAGGGATAAATCCCAGAGAATGAATCTGTTTAATTAAATGTTTAATTAAAAATGGTGACTTTTAATTAAGGATCAAGTCGATGATTTTATTAGAAATTCACATTTCAGGATTATTCTCTGATGCGGTGAAATAGCCATCAAACCACACATTGAGTCCCAATGGAACGTTCCCCTGTTCTAACAGAACATTCCCCTGTTCTAACAGAACATTCCCCTGTTCTACCGACTGTACGCCTTCCTTAATTTCTATGTAAACAGAGGTATGTTTTCACTAAATCAGATACTGTAAATCCATTTAGAGAGACTTTTTGCTTTCAGGACAAAAATATTGATGAATTAAGATTAAATGTTCATAGCATTGTTGAATTGCCTTGCTTTAGTAAGTCCATAGTGACCCTACCTCGTCTGCTAGGCTTAGAGATGGTATGTTTCCTTAAGGACTTGCTGTCTTATTAAACAGATACTGCAGTTGAGAATGTCAAGAGAATTAGAAGCGTTGTGAGAAAGGGTACGTCACTCTATAGGGCCCTGGTCTAGAGTAGTGCACTACATAGGGAACAGGGTGCCATTTGGGACACTTCCACGAGCCCTATCCATGCATAATGTACCGGTGACCATTCTAGTGCTGATTGAGAGACAGACAGGAGCACATTGGTGGCTGGTCCGTTTGGAGGGCTGTTTACTAAGACAATGAGTATATGACTATGGGTGCAGGGGCATGCACGTATGTTTCTTCTACTGGATCATGGAATGCATATATGGTTCAATGGGAAAGTCAATATAGAGAGATGTTCAGATGGACATTCTGTGGACAACCTAAGTGGACACTCCCGCGTGGACACTCCCGCGTGGACACTCCCGCGTGGACACTCCAAGCAGCACAGTCTGACAGTCAAAGGGAGAGGGGGCCACAGTATGAAGCCTACATTAGCCATTCCATATATCATGATCTGGGCTTTAGCTGAAGCTTATCTGGATATACTCTGAAGAAGGGCGACATTATTAACATAAATGAAAAGCGGATTCCAGTCATCAATACTATGCAATGAAAGCGATGATCCTTTCCAAAGCAGCAACAGATGAGAGGCCCATATGTCTGGGCTTTAAGGCGACCGAAGCTAAAGGAAATATCA
This sequence comes from Salmo trutta, assembly GCF_901001165.1. Lineage (NCBI taxonomy): Eukaryota > Metazoa > Chordata > Actinopteri > Salmoniformes > Salmonidae > Salmo > Salmo trutta. The sequence continues at coordinate 19,462,203 of NC_042977.1, forward strand.
AGAGCGAGGATAAAGGATAAATAGAACTCTAATGTGAATTCTGGAATGGAATGGGGGAAGGCCTGACTGATAGTGTAATTCTAATGCACACTGATAACTTCAGCACGCGGCGGGCGACGGTGGCAGAGGGAGGAAATCAAATTGAAGCTGTCCAATTTCCAGGCTGGATCATCAGCACTCTGAACACTATGGCTTTTCCGTTTCTCAGTCCCTCCCAAAAAACGGGGAGTGACTGATGGCACTTTCAGGGTAATAGTTCCCCATTTCAGAGACTTTAAAGGAATACTTCAGGACTTTAGCATGTCTCTGCACGCAGACATAAAAAAACGTATCCCAAGAGTTAATCTGACTCTGGGGAAGTAGACAATGGGCTTCATTGGCAAAATCCTGAAGTATCTCTTTAATGTCTGCAGAGTCTGAGAAAGCCTAGCTAGCATCTGATAAATAATGATTTAGTCAAATTATAGGACATTACGGGGCATTATCTGATTGTCAAATTTTGCTGATGATTGTTAAATACAGTTGAAGTCTGAAGTTTACATACACCTTAGCCAAATACATTTAAACTCAGTTTCACAATTCCTGACATTTAATCCTAGTAAAAACTCCCTATCTTAGGTCAGTTAGGATGACCACTTTATTTTAAGAATGTGAAATGTCAGAATAATAGCAGAGAGAATGATTTCTTTCAGCTTTCATTTCTTTCATCACTTTCCCAGTGGGTCAGAAGTTTACATACACTCAATTAGTATTTGGTAGCATTGCCTTTAAATTGTTTAACTTGGGTCAAATGTTTCGGGTAGCCTTCCACAAGCTTCCCACAATAAGTTGGGTGAATTTTGGCCCATTCCTCCTGACATAGCTGGTGTAACTGAGTCAGCTTTGTAGGCCTCTTTGCTCGCACACGCTTTTTCAGTTCTGCCCACAAATCTTGGGATTGAGGTCAGGGCTTTGTGATGGCCACTCAATACCTTGACTTTGTTGTCTTTAAGCCATTTTGCCAAAACTTTGGAAGTATGCTTGGGGTCATTGTCCATTTGGAAGACCCATTTGCGACCAAGCTTTAACTTCCTGACTGATGTCTTGAGATGTTGCTTCAATATATCCACGTAATTTTCCAGCTTCATGATGCAATCTATTTTGTGAAGTGCACCAGTCCATCCTGCAGCAAAGCACCCCCACAACATGAAGCTGCCACCCCCGTGCTTCGCGATTGGGATGGTGTTCTTCGGCTTGCAAGCCTCTCCCTTTTTCCTCCAAACATAACGATGGTCATTATGACCAAAGAGTTCTATTTTTGTTTCATCAGACCAGAGGACATTTCTCCAAAAAGTACAACCTTTCCCCATGTGCAGTTGCAAACCGTAGTCTGGCTTTTTTATGGCGGTTTTAGAGCAGTGGCTTCGTCCTTGCTGAGCGGCCTTTCATGCTATGTCGATATTGGACTCGTTTTACTGTGGATATAGATACTTTTGTACCCGTTTCCTCCAGCATCTTCACAAGGTCTGGGATTGATGTGCACTTTTCGCACCAAAGCACGTTCATCTCTAGGAGACAGAACACGTCTCCTTCCTGAGCGGTATGACAGCTGCATGGTCCCATGGTGTTTATACTTGCATACTATTGTTTGTAAAGGTCTTGGCTGTTTTCTTTTGATCTTCCCATGATGTCAAGCAAAGAGGCACTGAGTTTGAAGGTAGGCCTTGAAATACATCCACAGGTACACCTACCATTGACTCAAATTATGTCAATTAGCCTACCAGGCGCTTATAAAGCTTTTGGGAATTTTCCAGACTGTTTAAAGACACAGTCAACTTAGTGTATGTAAACTTCTGACCCACTGGAATTGTGATACAGTGAATTATAAGTGAAATAATCTGTCTGTAAACAATTGTTGGAACAATTACTTGTGTCATGCACAAAGTAGATGTCCTAACCGACTTGCCAAAACTATAGTTTGTTAACAAGAAATTTGTGAAGTGGTTGAAAAACGAGTTTTAATGACTCCAACCTAAGTGTATGTAAACTTCCGACTTCAACTGTAGTAAAAAATGACAAATATGTTGCAAAGAAATTAATAATAATTTGTCCATTATGATCCCGAGGCAGGCAGGGCTGTTTCTCTCAGTTCAGGACTGCGTCCCAAATGAACTATACTGCTCAAAAAGAATAAAGGGAACACTTAAACAACACAATGTAACTCCAAGTCAATCACACTTCTGTGAAATCAAACTGTCCATTTAGGAAGCAACACTGATTGACAATAAATTGCACATGCCGTTGTGCAAATGGAATAGACAGCAGGTGGAAATTATAGGCAATTAGCAGGACACCCCCAATAAAGGAGTGGTTCTGCAGGTGGGGACCACAGACTACTTCTCAGTTTCTATGCTTCCTGGCCGATGTTTTGGTCACTTTTGAATGCTGGCGGTGCTTTCACTCTAGTGGTAGCATGAGACGGAGTCTACAACCCACACAAGTGGCTCAGGTAGTGCAGCTCATCCAGGATGGCACATCAATGCGAGCTGTGGCAAGAAGGTTTGCTGTGTCTGTCAGCGTAGTGTCCAGAGCATGGAGGCGCTACCAGGAGACAGGCCAGTACATCAGGAGACGTGTAGGAGGCCGTAGGAGGGCAACAACCCTGCAAAATGACCTCCAGCAGGCCACAAATGTGTCTGCTCAAACGGTCAGAAACAGACTCCATGAGGGTGGTATGAGGGCCCGACGTCCACAGGTGGGGGTTGTGCTTACAGCCCAACACCGTGCAGGACGTTCGGCATTTGCCAGAGAACATCAAGATTGGCAAATTCGCCACTGGCGCCCTGTGCTCTTCACAGATGAAAGCAGGTTCACACTGAGCACGTGACAGACGTGACAGAGTCTGGAGACGCCGTGGAGAACGTTCTGCTGCCTGCAACATCCTCCAGCATGACCGATTTGGCGGTGGGTCAGTCATGGTGTGGGGTGGCATTTCTTTGGGGGGCCGCACAGCCCTCCATGTGCTCGCCAGAGGTAGCCTGACTGCCATTAGGTACCGAGATGAGATCCTCAGACCCCTTGTGAGACCATATGCTGGTGCGGTTGGCCCTGGGTTCCTCCTAATGCAAGACCTCATGTGGCTGGAGTGTGTCAGCAGTTCCTGCAAGAGGAAGGCATTGATGCTATGGACTGGCCCGCCCGTTCCCCAGACCTGAATCCAATTGAGCACATCATGTCTCGATCCATCCACCAACGCCACGTTGCACCAGACTGTCCAGGAGTTGGCGGATGCTTTAGTCCAGGTCTGGGAGGAGATCCCTCAGGAGACCATCCGCCACCTCATCAGGAGCACGCCCAGGCATTGTAGGGAGGTCATACAGGCACGTGGAGGCCACACACACTACTGAGCCTCATTTTGACTTGTTTTAAGGACATTACATCAAAGTTGGATCAGCCTGTAGTGTGGTTTTCCACTTTAATTTTGAGTGTGACTCCAAATCCAGACCTCCATGGGTTGATAAATTGGTTTTCCATTGATTATTTTTGTGTGATTTTGTTGTCAGCACATACAACTATGTAAAGAAAAAAGTATTTAATAAGATTATTTATTTCATTCAGATCTAGGATGTGTTGTTTAAGTGTTCCCTTTATTTTTTTTGAGCAGTGTATATGGTCACGTCAAAAGATAGGGCATTCGTCAAAAGTAGTGCACTACGTATGGAATGCCCTAGGACAAGTCTTTGTTCTGGGACTGCAGTGATGTTTTGGAAAAGTAAAACCTTTTGATGCTGTATGATAACTATGTTAATGTGTGTCCAATATGCCACAGAAACAGTTCAGTGTCAGATTACATCCCAAACGGGACCCTATTCCCTACATAGTGCACTACTTTTGACCAGGACCTATTGGGCTCTGGTCAAAAATAGTGCACTATATAGGTAATTAAGTGCCATTTGAGACACAGCCACAGTTGAGTAAAGCCTAGCTGTGCCTGCTGTTTTAGATGGCTTATCTATAGCTACACGGAAGAACAAAAACAACGTCTGTATTCAATTCACTCTGGTGTAGGTTCCCATGTGTAGTTTAGAAACATTGACTCACTCTCCTAACACTTATATGATAAACATTCTGACTGGGGTGTCTCCGTTTTATGAGGGCATTGCATGGGAACACACCATGGTTTTGACCCAAAAGGCACCCTATTCTCTATATAGTGCACTACTTTTTACCAGAGCCCTATGAGCACTACGTTTACACAAAATCCAACGCACATTTATGAACTAAAAATGAAACAAAAACAGAAATTAATTAAATGTGATTTGAGACAGGAAACAAGCAGAAAGGGGACAATCTTCAATGAAACATCCTGTTTAGGAAACTCCAAGGGGAAATGAGGCAACTGGCTCTCTCTGAAGGTCTACATCCCAAATGGCACCCTATTTATTTTATAGTCCACTACTTTTGACAAGGCCCCATAGGGCTCTGGTCAATAGTAGTGCACTATAAAATAAATAGGGTGCCATTTGGGACGCACAAAGAAAATGTTCACATGAAGGCACCAAAACACATGTAGTAAATCAATTAAGTGAACAAATCTTATTTTCATTTAAGGTCCAGGGACTACGGGTGACTTTGATATAATTATTTCTGAAGCTTAGAGATCACTGAGGGACTGTTTGTATTGGATAAAACACAACGCATATGGACCACACTCATCTACTCATATTTAAACAGACAGCAAACAGGAGAGCAGATGTTGTAGCTAAACCCAGGTTGAGTCCCAGATGGTGCTCTCTTCCCTATAAAGTGCACTACTTTTGACCAGGGCCCATAGAAGTGCACTATATAGGGAATAGGGTGCCATTTGGGACGTAGTCCCTGTATCTCCCACCAGAGCAGAGAGCTTCAATCCAGGAGCACCATGGGAACCCTCTCCTTGGCCCAAAGGGGAAGGACCAGACCATGTGCTGAGGAGTGAACCAGGCTTAATACATTTTCCCAGGATGCAGCGCAAACACTTTCCTGCCTTAGTTTCAAGACAAATATTTCAAAGGAGGCCATCAAAATATCCACCCCATCTGTGTGGCAGAGCAGTTTCCTCTCCTCTGCCTCCCCACTAAACTCCTTCCTGTCTTTAAAGTCAATGCTGCCATTCTAATTCTTTCATTGTACTGACCTGCAAGGACTGCCCTCAGATAGAATGCTCTACTCTCTGTGCTGCCATGTGTGTTGAGAGATGGGGCCTTGGTTCTTCCAACCCAATGCTGTTCTTACATATAGTTTGAGATTCTGGGGTTGACTGCCTTTTCACCTGTGTAGGTGTGCTGCAGAAAGATAGAGTAAGCTCACCATGTTAACTACAGTATTCTATACCTGTCCAGCAGACATGGCTGTCCTACTATAAGAGCAGTATATAGTATTTCTAGAAATGTATTTAAAAGTGCTATATGCAGAAATTGCGCTGCAATTTCCTGCTTGCTAAAATTAAAATATAGTAGTTTGCCTAATTTCAGTTTATGTGACAAAACAAGCAAAACAAGAGAATCCTTGCACCATCTAAACCGCTTTGAAATATATTTCCATAACCAAAAATATTGTATTTTCAGTTGTTTGAAGCTGGTGTACAAAACACAAAGTAAGAGACACAAAAATTAAACTTAAGAACAGGAAGCATAGAAATTACGCACATAGAGCAGCTCTACCGCTTCTTATACTTCTTTTCAATGAGAATGACAAATCTATAACTCACATTTCTAAGTGAATTTGTTCAGGTTGCCCAAAATGTTACATAATGCAGCTTTAATTAGCATTAGGTTTTAACATAGTAATAACCAGAAAAGCAACATGAGGCACCATCTTATTTGAACATGTCTCTAAAAGTAGGTGAAAAGGTGGACCTGACCCGTAAACCTATGGTATTGGGGCATTTCCATCAAAACGGTCCCATGAGCACCAACATGTGAGGTTCAAAGCAGCATATCAAATTGGTTGTGAAATAAAAGCTAAGAGTCTATATTTTTGGGAAATGAAGGCGTAGATACATTTTTTTAAAACCATTTTCCATCTTAAAAATTAGGCTTAAGTAAAGGCTTTGATTTGTGGATAAACAGATGGAAAATGGGTCTTTAAATATTGCTTTGTAATTCCATGATCAAAAACAGTTATGAGCTGAGCATAACAGAATGCCAGTGGAAGGGAGGACAGTAGCAAGTGACCCAACTATGGTTTGTGACTTATGATTTCCCATTGTAGCCAATTCAGTTGCAGTAATTCTGTATTTATTTTTAGGTATATCCGTTGCCAATTTGGTAACAGATTTATGAGTTTTAATCACTTAATAATTCATAAACAAAATAGATATCAGTAAAATCACTATGACTAATTGTTAGGTCTACCACTACTTGTTACTTCTGTGAACCTTCCTTATCCTCCCTCATGAGGGAGAGAAATTAGAAAATATCTTAAAGATAAGTGGGTTATCTTTCTGTTGTCTGGTGGTCAAACCAAGAATATTAAAAAAGTCTGAGTCTGGACAACCTCTCTCTCTGCCTTTCGGTCCAGTTAATGTCACCTCTCCCGACTCCGACTGACACCTACCCATGAGCCCCCTCTCTTTCCATTGACTGTAATGAGCATCCTCAACTAGTAGGCACGGACCTACACCGGACGTTGAAAAGTAGTTGAAATTGTCATTCAACCATGGCCTTGATGTTAACGTCCACAGATGGACAGGACTGGACCAAATCTGTACCTACCATAGCTGTATGTTTCACAAGTTTGGATAGTACAGTGAGTAAAGTACAGTGCAATACAGTAAAGAAACGTAGAATAGAGCACAGTATATTGTACTGTACTCTACTGTACTGAACTCTACTGTACTGTGCTGCACTGTGAAACATGAGGAGAATTACATTCATATCCATAATTATGCATTTCTGTATAGCACAGATGACCCATGATGTAATTCCGTTACCTGGTGTAAATCCACTTCACTTACTATAGTTCAATAACCATGTCATAGCTGCCACCATTCTTTCTGCAGACATGTTTGAATCTTAGTTCGGAGCAGATATGTAACAAACTTTCTGGAAAACGTGGTCGCAAAAAAAAACAGAGGGAGATTTTACCGTAATTCTGTAACCAAAGTTTGCATCTGCACATTTTTTCCACTAAATGAGTTTTTGAAAAACGTTCTGTGGAAATGGTTAAAAGTAGTCCTTGTGCATATGGTTTGTTAAACGTTAAAATCAATGGTTTTTGTTTGGCATACATTTTAAAGTGGAAAAACTGAGTCAAAGCACAATTCCGTTACCGTGGAATTGCCCATAGCTATCACACAACAACCTTGAAAGGGTAGGTGATAAATTCATACCATAGCCAACCAAACACTTCCCCTAGCCTCGTCTTTTCACACACTCACCTCTCTGACCTCACTTCAAAAAATGTTGAATCTAGGCCTTAGCACAGCTGTCTTGAGTCTGAAAGTTCAGAGGGCTACCTGGTGTGTGTGTGGACTCAAAGCCCACCAGACAGACACGAGATGAGACAAGTGCAGCGCATCAAAGAGCACGACTGGAAATCATGTTGGGTTTTTTCTTTTTTTGGCAGACACACGTCGCACCGTCTCCACGGTTCAAATCCCTGCAGACAACCAGACAGAGAAGCAGCATGTGAAGTCCCTGACAGGACTCCCTTAGTAGGGCTGGGGGTTAGTGTGTGTGTGTGTGTGTGTGGGGGGGGGTAGAGTCAGTGAAGGTAGGGCTGGGGTGGTTGGGGATGGTCAGTGGAGGGAAAGAGAGTTAGTAAAGGGAGAGACTAATGGTGAGGGAGCGGGAGGAGAGACCAAGGGTAGAGGAGAGAGAGGGTTCGGTGGAAGTAGGGCTGGGGTGGAGAGGAGGGGAAAGGTCAGTAAAGGGAGGAGGAAGAGGAGGGGAGGCCTGGGGAACAGTAAGACTGATCCATGCAGGCTGTTCAGGGCAGCTGCTGACACAGGCCTGTTTCATACACCGCTTACAGGGTCCCATAAATAACACCCCTACAAGGAGGGGCCGCCATGTTGCTCTTAAGTGTGCCACTTTAAAAGGACCCACTGTCGTTACATCTGTCAGCGTCCACAATGGCACCCTATTCCCTTTATAGTGCACTACTTTGATCTGGTTAAAAGTAGTGGACTATAAGGAATAGTGTTCCATTTGGGAAGCAAACAGAAACCTAAGTCCAGGGCGTTTGAAGTGACAGAAGGCCCGGCCTGGTGTGGAACTAGAGGTGGTGACCTCACTATAGTATGCCTGTAACACTGACACTGGGCCAGGCATAAGTCACAGGCCCTTGGGGGCCGACCCTGCCCCCTGGCCCAGGACCATAGCCACAGAGGCCGTCCCAAATGGCACCCTATTCCCCTGTGTAGCCCATAGTGCTCAGGTCAAAAGTAGAGCAGTATATAGGGAATCGGGTGCCATTTGGGACACAACCCTTGAACCTACAACCAACCCCATCCCCTTTCTCCCTGCCCTCTCTGTCATGATCACCCCCATCACTCCACCTTATTGAACTGCCAGCTTCCAACACCTATGGGACCACCTGCCAGCCACACTGGACCACAACCAGACAGCAGCAAAACAACACAGCTAACATTACAGAACTTTGCAGAAGCTGAGTTAGTTTATGTTGCTGCTGATTCAGGAGGCTGCTGAGATGTTTATTTCTCAGAGTCTGTATTTATAAGTGTTTCTCAGAGCAGGAGTGCTGATCTAGGATCAGTTTTGCCTTTTAAATCATAATGAACACAATGATATGGACAGGAAGGAGATGCTTGATACATATGGCCCCTGATCTATGAGGAATACCTGGATATTTTGTTTCTATTCACAATAATGCATTTGTATCCATCTCTAAATACATAAAAACATGATTATATATATTTTTTACATTTATTTATTAAAGTCGGTGATGCATGTAGAAATAGCTTTTTATTCATTTACTATTCACTTGCCTTTAGGGTATGGAGGAAAGGGGAACATTTCCATAAGGAAATAGTAAAATACTGTCAAGTGCAGTATTGCTACTTCCATGACGTGGATGGTATAGTCATTCTAAGAAACTACATGTGCTCGTCATATACTACTACAGTACTAATACAATACCACCACAGTACTAAAAAACACTATTACAATAATCATACAATACCACTATAGTACTAATACAATACCACTACAGTACTAATACAACACTACTACAGTACTCATACAATACCTTCTTTGTGTCACTGAGTTGTCACATCCAAGCAGCATGCAAATCCACAAGGGCAATGGGTGGAAACCAACACAAGTATTATTATTTCAATTGACATTAAGCTTTAGGGCAACATTGACACAAATACCACTAAGAAAGGAACCAGGGGGATGTGATAAAGGTTTTAATAGGGATTAGTAAAGCTGATGGATGTTCACACCCAAATCCACTCCTTTTTGGAAGGATTATACAGAAAAGTAGTCACCAAATACATAAGGTATTAAAGTCCTAAAATACATTATAAAAGGCATAAGCTTCTCTTTTATTTAAGCAATAAGGCCCGAGGGGGTGTGGTATATAGCCAATATACCACGGCTAAGGGCTGTTCTTACGCACGACACGGCGAGGAGAGCCCGGACACAGACCTTAGCTGTGGTATATTGGCCATATATCACGAACCCCTGAGGTGCCTTATTGCTATTAGAAACTGTTAACCAATGTAATTAGAGCAGTAAAAATAAACGTTTTGTATACGGGTATACGGTCTGATATCAGCATTCAGAGCTCGAACCACCCAGTTTATAATAAGGATTATACCACAGCATTGTTCAAATCAAATTTCTGATTGACTAAAAGGGCATTCGAGAACGGACATTAAAACCAGATAACAGGACAGTTGGAAAATATATCGGGACAATATGCACCTACACATGCAGACTGTACTTGCTACAAAGTTACAGAAAGATAAACCAACATCTACACAAACTGAACACGGATACATTGTTAACGCAAGTCCAACGAGGAAAAAACAGCTAGTTAGCATTGATTTGTTTTTGCAGAGGCATTTTTCTGGAGCATCTGATAGCCTAAAAACGTGGTGAGTGACCAACGTGAATTTCCCCGTCCCTCCACCGCTAAAGGTGTCAAATCCTCCCACGTTTCTAGTTTGACCAGCGGTTTTCAGCAAGCGATTTTTTTAATTCGGTTGTCATATTGGCGGGTTGCTAGCAACAAACTATTTAGCTAGCTTCTAGCCTAGTGTTCGTTATGCAATGCGATGTCCTCGTAATGAACAGTGTCTAGTGTCCTGACGATGTTCTTCTGGCTGCAGAGGTCGTAAATCTGTGGCCGTAGCTAGCCGGCAAGCAGGGGATAAGAATGTTGCCACTGGCAACGGAACGCCCGTAAATATCGAACTAATTGAACAAACGACTGGGTCGCGACTCTAGCAAGCAAAAAAAGAGAAAGTATTACATCTGAACTGTAGTAGTCATCGTAGTAGGTTCCATTAAATAGACACATATTTCCTCTTGGCAAAAACTGGCCAATTCACACGGAGAAAGGCGATTTTTTTTAATGCCTGGTTTTCATGGCGGTTTCCTGTATAAGCCTATGGAACCAGAGCCGAGTGGAGAAAGCCAGGGTAGCCCCCAGTAGCCCTGTCTGACCCACAATACTGCCACTGGGACACCCCTCTGGGGAGGAATCATATGCCCTCCATTCTCTCAAAGAACAGCCTAATTCCCTTTATAGTGCACTGCCTTTGACCAGGATCCATTGGGCTCTGGTCAAAAGTTGAGCACTATATAGGGAATAGGGTGCTCGGACGTACAGTATCACCCCCATCACACCCCCTCTTTAATGTATCTGACTGATGAGGAATCCATATAGCGTCCAATACTCGTGTCATTCAGACACAGAAAGACAGTGACTGATGGGTATTTAGTCGAAAAAAGCATACATCAATGCACCACTCTGTCTCTAGCAGTCTAGCTGACTACAGTGAGCTATCAATATTCAATAAGCACACATATCATATATGGGAGGACAGAGGAATAATATGCCCCAATCAGGTGTTATTGAGGTCACATCTGCACGGATATGAGCCATGGAATAGTGAATAGACCAATACAAATCCACAGAACATCTTAAATAACTGGATATGATTAAGGGCCCCTTAGTTGATTGGCTAAATTGATTGGCTGGTAGCAGAGTGACTAACTGCTCTGCCCGCTACAATGTGTTTGTGTGGTATAAATCATGTGTTAAAAGGATGTTCACTGGGACTCCAGTGCATATTGATTAGTCATTATTTGTGCTAACAGACCAGTGTTGGATGGGGTGGGGGCCAGAAGCCATCCATTAATCAGGGGGGAAAAAACTAAATCAATAGGTCTGGGGCAGCATCCCAAACGGCACCCGATTCCCTAAAAAGTGAACTACTTTCAGCCAGGGACCATAGGGGTCTGGTCAAAAGTAGTGCACTATGTAGGGAATAAGGTGCAATTCCGGATACAGACAATGTCAAGGATAGGTATGGCCATTCATCTTTTGCCACGCACGCACATAGTTTGGAACCACCAAGACACTTCCTAGAGCTGGCCGCTCGGCCAAACTGAGCAATCGGTAGAGAAGGGCCTTGGTCAGGGAGGTGACCAAGTACCAGATGTTCACACTGACAGAGCTCCAGATTTCCTCTGTGGAGATGGAAGAACCTTCCAGAAGGACAACCATCTCTTCAACACTGCACCAATCAGGCCTTTATGGTAGAGTGGCCAGACGGAAGACACTCCTTAGTAAAAGGCACATGACAGCCCGCTTGGAGTTTGCCAAAAGGCACCTAAAGACTCTCAGACCATGAGAATCAAGATTCTCTGGTCTGATAAAACTAAGCTTGAACTCTTTGGCATCACATCTGGAAGAAACCTGGTACCATCCCTACGGTGAAGAATGGTGGTGGCAGCATCAGGCTGTGGGGATGTTTTTCAGCTGCAGGGACTGGGAGACTAGTCAGGATGGAGGGAAAAATGAACGGAGCAAAGTGCAGAGAGTTCCTTGATGAAAACCTGCTCCAGAGCGCTCAGGACCTCAAACTGGGGCAAAGGATCACCTTCCAACAGGACAATGACCCTAAGCACAAGGCCAAGACAACACAAGAGTGGCTTCAGGACAAGTCTCAATGTCCATGTGTGGCCCAGCCATAGTCCAGACTTGATCCCGACCAAACATCTCTGGAGAGACCTGAAAATAGCTGTGCAGTAACGCTCCCCATCCAACCTGACAGAGCTGGACAGGATCTGCAAAGAAGAATGGGAGAAAATCCCCAAATACAGATGTGCCAAGTTTGTAGCATCATACCCAAGCTTGTAGCATCATACCCAGCACCTTTGGCACTGCCAAAGGTGCATTAACAAAGTACTGAGTAAATGTGATATTTCAAGTTAGGATTTTTTTAAATAAATATGCAATTTATAAAAACCTGTTTTTGCTTTGTCATTATGGGGTATTGTGTGTAGATTGATGAGGGGAAAAAAACAATTTAATCCATTTTAGAATAAGGCTGTAACAAGAAAAGGCGGAAAAAGTCAAAGGGTCTCAATACTGAATACGAATGCACCGTATGTATTTTTGTAAGTTCAGTTCCTGGTTGTGTAACCTTAAGTTGATTCTAAGAGTTAAATATCTCCAGCCATGACCATAACATCTGTTATACATTCGCCCACAACCAGCCCTGGAACCTCTGGGCGGCGTCCCAAATGGCACCCTATTCCCTACATAGTGCACTACTTTTGACCGCACGGTATACGCATAGGGTGCCATTTGGGGCGCACACCTAACTGTACACGCTACAGATTAATCAAATACTTGGTTCCTTTGTGGACCCTGTCAAGTCTGCCAAATCCTGCCTTTTTACCCCAGCCTATCCTTATGTAAAGGCACGTAACATCAGCACCTGTCCCTCTCAGCTACTGAGGCCCAACACCAGCCTGTGTGTCAGTGATCACAGATCAAAGAGAAAGAGGGAAAACCATGCTACAACCTGCAACTACACATGCGTGCACATACACAGCAAAACACCCTGGACCCCAACCGATACACCTGTCAACGCTATGCCTCTAACTGGCCCTGCTCTCCAGTCATGGGAGAGCATTCTCCCAACCACCAACCAAAAAGGGCCTCTGTAGCCCGTTCTGAATTGCACCAGGGGCCCCCTAATCAACCAGTCACCCTCACGTCCCTCCTCTCTCACACAGGAGGCCTGGGATGCATCCCAAATGGCACCCTATTCACTCTGGTCAAAAGTAGTGCACTATAAAGGGAATACGGTACCATTTGGGACGAGGCCCTGCTTGTGACAGCAGCTGTCAGACCTCTGCAGTGAAAACTGACCTGTTCTGGGTCTGGATCTTCTCAGCATAGACAGGAAATGGATATTCATCTTAATAGCCCCACAATCTGAAAGACCTTGGAAATGTCACAAATTAAGACTAATTATGATTCCTTTAATCTTAGGTTTCCTATGTGGAACTGCTGGGGTATGACAGTGACTGATGATCTAGGCACACATGACTCAATCTGTGCTAGAATACTAAGTGCTTACAGGTAGTGGTATCCCTTTCTTTACATTTCTCCAAGGGCAGAGTGGTTGCTTTTTTTAAAATGCTGTTGACGTTATGAAAACTACAAGAGAATCGACACAGCTTATCAGTAGCGATTAACCAATAATTTTAATATATTTAGAGTTTTAAACAACTAAGTGGCCCACATTGGTTGAATTATTTGAATTCCATTTAGTTCCTTTTTTTTGTGAGCTCAATATGCAGTTTCTCTAGAGCGAAATCAGATCAAGCCCCAACTGTGCGATGCAGAAGGGAGTTGTAGTTTCCGACAGGCCAACATTCTACATAGTTTAGTGCAGAAAACATGGTAATTACATACAATGACCATAATCCATTGCGCACCGACTTGTCCGGTCTGTATGGTCTGAGAGAAGAGAGTGCAGTGCCTTTGCGAGGTACTGTATCTCTACCTGAAAATGGATGATCTAAGTGATTGATAGTTGGTATTGCAGTCATACAAGTATGCCTTATTTACTTTGAAGAACTACTAAAATAGTGATTTTGTCAGACATCATAGGCAGCAGCTCTAGAGAGATGAGATGATGAATTGGAATGAAATAATAAAGTCATCAAATAAAACAAATGTAATATGCATAACTGAAATATTTTATTCAAGTAAAATAAATGATGGTTTAAGTGATAAGCAGTAATGGGCAGTCACTATCATAAGACTTTAATGATTTGATCAAAACCGAAAACGTGATTATTTTTTTCAGAATCAAACCGAACCGACCTCAAATTGCTTAGCACTAATTGATTTCATGTTTCAATGTCAAAACAGGTTCCTAAAACTGAATAATGCTTAATCATGTCCTTTACTTTGAACTAGACATACTTCAGACAATACCAGATTAGCATAGGAAATGAGTGATTTGAACAGAGTGATTGGGTTGTGTTGTATGTTTAGGCAGTTATTGCCTCAGCAATCTCCCAACAGCAGATGCTAGCTTCATAACCTTTCATTCACCCTCCTGCTAACTCATTTCTAAGGCCTCACAAAAGAAAGCAATAGATTCTCAGATATCAATACATTCAAATTCAAGCCAAACATTCTTCAAGTCAAAATCCAAAACAAGTTTGCTACGCCAGATAGGCTTCTTTTATTTATTCCATCTTCTGAATGAAAACCCACTGGGCCTTAGATTCTCTGTCTTCAGCCCTAATTAAAAAAAAAATAGCATTTTCAGTTTAAATCATCTAATTTAATTAAATAAAGAAAACTACTTTTTGAGGGAACTTTTGTGGGCAACAGAAGTAATTACTTTGAAGTGAGTGGGTGAAACGGCAGTCCCCTAAGCCCACAACAGTTAGGTTCCATCTCAAATGGCACCCTATTCCCCATATAGTGCACCATAGGGCTCTGGCCAAAAGTAGTGCACGATGTAGGGTATACAGTACCATTTGGGAAGCAGCCTTATTTTCATTAGAGGAGGGCTCTGAACGCAAACAACCACCAGGGCCATTTCAATTCCGTTTGGAAGAGAAACACACACAACACACACCAAATCATTTTGGAAGGAAATGTTATGTGATTTATCTCCACTGCAAACCTGTCAACTCATTTCACATGTTGAACAAATTTGACTGCTTTGCACAGCTCTGCCATGGTGAGTGAAATACACCAAATAGCACAGAGGCTGCTTTGGGAGTGAGTTTTCATTAAGCTGAAAAAAAAAAAAAACACCCAGACTAAATAATCAGTGAGTTATAATAAGAAAGATCATATCTACAGCGCCAATATTTCCCTCAATTATTAATATTCAAATGAGAACCTTTGTGAGTCAAATGGAAGAATTTGAGACTGTAAAGAAACTTTCACTGCAGACCTGGAATGAATTCACAAGGTAAACGGGGGGAAAAAAATGTCACAAATACAATAAGCACTTTTCAACATGTGATGTGCTTTAGGGAGACAGATGTCTTAGCTGATTTGGTTCTGGAGCAAGAGATTAGGGAGACAGTTCTTTTTACCCTCTCTGTCACAGCCAGGAGTTGGGAAGATGAGGGTAAATTAAATGCCTGGTTCAGACGCAGGGCTGGCTTTCTCACTGCTGATGTGAAGAGGAAATTCAGCAACTGTGGGAGGACAGTGGAAGTTGATCAAATTGTTTCTTGTTAAAACCAATGCGTTTTGGCCTGTAGCCGTCATGCTTTTTTAATTGGCTGACCGCAGAGGACAGCTTAAGCGCTACGTCCCCTCTCGACGGCTGGGTGAAATCTGAGGCCACGGAGGGAGGCTACACTAGGCACTGGGCTCACAGATCTGCTCCCCATTTCCTGTAAGGGGACACCACACACACAATGCACTCTCTGGCTCTTTCTCAATTAATCTTTCCTCAATTACTTGTGTCATCTCCTCAACTCCTTCTCAAAACTCATCGGAGAAGGTAGTCTGGGTGAAGGGACCATGGACCTTCTCTTTCAATATAGTTGAGAAGGAGGATGTGAGGAATTGTGGGAAGACTAATTGCCATAGAGCTCCTCTCCATCTCCCCCTTTGGCGACTGATATTACCTGACTACCCGAGACCCTCTCCAGCATCCATCCCACAACATTATACACCACACTGGTGCAAGCAGTGTGCCAATCATTGTGTCAGCGCGCCCAGAAATGTTGACGACAGAATTCACAGAATTACAGCTCCAAAGAGTCATGTTGGGCAAAGCTGAACTGCATCCTTGAGCATGGAATTGGAACATCAGCCAAAGATCCTGAAAGCGTAACCCCCCCTGCAGTGCAGGAAATGTTTCCTGGTGTATCACTGCAAATGGGAGGCATTGTGTGGATTCAAGCCATTGGATCATACACATGTGCCAGGTACATATAAAAGTATAGTAGAGTGGGATTTGAATACAAGTCAGTCCCATCAATAACAGTATTAATTGTCCCGGACCTGCTGTTTTCGACTCTCTCTCGCTACCACACCTGCTGTCTTGAACTCAATGCTCGGCTATGAAAAACCAACTGACATTTACTCCTGAGGCGCTGACCTGTTGCACCCTCTACAACCACTGTGATTATTATTATTTGACCATGCTGGTCATCTATGAACATTTGAACATCTTGGCCATGTTCTGTTATAATCTCCACCCGGCAC
Organism: Salmo trutta; assembly: GCF_901001165.1. NCBI lineage: Eukaryota > Metazoa > Chordata > Actinopteri > Salmoniformes > Salmonidae > Salmo > Salmo trutta. The sequence goes on from NC_042977.1 coordinate 19,478,910, forward strand.
AGCCAGAAGAGGACTGGCCACCCCTCATAGCCTGGTTCCTCTCTAGGTTCCTGCCTTTCTAGGGAGTTTTTCCTAGCCACCGTGCTTCTACATCTGCATTGTTTGCCATTTGGGGTTCTAGTCTGGGTTTCTGTACAGCACTTTGTGAAATCTGCTGATGTAAAAAGGGCTTTATAAATACATTTGATTGATATACAATTTGCTAATAGCATCAACTCTAATATCACACAAAGAAGCTTTACCTTCCCAGAGCTCCCCTGAGGCATCATGACGCAGCTGATATTATCTACAAGGCAGTAGACATCACATGGTGCGGAGGGAGAGAGGGAACACTCAGCGGGCTGTTCCTTTAAAGAGGCCCTTTCATTAATGATTAACTAGATGGCATCACAGTGACTCTCTTCTCAGAACATTTCAAACAGAGACAAATTCCATTTATTTTAATAGCAGGGAAGCTACTGTACTGTACTAATGAACACTCTTCAAACAATCAATAAATGTCAGACTACCGTTGTTAAAATGTAGCAGATGCAATTCATAATATTTGTTGGTGGGAAACGGAACCAACATTTGTGACGCTTTTGATGTATAGACCAGAACGTTTGAATACCAAAACATAAAAAGATGAGATGAGCAAAGCCAATAGTACTCCTTTGCTTACATAATTGAGTGTTACCTACCTGTGTTTCTGAGGGAATACCAAGATGGTTCCCCCTCAAGTTGACGGGAATTGCGGCTAACAGCAGTTGATGAAAGTGTGTTTCATCCTCAGATTTTTTATCCCCCCCCAGGGTCCTCAAACACACGGGTTGCGTCCCAAACGGCACATTATTTCCAAAAGTAGTGCACCAAATAGGGAATAGTGTGCCATTTGTGACATCCACTTTGATCTAATAATCTAGGAGCCCAAATGTGACATCTTCTCATGTGAGAGAGGTATTGAGAATGAAGGGGGACGCCTGCCAACGTAGGAATGGGCCTGTCTCTAGCATAATAATGGTTTCTCTCGCTGGTGATCTGACAGAACTGTCACCACCTGCCTGCGTGTGAGTGATTTAATCGAGCAAGCTTTTCTTACTCTCCGCCGCTCCAGGTATCTCGGTAGGAAAAGGAGAACATTTGAAAGATTACGCAGTGTGTTGGAGAGACTAGGTAAACAACCACATATAACACATCCATATGGAGCGTCGCTGACGGCTGGGTGGGCGGCGAGAGAATACACAATGAGATCAGAAGAAGTGTGATCGGAAAATTGTGAAAACAAGATGGGATTTTTTATCTCGGTTTAACTAACTCACACGTCTGCCTTTGATTCAATATACTGTCGCGTCTAACGCATTTAACTTTTTTACCACTACAACTAAACTGTAATCATCTTCCAATCTTTCCTTAAATAATATTCATGACAACATTTCAGGTCAGTAAGGTCTTAACCTTGAACAGGGGTCACATCCCTGTCAGAATGCCATTCCTGAGAGGCTAAATATGACAGCCATGCATACACTCCTAGTCTCAGAACAGTGTTCATCAAAAGGCTGTCTGTCCCAAACTATGGATGCATCCCCAATGGCACCCTATTGCCTATATAGTGCACTGCCTTTGGCCAGGGTCAATAGGGCTCTTGTTCAATATATAGGGCAGGGGTATTCAACTCTTACCCTACGAGGTCCAGAGCCTGCTGGTTTTCTATTCTACCTGATAACTAATTGCACCCACCTGGTGTCCCAGCTGTAAATCAGTCCCTGATTAGAGGGGAACAACAAAATGAAGGAACTGGCTTTGAGGTTCAGAGTGGAGTTTGAAGGGTATAGGAATTGGATGCCATTTGTGACACAGCCTAGACCTAAATGGGATTTGGGATCCTTACAAAGAGCTGGCCACCTTAACAAAAGCCAGCCAACAGCCTCTGTCTACATCTCAGCTTCCCTCTCCTCTCAACATGATTTAAATGTGGATTGTGTAGAGATGACCACTTCTTGGATTCCCTCTCTACAGTATCTCAGCACTCCCACACAGACAGACACGGAGCTACATTCAACAGTGTGTCACCATCAAACACTCTGTGTTCACCTCCTACTATCTCCCTATGATCAGGTCCAGACATCTAGCCAGAGAGGAGAGCAGACCTGGTCGTTTTAGAAATCTATCACATACTTTGAGGGTTTCTTTAGCCTGCCTAGAAAGTGAGCAAGGATTGGCCCTTTTCCATTGGTTCCATTTCTCCAGGCAAGCTCAATAAACAGGGCAAAACAAGTATTTGAGCCCAGCTCTGAAGGAGAAGCTGGGGCCTTATGAGTAGAGATGAGCCACAGCCCTGCATGGCCTGGCCTCTGAGATGTGTGCAGTGTTGCCTGGCAACAGGAGTCCACAGTTCAAAGGTCTTTAATCAAAGAGTTTATTCGATTGTTTATAATCCCTTCATCTCCCCAGCTAGTTGATGCCATAATACAACCCAATTTAGGGTGAGCTAATGCTGTGTTCTGGAGGAAAGAGTAGGGCAGAACATGCACCCAATTCCCTATATTGTGCACTACTTTCGACCAGGACCCATAGGGCGTCTCCGGGGCATACCCACCCGGGAGATTTTTTTGTAGAACAACAGTGAGAAGGTCATTTGCGTGACTTTTTAAAAGGATAATCTACACCCAAAAGTAATTGAAATTAAATGTTGTTGACACCATCTGAAATAAAATGCTCCCTTTAAAGTCATTATAACCAGTAGCCCAACTGATGAAGCATAGTGGCTTTAAATAAATATGCTGAAGCATGAGACTGCCCATCTACATTTAACCCCAAAAGACTCTGAATGCATCAAATTCTACAAATATATGTTGTAAGATATCACTCTGATCTTAAAAGCGCATCTCGGCATAAATTATATTATTATAAAATTGATTAAATACAAATGTTTCCTCATCAATCTACACACAATACCCCATAACGAGAAAGCAAAATAGTTTTTTTTATAAATTTTTGCAAATGTTTATAAAAAAAAAAAAAATAATACCTTATTTACATAAGTATTCACACCCATTGCTGTGATACTCGAAATTGAGCTCAGGTGCATCCTGTTTCCATTGATCATCCTTGAGATGTTTCTACAAACATCAGGTGCATCTGAATACCTTCCGAATGCACTATATATCAATATTTTTTTATTTTATTATATTTTTTGGAGTAGCGGCGGGGCACCGCTGCTATATGTATATAGGAGAAACACTGTAAATGTGGGTCGGCATGCTGTCAGGGTTAAAGGGTCAGTGGTAGTGTGCAAAGTGAACCTAGTCAATCCACAGGAGAACTCAAGCCAAACGTCAAAGAGTTCTCAGCTGGATGGATCCAGAACTGATGGGGCCAAAGGGGAGTTTCTGGAGGGAATTATGTAAAAAATACATGGGACCAGCGCCATTAAAGGTTCATGTGAAGCACATACTGTTTGTGTAAATCACTGCAACAGCTGTCTAAGCTCTTTTACCAGTAATGCAATGTAAGTGCATTACGTATGTTGATGGACCTAAGAATGTTAAGTGTTTATGATGGATAAAAAACATATTGTACTTTGTGATACGATTGTATTTATACTACCAGGGTTACGTGCCTGTCACAGACCAAGGCTTCAACCAGTGACCCCAGAGGGAAGCCCATGGAATTAAATAGAACACTAATGTAATGCATCTCTATGGAGAAGCCCCTGTTGGTGGGATTCAGCTCCAATAAGGACTACGCCCGTCTGGCACCAGATATGAGAGTGGATGACATCATTCTGACAAACACCAGACATGGTCAATACGAGGCAGAACAGACGGCTAGACGGCCATCCAACTGTCCCTGAGTGACCAGGCATACGTTTAACAGGCAATTTACCATCATTTGGAATCTGCTGTGCTGACCTGTCTCTATTTCCTCTGCCCTGTAGTGTGTGTGTGTGTGTGTGTCTGTGTGTATATCAGACTGAGCCACAGGTTCTATGGTTCTCTGCTAATCAGTTTGGTGCCGTTGTCTGTTGTGTTCAGATGCAAACCAACCCCCAGAGGAGTTCTGTCTCTCTGGGAAGGGTCATGAACATTTAGCCACATTATTCACAAATGGAGCAGCCTCTAGATAAAAAGACAAGCTACAAAATGCATGGGCACTTTGAAGGAATACATTCTGTAATGGTATTCCGCCATTTTGTTTCAGTGAGGCAATATATGCAGTGTGTGTGTGTGATAAACAGGTGTAATCCTAATCCAGCATACAAACAGACAGACAGTAAAGAGATTGGAGGCTTATCATATGCTAGTAGGGAAGGATAGGAGGCAAAATCTGCATCCCGAATGGCAACCTATTTCCTATAAAGTGCTACTACAGGTCAAAAGTAGTGCACTATATAGGGCATAGGAAGCCATTTGACACTAATATCACTTATAAAACCTATTGACATCCTCACCCAGCTCATCCAACTCACATTCATGCAGCCCTCTTTTCAGTTTTAAACCTTAGAGTTGTCAAGGCAGCTAAGAGCATCAAAAACTTTTTAGGAATGTTTTGTTACTTGACTGACTGGAATTGAGCTGTACACAACACCAACAACCCAACCAATGAAGGCAAAGGGGACTAAAGCCAAAGGGGGCTAAGACAATGGCCATAGAGGCATACTCTCCTGCATTCAGACAGGATTAGGGTTGACAAATTCAGATAACTTTCACAAAATTCCCAGTTTTTCTAGAAATCCAGGTTTGGAAGATCCCCGGAATCAGGAGGGGGGGGGATAAGGAGGAAGTCCGGAATCCTACAATTAGGAATTCTGGAAAACCTGGGAATTTTAGGCAAGTTAACTGCCTCCCCCCAAACCAAAGCCCCATAGGCTGTTGCCAGGACCCCTGGATTAAGGAGAGAACAGAACAACATGTCTTCCTTATAGATTAACGAAGAGATGACTCCGTCGCAGAGAGGAGCAGATGGGAGACGGTAGATGATCGTTAAAATCTATAGCCACATATTTAACCAACAGTAACATATTACATAATGGTTTGTTGAATATTGAAGAAACACCCTGTAATAAACTGTTAATAACTGGTCCGGTAATCCATCTACTATACTGAAAGAACTACATATCTAAAAACGAGCTTGAAAAACACAGGTTCCATCCCAAAGGGCACCCTATATAATGCACACATTTGACCAAATGGGCAAAAAATGGTGCACTATATAGGGAAAAGGGTGCCATTTGGGACATAACCACTGCATCTAAAAAGCAGAAATGGAAATCTGTAAAGCAGATCAAGATATTAGCAAGAGGTCAAACACTGGATTAGGGTTTATCACATATACATATGTGGATGGAAAGGTGGATTAACTAACTGATGCCAGTCTGATATATCTGGTCTGGTTTATGTGTATGTTATTCAATCTGCTCTTTCAGAACAGCACTTCCTCTATCTTGCAGAGGCTTTTCTATCTCAACACATTATTATCTTACTATTTTAACCATTCTCCTTTCCTGAAACCAATATTTTGTGTGTCAACATCGTATGTTGCTGAATCTGCCTTGCTTATGACTATGTTTATGTGTGTAGGTGTGTGTGTGTGTGGGAGTGTGTGTGATTCCTGCTGGGTATCTGAAAGCCCTCTGCCTGAATGGAGGGGGATTAGCCGTGTGTTTACTCACACTGAATGTGGGAATTAATTGCCCTCTGGTACATGCATACACACACACACACACAATCCTGAGTGGGCCCACATTCAATTGCCTTTTCTATTCATCTGCAAGCTAGTAGACCGAACAAGGTTGACGCGACCCCCTGTGGTGTGATGTCACTCACTGTATCTCCAGAACCTCATCGTGTGTCCCAAATGGCACCTTACTTCCTATATAGTGCACTACTTTTAACCAGAGCCTTATATGGAATAGAGTGCCATTTGGGAAGTACACTCAGAGACGCTGCTTGGCTAGCTGTTTCATATCTTCTGCGTTTGTGATACGATGTGACCAATATGTTCCTTTGGAGCTGAGGGCTTTCTCTTACAGGCCTAAATGAATATAATGGAGCAGATTTAATAATAACAGCCTCAGAGCTGAGGAATCAAATCACATGAAATCCCAGAGAGGGAGCATCCAACCCGGGTCTCTATTCTCCTAGAGGGGGATGAAACAATACAGATACAGGAGTTCATTCACTTGTTTTACACTGCATGTGTGCCATTCACCATATATACACCAAGAAAAGAACATGCTTACTAATCTTAAACATGTTAAAGGGTACATCTGGGATTGGTACATCCATTTTTGGATTGGGGTATTTTTGATCTCATGGATAGGTTTAAGAATGTGAGAGTTGTTACATTTCTCCAGCCCCATCACGTTTACTAAAAACGTGTCAGGATGACCACTTCCTTGTTCGAATCCCAGAATGGCCCTTTCAAGGGAATTCTCCCAATGCTCTGTGGTTCTCACTAAAGCAGTCTCTAGATAGACCTAGTCAGTATCAGACAGAACGTCGCAACCCTGCCAGCCTGTGGGGAAAACAACCTGTGGTTACCTAGGTTACCCCATTGGCTCACAGCAAAAACGTTTGAAAAGGTCAAGTTTTCTTGCTGTATGCTTGCTTTAGTCAATAACAAAACTAAATTTAAGAAAAGTACAACATGTCTAAAGATTCCTTTTAAACATTGCCTGCTCCCTAGCGTTCACAAACGTAATATTGTAGGGCTTCCCTCATGCCCCTTTTCATGACGATGCTAGCAGCCACTTGAGTTTCCCCAACACCTACAACACAAACACACCGACTATACCGTTACCCGTAGAGTGGAATTACAAACGGACTGTACAAAACAAGTAAAATGTCTTACATGTGATGAAATGTTTTCCACACAGCCATACCAGGACACCACGTCCCCACATTTCTCATACCGAGCCACATGGCTCATCTCGCAGGCTCTATTTTCCAGACGTGGGAGCGTTGCGAACCGTCGGTCGAGATTTTTTCACCTGGCTGCATGTACAACACATCAGCTTTTTGTTATTTCTGTATATTGACAACGAAGTTGCCTCTTTTACAATGGGGGTCAACGGGAAAGAATGTTGGTTTTCCCCAATTTGTGGGTGTGGAATTCCTTATTAATACGCGACTACCGACAGGGACTATAGTGATGGCCGACACCATTGTTGCCAAGTAGGCTAGAACAGAGCATGCAGTCCTCTGTGACATTCTATTAGTAGTCTATCTGGGGGCTTAGGAGTCAAAGGATTATGACAAATGTTACCAGATGCCAAACGTTAACCCAAGACCTTGTGAAATATACACAGTAATTGTGGGAAAAGGTTACAGACGGAGAGGGCAAGTCGGACCAACCACAATATCCAGGAGAGGTTATGAAATTTGGCAGAGGACCATGATGGACTAGCCCACAGAGAGAGAGAGAGAGAGAGAGAGTATTCTTAACTTAAAACTACGACACCACCAACGCAATAAACATAGGAACGCCCTTGAAAAATACCAATTACAGCACGATAAACCCAATTTCAAAATTAATCATTTTCTTTCACTTGCTCTCTCTATAAATACTGTTACAAGGCTGACCATATTAACCCAATCGAGTTGCATTTTCATAGTGTAACAGTACCAAAGCCTATAAACTCCACAAAAAGCTCAATGCTGTTTCAACGATGTCGCAACCAGGGCTCTAAATTAAAACGTTTCATTGGTAGCATTGGTGCTCCCAATTTAAAAGTTAGGAGCACCACATGAAATTTAGGAGCACCAGAAATTACGATTTTTATTATTGATTGAGATGCAGCCAACAGTGCATTCGGAAAGTATTCAGACATCTGAATTTTCCCCACATTTTGTTACGTTACAGGCGTACTCTAAAATGGAATAAATTAAAATAATAATCTCAATCTACACACAATACCCCATAATGACAAAGCGCAAACAGGTTTTTGGAAATGTATTAAAAATAAAAACAGAAATACCTTATTTACATAAGTATTCAGACCCTTTGCTATGAGATGGAAGCCACTCCTCAGTAAAGGCACATGACAGCCCGCTTGGAGTTTGCCAAAAAAAGGCACCTAAAGGACACAGACCATGAGAAACAACATTCTCTGGTCTGATGAAACCAAGATTGAACTCTTTGGCCTGATGCCAAGTATCACATCTGGAGGAAACCTGGCACCATTTCTACAGTGAAGCACGGTGGTGGCAGCATCATGCTGTGGGGATGTTTTTCAGAAGCAGGGGCTGGGAGACTAGTCAGGATGGACGGAAAGATGAATGGAGCAAAGTCTTGAGAGATCCTTGATGAAAACCTGCTCCAGAGCACTCAGGACCTCAGACTGGGGGCGAAGGTTCACCTTCCAACAGGACAACGACCCTAAGCACACAGCCAAGACAACACAGGAGTGGCTTCGGGACAAGTCTCAATGTCCTTGAGTGGCCCAGTCAGAGCCCGGACTTGAAACCGATCGCACATCTCTGGTGAGACCTGAAAATAGCTGTGCAGCGATGCTCCCCATCCAACTTGATAGAGTTTGAGAGGATCTGCAGAGGGGAATGGGAGAAACCCCAAATACAGGTGTGCCAAGCTTGTAGCGTCATACCCAAGAAGACTCGAGGCTGTAATCGCTGCCAAAGATGCTTCAGCAAAGTACTGAGTAAAAGGTCTGAATACTTATGTCTAAAATGTCTAAAAACCTGTTTTTGCGTTGTCATTATGGGTGTAGATTGATGAGGAAAGAAAACGATTTGTGAAAAAAGTCAAGGGGTTTGAATACTTTCCGAATGTACAGTATATTGGGCCTATATGAATTCCAGCTACTTTTGAAGTACATCTTGTGCCCTAGAAACAAATATGTAACACTGTAAAGACATTTGTTTATTATAAAAGCTAAAACGCTGACACAAATACCAGCCAAATCAAAATCAAATAAAATGTTATTTGTCACATGCTTCGTAAACAACATGTGTAGACTAACAGACTTACAGGCCATTCCCAACAACAGAAAATAAGTACACCAGGAATATATACACAATGAGTAACGATAACCTAGCTATATACACAGGGTACCAGTACCAAGTCATTTGTGGATTATTAGGATTTTTACATTGTGTAAAAGCACTATTTTCCTATTGCGATGCATTACATTGTAAACGCTCTCTTTAAAAACGTAAGGTTTGTGATGACATGCCAGATATGTCATGAATTCATCACGAGGATCATTGATCTCATGAACAAGATATCCCCTTCCCTTTCTTTCTATGCCCCCAAATGTTTGGATATACTGGTAAAGTTACCAGGTTGTTAGCTAGCTAGCCAATGAGGTACTGTAACATGACTGAAGAAAGTGTAAACAAATGGTTAATGACTTGCGAGTACTTTTAGAGCTGGGTGGAGGGTATGGTGCTGTCATTCCACAGTATGATTAAGTTGACAGAAGTCAGTCACGGCTCTCAGGGTGGAGGAAATGGCTGACTTCTCCCCTGGGTTTCATGAAGCTTCTGGCAGACTCATTTTACGCTGCACAGTTAAATTGAAATTTCTGATGGGCCGTAGTTTTGAAAGCGAAGGCAATTAGAAAATGAATTCCGCTGTATATTTATGCAGCTGCAGGTTTGTTTTCCTTCTCAGTCAAGCAGCCAAATGGGCGCTGGAAGATTTTATAGCTCTGAGAGGAATTAAAAAGAATATTCTGGCTCTCTCATTTTGAGACAGACTAGGGCAGTTCAGACAGCACATCTCCCCCCTTGGTAGAACAGGGTATGACTGTCCACCATGATAATAATAACACATACTGTAAATACTATAGTGCCATGGACATGAGTAGGTCACATACTGTTGGTCATATCAATTACTTCATCTCTTATGACATTAGCCCTGAACTACATAGTAGAAGTTATACTTGGGGCTATGGCTATGAGATATGGTCAAAAGAGGTGCACAATTTAGGGAATATGGTGTCATTTGGGACGAAGCAAGGATAAAGGCGTCCGCATGCTTTCCAGCCGAAACAGTTCGGTAGAGTGTGGACACCCCTTCAAACATGTGGATTCGGCTATTTCAGCCACACCGGTTGCTGACAGGTGAATAAAATCAAGCCATGCAATCTCCATAGACAAACATTGACAGTAGAATGGCCCACACTGAAGAGTTCAGTGACTTTCAACATGGCATCGTCATAGGATGCCACCTTTCCAACAAGTCAGTTCATCAAATGTCTGCCCTGCTAGAGCTGCCCCGGTCAACTCTAAGTGCTGTTATTGTGAAGTGTAAACGTCTAAAAGCAACAACGGCTCAGCAGCGAAGTGGTAGGACACACAACCTCACAGAACAGGACTGCCGAGTGCTGAAGCGCACACTACCGAATTCCAAACTGCCTCTGGAGGCAACGTCAGCACAATAACTGTTTGTTGGGAGTTTCATGAAATGGGTTTCCATGGCCGAGCAGCCGCACATCAGACAAAGATCACCATGCGCAATACCAAGCATCGACTGTAGTGGTGTAAAGCTCGCCGCCATTGGATTCTGGAGCAGTGGAAACGTGTTCTCTGGAGTGAAGAATCACGCTTCACCACCTGGCAGTCCAACAGAAGAATTTGGGTTTGGCGGATGCCAGGAGATCGCTACCTGCCTGAATGCATGGTGGTCTGGGGCTGTTTTTCAGGGTGCGGGCTAGGCTCCCTGAGTGAAGGGAAATCTTAATTAACGCTACAGCATACAATGACATTCTTGGCGATTCTGTGCTTCGACTTTGTGGCAACAGTTTGGGGAAGGACCTTTCCTGTTTCAGCATGACAATTACCCAATGCACAAAGTGAGCTCCATACAGAAATTGTTTGTCAAGATTGCCGTGGAAAAACTTGACTGGCCTGCACACAGCCCTGATCTCAACCCCATCGAACACCTTTGGGATGAATTGGAACGCGAACTGCATGCCAGGCCTGATCGCCCAACATCAGTGCCCAACCTCACTAATGCTCTTGTGGCTGAATGGAAACAAGTCCCTGCAGCAATGTTCCAACATCTAGTGGAAATCCTTCCCAGAAGAGTGGAGGCTGTTATAGCCTTATTAATGCCCATGGTCTTGGAATGAGATGTTCAACGAGCACATGTCCACATACTTTTGGCCATGTAGTGTATTATGCCGACTGTGTGACATTTTTGTTATTTTTGGACTTGGATTTTTCGGGTGTTCGGGCACATAACATTTTTGTCTGGAGGCAAGCCGAAGTCTATGTCCCTTCGTCGGTGATTGGTCAATAGTAGGGATTCTTTAATAAAGTCTATCATTCAACGAGAGACGACTTGTTTTCCTGCACATTTATTTATTGAGAAATATTGGCCCAAACATCTAAGATGTAAAATTGCAACTAAGATCTTCTTGGCAAAAACGTCAAAATGAATGACAGACTTCTTGAGTTATTTCGGACTATTTTGAAGAAGTGTATATTGGCTACGGCGTCTCAAAACAGACAACCGGTACTATTGACACTTTTCTTTTTTTCATTTTCAAGCGAAGGTCTTTTAAGGGAGTATACGAGCACACTTGCTCAGTTAGCCTCCAGCCGAACTGAAGCATGCTGACGCCTTAAGGCTTACCAGAGACGATTCTACCTGTGCACAAGCTACCAGGGCATGTATGCTCTCCTTATAAAAGGGGTATTTCTCCAGCAGAGCGCCATGTTTCTTTCTCCCTTTCAGCTTCCTGTTCTGTGTATAATGTCCACAGCAGCAAAGCTCTTATATCAGTCCTTACTGCCATACAGGACCTTAATGACAAACATTCCTGCTACTTGACTTGGGAAAAGCTGCAGGGTTCCCACCTCGCTCTCCCTCCTATGGTGGGCTGTTAATAAACTTCCTGCTCTGTGTAGAAGTCCTAAAGGAAACACACTTCCTGGTTTTCTCCTGTTAGTATAACAGCCTCTCCTGACGTGTATTTTCTTATAGTTTGAGGTCTACGCAAAAAACCTAACATCTTAGATGTGTTTGTTGTTACATGTACCAATTTTCAACAGAAAGTTACTGACACAAACTCTTGTTTAAATCTTATGGTCTGAGATGTTGCCCAGTATTGAGTAACAGATATATAAACATGAATACTATCGCACCAGTTCTGCTTGACATGTGCAGTGCCCCTTGGAGCATAGTGTCCAGTAATCAAGTTGAACTGACTACATATAAATCCCTATAAAGAAACAGGAAAGTAAGTCCAACTTAAATACATCTTCAACTTGCAATAAAACATATTTTACAATCAAATCAAATACTCTACTTCTAAAAATTCCCATGGTGTAATACGCTGTGCCTCTACTTCGCAGTGGCATTATTTCCAAACGCTTTCCAAGGGCATAATGATGTTCAGAAATCGAATAAATTCTGCGTTCAAAATGGCACCCTATTCACTAGATAGTGCACTACTTCTGATCAGGGCTCTGGTCAAACGTAGTGCACTACATAGAGAATAGGGTGTCATTTGGGATGTAGACACGTTTCTAATAAAGTTGTAGGTTTGTGATGATACATCTGCTTATGATTAATGTCTTCGGGGGGGGGGGGGGGGGGGGGGCAAGTCTTTCACAAACCTCATCTCCCCTCAAGAGATGCACAGTACAACGAAACAATGGCCGCTCTAACTTGAAAAAACAATACCATTACCATCTGTGACCCGACAATGGTGAAATAGCGCTGAACAGCCAAACACAAGCAAAGATTAAACCGATTGCGCCAGTGGTTCTGATGCAACGGGGTCATGAACACGCACGACGTCCCTGACTACGTTGATTGAACGAGTGCTCCATGGTATTGCTAGCCTCTTAACAGCCACAGGGCATGGGGATGCTATTCATTTCTTCTTCACACATCCCCTCTCTAGAACTATATCCAAACCTTAACACTGCGGCAGCACAATGAATTATACATCAACACTACATACAGTATTAATACATCTACACACATCTGCGTAGAGGGACATGTGAAATAACACCCAGGATAACTGTATTCACTCTGGCTAGGGAAATCATCCCAGGTTATTCATCTGTACTGTGCTCCAGGCCATACAGTTCTACAGTGGAATACTAAGGCTTCGGCTCAAATGGCACCGGGGCACATAGGGACCAGGCACATAGGGATCTGGTCAAAAGTAGTGCACTATATAGGGAATAGGGTGCCATTTGCTGTAGATCGAGGGCCCGCAGACTTATGGTTTCTCATCACAGCCTTTAGTGTGATGTGAAGTACTGTCACTGCAGTGGCCCCTGTGTTCACTATGGGATCACTGGGACACTGACTATGAATGAATAACATAGTAGGAATAAAGATTGTCAATATACGATTTGATGTATTTCATGTATGACCATTGCTGCGAAACCAATTTCCTCAGGGACAATAAAGTTGAAAGTTGAAGTCAGTCTTGGGAATGGTGTAAGATGATTGACAGACAGCCAATCTCAAAGGAAAGTGAACAGTCAGCCTGAGGATATGTTTCTCTATGTTTGCGTCTCAAATTACACCTTTATCCCTATTAAGTGCACTACTTTTGACTAGGGCCCAAGTAGTGCCTATTCCCTATAAAAGCAGAAGCAAACTATGTAGGAAATAGGGTGGCATTAGGGACGCATACTATGATGTGAACATGTAAGAGACGGGGGAAGTAGATCAGGAGAGCATAAGAGAAAATGTAGAAATACTGCCTTCCTTTCCCCCCGGGAACAAGGTAATCACCAGTGAGTCCCAGTCAGTAGAGTGGTGACATTTAACTGCCTGTACTTGTTTTCCTGGGGTGAGATTTGATGGCTGGACTAAGACACAAGTCAGAGTATATCAACCTTCTACACTGAGAGTATATCAGCCTTCTATACTGTAGCGACTCAGTGCTAGGATATAGAATACTTATAGACGAAAGTGAGTGACGCAGCATAGAAATGTGGAGGCACTGTATTGCGCAACAGCGTCTCTCCTAGCATTACTCAGGCAAGGCACAGCAAGATACTATTCTCTCAGGAATGAGTTCTTCAACACCTCAGAGGCTTGAATCTATAATGGTGAAACAGCCACGTCCGTTTGCGATATTACAACAACAAAAGAAGTTACTGCAAACCATGAACACTGTTTTCCCCCTTGGCAATCATTGTACGCGTGATAGCAGAGCACAATATGTACTGAATTTTTTTTCCCATTTTGTGAGACGCTTCTCATCTCGGCAACAAAAACAACAGTGGTAGGGCTGCCAGTGGCGCCGTGCCCCATACCGCAGATTCCATCTTTACATGATGGTCTGTCTATAACACAAGGATAAAACCAAACTGCCATGCAGAAGTGCTACTTAATAGTGCTTGATATTACTACCACTCTTCATCAGACCTGGGTTCAAATACTATTTTAAATCATTTCAAATACTTTACCTGTGCTTGCCTGGGTTAATGGACCAATATAATAGTCCCACAATGGCAACCCCTGACCAATCTGGCACTCCTGGCAGGCTAGAGCCAATGGCCAAAGTATTTGAACGATTTTAAATAGAATTTGAACCCAGATCTGCTCCTCATAGCGTGGGATAGACCCTCGAGCCCCTACCTGTCGGCGGAGGGAGGGCGTCCATTTGCATTGCGGGTTTTGCCGACTTGTGTGTACATGGAGGAGTCTCGGTGGTGGTTGTCTCGGGGGCTCTGGGGCCGGCTGTGCCCGCTGTCCAGGGACGTGTCCAGGGGCCCGATGCCTGCGTAGGGGTGCTCGTCGTCTCGGCTCAGGTTGACATCCAGGATCTCAGCGTAGTCCCTCTCCCGTGCCTGGCGCTCCCGCAGCTCCCGGGTCTTAGCCTGGATCCTGGAGGAGAGAATGTTTCATTATTGATTCCTCAAAAAGAAAACTGTGGATGCGTCCCCAATGGCAGCATACAGTGCCTACGGAAAGTATTCAGACCCCTTGATTTTCCCCCCTCATTTTGTTGCGTTACAGCCTTATTCCAAAATGGATAAAAACATAAAAAATCCTAAGCAATCTACACACAATACCCCATAATGACAAAGCAAAAACCGTTTTAGAACATTTTGCAAATGTATTCAAAATAATAAACAGAAATACCTTATTTACATAAGCATTCAGACCCTTTGCTAGGAGACTTGAAATTGAGCTCCGGTGCATCCTGTTTCTACAACTTGACTGGAGTCCACCTGTGGTGAATTCAATTGATTGGACATGATTTGGAAAGGCACACACCTGTCTATAAAAGGTCCCACAGTTGACAGTGCATGTCAAAGCAAAAACCAAGCCATGAGGTCAAAGGAATTGTCCGTAGAGCTCCGAGACCAGATTGTGTCGAGGCACTTCCTAGAGCTGGCCGCCCGGTCAAACTGAGCAATCGGGGAGAAGGGTCTTGGTCAGAGAGGTGACCAAGAACCCGATGGTCACTGACAGGGCTCTAGAGTTCCTCTGTGGAGATAGGAGACACTTCCAGAAGGACAACCATCTCTGCAGGACTCCACCAATCAGGCCTTTATGGTAGAGTGGCCAGACGGAAGCCACTCCTCAGTAAAAGGCACATGACAGCCCGCTTGGAGTTTGCCAAAAGGCACCTAAAGAACTCTCAGACCATGACAAAAAAGATTCTCTAGTCTGATGAAACCAAGATTGAACTATTTGGCCTGAATGCCAAGCGTCACATCTGGAGGAAACCTGGCACCATCCCAACGGTGAAGCATGGTGGTGGGAGCATTATGCTGTGGGGATGTTTTTCAGTAGCATGGACTGGGAGACTAGTCAAGATTGAGGCAAAGATGAACGGAGCAAAGTACAGAGAGATCCTTGATGAAAACCTGCTCAGACTGGGGCGAAGGATCACCTTCCAACAGGACAATGACCCTAAGCACACAGCCAAGACAATGCAGGAGAGGCTTCGGGACAAATCTCAATGTCCTTGAGTGGCCCAGCCAGAGCCCAGACTTGAACCCGATCGACCAACTCTGGAGAGACCTGAAAATAGCTGTGCAGCAACGAGCTTGAGAAGATCTGCAGAGAAGAATGGGAAACTCCCTAAATACAGGTGTGCCAAGCTTATAGCGTCATACCCAAGAAGACTTGATGCCGTAATCGCTGCCAAAGGTGCTTCAACAAAGTACTGAGTAAAGTGTCTGAATACTTATGAAAATGTGATATTTCCATTTTATATTTGTAATAAAATTGCAAAAGATTCTAAAAACCTATTTTTGCTTTGTCATTATGGGATATTGTGTGTAGATTGATGAGGGGGAAAAAACGATGTATTCAATTTCAGAATAAACCTGTAACGTTACAAAATGTGGAAGAAGTCAAGGGGTCTGAATACTTTCCGAATGCACTGTATATTCTTCACCCTTGTCCAGAGCCCTATACAGCGAATAGAGCGCCACTTGAGACGCAACCCATGTTCACATTCTGAGTTCATAGGCAGCTGCTTCCCTCTCTAGAACACTTAAGATGTCTTTTAATAAACCCTCTTCCAGTGGAAAGCTTCCACTACTGCAATGAAGTACTTAGACAATCTGTTGAGGTCTAGGAGTAGGCTACCCTGGGAAAAGGTGGAGAGGCAGAACCTTCTACCTAATCAATGTCTGATCTGTAATGGCAGAGTTCTTTTCCCAAGGACCAGTTGAGAGCTACAATTCCTCCGGCAAAACACATATTGATTGGTCAAGGCCAGAGGCTAGTGAAAATCTACCTCTGATTGACTGAGTGGATGAATTTACTCAGGTGAGGGTCAGGGACCAGGGCCTGCATTTCACAGCTAGACAGAAAAACCTAATTGTTTTGTGCCGTCCAAATGGCACCCTATTCCCTATATAGTACACTAGGCCTGGTCAAAAGTAGCGCACTATATAGGGAATATAGTACCATTTGGGACACAGACACAGGCAAGCATCTGTCTGGTGAATCAACTGTCTGGAATATAAAGTGATCAGATTTTTCTTCACAGGATTATGTGTCGCTTATCCCACAGGACCTTCCATCCGAGTTTCCTTTCTTTCAGCATGTTTTATCATTATTGTGTAGTTGTTAGTTGCCACCAAGGGACATTATCATTACACAGTGGACACAATGGCACATTGTTATGTGTGGGAGCTGAGGAAAGGCCACTCATCATCCCTGGTTGTGATGCCCCCACACCCCCCCTAGTATAAAATCCATTATAGCTCCTATACTCTATGCCAAGTACAGATGTTTCCATCTCTCATCAGGGCCAATCATTAAGACCTCTGAGGGTTTCCTCACAGAAACATGTCAGGGCTGAGACCATTGTTTGGTCCAATGGTTGATCTAGCCCTTCTTTCCTGGCTGGCCCTCAGGCTTATGACCCGCGTTGGCACTTGGCATTATCTAGATAGAATCTCTCATTGAAGGGTGTTGAGAACATTCAGCATTTTGGTGGTAGGAGGCTCTGCTGTAGCAGTGCTATTTGTTTAGAAGATGGAGGGATTGACATCGTACCGGCTTTCATGTCAAGGCAGCTGCTTTTGTAAGGGTCCAATTCACAGTCGGTCGGTCTAGCTAGCCTGCTTAGGAAATAGCATTGGCGACCCCTCCACCTCCTCTCCTCTCAATGGAAAGGCTGCTGAGCCAAACAAAGCGAGGGAGCAGATTGCTATGTCTGCTCTTATCTTATCAGCAGCACCGTGCTTACCATCAGTAGCCTACTAAACTCCCCCAACACAAACCTCGTTTTCCCACGGTTTAAAGCTCGGTCTCTCAAGGGCCCGTTTCCTTCTGGTAATTTAGATATTCGCTGAGTCTACAAACAAGCTTTAGCTGGTGTCTGCACTCAGGGCAGGCTGCAGTGCTAACATGTTATAAGAGGCACATGTTTCCATGAAGAAATCCTCAAAATATTCAAAAGATGGTTCAGTCTCCTCAACTCAGCGACTGCCTGAAATCTGTGATGTCTTTTCAATCTCATCAGGGAAATATTATTGCCTTTTCGGATAAATATTTTCACCTATAATGACTTTATTTCATTTCACACTTAAATGGGAAACCTGTTTCCTTGACGAATTATTTCATTATGTGGCTAATGCACATTTCTTGGGGCATATGTAGATTTCCCAGTTGAGTGCTAGATGAGGAAAAGCTGTCTGTCCTCCCTTCTCTTTCCCGGCAGTAAAGAGGTCCAGAGAGAAGCGAGGGGATGATAATTGCAAGTTGAAAGGCTGATAATTGGCAAAACTGTAATTATGTGCTCGGTGAGGTACTCCCTCCATGCAGTTAAAATGACTACCTTAGCTGTTTACAAGGTAATGGTTTGTAGGGGGGGGGGGGGGGGGTGTATAGGTAGTTAGCACACTGGGAATACAAGGGTTTCATCAGGACAAAGAATGAAGCGGCATGACTGATGGGGCAGCAGGTAGCCTAGTGGTTAGAGCGTTGGACCAGTAACCGAAAGGTTGCAGGAATGAATCCCCAAGCTGACAAGGTAAAAATCTGTCATTCTCCCCCTGAACAAGGTAGTTCCCCGGTAGGCCGTCATTATGAATAAGAATTTGATCTTAACTGACTTGCCTAGTTAAATAAAAACAGATGATGCACCCATACGGACTGTACCTAGAGATCCATCTAGAGATTAGTAATGAATGTTATCAGAAATGTTCCATTGGTGTGCTTTATGCAGAGACCCATATAACACAGTAAAGGAGACATACCTTCAATATTGGCTACTACAGTAGATGATGCTATATCAAGTCAAGTCCGATTTATTCATACAAGTGTTCCCTATTGGTTTGATCATAATGCTTTTTGGTAGTCTCACTTCTCAGTCCTTCATGCCAAGATCAATAGCATAAGTATAGTATTGACTTAGGATCTACATAACAAGTGCATCCATTCCACTTACTCCTTTCTGAATCCAGAATTTGCGACACTTATTAGCCGAGAGCCAGAAGCAGAGAGCGCCATTTTGTTGATTGGCGTGATTTTATAATGACAGTTCCTTTGATTTGGTCTCCATGTCCAAGTGATTGGCTGTGCATCACAGTAAGGACAGCGCGGTAATGACAGCGCGGTAATGACACGGTACGCAGAAATCGAAGTGTGCCGTGATGAATGTTATGATTGCTACCCCGCAGTCGGAGCTCTAGATATCTGGGCTTGAAAAGAAGCTCTCATGTTGTCACAGATTGCCCCCAAACCTTTCACTCCTCCTTCAATAGAGGGTAAATCAAAGGAAACACTCAGTGCTTCAGTCGGGTGGTGTAAATCAAGCGCCAACCAAACACACCCTCTCTCTATTCTTTGTCCTGCGTCTCAAATGGCACCACATTCCCTACAGAGTGCACTGCTTTTGACCAGGACCCACTGTTTAGGGAATGGGGTGCCATTTGGGACGCGCCCCCTGTCTCTAGTCTGTGTGTGGATGTAGCTATTAGTTGACCTGTGGGATCACAGAAAAGGACGGGGGTCATTGCCAGGGCAAGCAGAGCAGGCTCTGTCAGTGAGGTGTCCTAATAGGCTGACTTCTGACATTCCTACAGCTCTGGGTGGAAACAGAAGACCTTGGTCGTGTTCCTCTGCTCAGACTTTGCACGCATCAACCAATGGTTGTGTTCCACGTGAGAGACTGTGCCGTTGGGCAGCAGATTTCTATAGCATTTGATGTGGTAAGCTGATGCCCAAAATACCTATTCAAGCGTTGTAAGATCTGGCATGGGTCAGCAACGTCTGAGCAGGGGAACGCAGCCTGTGTGACTAACAAGCTAGCCTTAGCTTCAGTTTTGTTTTGCATCAATGGTACATTACAGTGATAGCAGTGTCTTGCGCAATATCCTATCAGTATGATTTACGGTAAGGAGACTATAGCACTGCTAGAAAAACAGTTTTGCTTTTGAGGAATCCATGGTTGTGTCCCAAATGCAATAGTCTTGGAACAGAAACAGCATAGTCACACAAGAACATTACAAAAATAGGTGGGATCACAATTTTCAGTTGCATTTTGTCAAATCAGTTAATACTCAAAATTAGAGCATATGTAACTTTCATAATGTGAATAATTGCCCTCAAAACCACAGTCTGAACTGTCTAGGAATGATAAGATCCAAATTCTAATATTGTGAAAAATAAGACTTGAATGCCATTATGGAGTTATCATGCCCCGAAAACACAAGCAGATGAATTAATTAAACATAGTGTTGTAGTGTGTATGCGTGTGTGTATGTTTATATATGTGTGTGTGTGTGTGTGTATGTGTGTATGTGTGTGTGTGTGTGTGTAGTAATAGCTTTGGCATTTACAGTCTGGTGCCCAAATTACTGTCACAACTCCCACCTGCCACTTCCTTCATTAGGCAGTGTGTAGCTCGTAGCCTGGGGTTGGCCTAGTGGGTAGCACCACTGCCTTTCAGCACATACGCACTAGTGTGTGTGTGTGTGTGTGTGTGGGATCAAATCCCAGTCCCAGAGCAACCTTGACACTGAGTGTCTCTCTGTAGACAGACATACAGACTCACCTCTCCTGTTCTAGTTTCATCCTCAGTGTCTCTTCTTCTGAGGCCTGCAGCTCCTCCAGCCTCCCTTTACGCTCTAGTTTCTCTCCGTCCTTGCGGTGTTTTCCAAACCTGAAACATTGGGGCAGCAGACAAAGACAATTTTACCAAAATGGCTTTGATTTTGGTCAATTTAAGGGCCTCCTAAAAGGCACCCTAATCCCTAGTGCACCCCTTTTGACCAGAGCCCTATGCCATGGGACCTGGTTAAAAGCAGCATACTATATAGGGAAAAGGGTGCAATTTGACAGACCAAAAAAATTCTTATAAATTACTAATGACGATCAACTCTGCCATTCTCTCCAACTCTCTTCTAACAAACATGCCATCAAATATTTAGCTTTTAAATTGTACTTGACTGAGTTTGCCCGTGATCAGGTCTGAAGTTGACAGGAGACAAGATCATATTACCATAGCCAATCAAAGTAATTATATTCATGGGAAGGGAAATAGTAGTAAACCAAATGGGAACTACTTGAAATTATATTTCAGCTTGATTGACTCCACATAAAAGGCACCCTGTTGATTAAATTACTTTGCAGCCCTTATTTATATGATGGACCTAGGCTTATTCAGAGGGAAATTGGCCTGCAGAGAGTTGAGTTTAATCAGCTGTAAAGAAAACCAAGAACTTCTCAGCACACACAGAGAGATGTATAGAACAATCTAAAGGAGCAAGAGAGAGTGAGTGACCGAGAGAGATAACGAAAGGAGAAAGAGTGAGAGACAGAGAGAGATAACGAAAGGAGAAAGAGAGTGAGTGAGAGACAGAGAGAGATAACGAAAGGAGAAAGAGAGAGAGAGATAACGAAAGGAGAAAGAGAGTGAGAGACAGAGAGAGATAACGAAAGGAGAAAGAGAGTGAGAGACAGAGAGAGATAACGAAAGGAGAAAGAGTGAGACAGAGAGATAACGAAAGGAGAAAGAGTGAGACAGAGAGAGATAACGAAAGGAGAAAGAGTGAGACAGAGAGAGATAACGAAAGGAGAAAGAGTGAGAGACAGAGAGAGATAACGAAAGGAGAAAGAGTGAGAGACAGAGAGAGATAACGAAAGGAGAAAGAGTGAGAGACAGAGAGAGATAACGAAAGGAGAAAGAGTGAGAGACAGAGAGATAACGAAAGGAGAAAGAGAGTGAGACAGAGAGAGATAACGAAAGGAGAAAGAGTGAGACAGAGAGAGATAACAAAAGGAGAAAGAGTGTGAGACAGAGAGAGATAACAAAAGGAGAAAGAGTGTGAGACAGAGAGAGATAACAAAAGGAGAAAGAGTGAGAGACAGAGAGAGATAACGAAAGGAGAAAGAGAGTGAGAGACCGAGAGAAATAACGAAAGGAGACAGAGAGAGAGAGAGGGGTGAGCGGGAAAGACCGAAGGGGGAGGTCCATTACCTGATAAATTGATCAACAAATGGACTCAAATGTAGCATAAAGCCGTTGAAAGTGTTAATATGAAGTGCAGCCCTATCTATCACAGAGACAGCGGGTGACAGTTTCTCTTTCCACTCCGGTGGCTTCCATTAAATCTCCTTAAAATCACCAGCCACGTCCCAAATGGCACCCTATTATATACAGTATATAGTGCACTACTTTGACCAGAGCCCCTATGGGCACTGGTCAAAAGTTGTAAACTATATAGGGAATAGGGAGCCATTTGAGATTTCCCCCCCCCAGTCTCCTTCAGAAACACTGGCAGGAAGAACCAGTGAAACTTTCAGAGATTAGAACATTCATCATGACAGAAGTGCATTCAATATTCTGTGTACAGTTAAGCACACAACCCTCCTCTCCTCTTCCGACTTCTACACCACTTATAAGATAGGGATTTAACAAGAGGTTATTTTAGTTAAAGAAGCAAGCGACTGGGGAAACTTCAAGTTCAAGGGCTCTGTTGACAACGTAAAAAAAGTCTTAAGTGAAAGTGTCATAAGAGAAAGACAAATATTTGAGGTGTTTATTTCCGAATCTCTCAGAACGTCCATGAGAAGATTCCATGATGTTTTGATATCAAATGCTAGGGATATGAGATGCACAGGACCAGTCATGTATTTCAAACTCATCTCAACAAGTATGTGTAACCTTTATTTAACTAGGCAAGTCAGTTAAGAACAAATTCTTATTTACAAAGACGGCCTACACCGGCCAAACCCGGACGACGCTGGGCCAATTGTGCGCCGCTCTATGGGACTCCCAATCACGGCCGGTTGTGATACAGCCTGGATTTGAACCAGGGTGTTTGTAGTGACACCTCCAGTACTGGGATGCAGTGCCTTAGACCGCTGTGACACTCGGGAGCCCCAGGTAAAGTGATAAGGCCTGTCTTGACAGCGGCAGCACAGTCAAAATGTCATTACAAGTCTTACTGACTCTAGCATTCATTACCGATTAAGCACAGCTTCTTGAAACCTTTCATAAGTTACAGTACTAAAGGAAAGGGAAAGGAGATACCTAGTCAGGTGAAAAACTGAATGCATTCAACTGAAATGTGTCTCCCGATTTTAACCCAACCCCTCTGAATCAGAGAGGTGCGGAGGGGGGGCTTCCTTAATCGACATCAACGTCATTGGAGCCTGGGGAGCAGCTGTTGTGGGGGTAAAGGGCAGAATGGCAGATTCTTGCCGGATTGGGGATTCTTCACATTACCATACTGTAGCACTGAAAAAAACCAACCATACTGATGCTGTCACGTGTGTGTTTCTGGGCAGCGGCCATCTTGAGGATGCTGCCAAGTGAGCAGATTGGGTGTTGCTTTGAGTCCAAGTGGTGATCAGAGTAGAGTAGGTGAGGGAGGCTGCTGTGGTCTAGATGGGGCTCTGATGGTAATGACGCTTTGATTGGGCCGCAGCGTGTGTGTGTGTGTGTGTGTGTGTGTGTGTACGCCTGCGAGCCCAGTGAGATGAGAGGGTCAGATCTAACTAGCGTCGCTGTCTAGCGTCTCGGTTTGAGAGCAGCGAAACACTCCAACCAGACCTGGGTTCAAATACTATTAAAAATCATTTCAAATGCTTTATCTGTGCTTGATTGATCTTCCTAACATTGAGTTGCACCCTTTTTGCCCACCAAACAGACTCAATTCGTCGGGGCATGGACTCTACAAGGTGTCAAAAAAAGAGTTCCACAGGGAAGCTGGCCCATGTTGACTCCAATGCTTCCCACATTTGTGTCAAGTTGGCTGGATGTCCTTTAGGTGGCGGACCATTCTTGATACACACGGGAAACTGTTGAGCGTGAAAAACCCTGCAGAGTTGCAGTCTGGCACCTACTACCATAACTCGTTGAAAGGTACTAAAATATTTTGTCTTTCTCTGTGCCATTCACCCTCTGAATGGCACACATACACAATCCATGTCTCAATTGTCTCAAGGCTTAAAAATCAAAAGTCTCCTCCCCTTCACCTACACTGATTGAAGTTGATTTAACAGTTGAAATCAATGAAGGGAGCATAGCTTTCACCTGGATTCACCTGGTCAGTCTATGTCATGAAAGAGCATGTTTTGTACACTCAGTGCACAATATGGACAATAGGTGAATAGAAAATGTGTGTATACAGTAGTTACATAGGATGAGCCATGACTAGAATACAGCACACACATATAAAGTGGATAAAACAGTATGTAAACACTATTAAAGTGACCAGTGTTTAATGACTATGTCCAGGGCAGCAGTCTAAGGTGCAGGGTAGAGTACCGGGTGGTAGCCGGGTAGTAACAGTTCAGGGTAGAGTACCAGGTGGTAGACGGGTAGTAACAGTTCAGGTTAGAACCGGGTGGTAGCCGGTTAGTAGTTCAGGGTAGAGTACCGGGTGGTAGACAGGTAGTAACAGTTCAGGGTAGAACCGGGTGGTAGCCGGTTAGTAACAGTTCAGGGTAGAGTACCGGGTGGTAGCCGGTTAGTAACAGTTCAGGGTAGAGTACCGGGTGGTAGCTGGGTAGTAACAGTTCAGGGCAGAGTACCAGGTGGTAGCTGGGTAGTAACAGTTCAGGGTAGAGGGTGGAGGTCGGCTAGTGGGGATTATTTAACAGTCTGATGACCTGGAGATAGAAGCTGTTTTTCAGTCTCTCGGTCCCAGCTTTGATGCACCTGTACTGTCTCTGCCTTCTAGAAGGTAGCAGGGTGAACAGGCCGTGGCTCTGGTGGCTGAGGTCCTTGATGATCTTCTTGGCCTTCCTGTGACACCAGGTGCTGAAGATGTCCTGGAGGGCAGGCAGTGTGCCCCCGGTGATGCGTTGGGCTGACCCCGCGCCACCCTCTGGAGAGCCCTGCGGTTGCGGACGGTGCAGTTGCCGTACCAGGCGGTTGATACAGCCCGACAGAATGCTCTCAATGGTGCATCTGTAAAAGTTAGTGAGGGTCTTAGGTGCCAAGCCAAATTTCCTCCGCCTCCTGAGGTTGAAAAGGTGCCGTTGTGCCACGGTCTGTGTGAACAGACCATTTCAGGTTGTCAGTGATGTGCACTCCGAGGAACTGGAAGGCAATATTGAGCAGCGGTTTCACAATGCTTTCAGTCACTGAAAGAAAATGTTTAAGTCATTATCGAATGAAACCAAAAAAGGCAAAGTCGTGGGCTCTGAAGTGCGTACTGTATGTGTGCGTTTGCATACAACCACTGATAGTGCTCATGTCAATGGGAGGAGCACACCTCCGTAATGATTTGATCCTGCAGTTCCCTGGGACTATCGCAGCCAAACAATTCAAGCTTCCAGCAACCTTTAGGCCAAAGACACACACACACACACACACACACACACACACACACACACACACACACACACACACACACACACACACACACACACACACACACACACACACACACACACACACACACACACACACACACACCTTTAGGTCAAACATCTGATCTGCCAGGAGATCCTTCTCCTTCCCACTGGATCTCATTATTCTACACTGTTAGAAATCAGTCAGCATTCTCCTTGCCACAACCACCTTAGCGCACTATTCCTTATTTACTGCACTACCCTTTACAAAAGCAGTGCACTACCTTTACAGAAGCAGTGCACTATACACGGAATATGGTGCTATTTGAGACAGAACCTGTGTCAGAACCATTTAAGTAAATATGACGTTTGAATGCATCATTGGCATCCCAGACAGCTCAGAGACCATCTCAGACGATCAGATGAAAGACATGACCCCAGGACCCACTGATAATGGTGGGTGAAACACTGGTAAAGGACACAGGGCCGTTTTTGTGTCTCCTACCTGAACATGTCTCCCAGTCCTTTCAGCATGCCTTTCTTAGCCTTGTTCTTGCTGTCCTTCTCTTTGTCCCGGTCTGGCTTCTTTTTGTCTTTCCCTCCCTTGTCCTTCTTCTTGTCTTCATTGGTGCGGTTGCCGTTGACCAGCGATCTCTCTGTGTTGGGCAGTGGTGTCAGATCTGCCACAGTGGACACAGAGTCGCGCCCGGACCGAGAGCTCTCCTCTGTGTCCTCCTCCACTAGAGAGATGGAGACATGGAAAGAGATTTATACATGGGATAATTATTAAGTCCTCAAATTCTGACCTTTATATGCAAGGCATAACTTGAAATGCTGGGTAAATTCTTCATGCAGCGATATCAACGGAAGATGTGCATTAACGTTTGGTTTATGGATCCGAAGTAGTTAGATCTGTCCAATAGAAGTCCTGCTTCATCTTACATGTCTCCATGCCCTCGTCGTCCTCCTCGGTGGCTGCTGGCCTGTCGTAAGACTTGTCAATAGCGGCCCGGAAGCTCTCGTTACAGCCACGCCCCCTGATTATGCGTGGGCGTGGCCTGTGGAAGGGCATGTCACCGTTGAGCGTCACCTCGGCAACGGCGGTCTGTAAACTCTCCAGAGAGCTGGACTTCTTGAGGCCTAGGGAGGGACCCACGTCCCTGGTGGAAGACCCTACGAAGAAGCAACAGTATCCAAAGTTAGTTAATTGATAACACAGCTTTGAGTGAACTAAAGGAACTTTTGTATTTGCAAATGCACTGTTTAACGAAAGCATTTTGTTATTGTACTTTACTGCCTGTGAGTTGAAATGAAAACTTGGGATAGAGCTCATTTTTTACACTATGTGACACAACCAAAACAGGTTAAGTAGCATTTGGAAAAAGGGGATAAACTCAATTCTGATACTAGATAAGCCTAAATAAGTCTTGTTTTAGAGAGTAGGTGTACAGTACATCTTTTTTCCATCACTCACAGGTTGAAGGGGTATTGTAGAGAAGGTAGAGCGGTATGGAGGTGAAGAGAGAGGATACATCTGAAGTGTCCGGGGCCCATATAAAAGTAGTGCACTATATAGGGAATAGGATGCCATTTGGGATGCAAGCAAAGTGAGGGATGGATTACCTCAGGGGAAAAGACCAGCAGGTTTGCTCTCGCTCTAATCCCCAGGGTATACTGGAGCAGAGGTACCGGGTAAACAAGAGGCCCAGGGTACATCTCAAATGGCACCATATTCCCTATTTAGTGCACTACTTTTCGCCCTATATAGCATTTTTTGGGAAGCAGCACACACTTTAATGTGGGTGGCCATGGATATGGTGACTGCTTGCCTGGGAAGGAGGGGGAGTGAGGAGAAGTGGAGCGGAGCGGAGGAGGAGTGGAGCGGAGGAGGAGTGGAACGGAGTGGGGAGGAGAAGGAGCGGAGCGGAGGAGGAGTGGAGCGGAGCGGAGGAGGAGTGGAGCGGAGGAGGAGTGGGGAGAAGGAGCGGAGAGAAGGAGCGGAGCGGAGGAGGAGTGGGGAGGAGAAGGAGCGGAGCGGAGGAGGAGTGGGGAGGAGAAGGAGCGGAGCAGAGGAGGAGAAGTGGAGCAGAGGAGGAGTGGAGCGGAGCAGAGGAGTGGAGCAGAGGAGGAGTGGAGCAGAGGAGGAGCGGAGCAGAGGAGGAGTGGAGCAGAGCGGAGGAGTGGAGCGGAGCAGAGGAGGAGTGGAGCGGAGCAGAAGGGTGAAACCTGAACAAGCAGGGCTGGTGACTATTCATGTTCATCATTCTGTCCTCTTAACATTTCACTGAAGCAGCAGCTGATAGGCTTTCATTCATCAAAACCCATTCATTTGGTTTTCGCGTTCAGCCAGAGGCCGCACCGCACGCTTTCCAGTCACACCTCAGCGGTAGTCTTCAAAATTACACTAACTCATACCTCTGACAGACGGCGGGAGTCAAGAACAGCAGGCAGTGGTTTGTTTGAGAAAGAGTTTTGGGCGTTTCAGAGAGTCAGACCTGGCAACCTCTTACAGGTCTGCACTGGCATGTTTGTTTCAGATATTCCGCCCTGGCAACTGAGCCTTATGTAAATACATGGCTGTGGTTTCAGATAGCAACCTCCAGCTTCTCCGTTTCTGCACTAGGCATGTTTGTAGGTTTCAAATGGTCATACCTGGCAACCAAGCCTTCTACATATCTACTTGCTATATTGTATTTACTTTGCCACCATGGCCTTTTTTGCCTTTACCTCCCTTATGTCACCTCATTTGCTCACATTGTATATAGACTTATTTTTCTACTGTATTATTGACTGTGTTTGTTTTACTCCATGTGTAACTCTGTGTTGTTGTATGTGTCAAACTACTTTGCTTTATCTTGTCCAGGTCGCAATTGTAAATGAGAACTTGTTCTCAACTTGCCTACCTGGTTAAATAAAGGTGAAATAAATAAATTAAATAAATAAAATCTGCACTGGCATGTTTGTATGTTTTAGACAACTTAGCAACTCTGGCAACTTAGCTCCAACATTTCTGTAGCTAACATGTATGTACGCTTCAGATAGTCAGACATGGCAAACCAGCTCCAACATATCTGTACTATCGATGCATGTTTGTACAGACTACCACCCTATTAAAACAGGAGAAAACCCGTGTCGTACAGAGATCTATGATGGTGCCTTAATATAACAAATACAGCTATCAATCACCCTGCAGTCGACTGGCAGGTCGAACAGGGAATACCCTGGAAGCGTCCTAAATAGCACCCTTTACCTTATATAGAGCTCATGGAGCTCTGGTCAAAAGTAGAGCACTATGTAGGGAATAGGGTGCCATTTGGGACGCAGGCCATTTGTGGCTATAGGACCAACTAAAGCTGCACATATCGAGTGCCTTCAGAAAGTATTCATACGCCTTGACTTACTTCACATTTTGTTGTGTTACAGTCTGAATTCAAAATGGATTAAATAGATTTTTTTTCCCTTCACCATCTACACAAAATACCCCATAATGACAAAGTGAAAACATGTTTTAGAAATGTTTGCAAATTTATTGAAAATGAAATACAAAAACATCAAATTTACATAAGTATTCACACCCCTGAGTCAATACATGTTAGAATCACCTTCGGCAGTGATGAGTCTTTCTGGGTAAGTTTCTAAGAGCTTTCCACACCTGGATTGTGCAACATTTGCCAATTATTCTTTGAATAAATTCTTCAAGCTCTGTCAAATGGTCTAGCCATATATGTTCAAGTAGATTTAAGTCAAAAATGTAACTCAAACACTTAGGAACATTCACTGTCTTATTGGTAAGTAACTCCAGTGTAGATTTCACATTGTGTTTTAGGTTATTGTCCTGCTGAAAGGTGAATTAATCTGTCAAGTGTCTGGTGGAAAACAAACAGCCAGGTTTTCCTCTAGGATTTTGCCTGTGGTCAGTTCCATTCCACTTCTTTCTTTATCCTGAAAAACACCTCAGTCCTTAACGATTACAAGCATACACATAACATGACACAGCCACCACTCTGCTTGAAAATATGGAGAGTGGTACTCAGTAATGTATTGGATTTGCCCCAAATATAACACTTTGTATTCATGACAAAATGTTAATTGCTATGCCATTTTATTTTTCATTATTACTTTAGTGCCTTGTTGCAAACAGGATGCATGTTTTGAAATATTTTGATTCTGTTTCCTTCTTTTCACTCTGTCATTTAGGTTAGTATTGTGGAGTAACTACAACATTGTTAATCCATCAGTTCTCATATCACAGCCATTAAACTCTGTTTTAAAGTCACAATTAGCCTCATGGTGAAATCCCTGAGCGGTTTCCTTCCTCTCCAGCAACTGAGTAAGGAAGGATGCCTGTATCCTTGTAGTGACTGGGTGGTTTGATACACCATCCAAAGTGAAATCATTAATAACTTCACTATGCTAAAATGGTTATTCAATGTCATTTTTTTTTTTTTACCCATCTACCAATAGGTGCCCTTCTTTGCGAGGCTTTTGGGGCTCCCGAGTGACTCAGCAGTCTAAGGCACTGCATCTCAGTGCTAAAGGCGTCACTACAGACCCTGGTTCGATTCCAGGCTGAATCACAACCGACCGTGATTGGGAGTCCCATAGGGCGGCGCACAATTGGCCCAGCGTCGTCCGGGTTAGGGTTTGGCCGGGGTAGGCCGTCATTGTAAATAAGAATTTGTTCTTAACTGACTTGCCTAGTTAAATAAAGGTTATATAAATAAAAATTTATTAATTGGAAACCTGTGTTTGAAATTCGACAGATAATTGTATGTGTGGTGTAGAGATGAGGTAAGTCATAAAAAAAATCATGTTAAACACTATTATTGCACACAGAGTCAATCCAATTTATTATGTGACTTGTTAAGCTAATATTTACTCCTGAACTTATTTAGGCTTCCCATAACAAAGGGGTTGAATACTTAGTGACTCAAGACACTTGATTTGTAAAAATGTAAAAAACATTATTCCACTTTGACATTATGGGGTATTGTGTGTAGGCCAGTGACCCCAAAACATCTACATTTAATAAAACATTTATTCAGACTGTAACACAACAAAATGTGGAAAAAGTCAAAGAGTGAATACTTTCTGAAGGCGCTGCAGGCACATAACAGACTGGAAACTACTGAAGGAACTTACGTTGCTATTTGCCATTAGGGAGCCCTATATGCATTGCCCTCTCCTAACCTAGTGAAGTCCTTGACAAACATGTGGCTACAGTCTGTGTCAACAAGGTCCTATAGCCAATCAGTGCAGAAGAAGGCCCACTGGGCCAGGCTATCTAAGCTATTGTGTCCCATCACTCCCCTCTCCCAGGCTGTCACTGTCTCAGTCCCAAACGGCACCCTATTCCTTATATAGTGCACCGCTTTTGACCAGAACTCTTATGTTCCCAGGTCAAAAGTAGTGCACTAAATACTTGGGACGTTACTCCCTCGCCACGGCTGTAACTGTCATCAGTTTCCCCAGGATTGGGGATTTGTTTTGGGCCTGCTAAATGGACCATGTCCCATTTAGGGAGTGGATGTATATATTAGAGAGGGAGAGTGTAGCACAGGGGGAGAGAAAATAAACCCTGAAACACTAAAGATAATAGCCTGAAATCTATTAGCCTAGCTACAACATCAGAGTTATTAGGGCAAAATTAAATAGGGAGGTTTTTTTACCCAAAGCTGGGAAAACCTAAAACATCAATTAAATTGTAGGTGGGTGGTGATCATGTATTTTTCATATGAACATAAATCTAGTTGAGATATTTTGTGGATGTCATTTTACACAGGCAAATAAAGTACATATGTGGCCTCTTCTTTGCCAAGTCTTGAATTGGAGGTTAGAAGCAACAGGTGAGAGTCCCAATTGGCACCCTATCCCCTATATAAAGCACTACTTTTGACCATGGCCACCCTATGAGCCCTGGTCAAAATGAGTGCACTAAGGGAATAGGGTGCCATTAGGGACACTACCTTGGTATCTCGTTAGTGACTGCTCAGACACCGTTTGGAGCCTACAACAATGTCCTAACAAGGGACATTAATGACATATTTAGTCTCATTTATGCACAGTAGTCTGACTACGATACTACCTCCATTTTCTGTTGTTTCCCTTTCTTTCTCCTGCTTTCTTTGTGCCTTTCGGCTAAATCCCATCCTTCAAAGGATCTGCTATTCAGAGGTGGCTGTGAAAACACACACGGCTGACAATGACGGATGACTTGCTGTCAGTTTGCAGCCCCAGCCAAGGACAGAGCGATTTCGCTTTCTCTCCATCTCTCCCGCCCTCTCTCCTCCCATTCCCTTCCACAGAACAATTAGCAGTGCTGCTGCGTCTTAAGAAGAATCACTGCCTAGTCCATATTCACCAGCCCACAACTCCACTGCAATGACCTCAAACTGTCTTAATGTTCTATGTATTCTCATTGTGATTGGTGGATTCTACATTCTAAAGCAGGTCTGGAATCTCACAATGAAATGGGGGGATGGATGAGGTGTCCGTTCTCCCTCAGTGACATGTCACTCCTTACCTGGTGTGTTCTCTTTGCGAGGGGTGAGGTTAATCTCGTCGGCTACTGTTAAAGGGGGGGGGGGGGGGGCAATAAACATTTAGGATCGGTTAGTGAGTACATTCCACATGCAAACATTCCAGCAACGTTATTGTACAGTAAGTACATCATCACATTTTTAGGCAATTTCAAGGGCAATCAGGAAACATGCGAGACAAACAGACGGACAGGGAAATGAAGAGATTTAGGATCGCAATCAGGGCTATTGTGATATAAACACGTGCAGGACTACAGTAATTCAGTAGGGATAAGAAGCAGATTAGATATCGTCGGCTCAGTCCCAAATGGCACCCTATTCCCTTTATGGTGTACTATTTTGACCAGGGCCCTATGGGGAGCCCCATTTGGGATGCAACCAAAGTGTGGGTGAGAGGGAAGATCACTGTCAGCCAAAGCAATCAGAATGGTTTCATTGCCACCTCAAGTGAGCTGAAACGTGGTTCTGAGGTGTGACGGGAGACACAGTCAGTACTTAAACCTGTTTGATGTCACACAAAAGACAGAGAATTGCATCACATTTCAATGACAGACAGTAGAAGCCACAAATATTAGGCTGTGCAACGCAAGTCTTATAGATGCAATTTACAAGGAGGGGGGTATGTATGTGCCTAATGTGGGAATTCCTAACAACTCACAGGGCCGGTATCACAGACACAGAGGGCTAGGCTTAATCTGTGTCTGGTAAACCAGCCAATAACGTCTTGCCATCGGTTCCGGGCAGGGCTGACCTAAAGGGAGTCAATGAGAGGGAGGAAAGGAACCAGATGATTTCCTTCAGTACCTAGATCCATGCTCTTGGACTTGCGTGTCTTGATGATCTCCAGCTGACTGGCATCTCCAAACTGCTTTGTCCGTTTCTCTGACATGCTCTGTCTGCCGAAGCCCTCCCTCTGAAAGGCTCCGTCTGGGTCACTGTCATCAGGGCTCAGGGTGCTACAGGAGAGGGAGTGATGGAGATGGAGAAAAAGGGTGAGGGAGAAAGACAGACAGTGGGTGAGAGAGGAAAGAGAGGAAGACAGGAAAAAGAAACAAAGGGATGAGATTATTCCAGTGGTTCCAGTGTAAATCAAACTGTCATTATCAGTGAGCTTCAGTGGGTCTTCAAATCATCAAATCAAGCCACACATAGAATCTAGGCCATACTTGATAAGCCACTGATTAAGGTAGAGACTGATTAGGGCTGGACCAGCTACAATCACCACACACACTCAGCCCAACCCACCCAAGCCCACTGACGAGAACTCAGGCTGGGCCTCATCATCACGGACGCCGCAATGCAAATGGCAACCTATTCCCTATATATAGTGCACAACTTTTGACCAGGGCCCATAGGGTAGTAGGGCACTATATAATGAATAGGGGGCAATTAAGGACGTATCCAGGGTTACAACGGCCCTACACGCCCAGTTAAGTATGCAGCAGGTGGGTGTGCCTGTGTGTCCTTTCAAAAAACATAATGGGACACACTGACCTTGTCCTTGTGTATGCTTCAGTGTAGAATTAGCCATATATTTACCTTGTTCATTTTTCACTATTTGTAGAACGCAACATACAGAGGAGTGAAATAGCCTTCGACCTACATCTAGCTGGTTCAGCGTAGGAAAAACAGAGGAAAATTTTAAATACACAGTATGAGGTCTAATTTGCAGCAACTGAAATAACATTCCGTCGCGAAAACTTAACAAAACATGGTCCTGGTTATCAAAAGGAATGTCAAGTCTTAAGACAAGTACTATATGAAAATCAGTCTAGATGCAGAAAAAACATTTGATTCAGTGAGATGGGATTATCTATTCCAAGTTATGGAAAGATTTGGTTTCAACAAAGAAGTGATACAGGGCATCAAAACACCGCATTCATGTCTGACTGCCAGAATAAAGAGTAATGGACATTTGTCACAAACGATAAGTTTAGAACGAGGGGCAAGACGAGGCTAATCTTCCACCCACGCTCTTCTCCTTGTACACCGAGCCGTTGGCACAGGCAATAAGACAGGACCCATCTTCAGAAGGGATAACAATAAGAAGCAGTGAACATAAGATATTCATGTATGCTGATGTTCTGTTATTCCTTAAAGCCCCAGGCTCAAGTGTACCTCGATTGATGATGTTTTACAAACATTTGGAACATATTCAGGGTATGTGCTTAACGTACACAAGACTCAAGCCCTAGTATATAATTATACCCCACAGGAAGAGCTGAAGAGCAGGAAGAACTTCCTGTGGACCTCTCTTCATCTATTAAATATCTTGGGAGTAAATCTAAAAAGATACAGCCAAACTCTATAACAAGAACATCTATGATGACCTGGACAGGTGGAATTCACTTCCTTTGGATTTTAGAAGCAGAATTGAAACAATCAATATGAATATCCTGCTGAGGTTAGTGTATTTGTTCTAGTCACTGCCCATAGAAATCCCACCTAAACAGTTTAGAGAATGGGATAAACGGATATCAAGGTTTATCTGGAACAGTAAGAGACCAAGAATGAGATTACAATTACCAAAAAACAGGAGGGGTGTGACCTTACCAAGCCTAAAATATTATTTTGTGTCCGCCCAATCAATTGAGACCTCGTGTGTTTGTGCAATTCAGAATACGAATCCAAATGGAAAGCCATTGAGTTACCCATACAGTCTGTTTTAGGTAATAGAAACATACAGACACAAATCAGTGGATTCATTTCTCTTAAGACACGGTTTAGACAGAGGTCAAACTGCTGAGCTGGTCCGCATTCGACCCCAGCTTCATTCCTGCTGTGGAGGCAAAAAGGCATCACATCATTTTGTACATTCATAAGGAATGGGGATCTAGAGATCTTCCAGCACCTAAGTTTAAAAAAAACATGGCTTGGATAAACAAGATTTTTACAGGTTTTTATTTTGTTTTATTTCACCTTTATTTAACCAGGTAGGCCAGTTGAGAACAAGTTCTCATTTACAACTGCGACCTACAGAGGTACCTACAGGTTTGATACTACTTTTTAAAAGATATAAAACTGATTGACCCTCGGGCACCTCAGAAATTGATAAAATAATTCACTAAAGCATACAATTTGGGGAGTATTAAAAAAAAAATACTATTTCAAGTCTTTACTTGGAGATTTTATTTTCAAAGAAACACTCTACAAACTATATTAAACAGAAATAGGAGAAGGAACTTAACTTGAATAACTGATGAAACATGGTTGAACATATTTGAGACTCAACTAAGCTCTACCAACTCAAGGACTTCTCAAGGAATTCTGTTGGAAGAATGTTACACGTTTTCTCATAACACTTAAACTGAAATGAAAACAGACTGGTCTCCCAACACCCTTGTTGGAGAGAATGCGGGCTATCACAGATCACACATTGAAACTTACTGGGGAGAAATAGGACCTAAAATTGGAAAAATAATGGGTTTTGACATAGAACTAAGATTCATTTCTTTGTATTTGGGTGAAATACCTGATAAATTACACAATAGAGAAAAGTACCTGTTGAAGGTCCTACTGGCAGCCAGTAAAAAGGCTGTCACTAGGAAATGGCTTCAAAAATACCCTTTTTAAAGAAATACATTATTATGAAGCATATGACCTTTTGCTTTAAGAACTCATGAGGAGAGAGGCCAGGAATACTGGGAAAAATGGGTTTCGTACTTGAAAAATGTCTAATTCAAAGATGTTACTGTCACTAATCTGATGAATGTATGATATGTGCTGTACCTGCCAGACCTTGATTTTTGGTTTTATATAAAAAATAAATGTAATCTTCAATAAAAATGTCACATTTTCTTTTTTTAAAGGAGTGTCAAGTCTGATACATTAACAGTTGATAAACAGTTTCACAGGGAGCTACTAGAAGGAGCAGTGTGTGAGGCTGACGAGGAAAGACACCCTATTCCCTATGAAGTGCACTACTTTTGACCGGGGCCCATTTTCAAAGTAGTGCACTATGTAGTGAATAGGGAGCCATTTGAGATTCACACACAGTCGCCATCGGACACACTGGAGATTTATGACCGGAGGAACTAGGGCAACTTTCTGAGATGGGGAGAACATTCACCATGACACAAGGGCATTTGCTGTAACACTCTCTGGTCAAGTAGTGCACTATGTAGGGATCAGGGTGACATTTGGGATTGTCCTCTGCTCTCACCTCTCATTCTGAATTGGAATTTCTTTGGCCCAAGTTGGAGGGACCTCCATATGGAACCCCATGTCGTCATGGGAACTGGAAGACGATTGGTCAGAGAGGTGGGCAGGAAGTACAGGTGGCCGATCGTCTTCGATGATGACAGTGTCGTCCTGGGGCATGTTGACCGTAGGGGAGAGCTGGTAGTTACCTGTAGGACAACATGGAGGAGCAGATGTATTTATTAAACATGACTTAAGCCTATGCAACATTAAGCAATTAAAAACAGTTCTGTATTGTGCAGTAGGCCAGGGGTTCCCAAACCTTTTCACTCGGTGCCCCCCTTCCAGCATTGGGGAACACTTTTTGAAATGTTACAGTATTCACTGCGTTCAAGGTTTCTTTTGTCAGTTTATAGCTCTAGGAAACTGTGCAGACACAGTGGTCGAAGTTATCCAATTGGCCAGCGGTAGGCCTATTCTGTAGGTAGGTGCACTTGATTTGATCTCTGGCCCTGTTGGGTAGGCGGCGTTCTGCTTTCAGACACATGAAATGGATCAAAATGGGAACACTTTGCCTTCACGGTGCTGGAGCTGCTGAATCAAGTGGGCTCCCGAGTGGCGCAGCGGTCTAAGGCACTGCATCTCAGAGCGAGAGGTGTCACTACAGACCCTGGTTTGATTCCAGGCTGTATCACAACTGGCCGTGATTGGGAGTCCCATAGGGCGGCGCACAATTGGCCCAGCGTCGTCCGGGTTAGGGTTTGGCCGGTGTCGGCCATCATTGTAAATAAGATTTCTTAACTGACTTGCCTAGTTAAATAAAAGGTTAAATAAATAAAATAATTGTGCACCAACTGCCAACACCAAAAATCAAATACAAAACATAGGAATGCAAGGCTTTATCATTGGGTTTATTACAGAAATGTTTGGTGATCGACTAGAAACGCCTTGGAGATCGACCAGCCTATTGCGATCGACCGGTTGGGGACCATTGCATTACACAACAAGGGGAATGGGGGATACTTAGTCAGTTGTCCAACTGAATGGCTTCAACTGAAATGTGTCTTCCGCATTTAACCCAACCCCTCTGAATCAGAGAGGCGCGGGGGGCTGCCTTAATCAACATCCACGTCTTCGGGGAACAGTGGGTTAACTGCCTTTCTCATATACACACATTTAAAGCGTTAATTGAATATTCATTTGACATTTGATATATTTATTTGATATTTATTGGACATTTGATCCTTTGATATAGCAACATAACTAACTTACCACAATAATTGTTGAATTTAAAAGCAGACCCAGACTGAAATTCACAATCAGCATCTGTCATGACATTCTTAATAGTCATTAGAGTGTGATTAACGCAAGCTGCGCCATTGGGAAAAATATATAACTACTTTTCTTTGGCACGCTCACAGACCGAGGCAAAAAGAAAAAAGTCCCATTTCTTTGTATCCAATTGAGGGATTTAAAAACCACATTGATATGCAATGCAGGACTTTCTGCAACACTGTCTTTGTGGGTAACTGACTGTCTATAGAAGGATGGTTTCTATGCTGTATAAGAGCCCTACACAATAACGGAGAGAAAAGTTCATTTGTGTTAGGGATCTGTTTGGGTCTCATGGCAGGAGAACAGGACTTTCTACCCAGGACCTGAGGCCAGGGTTAGTGTTGTTTCTCATAGCCTTTCACACAGAGGATGTGTGGTACCAATTACATCCACGGTTCCGACTGCCTGGCCAACTTGCATGGCCGGATGAATAGTAGTGTGCTTAAAGTTCAGGCCGTGACCAATCTTAATAGAGCCGTGTGTGTGTGTGTGTATATATTTAGTGTGTTGTTGATCCTGTGGTCTCTAGCCCCTACCCCTGCTCTGTGTCTTTTCAGGGAACTCTGTGGTGTCGGTGAGCCCTCAAACCCAGTAGGGGACTTTTCTCTCTCAGCCCACACACACACTGTCCCTTAACAGACCAATGGACACTGAGAATGGTTCTATGGTTCTTTAAGTAAATGCCACTGTAGATGAGTTTGAATAAAGGTGGCAAGCACTGAGTAACCCAATGAATAAACCAACTTTCATTCATGCTCTTTTTTTCTTTCTAGAAGCAAATCAACTTTCTGGACGGACATCCATCCATACGTAAGAGTGTTATTATGGGTAACAAATGGCACCCTATTCCCTTTATAGTGCACTACTTCTGACCAGGGCCCATAGGGCTCCGGTAAAAGGTAATGCACTATAAAGTGAATAGGGTGCCATTTGAGCCTCAAACTTATTTGGTGGACCAAGCCAAGGTCACTCTTCTACCAACAACAATGGTGCTGACAGGTGAGCAAAACTCACAGCTCCTGACTTGGAGGGATTCCCTTAAAATGAAGGCTGTTTACACTAGCCATAATACAATCAGACATTGGGACAAAGGAACAACAGTTACAGCTTCTTTAGAGAATTGTCTTGTCTTCAGTAAAAGCAATTATCAGAGACTACGTGGAAACAGACCGGTGAATTTTGAAGAGGAGCAGGATTTAATAGCCAAGAAGTAGAAAGGCAGGCGGGCCAGATGAAATGAGAGATGGCGAGAGGTGAGAATAATTGGGCGAGAGAAGAGGGATGCAGAAGAGAGAAGGTTATTTTTCCACTGTCCAAGTCCATCTGCCTAATTAGCATAAGCAGGGGAATTGCCTTCAGTGCACTTCTTGAAAAAAACGAGCCGTTGCCTAAAGAAGAGAATAATTTACTGAAGTCTCTTGTCCTCTGTAGCGAATTGTCATAACCGTGGGGAATCTCTGCACAACAATGGGAAAGTGATCAGAGAAATCCGGCAAAGACAAAACCTTTGTTAGCCCTGATGATGACTAGTCTTAACTAAAACAATACAACTAACTCATTTTGCCATTGTATTCTCAGGGGCAAGCAACATCACAGAGTCTAGCTAAAAAGTGTTGAGGTTCAAAGTGATGTACTTATTCTGTTTTGAATTTTGGATGTAAAATTGCATGTTTTTCAAAACCAGCAAGCCGACAGTGTTCATGCCGTCTGCAATTCAGTCTGACATTACAGACGGCATGCAATCTGAAAGCAGCACAGCCTCTCCTGGCCAATAGACTACGACTGAAGCAGAAATAATGCAACAAGCCAGGGTTGTGTTTTTATACCTTGCACAGTCGTTGTTCAGTTTCAGCTATTCCCATATCGGGCTTGGCTTATATGAACTGAGCAACGGTTACCTGGAAATCATGCGTACTCCCCAAACCAATAGAAGAACAGCAATCCAGGTAGGTGTACTCTACAATAACAAAAACATTACGGCGGGTGTGCACACCGTCAACGCACATCCAACTGAGGCGACCACTTGGCTACACGGAAGAAAGCCGCGCGACTGAATGAAGAAGTCAGCCATATCTCAACTCTGCCGTTGTTGTACAGAGCCTCAGGGTGGTTAATAAACTCTCGTCACTGAGAGATTATGCTGGTTGAAACTACTGGTGCCTCAAGGGAGACAGCAGGAGCAAACCACGACACCGCAGGGGAGGATGCATCTGGCAAAACGGCAAGGGATGATCTGGATGACATGACGAAGTACAAGGACATCGTCGATAAAGTGTGATATACACCCAGCTATAATCTGTGGCATCATCTCAAGAGAGATGGGAGAGCGGGTGGGAGGGCAATAAGGGCCACGGAACCCCCCCTCCACAAACGCCCAAACCAGGCTGGGGGGACTATGTAATGGGCCTTTGGGCTTATGCACATTGACATTACCCCAACCGGTGGAAAACACCTGAATCCTAAAGGGGGAATGGGACAGCGAGGAACATCTTGAAGAAGCCACTGGGTCTCTCATTGAATTCCTTGATAAGATAAAGGAAAAGTTCAACTGGAACAGAGAGAGGAGGAATAGCTGCCTATGTGGGGGTTGGAAATATCCATTCACATAAGGAGGTGGATGTGAAAACCACTGGAGGGGACTACTCCAACGATGATGTTGCCAGAGCTAGATGGTACCATATATATTGGTACCAAGACAGAAATCCGTATTGCCAAATCTGATGAGCAAATGGCTTATTACACTACTGAGAGGGACTAGTCCAATAATGTCACCAGAGGGGGGGTGTTCAATATTCCAAACGTAATGGTAATAAAAGTAAACTGCAAATGTATCTGGAGGTAAATGTCAAAATAATTCACAAAACGTTATATGACAATGTATCCCTATTATGATGGTTGAGTTCGATTCTAGTTTAGTTTTTTTTATTATCCACATGAAGATAATTTACAATAACTAACTTATTGCTAACCTGTTTGTATTTTATGTAAGAGTGCTTATGCTTACAAGGGCAACTCTCCCACTTTTCAACCTCATATTCATAATCACCAGCACCAAACCAGTGTGTACATATGCAAAAACGGCACATTTCAACGTACTGTAGAAAACATATATAACGTTAAAAAGTTCTACCCGATGACATCAAACGTTTAAACATTTGAAAAACAGTGATTTTCAAACAATGCGACTCACAGTGACCTGAGGAACAACAAAACACTTAAAACTGTTCAAGTATGAGTATTATAATCTATATATCAATTCATGTGAATTGGAAAGCTGAAGTGAACTGTAATCATAGCGATGAATGAAAATAAAATGTTCAGCCTACATTTTCAGCCTGGTGATTTATTGGCGGCTGAAATGTGTATTTTCATTCATCTCTACGATTACAGTTCACGTCGGCTTTCCAATTCACATGAATTGCTATAGAGTATTGTAATGTAACATCACACTAACATCGTCTAATGAAACATTTGGTTACAAAACTTAATCTATGACATATGAAATGGTTAGTAATGCCCTGTCTAGTACCATACCTGTATGTGTAATCTAATAGACAGAACGGATACTTTGTTTTCTCTGTAACCAGGAGTGATGGTACAACTAGGAACGGGCTAGGAGGGTATAACTGTGCCAAGCTCATTTGATCTCTAAATAACTCCCTGTCTGAATCGATGACATGGAGAGACATTGGATTGGAGACGAAGTGTGACAGATACTGTTTAAAACCTCTTAAATGTAAAGTCCCCATATTTGGGGACCCCAACTGATTTTTTTAAATTCAATTCGGTCTGGTATGAGAACGGTAGATCCTATCTGGAAAAGCAGGGTGTCTGCGGAAAGCGGAGTATCTTGGCTATTGATCTGTGCCTAAAAATCATTGGTGTGACTTACTACCATATATGGGGACACAAATGTATAAGGGCAGGCCGAGGCGGTGACCTCACTTCAAGATGGCTGCTACCTACACTCCGGTTAGCGTTGTGAAGCATAATCAAAATAAACACGGAATACGTTGATTCACGCTGAAAGCCGGGACTCCACAGATCATGAGGATATCTTATTTGTCTGCCTGTGACCTACCGTTATTGATCATCAGCCCCGAGAGTCAAAATGTTCATTTTACACAACGTTTTCAACAAACATCTTACAAAGTAAGCTTTGATTTGGTCTGTGTTTGAGCTATAGCTACAAGGGGGGGTATGAAATGAATCCTTAGGTTGGTAGGAACAAAACTAGCCTCTTGCTGGATGTTATCTGCTATCTGATGATAACAGTATGACTTAAATGGCAACATCGAATGTCTACCGAGTGACTATCTTTGCGCTTGACAAATTATGATGAAAACACTTGGATATCCCCTGTATGTCCCCCGACACCACCACAATGTTTGAGAGAGGTAGGTGTCGTAGAGATGTCGTTTTTTATAGTGAACAATAACTTTTAGCCACATTCAGTGTGCAATTACCACATTCGGACACTTTGGCGCGGTTGAAAGGACACTTGAATGTACCCTGGATAACCCATAACACCACCACAATGTTTGAGTGAGGTTGATATGGTAGAAATTGGGTTTTTATACTGAACAAATAGCATTTAGGGATTGCATATATGTAAAAGCACTGGAATGACCTAATTTACAGACATATGTCAATTGGAGAGATTTAGGGACACTGATATTGTTCACATGTTGTGGAAGCCATCTGATGTGTTTCCAGCTCTGGGCATCAATAATTCACTTATAGCTTGTCAATGACAGATTACTTTCAAAATAAAAAAACGGTTATTTTGTGTGACCCTGATCTTGTGAACTATGTAACTCCTATCTATCTTCTGATCATTTCTTCATAATCTCCCAGATGTCTTCTTTCCAAACATACCACGTTTTGGCACGTCAGAATCATGTAATTACACACGAACAGCAGTTACTTTTGGGTATGTCTATTTATGATGAAATGTACATTTTGCCATTACATCTAAGTTAGTCTACACAACAGATAATAATAAGGGTGTCTTTCAAAGCTCTTTTAGGGAAAAACTGAATCATTAAAGGATAGCAATTTGGGTGAACTCTCCCTTTAACAGTTCATAAGCACTGTGGGAGGAGAGGGACTTGAAAGGGTAATGGAGGGGAATAGTTGAACTGCATTGAAAATATTTTATTCGCTGTCTGTTTCTCAAATTGCACCCTATTCCCTTGATAGTGCACTACTTTTGGGAATAGGGTGCCATTTGGAATTCAAACACCGTTCTTCATCCTCTGTTAAACGACACCAGTGAATTAAATACTGGTTTATAAACAGGGTTGGGCGGACTAATTTGTAATTAGTTACCGATTACAGTTACATGAAAAATAAAGTAATCAGATACGTAATCCTCTGGATTACTCAAAATGAGTAACGTAATGACTTTAAACACCCAGGCAGATGAGAAAAAGTAAGAAACCGGCACACTGCTCTTTATCAGACTTTACGCATCAGAGCTTTTGTGACTGTTTATAATTTGCACCCTTATGTAAACATTGCTCTACATCTGTATTACGCATCAGATGAGGTTGGAGTTGAGGGAAAATAAACATGTGTTACCAAATATAACAATGTGCATTTCACAAGTATTCTTATAAAGTGTGTACATAATGCATTAAACAAGTCTGTAAAACCACAACCAGGACATCGACCTACCAAGTAAGTTTTCATAAATCATTGGGTACAGTGCAAGAAAGAACGTCAGAGTAACGAAAGCTCTGCTTTTTTATTTTATTTAGAGATATCACATTTAGAGATATCACATTAAGATAATTCATGTGGGACTAATTCACCACCTGAGGTGGTGGTTAGTTCGCCAACTCTAAATATAGCCTAATTATTGCTGACTGTTTGCCATGTAATTGATAGGCCTATATCTAACAGTACATGTCATGTATAGGCCTATATCTAACAGTACATGTCATGTATAGGCCCTATATCTAACAGTACATGTCATGTATAGGCCCTATATCTAACAGTACATGTCATGTATAGGCCTATATCTAACAGTACATGTCATGTATAGGCCTATATCTAACAGTACATGTCATGTATAGGCCTATATCTAACAGTACATGTCATGTATAGGCCTATATCTAACAGTACATGTCATGTATAGGCCTATATTTAACAGTACAT
Organism: Salmo trutta; assembly: GCF_901001165.1. Lineage (NCBI taxonomy): Eukaryota > Metazoa > Chordata > Actinopteri > Salmoniformes > Salmonidae > Salmo > Salmo trutta. The sequence goes on from NC_042977.1 coordinate 19,522,283, forward strand.
GTCATGTATAGGCCTATATCTAACAGTACATGTCATTTATAGGCCTATATCTAACACTACATGTCATGTATAGGCCTATATCTAACAGTACGTCATGTATAGGCCTATATCTAACAGTATATTTCATGTATAGGCCTATATCTAACAGTACATGTCATTGTCATGACGTTGGCCTCTTTGGGTACAGGGAGGACAGTTGGCCCCCTCCCCTTTGTACCATCCCCCAACCTACCTTCCCCCCAACCCAGGCCCTGTGTGAAAGGGTTGTAAAAACTCTAAGAGGAGAATCTCCTACCACATGTTTCATAGAGAGACAAAGGAAATTCTTCCAACTCATAGAATTGGAGAACCGAGCGACATGTGTGTTCTGGAGAAGGTATGGAAGATTGTTGAAGAATCCAGCTACGAACTGGTCCGCTTGGTACAATTTTGTGATACTCAGAAGAGACAATATAGCCATATTACCATAAAACTGTTTATATAATAGCCTCAGCGATGAGACTTGCATCATAATGGTTGTATAAAATGTATTAATAAGGATAAAGCTATTTGTAATACATTGAGATGCTATGTACTGATGTTAATGTGATAGAATTGGATTTCTGTACCAAGCTTCACTCAGCCATCGGCACGCCCCCCCAGGGACACAGACAGGACCAGGCGTCATTTGACAAGCCTGTTCTAGGGTCACTATAAAACTATACCCTGATTTACATTTCTCCAGACCAGGCCTCCACTCCATTAGTGAGTTGGCCAGTAGGTTTTACCATCCAATTCCTCTACTGAAAGTGAACTACACCACGTGGTTAACTTTTAGACTATCGAGACCGACAGAATAAGAACAAGTCTTTGATATTAATTATTAGTCTGCAGCTAAGTAAATTATATCATCGAACGCGAAGACCAACGAAACATGCATTCTATAACGACATTAATGAATGTCGCTTTGAAAGATCCATTCTAACTGAGAGAGAGAGAGAGAGAGAGAGAACTCTCCATCAGAACGACGCTCGAACAAGGATCCCGACGACACGAGCGTAAATATATATTGATTGCAATTGTTCCCGAATGAGTGAGCCTTCAATTGTCAATTGTTAATATTAATGAACTCTGTGTACCTTCTCAGCTGACCGTTTATGACCCATTGTCTAACAGACCAGCCATGCCTGCGAGCCATTAGGGCACATTACTATACCAATCCTTTGTGACGATAATTACTGTTTGTATGTTTTCTGTTAATTACTTAGTGTAGTAAATAAATGATTTTAAGACAATTGATGTATGGATAATTTTAGTAAAGACTGGGTTCGTGCAGATACAACAATTTACGACGTTTGGAATGAGACTGAACGCGAGGTAAAATACACCATTTAAACCAGAAGATAATCGGCCTATATTATAATATAGGAAAGTTATATTAGGAAAATTATAACTTTGTAATCTGAATATTTTTCTTGGTGCCCCGATCTCCTAGTTAATTACAATTAAACGATTAATCAGTTTAATCGCGTGATAATAATTACAGGGAGTTAATTGATAAACATGTCTTCAGTTTAATGGTACCCCAAAGACACGACATCATGTATAGGCCTATATCTAACAGTACATGTAATGTATAGGCCTATATCTAACAGTATATTTCATGTATAGGCCTATATCTAACAGTATATTTCATGTATAGGCCTATATCTAACAGTATATTTCATGTATAGGCCTATATCTAACAGAGAATGGCCGACATGAGTGCCCCTTCGTTCAATATAAGAGTTGATTAATAAAATGTCAACCTACAGATAAGCATGGGACCATCTACTTTTCAACATTAACTGTTATAACTGTTTTTTCCCGTATTTACGGTTTGAAATTTTGCACAATCAGAAAGTGCACTGTAAATACGCTACAAAACAGTAGGCAGAACTCTATGGAGTCCAGACAACTGTATGACTGACCAGTGGGCCAGGTTTAAATTGTTTGGCAGCCTTACCTACTCATTCAATCAACTGGAATCCAAAAAGAAGCCATCCACCCTTGAGGGCGATCATCTAGACAACATTTTGCCGAGTTGAGTGCATGGGAGAAGTCCTGAGGGTACGTGAAATGACAGCAAGGCTGACAAAGCTGTATCAAATGTTCTTTTTGATATTAGTTGAAGTAATACTAAACGTAATCAGCTGTTTAACACATTTTTTTAAAGTCATCCGGGCTGATTACAATTAGGTAATCCCTGTTGCATGTAATCCGTTACTACCCAATACGGTTTATAAACGGCTTTAACTTTATTCCAACCACTTTAAATCGGACATTGACACAAAGCCTGACAGACAATTCCTAACCGCTTTGAGTTCTCTAGGTATGCAAAGACATAATGAAGAAATAAACTCAGCGTGCTATGAACCATGGGATTTGGGGATTTTCTAACCAGAATGACTCAAATTAAGGCACACAAGTGAGTCACGCAACCAAGATGACAATCTAAGGCATAACCGTCAAGCTGTTGTTTAATGGTTCACAATGAGCATTTGGTGACACTTTAATCCTGGAACGCCAACAGTTATATGCTCTGTCTCTAAAAGATTACATTCAGGTCATTGTATCAGATGTTAAAATGGGCTGACAGTGCAACAACAATCCTGCTTAGGATACATTAGACTGTATCAGTATGTAGATATCCTGCGATAGGTTCACAGTGAAACACTGATCAAGGAAGTGGATGGACGCAGAGTGATGTAACAACGCATTAATGGGTCTCATACGCTATTTAAATAGATGAGAGTGATGGCAATGTAAGAGCAACATTCGGTTTAGGGCTACTCCAATAGAGAAAGTAGTACCTTCCCCTGTGGTCCACATGTGTGTTTTTACAGCGGATTATTTGATCTGCGACGATTAGGTTTGTCAACACAGGAAATGGCGTAACTGACCGTGCTTTGAGTTTCCATTCAACTTTCAGCTGATCTTAATGTCTCGGAAAATGTCAAGGAAAAGGTTGCGTATGATTTACAGCTCAGGGGCTCTTGTATGGTGCAGAGCACCTTCTGATTGATTCAGTGGTGTGTGTGTGTGTGTGCTCTGTGAATCCCTGAGCTCTCTGTTTGGAATTTGCCTGATCTGACAGCGCCTCAGGCCGAGCCCGAGAGAGAAGACCAGGTGTGTGTGTGTGTGTGTGTGTGTGAGGGCCTTGGTCTGACAAACAGCGAGACAGGATGGCAGGCAGGCAGTTTGACGGGAAGAAAGGGATTTTAACGGTCCGGCAACAACTGAGCGGCAGAGATTCAATCAATCATAGAATTTAGATGGCAACCAGCCTGTCGCTAGGCCAGATGTTACAAAACGAGGTAGGGGTGTACCTATTCCAGTCAACCTTCTCTAGTATATAAAATGGTTAAAAGTGAATACTTTTTATCAGTAGGAGTCATCAGAAATTGTGTCTTATAAAGTTCTTAGTTTTAATTATTTGGCCCATGTTGTTCCAGTAACAATACCACATTATCTGAGCTTGGCTCAGGTGTGAATTGGCTGTTATCAAACTGTTAGGTTCCAGTTTGTAGAGTGTGAATGACAGACAGATCAGGTGCTAACCCAGCAGTAAGGGTGTGAGAAGCTATAGGGCAGGGGTCAGCAACAGACGGCCGGCCCAAAACCGGCCCGTGAGTGATTTTTTGGGGCCCCCCCAAAGTTTTTAGTAAATAAATTGGGGGCTATTTTAGTTTTGGGTAAAAAAAAAAAAAAAACAGGAATTGAGCCAAAAATGTGTTTTATTTAAGAACGTATTTCCACTAATAAAAAAAAGACGTGATCGTGTCTCACTGTATTCAAGGTATGAAATTATTGTTATTTTCAAATAGAATCTCTTTTTGGGCTTAGTTGTGGTCAATTTGCAGTGTACAAATTACTATAATTATGTTGTGCCCGGACCATCCCCTCCTACAAAAATCTCCCGCGGCTTCATCTAGTTGCCTACCCCTGATACAGTGAGTCACACAGAGTAAGATGTAAGACTCAACATTGCCAATGTCCATGCTAAAATGGGTTGTATCCATCTAGAGTCCTCCAGCTGTATCTATGGGATCACCTGACTCACCCATCATCCTGTCCATCAGAGCCTGCTGTGGCATCAGGTTGTCGTCCAGGCCCTCTATGCCTCCGTACAGGGAGTGGGAGATACGACGCTCCCGGTCTTCCAGCAGGGAGGAGTTCAGGAGGGCCTGCTCCGGTCCCAGGGGGCTCCCTGGGGCCTCCAGCTACATACAGATGGGTGAGAAGACGGGTACAGTCAATACATGACATATTGGAAGAAACAATCCTTATTATAGTGGGAAGGTGCAGTACGAGACGAAATTCTCCCTTTGGTACATTGGGATTAAATCTTGATCTTAAATCTTTAAAGAGTTTGAACTGGCTCAATGCCACAACCCCATTATCGCCCTTTCACACTCACGGTAGGATAGCAGCAACAATGACAGCTTAACTTATAGATAATAATAATCCCCTCCGTGAGGGACAGGCAGACTGGTAGAGGCAGGCTAGCCTAGTGCTAACATTAGCCGCAGCACCACCACGACCCCGGCTAGCTAGATAAATGACCATGGATTTCCAATAGCAGTTAAGACACCAGCTGTCAACATTCCCCCCACAGGAGAGCAGCAGCACAGTGACATTTCCCTCCGGTGTCTATGGGACACACTGCTGTTTAATGGACAAACAGGCCATTTGCTGACTATGTCACCTTTAAACACACATGACTGAGGAGAAAGTGGGGTTGAATGTGTATGGACCATAGAATTCCATCGCAACAGTAGAAATGACAGGATCTCTATGGTGTGGATGCCCTTCGCACTTAGAATCTCCTATATCATTGATTTGAACTATAGGGACTGCCTCCTTGACAGATTATGCCTAGTCGAAGACTAAGAAGTATTCTCAAAGGAGATTCTGCTTTGAAATAGCATTTTTTATTGTCCAGAATTTGTGTCTGGGAAAACCATCCCTTTAGCGGTGCTGGAAACTTACTTGAGCCCATTTGAATTACATGAGCCCGTTTATAACTGCATAAGCAGCTTCTTGGTAGCAATAATAATTGGTTTGGATGTGTGCATTATTGCAGAGACAAGAGGAAGGACAGAAAGTGTCCGTCCAGACATGTTCTTGTATTTCTGTATATTATTATTTCTAAGGAAGTAGGTAAAGGGCAACAGTTGAGTCTCAGCTCCTGATAAGCTAGGCTAGTCTCTGTGGAACTAGGGCAAGGAGCGATGTGGAACTCAACATTGAGGTGGTGGTGAGGACAACAGTTAAAGAGAGAAGAAAAAAAAAACTCTGGGAGAGGGGCCAGAGGGGGCCACCTAACAACACTAAGTGAATACTTCTCACACAACACACATCCCTGACCAAGAAGGTTCTGGGCTCAGGCTGAGCCACGACACCACCATTAGAGGAACAATTCTTGCCCAGCAACAGAGAATGACTGTTTATCTTAGACATAGAAGATGACTCCGCCTAGTCAGATATTATAAATATGGGCTTGTGTTAGTTGTCAAATCAAATGTATTTATGAAGCCCTTTTTAAATCAGCAGATGTCACAAAGTGCTATACAGAAACCCAGCCTAGAACCCCAAACAGCAAGCAATGCAGATGTAGAAGCAGAGTGCCTAGGAAAAACTCCCTAGGAAGGGAAGGAACCTAGGAAGAAACCTAGAGAGGAACCAGGCTCTAAGGGGTGACCAGTCCTCTTCTGGTTGTGCCGGGGGGAGATTATAACAGTACATGGCCATTAAGACCAGATTGTTGTTCAAGATGTTCAAACATTCATAGATGACCAGCAGGGTCAAATAATAATCACAGTGGTTGTAGAGGGTGCAACAGGTAGCACCACAGGAGTAAATGTCAGTTGGCTCTTCGTAGTCGGGTATTCAGAGGTCGAGACAGCAGGTGCGGTAGAGAGGGAGGGAGAGAGTTTGGGGTCATTTAAAAATGTCCATGTTTTTGAAAGAAAAGCACATTTTTTGTCCATTAAAATAACATCAAATTGAACAGAAATACAGTGTAGACATTGTTAATGTTGTAAATGACTATTGTAGCTGAAAATGGCAGATTTTTTTATGGAATATCTACATAGGCGTACAGAGGCCCATTATCAGCAACCATCACTCCTGGGTTCCAATGGCACGTTGTGTTAGCTAATCCAAGTTGATCATTTTAAAAGGCTAATTGATCATTAGAAAACTATTTTGCAATCATGTTAGCACAGCTGAAAACTGTTGAACTAATTAAAGAAGCATTAAAACTGTCCTTCTTTAGACTAGTTGAGTATCTGCGGCATCAGCATTTGTGGGTTCGATTACAGGCTCAAAATGGGCAGAAACAAAGAACTTCCTTCTGAAACTCGTCAGTCTACTCTTGTTCTGAGAAATGATGGCTATTCCATGTGAGAAATTTCCAAGAAACTGAAGATCTCGTACAACACTGTGTACTACTCCCTTCACAGAACAGAGCAAACTGGCTCTAACTAGAATAGAAAGAGGAGTGGGAGGCCCCGGTGCACAACTGAGCAAGAGGACAAGTACATTAGAGTGTCTAGTTTGAGAAACAGATGCCTCACAAGTCCTCAACTGGCAGCTTCATTAAATAGTACCCGCAAAACACCAGTCTCAACGTCAACAGTGAAGAGGCGACTCCGGGATGCTGGCCTTCTTGGCAGAGTTCCTCTGTCCAGTGTCTGTGTTCTTTTGCCCATCTTAATCTTTTATTTTTATTGGCCAGTCTGAGATATGGCTTTTTCTTTGCAACTCTGCCTAGAAGGCCAGCATCCCGGAGTCGCCTCTTCACTGTTGACGTTGAGAATGGGGTACCTATGATACCTATGTAGATATTCCATAAAATAATCTGCCGTTTCCAGCCACAATAGTCATTTACAACATTAACAATGTCTACACTGTATTTCTGATCAATTTGATGTTATTTGAAGGGACACAGTGTGCGCTGTGTCCAACTGGATTAGCAGCAGAATTTAGAACCTAACATTAGTATAAGAATTGCCAACAACAGATGAGCATCACAACACGAGGAAATGTAATCAGTGGATAATCAATCCACAGCCCCTTCATTTCATTTCCCAGGTGTTTGATAGATGTGATAACAGAGAAAGACCGGTGTGATACAGAAAGGTTCAGTTCTATCCGTGCAGAAACAGCTGAACAATCACCAAGCAGGCAGACTACTGCCAGTAAAACAAGGGTAAGTGAGAATGACTCAGGCTGGAGACCTGGAGAAGGATTTCAAGAGAGAGGCCATTTGGCTTCAGACTGTTGGAAGTCAGCCTCTACTTTAAATGGGATAGTTAATGAAACTGGCTGAAACAGAGAGCCTATCTAGCCTGCCTTAATAACAGCCCAAGGAGATTTGCCATACTGAGGTCGGTCAACAAATCACCACTCCACGCACTGCATATTCAGTCCTATAATTAAACTGGTGCAGGGCTGATCTCCATTGGGTCTGAATTGTGACGGGGGAGGGGGAATCTGTCTGAATAGCCCTGTGGGGCGGGGTTTAATATTGTTATAGTTCAGATTCAGAATAAGGTTTGCCAATGATTACTATCCTAAAGAAGTAACCTCAGGAGGAGATGTCGAGGAAAGAGAGGGATGGTGTGAGGTGCTGAGTGAAAGGAGCACCACCTGTCCATGAAGCTGTGCCACCTTGAACGGCTGTGCCACCTGAACGGCTGTGCCTCTTGGTAGACTTCTACTACGGTTCCTATATACAGCGCCTTCAAAAAGTATTTTCCACATTTTATTGTGTTACAGCCTGAATTTTAAATAGATTCAATTGAATCTATGTCACTATACCCCATAATGTCAAAGTGGAATGTTTTATTTCGAAAAGTTGACAAATTAATACAAAATGTCTCGGGTCAATAGGCATTCAAACCCTTTCTTATGGCAAGCCGAAATACGTTCACTCTGTGTGCAATAATAGTGTTTAATATGATTTTTGAAGGACTACCACAGCTCTGTACCCCACATATACAATTATCACTAAAGCCCCCCCAGACGAGCAGTGAATTTCAAACACAGATTCAACTACAAAGACCAGGGAGGTTTTCCAATGCATCACAAAGAAGAGCACCTATTGGTAGATTGGTAAAAATAAAACAAGCAGACATTGAATATCACTTTGAGCACGGTGAAGTTATTAAATACATGTCGGATGGTGTATCAATGCAACCAGTCACTATAAAGATGCAGGTGGCCTTCCTGACTCAGTTGCCGGAGATTAAGGAAACCGCTCAGGGATTTCACCACAAGGCCAATAATGACTTTAAAAATGGCTGTTTGAGAAAACTGAGGATGGATCAACAACATTGTACTTACTCCACCATACTAACTTAAATGGCAAAGTGAAAAGAAGGAAGCCTGTACGGAATAAATATATTCCAAAACATGCATCCTGTTTGCAATAAGTCACCAAAGTAAAACTGCAAAAAATGTGGCAAAGAAATTAACCTGTTGGGGCTAGGGGGGAGGGGGGGGGGGCAGTATTTGCACGGCCGGATAAAAAAACGTACCCGATTTAAACTGGTTACTACTCTTGCCCAGAAATGAGAATATGCATATAATTAGTAGGTTTGGATAGAAAACACTCAAAAGTTTCTAAAACTGTTTGAATGGTGTCTGTGAGTATAACAGAACTCATATGGCAGGCCAAAACCTGAGAAGATTCCAAACAGGAAGTGCCCTGTCTGACAATTTGTTGTCCTTCTGTTGGATCTCTATCGAAAATACAGCATCTCTGCTGTAATGTGACATTTTCTAAGGCTTCCATTGGCTCTCAGAATGCGCCAGAAAGTGGAATGGGGTGTCTGCTGTCTCTGGGTGAAGAACAGCAGTAGAATTTGTGAGTGGTCAGCCTGGGGACAGTGACACTGGAGATGCGAGTTCATGAGAATTCTCAATTTTTTTCTTTCAGCCTTTGAATGAATACAACATCGCTTGGTTGGAATATTATTGCTATTTTACGAGAAAAATAGCATAAAAATTGATTTTAAACAGCGTTTGACATGCTTCAAAGTACGGTAATGGAATATTTTGATTTTTTTGTCACGAAATGCGCTCGCGCGTCACCCTTCGGATAGTGACCTGAACGCACTTACAAAACGGAGCTATTTCAATATAGCTATGGATTATTTGGAACCAAAACAACATTTGTTGTTGAAGTAGAAGTCCTGGGAGTACATTCTGACGAAGAACAGCAAAGGTAATCAAATTTTTTTTAATAGTAATTCTGAGTTTGGTGAGCCCCAAACTTGGTGGGTGTCAAAATAGCTAGCCGTGGTGGCCGGGCTATGTACTCAGAATATTGCAAAATGTGCTTTTGCCGAAAAGCTATTTTAAAATCTGACACCGCGATTGTATAAAGGAGTTCTGTATCTATAATTCTTAAAATAATTGTTATGTATTTTGAAAACGTTTATCGTGAGTAATTTAGTAAATTCACCGGAAGTTTGCGGTGGGTATGCTAGTTCTGAACATCACAAGCTAATGTAAAAAGCTGGTTTTTGATATAAACATGAACTTGATTGAACAAAACATGCATGTATTGTATAACATAATGTCCTAGGAGTGTCATCTGATGAAGATCATCAAAGGTTAGTGCTGCATTTAGCTGTGGTTTTCGTTTTTGTGACATATATGCTTGCTTTGAAAATGGCTGTGTGATTATTTTTGGCAGGGTACTCTCCTGACATAATCTAATGTTTTGCTTTCGCTGTGTGGTTAGATTAACGAGAGTCTTATCTTTCAAATGGTGTAAAATAGTCATATGTTTGAGAAATTGAGGTTATAGCATTTGAGGTATTTGTATTTCGCCCCACGCGATTCCACTGGCTGTTGACTAGGTAGGACACCAACACTCACTGAGTACAATGCTTCATATTTTCAAGCACGGTGGTGGCTGCATCATGTTATGAGTATGCTTGTCAACAGCAAGGACTGGGGAGTTCTTTTCTAGAAAAATAAACTGAATAGAGCTAAGCACAGGCAAAACCCTAGAGGATAAACTGGTTTAGTCTGCTTTCCAACAGACATTGGAGACAAATTCACCTTTCAGTAGGACAATAAGCTTTTATACATTTTTTTATTTCACCTTTATTTAACCAGGTAGGCTAGTTGAGAACAAGTTCTCATTTACAACTGCGACCTGGCCAAGATAAAGCAAAGCAGTTCGACACATGTAAGAACACAGAGTTACACATGGAATAAATAAACAAATGAGGAATTGACATTGGGGGTGACCAGTGAGATATACCTGCTGGAACGAGTGCTACGGGTGGGTGCTGCTATGATGACCAGTGAGCTGAGATAAGGCGGGGCTTTACCTAGCAAAGACTTGTAGATGACCTGGAGCCAGTGGGTTTGGCGATGAGTAATGAAGCGAGGGGCAGCCAACGAGAGCGTACAGGTCGCGGGAATATGGGGTTTTGGTGACAAAACGGATGGCACTGTGATAGACTGCATCCAATTTGTTGAGTAGAGTGCTGGAGGCTATTTTGTAAATGACATCGCCGAAGTCGAGGATCGGTAGGATCGTCAGTTTTCCGAGGGTATGTTTGGCAGCATGAGTGAAGGATGCTTTGTTGCGAAATAGGAAGCCAATTCTAGATTTAATTTTGGATTGGAGATGCTTAACGTGAGTCTGGAAGGAGAGTTTACAGTCTAGCCAAACACCTAGGTAACCTAAAACACCATGCCAAATATACACTGGAGTTGCTTACCAAGACAGTGAATATTACTAAGTGGTCTAGTTACAGTTTGACTTAAACTCAGCTTGAAATGCTATGGCAAGACTTGAAAATGTCTATCTATCTCTCAACAACCAACTTGACGAGAGATTGAATACATTATAATAATGGAAAATGCTGTACCCTCCAGGCGTACAGGACCGAGTTTGGGAAACCCTAGGAAATGTGACTGCTGAGGTTAGCCAAAAAGGACGTGTTTTGAAAGTTGGATCATCTTATCCTTTGAGGCTTTAAAAAAAGTGTTCTTACACTATGATTTTGAACATTCAGAGCAACTGGGGAATGTCCATGGCCGGCATGCTGTCACCTTCACCTGCTACTTAACTTCTGATTGATAGGAACCACGAGCACCAAGTGTCAAACTCTGTCCATTGACGAATTAAGGTCACCAATGAGTGAGGCACTCCTCTCACCTGGTTATCTAGGTCTTCGTCGAAAGGAAAAACTAAAACCAGCAGAAACCAGGCCCTCCGTGGAATGAGTTTGACACCCCTAACCAACACCAATCAGCCTACACCACTACGCACACACCTGTTGTTACTATGACAACTAACATAGCCATGCCAGCTAATGACTGCTGTCTGAACACACACTCATTCGATTTGATCACTTGTAACTTGCTGTTTGGACAGTCATTATGGGTATTGTGTGTAGATGGGTGATAACCCCCCCCCCCCAGATTTAATCCCATTTGAATACAGGCTGTAACAACAAAATGTGGAATAAGTCAAGGGGTACGAAAACATTCTGAAGACACTGTACATCACATACTTTGTGGACCGCAAGGGAAATGGATCAATGAAGTATAATTCCTCTTCTAGATAGATACCTATAACCATAATACTCTAGTCCAAGCCATCCTTTCAGCTGTATCTGTGATGCAGATATTGACCAGTCTCCCCTGTGTGTCCGTACCTCATTCAAGGCCAGTGCTCTCTGCTCTCACCCCTGACTTCTCCACAGCACAGCATGCCCCGACTGCAACACACCGCTCAGCCCTTAGCCCCTGCTCTGATTTCAATTATCAGCTGCGCCATGGGCATCACAGGTCTGACATGTACCGTAGCAAGAGGCAGAGGCAGGGATGGAGGCATACAGTACAGTTCACACTACAAACAACACACTGTTGGAAAGTGGACAGTGCAGTACACTAGATAGAGAAGTGATCAAGCCAGGATAGTCTTGAGTATGTACCAATATTATGACACTGAAATGTGGAGAGAGAGAGAGCGTGCCAATATGGCATTGAAATGAAAAATACTTTGTTGGCCAGCCGTCACCAATTCCCCCCATTAGACCCCGGGGCATGGAGGCTAAGACGAGAGCATGTCTGCGTCCCAGATGGCACCCTATTCCCTACATAGCACACTATCTTGGACCAGAGCCCCTGTTCAAAAGTAGTGCACTAAATGGGGAATAATGTGCCATTTGGGACACAGCTCATGTTGTGTTAACGGCTGTGACCCACCTGACTAACTGTTCTTTAAAGCATATCCATAGCAGAGCTCTCCAGTCCAGAACGTGTCCCTGGCTTTGGAATTCAACATAGGGACTACATGTGGGAGGGTGTATGTTAATGATAACTGAACAACTGTATCAAGTGTTTTTGGAAAAACTTCAAACGTCAAGGTATCTTTGTGATGGGTTGTCTATTTAGGAGTAATGTCAAAACAAAAGCATACACAAAACAGAACACAGTCATAAAAAATAACAAAAAATAATTAGGCAATTAAACATGTGAAAAGACAAAACAATCCATTGGCCTTGGCAGTAACTAAGGAAAGGAGGACGCAGAGCCACAGAGCTATTAGCCGCTGCCTCCAAAAAGCCCACCATCACACAGACTCCCTGTGGGTTATTTCAGCGTACACGCGTGTTATTCAGTGGAAGCCGGTGAGAGGAGGACGGCTTATAGTAACGGTTGGAATGGAATATAAGGAACGGTATCAAACGCATGGAAACCATGTTGGACACGTTTCCATTCATTACTATGAGCCCGTTCACAGACTGGTTCAATAATCTCCACAGCTGTCCCAATGGGATGGTTGGGCTTACCTCACTGCGTTTGGTGACCCTCCTGGCCACAATCAGCTGAATCGTCCCGCGTTTGTTGCCCTCTACCGACATGGACGTCCTTAGCGTCTCCATGGCCTCCTGGTTGGTCTTGCCTATCAATGACTCCCCGTTCACCGCTATCAGCTGGTCGTTGACCCGCAGCCGTCTATCCTGTTCACACAGCATATGACACGCTGGATCAGAATCAGTCAACACCCACGATCAGGCTGTTCAACGCAATCGCACTGTGCTGTTAACCTGGTCCCAGATCTGCTCGCGTCATCTTGCCAACTCCTTGTCACACCGAACAACGAGTGACACCCAGGCTACTTAATTCCCTAGAGAGTAGGCTAGAGTGCAAGAAACAAACTGGCACCAAGGTTACTGTACTGTCAGTGGAATAACGAATAGCAGAAAAAGCAATGAAGTTCAGAACTGATAGACAGAAGACGCTAATAGGCAGATTAGTATATAAACTCCCCAAAAAATACATCATTACTTATATGATCATGAACATCGGAATCCTAATGAGAGGGGCAAGACTCACCTTGCAGGCAGCTCCTCCGTTGATTATGGACTTGACGAAGATGCCTAGGTCAGCGTGGTTCTCCTTGGAGCGGTTGCCCTTGACGCTGACCCCTAACCCTGCCGACCCCGAGTCACTCAGAGGGATCTCAAAGGTCAGGAACTCCCTGGTACCATCAGGGGTCAACACCAGGTCATCCTCCTCAACCTTCTAGAATGGAGAGAGAGCGAGGGAGGGAGAAAGGACGGCGTCACTGGTCACTTCTGCTACTGTGAGATCGACTGATAGGCAAATACAAGATTAGTGTCCCAAATGGCACCCTACTCCCTCCATATTGTACTACTTTTAACCAGGGCCTGGTCAACATTTATGCACTATACTGTACACAGTACCAGTCAATGGTTTTGGAACACCTACTCATTCAAGGGTTTTTCTTTATTTTTTACTATTTTCTACATTGTAGAATAATAGTGTAGACATCAACACTATGAAATAACACATATGGCATCCTGTAGTAACCCAAAAAGTGTTACACAAATCCAAATATATTTAATATTCTTCAAAGTAGCCACCCTTTACTTTGTCACAACACAACTGATTGGCTCAAACGAATTAAGGAAAGAAATTCCACAAATTAAGTTAACAAGGCACACCTTTTAATTGAAATGCATTCCAGGTGACTACCTCATGAAGCTGGTTGAGAGAATGCCAAGAGTGTGCAAAGCTGTCATCAAGGCAAAAGGGGGCTACTTTGAGGAATCAAAATATATTTTGATTTGTTTAACACTTTTTGGGTTACTACATGATTCCATATGTGTTAAATCATAGTTTTGAAGTCTTCGCTATTATTCTACAAAGAAAATAGTAAAAATAAAGAAAAACCAATGAATGAGTAGGTTTGTCCATTTTTGACTGGTACTGTTGGGAACAGGGTGTCATTTGGGACGTAGCTATGCTGATTCCGACGCTCTTCAGCATCAGGAGCTATGGGCTGACCAACTCACATCTATGAGTTTAGTTACAGATGAGAGAACTTCAGGGCAAAGGTTGGATACACTGTCTGTCATAGAGATCCTACAGTGTTCTGAATGTATTATGGTCTTCTGTAGCAAAGCAGAGCCTACATTGACATTGTGACTAAACACATTGTCAGAAGAATGGAGTATCTGATCACAATAAGTATGCCTAGTCACTTTACCCCTACCTATATGTACTGTACATATCTACCTCAATTACCTTGTACCCCTGCACGGAAACTCGGTACTGGTACCCTGTGTATATAGCCTAACCATCCATACTCATTTTATATTTATTCCTTGTGCTATTATTTTTCAATAAACATTTTTATGCATTTTTGGGAAGGGCCCGTAAGTAAGCATTTGACAAATCAATTTTGATTTGATTCTGTGATCACCTCGCAGGCCCCCAAAAGACACTAGAATGTATACAATTAAGAGCATTATCTACACACAGAAGCAGACACATACAGTATATCAGAAAATGCAACAGGTGCCTGAGCCTCATTGAATCACAAAAAAGCTATTCTCTCTGCCTTGTCAATTGACAGCTGTCCTCTGAATAAATCTGCACACTAAACTACTAGCAATTATGTGCGTGTGTAATGAATGCAGTCATAATCAAGCTCAGTGTCAAACATTCATCAGCTCCCATTGTTTGCAGAGAGAGAGATTGAATTACTTTGTGGAGAGACCGAAGGAGAGCGAGCGGGCGGGGGAATAGAGAGAGAGAACAGAGAAAGAGGAGAAAAAGAGACAGAGGAAGAGAGAGACAGTGAGAGCGATAGAGGGGGAGAGGATGAATCCATGTGGAACACAACTGCAGAACTGCCTTATATTCCCCTCCTCTCCTCAGCAACCCAGGCTGCAAGGTGCTTTTGTATTCCACAGAGTGAATAAAATGGCACCTCCACTCCCGTCCCCAATCTCGACCCCTACAGCCCTGGCTCCTACACACCCCTGGCCTCACTCACGCCCCCCCGATCGCTCCCAACAGCATCACCTGAAGCGATTAGAGGCGTGCTCTCAACTTTCCCAAACAAACCTGTCGATTTGATTGAATCAAAAAGTCACTTGAAACGAATTAAAAGCGCAAAAGAGGAGAGGAGAGATGAGGAGGCAGTGGAGGGTGTAATTGCTGGAGGGAGCCCATGTGGAGAGCACTGAACGCTTCTGAGGTTCTTTTTTTAAAGCAGCTCTCCTCTCTCTCTCTCACTATCTGCCTGAGACCGCATGCTGATAGACCATGAATATCAAACACCTGGGGGATAGACAGAGGAGTCCAGACAGACTGATGTGGAGGTGTGTGCGGTGCACAAAGAGAGACTCGCACGCACACACACACACACACATACACCGTCACACTCCTCATGGACGGGGCAGCGAGTCATTAAACACAGTGGAACTGTGAGCAAAGAAAAGGACGTCACCTTTCAGCCCTGTATAACCACCGTCACATGAGGTCATGTGTTTTTTCCCCAAAAAATAACTCCCATCTCTGAGGAATAATCGCAAAGAGCAACAGCCCCTGCCTCATCCGCCGAAACATCCACACATCTCGCGCAGTACACACGAGATTAGAATGGCTTCAGATTAGAATGAAACTCCAAATCCATCCATGTCCTCTTCCTCCTCTATACTGTGGCTGTGTGATGGCAATTACCCAGCTAGCAGCTGCTCCCAGTCACAGCGTGCTGTATATGCAGGAACAGGTGGCAGCTTGAAACATCACTTTAATTAAGGCAAGAGCTTGTTCTCCACTAGAGTCACTGGGCCTTCTGATTGACTCATACATTCACACACTAGAGACATGAATGCAGTCGCATCTGCACGGGGGCACAAATAATACTGTGCGCACGCGCGAGGCAGAGAGCGGGGGCAGAAAGAGGCACAACAATTATTCATCGGAGTCGAGGGAGTGGAAAATGTGTCTGTGTAACCATAGATCAACGTGGCTTGGCTTTACATTACATTACAGGGTAACTGGCACTGATGCCTTTTCAATAGCAACTTGCAGTAACTCAGTGTAACTAATAGCACCGCCAGAACAAGAAGTTCCCGATGATATCAGCTACTACGGATACTACTAGCAGGGGATTTACACTAATATGTATTGCAAATGGCCCCCTATATAATGCACTGCTTATTTAAAAAAAATACTTTTTACCCCTTTTTCTCCCCAATTTCCTAATGTCCAACACACCGCTCGCTTACCCCGGAAGCCAGCCGCACCCATGTGTCGGAGGAAACGCCGTACAACTGGAGACCGGAATCAGCGTGCAGGCTCCCGGCCCGCCACAAGGAGTCGCTAGAGCGCGATGGTACAAGGACATCCCGGACGGTCAAGCCCTCCCCTAACCCGGACGACGCCGGGCCAATTGTGCGCCGCCTCAAGGGTCTTCCGGTCGCAGCCGGCTGCGACACAGCCTGGGATCGAACCCGGGTCTGTCCTGACGCCTCTAGCACTACCTTAGACCGCTGCACCACTCGGGAGGCCATAATGCATTACTTTTGACCAAAGCCATATGGGCCATGTTTCAAAGTGCACTATATAGGGAACAGGGTGCCATTTGAGACGTAGCCTACATGTATCAGATCAGTGATGCCCTGCGACGGCAGTTACTTCCTAAATCAGCACAGAGTGACAGAGCGTAGAGACCACAGGGCATACCCACCCACGGACACATTTACTGTTACTTAGGCAGTCCAAATGAACAGCCCAACTGACTCTCATTCTATCTGCTCCACAACAGTCCAAAGAGTTAACTTTGCTTCATGGCTCCTGATTGATTCAGTCCCACAGAGCAGAGGGATGATGTCATGCGGAGGCACTGTGTGCGTCCCAAATGGCACACTTTGCCCTGTATGGTGCACTACAGGAGTACACTATATAGGGACACGGGTGCCATTTGGGACGCACACACTGTTGTGGGTGGTTACCTCAGTCAGCCAGTGGGGCTCCGTGGCCGACACGGCCTCCCTCACCGAGCGACGCTGGAGAGGGGAACAGTCAGACCTGTGGTTACATTCCACACACACACACACCAGAGACCACCGCAGGCCCGTCATTCCATGGTACCAAGGCCACACAAGCAACAAACCCCAAGCATGTCAGCAGGAGTGGCAACTAACCTTGTTCATGGGTGCATCTCAAATGGCACTTTATTAGCTATATAGTGTATTACTTTTGACCAGGACCCATAGTGTCAACAATAGCATGCACCTCTGGGTAACGGCAGCCCCCCCCCCCCCCCCCCACCTACCTCACACAGAGAGATAATCAATTATTAACAGCGATTATACGTTTATTAATTATTAACGTTGCCAAAGTGCTGAGCTAATTCATGTTGAGGGTCAAGGTGATGCTGCCTATTGTCTCTGTGTGTTCGACCTGTTTTAGTGAGAGGGGGGATGGGAGAGTGGCTGCAGGCTGCTATGGCTTCAAGTGAGGCCTCGGGTTAATTGGTCCAGTACAGAGAGAGCGTGCCGTTTGGAGCTCTTAGCTTTGTTCCCCTGTCCCCCAGTCTCCCTCCATCCCACTCTGCCTTTCTCCCTCCATCCAGATACTGGAGGAGGGCCATTCAGATGAGATGGGGGGGCTAATGCGCTAAAACGGTCTCCTACCCGGAAACACAGACTGCTTCCCAAATGGCACCCTATTCCCTATATAGTGCACTACTTTTGACCAGAGCCCATGTTCTATACTGCTTTCCAAATGGCACCCTATTCCCTATATAGTGCACTACTTTTGACCAGAGCCCATGTTCTGTACTGCTTCCCAAATGGCACCCTATTCCCTATATAGTGCACTACCTTTGACCAGAGCCCATGTTCTGTACTAGTATCAGAGCCTCAGTGCTGCTGTCTGCCTGGCACCACAACAGAACAGTGAAGTTCATGTGTTGTTGAGAGTTGTGTGGAACAAAGCCTCTAACAAGAGATAACATCTGCTGTGTATAATTGTGGAGCCCATTATGGAGGGAATATGCCGGGAAGGAGAGAACAAAGGGATTCATTGGCGAGGATTGTAAAATCATACATGAGAGAGAGAGAAAGAGCGAGAGAGCGAGCGCGCGAGAGAGAGCGCGAGAGAGAGAGTAAGAGCGAGCGCGCGAGAGAGAGCGCGCGAGAGAGAGTAAGAGCGAGCGCGCGAGAGAGAGCGCGAGAGAGAGAGAGAGTAAGAGCGAGCGCGAGAGAGCGAGAGAGAGAGAGCGCAAGAGAGAGCGCGAGAGAGAGAGCGTGAGAGAGAGAGAGCGAGAGACTGCCTTGAGATCTAAGGTCTACAACGTGTAGGCCAACTTTATAAAGGAATTCATTGGCGAGGCTTGTAGAATCACACAGGAGTGAGAGATTACTCAGGGATCTAAGGTGCCCAACTCTGGATGGTGTCTCATCTGAGCACAACAATAACACTCCGGAGCCGTTCCAAATGACACACCTCCTGGTCTGGTATGAATGGTTTACTGGAAAGGGAAGGACCACCATGAAGTAAACCCATAGTTAGATCATCAGGAGAGGAAGGGACGATGGGTTTGGTATGCCAGCTGGGATCATAACCGAGACCGTTCTCCATTTGGCCACAGACCGCGCTTATAAGAACCATGAATGCAGGCAGCTGTCAGGTATCCCAGGAGCACAGGGAACGTGGAACGCCCACTCTAGGCCGCTACCTTCGCTCTCCAACCGAGGAGCAAACTGAACACGTCACTGAAGCACCGAATCAGCTGGTCAATAACGCTTGAGGATGGCTGTCTGACATAGTTCATAATGAATCCCCTTGATAGTGTAACAACCCAGTATAACAAACCCTCTGCCTTGTTAACTAAAGGTCAAACAAAATAAAAAGAGGTGGTGAAAACAACAAGGACCCAATTCTATGTTTAAATACAGTCCTACTACACAGCGGATCAGTCACCGATGAGGTTTCTCTCATCAGTTGAGAGCAACGTGAAAGCCATGTAAATGGTCTCCGAGTGTCCCCAGACAAAGTCAAACAGCACAACGAGCATTCGACTGCATTCAGAGAAAGTCATCTATGAGCGTGGCCAGGTTGTTAATGGCACTGCATCACTGGGCGTGTCCCTGAGCAGATTCTTCGAGTAGTGAAAATACACCCTCCTCTACAGCGCCCCACTGAACTCCTACACCAGCGCATAACGGGACACGCAGAATTGTGCAATAAAGTACACTTTGTTTGACTGCACACCATCAGACATGAATCACTTTTGACAACGGTCGACGCTTGACATTTACCCACCTGAAAATATCTCCCACGTTACTAACAGGCAAAGCAGAGGACAACCTGCACTGGAAGTGAAGTGCGTAGTCTTGGGAGTTTTGTATGCCGTCCTTTACACTACAAAGGACTGTTGAGATTACAGCTATGTTCTATACCAGTGTAGGTTGATGCATGGAGATCCCCCCTTCTTTAGACCAAGTAAGTTCCCCTCTACTCAAGCAGTGTGGCAGGCCAACATGCTACAGGAGCCAGGCAGGGTGTCAAGCAGAGGCAGCCGGGGTGGGTGGGTCAGGGACAGCGGTGGCATTAGCGGAGAACAGGCTCAAAGCCATCCTCCCCTCACCAGCCTCCACTGACTCAGTGTAGGGGACAGGTAACAGGTAAACATAGGGTTTGGGTGACTCTTACCAAATCTCTGGGGCTCTGCATCTGGGGCTCTGCATTCTAGAGGAAACAGGGTGGCAGAAGAAACAACAGTGGTCAATGACACATGTTTGCAGCAACACCGTACATTAAATCTAACTGAGGGAGGAGCACATCAGGCAAATCCAAATGTGGACCTTGAAGCCAGTTCCACTGCTGATCTTCCTCTTCAGGACTGATTTACACCTGGGACACCAGGTGGGTCCAATTCATTGTTCAGGTAGAACAGAAACCCAGCAGTTCTCTGGACCTCCAGGCTCACATTTGAATACCCCTGGAGTAGACTGACAGAAATCCAAACTAGCATGTCTAATAATCATCATCCACTGACCTACTGTAGACTGTGCAGTAGAAGTGGGCTACCCAGTGTTCACACATTCCAACAGAGTGCATTTCTTTACCAAACTACATACTCACATGTACCACTATAGCCCTTCTGTGGATATTACCAGCATATCAGTAATCATCGCCTGGGGGCTGGGAATAACACAGAGAAGCTGCTCCTGCTCTCTTCCCCACTACTAGAGTCAGAAGAACCAGGCCTGTGTTTCCCCCGGGGGTAGAAGCGGTTCTCTCTCTGCTGTGTAATATTTATACACCCCCCCCCCCCCGTCATGTGTGTCAGACGAGATAGCAGACAGATATCTCTAGCTTGCGTCCCAAATGGCACCCTACTCCCTACATAGTGCACTACTTTTGACCGGGGCCCACCGGGAAAAGGGTGTTCCATTTGGGACACATCCTCCTGAGTGAAAGAAAGGCTCTGGACTAATCAAAAGATGAGTATTGATCTCGATGAGGCCTGGATGAACGCCCCTGGGCTCAACATCTAACTCAGCCCGGCCAGAACGATTGGCCCAGAGTGACAGCCAGCCAATAGGGTGTGTGTGTCTTCAGTTGTAATAACTGTCACTGTTGGGGGGTGGGGGGTTGGTTGGTTGAACCTGCTGTTGGGTGCTGGTGCTGATGGCTGGGATCCACTAATGGTGAGAGGAGAAAACTCTGGCCCATTATTATCACAACAGGGGGGGATTTAAGTGCTACTCTGTTCTATAACTCAGCCTGGCGCAACAGCCCGGGTGTTAAAGAAGCATACTAGCGGTTTGGTTGGGAGATCGTATAGTAGCCAGTGACTTGGGTAATAAATACTGATCAACCTCAGAGGCACTGCCTGCGCTCCAAATGGCACCCTATTCCCTTTATAGTGCACTACTTTTGACCAGGGCCCATGGTCAAAAGTAGTGCACTTTGGGAGGTAATAGGGTGCCATTTGGAACACAAGCACTATGATTTAGACCTCAGAAATAACCCCAGCATTAACTCTCCCTATTCCTTTCATCAGACACACTAACAGAACCCCAGATGTGTTGTTTCATTAAAAAAACATGTGTATTGACAAAACCTTTCAATTAAAACAAATTAAAACACACGGAGTGTATATAAACACATTACATGGCATGAGCCATTATAATCTCAAACTGAGTAGTCACCCTCTAGTCACTCTGACAACACACCATGGCTACGTTTCAAATGGCACCCTATTCCCTTTTTAGTGCACTACTTTTGACCAGGACCTATTGTGTGGGTTCTGGATCTGATTGATATTCCACCCAACAACAAGTGCATTTCTCAGTCTGTCCCTAACCTGCCCGCTTTCTCACCCATCCATCAATCTATCCAATTTGTTCTGAGGGAGCGGAGAGCTACAGGTTCCCACCGAGAATACTTGGTTCAGGGACTGCATCCTAAATGGTGCCCTTCCCCCTACATAGTGCACTACATTTGACCAGGATCCACAGGGCTCTGATCAAAAGTAGTGCACCACGTAGGGAATAGGATGCCATTTGGGACGAACCCCGGGATAATAGAGCGTAGCGCCGTGCCAGAGTAGCACAATCAATCTGCATGCTGCACTGGCATGTTGTGTGAGGAGGAGAATGGAAAGAAAACACAATACTTACTGGGGAACTTGGGAGATTAACCGTGACAGGATATAAGACGCACACAACCACAGGTCCCAACGACATGCATATTGATGTACACACACACTTTCCTGAGAGTAGGGGACATTATGACAAACGGGGACTCAGTATCCTAGAGAGGAGGGAATGTAGAGACCGCGGTGTTAGGGGAGCAGAGAGACCTACCAGGAAGGTCTCCTCCTGTCGTAGCACCACCAGCCCCACAGCTCCTCCCATAGGCGTGGCCCTCAGCAGAGCGACCACTTCCTCCTGGGTCCGACCAACCAAGTCCACTCCATTCACCTGGAACACGTACGGCAATTAGTAACGTACAGATTCACATTCCGATTTTGACCCCTAAATCCCACAATGAGGAACACGCTGCCATTCACTTGAACTGATCCCACCAAGACACTATTATGAGTCTAAACAAGAGCCAGACGTAACACCGTATGAGAGGCTAACACAACATAAACCATTGGGAACAGAGATGTAGAAACAGGGCGACCAGACAACGAGAGCGTTTTACTGATGTATCCCCTGGTGTCAGGTCTCACCTCCAGCAGCCTGTCTCCAGCTTTGAGGCGTCCGTCCTGGATGGCAGCGCCTCGGGGCAGGATGTTCTTCACGTAGATGGGCGCCGAGCCGCCGATGGGGACGTCGCGCGAAGTGATGCTGAAACCCAGACCCTCTGGACCTAAGAGACGAAACAGGAGGATGTGTACGCGCGAGAATGCCGGTCACATGTTGACCCCCCTCATAACACAGGTACAGTCAGATCTACACAGCAGCAAGACATTCTGGCTGTGTTTGAAATCTGTCTTGCCTACTACTTACTAAAACAACATACTGTGCATTAATCATACTATATACCATTTAGAACGTACTGTTTAGTGGAAATGTATGCAGTAAGCAACAAATATCAACATACTAGGCTCACCCATACCGAGAATGTGTAATCTAATTTGCAATTGCGTTGCTTCCCGCCATCTGTTCATTTTGCGTCCCCTTCTCTTGATTATCAGCTGTTGTCAAACACGTGGGTCGGAAAGGACAATTCTCTTCCTCAATAGCATGCAGCGATTTCTAGATGTAAAGCCAAAATGGCTATGACATCCTGGCATTTAAAGCATACTAAATGTTCTAAATTTCACTTACTATAAGACATTTTCAATTCGCATACCCAAAAAGCCTATTTACAATGCAAGTATGGGTATTCAGACATGGCCTAAAGGCATTACAAAGTGGAAATGCAACATGGGAAGGATTCTGGACAGCTAGTATGAAAGGTTGAGACAAAACGCAGTGTTGACCTGCGGAATCCTCCCGGCCAGAATCAGAGTCCAGAGGTTGAGGATGGTATCTCGCTCTCCTCTCCCGCCGGCACCACAGTCCGATCATTAGGAGAATGTCTGCCAAGCCTAAGCCCTCTGTCTGACTGTCTGAGCTGTGTATGGTAATGCAAGCAAGGCAAACACAAAGAGGATTCCAGAACACTCTTGAGGATTCTGTTTCAGAGCAATCTAAATCCCCTCCATGTCAATAAGCCAATCAACTTCCCACCATAGGACGGACATGTATTATAGTTACTGGTAAATGGCATTCGCATGAATGTGTTTCATATGGTACACTGGATCTTTCAAGACACGTTAGCTCAGTCTTTCTAATATCCCAGATTGACTGTGTTAGAGTTTGGGTTTTGTGAAAAGGCCAGTGAGTTTGTTTTGTTGACATCTTAAAGGGATCCGTCGGGATTTCTGCAAAAAAAGCCCTCTATTTAATTCCCCAAAGTCAGATTAACTCGTGGATACCATTTTTATGTCTGTGTGTGCAGTTTGAAGGAAGTTGCTAACTAGCCTTAGCACAACAGCTAACTAGGTTTTAGGGTAATGACTGGAAGTCTATGGGAAAAGCTAGCTGTTACCATAGACTTCCAGTCATAGCGCTAAAACCTAGTAAGCAACTTCCTTCAAACTGCACACACAGACATAAAAATGGTATCAGACTCTGGGGAAGTAGATAAAGGTCTTCATTGCCAAAATCCTAAAGTATCCCTTTAAGATGTCAACAAACCAACTAAATCTATCCACCAAATAAGGTTCAGTCTGCTGCACTCAAAACACAACAAACAAGCCAGAGGCCGTGGATGTTATTAACAGTGCTATGTTTATGTAGGCCTCCTCTCAAAAGGAAATGAATAAAAACCTAATAGCATGATACACACCTGGATGTGGTCTGTGGAGACTATAAAAGGCACCCTATTCCCTACATAGTGCACTACTTTTGACCAGAGCCCTATGGGCCGTGGTCAAAAATAGTGCACTATAGCAAATAGGGTGCTGTTTGGGACATATACATCATACCTGGCTAGGGCAGTGAAGAGATCCCTACACAGTGCTAGTGTGCAATACATGCCTTTTGACACAGTGTACACTACGCAGACGATTGGCTGCCTAGCAACAAGCCCTCTGTCTCCCCCAGTTGCCCGTGCCGGCACACACAACTGGTCTCCTATGGCCTGCCTGCCTACCTGCCTGACTGCTTGTCTCCTATTGCAGAGGTCTGTGCTGTGCCAACTCTGTCCAGCTGTCAGTCACTACATACACTCCAGAGATGTGTTGAATTAGGAATGAATGGATCAATCTGGATCGGCAACACATTTTCTCTCTACCGTTTCAGGCAAAAGTGGGAGGCCTTTCGGCCATCTTTGTTGACATTGAAGGCTACATTGAAAGATTCTGATGTGTGTGTCTGTTCATTAAAAGAGCAATGAGAAGCGTACAGTACCAGACCCTCACAGAACTGGAGTGAGTCTGACCCATACAGTACCAGTCAAAAGTTTGGACACACCTACTCATTCCAGGGTTTCTCTTTATTTTGTTATCTACATTGTAGAATAATAGCGACGACATCAAAACTATGAAATAACACGTATGGAATCATGTAGCAATAAAGCTCCTGAGTGGCGCAGCGGTCTAAGGCACGGCATCTCAGTGCTAGAGGCGTCAATACAGACCCTGGTTCGATTCCAGGCTGTATCACAACCGGCCGTGATTTGGAGTCCCATAGGGCGCCGCACAACTGGCCCAGAGTCATCCGGGTTAGGGTTTGGCCGGGGTAGGCCATCATTGTAAATAAGAATTGGTTCTTAACTGACTTGCCTAGTTAAATAAAACATTTAGAAAAGTAAGCAAAAAAGTGTTAAACAAATCCAAATATATTTTATATCTGAGATTCTTCAATGTAGCCACCCTTTGCCTTGATGAAGCAGTTTGAGAGAATGCAAAGCTGTCACTTGGAATGCATTTCAATTAACAGGTGTGCCAAGAAACACGAGCAAAGGACATTAGACCGTTGGAAATCTGTCCTTTGGTCTGATGAGTCCAAATTTGCAATTTTTGTTTCCGAACACCATTTCTTTGTGAGACGCAGAGTAGGTGAACGGATGATCTCCGCATGTATGGTTCCCGCCATGAAGCAGGAGGTGTGATGGTGCTTTGCTGGTGACACTGTCAGTGTTTAATTTAGAATTCAAGGCACGCTTAACCAGAATGGCTACCACAGCATTCTGCAGCGATACACCATCCCATCTGGTCTGTGCTTAGGGACTATAATTTATTTTTCAACAGGACAATGACCCAAAACACACCTCCAGGTTGTGTAAAGGCTATTTGACCAAGAAGGAGAGTGATGGAGTGCTGCATCAGATGACCTGGCCTCCACAATCACCCGAACTCAACCCAATTGAGATGGTTTGGGATGTTGGACCGCAGAGTGAAGGAAAAGCAGCTAACAAGTGCTCAGCATATATGTGGGAACTCCTTCAAGACTGTTGGAAAAGCATTCCAGGTGAAACTGGTTGAGAAAATGCCAAGAGTGTGCAAAGCTGTCATCAAGGCAAAGGGTGGCACTTTGAAGAATCTCAAATATGAAATAGATTTTCATTTGTTTAAAACTTTTTTGCTTACTACATGATTCCACATGTGGTATTTCATAGTTTTGATGTCTTCACTATTATTAAAAAGTAAAAATAAAGAAAAACCCTTGAATGAGTAGGTGTGTCCAAACTTTTGACTGGTACTGTATGTATTTATTTTGAAGTGACTGTAATAATATGAATATATCTTTTGAGTCAAACAATTTGACAACATCTTCTTTGAAGTCCCAAAAAGAATAATCATTTATTCATACCACTTCATCACACAAACCTAAACACTAGTTATTTCTCTTCTGAGAGGCTGAGAAGCTAAATTCTTAGAATGAGGGAAGGAAAGAAGGCAATTTTCTCAGACCCACCATGGCTGGAAAGGATTACAGCGATGCTTTCTTTGTCGGGCTAATCACAAACCACCTCTGTGAAGAATGGATTCTGACCATTCAATATGTAGGACCAGGAGCTTTTCCTGAACACATGAACTGACCTGGAGGGAAAAAACTATGGGCCTTGGGATGGCCACAGTCAGGAAAAGCTCACGGCCCTCCTGAGGTTAAACAGATGCTGATCTTTAGGTGTGTGTGTGTGTGTATGTGTGTTGGATGCTGACCTTTCTTGAGCTGGATGTTGAGTCTCCTGCCAACCTTTTTGGTGAAGCCCGCCGTGGGGGTTGAGTTTAACACCCTGTGAGGGGAGGGGGCGTGGCCGGATGGGGGCTTGCCCATGGAGCCCCCATGGGGGTGGGGTAGAGGGGTGTAGGCGTCGCCCTGCTCCGGGTGATGGTGGGGATGGGGACCACGGGACTGTGAATTAAGATAAGACAGTATTTTATTGTCTGGTTTCACAGGAATGGGCCTTGCATTCTAAAAGCAACGACCTTGAATATAGAAAAACAGAGCGAGACCTGTGGGGTGTGGTCCAGGCCTGAGGTGGTGCTGCCTCTCTCGCTAGCTAGGGAGTCGGGGCTGAAACGTCCAGAGTAGGCCACGTTGGGGTTCCTCTCGCTGTGTGACAGCTGCTCATACTGGGCCTTCATCAGGTTGGGAACCACGTGGAACATGATGACCGGGGAACGCATGGCCTGGCGGAACATGTTCTGGGCTCTGAGGGTAGGCAGAACCAAAACAACAGTCAACAATCCTTTGGTGTTCTGGAAATCCTGTTGGACGATTCCGGGAATCATGTGAAATAAAAGCAGGTTATCCTAAATCATCCAAAACCAGGAGGTTTTGGGAAAGTTACTGGCATTTTGCAACCCTACAGTCAAAACAGGGCTGGTGGATCACGCAGACAAGTTACACACTATACACTAGTGGTGGTCCACCTGCACTGTGTATACGTGATTAAAGCCTGTTGAAAGTAACCATGTACAGCTTTAGAAAAGGTTTGCCAGGTTTTATCATGTAATCCCTCAATTGGCTACAGATGAAAGGAATGGGCTTTTCATAAAATGATTGGAGAGAAATCCTTTTAAACCCCTTCAACATGAGGTAAGGTAGGTGTGAACATCTATTGAGTGTAATGTTGCCGTAGCAGGAGTCTTGTTATCCACACCTGTCACAGTACAGTAAAGTTGACTTTGCTAGTCATCTCAGATGCGCTCCCAATGGCACCCTAGGCCAGGGGCTATAGGGCTCTGGGCAAAAGCAGTGTACTATATAGGGCATAGGGTGCTATTTGGGATGTAGACATCTCCACTCTCCAAAAAAAAAGCTGAACAGACATCATAACCCCACTCCCAATGACCTTGCAATTCCTTGCCAAGATTCCTAGCTGTATTCCCAGCCACTAATAAAATCTCCAAAGGAAATGGATATCGCCCAGTGACTTCCCAATTTCAGGCTAGATAAAGTCCCAGACAGGATGTAATCTGTTTCCCATCCCAGGTAATTTACTGGGGTTGAATTAAATATATGAAAACAGACAGTTTTACACATGCTAAATGTCAGAAAAGCTTATATGTTATATCTTTAAGGAAGGGGCTGGGAGGGCGATAGTATAGCCATAGGTTTATTGTGAGTGAGCGTGCGCGCACAGAAAGTCCATGACAGTAGTGCCTGTGCTTCTGAAAAGCACAAAACCTGGAACAGCCCGTTGTTGACGACAAACATACAGTAGACCACAGAGTAGAAAGAGAGACTTAACACTGTATTCAGAAGCTTTAGCTACAATGAATAGAATGGGCTCCCCATTCAAGTCAATGACACCATAATGGCAGGCCATTTTGAGTGTACCCACAGGCGGAAAGCAGGAAGTACTCATTCTATGGAACAGTATCTGCAGCAGAGTGGGATGGGAGGCAGCAGCAGTTAGCTAGGGAGTTAGGATCTGGTCAGACAGAGGAGCTGAGGACAGAGAGAGAGAGAGAGAGAGAGAGAGAGAGAGAGAGAGAGAGAGAGAGAGAGAGAGAGAGAGAGAGAGAGAGAGAGAGAGAGAGAGAGAGAGAGAGAGAGAGAGAGAGAGAGAGAGAGAGAGAGAGAGAGAGAGAGAGAGAGAGAGAGAGAGGAGAGAGAGAGAGAGAGAGAGAGAGAGAGAGAGAGAGAGAGAGAGAGAGAGGAGAGAGAGAGAGAGAGAGAGAGAGAGAGAGAGAGAGAGAGAGAGAGAGAGAGAGAGAGAGAGAGAGAGAGAGAGAGAGAGAGAGAGGAGAGAGAGAGAGAGAGAGAGAGAGAGAGAGAGAGAGAGAGAGAGAGAGAGAGAGAGAGAGAGAGAGAGAGAGAGAGAGAGAGAGAGAGAGGAGAGAGAGAGAGAGAGAGAGAGAGAGAGAGAGAGAGAGAGAGAGAGAGAGAGAGAGAGAGAGAGAGAGAGAGAGAGAGAGAGAGAGAGAGAGAGAGAGAGAGAGAGAGAGAGAGAGAGAGAGAGAGAGAGAGAGAGATATCGCTGAAAACCAGAAGCTATGGAAGTTAAGCAGTGGTAGTGAGGGAGACAATGGAGCTGCGAGACAAAGGAATGGATGCTGAGTAGGTAGCGCCTACTGAAGGTAGGCTTGACCTAAGAGTCAAACAGGGAGGGGTTAGTATTCACAGCAGCCGATGGAGCTGATAGATATATGGGGATATAGAAAGGATTGAAGGTATGGAGAGGACAGAGGCTGAGAGGAACGGCAGCCAGCCTCCATTTTACCAAAACCCAAACAGTAGGATCAACCTAGGAGGAGTCAAACAGGAAGGAGGTTAGCTTTGCAACAGACGGCGGTGGCAACAGAGCCGTGGAGAGGAGATGGAGGGAGAGGAGCAGGGAAGGGACTGGCGGGCGGGCAGGGGGCTCAGGACCCGGGGGTCCACCCCGGCTCGATAGATACAGGTGTCTTACTGTTCAAAATGGATGTTCCGCAGGTCTCCATTATTAATGCGCACGATGCAGTCGTTCTCCTGGAACAGACCCTGCTCCTGCGCCTTGCCTCCCCTCTCCAGGCGCTTGACCAACAGGCCTAGAGTCCTGGAAACATTCAGAAGCAGACGTTGGCGCAATGCTGCTGGGCAGCTGTGCAAGAGGCCTCAGGGTTCAAAATGAGACTCAGAGCAGGCCTGGGAAGAGATCTACTGCAGCTTTACAGCAAACGTCTAGGCTCTACATGACCAACACTTTACTGTAGCAGCATGTCCTTCCTGTCATCTGCATCCTCACTGAGGCCACTGGCTAACACTGGTTGGTGTACGGTTTTCATTTCCTTTTTAGGCATTTAGCATTTAAGGCGTCTTAACCAGAGTTAAATTAGTGAGTGCATACATTTATTTTCTTTTTTCTGGCTAAGTGGGTGTGAGATATGAGAGGGACTATTTGTGGCGTTATGTTTGTCAGTTCTAATTCTGGTGACTCAATGAAAGTGTATTTTCTTCGGTCTTCCAAAACAGTAAGTGCATGGGTCTAGTTGCTATAGCGAGGTGTGCTTGGTTTTTCTCTTACCTGAATTCCAAGTTTAGCTCCTGACTGAACTGCCAAATGCCAAACATTATCATTCTGACAGGAGAAATGGTCAGGTCGACAGTAAGACGTAGGACTTAGAGAAATGCTGCTCCGTCACATTTGAGTTCGGGAAGCCCTCCGGTTTTGACGGCTGTCAGTGCAGTAATCCGCCATAGTAAACCTCCTCCAGGCTTCCTGACTGCTAAACAATGCTGACTTCGCTGAAATATTGAATACCGAGTAGGCCAGGGTTCAGTTTAAATCAACCAAATTACCATAAACGTGCTAAAACTATTCAAACATAACTTTTTATTCACAGGTATGTAGACACACTGTGAGATGCCGTGCCTTTCCCAAAATCCCCCACTTTTCCAGAACTTCGGCTGGAAGATTCTCTGAATCTGGAGGGAATAAGCTAGCCTGGGTACCAGTCTGTTTATGCTTTCATGCCACTCCTTGCCACTTCTTGTCCTGTTTGGCAAGACACGGAGTTGACATGACAGCACAAACAGATTGGGGACCAGGAACTGTAAACCTAGCTCTGTGCTAGTGGACAAAACCAGTAAATACATGATTCCGTTACATCTTCTGAGACGTACGAAGACTGAAATGTGTATGACGCCACCTTCAGACGGGAGTCACGGAGGAACATGACAGTCACCTGCAAACACTGAACAACCATGATTGATCACTTTAAACTAGCTAATCACTTCATGATGTGTGAGCATGACGTGTATGAGGTGTAGGACCATGTGTTGTGTGTGTAGTGGGCGTGTTGTCCTGTGGCACATGAGGAGGATGCAGGGGCCATGGCAGACTAAGCGCTCGCTCTCCCTCCCTCCCTCTTTGTCTGCCCCCCCCCCCTCGTTCTCCCTCCCAGTGTCAGGCCTGCATAGCGTCAGTGAGCCTGCTGCCTGTCTGTCAGGTGCTGTAATAGTGGGAAGGCTTTACCTGCGGTCCCGGGCACTGAAAGGTACTACATGGATCCCCAAGGGCCCGCCATCATTGGAGACTTCTACCAGCTTTACAATGTCACTGTGAGACAATGATGGATGAGGAGGGGGTGAGAGGGTGAAACCATATACGGGCAAAACAACTGGAAGTAAGGAAGGGGGAAGAAACCATAACAAACAGAGCAGGCAGAAATGAATAAAAAACATGTCTGTCTGAAGCACTAGGGATGAACGTCACACCAGGGCTTCTCCCCACATCCCAGGTGACAGAAACGCATCATTCAGAACCTAGATCTAAGGAGTGTCAAGGTAGGTTTCCAGTAATACTGTGTGTACATGTCATATATATATCTATACATATATTTCTAAACCTTCAGATGGTCTTTCAGATTTCGATTTTTTTGATTTGATAGTTATATTCAGAAAATTGTATCAAAAGTGTTTTTAAACATTGTTGTTCTTGTGTTCTTTGACCTGTAAGCTATTGACTTTCCATAGCTTGGTGCCTTCAGATGCGTTTCTGTTTCCTGTAGGATAAAGGAACTATGCATACGAACAACATCACTGTACTGTTTTGAGAGGTGGAGAAACCGTCCTTATTGGGTGAAATAATATCAACGACATACTGTACCTGCACATTAGACTGGAGGCATGCAAGAGAGTTAATGACAGTCAGAAAACAAGAGTTATTAATATCGCCATGCCAATGGATGAGCACGTGGGTCAGTTTTATGGTTGATGATGGTGTTTGGTTTACTCGAGTTCCACAACCAACGTTAGCCAGGGGTTTAAAAAGATTTTCTCCGAACCTGTTGAATGAAATATTACCTGTCCCGAATCTAGAAATATTATTGACATGAATTACAACATGGAGAAGAGACGATAGCAGCAGTGGTGTTTGGTTAGGTTCAGCTCAGAGGTTTTAGGTAGCTAACTGGCACTCGTTCCCCTGCTACGTGTGAAAGCTACTTCCTTTACCTGTTAGTGTTCAACATCAGGTGATCAGAGAGGTAGTGAGGTTGAGGCAGAACCAAAAGACCTGGACATATCCCAAATTGCACGCTATTCACTATATAGTGGGCTATATTCCGTAATTCTATATAGGGAATAGGGTGCCAATTGGGACGTATAGTCCTCTATCTGTAATTGGACAACTTTCTGAGGAACTTACTCTAGGGACCTCAGAGGGGTGTGGTCCATACAGGAATCAGCTCGGCCAATCGGCTCGATCCTATTGTTCTCCTCCTCCTCATCCTGAAAAACACAAGACAACAGCCATAGAATTACATATAGAACTCCTATAGTGATTTATAGGATGTCTGTGACAGCGCTTGGACATCCCATCAAACCAAGCCTCCGGAGTCCTATTGGAACAGACGTTGAACGATGTTCCATTCCACGCCGAAATGAGCGGTACGGTTTAAATCATTCAAAAACGGTAGGAAACATGACCCAACAGACAGGTAAACCTACATAACAGTCCCTGTTAGAGCCTGTGTATTTGCTGCTATTCAAACCTGGAAAAAATGGCCAGGTAGACATGTCTGGCTCTCCTTTGAAAATGCACAAAGCCTTATTAACCCTCAGTCTGCCATCTCTCACTGTGCCCCGACTCTGGACATTGTTCCTATTGTACATCTTCTGTCTCAGTAGAGCCAGGACTCCGGAGTGACTCAGGAGACATAGAGAGCGCACGCGAGAGAGCCGACAGCGACACCAGAGAAGGCGGAGGAGCCACGGCAACAGCAGCCACGGCAACAGCTCGCCTCAGAATTAAAAATGAGGGCATGACATTTTAGATGCCGGTTGTTTTTCTTTACCCGTCATGACTTATTTGATTTTCATGACGTTCTTCATCCGTAACCGTCGGTTATACGGTTAGACCGTCATTGTTGCCATGACAGTACACTGTTTGCTGCCGAGAGGGGGGGCATACAGTGGTGGGGGCTATGCTGCCTGTCTGAACCACAGTCCTGTTGTCCTTCAGACTGAGCTCACAGCGGCTACAGAGCATGTCTCACAGAAACGTGTCCTATGCTTAACAGGAGTTATGGGTTGTTAATTGGTTTCTGAACGAGATAAACGGGTTTGAGACGCCGTGGGTTACACGTAAATGATATTGTGTAGACCGAGAAAGAGGAGCGCAGCCTTTCTCCAAAGGAAGAAACAGACGGAGGCTGATATTTATGAAAAGGTCAAGAAAAATACAATATTCACATTTTATTCCCCAAGACAACACTATGCTACTTGAAGAGGATGTGAATCACATTCACCATCACAGGTGCCTCAGGCGAGTCCCACTGCCACATTTCAATAGCAGCTTCTCTAAGGACTTCTGTTTTATTCATTGAATGACAATTCCATTTTGCTAACCTGCGCAGAGGGCCCTGGTCGAAAGAAGTGCCTATAAAATGAAATAGTGTGGCATTTGGGATGCAGACATTGTCTCTACCCCCAGGCAAGGCACGGGGACAGGGAGCGAATGTTGAGGGGAAAGTTGCAGACACTGTCTGTTCTCCATCATTAAACTATCGGCTCGGGGGAATAGGGCCCCCCAACGCACCCACCCACCCAGCATCTGGCTCAAGATGGTGGTTGGGACTTGCGAGTGATTTGAGTGACTCAAATATGTGGTCTGCACAACCTAACATCATTTGATCAAACTACAGTAGATACACATTCTGCTGGTTATTGCTGCTGGCTATTGCTGGCTCAAGTTGGTGGTTGATACTTGATAGTGATATGAGTGACTCAAATATGACAGTTTGCACTTCAGGTACCCATATACAGCATACTAAATAACCCTACAGCAACTACAAGAGACTTTCAAGACGTCACATTAGATTTAACTGTCAAAAGTCACTTAAAAACACAACATGGCACTACCCTCCTGTGCCAACAGGACGTACATTTCCTCCCAATCTAACCAAGTGGTTAGAACACTACATCTGCAAGTCAGGGCTGGGGTTTAATGGCTACTGGGAAGACAAGACAGGCTACAGGCAGGTAGGTAGCGCAGGCCGTGGCTGTGTCCCAAATGGCACTACTCCCTTTATCACAGGATAGGCCGAGTTTTCTTTCTCAGCCGAGTCATTGTTTGTTTCCTCAACTTAGTGATCTACCCCAACGACACTTGGGCCTGTGGGCTCATTCAATTTGAATAGTAAAATCAATCCAAGTCTGTCCCCCCCATCTAGCTCTCAGTGTAAATTAAGTGGCCTGTGTAGCAGAAGGGCAGACTGTACTTAATGAAGTGTGCTCCTGCTGGAAATGGACTGCTGATTGTTTACGGACACACACAGACACGCACCCACAGAGACACGGAAACACACACGAGCCTTCAAATACCTACAGGAGTCTTTAATAAATCTAATAGAGAGAGACCTGGCAAGCAGGTCCTGTGTCACTGGCTTGGTGACCCCTCTCAGGAAACCCCTCTTAAAGCTGGAATCCTTAGTCGCTACATTCATTTTTTGACTTAAAAATGTATTATATATGCCCATTCAGGAATATAACTTATAAATGCCTCACGGGCTTAGGACAACTGTCATACTTCATCAGAACCCAAAATACAAAATACTAGCTTGTTTTACAACGTTTGTAAAAAAATGTAAACAAAGACTGCGTAGCCTGGTTTAAACTATCAAGGATGGTCAGTCCCTGTATCCATAGCTATGTCTATGAATTTGAGAGTGATTGCATTTCTCCAGGCCCATCCCTCAGCTTTTTAACCACAACACAGGACGGGGTGTCCGCTTTGCTATCGTTTCAATTGAGGATTCTAGCTTTAAAGCTAGATTTGGTTCCATTTCTGGGGAAGTGAGACAGTATGTATACAGAGAGCTCCAGGTGTCCTTAGGATCATTAAGGAGCACTATATTCAATTACAACTACTAGTGAATTAAATTAAGTCTCATAGTCAAGCAGACTGCCAATACCACACACATAATTGCCACTGCTACTGTCGTAAACAGGCCTCATTTTTACTGCTAGACTGGCAATTATGAAGGCAACATACCAAGTTGTTGACTACTAGCTAGCTACATACAGCGCATTCCAAAAGTATTCAGACCCCTTGGCTTTTTCCACATTTTGTTACGTTACAGCCTTATGCTGAAATTGATTAAATGAATTGTTTTCCTCAATCTACACACAATACCCCATAATGACAAAGTGAAAACCGGTTGAGAAATGTTAGCAAATGTATACAAAGTTTTATAAAAAAATACCTTATTTACATTATTCAGAGCATTTGCTATGAAACTCAAAATTGAGCTCAGGTACATCCTGTTTCCATTCATTAACCTTGAGATGTTTCTACAACTTGGAGTCCACCTGTGGTAAATTCAATTGATTAGAAATACTTTGGAAAGGCCTACACCTGTCTATATAAGGTCCCATAGTTGATAGCGCATGTCAGAGCATAAACCAAGTCATGATGTCGAAGGAATTGTCTGTAGAGCTCAATTTTGAGTCTCATAGCAAATGCTCTGAATACTTGTAAATAAGGTATGTTTTTTATTTTTTATAAATTTGCAAAGATGTAAAAAAAAAAAAAAAAAATCTATAGTGTGTAGATGGATTAAATGTGTTTTTCCTCATCAATTTCAGAATAAGGCTGTAACGTAACAAAATGTAGAAAAAGTCAAGGGGTCTGAATACTTTCTGAATGCACTGTACACACTTTCCTGTGGGCTGGCTGAAAACACTAAAAACACTGACAGGATACGGGTGTCCTTAGCCCAGGCTGAGACAGACAGCGTAAAGCAAAGGAAACTGGCTGCCTGGTGTACTGTCTGTATATAAACAGGCAATGAGAGTGGAGGGCCAGCCCAAAGAAAAACCCCCAGCTAAGCCGTTTTCAGAGCAGCCAGCAGAGCAATAACAATACGGAGGCGCAAAATGAGATTTCCAGTCTCTACTCTCAAAAGCTCCATCTGCAATCCACTTAATTCCCGAGCAGCCATTTCCGATACCCAGACAATCACTGACAGAGCAGCAAAGGGGAGGGACGGAGCACATATCAACATGACACACAGACTATTCATCTGCATAGCAATGACTTCTGCAGTAAACAAAACCAGCCTAATCATAGAATGTGGAGATACGGCACGTTTGGGAAACGTTCAGATACTGTCCCAGAAAGTGTGAGAAAAGACGGATAATTGAAATGCTGTTTTAATGAGTGTAGATGAGAGGGGATATGTGTCAACGACCTGCAGCGAGTGAAAAGAGAGGGTGTAAGTGTTCCTTGCTGAGGTCAAGCTCTCGTTTCTACATAAACGTAGCTTAGTGGTTTCCTCCTCTGACCTCGTGGGACTACCACTTCAGAGTCCCGGTATACTATATACTCCTTCCCCGAGACCTGCTTAGCTTATTTTTACAGGAATCCTGAGTTGACATAGGCGCTGGTCCAACAAATATCGGCAGATGTGATGTTTGGTGTTTAAACACAATCAACATGATCAGTAAAACTAGTCAGCCAGGTGGAGGGGGGGGTCTGACACAGGACGTGATGGGAAGCATATGAGACGTGGCACTGCATCAGCTGGACGCACACACAGACGCACGCACAGTCACACACACACACATACACGGCAGCGGAGTGCAGTGCCAAATGAGAGTCTGAGCAGAGCGAAGGTGGAATCCTTCATATGAGCTTCTTTATCATCTCAAAGTTGGGTGGGATCACACACCTCATATACGCAGTACAAATAAATACCATATTCATATGCTTAGATGTTATGCTGTATTTTTCTAGACCTGACTGACTATGTAATATTGCATTGTTTCTACCAGTTTAGGGTGTGAATTCCAAGAAGTGATTACGGTCTCCCCATGGAGCGGCAGTGGTTACGACCCAAATGGTACCCTAGTCCGTAGGGCTCTGGTCAAAAATAGTGCACTACAATGGGAATAGGGTGCCATTTGGGACGCATAGTGTGTCTACTGTGGCTCGCTGGGGGGGTAATGAAGCTGTTGTGAGACTGTTTGCATGGAGGGAGCTGTTTCTCACTCCACTGAGCACATCAAAAACCCTAAACAGGAATTAACAGGCGTGTATGTACTAGCCAAGGTGAGGACGAATCAGAGAACAAAGGATGCATAGTTTCACACGTTGGAGAGGAGGAATTCATATATGTAAGCAGAGAATCACACACAGGAAATTCCCCCTGCATGTTGAAGAAATTCCTCTACAGATAAGCAGTGGAGCAACGAAGGTCACTTCAGCGTTAGACTTGGTTTACATGAAGCATTTACTAAAGGCAGATTGAAGTGATGTTTCAGAGTAACTGCACTGTGATGCAGGCAGGAACACTTGTCAGGTTAACTGAGCATTCCCCGTGTGAATAAGAGACCAAATAACCGTAACAACGGAAAGCTGAGAGAGAGGGGGGAGAGAGGAGATGGGGAGATTCTGTGAGAGAGAGAGAGAGAGATTATGTGTGAGAACGAAAGAGAGCAAGAAAGAAGGAGCGAAAAAGAGAGATAATTGTCACAAGACGCCCATTACCCACACAACTAGTCTTGTGGCTGAGGGAGAAACAAGTTATGCTGTATGATGGCTGCCTTTGGGCTTGCAGGGAAGAAACATGTCGGTCTTTAGACTAGTGGGAGATCAGAGAAAGTCCAGCTTTGTCGCTCAGAGAGAAGACTAGTGGCTCCACACTTCTCCTAGGTCCTTCTCATTCCGTGCTTTAGATAGCACTGCTTTGTTTGTGAAGGACGTCAAGGAATTTCACCTTTGTGGCTCCTCACTTTTCAGTGTCAGTCTGTTCTGTTTCACTGTAGCATCAAACACCAAGCCAGAGAAACCACAGTGAGGGAAGGAGAGAGGCCAAGGAGTTACCAGTAGTTGAGACAAAGGACGTGGTGAAACATGCACTAGTCTGATTGCTCAGATTAGACATTGAGATAAAACTTCCGTCAAGAGCCAATCCAACAACTCTAGCCAGTGTAGTTTTGTCTACACTGGCTTCCTGTACATGTGTATGGCTGGTGATGATACACACAGCTGTGCTTAAGGAGATATAGGTCAGGAGAGTTCAGCAAGTCCGTGTCCCAAATGGCACCTTATTCCATACATAGTCACTACTTAGAACAGGGATTATAAAGACAGAACCAGCCACGTCGCAGACACCGTCGTCTTGCTAGCGGACAAATTAACACCTTCTTCACCCAGAGGATAACACAGTGCCGCCGACACGGGCTGCTCCCTAGGACTGTGAGCTCTCGTTCTCCGTGGCCGACGTGAGTAAGGCATATAAGCGTGTTAACCCTCACAAGACTGCCGGGCCAGACGGCATCCCTAGCCGCGTCCTCAGAGCATGTGCAGACCAGCTGGCTGGAGTGTTTACGGAAATATTCAATCTCTCCCTATCCCAGTTTGCTGACCCCACTTACTTCAAGATGTCCACCATTGTTCCTGTACCCAAAAAAGCAACTAAATGACTATCGCCCTGTAACATTCACTTCTGTCATCATGAAGTGCTTTGAGAGATTAGTTAAGGATCATAATATCACCTCCACCTTACCTGACACCCTGGACCCACAGCAATTTGCATACCGCCCCAAAAGATCCACGGATGATGCAATCGCCATCGCAATGCACACTGCCCAATCTCATCCGGACAAGAGGAATACCTATGAAAGAATGCTGTTTGTTGACTATAGCTCAGCCTTCAACACCATAGTACCTTCCCAAGCTCATCATTAAGCTCAGGGAACTGGGTATGAACCCCGCCCTGTGCAACTGGGTCCTGGACGCCCCCAGTTGGTGAAGGTAGGAAACAACATCTCCACTACGCTGATCCTCAACACAGGGGCCCCACAAGGATGCGTGCTTAGCCCCCTCCTGTACTCACTGTTTACCCATGACTGTGTGGCCACGCACGCCTCCAACTCAATCAATCATCAAGTTTGCAGACGACAACAGTTGTAGGCCTGATTACCAACAATGACGAGGGAGGAGGTGAGGGCCCTGGCGGAGTGATGCCAGGAATATAACCTCTCCCTCTACGTCAACAAAACGAAGGAGCCGTTTGTGGACTTCAGGAGACAACAGAGGGAGCATGCCACCCATCCACATCGACAAGGCTGCAGTGGAGAAGGCGAAAAACTTCAAGTTCCTTGGCGTACACATCACTGACAATCTGAATTGGTCCACCATACACATAGTGTGGTGAGAAGGTGCAACAGCGCCTCCTCAACCTCAGGAGGCAGAAGAAATCCAGATTGGCACCTAAGACCCTCACTAACTTTTACAGATGCACCATTGAGAGCATTCTGACGGGCTGTATCAACCGCCTGGTATGGCAACTGCACCGTCCGCAACCGCAGGGCTCTCCAGAGGGTGACACGGTCAGCCCAACGCATCAACAGGAGCACACTATATGCCCTTCAGGACATTTATAGCACCTGGTGTCACAGGAAGGTCAAGGAGATCATCAAGCACCCTGCTATCACCCAGAAGGCGAGGTCAGTAGAGGTGCATCAAAGCTGGGACCGAGAGACTGAAAAACAGCTTCTATCTCAAGCCCATTAGACTGTTAAATAGCAGGCACTAGCCGGCCTCCACCCAGCTTTGAACTTAGTCACTGTCACTAGCCGGCTACCACCCGGTTACTCAACCCTACACCTTAGAGCCTGCTGCCCTATGTACATAGACATGGAACACTGGTCACTTTAATAATGGAACACCGGTTACTTTAATAATGGAACACCGGTTACTTTAATAATGTTTACATACTGTTTTACCCATTTCATATGTACTGTATATACTGTATTCTAGTCAATGCCATCCTATTCAACTCTTGCTGTATATATACTATTCTGTCCTACGTATTCTAGATATATTACATATTCTATCCACATACTGTCCATAATGTGTATACATGCCATCCCACACACACACCCACAAAACATAATGAACAAAAAGATAATCCATTCACTTGACAGGTGTGGCATATCAAGACCGATTAATTAGGCCGATTTCACGGTTTCATAACAAATCGGTAATCGGCATTGAAAATGCAAATCATTTTACAACATTTTTTACATGCTTTTTTCTGGATTTGTTTGTTGTTATTCTGTCTCTCACTGTTCAAATAAACCTACCATTAAAATTATAGACTGATCATTTCTTTGTCAGTGGGCAAACGTACAAAATCAGCAGGGAAATATATATATATATATAAACTCAGCAAAAAAAGCGTAAAAATCCCAATTATTTCACAGGTCTTCATTGTAAAGGGTTTAAATACTGTTTCCCATGCTTGTTCAATGAACCATGAACAATTAATGAACATGCACCTGTGGAACAGTCATTAAGACACTAACAGCTTACAGACGGTAGGTAATTAAGGTCACGGTTATGAAAACTTAAGACAATAAAGAGGCCTGTCTACTGACTCTGAAAAACACCAAGAGAAAGATGCCCAGGGTTCCTGCTCATCTGCGTGAACGTGCCTTAGGCATGCTGCAAGGAGGCATGAGGACTGCAGATGTGGCCAGGGCAATAAATTGCAATGTCCGTACTGTGAGATGCTTAAGACAGCGCTACAGGGAGACAGGACGGACAGCTGATTGTCCTCGCAGTGGCAGACCACATGTAACAACACCGGCACAGGATCGGTACATCCGAACATCACACCTGCTAAATGTCTATGCGACTAATAACATTTGATTTTGTCCATAGCCCTATGGGTCACTATAAAGGGAATAGGGTGCCATTTTGGGCACAGCCCATCATTTGGGCTTGTCGTTTGGGACGCATACACATATCACTGGGCTAGTCTCGTCTGTGCAGAGTCACAGTCTGACAAAGGGCCAAACGACTGGTAATGCTCTCATAAGAATGGAAATCTGAAGGATAGAATGGAAAGCAGAGTTCTTCCTATCTGTGTTACACATTCAGGGGCCCACACTAAGTGGTATCATGCCAGGGCACTGCATCGTCTCAAAGCGGGTAGGATTTCTAATGATATGGATGGCATGTGGTTCCAGTCCTGGCGCTACCATTGATAGCACTACACTCATGTTTAAACCACAAAACGATAATGGGCATATTCTCTCACTCCCCTGTTCACATTAAGGCTGTCCTTTTCCCTCATTCAGATATTGCTAATGACAAATCTGAATAACGGTTGTTGGAAATCTTACAGAGTATAAATTTCTAACGAGGGTGTATAAGCGAGGGTACATTTTCCTTGTAATTAGCGTGTTGTGGGGTTGAATTATGCAACAGTATGTACAATGCCTCTGGGAGAGAAGCATTCCCAGGTGCTTTTCCTTGCTAGAGGCACCCTGAGCCTCTCAACTCCCATCTCTCTCAGCGGGATGTCAGCGCCAGCAGGCAGCTCTCTGTCACATTAAAACAAAAGAGAACAAAGATCACAGAGAGAGAAAAGAAGAAAGGAGAGATACAGATGAGACAGAACATGTGAGTGATGCTAGTACAGTCAGTGTAGCCATGGAGCGAAGAGAGAGATAAGAGAGGTGGGTAGGAAAGGAGAGGTCCTATTTGAGAAAAAAAGCAAGGGGTTAAGATGCAGCACGGAGGAAACACAAAGAGAGTGAGAGGAGAGAGGCAGCGAGATGGAGAGGCAGCAAGATGGAGAGACTGCGAGATGGTGTGAGTGAGTGAGCGAGAGAGAGAGAGGGGAAATGAAAAAGAGAGCGAAGGTTACACAGTGAGTGAGAGTAACCAGGTTAACCATACAGTACCTGTCCCCAATCCTGAGGCCACAGCAGCACCTACTGGTGAGGCTCATGGAGAGGAGCGCTCTAGTCATCTCTATGGAAAGGAGCGCTCTAGT
This sequence comes from Salmo trutta, assembly GCF_901001165.1. Taxonomy (NCBI): domain Eukaryota; kingdom Metazoa; phylum Chordata; class Actinopteri; order Salmoniformes; family Salmonidae; genus Salmo; species Salmo trutta. The sequence goes on from NC_042977.1 coordinate 19,563,906, forward strand.
CATCTCTATGGGCTTATGGAGCGGTGGTCCCCAGTGGCCAAGACGAGGTGGACCACTCGCACTCAGCTGTCTTATTAAGCCTCATACAAACATACCTCCACCGCTAGCAACAAGGAATCTAGAAGCACATCCTGCAGAAGCAGCTCCACCAGACATGATTTATGGCTCTACGGCTTGGGTTTACATGATTTATCATACTAAACCAGGCGACTGTAGGCTCCGTTCGGCTCCACCGCCACCTGAGGGACTTCCTCATCTTTGTTGTAGTGTGCAGGAAATCAGGGATCGCTGGAGGGACCCTAGGTATCGGTTCCTAACCGTATCCACAGGCTTCTTCTCCCCTGTGGTTTAGTAATGCACAGATCCAAGTCTAACCATGACAAAGAACATGGATACACACAATGGACAAGGACATGCCGGACAGAAAATATCTTAGAAGGAGGGAAAGCAAAAAAACGATGATTCAAGGTAAAAATCCATGGAATGGATGGTGGTATCTTTTCTCCTGACATGGATACAAGTGTAACGTGAATTCAGGAGCTGTGTGAGGCGTATGTAGCCCTAGGACAACCAAGCCCATCCAAGCCAACCTCAGGCAATACTGCTAGAAGTGAGAATTGAGGCCAGGCTAAGGCTCATTCGTTCATTCACTTAGAACGCGTTCCAATTACGGTGGCCAACAGGATAGACGAGAGAAAATGAGAAGAGAGATTCTCTCCCCTAAAAAAGCCAATTAAGCACAGCAGTATATGTCCCTGGCCCCTGCGCGCTGGAGTAGATAGCTAAAACTCATAGAGTAATGAGGGGAAGGTTGTCTTGCCAGGCATATCCTCTCATCTGCAGGGCTGTTGTGTGTAGGTAGAGGGCTGGGAGGGAGCCCGAGGCATGCTTCAGGGTGGCTCCACTCCACACAGTACAAACCTGTGATGCTGTGATACAGCGTGTGTGTCAATTATGTACAATATGTGTAACTTGTACAGTGTATGGTGAAATGGAAATGTGTTTTTTTTTGCATATCCCACTCCCCTAAGACACACTCGGAGAGCGGGGTCACGCCATGGGATCAGCCATTATTAGTGCTGAGCGATTAGTGCTTTTTGAGGTTGGTTTGGTTTCGGTTCGATAATTAAAAAAGAATCACGGTTTTCCATTTCTGTGGGTTGAATGCTGTAACACAGAATAAAACAATGAATTCAAATAATGGTAGTGACTGCCCATTACTGCCTATCACTTTTTAACCATCATTTATTCACATTACTTTAATAAAATATTTATTTTGATGACTATAATTTCATTCCAAGTCATCATCTCATCTCCACGGAGCAGCCGCCGCCTCATCTCCACGGAGCAGCCGCCGCCTCATCTCCACGGAGCAGCCGCCGCCTCATCTCCACGGAGCAGCCGCCGCCTCATCTCCACGGAGCAGCCGCCGCCTCATCTCCACGGAGCAGCCGCCGCCTCATCTCCACGGAGCTGCCGCCTCCTCATCTCCACGGCGCTGCCGCCTCCTCATCTCCACGGCGCTGCCGCCTCCTCATCTCTACGGCGCTGCCGCCTCCTCATCTCTACGGCGCTGCCGCCTCCTCATCTCTACGGCGCTGCCGCCTCCTCATCTCTACGGCGCTGCCGCCTCCTCATCTCTACGGCGCTGCCGCCTCCTCATCTCTACGGCGCTGCCGCCTCCTCATCTCTACGGCGCTGCCGCCGCCTCATCTCTACGGCGCTGCCGCCTCCTCATCTCTACGGCGCTGCCGCCTCCTCATCTCTACGGCGCTGCCGCCTCCTCATCTCTACGGCGCTGCCGCCTCCTCATCTCTACGGCGCTGCCGCCTCCTCATCTCTACGGAGCTGCCGCCTCCTCATCTCTACGGAGCTGCCGCCTCCTCATCTCTACGGAGCTGCCGCCTCCTCATCTCTACGGAGCTGCCGCCTCCTCATCTCTACGGAGCTGCCGCCTCCTCATCTCTACGGAGCTGCCGCCTCCTCATCTCTACGGAGCTGCCGCCTCCTCATCTCTACGGAGCTGCCGCCGCCTCATCTCTACGGCGCTGCCGCCGCCTCATCTCTACGGCGCTGCCGCCTCCTCATCTCTACGGAGCTGCCGCCTCCTCATCTCTACGGAGCTGCCGCCTCCTCATCTCTACGGAGCTGCCGCCTCCTCATCTCTACGGAGCTGCCGCCTCCTCATCTCTACGGAGCTGCCGCCTCCTCATCTCTACGGAGCTGCCGCCTCCTCATCTCTACGGAGCTGCCGCCTCCTCATCTCTACGGAGCTGCCGCCTCCTCATCTCTACGGAGCTGCCGCCTCCTCATCTCTACGGAGCTGCCGCCTCCTCATCTCTACGGAGCTGCCGCCTCCTCATCTCTACGGAGCTGCCGCCTCCTCATCTCTACGGAGCTGCCGCCTCCTCATCTCTACGGAGCTGCCGCCTCCTCATCTCTACGGAGCTGCCGCCTCCTCATCTCTACGGAGCTGCAGCTTCTTATGACAGAGTCTTTACATTAGTCTCAGACAGTGACCGTTGAAAAACTATTGGTCCTGTGTAGAGCATATTTGGTGTACCTCGATCACTTCAGAGGTGAAGTCTAATTTAGTGTTTTATTTTTAGGAACTTGAAGCTTTCAGTCTCTGCTGCACCCCGTCCTTATTATAGCTCAGTGCTCCACGCAGACCGGACAAGTAAGCAGGCACGCAATGTATTATGGTCATTGTAGTTAATTATCACGTTTTCTGAACTAAACTATGTAGAATATTGGCCTGTTGGAAACTACAACTCTGTACTATATCGCCTACAAAACCTGATTTATCTCTATTGAAACTGTGCATTGAGATCACAGAAAAAAAAAATGAAATGGAATTCTAATAATTGAACAGACGTTGGTCAATTAGTTGTATAAAAAACAAAAAATAACAGACATTTCGGTTAATCGCTCAGCACTAGTCATTATTGACAGTGACCCGGGAGCAATTAGGGTTAAGCCTTGCTCAAGGGCAGATCAGCTCTGTGATTCGAACTAGCAACCTTCCGGTTACTGGCCCAACGCTTTAACCACTAGGCTACCTGCCGCCCCTCTGTGTGTGTGTTGGTTAGTGTAAGGATAGATGCAGGCTGGCTGGGACGGCTGCAGGACGCCAGTCAGAATTACGGCAGTTGAGGTGACGGTATTACCGCCACACCGGCAGTCATGACCGCAGTAAAATTCCACGTGAATCGTTGAGTCACAGTAATCTCCTCTTATATACTCTGGACATGATTTGGTAGTACCCAACTTGCTAACTACCATCAGGTGCTAATGGCCTGGTACTCAGGGCTCTATTGTCCCTCTATCAGGTCCTAATGACCTGGTACTCAGGGCTCTATTGTCCCTCTATCAGGTCCTAATGACCTGGTACTCAGGGCTCTATTGTCCCTCTATCAGGTCCTATTGACCTGGTACTCAGGGCTCTATTGTCCCCCTATCAGGTCCTAATGACCTGGTACTCAGGGCTCTATTGTCCCTCCATCAGGTCCTAATGGCCTGGTACTCAGGGCTCTATTGTTCCTCCATCAGGTCCTAATGGCCTGGTACTGAGGGCTCTATTGTTCCTCCATCAGGTCCTAATGGCCTGGTAGTCAGGGCTCTATTGTTCCTCAAACCATTGACATCAATGCAAATGCAGTCAAAAATCACATCAAAGACTTATCATCATAACAGTATAGTGCTTTTAAAACTCAGCTCACTGTGATTGATTTGAAGAAAGAAGTTCAACAGGTTGAAACAGTGTAAAACATGGTTATTGTGGATGTTGATTCAAAGCTTAACACAACGAAATGGACAGCACTTTCTAAGGTGATGATTCATTCAAAACATAGGCTTATGACCCCAAGCTTGAAAACAAACAAAAACCCTGATTTAAAATGATGATTGTGCCGTTATGCAATACATAACCTACTGCATATTACGCATGGCTGAAAAACATAAAACAAAACTGATTTAAGATGTCTTTAGTACATAACTGATCTAGCCTATACTCCAATATTAATGAGTAGTCACCTTTGATTGTAGACTGTATTAATATGTATACTGGATGGACTGGTTACCTTATGCTACGCTCCAACATTTCTATCCATGAGTCTGGGAGAGAACGTAGAGGCCTAGGCAATGTTGTTGGTGCAATGATTGTGCAGGGCGGCTTACAGAGTTAGTCTACAATTATAGTGAATTTGTATTTGATTTTGAATAGCCTAGTAATAGAGAATGTATTATATTTTAGAATTCATTGGGTGATACTTTACCTTCCACTACAGAATATATCACAACTGTGCGTTTCCATCTCCTCCCCTCTCTCCTTCATTCCTTTCTCAAGGGCGCAAAAAGAGGGGCTGTCAACAGTTTAGTGAAATATGTGTCATTGCAAAAACATGTTACTATTGATGTTCCCGAACAGATTTCACTTGGTTTCCCAAATTAAGCCCTGGAGAGCCCTTGGCATACAGAGTTTGGGCGCAATATCACCTGTCGGGGCAGCGAGAGCGTGCTCTTCAAACAGGAACATCACCTGTCGGGGCAGCGAGAGCATGCTCTTCAAACAGGAATATCACCTGTCGGGGCAGCGAGAGCATGCTCTTCAAACAGGAATATCACCTGTCGGGACAGCGAGAGCATGCTCTTCAAACAGGAATATCACCTGTCGGGACAGCGAGAGCATGCTCTTCAAACAGGAATATCACCTCACGGGACAGCGAGAGCATGCTCTTCAAACAGGAATATCACCTCACGGGACAGCGAGAGCATGCTCTTCAAACAGGAACATCACCTGTCGGGGCAGCGAGAGCATGCTCTTCAAACAGGAATATCACCTGTCGGGACAGCGAGAGCATGCTCTTCAAACAGGAATATCACCTCACGGGACAGCGAGAGCATGCTCTTCAAACAGGAACATCACCTGTCGGGGCAGCGAGAGCATGCTCTTCAAACAGGAATATCACCTGTCGGGGCAGCGAGAGCGTGCTCTTCAAACAGGAATATCACCTGTCGGGACAGCGAGAGCATGCTCTTCAAACAGGAATATCACCTGTCGGGACAGCGAGAGCATGCTCTTCAAACAGGAATATCACCTCACGGGACAGCGAGAGCATGCTCTTCAAACAGGAATATCACCTGTCGGGACAGCGAGAGCATGCTCTTCAAACAGGAATATCACCTCACGGGACAGCGAGAGCATGCTCTTCAAACAGGAATATCACCTCACGGGACAGCGAGAGCATGCTCTTCAAACAGGAACATCACCTGTCGGGGCAGCGAGAGCGTGCTCTTCAAACAGGAATATCACCTGTCGGGGCAGCGAGAGCGTGCTCTTCAAACAGGAATATCACCTGTCGGGGCAGCGAGAGCATGCTCTTCAAACAGGAATATCACCTGTCGGGGCAGCGAGAGCATGCTCTTCAAACAGGAATATCACCTGTCGGGACAGCGAGAGCATGCTCTTCAAACAGGAATATCACCTGTCGGGACAGCGAGAGCATGCTCTTCAAACAGGAATATCACCTCACGGGACAGCGAGAGCATGCTCTTCAAACAGGAATATCACCTCACGGGACAGCGAGAGCATGCTCTTCAAACAGGAACATCACCTGTCGGGGCAGCGAGAGCATGCTCTTCAAACAGGAATATCACCTGTCGGGGCAGCGAGAGCGTGCTCTTCAAACAGGAATATCACCTGTCGGGACAGCGAGAGCATGCTCTTCAAACAGGAATATCACCTGTCGGGACAGCGAGAGCATGCTCTTCAAACAGGAATATCACCTGTCGGGGCAGCGAGAGCGTGCTCTTCAAACAGGAATATCACCTGTCGGGACAGCGAGAGCATGCTCTTCAAACAGGAATATCACCTGTCGGGACAGCGAGAGCATGCTCTTCAAACAGGAATATCACCTGTCGGGACAGCGAGAGCATGCTCTTCAAACAGGAATATCACCTGTCGGGACAGCGAGAGCATGCTCTTCAAACAGGAATATCACCTGTCGGGGCAGCGAGAGCATGCTCTTCAAACAGGAACATCACCTGTCGGGGCAGCGAGAGCATGCTCTTCAAACAGGAACATCACCTGTCGGGGCAGCGAGAGCGTGCTCTTCAAACAGGAATATCACCTGTCGGGACAGCGAGAGCGTGCTCTTCAAACAGGAATATCACCTGTCGGGACAGCGAGAGCATGTTCTTCAAACAGGAATATCACCCGTCGGGGCAGCGAGAGCATGCTCTTCAAACAGGAATATCACCTGTCGGGGCAGCGAGAGCATGCTCTTCAAACAGGAATATCACCTCACGGGACAGCGAGAGCATGCTCTTCAAACAGGAATATCACCTGTCGGGGCAGCGAGAGCATGCTCTTCAAACAGGAATATCACCTCACGGGACAGCGAGAGCATGCTCTTCAAACAGGAATATCACCTAACGAGACAGCGAGAGCATGCTCTTCAAACAGGAATATCACCTCACGGGACAGCGAGAGCATGCTCTTCAAACAGGAATATCACCTCACGGGACAGCGAGAGCATGCTCTTCAAACAGGAATATCACCTGTCGGGACAGCGAGAGCATGCTCTTCAAACAGGAATATCACCTGTCGGGGCAGCGAGAGCATGCTCTTCAAACAGGAATATCACCTGTCAGGGCAGCGAGAGCGTGCTCTTCAAACAGGAATATCACCTGCCGGGGCAGTGAGAGCATGCTCTTCAAACAGGAATATCACCTGCCGGGGCAGCGAGAGCGTGCTCTTCAAACAGGAATATCACCTGTCGGGGCAGCGAGAGCGTGCTCTTCAAACAGGAATATCACCTGTCAGGGCAGCGAGAGCGTGCTCTTCAAACAGGAATATCACCTGCCGGGGCAGCGAGAGCGTGCTCTTCAAACAGGAATATCACCTGTCAGGGCAGCGAGAGCGTGCTCTTCAAACAGTGGTTGATGTGAGGAGTGAAGTAAGTGTTGTTATTCATTTCTCAGCTGCTCATATTAAGCACATGCTCCGCTATAAAACCCAAGTAGCATCATTGAAAAACGGACCGGCGGGAAAGCGTGCGGCCTCCATTCGCTATTGGAGCACATACAGATTACATGTCTTGTTCCCCTGCCCATTTGATAAATGGGCCATTCTAAAATCAACGGTAATTTGACATATTAGTAAAGACGAGATTAAACTGAGCATAGTCTGATGGGTGACAATAGACTAAACAAAAATATAAAACGCCACATGTGGTGTTGATCCCATGTTCCATGAGCTGAAATAAAAGATCCCAGAAATACTGTCATCCATGCAGTCCCTAATCAGATTCTCCCTCCCTCCCTCCCTCCCTCCCTGTGTGAGAGAGAGGTGGTCATTACCCTCCCGTGCTGCCAGCTGTGGCTCATTAAAACACATGACAGATCTCTGAGCACACACCTCTGTGCTCTCTTGTTGCCATAGCTACAGCACCTGTTGCCAGGGTGGGTTGATACAGGTTCAAGTCTTAGGGTTCAACTCCACAAGCCGTCAGGTTGAGTTCTCCGAGCACTCTCACAACTTCAGAATATATCTTCTGTGAACCCCGACGGGGTCGTGACTTTCAGGGCGTTCCATCACTGGACAAACAAGATATTTCTCATCTTATAATAGAGTTGCGTCATCCCTCCATTCCTCCCTCCCCTTCAGAAGAATCTGAACAAGCACTTACAACAGTGAGACAAAGCAGAGACAATGGATGCTTCCCAAATGGAAGCCTTTTCCCTCTGCAGTATACTACTTTTGAAAGTAGTGCACAATAAAGGGAAAAGGGAGCCATTTGGGGACACAGTCTATGTGGCCCATTACAGTGATGTCTACTACAGCTCTATGCAACACAGACCTCCAAACAGCTGTTGCTGTAGGATATAAATTCCTCGGTCAGGGTAATTGAGTGACTAAATACTTCATCGCTCCAAATGTCCTTTTAATATCAGCTCATATCCCACTCATGTCACTGAGCATAAAAGGAGTGATTGGTCGAGAGAAAGAGTTACATGATGATCACCACCATTATATGAGAAACATCCCAGGTCACGTCGCAAATGGCACCCTATTCCCTACATAGCGCATTTCTTCTAAGAAGAGCTGGTCAAAAGTAGTGCATTATGTAGGGAATAGAGTGCTATTTGGGACGCAGCCCCACCCGTCATCGTCAGTGTAGCTGCTCCAGAGCAGCCCAGTCGGCCCAGCCGCCCACGGACAGATGAACTGCTGAACTCATTCCGTCAGCTAATGCAGTGGTTCACATGGAGAGACTGAGGCAGCGGAGAGGAGAGGTAGAGGAGAGGCAGCGGAGAGGAGAGGCAGCGGAGAGGAGAGGAAGCGGAGAGGCAGCGTAGAGGCAGCGGAGAGCAGAGGCAGCGGAGAAGAGAGGCAGCGTAGAGGCAGCGTAGAGCAGAGGCAGCGGAGAGCAGAGGCAGCGGAGAGCAGAGGCAGCGGAGAGCAGAGGCAGCGGAGAGGAGAGGCAGCGGAGAGGAGAGGCAGCGGAGAGGAGAGGCAGCGGAGAGGAGAGGCAGCGGAGAGGAGAGGCAGCGGAGAGGAGAGGCAGCGGAGAGGAGAGGCAGCGGAGAGCAGAGGCAGCGGAGAGGAGAGGCAGCGGAGAGGAGAGGCAGCGGAGAGGAGAGGCAGCGGAGAGGAGAGGCAGCGGAGAGGAGAGGCAGCGGAGAGCAGAGGCAGCGGAGAGGAGAGGCAGCGGAGAGCAGAGGCAGTGGAGAGGGAGAAGTCTTTAGCCGTGCCTTTAATCTTTACAGGCTGAACTGTAGAAGGCCCATCTAGGCCTCTGGTCAAAAGTATTGCAGGAAATAGGGTGCCATTTGAGACGCATGTCTGAAATCTGGATGTCTGGTGAAAATACAACAGGTCTGGTTCTTCTCTGAGTCTGTAACACACTCAGGCAGATGCTTAGAGATGATTACTCACATGCATGTAATGTAAATATGGCTGGTAATACCAGGTTTGCGTGACATGTGCAGTGTGTGTGTCCACGTGTGTGTCTTGTGCGTGTATGGTTGTGTGTGTGTCTTGTGCATGCGCGTGGGTGTGTGTGTGAGAGTGTGGTTCTACCTGCTCCCGTCTCTCCAGCCAGCGGTCTACCATGGGGTGGTTGGCGCTCAGGGAGGAACGGGCCGTCTCTCTCTGGAACTCTCTCTGGTTGGCGCAGGTGCCTGCATCCCGGGGAAGACTACGGTACGTGTCCGGACCACTACCCTGGACAGACACAGGAACAAGGAAGACTAAGGGGAAGGTTTCCCAGATCATTCCTAGTGCTGGACTAAAAAAACACATTCAATGGAGATGATCTTAGGCTTGATCCATGTCTGGGAAACCATTCCTTAAAGATACAGGCTTTAGATACAGTATAGATGGCACATTGCAAGTCCTTAATATCCACCTTTCAGTCTAAGTATAATGACCTCTACTATGGATCTCAATGCTTTAAACCTTCAGGATAACATCCTGGGAACAGGCTACCTACTGACTGGACACGTTTAAATTAAACATAGCAGGTTGTATTGTTGTAGAATATTACTGGCTCATTTGTCATGACCAGGGGAGCGTACTACAACTTCCAGGAAGTATCTCTCAGCTCCATGACAAATATGACACACACACACCAGAAGGAATATGTTAAAGAAGTTGGTACATCAATGGCATAGTCTGCGTCCCAAATGGCACCCTACACCCCCTTTTTCAGTGCATTTGGAAATGATTCATACCCCTTGACCTTCTCTGCATTTTGCTACGTTAGTCTTATTCTAAAATGGATTAAATCGTTTTCCCCCCTCATCAATCCACACACAATACCGCATAATGACAAAGCAAAAACAGGTTTTTTGATTTTTTTGCAAATAATAATTATAAAAAAACATATCACATTTACATAAGTATTCAGACCCTTTAATCAGTACTTTGTTGAAGCACCTTTTGCTGCGATTACAGTGAAGCAACAAACATTGGCACAGACACGCACACACACACACACACACACACACACACACACACACACACACGATAACATACGCACTATACATACACAGATTTAGTACTGTAGATATGTGGAATTGGTGGAGCAGGGGCCTGAGGGCACACAGTGTGTTGTGAAATCTGTGAATGTATTGTAATGTTTAAAAATTGTTTAAACTGCCATAATTTTGCTGGACCCCAGGAAGAGTAGCTGCTGCTTTGGCAGCTAATGGGGACTTGGGTCAAACGTTTCGGGTAGCCTTCCACAAGCTTCCCACAATAAGTTGGGTTTATTTTGGCCCATTCCTCCTGACAGAGCTGGTGTAACTGTGTCAGGTTTGTAGGTCTCCTTGCTCGCAAACACTTTTTCAGTTCTGCCCACATATTTTCTGTGGGACTGAGGTCAGGGCTTTGTGATGGCTACTCCAATGCCTTGACTTTGTTGTCCTTAAGCCATTTTGCCACAACTTTGGAAGTATGCTTGGGGTCGTTGTCCATTTGGAAGACCCATTTGCGTCCAAGCTTTAACTTCCTGACTGATGTCTTGAGATGATGCTTCAATATATCCACATAATTTTCCTCCCACATGATGCCATCTATTTTGTGAAGTGCACCAGTCCCTCCTGCAGCAAAGCACCCCCACAACATGATGCTGCCACCCCCGTGCTTCACGGTTGGGATGGTGTTCTTCGGCTTGCAAGCCTCCCCCTTTTTCCTCCAAACATAACGATGGCCAAACAGTTCTATTTTTTTTTCATCAGACCAGAGGACATTTCTCCAAAAACTATGATCTTTGCCCCCATGTGCAGTTGCAAACCGTAGTCTGGCTTTTTTATGGCGGTTTTGGAGCAGTGGCTTCTTCCTTGCTGAGCGGCCTTTCAGGTTATGTCGATATAGGAATCGTTTTACTGTGGATATAGATACTTTTGTACCCGTTTCCTCCATCATCTTCACAAGGTCCTTTGCTGTGGTTCTGGAATTGATTTGCACTTTTTGCACCAAAGTACGTTAATCTCTAGGAGACAGAACGCATCTCCTTCCTGAGCAGTATGACGGCTGCGTGGTCCAATGGTGTTTATACTTGTATACTATTGTTTGTACAGATGAACGTGGTACCTTCAGGCATTTGGAAATTGCTCCCAAGGATGAACCAGACTTGTGGAGGTCTACAATTTTTTCTGAGGTCTTGGCTGATTTCTTTTGATTTTCTGATGATGTCAAGCAAAGAGGCACTCAGTTTGAAGATAGGCCTTGAAATACATCCACAGGTACACCTCCAATTGTCTCAAATTATGTCAATTAGCCTATCAGAAGCTTCTAAAGCCATGACATAATTTTCTGGAATTTTCCATGCTGTTTAAAGGCACAGTCAACCTAAGTGCATGTAAACTTCCGACTTCAACTGTACATACATACTGAACAAAAATATAAATGCAACATGCAACAATTTATATGATTTTACTGAGCTAAATAGGAGAGCCTGAGAGAGGATACGGGTAGCTAATGGCATACACTGAAGATACTGTACAGGGGACCATCACTTGAAACTGTTCAACTGCAGAGATAAGAGTTGTTTGATCATTGGCTACCTTTCTCTCCAGGCTATTGGTGCCAGTGCCGGTGCCTCCTACAGAGCGCCGTGGTTTGAGGAAGCCAGCCGTGGTGGACCAGCGGGTGGGGTTCTTCCTGGACGGTTTCTCCGGCGGCAGGGTCACGCGGGGGTCGCTGAATGGCCCATTGATCGTCGCCAGGGCCGGGTCACTGCTGCGACGCACATGTAGGGGCATATCTGGAGGAGAGAGAGGGGAGGAGAGAGATAGAAGAGAGAGGGAGAGAGAGAGAAATTGAGAGAGATGGAGGAGAAGAAGAGGGAGACGGACTCAAAAGGAGTGCATCTGGGGAAGTATGCACTTACTTACAACACTCCACCAAACACCTGAGTTTGACTGGGTTTATCAGATCTTTCCAGGCTCCTACATGACATTAGCAAACTGTTTGTGTCCTCCTATGTCACTTCATTAGTTTTGTGCATTGGTCAATATTCAAATGGACTTAATTTTCAGCTACATGATTACATCTAGGTTGGTTTTTCTAGCCAATTCCCTCCTCACAGTAATAATTTGCCTATTCTTAACGAGGTGTGTGTGTGATTAGAGCTTATAGCTATTGCACCCCGGATACCCAGTGTTATCAAAACACACATCAGCAAAATAAATAACATGAATGATAACTTAGAGTCCACCACTATTACAGCTGTAAATTATTAGGGCTATTATTAGGGCTGTTATTAGGGCTATTATTAGGGCTATTCTCAGTAATGATCTGTAGGAGGTAAGTGATTGGTCCAGTAGCCTGGCAGCGGTTTCACATTAGATTGCAATGAGCAGGTCATCCAACTCCTAATTCAATTTTTTTTGTTGAATAGATCATATGTTATAATGACTAACTTTCTGCATAATTATACCAACCAGGTCCCTCATTTATACCCTGTCAGATAAATACATTTGAATCTCTCCTAACTATAATTAACGTTATGAAATGCCAGCGTCTGAATTTGAATCTTTTTTTTAACAGGGCCCAACTTGAAATCTAGCTTGCGAAACTATACATTGAATTCATCTGCACAGGGTCCTCTACGTAGCCTCTGGGAGTTGGAGTCTGGGAGGCTGGTCAGTCTGTGGTCAGGACCCGTCGTTAGACCATGTGTTGATACTGTGCTGCTCTCTGATCAGCTCTCTCCATTCAAATCTTACCTTATCATGACAATTATTCCACAATACTGACAGTGGATCAGTTCCTAGAGAGATATTATCACTTTATGACTCCAAATTATGAGGTGGATAATACTAATGCTTACCCTGTAATAATGTACTTAAACACAGATTCATTTAGCACATCATTTCACACATTTAAGATTAAGTTCACTTTACTGGTCAATTGTTCACAAGATCCAACTGAACTTTTACTTCCGCTTTTAACCCAACCTCTACGAAAGACAAATACAGGTTTTGGAGAAGTGCGGGGGGTTGCCACACTGGGAGCTGTTGTTGTGGGATTTTAATTGCCTTGCTCAAGGGCACAACGGCAGGCAATGGCATCTAGGATTTGATACCAGCAACCCTCCAGTTGCCAGCTCACTTCCCGCCAGATTTTTCACATCGGACCCTGGATTCAAACTGGCAGCCCTCCCTCCGGGAGCCGGATCACCTCTCTAAACGCTAGGCTACCTGCCATTGTTACTCATCAAGAAGTATATTGAGCCAAAAATTAAAGACAGTTTAGCCTACAAATAGAATTGACCTAACATGAAATGACCTTTACCAGTCAGTAAACAACAAGCGTTTTCAAGTGCAACTTTAGCAATGATGGTTTTGGGAACAAGAGCTCTGAGATTAGGACAGTGTTCTCTCCTTCCTCCCTGTACTGCCCTGTCCCATGAGTAAGACAGAGTCACAGGGAGAAAGTCAATTGCATTTCCTTGATTCCTCACATCCTCGCCTCATTCTCAAAACCAATTGGCTGAGAAGGTCAGAGGTCCCTCCCTTCTGAACATCTCAGGACAGAGGACGCGAGGAATCAGGGAAACGCAATTGAGATTCTCCCATAGCCTTCCTAGCTCTGAAACTGTTTCCCACGCGTCTGGTAACCTGGTGGCCTCATTCACAACGCAGCAGTGGAACCTCATGGGACGCCTGCTCAACGTTTCCTGTTTGGATGAAGGAGCTTGTCATAAACACAACTCTGATGGCGATGTGTCACTGAATGTTCCGGAGCACAGGCAGTGGAAGTAGCACTTAGGAACGGCTACATTGGAGTTCCCACCAGTCAGAATATTGGAATGGGGAGGCCTTTAACCTCTACGGGCCACGGGGGCAGTATTGAGAATTTTGAAAAAAATATGTGCCCATTTTTAACTGCCTCCTACACCAACTCAGAAGCTAGGATATGCATATTATTAACACATTCGGATAGAAAACACTCTGAATTTTCTAAAACAGTTTGAATGGTGTCTGTAAGTATAACAAAACTCATATTGCAGGCAGAAACCTGAGAAAAATAGATTAAAAAAAATGAGAATTTTGTGGCTGTACTATTTAGTGTCATTGTTTTAAAGATACCACAGTGAGAAAGGATTCAGTTCGCAACTCCTACTGCTTCCACTAGATGTCAACGATCTTTAGAAAGTTGTTGGAAGCATCTGTGATAAATACACACCGAATTAGAAAGCTTACAAGTTGACACGTCATCACTTCATTTTTTGCGCCTGCGCATGAATCTGAGAAGAGTGCCTTTGTCATTATCGTTTATTCTAGACACTTGATAGGTTGTGTGAAAATATTACTGATGTTTACTGATGTTTCACGTTAAAAATGGAACAAAAGATTAGTGCTAAACAACGTTTGACATGTTTAAACAAACGTAAATAGATTATTTACTAGGTTTTCTTTAGTTTTTCGACGTGACTTTACACTGCCCACCTCATTTTGTGGGAGCCTACTGAACGCTAACTATTTGGACATAAATTATGAACTTTGTCAAAAGAAACCACATTTGTTCTGGACCTGGGATCTCTGGCAGCGCCTTCTGATGGAGATAATCAAAGGTAAGGGGATATTTAGAATGTTATTATCGATATTAGATGATGCTAATGCTAACGGTATAGCTTAGCTTAGCTTAGCATATAGCTTATTGTTGTTAGCATAGTACCCAGTTTATACAAAATGTGATTTCCCAGTAAAGTTATTTTGAGATCTGGCCCTTCGGTAGCAATTACGAGATGATAATATATTATTCTTTGAATGACAATATTATAATTTACCAATGTTTTCGAATAGTAATTCCGTGATTTGTAATGCTGGATTCACTGGGTGCATTCGAGCCGAAAAAAAATCTGAATTTCACCGCGACTGTAAATGCTGTTTTTGGATATAAATATGAACTTGATGGAACTAAAAATGCATGTATTGTATAACATAATGTCCTATGAGTGTCATCTGATGCAGATTGTCAAAGGTAAGTGCATAATTCTAGCTAGTTTTCTGTCTGTTGATGCCCTTCTTTGAATTGGCTAAACATTACACGCAGCTATTGTCAATGTACTCTCCTCACATAACCTAACTTTATGCATTCTCCGTAATGCCTCTGAAAATCGGACAGCGTGGTTAGATTTAGGAGATATATCTTTCAAATGGAGGAAAATAGTTGATTATTTGATTTTTTGAAATGATTACTCTTGCAGTTTTGAATTCCCCGCCATGGTCACATGACAATGAATCCCAATACCGGGATAAGATCGGGATAAGATCCTCAACAGGTTAAAAACGGTGTGTTAGCCACAGTCTCTCTTGAGTGGTCCAATCATTGGACTCGTTTCAGTGAAGCAGCAATTCAGAGACATTTTGGAGAAGGCTAAACATGCATATAGGAGCTACACGGGATACTACACGGGATACTACACGGGATACTACACGGGATACTACACGGGATACTACACGGGATACTACACCATTCTTTTTTCTACTTCCCCGAGAGTCAGATTGACTCTTGGATACCATTTGTATGTCTCTGCGTGCAGTATGAAGGAAGATAGAGGTGGTTTCGAGAGCCCCTGCTAACTAGCGTATGCTACTGTGCCTATAGACGTCCAGTCATTGCATGAAAACAAGTTAATTGCCAGAATCTAGCAGTATCCCTTCATTTTGTTGCTCTTCTGTCTGTGCTGCACACATCTAATATTTGAATAATGTGCCACTTTGTTTGCTGTTGAAGACATATTGCTATTCTGACCTCAGAGTTACAGCCCTCCCACGCAACAGGTTCAACCCAAAAGGCCACTTACACTGATGTTTGTTAATGGCCTCTTCCTGATGTTTCTGTACCCACTCAGACCAAAAGGGCCAAAACATTTCATGTGATCATTTTATGTGACTAAAGAACTGACAGCACTATCGTCTCCCTACATTGGAAACTATCTGCATATCCACATTAGATCTATTGGTCTGCTACGTCATTACCATCAGTGGCATATGTTCCTTGAACCCAGTGCAACTTTGTGCCACGTTCTGATACCAAACGTCGCAGACAGAAATGCCATGAATAGTGCCGACGTGATTCCTTGGTCAACATGTTTGTTCTACGTAACATTTTTCCATATCTTAACGTTACAAAACGTTTTTTTTCTCTCCTGCTGAACGTGGCCCAGGTGTTTGATTTGTGAACTTACTGGATCGAAGGGCGGACGGAGTGACCTCTATCTCGCTGGCGGCCTGGTAGGGCTGGAAAGCGGACATGTTGCTGGAGTTGAGCTCGGTGGCGAACAGGTCGGGGCTCTGGGTTCCCGTGGAGCTGGCGCTGGTGCCGTCGCCTCCATGGTGAGGGTCCTGTTCATCATACACAGCCACCAGCTGACGGAGAGAGGGACAAATATTACTTTATTCACCATTACATGACCAACGGACATTTGTCTTTTGCATACTATCTCCCTGCATATAGCCTATTTATATCTATATATGAATATGAGAGAGAGAGAGAGAAACAGAGACATTGGAAAGAATGTAAATTCTTTCCAATGTGTCAAGAGAGACAAAGAAAACAGTGCAAACTAGAATGCTATTTGGCCCTAAACAGAGAGTACACAGTGGCAAAATACCTGACCACTGTGACTGACCCAAAATTAAGGAAAGCTTTGACTATGTACAGACTCAGTGAGCTTAGCCTTGCTATTGAGAAAGGCTGGCGTAGGCAGACCTGGCTCTCAAGAGAAGACAGGCTATGTTCACACTGACCACAAAATGAGGTGGAAACTGAGCTGCACTTCCTAACCTCCTGCCAAATGTATGACCACGTTAGAGAGACATATTTCCCTCAGATTACACAGATTCACAAAGAATTCGAAAACAAACCTGATTTCGATAAACTCCCATATCTATTGGGTGAAATACCAGTGTGCCATCACAGTAGCAATATTTGTGACCTGTGCCACAAGAAAAGGGCAACCAGTGAAGAACAAACACCATTGTAAATACAACCCACATTTATGTTGATTTATTTTCCCTTTTGTACTTTAACCATTTGCACTTTGTTACAACACTGCATATAGACATACTTTGACATTTGAAATGTCTTTATTCTTTTGGAACTTCTGTGAATGTAATGTTTACTGTTCATTTTTTATTGTTTATTTCTCTTTTGGTTATTATCTATTTCACTTGCTTTGGCAATGGAAACATATGTTTCCCATGCCAATAAAGCCCCTTGAATTGAAAGAGAGAGAGGAGGAGGAGAGATACCCGCTAATGATAAAAATCCAGAAAAGAGCCGTTAAATTCTACAACCACATAAAAGGAAACAATTCCCAAACCTTCCATAACAAAGCCATCACCTACAGATAAATAAACCTGGAGAAGAGCCCCCTAAGCAAGCTGGTCCTGGGGCTCTGTTCACAAACACAAACAGATCCCACAGAGCCCCAGGACAGCAACACAATTAGACCCAACCAAATCATGAGAAAACAAAAAGATAATTACTGGACACACTGGAAAGAATTTACAAAGGGAAACAGTGCAAATTAGAATGCTATTTGGCCCTAAACAGAAAGTACACAGTGGCAGAATACCTGACCACTGTGACTGGCCCAAAATTAAGGAAAGCTTTGACTATGTACAGACTCAGTGAGCTTAGCCTTGCTATTGAGAAAGGCCGCCGAAGGCAGACCTGGCTCTCAAGAGAATACAGGCTATGTGCACACTGACCACAAAATTAGGTGGAAACTGAGCTGCACTTCTTAACCTCCTGCCAAATGTATGACCATATTAGAGACATTTCTTTCCCTCAGATTACACAGACCCACAAAGAATTAGAAAACAAATCAAATGTTGATAAACCCCCATATCTATTGGGTGAAATACCACAGTGTGCCATCACAGCAGCAATATTTGTGACCTGTTGCCACAAGAAAAGGGCAACCAGTGAAGAACAAACACAATTGGAAATACAACCTATATTTATGTTGATTTATTTTCCCTTTTGTACTTTAACTGTTTGCACATCATTACAACACTGTATATATACATAATTTGACATTTGAAAGGTCTTTATTCTTTCAGAACTTTTGTAAGTGTAATGTTTCCAGGTAATTTTCTATTGTTTATTATCTATTTCACTTGCTTTGGCAATGTAAACATGTTTCCCATGCCAATAAAGCCCCTTCAATTGAAAGAGAGGAGAGTGAGACAGAGACAGAGAGAGAGTGAGGTGTTCGAGTGAAAGAAGAACTCGAACTGTTAAGAACTGAAGTTGACGTCTGATTCTAGTAGACCGCCACCAATGACCGGATCTACTGTATTCTTCAGGCTTTCATTTCCAGAGTTCATTACATCCATAAACATGTTTTCCCCTTCACCCTGAGAATGACGCCATCTTTTTCTGAATCTTCAAAAGCTTCCTATCCCACGGAGGCCTTATTAATTCCAGGGACAAGAACGCCTCCAGGTGTTTGAATAGGATATTCAAGCCATCACTCTGAGGCCACGTGTTCAGCTGGTTTGCGTTACGGGTTCGGTGCTGTGAGGAAGGATACAAATCCTTCAAAAAGGATATTAACAGTACAGTCACACGCAGGCAGCCACACTACATATTTTATTCACTATGTACTGTGGAGTACAGTCGAGGCCAAAAGGCAACCAACCGTAGCCCTAACACAGCCCGTCTCGGACTCCAATCCCCTACTGGCCACGGCAGACAGACAACAGAGTGGGGTCAGGCAGAGTTTGAGGTCCCAATGACTTACTATGGCGGTATCTGTCCGCTGGAGGTAGGCTATACTGCCTGCGCCCCAAATCGCACCCCATTCCCAATATAGTGCACTACTTTTGACCAGAGCCCTGCTGAAAAGTAGTGCACTATATAGAGAATTGGGCACCATTTGGGAAGGCCCACTACCTTGCCTTGTATTATGAATGTCTGATTCTGCTCTATATAGCCCACAACACCCTGCTCTGAGCCCTGGTCTGTTCCGGTGTATTAAAGCAGCTAAATCCTGGGAGCCTGTGGTTTAGTAGAGCAGCACAGAGAGCAGACACTATGGAGAGACTAACAATCTCTAGAGGGCATAGGGAGGTCCAACACAGGCACTAACCTCCCTTCCCAAATGGCACCCTGTCCCCTATATAGTGTTCTCCTTCTGACCAGGGCGATTTGTACCCTGCCCCGCTCTCCCTCGCCCTCTCATTACATCAGTACCCTAATAAAGGCAGAGGTAAAGCGATATTCCTCATAAGACGCCTCTGTGAGATGGGGTCAGCGCAGACCCTTATGACTGGTAAAACCAGCCAGGGGTCAAAAGTCCGTTTAGAGAAGGCCGGCAGACCGCCACTGACAGACCACTCTATAAGAGGACAGACAGGGATGTGTGTGTGCATACTTATGGAATGGTCCTTCTAATAACTCCTATGATATATATATATATATATATAAATATATAAAAGTAACTCCTAAGTACTGTGCCCAGTACAGAGTCCGTGAGACTCATTCCCTCAGTCAGGTCCCTAAGGGTTCCATAATATTCCGTAATAGAACTTGACTGTTCCCCTCTGGGATCCATCTGGTGGTGATTATACAGAGGTATACAGGGCACATGGACATGGTGTGTGTGTTTAGACAAGGGCCCCTGTGTCCAGAATGTGTGACCCTCCCAGAGCTATTCGATCCCAGTCGAAACTATGACAGAGGATCAGTGTTATATCTACTAGTAAGTTAGGTCCCATGGTAAGGACGGAAACCACTGAAGGTACACTTAGCGTACACACGAATCCCCACACTGTCTCGGGCTGTTAGAATTGAGTTTAATTTTTCCCCCCAGACATCTTCATGTGACTAGGGAGGAGCGACGCGGTACCGAAATCCGGTATTAAAACGGCCCCGGGGCTAAATGATGAAAGACCGTAGAATCGATAAACTCAGATGTTATCGGTTCTTCTTTCGGGTACCAGAGAAGAAAATACATTTCCTATTTATTATTGCTACATAAAAGTTCTCTTGCACATTTTCTCAACAACCCTTTCTAATTTCCAATAAGATGAAGACATTCGTCTATGATGCTTTTTTGCTATTCCCAATCCAGAAGACAGAGCTCTCTCACTCACACGGAGAGACCGTGTCTCTCACTCACACGGAGAGACCGTGTCTCTCACTCACACGGAGAGACCGTGTCTCTCACTCACACGGAGAGACCGTGTCTCTCACTCACACGGAGAGACCGTGTCTCTCACTCACACGGAGAGACCGTGTCTCTCACTCACACGGAGAGACCGTGTCTCTCACTCACACGGAGAGACCGTGTCTCTCACTCACACGGAGAGACCGTGTCTCTCACTCACACGGAGAGCCGTGTCTCTCACTCACACGGAGAGACCGTGTCTCTCACTCACACGGAGAGACCGTGTCTCTCACTCACACGGAGAGACCGTGTCTCTCACTCACACGGAGAGACCGTGTCTCTCACTCACACGGAGAGACCGTGTCTCTCACTCACACGGAGAGACCGTGTCTCTCACTCACACGGAGAGACCGTGTCTCTCACTCACACGGAGAGACCGTGTCTCTCACTCACACGGAGAGACCGTGTCTCTCACTCACACGGAGAGACCGTGTCACTCACTCACACGGAGAGACCGTGTCACTCACTCACACGGAGAGACCGTGTCACTCACACGGAGAGACCGTGTCTCTCACACGGAGAGACCGTGTCTCTCACACGGAGAGACCGTGTCTCTCACACGGAGAGACCGTGTCTCTCACACGGAGACCGTGTCTCTCACACGCTACAGAAAAAGCTCTTAATTAGTGACGATGGCGGAGAGGGCTAAACGTTCAAAAGTGTGTCGATGGTGACAATGCTCATTTCCACAAGTGCAACAAGACTTTTGCTTGTAAGGGCGGAAATACAAGCAATCTGTCCAAACATCTATGGAAAGTGCATCATGTACAGGCAGAGAAATGCACAGTTTGACTGCCTAGCTCATAGTTCATCTTTCATTGGCTGATCTACGTTAGGTATGTATGCTAGCAGTCTAGAACCCACACACGGAGTTAACTAGATTATGAGAACATGGGTTCCTGATCAAAAGGAACCACTAGCCAGCTGATTGTTCAGCTATGGGTACGTTCAGAAATTCAATCACCCATTGAAAGATTTTGCAACTTGTTTGTTAAAGTTGCAGCTACAATGAACCAACCCAGTCCTCCCTCTAATACAGCTAGTCCAAGCCAAAGACCAGCCCAAAGCTCCTTCACGCTGGCAGCTAGTGGGAGGATGACTGAGGAGAGGGTGAATGAGAGCCACCTAGCCGTGACCAGGTTCATAGTGAAAGGCCTACACCCCTTTGCAACAGTGGAGTCCAAGGGCTTTAGGTAACAGTCTGTCAGTATATATTGAGTTGTATTCATGTTTAGGATATAGTACTGTAAAAGGATTGTATGTTAGTCCCATCACTCTACAATACACCACACAATAATTCAATAATGATAATTCAACACATGAAAACTATTTTTATTTTACTGTAGGGAGATGAGCAAGGCCCTCAACCCCAAATATACCCTCCCTCCAGGAGTTACCTCAGTGACACATTCATTCCTACCTGGTGTGGTGTAGAAAAGGTCAATGTGATCACTGAGCTGAAGAACGTGCCAAAGCTGGCCATCACATCAGACGGGTGGACCAGCCTCTGTCAGGACCACTATCTCACTGTTACAGTGCACTACACAAGCCAGGGCAGTGTAAACAGAAGGTCCCCCACACAAGGGCAGTGTGAAACAGAAGGTCCTCCACACCAGGGCAGTGTGAAACAGAAGGTCCTCCACACCAGGGCAGTGTGAAACAGAAGGTCCTCCACACCAGGGCAATGTACAAATCACAAACTGGCAGAGGAGATCTCAGACATTCTGGAAGAGTTTGAGATAGAGCCGAACAAGATTATAGCTGTGACTGTTGATAATGCTGGCTATATGGATGTTGCCATCAAGAGGCTACACATCCTAAAAATAGGATGCTTTGCACACACATTGAATCTGGCAGCACTGAAAATCTACCAAATGACTTCCATTGATAAAATGGGCAGCCTGAATCAGAGCAGTGGTCGTGTGGTTCAAGAGATCCTCGATGTCCAGCCTGAATCAGAGCAGTGGTCGTGTGGTTCAAGAGATCCTCGATGTCCAGCCTGAATCAGAGCAGTGGTCGTGTGGTTCAAGAGATCCTCGATGTCCAGCCTGAATCAGAGCAGTGGTCGTGTGGTTCAAGAGATCCTCGATGTCCAGCCTGAATCAGAGCAGTGGTTCAAGAGACCCTCGATGTCCAAAACAGTCTTGAAGGAAAAGCAGAAGCTCCTTGGTAAGAAGCCAGTTCAATCTATTAAAGTATTATTTAGAAATTCCCACATTTAATTCAATATTCAAGTGTGCGGTAATTAAATGTATGTTGTTTTTTTGTTGTTGTTGTTTCAGTCCTTCCGCAACACTCACTCATCCCTGATGTCAAGACCAGATGGAACTCACTCTATCTAATGAGAGATTCATGGAGCAGTATCCAGCGATCCAAGCAGCAGCCTTGGACCCACGACTGCGAAAAGCAATGACCAAGGACAACCTGGACCGTCTGAAGGACGAGGACTTCCGTAAGGCTGAGGAGTTTGTCCAGCTCATGAGAATCCTCCATACATCCACACTGTGTGTGTCATGTGAAAAGAATGCCACCCGTGGACAGGTCATACCCATCCTCCACAAACTGGAAGAGCACTTCACTGTGAAGCAGGAAGATACAACGTTTGTGGCGACCATCAAAGAGAAGGTGTGGGAGAACCTCTCCGAGCGCTATCAGGATGAGGACATTCAAGCCTTCCTGCATGAGGCCACAGCAATGGACCCCAGATTTAAAGGGAGGCCGGTGAGTGACGCCACCTGGGACAGGCTGAGGAAGGAAACTGTTGAGGCCAATGTGACAGGAGCAACACCAGGGCTGTCAGAGGAGCCGGAGCAGACAGACACAGAGCACCAGCAACAGGAGGAGTAGTCTGAAGGAGAAGGAGAGGAAATGGAGGAGACAGTCCCTCTATTGTACAAAACAAGGAGTGCCTTGGAGGAGCTGTTCTCAGAGGAGGACAGGGAGTTGAGGTTGACGATCCAACAGGACACCTCGTCCCTCACCCTCAGCGAGCGTGTTGACCTAGAGGTGGAGCTCTACAAAGGCCTGACTCCCATCCCCATGGCTGAAGATCCTGTGATGTGGTGGTGGGAGAAGAGAGCTACTCTGCCCCTCCTCACAAACATTACAACAAGCTACCTCTGTGCTCAAGCCTCCTCCACCCCTAGCGAGAGGGTATTTTCGACTGCAGGGAACACAATAAGCCAGGAGAGGTCCCGACTTCTGCCAGAGAAGGTAAATATGTTGATCTTTCTCCAGAAGAACTGCTAAGAACTGTCCTTTTGCAGCCTACCTGCAGGCCCCACCCGTGTTGCTCTATACCACTGTCTTTTCTTTTGCAGGAAAATATTGTTTATTTCATTTGTTTTACATTTCCATCATCATAACAGAGTCTATAATAGTGATTTGTTCAAAACATTGCTGTTTCTTTTGCTGTAAATCATTATTTTATTTATTTTAAAATATCAGAAAATAAAGCAATGTTAATTCTGTTCTTAACTTAAACAAAAACAACCAATAAGTATACCGTTAATGTACCGGATCAATAAGAGTAGTAATAACGTTAAAATCTTAACGTTACCCATCCCTAGTGGGGAGTGACCCCCCCCCCCCCCCCCCACACTACCAGGTGTGTGTGTGTGCGGTGAAGCAATGTGAAGCTCCCATTACACACGCCGTACTAATTGCTACCTGTGTTGGCAAGCACAGACTTGGCCCAGCCGCAAAATAATTACTCGTCCACACACACACACTCATCGGGGGTGGTCTTCCCTGAGAATGACTAGGTACACAAACGCTAATGTGTGTTGATTGCCCTGAGAGACCGTATGAGTGTGTCGGTCTTTCTGTGTATTTGACAGGATCGGTGTGTCAAAGTTCATTGGTCGCGTACACAGAATTGCAGGTGCAGGCGAAATGCTGGTGCTTCTAGCTCCAACAGAGCCGTAATAACACCTAGCAATACGTACATAATCCATTTTTATTTTACTAATATCAGAACGCACAATGTCAGAGTCGGGAATATACATAAAATATACTGCATGAAAATACCTTTAGATGCCATTGTAATAATCCATACCGGTATGTGGATCCATACTGGTGTACCTTAAAAGACGATATATTGTCCAGCCTGAATGCTACAGAAAGGTGCTCCTGTCCTATGGGCCGTTCTGCCTATACCACAGACTCAGTGGACATGCCAACTGTGACCAACCCAAAACAGGAGAAGTCCACTTCTCTTAGAGCAGTCCGCTATGCTCTTTGGCTGACTTGGAGCAGGCAGCCATCACACTTGGCCCGCAGCAGTAGAGCCTGTCTAGAGCCTGTCTAGAGCCTGTCTAGAGCCTGTCTAGAGCCTGTCTAGAGCCTGTCTAGAGCCTGTCTAGAGCCTGTCTATGCCAGGTAGAGAATAAAGAGCAGAGCTGACAGTGAGGGGGGAGAGTGGCCCTGGACCTCAGCCTCCACAGTTGTAAACCACCAGTACTTAACGCCATGTTCCTCTCATAGCCAACAGCTACAACACAAAACCCCACAACAGGGCCTAAAGCCTCAAGTCAATATCATAGGTACAGCAGAAACATCCGAACAACAACACAGTGCTTGCGTCCCAAATATCGCCTACATACAGTAGGGCACCCTATCCTGATGGGGCTGTGGTCAAAAGTAATGCACTATAGAGGGAGTAGGGTGCCAATTGGGACGCATCCAATATGTATGAACCCAACCAGGCCAATAACATCATCCTAACTAGCTGAGTAACTGTCTGCAGCCTACACATGTAACGGATATACTGAGGTGGTGAAAACAACCCACAAGGGTCAGTAGTAGAGAGACAGCGAGGTACTGTTCGTATTGTGTCTGGCCCATTTCATGAGTTTTGTTTGATTTGTGGCATGAGAGGGGAGAGATGACTTGTCTGTAGCCTTTTACTGTAAGACATGGTCAGCAACACACACACACACACAAACAGACAAACACTCAACCACATCAATCCGATCCAATCCCCCCATTAAATCATGTTGACTTCACAGATGATTTGTAAACGATGTAGACGTACATAGAACCCTTGTGGAAGTGTTAATCTGTTCTCAAGACCGATGTCAAAGTGGTTTGAAGTCTGGTGGGTGTAAGGGAGATGGAATTTCTGACTGGGGTGCAACCCCACACTCCCACTGCTGTAACCACGAGTCCACCGAGACTGAGCCGAGCCAGAACACTGCCAGTGCCTTAGTACTGTCCTTGACCCGATGGCCCTCAACCACCTACCCATGCACACACAAAGTGCATATTTCAGAGCGACAGAGAGACAAAGTCTGACTAACCCGGGAATGTAGGATCATGTTCAAATGTAGAACAACGGTGACCAGCATAGAAGGAGCAGTTTGAGCGTAATGACCCCTATCCATTTAATGGAAACAATAGAAAGATGTGGGGAAAAGGAAGGTTTCTCTGAATAAGACCTACATTGAATAATAGGGATAGAATGGAATAGTAATTGGGGACGGAGCTATAGTAATTTAAATGTATAAAGAAGACATTAATCATTTCCCGGGGATAAAGGCTAGACATGGCTGGCTGTATATTACATATTTCATTTGTCAAAGGGAAACGACACGTAAGCTGTCGGAAATTGAAACTAAAACCACAGTCCACATCTTTCATCAGACACATGAAACCTGAAAAAGTTTGTTCTCACATGAACTACTAGCCTACATCTGATGGTTGTGTTAACTTTCCTCACTTAGAATAGGCAACCTTAGAGATCTGTGAGACCGGTTCAAATCCCAGGCCAAGAGCTGCTGACAACATTCCCACTCAATAAAAGTCGGTAAACACATGGCTCTGCATACATGTAACTGCCAAAATAAAGAAAACACCGACATAAAGTGTCTTAATAGGGAGTTGGCCCACCACGACCCAGAACAGCTTCAATGCACCTTGGCATAGATTCTACTAGTTTCTGGAACTCGATTGGAGGGATGCGACACCATTCTTCCACAAGAAATTCCATCATTTGGTGTTTTGTCGACGGTGGTAGAAAACCCTGTTCCGGCGACGCCCCAGAATCTCCCATACGTGTTCAATTGGGTTGAGATCTGGTGACTGAGACGTCCATGGCATATGGTTTACATCCTTTTCATGCTCATTTGACACATGTAATTTGGCCTATCCAGCATTTTAATTCATGGAATGTTATTTGCTTAATTAACTCAGGAACTACGCCTGTGTGGAAGCACCTGCTTTCAATATACTTTGTATTCCTCGTTTACTTAAGTGTTTCCATTATTTTGGCAGTTACCTGTACCTCCAATAACAATAGGCCTACTTCCAACAGAGCTATTCAATGTGTGTTGCTGTTGACCTACTGGTTAATCCAATAGAATACCATCCAATTAAGCACCTTGGTATAGTCTGAAGAATTAAGATCATTTGGTAGTCTGAAGAATTAAGATAATTTGGTAGTCTAAAGAATTAAGATAATTTGGTAGTCTGAAGAATTAGGATAATTTGGTAGTCTGAAGAATTAGGATAATTTGGTAGTCTGAAGAATTAAGCACCTTGGTATAGTCTGAAGAATAGAGCACCTTGGTATAGTCTGAAGAATTAAGAACATTTGGTAGTCTGAAGAATTAAGCACCTTGGTATAGTCTGAAGAATTGAGCACCTTGGTATAGTCTGAAGAATTAGGATCATTTGGTAGTCTGAAGAATTAGGATCATTTGGTATAGTTTGAAGAGTTATGAGCACTTATACTAGAAAGACGCCAACTAACTTCCAAAGCCTGATGGGAGAACAGTTAATGAGAATCATTCATCACACAGTATCACCCTTAATCACATTGAAGCTATATTTATTCTGTTTTCCTCGATTAACGGCTTCTCAAGCCAATCAACACTTAACCAGATATCATGGGCATATTCTACAATGTGGGTGTTCAATTAACTGTGAACGACTTGTGTCGCGGCGGAGGAAGAAAAGCTTAAAGACGTGAGTGTGTTTGAACAGCTCAGTGACGACGTCTACGGCGAAATAGCGTCCCGGCGCGCTTGACGCTGCACCACAGAGATAAGTTTGTTAAAAATACAGTCTCCCTCCCCACTCATAAATCAAATAGAGCCAGTAAAACCCACTCAGCCTGGCTGATACTAAAATGTCCACTTGGCAGACACAGGAAGACGGAAACGGCAGTAAATACCTTCAGTTACAGAAGGTTTACATGGCGACTAACGCAGCGGGGCGAAATGTATTGTTTCTCCATGTCCTAGTCCCAAATGGAACCCTTTTCACTATGTACTGCACTACGGGCTCTGGTCAAACGTAGTGCACTGCATAGGGAATAGGACATGGAGACTGTTTGTTACTTTATGCTCCCAGCATGCATGGGCTGAGGTGTTTAAAGACACAGAACACTAATCATTCTATTTCCATGTAGCTTCATTTCCTGCACAAGGAGACACTGGGCCCTAGTTGCAGCCATTTCAGAGAACGTGCCAGTATAATATGCCAGTTCTTTGTAGGGGATGCGACCTCTACCCTGGACTGTAGGTAAGGCTTGTGTTATTCCGGCAGTGATGTAAACAGACACTTGTTTGTCTAACCTTTCTGACCGGACAGCGGAAATCTGAATACCATGTGTGCTAAATCACTTTTCAGCTAGCTCCTTAAAATAAAAATAAAAGCCAGGGACAGCCTCCAGAAAGAAGCTTGAGACATCCCTCCTCTCAAAACCCTAATTTCAAGAGACATTTTGCAAAACCAACAGTAATAAATGATGTTTTAAACAATGCTAGTCTTTCTCCATAGCATCTGTCTGGCCAGTGAACAACACACACTTGGCCACTTGGAGAAAGTCATAACATCTTAAATTGAGTTTAGATGCCTTCTGACTGTTATTTCCTGGCCCGGCCGGCTGAGTAGAGGGAAGTTGCATCGTTCCTCACGATACAGCTGGCTGAGCTCAATTGCATCAACATTGAGCAATTCTATTGTTTCACAATGTGACGAACCCAACGCTAGTGGAGCGCAGCAAAGGAAACAAGGGCTCCCTTGCTTTTCGCAATAAAACTGCACAATTAAAAGCGAGCAGCAAGAAAAAAAAGGGCTGAAGCAGAAATGTGTTTCATCAGACAGCGTCTGGAGGAGTCCCGGGTGTCCAATACCGCCCCTTCCTGTGATGCCAGCTAAGCATTTCCCCCAGTAAAGAATGGTACCGTCCTAAATGGCACCCTACATAGCGCACTACTTTTGAGCAGGTCCCATAGGGCTCTGGTCAAAAGTAGTGCCCTACATAGGGAACAGTGTGTGATTTGGGAGTCCCTCTGCTCGCCTTTCAACAGCTCTGCGTTTCTCATCTCATCCAGTAATGGGGCCCCTGATGAGGCCTAGGCCTACACTAGTACACACTTAATGAAGAATCATCATCTAGCTTTATGGCGTATAGAGAACCAACACCATAAGCCAACTGAGCTACAACTAAATAGCTGTGTCCTCACATAGGGTTCTGGCCGGGAGTAGATCACCATGTAGGTTGCCATTTGGGGCGCAGCATATTGTATGTGAGCTGACAGCAGCCAATGGTCATTGGTCAAGAGGATGACTAAGGCCTCGTCCTGGCCCACGATGCATCTGGAAGAGCTCAACGCTGTATTATTGATGAGTGCTGACAGTGATGTGCCCTAACCCTTAACAACCCCGTCAGCAGGTCACATAGTTAAAAATGGGGGGGGGGGGGGTCTGAGACTGACAATCCATGGGGACCTTCAGGGTCCTAAGGGGAACTGGACCTATCTTTAATTGGAGGTCGAGGGAACATTTGAGGGGGCGGAGTGACAGTTTGGTAATGAGAAATTATAGTTCTGCTGATGCCTTCTGAAATAGAACACCGTCCGACTCCAGTTTGATAAGCAATTACTTATCCCCTTGGCTCCATTACATTGGGCGGGATTTGGATTAGAAAACATTATACTTCAAATACATGGAAATCTCAGAGGAGATTAGCGCTCATTAAAGGTCTTGACAAACCATGATAAATGAATTAGGTTATCAGGTGGTTACAAGAGGGCCTACTCCACATAGTCATGTCAGGCTGCACAGCAAATTCTTTCATTTAATGTCGCATTAGGTTCTGACTGTGAAATCGGATATGTGCATTTTTTATAAAATCACATAGATCATCCCAGCTATTCCCAAAAAAAGAAAATATTTTCTCAGCAAAAGGTCATCTTCTTTCTCTTCTCACGGTCTGTCTCTCTCTCTCTCTCTGCCAAAGGTTGTCTTCCTTCTCCATTTTGTTCTCTCTGACAGACCACTAGTAGCATTAAAAGCCCTCAACATACTTAGTCACGTCGCTCCTCCTTTCACCACCGTAACCCCCCAGAGCGCAGCCACAAAACCGAATTAAACTCCAATAAGCAGAGCACAAATGAAACTGTCAAATTCATGTCGTTGGGAGTTTGGCACAAATCAATAATATGGGCAGGCAGGCTGCGTCCCAAACGGCAACCTATTCCCTATATAGTGCACCATCCAGCCCTGGTCTAAAGTAGTGCACCATGTAGTGCCGTTTGGGACGAAGACCAAGTCTTTGAGACCAGAAGACTCCCCGGCGACACTGACACATATGGTGGGAGCATAACACAAGATGGTTTTCACAGGACTCATCAGTTAAAGTCAGTGTGTGCTATTTTGGCATTGGGGAAGGGGTATGACGACGTGACACTGACTATGGATCACAGTTCCTACTCTGCTCTTTTACAAGAACTAGAAGCCTACTTCTCTGCTCACATTAGCTCATCTTCAACATCTCTGCTCACATTAGCTCATCTTTAGCATTAGAGTTCTAATACTATATACTCCTCTCTAATTTACAGTATCATAGACCCATATCAAGTTAGTCAACAAGGTGGTTAGTTCCCATTGTGTTCCTAGATGCATATCACCACCGTGTCAAAGTCAGACACCCTGTCGGAAATTCCATTGGTTTAAAATCCAGGTACATGTTGCTCGTGTCGTTTCAAGATTGACAGAATTGTGTAGAAGGTCAGTGCAGTACCCACAAGGAACAAGTTCCACTTCTTCAAGCACAATGCGGTTCATCGCGTATGCGATGCAGTCAAGAGTTAAGAGGACCCAACGCAGAAAAGACTGACTGTCAGTTTGAAAGTTGGTCTAAAACCTCGGCCTGCCTGACGAGGAATGGGAATGGTCTTACCTGCATGGTCACGTCAGATCCTAAACCTTCAAACACATTCTACAGTGCACTGCGTACTGAGAGATGACAGCCACAGCAAAACAGAAAGACCAAAAGAGAGTTGAGGAGACTTCAGTCCAACAGATAAACCACCACAAACATTCACCCAGAACCAGCACACTGTGCAATCTGTTGATGGTAAACTGCCACAATGAGTTTGGCCTTCAGCATGTATCATTCAATGATTGAGGTCATGTTACTGAACACTTAGCTTTGGATGCCTCATGGGCAAAAGAGTTTAAAGCAAGATGTTGTTAATATTATTATTAATACTACACTGAACAAAAATATAAATGCAACAATTTTCAAAGATTTGAGTGACAGTTTATAAGGAAATCAGTCAATTGAAATAAATTCATTAGGCCCTAATCTGTGGATTTAACATGACTGGAAATACTGATACGCATTGGTTGGTCTCAGAAAACCAGTCAGTATCTGGTGTGACCACCATTTGCCTCATGCAGTTGATTGTTGCCTGTGGAATGTTGTCCCACTCCTCTTCAATGGCTGTGCAAGGTTGCTGGATATTGGCAGGAACTGGAACACGCTGTCATACACGTTGATCCAGAGCATCCCAAACATGCTCAATGGGTGACATAGTTAGTATGCAGGCCATTGAAGAACTTCAGCTTCCAGGAATTGTGTAAAGATCCTTGCAACATGGGGCCGTGCATTATCATGCGGATGAATGGCACAACAATGGGCCTCAGGATCTCGTCATGGTATCTCTGTGCATTTAAATTGCCATTGACAAAATGCAATTGTGGTCGTTGTTCGTAGCTTATGCCTGCCCATACCATAACCCCACTGCCACCATGGGGCACTCTGTTCCCAACGTTGACATCAGCAAACCGCTGGCCCACACAATGCCATACACATGGTTTGCGGTTGCGAGGCCGGTTGGATGTACCACCAGATTCTCTAAAACAACGTTGCTGGCGGCTTATGGTAGAGAAATGAACATTCCTGCAGTCAGCTTTCCAATTTCATGCTCCCTCAAAAATGTTGTAATCTGTGGCACTGTGTTGTGTGACAAAACTACACATTTTAGAGTTGCCTTTTACTGTCCCCAGCACAAGGTGCACCTGTGTAATGATCATGCTGTTTAATAAGCTTCTTGATATGCCACACCTGTCAGGTGGATGGATTATCTCGGCAAAAGAGAAATGCTCACTAACAGGGGTGTAAACAAATTTGTGCACAGCATTTTTTTCAAAGTAAGCTTTTTGTGTGTATGGAACATTTCTGGAAACTTTTACTTCAGCTCATGAAACATGGGACCAACACTTTACATAATGCGTTCATATTTTTGTTCAGTGTACATGTACACACTGACTACCAATCAACGTCAATACTTAGCACCCAAATGGAATGGAATCATGTTGGAATAGGGGAATGAATTCCTCCCTGACTAAATCATGTTCTCGCAAAAGACAGACACTTTCTCTGATCCCTCACAAGACCACAGAGTACTAGACTACTACTGTGGCACTATGGTGGAAGTGGAAAAGCTATACATCCTAAACATGAGACTATTACCTAATGAAAAAGCCGGGAGGGTAGAACTGGCATTCAGGCTTTCCCGTGGAGACGTTTTTATTAAGAGGAAATGGATACTTTATCCAGTATCTGGGGAGAAGGAGAGGTGCACAAGACTGGCCTTGTACTGCATGGAATAAGCACTTTTGCTTATAGCACAAGACAGCAGAAAATCCACTTGATACAATACACATTGTCCCAAAGAATAGAACAAGCTGTGAAAAAGCTTATGTAAGAAAAGGAACAAACTAGCTAATTTGTGGTGACAAAGGATGTCTGTATCAACACTGTACCCCGTCTTACAGTAGCCTACATTCACAAGATCCCTGTTTACTTGCTTTGCAAATGCATAGGCATTGTAAAATAACACCACAAATGCTTACACAAGTCATATTTTCACTCTAACAAGTATTTAGACGGTCATCCGTATAGCAAGGATTGTAAAGCACAGTTAATAGGCCGTCGACTGAGCAAGTCATCAGAATTCACAGGGCCAACAGTATTTGACCATTTTTATACTGGGCATAGCTTCAGTACATTTTTTTCACTGGCTGACTCCAAAGACATGGTCATAATAAACATGTGTGTATGATGTTGCTATACACATAAATAACTCCCAGACAGACTGTCCCTCCCGACCGGACACTAAAGAGCTACAGCCAAACAGATCTACGTCACACCACAGGCTTTGGTCAAAAGTAGCGCACTATGTAGGGAATGGAGTGACATTTGGGACGCACACTGGAAAATGATCTGATAGGCTACCAGTATCTGTTTCTACATCCCAGGGACCCTACTGGCTGATACGAGTCATATCTAAGAGGAACTTCCCATGACCTCCAAAACGAGCCGGTGAGTAACCATTTGAAATAATTGCATTGATTTCATCATTTTATAAAATGGCTTAGATCAACCATCTCAGCCTGATTTGTCAGATGAATGTTCAGTAGAAGTCCCAGTAGTATCCACTCCAAATGGGCAGCTCCACCCAACCTATTACAACCTGCGGCACAGGCCAGACAGTCAGGACGTGACTCAAATGGCACCCTATTCCCCTATGTAGTGCACTACTTTTAACCAGGGCCAATAGTGAATAGAGCACCATTTGGGACAAAGCTGAGGTCTCTGTTCTGCTGCCTTTGTTCTGTGCTTTAGTTCAAAGGATATTGTCTGTTGGGGTTTAATATTATTCAAGAGTGAGTGGACAACAAGTCCAGTTCCCCTCGTACAGCAATTAATCTTGTGTGAGCCCCAGTGTACCAGATTTCAAAAGATAAAGAAGTCTGCATAATTTCTGAGCCAATTACCATGACAGGCAGGGAGGGGAAGAGAGGACAGTGGAGGACGTTGACAAATGCTGCCTGGAACGGGACTCAATTTACGCAGCGACCTCTCCTTCAGTAGGCCAAGTCTGACACTAAAGGCGTCCGCATGCCTCCCAGCCTAAACACTTTGTGTATATACTATATTACGATGACATTTTGTGACGTTTTTGTTCGTTTTGGACTAAGGTTTTTTTTTCAGCTGCTCGGGCAAACAACATTGTTTCTAGAGGCAAGCCGAAGTCTGCTCCCCTTCGTAGGTGATTGGTCAATAGTAGGGATTCTTCAATAAAGTCTTTGTTGTCATTCAACAAGAGACGACTAGTTTCCATGCACATCTTTTCATTGAGAAATACTGCACCGAATATTTGCGCGACTAACATGCTGATCAGAACGCACACGTCGCAAAGTAAATGTAGAAATCCATGTTATTCAATTATTGCACCCACACTGCTCGTGCGCGCCTTGCGTTGCCAAGGGCTAAAATAGAAGTCAGTTCTATTTCTGACACAGATTGCGCTCCAAGTCCTGCCTCTCCCATCTCCTCATTGGTTTATAGAAGCAGGTACCCACGTGCCATCTCCTCATTGGTTATACCCACGTGGGTGATTGAAAGACGAACTGTTTTGCCGGTTGTCGTGGTAATACTATGAAAGTGTAGATGCGATCACCATATACGTTCAAAGATGAAAAAGCCTGGAAGGAGGAGAGATGACTAGAAACGATTCGGTTGGCCGTTTTATGTGTGGATTAATTGTCAGAGTAGAGGACCCAGGACAAATTTTCTAGCAACAGCAAGCTAGCTAAATAGGACAAATTAGCTAGCAAGTGCAAGCTAACTAGCTAAATTGCCATACATGTTTAATGCTTTTTGACCTGTCCCCAAATTAATGTCATCAGTTCAGAGTTTGTTTTGATATTTTAACCTGCGTGTCGTTATTGCGTTTGGTGTAGGGGGACAAAATAAATGTATGTACGATAGCGCACGCGTGCAGCCGGTTTGGGTTCCGTGTAAGACCTCTGCAAAAACGTCAAAATTCATGACTGATTTCTTGAGTTATCTTTTACTATTTTGAGGAAGTCTATAGTGCCTACGGCGTCTCAAAATGGAAAAACATTATTATTGCCGCTTTTTTCTTTTTTTCAAGCAAAGATATTTTAAGGGAGTATGCGAGCACACTCGTTCGTTTCGCCTAGCCAAGTTCTGAAACATGCTGACGCCTTAATTCTGCATCCCAAATGGAGCCCAATTCCCTATATAGCGCACTACGTTTGACCAGGCTCTGGTGAAAGGTAGTGCACTATAAAGGGAATCGGGCGCCATTTGGAACGTGACCTAAGCCTGTTCATACGGGGCACTGTCTGCAGAAGACAGTCTACAAAAAGTATTGGAGAAATGACTAAAGCCCATTTTGACTGGACATATCAGGCTTCTAGCATGACGGTCAGAAAATGGACATAGGCTGACCGAAATAGGTTATCGTGGGTGCCGTTTTGTAATATGGGGTTTTTGTGAGACGGAGGAGGTTATGTTCCAATTGCTTCACGAAATCATATCAATTGCTTCAGTGACTATTCACGACGCTTTAACGTTTTATGGTTCCAAAAAGGGACCTCAGAACAGAAGAAATAGTCTTGTCCGTCAGTGATGTTATATCTGCAGATCTATTGCAGAGATGAAACCAATAACAGGTGTATCCTACCGTACGCGTGGGTGCATCCTACCGTACGCGTGGGTGCATCCTACCGTACGCGTGGGTGCATCCTACCGTACGCGTGGGTGCATCCTACCGTACGCGTGGGTGCATCCTACCGTACGCGTGGGTGCATCCTACCGTACGCGTTGTCATTTTCTAGATGACAACATGAAAAACCAGAGAGGGAAAGAGGTGGTAACGTTTAGAGGTACCTTTGTTTCACTGCTGTAAGTGAGACTGACAGCTAGCTCAAATGTAACCATGGCCAGAGAGGGTGGGTACCACAGAGATCCGTATTGACACACTATTTTGGGGTCAAACGTGCACTGGTCTCTGCCCAATCACCCCAGCCAGTTTACCCCCCTCCTAAATCTCTCATTTCATCTCGCAGACACTCCAACCACTGACGGAAAGGCTGAAATGCCATACAGGCAATTTGACAATCAGCAGCCTTGTTTGAAGGAGAAGCAAAGTGAAGTGGCCTTGATTTTCCTCTGAGCATGTATCAAGGGTGGCATCCACGCACAGAAAATCACTGACAGTCATCACAAGGAGCATAACACTGTTGAAACACTTCTCGCAAGAGAATCAATCTCCTATTGAAAAAGACTGCATTATCATCATCACGATCTGCATCATCGCCAATACTTTCCTTTCCATCAACACGGTACATAGAACTGAACATGATCTAGCCTACAGTAGACTACACAAAAATGCAGTCTCAGCCCACCCTTACAGTAAGGACAGGGATTAAAACTAAGTTTCCCCAGACAAGATGCCCAACACCATCAAAACACCAGACTTGTGATGCTCAAATGGGCCGTCTGTTCCGGTAATTCCTTCTCTATTACATAGACGGGCTAATGCAGGCAGCACGGCACAGCGGAGAGATGGATTCAGTCAGTGATCCTATCTGTGAGTAGCCTACAGTCCAGTGAGAGCACAGATAGAGAGCACTGATACGGACTCTTTCAGTCCCGTTGGGTGGAGAGAGCAGTGATTAGAGGGTGGCTGGTTGTGCACCTCTGACTCGGTCTCCCCACGTTAGAACCATTAGGCCTAATCAGTCCGTGCCAGGCTCTCTGGCGCTACATGTCCGTCCGGAGGGAAGTGTGTGTTTCTGTCTTTCTTCTCCACGGAGCAGAGGAACTCTGTTCACATCTCATAATCCTTAAACAAGCAGCAGATTCTTGAGTAGAAGCCAAAACGCTGCCCACCCCTCTGACTGTGCTATCAGATCCAAACCAGGACTCATAAAAAACACTTTAAAAACCACCAATCTGCATCGACATGTAACTGCCAAAATAAAGGAAACCCCCAGCAAAGCTCCTTAATAGGGCGTTGGGTCGAGCAGCCAGAAAAGCTTCAATTGAGCCCTGGAATAGATTCTACAAGTGTCTGAAACTCTATTGGGGGGGGGGGGGGGGGGGTTGTGTTTATGTTGGAGGAAAACGCCGTCTCAGGCGCCACTCTAGAATCTCCCATAAGTGTTGAATTGGGTCGAGATCTGGTGACTGAGACGTCCGTGCCATATGGTTTACATTGTTTTTATGCTCATCAAACCATTTAGCGACCACCCGTGCCCTGTGAATGGGGGCATTGGCATCCTAGAAGAGAACACTCCCAAGGTGATCACTGCCCACTCCTCCCTTCCCGGTACATGTTTTGGTTTTTGCCCTTTGCCCTATCACTACACAGCTGATTCAAATAACCAACTCATCATCAAGCTTTGATTATTTGAATCAGCTGTGTAGTGCTGGTGCAAAATCCCCAAAAAGTGCACCCACGGGGGGGGGGGGGGGGGGGGGGGGGGGCACCCCACACCACAGCCGCCAGAACCTTTATT
The DNA here is from genome assembly GCF_901001165.1 of Salmo trutta. NCBI lineage: Eukaryota > Metazoa > Chordata > Actinopteri > Salmoniformes > Salmonidae > Salmo > Salmo trutta. The sequence continues at coordinate 19,600,739 of NC_042977.1, forward strand.
TATTCAGGTCTTTCCTTTATTTTGGCAGTCACCTGTAGATGACCAAGTAAGCCTTGTCCGAGACAAGAACGGACAGCAGCGCAGGAGCCTCTCTCATGTTTCTGTAGAGGAAACGTATGTACAAGTACACACCTGGACAGGACGCAAGTCTATATTGACTAGCCTATATGGTAAGAATGTGGAAGACATTAAATCTGGTTATGTATGTGTGTTACGCCCCACATCCCATCCTCCACTCGACACACACCTGATCTGTGATGATCCCAGACTGCGTGCTTGTCGGCCGCCCTTCACCTGTACCCCTCTCCGGGCGTCAGCACTTTCTAATGAGGTACGGCTGGTTGCCACAACAGAGACAGAGGCGGAAGCAGCAGTGGTTAATGAGGATGATGCGAGTACGTAGCTTACCCCAGCACGGCCACGGTGGCGGGCTGGCTGGCTTCCTCTGGACTCTCCTCGCCTACGACCTCATTACCAACCAACGCTCTTGACCCCGGCTCGCACTTGTGCTGCAGCAGCCTATGAATGTAAATGTCAGCAACTTAGGAGCACAGTGTATGCTTTGGCGGTAAACCACATATACCGCTACAGACGGTATGATGTTCAATACAGTCAACAACAACAAAAAGTTTCAAAAAGGTTGGGGGGGGGGGCTTGAAACACCACTGCTTATGCAGTGCTTTCAGTATTCAACCATTTACACAAAGTACTCTAATGTCAAAGTGGAAGAAGAATTGTATTATTATTATTGGAAAATAAAAAACACTAATATATCTTGATTAGATAAGTATTCAACCCCCTGAGTGTTAGAATCACCTTTGGCAGTCTTTCTGGGTAAGTCTAAGAGCTTTGCACAACTTGATTGCATAATATACTGCTCAAAAAAATAAAGGGAACACTTAAACAACACATCCTAGATTTGAATGAAAGAAATAATCTTATTAAATACTTTTTTCTTTACATAGTTGAATGTGCTGACAACAAAATCACACAAAAATAATCAATGGAAATCCAATTTATCAACCCATGGAGGTCTGGATTTGGAGTCACACTCAAAATTAAAGTGGAAAACCACACTACAGGCTGATCCAACTTTGATGTAATGTCCTTAAAACAAGTCAAAATGAGGCTCCGTAGTGTGTGTGGCCTCCACGTGCCTGTATGACCTCCCTACAACGCCTGGGCATGCTCCTGATGAGGTGGTGGATGGTCTCCTGAGGGATCTCCTCCCAGACCTGGACTAAAGCATCCGCCAACTCCTGGACAGTCTGTGGTGCAACGTGGCGTTGGTGGATGGAGCGAGACATGATGTCCCAGATGGATTCAGGTCTGGGGAACGGGCGGGCCAGTCCATAGCATCAATACCTTCCTCTTGCAGGAACTGCTGACACACTCCAGCCACATGAGGTCTAGCATTGTCTTGCATTAGGAGGAACCCAGGGCCAACCACAAAAGCATATGGTCTCACAAGGGGTCTGAGGATCTCATCTCGGTACCTAATGGCAGTCAGGCTACCGCTGGCGAGCACATGGAGGGCTGGGCGGCCCCCCAAAGAAATGCCACCCCACACCATGACTGAACCACCGCCAAACCGGTCATGCTGGAGGATGTTGCAGGCAGCAGAACAATCTCCACGGCGTCTCCAGACTCTGTCACGTCTGTCACGTGCTCAGTGTGAACCTGCTTTCATCTGTGAAGAGCACAGGGCGCCAGTGGCGAATTTGCCAATCTTGGTGTTCTCTGGCAAATGCCAAACGTCCTGCACGGTGTTGGGCTGTAAGCACAACCCACACCTGTGGACGTCGGGCCCTCATACCACCCTCATGGAGTCTGTTTCTGACCGTTTGAGCAGACACATGCACATTTGTGGCCTGCTGGAGGTCATTTTGCAGGGCTCTGGCAGTGCTCCTCCTGCTCCTCCTTGCACAAAGGCGGAGGTAGCGGTCCTGCTGCTGGGTTGTTGCCCTCCTACGGCCTCCTCCACGTCTCCTGATGTACTGGCCTGTCTCCTGGTAGCGCCTCCATGCTCTGGACACTACGCTGACAGACACAGCAAACCTTCTTGCCACAGCTCGCATTGATGTGCCATCCTGGATGAGCTGCACTACCTGAGCCACTTGTGTGGGTTGTAGACTCCGTCTCATGCTACCACTAGAGTGAAAGCACCGCCAGCATTCAAAAGTGACCAAAACATCAGCCAGGAAGCATAGGAACTGAGAAGTGGTCTGTGGTCACCACCTGCTGAACCACTCCTTTATTGGGGGTGTCTTGCTAATTGCCTATAATTTCCACCTGTTGTCTATTCCATTTGCACAACAGCATGTGAAATTATTGTCAATCAGTGTTGCTTCCTAAGTGGACAGTTTGATTTCACAGAAGTGTGATTGACTTGGAGTTACATTGTGTTGTTTAAGTGTTCCCTTTATTTTCTTGAGCAGTATATTTGCCCATTATTCTTTAATAAAAAGTACACAAGCTCTGTCAAGTTGGTTGTTGATCATCGCTAGACAGCCATTTTCAAATCTTGCCATAGATTTTCAAGCTGATTTAAGTCAAAACTGTAGTTAGGCCACTTAGGAACATTCAATATCATCTTGGTAAGCAACTCCAAAAAGGTGATTTTGTCTCCCAGTGTCTGGTGGAAAGCAGAATAAAGCAAGTTTTCCTGTAGGAAATGATGCAGGCACCACCATGCTGGAAGATATGAAGAGTGGAACTCTGAAGTCCCAAAAATAAAGTGTTGTATTCAGGACAAAAAGGTCATTTCTTTGCCATACTTTTTTGCAGGATTACTTTAGTGCCATGTTGCAAACAGGATGCATTTTTTCAATATTTTTTAAGAGACCTCCCTCTTTTCTCTCTGTCATTTAGGTTAGTATTGTAGAGTAACTACAATGTTGTTGATCCATCCTCAGTTTTCTCCTATCACAGCCATTCAACTCTACCGGTTTTAAAATCGCCATCGACCTCATGGTTAAATCCCTGAGCGGTTTCCTTCCTCTCCGGAAGGAGAGGAACCATTGGAAAACCTCCCAGGTCTTTGTGGTTGAACATGTGCTTGAAATTCACTGCTTGACTGAGGGACCTTACAGATAACTGTATGTGTGGGGTACAAAGATGAGGTAGCCAATTAAAAATGTTAAACACTATTATTGCACACATAGTGAGTCCATGCAACTTATTATGTGACTTGTTAAGCACATTTACTCCTGAACTTATTTCGGCTTGCCGGAACAAAAAGAGTTCAACAATTATTGACTCAAGACGTTTCAGGATTTCATTTCGAATTCATTTGTAAAAATGTCTAAAAACCCAACTCCACTTTGACATTACGGGATAGTGTGTAGATCAGTGACAAAATCTCAATGTAATCGGTTTTAAATTCAGGCTGTAATTAGGAAAAAGTCAAGGGTTGTGAATACTTTCTGAAGGCACTGTATCCATGATGTGCCAAATACATGAATCTCCAGCTCAGGGCTCCAGCTATGCATTTGGTTTGCCAACTTGCTACTGTGGCTAGCAAGCAAGATCAAGCTTCCTGATTACAACAGACACAGTCAATACCCTCCTGGATCAAGATCCCTGCTACCTAAATTAGTTGAGAGTCCAAAATGGCTTTTTTTTATATATTTTTTTTAATTTGGACAAAAACAGCGCACCTTGTGTGCACTGCCGGTAATACCATATACCCCAGCTATGGTACAGGAACGGTTTAAAAGAATGAACATTTGGATAGTGCCCAACCCAAACATAATGTGCATGTTTTACCTCCCTGTTTGTATGGGATTAACATTGAATTAAAGGTGATGGTGAACTGTGAGCAGCTGGCAAGGTTACCGTAGCTACTGGCTAACATCACAACAGCAGAGGACATCGGTGGGGCTTCCCCGTTTAAACCCTAACGGAGATGAAGGGGCCCCAGCAGTTGGTGGGTGAAGGTTGAGGAGGAAGTACAGTATTGGGTTAGTTCATAGCGCCGCTCTCCTCCCCTGTTCCTCCACAGGCTGTGTTGTAGGCTAAATGAGATTTCCTTGGTGTGATTGGGTCAGCGGAAGGTCGTTGCTCTCTGGCTGGAGGAGCTGGTGTTTAGGTGGAGCATGAGCGATATGAGAGACTGGAGACATCTCCTCTCCAACTCTGATATTAGACTTCATCTCTGGGTTTAGACCCATCACAAAAATGGTTGCTATTTTTAATTACACTGGGATCCAGGTACTGTATTCATCACCCTGACAGTTCCAGCTTGACAGTTGGAAAGGCTAGCACGAGAGGCTCCGATTGACTACATTTTCAGTCTTAATTAAGGACAAGACACACCATAACGATTGGACGGTGGCCCACTGCTTTTAACTGCTTATTTGACGTACAACGCAGATGTGGTTGTGCCACTGTAAAGCGTACGTATAGAGGAAGTCTTTACCTGACAGGGCTATATCCTGTCCTGGTGCATACTTAACTCATCCTAGCTGGACGACCAGGTTTCCTGACCCGAAACGCCATTCTGAAGACTTCGATCATTAAAGCCAGAGGGGAAGGGACTGCTTCTGGAACAGAGTCGGCACTTCTGACCGACTCTGCCGCCTCTCCCATCACATGACCACATCCTGTTGGCCAGAGTAAGTTCACTTCCTGCTCTGTTACTTCCTGTTTATTCCAAGGTGTAGCCGCTGTGACGGGGGAAAAAGCAGGAAGTTATCATCGGGGGGGGGTTACAGGCCCAAGACCACAAGACCACTGTTTAAATGACATGTAGCGAGATAGTGAGTTGACTAACACACCCAAACACAGGGCAATAAACTTTGACAGGCACGAAAAGCATAGCAATAGCTTGGCTACCTGTATTTTATTGTCCTGCTCACATCATGTAAGTCTATGGGGTTTAGAGCAGAGCCTGTGTTCTCCTCCCAGATGACAGAAGGAGAGAGCAGCCGACTGTCTCAATGTTAACACCACAGTGCCTCCTTCTGGAAGAGAAGAGTATTAACTGTGGGAAAAATGCCCAGCATCAATGGGCAAAACCTATGTCTATTCAAGGAAGGCTTTGGCAAGCAAGCAGCACACAAACACTCCCACATTGTGGGATTCATTTCCTCAGAGAAGCGAGCAAAAGCTGGTGGGGGTCGATTGAGCCGTCGCATGATGTAACGCGACACTATAAAACAAGTGCTTTCTATCATCAGGTCCTCTCGCTTTAGAGTTAATACAGTTCCTAGAAGATGTGATAGCCTGCTGTGCCTAACTACAGTACGTCCCCTCTAGCCAGTGGTAGACCGAAGAGAACACCCAGTAAGGACGTCTCAGTGTGTGGCTGTGTAAACACAACGCGCTGCCACGGTGTCTGTGTGCCGCGTTGGCCTAGCAACCACTTCCTGAATCCTCCCTGGACCAAGAGGCTATTCCTTCCCACAGACAGACCACAGCTGGCTGGCACTGGTGACTCACTGTGGCAAACCCTGGTGGCTGGACACCACACTGTGTGTGAGAGTGTGTGTGTGTCCTCCTCGCTCTCTGGGCACGGGAGCAGAAGCAGCCTCTTGGGATTAACATGGAAGGTCCAGTGTTTGCTGTGTCATAAAACCAGGCTAGTGGTTTCCTGTTTGACTCGGCGAGATGTTGAGATGAGCTGTTACATAGAAGACAAACCACCCAATGAAAGATACACAGTCTGCCACTACTGACTAGTCCAGCAACGTCAGAGCAGGACGATCGCAAAGACTCTGTACCAAGAGAGACCTCTGCTGGTCAAAGTTAGAATGTTCCCTGACAGAGAGAGGACAGAGGAACACAAAACTGTGGCAGTATTCAGTGCTGACCTAGGATCACACCCCCATCCATCTGATTCTATCCATTATGATCTAAAAAGACACAAAAACTGATCTCAGAGCAGCACAACTAGTCTGAAATGCTTTACGAATATGGGCCCCTAAACGTGGCTACATCAGACAGATGGCCTCTCTACCCAGGATCAACCACACAGTACATGTGTATCCTGTTGTCAGACATCATCTTTTACATTTAAAAAAATGTTTACTTAGGCAAGTCAGTTAAAAAACAAATTCTTATTTACAATGACGGCCGACACCGGCCAAACCCGGACGACGCCCTATGGGACTCCCAATCACGGCCGGTTGGGATACAGCCTGGATTCAAACCAGGATGCAGTGCCTTATACACCGCTGGGCCACATGAATCATGTTCTGCTTCGGGTGAGGCTACAGTACAACACAACAGCCCACAGTTCAAACTGTATGGAAGTAAGGCACATCAGATAAGACCACACAGCTGTATCAGGTCTGGGTTTTTATAGTGGTTGCTGGGTAGTGGTGCCCCTAAAAACATGTAGGTCAACAACAGCTCACCGAGGCTGCTCTTAAAAACACGCTTTTTAAATGTTTCACTAACACGGGCAGGTTTGAATATCAGATGATATGAATCATCTTCCAATCACTTGACCGCGCCTGCACGCTCTAAGACACAAGCATTATGAAGAGACGTTGTAGTGACGAAACAGGCCGTTGTTCTTTCACTGACTTCTAGCTGAGGGGAAAAGAATGGAGTTACACCAAGCTTCAACAAGGCAGACAAGTTATCAATACACGATTTCAAAAGGCAACAAATAAATCAGTCAAAAGCTAAAGGTATTACGGACAGATTGAGAGTTGCACATTCAACCGTAGTTGAGAATGAGATTAAACAACAGAGGGGAGAAAGTAAGGACATGTTGCACTTACAGATGTACACCACTGGAGGGCAGCGGAGTTCCTCTGTACTTTAACCCTGTACTTTAACCCTGTACTTTAACCCTGTACTTTAACCCTGTGCTACTACTACTTGATACTTCATCAACTTGACAAACGCACACAAAAAGGTCTGTTTTATTGCGACAGTCCGAGTTTGGTATGAAATCAATCTTCATTTTCAGGAAATACAGGAGAAAGGCCTTTTCCCAAAATATCATCAGTGCATAACAGATACTCAGAGCTAGAGGGAGGGAGTGAAAGAGGGAGAGAAGGTTTAAATTCAATATGATTAACATACCCTTCGATCTGTCAGCACCCTATTCCCTTTACAGTGCATTACTTTTAACCAGGGCCCATTCGAATCTGGTCAAAAGTAGTGCACTATATAGGGAATAGGGTGCCATTTGGGACGTTCACTTCTAGACTCCTATTGACCTCTCATACATTCTCTTTGTCTCCACCTCACTGATGTCACACCACTGTAAGATAACAAACCAACACAACCATGATAGGCTCTTTGTATTCATGGTGACAAGATAAAGCAGCAAATGGGGGACCACTTGAAGGGCAAACGGGGCAAATAATCAGATTTGTCCTGTCGTTTTAAAACAGCAGTCATAAAGCAACCATGTGTCTGTGAGGGGATATAACCCGCGTGATAACCTCCACACAACAGGCGTGAAGAAACCGTTATTACGCTAAACGCAAAATAGAAGACCGAATTCTTTCCTTTATATGATATTCCTTGGTACTAAATTTCAGGAAAATCACAAACTGCTTAAATATCGCGAGTCTATTTTCACACCGGATGACAAATGAGGCATGGCCCACTTGAGCGGTGCAAAAAAATGACTTAAAGAAGGAGCGAAGAGCTTGTGTCTGAAACCATCTCTGACGGATCTTGGCCTCCGTGCACAGATCCTCTCACTGAGAGTTTTGCCCCTAAAAAGACTTGTTACATTATCATCAACAGTGCTCTGGCCACAGACCCATTACAGAGCTGGAGAGCCAGCCAAAAGCCTCATCCCCACAGAGCAGATCAAAGGCTCGGCTCAGCGCACATTGTCTCATTCTCTCTCGCTCACTGCAGTCCTGCTCACCTTCCCCCTGACCGCATGAATAACCATGACTCAGGTTAACGTGGTGAGCGTTGCTCTAATGGGGGGGGGCTGAACTGTTCCCGACACACCACCGTTACAATGCTCTACTTTCTGAGGTTCATACCAGCTCCATGGAAACCAAGGCCAACAAGGAATACTGTCATCAAGGCACCAGTAAGACACCTTGTCACTGAGAGCTGAGGATCTCCCATAAGAGGCGTTGTGTGTGTGTGTGTGTGTGTGTGTCTCTCATAAGGCTGGCTTTCATTAACACACTGACTACGCCCACTGCTTGGGAAGTACAACATCTGGCTTGTAAATCACACAAGGAATATTCTGTTTTAAGTGAAGGAAACTCTCGCTTAACATTTGTTACCCTTTTCTGTACATAGTTCTATAAAAATCAGTCGGTGATTTTCTTGACAAAATGTTCTTCACAGGGGTCTTAAATGAGCATCGTGCCCATGTGACGAATACACAGGGAGGGACAGCATGCTTACGCGACGTTCCAACCTAAACCCATTAGACGGTAATGAAACAGAATTCATACGGAACGTTCCGCCTCCGTTCAGACTTTAAACCCCTCTTCAAGTGGTGAACTGGTCAAATGTTTAAAATGGCCACATGTCCTTAGCCGCAGCAACATACAGATGGTATGATTCACGTGCTTTACTTGGCCTCTACAGCTGAGCCCCACTGCAAATAAATAGTCTTTCTGACTAGCTGAGACACTCTCCTGGCTACCACTACAGAGACCTAACAGTCTCTAGATCTTTCTACCAGGTCTTGAAAAAACCCTCGGTAAAATGGTGCGCGTGAGTGTACATTTTGGCCCGGTATCTCCCAGCACCACTAACGACAACAGCATAGCAGTTTGTGTGTTCAAGCGTCTCCCATAGATCTTTCTAGAAACCACATCTCGGCGGTGTCCGTACAGCCTCGTATAGAGGACATGCTGTTGTTCCTATTAGGGGCGGGGCCCAGGAGTAGCGTGGAATAAATGAGGTCATCCGTTAGCAGCTCTGAAGGACGTCTTTGAGGATGGAGACTGAGGCAGATAAAGGATATCCCTGTGTGTGTGTGTGTGTGTGTGTGTGTGTGTGTGTGTGTGTGTGTGTGTGTGTGTGTACTCCACGCAGACAGCTAGGTGCATGACCTGTTGATATGCCTCTGGGGTATTTGTGCTCTCGCTATGGTTTCAATCAAGTGATAAAAGCAGCCCAGGCATGGTCTAAGTCATGTTCTGTGTCCAGTTTGAACAATGTAAAAAAAAAAAAACAAGCCCATAGTTTTTCTTTCTGCATAACTGTAATAAATATCAGTGTGTATTATAGCAGGGGTCAACATGCTTAAAATGTATGTGTCTCAAAAATCAATGCACTCGTCAGACAAACAAGCGGGCTAAATATAGTATCCCCAAAAATCAATGTTAACATTTGTGTTTTCGTGGATATAACACGACCAAAACCCCCTCCCAACGGCGAACACTGAGGGTTCGCCGATAAAGGTTGACTTGCTCGATTTCACAAACGGTTGTTTAACTCGTCGTCCCGGCTCACTACGGAGCACAAGGCCGCATTGTTTTATTTCTTTAACCAGGAAGGATGGAGAAACCAAACCCTGTGTCTGGGACTGGTACAGCAGGTAATGCCGCCTGCAGCACATGGACCTGATACGGTCAATCCCTCAGTGTGGGTATGTATCCCGGCGCCACATCTTCCTCACACCCTCATTAGCACATATCTCTGTCTCAATACGATTAGAAATACTGTTCAAAAATATATATTCAATAAATAAAAGAAAAAACATCCAAACCCCTGCCTTCCACTTTGAGGGTTGTAATGTAATTGAAGACAGGGCAGGGGTGTCAGTCCAACCCAATTCCATCCAGACCAGCATGCCATGGGGCGGGATCAGTATGTCACATTCAGACAGGGATTCCAGTCATAGGCACACTGAGCCACTTGACAGTGGTTTGACTGGGGTGCATCCCAAATAGCTCCCTGTTACCCATTTCCCAATAGGCCCTGCCATTTGAGATACAGAGTATTTTATGACGTGTTGGGACAAGCAGGGCCTTTCAAGTCTCCCCTGGGTTTATTTAACCTGCTGGCCCTCCTGTCTGTTGGTGTTTGTTGGAGTGTTGGTCTGCTACCAAGGTCCCTCTACACACCGCAGACAGACATGTCTATTGGTCCCTCTACACACTGCAGACAGACATGTCTATTGGTCCCTCTACACACTGCAGACAGACATGTCTATTTCAGGTCTGGGTTCAAACAACATTTGACATCTTTGCTGTAGCTTGCATAAAGTGCCATATGGGCAGGGTTCACCGTTTTGGGAGTATTATAAATGGTCCATTAAGCCAGACAAGCTTAATCAAGCACAGATCATAAAGCATTCAAACTCAGGTCAGCCCACTGGTCCATCCACCCTGGGTCTGTCATGTCAAGCTCCCAGCCGCCCATGCACTACTACACTGACTGATGGACAGGTGTGTGGGGGGGCGGTCTGTTTTATTAGCCGTGGACTCGTATGTACAGGACACACATGTCCATATAAAATCTTACTTGCAGGTTCCTTCTCAACAATACAACAACAATAAGAGATAAGAACACGAACATGAAGTAAATGGCTCAATAGAATAGAATACATTTTTTAGCATATGAGTAACATAGGAAGGCACAATTTATAGTCAAATATTTCCACGTATCAGGGAAGGAGAGATTGGGGGGCAGTGTTTAAATTGTGCAGTATTAGTAATAGTAAATAAGAGTCTGGTAGCAGCAGTTGTGATGTGTGTGTGTGTGTGCGTGCGGGGGCGCATGAGTGCTAAGGTACGGACAGTCAGTGCAGGTGGTCAGTCCAGTTCAAGTGTTCAGCAGTCTGATGACTTGTAGATACCAACAGGCTCAGAGTCAGTTTCTATCAGACCTCCAATACCGTCTGCACAACATTAAGCGACTGAATATCTCTTGGCTGGGGTGTGTGGGGTCCTTGATAATGCTGCAGGACTTCTTCAGGCAGTGTTTCAAGTAGATGTCCTGGATGGGTGGGAACACAGCCCCAGTGATGTACTGGACCATCTTCACCACCCGCTGAAGGGCCTTGCAGTCGTGGACGGAGGAATTCCCGTACCAGGCCGTGATGCAACCGGTCAGGATGCTCTCGATGGTGCAGTGGTAGTATTTGGAGAGGACCTGGGGTGGCATTTCTTCAGCCGCCTCAGGAAGTAGAGACGCTGTTGCGCCCTCTTGACAAGATCGGTGTGTTGTTGGTCCATGTCAGGTGCTCAGTGATGTGGACGCCGAGGAACTTGAAACTGCTGACCCTCTCTACTGCAGTCCCAATGACTTCCTGAAGTCAACAAATCAACTCCTTTTTTTTGCTGACATTGAGGGAGAGGTTTTTGTCCTGGAACCACAATGCCAGTTCACTTACCTCCTCCCTATAGTCTGGCTCGTTGTTGTTGGTTATCAGGCATCCAATTGTGGTGTAATCAGCAAACTTGATGATGGAGTTGAAAAGCCACGCGGTTGTGGGTGAACAGGGAGTAAGTACAGCAGAGGGCTGAGGACACACGCCTGGGGGCCCCTGTGTTAAGAGTTACTGTGGCGGAGGTGTTGTTGCCAATCCTCACAGCTTGTGTTCTGCCCGTCAGGAAGTCCAGGATCCAGTTGCAGAGGGTAGCATCCAGACCCAGGGCTCTGAGCTTGGTGACGAGCTTGGAGGTAACAATACTGTTGAATGCTAAACTGTAGTCAATTAACAGCATTTTCGCATAGGTGTTCATCTTATCCAGATGAGTTAGGGCCGTGTGAATGGCATTTTCTGTGGATCTGTTGGTGCGGTAGGTTCATTGGAGTGGGTCCAGTGTACCTGGCATGCTGGCCTTGATATGGGCCATGACCAGCCTCTCGAAGCACTTCATGATGACCGGGGTGAGTTCGTCGATCGTCATTTGGGAATGTCACCTTGGTTCTTGGGCACTGGGATGATGGTGGTGTCCTTGATGCAAGTGGGGACTACAACCTGGGACAGGTTGAAGATGTCCCAGAAGACACCGGCCAGCGCACACCGAGGTCGTTGCCAGGGATGCTATCGGGGGCGGCGGCTTAGTGAGTATTCACTGTTTTGAGAGTTTCTCCTCTTGTCGGGCCTTGAAGAGCGAAAACAGAGCCCTCCTGGATGCCTCGGTGTTGTCCGCCTCGAAGCGAGCACAGAATGTGTTAAGCTCGTCTGGGACGGAGGCTTCGGTGGGCACCACACATCCGGATTTGCCTTTGTAGTCCAAGATAGCCTGTAGTCCTTGCCACATGCATCGTGAGTCAGTTGTCGAACATTGATTCTGGTACCGGAGCTCCGACGTGTTACGAGTCATCTGGGTCCGATCTACTGATATTTAATGCTGCACTATGGGCACTCAGCATGTTATGTCTTTTTCTGTTCATCCAGGGCTTTTGGTTGAGGTCTGCCCGGATTGTTATTGTGGGTTCAACACCAACAGCCAATTTCCTAATGAAGCCTGTGACTGGCGATGCATATTCCTCAATGTTGATGGTTGAGTCCTGAGTGGATGAACATTCCAAATCAGTATTGTCAAAACAGTCCTGCAGCATTGAGTCTGCCTCCTCTGTCCAACGCCTCACTATTCTCTGTGTTGGTGGCTCCCTCGAGTTGCTGCTTGTAGGCGGGGAGCAGGAACAAAGAGGATGTGTACACGTCACAGATGTTTGTGCACACATGGTCCAACATGTTTCTTCTCGTGTGGCAGAATACATGGTGATATATTGGAAGAATTTGTTTAAATTTACTTGGTTAAAATCTCCCGCGACAATAAAGCCTGCTTTCGGTGAGAGGATGCTTGCTGGCTAATGTTTTTGTACAGTTTGCAGAGTGCCGCCTTGATGTTTGCTTGTGGCAGTATGTACACAGCTGTGCTAATAACACACATGATCGGGTGAGCAGGAACTCAAGGGGTTCTGAACTTCAGCACACCAAGAATTGTTGATGAGGAAGCATACACTTCCCCCCTACGCTTACAAGAAGCCGCCATTCGAACCATATGGAAATCGTAAAAGCCGTCTGGTTGAATAGCAGAGTTGAATGAATTGTCAGTAATCCATGGCTCTGTAAAAACAAAAGATACAGCATTCCCTGATGTCCCTCTGCGATTGAAGCATCGTTCCGAGTTCAAAGTATATTTTCCAGCGATTGGGCATTCGCCATGAGGATACTAGGAAGAGGAGGCCATGTAGCCTGTCTTTTCAGCCTAGCTTGGAGACCCATTTTCCTTCATCGTCGCCGGCGTTGCCTTCGGTCATCTCGGCCAGTAGCAACAGGTAGGCCCACTGCACGGGGAACAAAGGAGCGAATGTATTATTCCAGATCTGGGAGGCTGAGAGATGAGTGTGTAGCTTCCGATTCATGATCCAGAAGCGTCTGTCAGTCGTAGGACAGTCTGAGCAAACAAAGTCATAATTAACTCAAAAATAAAAATAAAAAGCCAAGTTGAGCAGGAATCGGAACGACGGGCACCCTCCTTGGCGCCACTATCTTAAAATCTAATGCATAGTCTGCTGTGTGTGTGAGTGAGCACGCGTGTGTGTCCAGGGGAGTGATTGAGTGGTAGTGGTCTGTGCAGCTGTCTGCCCAGACACACAGAGTCCGCTGTGTGTGTGTGCGCTCCGCCCAGACACATGGAGAATTTGGGGTTAGCACAGCATGGCCCTGTAGAGGTCACGACCCCAGGAGTGTGCAGGGACATGCCAGTCACCTGACACCTTGGATATGGTGGAGTGTGTGTGAACGGCCTACTATCCTCCAGCTCTCTGGGTAAATACTAGGCGGGGCAAAGAGGGCATTGGCTGACCATTAAAGGGATAATTCAGGATTTTGGTAATGAAGCCCTTTATCTACTTCCCAGGAGTCAGATTAACTTGTGGACACCATTTTTATGTCCCTGCATGCAGTTTTAATAAAGTTGATAACTAGCAATAGCGCAATTGCTAACTAGCGTAAGTGCAATGACTGGAAGTCTATGGTAACTGCTAGTAGATTTACCATAGACATCCAGTCATTGGTGAGCGAAAGTACCTCTTCCTTCATACTGGATCCAGAGACAGAAATGCATCCATGAGTTCATGTAACTCTGGGGAAGTAGATCAAATCCAGATGTATCCCTTTAAAAGACAGGAATGCCATCAAGGCTCAAGGCTGGACTCTGGGCTAGAGGACAGGACAGGGAGCAGTGGGACGAAAAAAGACGCACAGCATGTGGAAAAACACTCAGTGAATCCCTGAGCTGTCTGCCACCATTCCTTGCAGCAACAATGACACACATTGCTCATCGGGCCAACCACTCATTCCCCACAGTCTTGAAAAAGCATCTAACACATGTCAGAGATGCGGTGCGAGTTGCCAGGAGAGTACGAGTCATGCAAAGTGGTTTTAGGCCTTGTAGCCTAGTATAGCAACGCACAGCTACAGAATGAACTTTAGGTCAGATAAATGATAACCACAGAACTGGAATGAGTAGAACGGACATCCCCATTCAAGTCAACTCATTCAAGTCAACTCATTCTAGTCAACTCATTCTATTTCTTTGGCTGTAGCCTCGAGTACCCGTCTCAGTTAGAGGTAGACCCAAAGTAAACAGCATAGTGGGTCAATTTCCGCAACAACTACGAGCGCTGAAGCGCGAGGCCAAACTTCTCCTCTGTTTTGGTCATGACGCCACCACGCTGTAACAGCGTGAAGCTAACTTGCACACACGGGCAGATGCTGTGTGCGACTGTGTGAGAGCGAAATCTCGTATGTCCCGTATCGTAATATAAGGCGGTGCGGCTCGTGGCAACACCATTGGGCTGAGTCCACATTTAAGTAACACTTCAAACGGTAAACAGACCGCCGCGTGCGCATCGCGCTCATTGATCACGGCATTGACATATAAACGTTTAACCCCTTTGTAGCGGAGAGAAAGCAGCTCCTAGGTCAGCTACTGTTTACTTAATTCACCCAATCAAAACCGCGCCCCCCCCTCCCTTCCTCTTCTGATTAATTCAGTAGGGTCAACATGAGAGCAGGGAAAAACAGCTGTCTCTCACTCCCAGTAGCCACCCATCCATTCCCCTTGGAACAGAATCTGATGCTGTAATCCCGCATGGCCATAATCTAATCGACACCAGCGAGGCAACACAAACGCTAAAGCCAGGTTATTTCCTGCAACAGTTTACGTTACATCACACAGCGACAGCGTGTGGGAGAGAGGGAGGAGAGGGCAAGGGAGTCACCCACATGTCACTGTCCCCAATAGAGGTTAAACACAACACTTCTCTCCTCCACACCCGCCACACCCATGTATAGATTTATAAAAAACTAAATGTTGTTTCTTTGTTTTTTGCTAGGTAGCGTTAGTCAGCTGTACCTGCGCCAAAACTCTGGTATTTCTCAGCCTATACCTTCTTCTCCATCTTCTTTTTAAATACTGAGCCAACATGTTTTCAGCACTTTCTATTTTTATGACTGATCCAAACAGGTTGTTATTATGGCTCTCTCTCGTCTCTCTGCAGCAGACATACAGTAACACATTGGGGCGGCAGGGAGCCTAGTGGTTAGAGGCAGGGAGCCTAGTGGTTAGAGGCAGGGAGCCTAGTGGGTAAAGGCAGGGAGCCAGGTGGTTAGAGCGCTGGGCCAGTAACCGAAAGGTTGCTAGATCGAATCCCTGAGCTGACGAGGTAAAAATTTGTCGTTCTGCCCCTGAACAAGGCAGTTAACCCACTGTTCCCCGGTAGGCTGTTATTGTAAATAAGAATCTGTTCTTAGCTGACTTGCCTAGTTAAATAAAGGTTACATTTAAAAAATGCATATAGAATCGTGACAATACCAAGAGTTTCAATACCAAGTTGTGATAATATCGTTTTGTGAGTACGCAGGCAATTCCCAACACACACACACACACACACAGCAAGGCCTAGATAGTCCCCAGACCAGGCTGTGAACTCTGGTTAGAATCACAGCACTATACTGTCCACTCAATCAGTAAGGTTGTGTGAGGAGTAAGACCTGCCTTCAGAGAGGAACTCTGGGGCACGAGCCAGAGGGGGCTTCCCTAAAGGCACCCTATTCCCTATATATTGCACTACTTTTGACCAGGACCCATAGGTCAAAAACAGCCAGACAGCAGCGGGAATGAATAACAATGAGCGATTCATTGGAAGTCTCCAACAGAATGATAAAGCAAATGGAGCACCAAAAACACTGTTGTGTCAAACAGAACATGCTTGAACAGTCGATGTGATAAAGCTGTCAAGTCACACTACAGGACACTACACACAGTCATACAGGACACACTACACACAGTCATACAGGACACACTACACACAGTCATACAGGACACACTACACACAGTCATACAGGACACACTACACACGGTCATACAGGACACACTACACACGGTCATACAGGACACACTACACACGGTCATACAAGACACTACACACGGTCATACAGGACACTACACACGGTCATACAGGACACTACACACGGTCATACAGGACACTACACACGGTCATACAGGACACTACACACGGTCATACAGGACACTACACACGGTCATACAGGACACTACACACGGTCATACAGGACACTACACACGGTCATACAGGACACTACACACGGTCATACAGGACACTACACACGGTCATACAGGACACTACACACGGTCATACAGGACACTACACACGGTCATACAGGACACTACACACGGTCATACAGGACACTACACACGGTCATACAGGACACTACACACGGTCATACAGGACACTACACACGGTCATACAGGACACTACACACGGTCATACAGGACACTACACACGGTCATACAGGACACTACACACGGTCATACAGGACACTACACACGGTCATACAGGACACTACACACGGTCATACAGGACACTACACACGGTCATACAGGACACTACACACGGTCATACAGGACACTACACACGGTCATACAGGACACTACACACGGTCATACAGGACACTACACACGGTCATACAGGACACTACACGGTCATACAGCATCGGGAAATGCAGGGAGCATCAACATACCACCACACTTTGAGCTGTGTTGCAAGTTGAAAGACGTTGAAAGAAGAATGTCGGGCTACAATTTCAACACAATAAAAACATTACACTGTACACTCATACCAGCAACAGGACACAACTCATCACACTACTAGTAGGATTGCAACATCCACGGTGTAAGAAGAACATCCGCCCTTAATTGAATCAGTGTTACTGTAACAAGCATCCATCCATCCGTCCGGTGGAGGTTTCAACGTGCATGTGTTCCCATATCCCCGCTCCAGTTCAATACTACATCCTCATGTTCCTGTGTTGCGGTGACACTGGGATTATGATACAGCCCAGTGGCCTCGGGGCACAGCAGAGCTGACCCAGAGGAGAATGTGACCCCTGTCCACCTCCGTGACCCTGCTGTCACTCAGTGAGAGGATTAGCTCTCCTCTTCCAGTCAGCCTCGTTTAAAAATGGTGGGGAACAACACTGATACTGAGAGGAGAGGAAATGAGGGGCCAGAGGGCAACTATAGCAGCTCAGGACTCTGTGGGTCACTCTCGCTAGCTACAGGTATGTCCCAAATAGTACCCTACGGGACCTGGTCAAAAATAGTGCACTATAGGGAATAGGTTGTCATTTAGAACCCTGACACCATGTTTGTTCTGTGCAGAGGGGTGGGTGAAGTAGCCCAAGCCTTTGGTAAATAAATAAAACAGATGCATAAATAGATCATCCAAACAGTAAACTATGGTATTGATGAAAAACAAACATATTAACCCAGTTTGGCCCCAGACCAAGTGGTTTTACAAACCTAGACAGGTCAAGAAGCGGACAGGAAAGACATCCATGGTCTATATGCAAAAACAATTGTTTCCTTATGTTGTTCAAATATTCTCATGATATTATCTAATAACAAATGCCAGGAAAAGCACGAAGCAGATCTCCAATGGTGTCGTTTCAAACGGGTAGAAGTTCACGTACAAGCTAGTAAATGTCAAGTTGAGGCCCTCTGGTTCACACCCCTCCCATCTCACGTCATCCTTTCTGCACGATGGCACCTGGCCTTGCTTGACTTCCCTTACCCTGTCTTTTTTTAAAGGAGAATTCCCCCCCCACTTGTTTATTAGATAGGACAGTGACTGACAGGGAAGGTAGGAGGATAGGAGAGCGGGGGGCGCTGGAATAGCAGTGGGTCAGACTCCAACCCACGCACACACTGGTACATGTATTCTGGGCCAGCGGCTTAGAGCGCTAGATCAGCCAACGCTTCAGTTCACTCACCCGGTCTTTGTCATCAGCCACATCAGACAGCAAGTCATCGAGGTCTAGAATGCCTCCGTCCCCATGCTCCAACCGGTGCACCTGTAACCAGTAGCTGGCATCCTAGAGGAGGAAGAAGAAGATTAATGTGTTGTCTATTTACTACGTGAGCAAGGGAGATGTGTGCTTTTGCATATCCCATTGTCCCTGGTAGACATGCACATAAATAGAGGAGGAGGAGAGATAGAGAGGGAGTAGGAAGAGAGAGAGAGGGAGATTTCTTGACAGGGCTGAGGAGAGGCTTTAAGACCACAGAGACGTGAAGGTTTGATTTAAAATCGCCCCACAGCCCCGAGGGCAGCCTCATTACACAATGTACAGACTGACAATCCTTTACAATACTGAGAGCAGCATTACAGTCAATAGCACGGCCATAACAAACCACACAGTAGATAACAGGCACGGATCTTCTCAAACCAACAACATACCAGCAGAATCAACAACAAGAGTGACGGGGAACATCAAAAAGGAGAGAGAGAGAGAGAGAGAGAGAGAGACAGAGACAGAGACAGAGAGAGAGAGAGAGAGAGAGAGAGAGAGACAGAGCTCAGGAGAGAGAGACAGAGCTCAGGAGAGAGAGAGACAGAGCTCAGGAGAGAGAGAGACAGAGCTCAGGAGAGAGAGAGACAGAGCTCAGGAGAGAGAGAGAGAGAGAGAGAGAGAGAGAGAGACAGAGCTCAGGAGAGAGAGAGAGAGAGAGCTCAGGAGAGAGAGAGCTCAGGAGAGAGAGAGAGAGAAAATGATGAGTGTAGGTGTCTGCCAGGGGCAGGTTAATAT
This sequence comes from Salmo trutta, assembly GCF_901001165.1. Classification (NCBI taxonomy): domain Eukaryota; kingdom Metazoa; phylum Chordata; class Actinopteri; order Salmoniformes; family Salmonidae; genus Salmo; species Salmo trutta. Next base: position 19,619,760 of record NC_042977.1, read on the forward strand.
ATTCTGCATGGTGGAAGTGTAACTGATGTGTCCCCATGGTGTTCAACCCAGACAGTGAGGGACAACGGAGGACAAGGTGCAGAGCGGCATTTAGATCATTATGACTCTGACAAACACGTCCCTCATCCCGTTTAGACAGAAACCTGGAGATGCCACCTGGGCTTGTACTCATAAAGCGCCTCAGAAGAGGAGTTCCCATCTGGTGTCTACTGTAGGACCAGGTCCTGCCTTTTATTAGTCAATGAACTAATCACTGATCATAATCTTGATGTGATTGGCCGGACCGAAACATGGCTTAAGCCTGATGAATCTACTGTGTTAAATGAGGCCTCACCTCCTGGTTACACTAGTGACCATATCCCCCGCGCATCCCGCAATTTACAAAAAAAAGACGTTTCGTCTTTTGAGATTCTAGTCAGGAAATCTCTGCAGCCTACTCAATCACTTTTTATAGCTACTGTTTACAGGCCTCCTGGGCCATATACAGCGTTCCTCACGGAGTTCTCTGAATTCCTATCGGACCTTGTAGTCATGGCAGATAATATTCTAATTTTTGGTGACTTTAATATTCACATGGGAAAGTCCAAAGACCTAGTCCAAAAGGCTTTCGGAGCCATCATCGACTCAGTGGGTTTTGTCCAACATGTCTCCGGAGCTACTCACTGCCAGTCATACTCGACCTAGTTTTGTCCTGTGGAATAAATGTTGTGGATCTTAATGTTTTTCCTCATAATCCTGGACTATCAGACCACCATTTTATTACGTTTGCAATCGCAAATAATAATCTGCTCAAACCCAAACAGGTTCATTAACCTGTTAGGGTATAGGGGGCAGTATTGAGAATTTTTGAAAAAATATGTGCCCATTTTTAACTGCCTATTACACCAACTCAGAAGCTAGAATATGCATATTATTGTTCAGGTTTGGATAGAAAACACCCTAAAGTTTCAAAAACTGTTTGAATGGTGTCTGTGAGTATAACAGAACTCATTTGGCAGGCAAAACCCTGAGACAGATTCTGACAGGAAGTGGATACCTGATGTGTTGAATTGACTTTAAGCCTATACCATTGAAAAACAAAGGGAAGGAGGAATATTTTGGCACTTCCTATTGCTTCCACAAGATGTCCCCAGCCTTTACAAAGTGTTTTGAGTGTTCTACAGTGAGATCTGACTGAAGAAGAGCGTTGGAACGGCGATGGCCCATTAGACACCTGGCGCGCGATTTGATGGTGGGTACTCTCATTCCGAAACGTTTTAAAAGAGAACCCAATGGTCCGCCTTGAATTTTATTCATGTTCTGGTTAAAAAAGGCCCTAATGATTTATGCGATACAACGTTTGACATGTTTGAACGAACGAAAATATATTTTTTCCGGCTGGCTTAGATCGTGTGCTACAACACGGAGGTTTTTGGACATAAATGATGAGCTTTTTTGAACAAAACTACATTCGTTATGGACCTGGGATTCTTTGGAAGTGACATCTGATGAAGAGAATCAAAGGTAATGGATTATTTACATAGTATTTTCGATTTTAGATCTCTCCAACATGGCGGTTAGTCTGTATCGCAATGCGTATTTTTCTGGCGCAGTGCTCAGATTATTGCAAAGTGTGATTTCCCAGTAAGGTTAATTTTAAATCTGGAAAGTCCATTGCGTTAATTAATCTATAATTCTTTGAATGACAATATAATATTTTACCAATGTTTTCTAATATTAATTAATTATTTTGTTGTCATGACTTGACTGCCGGTATTGGAGGGAAACGATTTCCTGAACATCAACGCCATAGTAAAACACTGTTTTTAGATATAAATATGAACTTGATAGAACTAAAAATGCATGCATTGTCTAACATAATGTCCTAGGAGTGTCATCTGATGGAGATTGTAAAAGGTTAGTGCATAATGTTAGCTGATTTTATGGTTTTGGTGACGCCTGTCTTTGAATCGACAATACACTACACACAGCTAATGTCAATGTACTCTCCTAACATAACCTAACTTTATGCTTTCCCCGTAAAACCTTTTTGAAATCGGTAAACGTGGTTAGATTAAGATGTTTATCTTTCAAAGGCTGTAAGTTAGTTGTATGTTTGAGAAATTTGAATTTTGACATTTATTTGGTTTCAAATTTGCCGCTCTTGAAATGCACCTGCTGTTGATAGGGTGCGCCACGTGTGGCACGCTAACGTCCCACATAGCCCCAAGAAGTTAACCTGTTATGGATAGGGGGCAGTATTTTCACGGCCGGATAAAAAAAACATACCCGATTTAATCTGTTTATTACTCCTGCCCAGAAACTAGAATATGCATACAATTGTTTGATTTGGATAGAAAACACCCTACAGTTTCTAAAACTGTTTGAATGGTGTCTGTGAGTATAACAGAACTCATATGGCAGTCCAAAACCTGAGAAGATTCCAAACAGGAAGTGCCCTCTCTGACCATTTCTTGGCCTTCTTTAGCCTCTTTATTGAAAACAGAGGATCTCTGCTGTAACGTGACACTTTCTAAGGCTCCCATAGGCTCTCAGAAGGCGCCAGAACGTTGAATGATGACTCTGCAGTCCCAGGCTGAAAAACAGTAGTGCATTTGGATAGTGGTCGATCTGAGAACAATGAGACGGGTGTGCGCTCGCACGTGAAGAGTCCATTTTACATTTTCAGTCTTTGAACAAAAACGACGTCTCCCGGTCGGAATATTATCGCTATTTTACGAGAAAAATCGCATAAAAATGGATTTTAAACAGCGTTTGACATGCTTCGAAGTACGGTAATGGAATATTTTGACATTTTTTGTCACGATACGCGCCGGCACATCACCCTTCGTTACCCTTCGGATAGTGTCTTGAACGCACAAACAAAACGCCGCTATTTGGATATAACTATGGATTATTTGGAACCAAACCAACATTTGTTGTTGTAGTAGAACTCCTGGGAGTGCATTCTGACAAAGAACAGCAAAGGTAATCCGATTTTTCTTATAGTAAATCTGAGTTTGGTGAAAACCAAACTTGGCGGGTGTCAAAATAGCTAGCCTGTGATGGCCGGGCTAGCTACTCAGAATATTGCAAAATGTGCTTTCACCGAAAAGCTATTTTAAAATCGGACACCGCGATTGCATAAAGGAGTTCTGTATCTATAATTCTTAAAATAATTGTTATGCTTTTTGTGAACGTTTATCGTGAGTAATTTAGTAAATTCACCAGAAGTGTTCGGTGGGAATGCTAGTTCTGAACGTCACATGCTAATGTAAAAAGCTGGTTTTTGATATAAATATGAACTTGATTGAACAAAACATGCATGTATTGTATAACATAATGTCCTAGGAGTGTCATCTGATGAAGATCATCAAAGGTTAACCTCTTTGGTATAGGGGGCAGTATTGAGAATTTTTGGAAAAAATATGTTCCCATTTTTAACTGCCTCCTACACCAACTCAGAAGCTAGAATATGCATATTATTGTTCAGGTTTGGATAGAAAACACTCTGAATTTTCTAAAACTGTTTGAATGGTGTCTGTGAGTATAACAGAACTCCTATGGCAGGCAAAAACCTGACAAGGCTTCAAGCAGGAAGTACCCTGTCTGACAAGGAGTCGTGCGTCTTACCTCTTTTTATTGAAAAGTAAGGATCTTAGCTGTAACGTGACAATTCCCAGGGCTCCAATAGGCTCTCAGAGCCCGCGAAATAACTGAAGGTTTACGAGGGAACCTCAGGTTGAAATATATTATCGCCTTTTGTAAGTGGATGCTCGGAGGACCTTTCAATGATGCGCGTGCATGAGTCGCTTCTGAGGAGAAATTTTATTCGGCTGTTTAGGCTCAATGCATACTCCCGGTCGGAATATTAACACTTCTCTATGACATAAATGGCATAAAAATTGGTTTTAAACAGCGGTTGACATGCTTCGAAGTACGGTAATGGAATATTTAGACATTTTTGACACGCCAATGCGCCATGCGCGACACCGCGAAGAAGCATTCTAGAACTCACGAACAAAACGTCGCTGTTGGAACATAACGATGGATTATTTGGGACCAAACCAACATTTGTTATTGAAGTAGAAGTCCTGGCAGTGTATTCTGATGAAGAACAAGCAAGGTAAGAACATTTTTCTTATAGGAAATGTGATTTTGGTGGAGGCTGAACTGGGTGGGTATCTAAATAGCTAGCCCTGTAATGCCGGGCTATGTACTTAGATTATTGCAAAATGTGCTTCATCCGAAAAGCTATTTTAAAATCGGACATATCGAGTGCATAGAGGGGTAATGTATCTATAATTCTTAAAATAATTGTTATGCTTTTTGTGAACGTTTATCGTGAGTAATTTAGTAAAATCACCGGAAGTGTTCGGTGGGAATGCTAGTTCTGAACGTCACATGCTAATGTAAAAAGCTGGTTTTTGATATAAATATGAACTTGATTGAACAGACATGCATGTATTGTATAACACAATGTCCTAGGTGTGTCATCTGATGAAGATCATCAAAGGTTAGTGCTGCATTTAGATATGGTTTGGGTTTATGTGACATGATATGCTAGCTTGAAAAATGGCTGTGTGATTATTTCTGGCTGGGTACTCTGCTGACATAATCTAATGTTTTGCTTTTGTTGTAAAGCCTTTTTGAAATCGGACAGTGGGGTTAGATTAACGAGATTCTTGTCTTTAAATAGCTGTGAAATAGTCATATGTTTGAGAAATTGAAGTTATAGCATTTCTAACGATTCAAAAATCGCGCCACTGGATTGAAGTGGCTGTTACGTAGGTGGGACGAAATCGTCCCACATAGCCCAGAGAGGTTAATGCTGCATTTAGCTGTGGTTTTGGTTTTTGTGACATTATATGCTAGCTTGAAAAATGGGTGTCTGATTATTTCTGGCTGGGTACTCTCCTGACATAATCTAATGTTTTGCTTTCGTTGTAAAGCCTATTTGAAATCGGACAGTGTGGTTAGATTAAAGAGAGTCTTGTCTTTAAAATGGTGTAAAATAGTCATATGTTTGAAAAATGGAAGTTTTCGGATTTTCGAGGAATTTGTAATTCGCGCCACACCCTATCATTGGATATTGGAGCGGTGTTCCGCTAGCGGAACATCTAGATGTAAGAGGTTAAAAGTCGTGCTATAAATTCTCGGACAACCCAAAGATTCCTAGATGCCCTTCCAGACTCCTTCCACCTACCCAAGGACGTCAGAGTACAAAAATCAGTTAACCATCTAACTGAGGAACTCATATTAACCTTGCACAATACCCTAGAAGCAGTCGCACCCCTAAAAACAAAAAACATTTGTCATAAGAAACTAGCTCCCTGGTATACAGAAAAATACCCGAGCTCTGAAGCAAGCTTCCAGAAAATTGGAACGGAAATGGCGCGACACCAAACTGGAAGTCTTCCGACTAGCTTGGAAAGACAGTACCGTGCAGTATCGAAGAGCCCTCACTGCTGCTCGATCATCCTATTTTTCCAACTTAATTGAGGAAAATAAGAACAATCCAAAATGTAGTTTTGATACTGTCGCAAAGCTAGCTAAAAAGTAGCATTCCCCAAGAGAGGATGGCTTTCACTTCAGAAGTGATAAATTCATAGACTGCTTTGAGGAATAGATCAGGATCATTAGAAAGCAAATCACGGACTCCTCTTTAAATCTGCGTATTCCTCCAAAGCTCAGTTGTCCTGAGACTGCACAACTCTGCCAGGACCTAGGATCAAGGGAGACACTAAAGTGTTTTAGTACTATATCTCTTGACACAATGATGAAAATAATCATGGCCTCTAAACCTTCAAGCTGCATACTGGACCCTATTCCAACTAAACTACTGAAAGAGCTGCTTTCTGTGCTTGGCCCTCCTATGTTGAACATAATAAATGTCTCTCTATCCACCGGATGTGTACCAAACTCACTAAAAAAACGGCAGTAATAAAGCCTCTCTTGAAAAAGCCAAACTTTGACCCAGAATTTTTTTTAAACTATCTCCCATTCCTCTCAATTTTTTGGGAAAAAGCTGTTGGGCAGCAACTCACTGCCTTCCTGAAGACAAACAATGTTTACGAAACGCTTCAGTCTGGTTTTAGACCCCATCATACCACTGAGACTGCACTTGTGAAGGTGGTTAATGACCTTTTAATGTCGTCAAACCGAGGCTCTGCATCTGTCCTCGTGCTCCTAGACCTTAGTGCTGCTTTTGATACCATCGATAACCACATTCTTTTGAGGAGATTGGAAACCCAAATTGTTCTACACGGACAAGTTCTGGCCTGGTTTAGATCTTATCTGTCGGAAAGATATCAGTTTGTCTCTGTGGATGGTTTGTCCTCTGACAAATCAACTGTACATTTCGGTGTTCCTCAAGGTTCCGTTTTAGGACCACTATTGTTTTCACTATATATTTTACCGCTTGGTGATGTCATTCGGAAACTTTCACTGCTATGCGGATGACGCACAGCTGTACATTTCGATGAAACATGGTGAAGCCTGTGTTTCAGACATAAGGAAGTGGATGGCGGCAAATGTTCTACTTTTAAACTCGGACAAAACAGAGATGCTTGTTCTAGGTCCCAAGAAACAAAGAGATCTTCTGTTGAATCTGACAATTAATCTTGGTTGTACAGTCATCTCAAATAAAACTGTGAAGGACCTCGGCGTTACTCTGGACCCTGATCTTTCTCTTTTGACGAACATATCAAAGCTGTTTCAAGGACAGCTTTTTTCCATCTACGTAACATTGCAAAAATCAGAAACTTTGTCTAAAAATATTGCCGGAAAATGTATCCATGCTTTTGTCACTTCTAGGCTAGACTACTGCAATGCTCTACTTTCCGGCTACCCGGATAAAGCACTAAATAAACTTCAAATAGTGCTAAACACGGCTGCTAGAATGTTGATTAGAACCAAAAAATGTTATCATATTACTCCAGTGCTAGCCTCTCTCACTGGCTTCCTGTTAACCTCTTATGGCTAGGGGGCAGTATTTTCACGGCTGGATAAAAAACGTACCCGATTTAATCTGATTATTAGTCCTGCCCAGAAACTTGAATATGCATATAATTATTAGCTTTGGATAGAAAACACTCCAAAGTTTCTAAAACTGTTTGAATGGTGTCTGAGAGTATAACAGAACTCATTTGGCAGGCCAAAACGTGAGAAGATTCTGTACAGGAAGTACCCTGTCTGACCATTTCTTGCCCTTCTTTGTCATCTCTATTCATTACAAAGGATCTCTGCTGTTACGTGACACTTCCTACGGCTCCAATGGGCTCTCAGAGCCCGGGAAAACCCTGAATGACATAATTCAAAGCCCTGGCTGAAACACACGAGTGCTTTTGCTAAGTGGTCTATCAGAGGACAAAAGGCTTCATGCTCGTGCACTGGCCGCCCCCGCCTTTCTGTTTTTCCCTCTTTTTACCGAAACGCAGATTCCCGGTCGGAATATTATCGCTTTGTTGCGAGATAAATTGCATAAAAATTGATTTTAAACAGCGGTTGACATGCTTCGAAGTACGGTAATGGAATATTTACAATTTTTTTGTCACGAAATGCGCCATGCGCACGACATGATTTACCATTGGGATAGTGTCTAGAACGCACAAACAAAACGCCGCTGTTTGGATATAACAATGGATTATTTGGGACCAAACCAACATTTTGTTATTGAAGTAGAAGTCCTGGGAGTGCATTCTGACGAAGAACAGGAAAGGTAAGACCATTTTTCTTATAGTAAATCTGATTTTGGTGAAGGCTAAACTTGCCGGGTGTCTAAATAGCTAGCCCGTGATGGCTGAGCTATGTACTTAGAATATTGCAAAATGTGCTTTCATATCGAGTGCATAGAGGAGTTCTGTATCTATAATTCTTAAAATAATTGTTATGCTTTTTGTGAACGTTTATCGTGAGTAATTTAGTAAATTGTTAGTAAATTTCCCGGAAGTTTGCGGGGGGTATGCTAGTTCTGAACGTCACATGCTAATGTAAAAAGCTGTTTTTTGATATAAATATGAAATTGATTGAACAAAACATGCATGTATTGTATAACATAATGTCCTAGGTGTGTCATCTGATGAAGATCATCAAAGGTTAGTGCTGCATTTAGCTGTCTTCTGGGTTTTTGTGCCATTATATGCTAGCTTGAAAAATGGGTGTCTGATTATTTCTGGCTGAGTACTCTGCTGACATAATCTAATGTTTTGCTTTCGCTGTAAAGCCTTTTTGAAATCGGACAGTGTGGTTAGATTAACGAGTCTTGTCTTTAAAATGCTGTAAAATAGTCATATGTTTGAAAAATTGAAGTTTTCGGATTTTAGACGAATTTGAATTTCGCGCCACGCCCATCATTGGATATTGGAGCAGAGCTAGCGGAACATCTAAATGTAAGAGGTTAAAACCTGTTGGGGATAGGGGGCAGTATTGAGAATTTTGAAAAAAATATGTGCCCATTTTTAACTGCCTCCTACACCAACTCAGAAGCTAGAATATGCATATTATTGTTCAGGTTTGGATAGAAAACACTCTGAATTTTCTAAAACTTTTTGAATGGTGTCTAAGTATAACAGAACTCATATGGCAGTCAAAACCCTGAGACAAATTCTGACAGGAAGTGGATACCTGATGTGTTGAATTACCTTTAAGCCTATGCCATGAAACACACAGGGGCTTATTAATCGTTGAGCACTTCCTATGGCTTCCACTAGATGTCACGAGTCTTTACAAAGTTGTTTGAGTCTTCTACTGTGAGAACTGAATGAACAAGAGCCTTGGAACGGTGGTGGCCGACAAGACTCTGGCGCGCGAGTTCATGTTGGGTACTCTCGTTCCAATACGTTTTAAAAGAGAATGCAATCGTCCGCCTTGAATATTATTCATGTTCTGGTTGAAAAAGGCACTAATGATTTATGCTATACAACGTTTGACATGTTTGAACGAACGTAAATATATTTTTTCCCCTCTTTCATGAAGAGAAGTCCGGCGGGCTTAGATCATGTGCTAACAACACGGAGCTTTTTGGACATAAATTATGAGCTTTTTCGAACAAAACTACATTTGTTATGGACCTGGGATTCCTGGAAGTGACATCTGATGAAGAGAATCAAAGGTAATGGATTATTTACATAGTATTTTCGATTTTAGATCTCTCCAACATGGCGGTTAGTCAGCGTATTTTTCTGGGCGCAGTGCTCAGATTATTGCAAAGTGTGATTTCCCAGTAAGGTTATTTTTAAATCTGGCAATCCGGTTGCGTTCAAGAGATGTAAATCTATAATTCTTTGAATGACAATATAATATTTTACCAATGTTTTCGAATAGTAATTATTTAATTTGTTGTGCCGATTTGACTGGCGGTATTGGAGGGAAAAGATTTCCTCAACATCAACGCCATAGTAAAACGCTGTTTTTGGATATAAATATGAACTTGATAGAACTAAAAATGCATGTATTGTCTAACATAATGTCCTAGGAGTGTCATCTGATGGAGATTGTCAAAGGTTAGTGCATAATTTTAGCTGGTTTTCTGCTTTTGTTGACGCGTGTCTTTGCATTGACAAAACATTACACACAGCTATTTTCAATGTACTGTCCTAACATAATCTAACTTTATGCTTTCGCCGTAAAGCCTTTTTGAAATCGGACAACGTGGTTAGATTAAGGAGATGTTTATCTTTCAAAGGGTGTAAGATAGTTGTATGTTTGAGAAATTTGAATTATGACATTTAATTGTTTTCAAATTTGGCGCTCTTGTTATTTCACCTGTTGTTGATAGGGTGTACCAGGGGTGGGACGCTTGCGTCCCACATAGCCCATAGAGGTTAAGGCAAGGGCTGATTTCAAGGTTTTACTGCTAACCTACAAAGCATTACATGGGCTTGCTCCTACAGATCTTTCCGATTTGGTCCTGCCGTAAGTACCTACATGTATGCTACGGCCACAAGACGCAGGCCTTTTACTGTCCCTAGAATTTCTAAGCAAATTCTCCTATAAAGCTCAATATTTATGTTATGGTCTGCCTATCCATGTGAGAGACGCAGACTCGGCTTCGACCTTTAAGTCTTTATTGAAGACTCATCTCTTCAGTAGGTCCTATGATTGAGTGTAGTCTGGCCCAGGAGTGTGAAGGTGAAAGGAAAGGCACTGGAGCAACGAACCGCCCTTGCTGTCTCTGCCTGGCCGGTTCCCCTCTCTCCACTGGGATTCTCTGCCTCTAACTTGCTGGTGCTCTTCCATGCCGTCCCTAAGAGGGGTGTGTCACTTGAGTGGGTTGAGTCACTGACGTGATCTTCCTGTTCGGGTTGGCGCCCACCCTTGGGTTGTGCCGTGGCGGAGATCTTTGTGGGTTATACTCCGCCTTGTCTCAGGATGGTAAGTTGGTGGTTGAAGAAATCCATCTAGTGGTGTGGGGCTGTGCTTTGGCAAAGTGGGTGGGGTTATATCCTGCCTGTTTGGCCCTGTCCGGGGATATCGTCGGATAGGGCCACAGTGTCTCCTGACCCCTCCTGTCTCAGCCTCTAGTATTTATGCAGCTAGGGTCTAGGGTCAGTCTGTTATATCTGGAGTATTTCTCCTGCCTTATCCGGTGTCCTGTGTGAATTTAAGTATGCTCCCTCTAATTCTCTCACTTTCTTTCTCTCTCTCTGGGAGGATCTGAGCCCTAGGACCATGCCTCAGGTCTACCTGGCCTGATGACTCCTTGCTGTCCCCAGTCCACCTGGCTGTGCTGCTGCTCCAGTTTCAACTGTTCTGCCTGCAGCTATGGAACCCTGACCTTTCACCAGATGTGCTACCTGTCCCAGACCTGCTGTTTTCAACTCTCTAGAGACAGCAGGAACGGTAGAGATACTCTGAATGATTGGCTATGAAATGCCAACTGACATTTACTCCTGAGGTGCTGACCTGTTGCACCCTCGACAACCACTGTGATTATTATTATTTGACCCTACTCGTCATCTATGAACATCTTGGACATGTTCTATTATAATCTCCACCCGGCACAGCCAGAGCCATCTCTCCACTGAGAATGACAGTCTGTCAGAGGGAGAGAAGGAGGGACTACAGGATGGAGGGGAGAGCAGAGAGCACATTAACACCAGTGCTGCTCTGCAAATGGATCCCTTAAAGCTAGAATCCTTAATTTAAACAATAACAAGACACCCCATAAAAAAGGGATGGGCCTGGAGAAATGTAACAACTCTCAGATTCATAGACAGAACTATAGATGCAAGGACTGACCACCCATGATATAAAATGATAGTTTTAATGTTAAGAGGCTATGCAGTTTACAAACAGAATACAACCAGCTTATATTCTGGGTTCTGATGGGGTACGACAGTTGAACTAAGCTCATGAGGCATTTATAAGTTATGTTCCTCAGCAATCAATGACTACATATCATTAATGTGTAAGTCCAAAAAAGGATGTCACAACTAGGGAATCCAGATGTAATGTAATGACCAGTTAGTTTGACAGACTGGACCATGTCAATGTAAATCCCTACTCTGTACCTCTGTGCAGCCATAAAGAGTAATTCCCTTAGTGGTCACATGGCTCAGGGCAGGAAATGCATTAAGTGCAAACACTGAGTGTACACAAACAAATCACAAATGGGGAATGGGACAGAGTGGCCCATTTGTTTCCTAAAACACTGAGTGGACAAACTGGATTGAGAGAGTGAGAGAGAGGTAAATCTATGATCCACAGTAAACACACAGTCTACTGTGGCCAGGGCAATCAATCAGTGATTTTCTGTCTATACCTGCCCATGTCTATGGGGGGGGGGGGGGGGGGGCAAGCTTACATCTGGCCTTTTAGCGAGTGTTGTGTAGTAGTCTGCTGAGGAGATACGATCTGCTTTGGTTAAATTAAACAGTGGCAGCCACATCGGAGAGCAGAGAGCCATGCGTAAAAGACATTCCTAGAGGCCCAAGTGAGTAAAAATAACCTACTGTAAATATCACACCACCACACTTCACAGTGGACTTCTGGAGTAAACAAGGACAGTAGCGGACTGGTGATGGAGCAGGGCAGGAAACCAGGGTCATATTCATTAGAGCACACGTATCAAGATGTTTTGCAACTGAAACAAGTCTCTCTTACTGGGCAAGTTCAGGTTAACTTTCAGTCCGCGTTGTTTTTTCCCCCGTCTCGTTTAGTATCTTTTGGTTCCTGGTTAATACGGCCCAGCTAATGGCCTTACTCAACTTCCACCTTCACAGACACTAACGGCTACGTCAATAACCAACTCCTAACCTTGCATAGCCATAGAGGTTACATCAACCCTCACAAACAACAAAAACAAAACCGCTGTCTTTTGAATCAAAATGGCTCTTATTTCCACACAAACAAGGTGGGAATATCCCTGACAGGCTCCGGCTCTGTTCCCATGAACCAACTCGGGCAGGCCTCATCAATACCCTATGAAGCAACAGGCCTGGAGTCAGGCTCGCAGGAACACCCTCCCTCTCCTGCTCTTGAAAATGTACAGAAATAAGTATTATGCTTACAGAAAGGTGGGTTCAGATTCAGAAGAGAGAAAGATGTATTACAGATCTAAGAATGTGTGTTGGGTTCACTGAGAGGTCAATAACTCCGTACGCTATAGATAAGCCTGCGGATCTGATTCTGGGGTTCCCCCTGGTATCCCTAGTTTTCCTTGGCTGCATGTTGCCTTTGGCCTGACTCCAGACTTGCACAGAGCTGATGAGCGGTGCAGGAGATTAGTCTTTGTTTTGACTCCAAGCCTGCATCAGAGACCTAGTTTCAAAGCCCTTCTCCGTGAGGATGCGTCCTGGGATAACGCAGCGCACCATGGGCTCTGGGTTCCATCCAAACAGGCAGTAGAGGTTCAGCCTCACTGCACAGACAGGCCACACAGTCTGACGGCTGCTGTATCGCTCGCCATGCACTGCTGAGCACTGAGCATTACGCACAAAGACCAGTGTTGTCCTGAAGGAGCTGCCTGGCTGGCTGGCTGGCTGGCTGAATACCTGTATCGATATTTACAATACCGTCTATAACGATACTTCACTGTCAGTTTTGGTTGAGTACCAAACCATCAGAATGGAGAAAGCCCATTCAAATCAGAATTCATTTGTAGCCATTCTAGGGTCATGCAGAAATATAAAATACAGTCAAATACCACCATATAGTAGAAAATGAGAAAAATATTGTGATATGATTTTTTGGCCATATTGCCCAGCCCATATGGACCGTGTGAAGCTAAGCCCCCCCCCCCCCCCGACTCCCATACCCCCCCTCTACATCTGCATGCCGTTTACTGTACGACTGACTCCGACTAGCACTCTCAAGACGTTTCCGGATATCCCTGAGAACTTTCGCTGAAGCGCTCTTTTTCTGGGAGGAGGAAACACACGCGCAGGGAACAGAGAGCGTAGTTCAGTGACCGTAGATTTAGGATTTAGCAATGTGGGAGAGTCTCTCTGTGTTGACAGACGGAGAGGACAGAGTAAGTTACTTAGGCAATGTGGTGGGAGCTGATAAACTGAAGACAATGCTACTACAACTATCTGGGGAGTGATTTGACAAGCAACGTTACAACATAATACATTTCAGAGACAACCCCTTGCATGCTTCTTTCCGCTCCCCTCGCTGCAGCTAACGCTACTGTAACGTACAAAGCATTCGCAGAACAGAAAGGGCTTCATGCGTGTCCCTAATGGCCCCCCTTTTCCATATATAGTGCACCACTTTTGACCGGAGCCCTTTGGAGCCTGCTCGACCAGTAGCGCATTAGAAAGGGAATAGGCTGCCATTTAGGACAGAGTCGAGGAGTCTGATATAGGGGGTGGAATAGTTTGGGATTAGACCAGTGGGGATGCAGACAGGCTCCAGACCCCAACAGCGAGAGAGCATAACTGATTATGGTCTAGAAATAGCTAAATTACCGCATAGCCTGTCTGAACTAAGCCAAGATGAACAGCCTGGCAGGCAAGCAGCAGAAAGACCGTAAATGAGAATATAATTCTCGTTGAGGTATTTATTTTTTTGTTCAGAGAGAGAACAACTGTGGTTGAGTTGACTCTGGCTGAAACGTTTACTCCACTTCCGAACTGACACTTCCAACAAACTGCGTTCCAAAATGGCACGCTGTTCCCTTACGACCACAGTCTGTGCTCACTGCTTGAGCGCTCGATTTGACTGTTTAACTGATCAGAATGCTGCCAACTCAGCCAGTGAGGTAGACTGAGGTTCCCCTGGGACTATTAGTTGCAGACACACATGAAGTGTGAATGTGGATTTGGCCACAACACATCCAAGGTTAATGTGAGGATGGCGTAAACAGAAAAGTTGCACATCTGATGCAGTAGAAAAGGCAGATCTTACTGCATACATTTCGTTAGCGTAAAAGCCGACGGGGTGTGAGATGGGGTTGAGAAACACCATAAGAACATGGGAGTGAAGGTAACAGAGCCCCTCCAGACACAGAAGTGATCTGAAGGAGCTGCACAAAACCAAAACCAACAACATCAGAACAATGTAATGTGGGATGGCTCAAAATCACCCACAAATCAACCTTCACAAATAAGTGCCGGTCTGTTTGTGCCATCATGCCAACTCCTTGGGTTTGGCTTGACAAATGTGCAATGAAGATGGCAAGAGGCACAAACAGATCTGGGACCAGGCTGAGAAGTAGAGTCAGGACGATACCAGTATCTGGATACTCGTTAGTATCGTGGAAAGGAAACAAAACAAGCATATTTAACTTCTTTAGGAAAACAGCCCTAATGTTAGAAACAAACATCATTATGTTGTCATCCAGAGTCACATGTATTTGTTTTCCAAACTATAGAACACAATATTTCATTCAGCAGATTTTTAAAGGACCAAAGAGTTTAGTCTGCTACGGCATTTTCATTTTTGCCACGGAAAAAAAATATCGTCCCGGCCCTTAGAAGGTTGCAAACTAAGAAGGTCAAGTTTATATGCGAGTCGGCGACCACACAAAGGTCATGAACGGAGCACATGCCTGACTCGAAGGGTCAAAGTGAGGTGAGTTTGAGAAACAGAAGCTCCTTTGATTCCAGCTCAATGACTCCTCAAGAGGGAAATTGGAAAATGGCACTAGAGCAGCGTGATGCCTATCTGGCAGGAGAAACAGACAGCCACTGACAGATAGACGTGTCATTACAACACACAGAGAGGGGCGAATACAACAACAGTCCTGTGGAGTGTGCCTGGTTGCATCCCAATGGGCCCTGGTCAAAGGTAGTGCACTATACAGGAAATAGGGCGCCATTTTGGACGCACCCTGTGTTAATGTAATAAGCATATCCAACAGTATTGCGGAAGGTGTGTGTGTCAGTAATAAGATATGCCTATTGCCTAAGCATATGTCCATTGCTCACTGGAGGCCTGGCTTTGTCCTCAATCCTAAAGTCCCTAACATTTCTCCAAATGTATAAGCCCCAACTGGAATCTTAAGTACGGCTCTTCTCAGTGGGGCTTACTAGTTACTATTTATCCTTCAAAAATGTACAAGCCAGACCTCTTTCCTCCCGTGTTACGCCGTGTTAGAGAGACCGTGGTCCGAAATAACTCACGTTACACTGAGCTGAGGAAACAGAGAAAGGGAGTAAAAAGGAACAGTAATGTGGCTCGTCTTAAATCACAATGACACGGCACAAAAACACAGCCAAAATGGGCCAGTGGAGACAGTTCTAGTTCTCAGCTGTAGGACTGTCTTCCCAACCCATCTCTCTCTCCCTCTCCTCCGTCAATGAGGCCAGTCAGCCCTCAGACACTGTCAGCATCCCAAATGGCACCCTATTCCTTATATATTGCACTACTATGTAGGGAATAGGGTGCCATTTGGGATGCAGCCTCCGACAGGATTCATTATCTCACAAGATGTAGAGACAGGAGCCGGCCCCTCTATTCCCCTCTACCCCAACTCTACTCCCTCTCACTTAAACCCTGCAATCAGCCTGGCCCCTCGTTAGGGGAGGGGCAGGCAGGAGCCAGCCCCTCTATTCCCCTCCACCCCAACTCTACTCCCTCTCACTTAAACCCTGCAATCAGCCTGGCCCCTGGCCACATGGCCCCTCGTTAGGGGAGGGGCAGCCAGGAGCCAGCCCCTTTATTCCCCTGCACCCCAACTCTACTCCCTCTCACTTAAACCCTGAAATCAGCCTGGCCCCTGGCCACATGGCCCCTCGTTAGGGGAGGGGCAGGCAGGAGCCAGCCCCTCTATTCCCCTCCACCCCAACTCTACTCCCTCTCACTTAAACCCTGCAATCAGCCTGGCCCCTGGCCACATGGCCCCTCGTTAGGGGAGGGGCAGCCAGGAGCCAGCCCCTTTATTCCCCTGCACCCCAACTCTACTCCCTCTCACTTAAACCCTGAAATCAGCCTGGCCCCTGGCCACATGGCCCCTCGTTAGGGGAGGGGCAGGCAGGAGCCAGCCCCTCTATTCCCCTCCACCCCAACTCTACTCCCTCTCACTTAAACCCTGCAATCAGCCTGGCCCCTGGCCACATGGCCCCTCGTTAGGGGAGGGGCAGCCAGGAGCCAGCCCCTTTATTCCCCTGCACCCCAACTCTACTCCCTCTCACTTAAACCCTGAAATCAGCCTGGCCCCTGGCCACATGGCCCCTCGTTAGGGGAGGGGCAGGCACCCACATACAGGGCCAAGCACACTGTTTCGGAAAGGTGTCCCACACTCGACACACAACAACGTAAGAGACCGATTAAATGGAATTGTGAATATCTGATCCAATTGAGATTAAAAAGAAAAAAACGGCCTGTCGTTGTAGATTTAACAAACAGCCATAATTACGTTGGAAGTAATAAGCAGCAAACATCCAGTCTTCATCTTTAGGGCCAAGCAGAGCACTTAGTGAGCACTTAGAAAGATCCCGTTTCACATCAGGTTGGAATGGTTAGGTCTGTATTGCCGGTGAGGTGTCGCTGAACTTGAACCTGGAGGAAGAGGCTTGGCAATGAGGAGTAGCTACAGTAGGTCTACTGCCCCATTCTACTGCCCCTACCTCTACTGCCCCATTTGATCTCAATCCACCTATATAAAAAGATCTGATTAACTGATTCCCATGCAAGGCTTTTTAGATGGACAGGAGAGTAGCAACATCCTTCACTCTGCCACCTCAACCTTCACAGACGTACTAACCTGGCTCTGCTAAATCAATTCATTGTGAATCGTTACTTCAGTTAGGGCTGGGCGAAACATTCAAATTCATTTGATCCATGTTTCTGCAAAATATTCCAAATGTATGTATGGCAAGAAACAAGGTTTTATGAGCGTTCATGTCCGCTTGTTCTCATGTCTTTTTGGTCTCGTCTTCTTCGCTCCTCCTGTACTGTGTGCACCTTCCCATTTACACCAGAGATCTGTATATAAATGACAAGATGCTCATCTCCCCACACTTAACAATGGGAGTCGTTGTCCCAGAGGCGGGAAGGCAGGGGACAAGGTTAGATCCAAAATAAGCCCATAGAAACGCTTTTGGAATTATTTTGGACACATTTTGGTGAGAGTGAAACTTCTTGCTTCACTTCTTCCTCTGTTTACACACACCAAGCCCCTGCCACTCGCATAACAAAGACGAGAGAGCACTTCTTCCTCTCTGACAAGCGGTTTCAACTCGCTATTTGCATTTTGAGGTTTGGTCAAACAGAATCGGTCGTATGGACACAAACACATTATTACAGTAAAATAATGTGTCAGAGAAGTTCACTTTTCTAATGATACCTGTTGTCGGTCTCAAAGTTCACACAGAGCAGACACTACTAAAACAGTAGTATCAATCAACAATGATTCTGGAAAATGAAAGCTCAGTTTGTCGCGTGCAGTATTGCGGTAACGCTAGCATCATTTTACAATGAGCATAAACCCCAATTATAAAGGAATTGGTACCTCGTTCTCATTCTGAGAAAGAAGGTCGGCCACTTGATTTCAACATGTGAACAAAGTGGGCAAGCTAGCATGCTGTTCAAACAGTTGGAGATGGACAGAAGGGTGTGTTCATAACAATTCAACTGTTCTGCCTTGTTAACTAGCAAATAGATCCAAGTTGGCTAAACTTGAAATGTAAAGATTAGCTGGCTACGTCCTAGCAGGTGAGCTTGTGCTTGAGAGATTATGAGACCTGTGTTCATTTTCTATACTGTCTGCTAGAAGAAGTAGTCATTATTAGTGAATGTGCATTATGCACGGTTCTGGTAATATTTGTAACAAGAAGGGCATTTTCATAGACTGATTTGAAAGCCTGATCAGTGATTATTGCAACAACAAAAAGCAGGTTACCCTAGTTTGATAAATATAATTACATTATTAGTGGGTCTTATGGTTGTGGAAGGCTTAATATTTAGCCTAAGTAGAATTTTACAAGCCCTGAATTCATTAGGTTATTGCTGACTTTTGAACATGCCCTGTATGTGACCTTTAATTTTACAAGAAAGATTAAAGTATATATATATATATATATATATTTTTTTTTAATTTATTTTATTTATTATTATTTATTTATTTAAATGTAGATATAATTTAGAATTGTTAAAAAGCTATGATTTTAAGGCCATATCGCCAAGCCCTAACTTCAGTGGAGAAGACCCACCACTTACCATGTAGAGAACAGCGGAGGCCTTTTCTCACCTTTCACAGCACCACGATGTGACAACTCAGGTGGTGGTGGCGGTGTGAACAGTGGAGTATCCTCTCT
The DNA here is from genome assembly GCF_901001165.1 of Salmo trutta. Taxonomy (NCBI): domain Eukaryota; kingdom Metazoa; phylum Chordata; class Actinopteri; order Salmoniformes; family Salmonidae; genus Salmo; species Salmo trutta. The sequence continues at coordinate 19,638,443 of NC_042977.1, forward strand.
CCCTGCAGGATGTGTGGGTGTTGAGCAGCTTTAGGAGTGTTCGCTAGAGTACTACAGGACACAGTGAACCCAGTGTTGGAAAGCAGGGAGGAGGGACAGACGGCTTCTTTTGAAATCATTTCAAATACTTTCTGTGCTCGTTTTGAGCTTGCCTGGCTGAAGGGACCAATAGAATAGTCCCTAAAAACGGCAAGCGCAGCTTATTGGGGCACTCCAGGCAGGTTAGAGCAAACACTCATCGAATGAAACATTTGAAAATAGTACTTGTACCCGGTCTGGTGTGTGTGAAAGAGAAGCTGGCCAGATGGTGTCACAGGTGGGGTCACGCAGCTCAGAGTGCTGAGCTACACCACCCCACAATCCCAGAATACCCCATTCAGCTCAGACTGCTGAGCTACACCACCCCACAATCCCAGAAAACCCCATTCAGCTCAGACTGCTGAGCTACACCACCCCACAATCCCAGAAAACCCCATTCAGCTCAGACTGCTGAGCTACACCACCCCACAATCCCAGAATACCCCATTCAGCTCAGAGTGCTGAGCTACACCACCCCACAATCCCAGAATACCCCATTCAGCTCAGAGTGCTGAGCTACACCACCCCACAATCCCAGAATACCCCATTCAGCTCAGACTGCTGAGCTACACCACCCCACAATCCCAGAATACCCCATTCAGCTCAGACTGCTGAGCTACACCACCCCACAATCCCAGAATACCCCATTCAGCTCAGACTGCTGAGCTACACCACCCCACAATCCCAGAATACCCCATTCAGCTCAGACTGCTGAGCTACACCACCCCACAATCCCATAATACCCCATTCAGCTCAGACTGCTGAGCTACACCACCCCAGAATACCCCATTCAGCTCAGAGTGCTGAGCTACACCACCCCACAATCCCAGAATACCCCATTCAGCTCAGAGTGCTGAGCTACACCACCCCACAATCCCAGAATACCCCATTCAGCTCAGACTGCTGAGCTACACCACCCCACAATCCCAGAATACCCCATTCATCCACAGACCCTCATCTGTGCAGGTCAGCGTAAGCACATAGAGGCACGCACATACTTCGTTTGACCACAACCCTCCCTAACCCAAACGCCATTCACAAACTGGCCATTTCGCTTCTCTCTGCAGCTACAGTTGTCAATTCAAGCAGGCCGACAGAGTTTTGGCCGACAGACACTAAGCCGTGTGCACCAACTGGGATTCTGGTATTCAATTCATGTTGGCGTTTGGTATTTCACAATTATATAAGTCTATGGCATTTCCGCTAGCAAGAACAGCAATTACAGCAAATGAGTGAACAAGGACAAATCTAATCACAATAATGTTCGCAAATTAAGTCCACGTTATTATCAGACCAAATTGTTCATTTTCATTCCATTAAGCCTACTCTGAAAGATGATGCAGCCAACATTTAATGCTAACCGGGGTCAACCAAACTCATTTTAAAACCGACTACGTCCCTAATGGCATCCTATTCCCTATAAACTGCACTACTTTTGATCGGCGCCATAAGGGCCCATGTCAAAAGTAGTGCACCATATAGGGAATAGGGTGCCATTAGGGACGCATACAGGTAAATGGCCTCTGTATGCCGTAAATGAAGCAGCCAATTCAAAAGCATATTGTGGAAACTGTATGGAGACAGCAAATGCCCTGCGGTCAAATACATGTATTTCTGCTTTTCAGGAAACCCAGTCATGAAACATTTCCAAGAAATGCACAGTATGGTATTCCCAGACTTGTATAGACGCAGCGACATTTCTAAGAAATCCATTCAACCATGTAAACATAAAAACGCATTGATGTTATGAAATATGACTGACGAGGCCAGAGTACATTTCAAAACAAAGACAAGTCTGCAATCGGCTTTCAAGTACAGAACAATGAAAGTTCAAAATTGAAAGAGTTTTGCTGACAGCGAAGGAAAGGGGAACAGAGCAGTAGTCTTGAGATGAATTTCTGTTTAAGATTAAATCAAATAGAACTGTATTGGTAGCGTTCACATATTTTGCAAAATGCTTACGTTCATCGCTCCAACAGTGCAGCAATAAACGAAAAATCTAAAAAAGAAAATAGAGTCCGGAACATAGATATATACAGTGAGCTCAGTGACACATTTTTTGGTTGTTTTGGCTCTTTACTCCAGCACTTTGGATTTAAAATGATACTAAGGGCAATGCGGTTAAAGTGTATAATGATGTCTGACACACAAATATCCTACCCCCAAAACATGCTAACCTCTCACCATTACAATAGCAGGGGATGTTAGCATTTTTGTGGGGGTATGATATTTGTGCATCTAACTCTCACTCACCTTTATTCCCGATTCAGTCGGGATTATCCGTAATCATGGTAGCATCCACATTAATATAGAAGTGTTCAGAAACATAATCTATTCTTATTTACAATAAAAGTGACTCCAAAATGACACAATACATTATTTACCATTCATTTATATTGAGCACAACATAATCTGAAACACAACCAAAACAAACAGCAAATGCATCCAACAAATTTGTAGAGCCACAAGCTTGATGTAGTCACTGTGTGCTATAAGTATGGGACCAAATATTGAACTTTTTACTTCTTTAATACACAAGTGAATTTGTCCCAATACTTTCGGCCCCCTAAAATAGGGGGACTATGTACAAAAAGTGCTGTAATTGGGAACGGTTCAATAGATATGGATGAGAATATTCTCAAATTAAAGCTGTATCATTCCAAAGTGCTGGAGTACAGAGCCAAAACAATAGTCACCATCCCAATACTTTGAGCTCACTGTATGTATATGATGGTGTGTATAGACAGTATTTGAATAGAAAAGTTGTGTACAGCAGTAGTTATATAGGATGAGCCATGACTAGAAAACAGTACACACATATAAAGTGGGTAAAACTGTATGTAAACACTATTAAAGTGACCAGTGTTTAATGACTATGTACAGGGCAGCAGTCTCTAAGGTGCAGGGTAGAGTACCGGGTGGTAGCCGGGTAGTAACAGTTCAGGGTAGAGTCCGGGTGGTAGCCGGGTAGTAACAGTTCAGGGTAGAGTACCGGGTGGTAGCCGGGTAGTAACAGTTCAGGGTAGAGTACCGGGTGGTAGCCGGGTAGTAACAGTTCAGGGTAGAGTACCGGGTGGTAGCCGGGTAGTAACAGTTCAGGGTAGAGTACCGGGTGGTAGCCGGGTAGTAAGAGTTCAGGGTAGAGTACCGGGTGGTAGCTGGGTAGTAAGAGTTCAGGGTAGAGTACCGGGTGGTAGCTGGGTAGTAAGAGTTCAGGGTAGAGTACCGGGTGGTAGCCGGGTAGTAACATTTCAGGGTAGAGTACTGGGTGGAGGTCGGCTAATGGGGATTATTTAGCAGTCTGATGGCCTGGAGATAGAAGCTGTTTTTCAGTCTCTCGGTCCCAGCTTTGATGTACCTTCTGTAGAAGTTCATGAGGGTTTTAGGGGCCAAGCAGAGCTCAACCCTTTAGAGGGGAATGGAGACATACGTCAGTCAGAGGACTTTAGTTTCACTGGCTGTCACACTGCCAACATTACCCCTTACTTAGAACGCCTGATCTTTGCGAATGAAAGCTTGAAGTGGAAGAAAAACTATCCCAGAACTGAGAAAGGGGTTTGCCTGAGCCCAGAACAAAGCCTAAACTTGGCAAACATCCACAAGCCTGAATGACAGTTCAATAAAAATAGGAAAAATGCCCCCCCCCCCCCCCCACTCCCCCCCACTCTGAAATGAATCCAGCAGAACTTCACGAATTGGGGATAAGGTAGAGTGTTAATTAATAGTGATGCACCGATATGACATTTTTGGCCAATACCGAAATCCAATATTTTCCTTCAAAAAAAAAATATAAAAAAATACAAATAAAAAGGTACTGATAACGATATTTAAAATTTTTGTGGACTTTTAAGCATTCTAGTACAGTTACACACACAGCGGTCTAAGGCACTGCATCTCAGTGCAAGAGGCATCACTACAGTCCCTGTTTCGAATCCAGGCTGTATCACATCCGGCCGTGATTGGAAGTCACATAGGGCTGCGCACAATTGGCCAGGTGTAGTCCGGGTTTGGCCAGGGTAGGCTGGCATTGTAAATAAGAATTTGTTCTTAACTGACTTGCCTAGTTAAATAAAAAGGTTACACACACACACACACACACACACACACACACGCCAAAAAGTTATTTTGTTTGCATTTACATACGTCCCCGTTACCAGTAAAACATAATCAAAACCTATTTCTTTCACTTACTTGCTGTGCTGTTTCGTTGTTCATTTGTTCAGTCGTTTCATTCTATGGAACGCCGTTTGGGTTTTTGCGTGTCAAATAACACTATTTGACTTGTGAAATAAGCTTGTTGACCAATCAGGACCTGAATATGACTGCACGGCACAACATAACTTAACATGTTCATACATTTTTTTCTACATAGTTATTACACATTGATTACACTATCACTCATATTTCATGTCACAACGATTCATCGATACGTATGCTATGATGCTGGTAAAGTTGTCTCGCGCACCTACAGTGCTGGTCATTTAAGAAAAGCTAGCTAGCTCATGGATACAATGTTCTTCCCCAAAAACATAGCTAGCTAACGATAGCTACTGCTAACTATTTAGCTAGGTGGCATCATCTAAAATAACCCTAATTTATAAGACAGTTCTTATTTTATTAACGGTGGTCAGTGGTTAGAGCATATATATATATATATATAAAATAAATACAATTAAAAAGCTAGCCACTATAAGAACTAGCCACAGTAGTGGACTTTGCAGTTAGCCTTCAAAATAAAAGTATGTCATTGACAGTGATACAAATACTATATTTATGCCATAATTGAATAGATCGTGCTAAACAAGGTTGGAATGTTATATAAAATCAACAATTTGATTTGTAATTTTGACAAAATTCTGTTGAAATCATACTGGATGTATTATACTTTAGAATTGCATTGGGGGCGTACTTATTTCACTGTACAGCCTTACCTATGGATTTGGGGCGGCAGGTAACCTAGTGGTTAGAGCGTTGGACTAGTAACCGAAAGGTTAGAAGATCGAATCCCCGAGCTGACAAGGTAAAAATCTGTCATTCTGCCCCTGAACAAGGCAGTTAACCCACTGTTAACCCACTAGGCCATCATTGAAAATAAGAACATGTTCTTAACTGGCGTTATATAGGTGTGCACGTCAGCTTTGACATCGGTTTTGCACATCGGGGCGTTAAACTAGACATCGGGCCATTAACGATGTTGACATTTTTAGCTAATATCGTCCAATTCCGATATGTTCACCAATATATTGTGCATCCCTATTAATTAACCTAACAGAATGGAGAGGAAGTCAAAACAAGAGGAGACTTGAGAGTGCTCTAGTGTTACCTTAAACAAATCCTTATTTCTTTAAAGTCACTCTTTCGTCGAGGGGATTAGGCTATTCTGAATGAATAATATCATTACGATTTGAGACCATATCACTTCTATATGGGTCCATTTGTCTGTCTGGAGACCTGTTTGGCTAGGGGACATGTCCTAGCATGAGATGGTAGAGACAAGCGGCAGAACTAGGCTACGTCCCAAATGGCACCCTATTCCCTATATATAGTGTATTACTTTTGACTAGAGCCTTATGGGCCCTAGTGCACTATATTTATTTAACCTTTATTTCAACGGGGATTCATTTCGGGAATAGGGTGCCATTTGGGATGCACCCAGGGAGGCCATTTGCTGGGGCACTCCTCTGTCCTCACACACTTCATGAATTCAGTCATGTGGAGTTCAACAGGGAACATGATCCTCGGTGGGTGTTGTCGTCGATGACTGGACTGACCTCGTGACTAGCAACAGGGGAGCAGAGCTCACAGTCTGCCCAGCGTAAAAAGCAGAGAGAGAAGAACGGTCAAAAGATCTGATCAACTGGAAATGAAGATGGCTCTTCCAGAACGGCGTGCTTCAGTGTGTTGGGTCTAGACTAGAGTGCGAAGAACACAGAAAATGTTAAAAAATAAGAATGTGTAATTTAGGCCAAGGGCATCTGAAAGGACCCATGAACACGAACATGTGGAGTTTAGAGGAGCATGTCGAATTAGGTGTCAAAAGAAAGATGAGTTCAGTAGTACAGTAAAGTATAATAGAGTAGAGCAGATTTCAGTACAGCACACTACAGTAGAGTACAGTATATTGTACATATCTACATTCATGTACTCTACTGTGCTGTGATGTAATGTACTTTACATACATTACTGTGCTCTGCTGTAGTCAAGTATACTGTGCTGTACAGTGACCTGTTCGTGGACAACTGAAAATGGAAGGTCAAACACGCTCATGTTGACATTGACGGGGCTGTAGTGGAGTGGGTCGAGAGCTTCAAGTTCCTCGGTGTCCACATCACTAAAGATCTATTACGGTCCACACACACACACCAACACAGTCGTGAAGAGGGCACGACAACGCCTCTTCCCCCTCAGGAGGTTGAAAAGATTTGGCATGGGTCCTCAGATCCTCAAATAGTTATACAGCTGCACCACTGAGAGCACTGCATCACCATTTCATATGACAACTGCTTAGCATCCGACTGCAAGGCACTATGCTAGCTAGCATTAAACTATCTTATAAAAAACAATCAATCTTCACTAGTTAAATACACATGGTTGATGATATTACTCAGTTAACTAGCTTGTCCTGCGTTGCATATAATCAATGCGGTGCCTGTTAATTTATCATGGAATCACAGCCTACTTCGCCAAACGGGGATGATTTTAAAAAAGCACTATCGTTGCACGAATGTACCTAACCATAAAAATCAATGCCTTTCTTAAAATCAATACACAGAAGTACATATTTTTTTAAACCTGCATATTTAGACTTAGGGATGCCACCCATTCGATAAAATACAGAACGGTTCCATATTTCACTGAAAGAATAAACGTTTTGTTTTCAAAATGATAGTTTCCGGATTTGACCATATTAATGACCAAAGACTCGTATTTTTGTGTTTCTTATATTATAATTAAGTCTATGATTTCATATTTGATAGAGCAGTCTGACTGAGCGGTGGTAGGCAGCAGCAGGCTCGTAAGCATTCATTCAAACTTTACTGAGTTTGCCAGTAGATCTTAGCAATGCTTGAAAACAGCGCTGTTTATGACTTCAAGCCTATCAACTCCTGAGATTAGGCTGGCAATACTGAAGTGACTATTAGAACATCCAACATGGCACATATTGCACTTTTACTTTGTTCTCCAACACTGTTTTTGCATTATTTAAACCAAATTGAGCATGTTTCATTATTTATTTGAGACTGAATAGATTTTATTTATGTGTTATATTAAGTAAAATAAAAGAGTTAATTGTTAATTCAGTATTGTGGTAATTGTCATTATTACAAATATATATATAAAAATCAGCCGATTATTCAGTATCGGCTTTTTTTGGTCTTCCAATAATCGGTATCGGCGTTGAAAAATCCTAATTAGTCGACCTCTACTACAGAGAGTAGTGCGCATAGCCCAGCAAGTCACTGTGGCCGAGTTCCATGCCATCCAGGACCTCTATACCAGGCGGTGTCAGAGGAAGACCCTAAAAATGGTCAGACTCCAGGCACCCAAGTCATATACTACTACAACACGGCAAGCTGTACCGATGCACTGATTCTGGAACCAACAGGACCCTGAACAGTTTTCTACACCCACGTTTTCTGTTTGGTTAACTATATAGTCTGCTAAATAGTTAACCAAATAGCTACCCGGACTATCTGCATTAACCCTTTTCGCACTAACTTTTTTGACTCATCACATACGCTGCTGCTACTGTTTACCACCAGTCACTTATTTCCTACCTATATGTACACGTCTACTTCAATTACCTCGTACCCCTGCACATCGACTCGGTACTGGTAAACGTTGTTCCCTTATGCTTTTGGTCAACGTGTAATTCTGTTACCGTGGTATTGACCCCCCCCCCACAGCTTAGAAAAGCCAAGAGAGGTCTTAAGATGCACACCCTTATCTTTACCCCAGGACTGAGTTGTTGCAGATTATAGCGTTTCATCACACTATAAAAAACTATTATTCATTATTCAACATGTCAGATTGTTTTAGAAGAAATACAAGAACTCAAGGAAACAAACAAAACCTACTTTTAGGTTAGTGCCAACATTGCAGCACATTAAACTAACTATAGTTAACAAAAATATAAAACGCTGAAATAAAAGATCCCAGAAATTTTCCATACAAAAAATACAACTATTTCTCTCAAATGTTGCGCACAAACAAATTTTACATCATGTTAGTGAGCATGTATCCCTTGCCAAGGAATCCATCCACCTGACACGTGTGGCATATCAAGAAGCTGATTAAACAGCATGATCATTACACAGGTGCACCTTGTGCTGGGGACAATAAAATGACACTCTAGAATGTGCAATTTTGTCAACACAATGCCACAGATGTCTCAAGTTAAAGGGAGCGTGCAATTGGCATGCTGACTGCGGGAACGTCCATCAGAGCTGTTGCCAGAGAATTGAACGTTCATTTCTTTACCATAAGCCACCACCAACATTGTTTTAAAGAATTTGTCAATACGTCCAACCGACCTCAAAACCGTAGACCACGTGTAACCACACCAGCCCAGGACCTCCAAATCCTGCTACATCACCTGCGGGATTGTCTGAGACCAGCCACCTGAACAGCTGATGAAACTGAGGAGTATTTATTTTTGCCCTTTTGTGGGGAAAAACACATTCAGATTGGCTGGTATGTGGGCCTATGCCCTCCCAGGCCCACCCATGGCTATGCCCAGTCATGTGAAACCCATAGATTAGGGCCTACTGAATGTATTTCAATTGACTGATTTGCTTATATGAACTGTAACTCGGTAAAATCATTCATTTTAGCATGTTGCATTAGATTTCTTTCAGTAGATGAACCAAAGAAGAAAAACACATTACCTGAAAGACTGACTGAAGGTACACATCTACAAAGAAATGAGTGATGGGGAAGAATGTCAGGAAGTTAGAGCAGAGCTGAGTAGAGACAGAGCAGGTGCGGAGAAAAGTGAACACACACACGCACAAACGAACACACAGAATATCTGAATGTGAACAGCTGCCTGGGAGATCAAATGAACTGGATTCAATTTATAGGGCCTTCAACAAAGTGAGGATCAAGAGGCAGCAGCTCAAAGCCTTGAAAGACCTATGATCTGAGTTGGAGGGGTTTTGTTCCGACCCATTATTCACTCCGAACCTCTTCAGGTTTCATCCTGGATTCTTTCACCTCAGTAATCAAGTAGAAGAAGAAGATGAGTTCCTGTCGTATTTTATAAGACTGTCACTTCACAATGACTGGTCTGATCTTGGCTGACAATCTTCAGGTGGTTAGAGTCTGTCCCACATGGCACCCTATTCCCTATACATCTTTACAGGTGCTGGTCAAACGTAGTGCACTATTTAGGGAGTAGGGTGCCATTTGGGGAGCAACCTCAGTGTCCCAGAGGTATCTGAAGAGAATATCCATCGGTCACTCGCTGGTGTTTGCGCGAAGGCCAGCAAATCCCCTGACCCCGCGTGTTTAGTGGTCAGAGATACCGCACCAAGATAATCTCGTCATATGTGCAAGCATCAGAAACGCCTTAGAAGTGTTTAAATCTATAGGGTGACAGCTTTAGTTAATCATCATTACAGGAACCTAATACAGTGCCAGAGATCAGAATAGTCCTGTAAAAGAGACCTTTAGAAATAATTACAGTGTGAGTGGAGTACAATTTGAAATACCCTCTCTCGATAGGATCTAGAAACTAGATTAAAGTACAGCTGCAGTCATGTGTACTGCAACACCCCCTCACAATAAAGTATCTTAAATAGACACTCAAACCACTGGACTCAACGTTGAACTTGGCCATCTTTTCCTTCGAGACAAGAACAGCCAACTTGCAATGGACACAGTGAGTGAAGACAATGGATACCTTCTGGCCTTTGTTGTCCAACTAGTGACATATCCCAGACTGTGTCCTTGTTCACATCCCAAATAGTAACCTATATCCTTTTTGATGCACTACTTTTTTTACCAGGGCCCATAGAGCACTTTATAAGGTATTGGGTGCCATTTGGGACAAATCCTATGTCCTTGCCTTGACATGGCCCCCAGTGTAGTGGCCAAGCTGGGGACCCATTGGTGACATCACCATCACTATGGGCCTCCGGTTCATGAAGGCCTCTGGGAGTCTCCAGACTGGCCAATCTGAGGGTGAGCCAGAGCTTAATGAAGAAATGTTGCTTCCTTCTCTCTGCTCCTCAGGGAGGTGGATGCGGGGACAACAGGATTGTGTCACTAAAATAAAACCCTATTCCCTATATAGTGCACTACTTTTGATCAGGGCCCATTGGGTTCTGTTCAAAAGCAGTGCACTGAACAGGGAATAGGGTGTCATTTGGGACACAGACTAGAGAACAGAACAGAGGCGTCCCGCCCCGGAGCACAGCTGGTGTCATTTAACTTGTGTTGAGCTGATTATGAAGAGGCTTGGGTTTAGTCCCAAAGGGCACCGTATTCCCTTTATAGTGCACTACTTTTGACCAGGGCCTATATAGGGCTAGTCAAAAGTAGTCCACTATATAGGGAATCGGTGCCATTTGGGACACATCCATTGGTTCCTCCTCTCCTCCCTCCAGTTAAGAGAGATGAGCCAAAAGCACTCCGGGCGTGTATCTGATGAACTCACTGTTTAATCTATTCCCCACAAACAAAACAGAGTCAACACAACAGGACTGGAACAGGGGAATACATGGTGCCACTCCCCAAAATAAGAAGAGACAAAAAACACAAAGTTCCTCAAACCAGTTCTTGGATTGCAGCTGAGGCTGCATACACAGCTATGTCCATAGGCTTTTCATTTCCATGTATGCAAACGCAAATGATCAACATCTAACTTAAAATGAAAGTGGCACAAAAAAGAAATCTAAGATCATTTGTTTCATTGTATGAGTACGCGTGAGATATTTTGCTGTGATAAACAAAGAGAGAAAAAAAGATCCTAGCACTGAGAAAGAGCCTGCGTCCCAAATGGCATTGTATCCCCTGCATAGGGCTCTGGTTAAAAGTAGTGCACTATATAGGGCATATTGTGTCATTTGATGCTGCTGCCAGGGATCATCAACAAGTTCTCTTGTGAGGATGGTCAGGGGCCCAAACAGACATGACTAAAACAATCATTTCAAACCTTGCTTGAATTTGAATACGATCACGTCTCTCTACTATGTGTGGGAATACATGGGAACAGATTTCTTCAATTAAAAATCACTTGGAGACGATTTCCTGGTGTTTTTACAGTCATATGACCAACAACGAAAATGAAAGAAAATATTATATTTAGTTGTTGTTACTCAGAACACTTGGGGGGAGCAAATAAAAACCACCCGCAGGCCAGATTCAGCCCACGGGCCACGAGTTGGGGAACCTTGCAATTTACCAACAACGTAGCGCTTCCTCCTCCTTCACACTGCTGATGGCCTTTTATACTGTATGTCGATTCAGGTCAGAATCAATGTGTATGTCCCAATTGGCACCCTATTCCCGACACAGTGCACTACCTTTAACCAGGGTCCATAGGGCTCTGGTGCAAGGTTGTGCAGTATATAGGGAACAGGGTACCATTTGCAACACAACCAATGCAGCCACTTGAGAAAAGCTCTGCTCAAATGGCACCAACCTGAGTGCTGATCCATGCATGGCACTTCACACTCCAAATCATAAAAATAAAAACGAATTGTGTCACCCACCACCTTCAAACACAATAAGTACATTATTACCAGATGATGTAGCTATATTGTACGCTTTCCAAAAGTACCCTATTCCCTATATGCCTAGCCCTATATTGCCAGGCCGTCATTGTAAATAAGTCAGAGGTAGTTTCGCGAGCCAACGCTAACTGGGGTTAGCGCAATGACTGGAAGTCTATGGTATCTACTAGCATGCTAGTAGCTATGATAGAATTCCAGTCATAGTGATCACGCTAGTTAGCAATTGCAATGCTGCTAGTTAGTAACTTCCTACAACCTGCACACAGAGACATAAAAATGTTATTCACAAGGTCATCTGACTCAGGAAGTAGATAAAGGGAAGTATCCCTTTAATTGACCTGCCTAGTAAAAGGTCAAAGCCATATGGACTCTAGTCAAATGTAGTGCACTACATAGGGAATAGGGTGCCATTTGGGATGCACTGAAATGCGTGAGAGGATTTGTGAAAAAGTAGAACAGTCGGTCAATGCAGAGTGCTGGCTGTCACGCGCATGACATTCTTATATCATACCAAGCTAGAAATAGGCTATACTAACAAAATAGTTAAATCCAACTTCCCATCCTTCAGCCTACATTCAGTTCAAGGCAATTCTACAGGAACATCAGCCTGAGCATGCTAAAATAAAATGGTTTGTCATCAACTGAAACCATGTTAATAATAGGCTTTACTTTGTAGCCTTTACATTCAGTTCAACGCTCTATCCATAACTACCGTTCAGTGTACATTATGGTCAACTGAATATTAACTGACACGTTTATGACAACTGACACATGGCCTAAAATAACAGGAAGCAGACTTGCCAAAACAATAACCCTGTATTAGCAGCTGTACCGCGTCAGAGCACTGAGGCCTTCCCTCCCTGCAGAAGGGTGTACGGCAACATAACATAAACTTGCTTTTGTTCTCAAGCCTTTGAATATTAGCGCCAAGGTGTGGATCCAGGTGTCAACATACTGTGAGGAGGGACTGACTGGAGCATGTAGAAACAGACGTACAGACAGACAGGTCTGGACAGGCAGCCAAACACAACAGTCACTGACTGACAGCTGGGTCCAGCCTTGCTTCAGATTCTAGTTCTTGCTTACTCATCAGTCCTGGTGTAACAGAGTTAGACACGTAACCTCACTCCAAACTTGAAATGTCATGATTGGCATAAGTACGCGGTCATGTATGTGGCGAGACTAATGATCCCTGGTTCGAGCCTAGTCCGGGACATGTAAGGAAGCTATACTGTTGAGCAAGCACTGATCATCAGAGGCATAGAGTGTAGATACTGAAAAGATCTAAGTCTAATATATATAGATATACAGTTGAAGTCGGAAGTTTACATACACTTAGGTTGGAGTCATTAAAACTCATTTTTCAACCACTCCACAAATTTCTTGTTGACAAACTATAGTTTTGGCAAGTCGGTTAGGACATCTACTTTGTGCATGACAAGTCATTTTTTCAACAATTGTTTCACTTACAATTCACTGTATCACTATACCAGTGGGTAAGAAGTTTACATACACTAAGTTGACTATGCCTTTAAAACAGCATGGAAAATTCCAGAAAATGACATCATGGCTTTAGAAGCTTCTGATAGGCTAATTGACATCACCCCTAACCCTTCAGACACAATCCTTCTTTAAATGTACATATTAATCCAGAGACAAGGAACCGATGCACTGCATACATTACGGAAACACAAAGCTCCCTGGATGAAAGGCATTTCACACTGGTTCTGAAAACTCATTCTCAGGCCGCCTAATTAAAGAGCAACGTCAAACAAAGTGATTAGTAAGGAGAGTGATGGTCTCTGCCCCAAATGACACACTATTCTCTTTAGGCCATAGGGTGCCATTTGGGATACACCCATGAAGAGTGAGGAGATGGAGGGGAGTCGGGAGAGGGGAATTGGAGCAGAGTTAGGGGAGGATAAGACTAGGGAGAGGGGAGTAGACTGTTGAGATTGTGGGAGTAGGGGAATGGTAAGGGTGACGATTAAGATTCATGAGTGATACCGACCCCAACGAGCAGCAGAGTGTTAGCAACACAGACCAACAGTGTTCCTTTATGTCTCTCGCCCATGACAGATGTGAAACAAACTACCAGGTCCAATAGCAAAATGTAGTTGGTGTTGAAAATAACCTCTGAGGCAGGAGGATATTCTTCCTCACGTAAAACATGACCGAAGACGACGCAGACCTACCGTTGCCAAAGTTTCATTTGATGACGTCACTGAAAATTGCACCATGAAATTGATAATAAAAAACACATGGAAAACTCTGGCCAGGAATGAAAAGGCGCTGCTCATATCCGAGGCCAAAACGTTATCAAATCATTCGTGAGGCATAAATTGTTAATTACATGGAAATCAAAGCCACAGCGAGAGATGTCGACACACTGTACTATGGCGATGCTAAATTTGACCAACTGACATTGTTTTCTGTGAAGATTACGTGACAACCAGGAAAACAAACGGTGAGGGATGTGTTTATGTGTGGTGTATTTAAAGCCAGATGTAGTAAGACAGCTACAGTGGGGGAAAAAAGTATTTGATCCCCTGCTGATTTTGTACGTTTGCCCACTGACAAAGAAAGGATCAGTCTATAATTTTAATGGTAGGTTTATTTGAACAGTGAGAGACAGAATAACAACAAAAATATCCATAAAAACGCATGTCAAAAATGTTATGAATTGATTTGCATTTTAATGAGGGAATAAGTATTTGACCCCCTCTCAATCAGTAGGATTTCTGGCTCCCTGGTGTCTTTTATATAGGTAACGAGCTGAGATTAGGAGCACACTCTTAAAGGGAGTGCTCCTAATCTCAGTTTGTTACCTGTAAAAAAGACACCTGTCCACAGAAGCAATCAAATCAATCAGATTCCAAACTCTCCACCATGGCCAAGACCAAAGAGCTCTCCAAGGATGTCAGGGACAAGATTGTAGATCTACACAAGGCTGGAATGGTCTACAAGACCATCACCAAGCAGCTTGGTGAGAAGGTGACAACATTTGGTGTGATTATTCGCAAATGGAAGAAACACAAAAGAACTGTCAATATCCCTCGGCCTGGGGCTCCAGGCAAGATCTCACCTCGTGGAGTTGCAATGATCATGAGAACGGTGAGGAATCAGCCCAGAACTACACGGGAGGATCTTGTCAATGATCTCAAGGCAGCTGGGACCATAGTCACCAGGAAAACAATTGGTAACACACTACGCCGTGAAGGACTGAAATCCTGCAGCGCCCGTAAGGTCCCCCTGCTCAAGAATACATATACATCTGAATGACTCAGAGGACAACTGGTGAAAGTGTTGTGGTCAGATGAGATCAATATGGAGCTCTTTGACATCAACTCAAATCGCCGTGTTTGGAGGAGGAGGAATGCTGCCTATGACCCCAAGAACACAATCTCCACCGTCAAACATGGAGGTGGAAACATTATGCTTTGGGGGTGTTTTTCTGCTAAGGGGACAGGACAACTTCACCGCATCAAAGGGACGATGGACGGAGCCATGTACTGTCAAATCTTGGGTGAGAACCTCCTTCCCTCAGCCAGGGCATTGAAAATGGGTCGTGGATAGGTATTCCAGCATGACAATGACCCAAAACACACGGACAAGGCAACAAAGGAGTGGCTCAAGAAGAAGCACATTAAGGTCCTGGAGTGGCCTAGCCAGTCTCCAAACCTTAACCCCATAGAAAATCTGTGGAGGGAGCTGAAGGTTCGAGTTGCCAAACGTCAGCCTCGAAACCTTAATAACTTGGAGAAGATCTGCAAAGAGGAGTGGGACAAAATCCCTCCTGAGATGTGTGCAAACCTGTTGGCCAACTACAAGAAACGTCTGACCTCTGTGACTGCCAAGAAGGGTTTTGCCACCAAGTACTAAGTCATGTTTTGCAGAGGGGTCAAATACTTACTTCCCTCATTAAAATGCAAATCATTTTATAACATTTTTGACATGCGTTTTTCTGGATTTTTTTTTTGTTATTCTGTCTCTCACTATTCAAATAAACCTACTATTAAAACTAGACTGATCATTTCTTTGTAAGTGGGTAAACGTACAAAATCAGCAGGGGATCAAATACTTTTTCCCTCACTGTAGGCCTTGCTTGCATCTGCTGGCACAAGTGTGCCATTGCCCAGGTTTCACAGGGGATGGAAAGACTCGATTGAGGTCTTTCTATACATCACACACAAAGTCTGTCACAAACAGCCTCTGAGGACATTCAGCTGGCAGGGAGAACATCTGTAAAATAGTGACCGATAACAACTTGGCTGTCCGACTCTCTTCAACTCGCTTTTAACAGAGTTTTTGGTCAATTCGAAATGGAAATCCTGAACAGGCCAATTAATCAAAATAAATAAGGGCCTTTCTATTTTCGAAGAAGACACTGTTCAGTGAACGCTTGGCAGAGAGAGGCTTTCCCACTGAACTTGACAGTAAAGGAATGATTTACTCAGAGAAGCTAATGGGCTCCAGACCACAGCGGTAGCTACAGGGCTTTCTAGAAAGGGATCACAGAGAGACAAACCATTGGTCAAACCCCAGAACTGTGCTCTGGTGCATTGTTCTTCTTTGTGGCCATGAGAGTATTTCCATGCTATGAATATTTTTACGTGCATGTTGTTGTAAGAGATTTGCACACATTTGCTTGTGGTACAGAGACAGTTGAACAGGCTTGTGAATCCAATGTCTTTTCGTTATGAAACACTGATACATCAAAGGTAGACTACGACAGTGTGCAAGTATGTAATAGTGAACGGGTTGAATTCAGGGGGTAAATGAACACATCTATGCAGGTCTTATCATAGATGGGCAAATCCACGGTAAGCGTGACATTAGCTAGGTATCCATCCAATTGGCGATAGATTTTCATGTGAATATGCTCAAATCTGCATTAAAAACATTTTCTATCAAATTGCCTTGTTGCAGATAAAAGGCTGTGTGTGATGAAGTATAAAAATAAAAATACCTATTGCGGTGAATATTCCCAATGTACCGAATAAAAAAAATACAAGTTAATGGGTTTCCATCGCATTTTCAACTCCGACAGTTCTCTCACGAATAGTTTTTCGTTATATAATAAAGGCACCCACTCTGATATAGGCACGTGCGCTCTCGCCATGATGATTATGCCACCAGAATAAGACCATCGATATTTATTGGAAAGGAGCATCAAGCTCATCAGCTTGCACTTTAATCACCCTGTGAAGTCCATAACTTATTTAATCTGTAGACTAATAAACTGCATGCTTTCGCGATGAGTCGTAGTGAGAGTTTACTTCGATATGATGGTTATTCTAGAAATATTTTGCACACAAGTTTCCACTAGAGGTCGACCGATTATGATTTTTCAACGCCGATACCGATTATTGGAGGACCCCAAAAAAAAGGGCGCTACCGATTAAATCGGACGATTTTTATAATTTATTTGTAATAATGACAATTACAACAATACTGAATGAACACTTATTTTAACTTAATATAATACATCAATAAAATCACTTTAGCCTCAAATAAATAATGAAACATGTTCAATTTGGTTTAAATAATGCAAAAACAAAGTGTTGGAGAAGAAAGTAAAAGTGCAATATGTGCCATGTATAAAAGCTAATGTTTAAGTTCCTTGCTCAGAACATGAGAACATATGAAAGCTGGTGGTTCCTTTTAACATGAGTCTTCAATATTCCCAGGTAATAAGTTTTAGGTTGTAGTTATTATAGGACAATTTCTCTCTATACCATTTGTATTTCATATACCTTTGACTATTGGATGTTCTTATAGGCACTTTAGTATTGCCAGTGTAACAGTATAGCTTCCGTCCCTCTCCTCACCCCTACCTGGGCTTGAACCAGGAACACATCGACAACAGCCACCCTTGAAGCATTGTTACCCATCACTCCACAAGCCGCGACCCTTGCAGAGCAAGGGGAACAACTACTTCAAGGTCTCAGAGCGAGTGACGTCACCGATTGAAACGCTATTACGCACCCCCCCTAACTAGCAAGCCATTTCACATCGGTTACACCAGCCTAATCTCGGGAGTTGATAGGCTTGAAGTCATAAACAGCTCAATGCTTGAAGCATTGCTAAGAGCTGCTGTCAAACGCATGAAAGTGCTGTTTGAATGAATGATTATGAGCCTGCTGCTGCCTACCACCGCTCAGTCAGACTGCTCTATCAAATCATAGACTTAATTATAATATAATAACACACAGAAATACGAGCCTTTGGTCATTAATATGGTCGAATCCGGAAACTATCATTTTGAAAACAAAACGTTTCATTCTAAAAGTGAAATTTGGAACCGCCCCGTATTTTATCTAATGGGTGGCATCCCTAAGTCTAAATATTCCTGTTACATTGTACAACCTTCAATGTTATGTCATAATTATGTACAATTCTGGCAAATTAATTACGGTCTTTGTTAGGAAGAAATGGTCTTCACACAGTTCGCAACGAGCCAGGCGGCCCAAACTGCTGCATATACCCTGACTCTGCTTGCACGAAACGCAAGAAAAGTGACAAAATTTCCCTAGTTAAAAGAAATTCATGTTAGCAGGCAATATTAACAAAATATGCAGGTTTAAAAATATATACTTGTGTATTGATTTTAAGGCATTGATGTTTATGGTTAGGTACACATTGGTGCAACGACTGTTTTTTTCGCAAATGTGCTTGTTAAATCATCACCCGTTTGGCGAAGTAAGCTGTGATTCGATGAGAAATTAACAGGCACCGCATCGATTATATGCAACGCAGGACACGCTAGATAAACTAGTAATATCATCAACCATGTGTAGTTAACTAGTGATTATGTTAACATTGATCGTTTTTTTATAAGATAAGTTTAATGCTAGCTAGCAACTTACCTTGGCTTCTTGCTGCACTCGCGTAACAGGTAGTCAGCCTGCCACGCAGGCTCCTCGTGGAGTGCAATGTAAGGCAGGTGGTTAGAGCGTTGGACTAGTAACCGGAAGGTTGCAATATTGAATCCCCGAGCTGACAAGGTAAAAATCTGTCGTTCTGCCCCTGAACAAGGCAGTTAACCCACCGTTCCTAGGCCGTCATTGAAAATAAGAATGTGTTCTTAATTAACTGACTTGCCTAGTTAAATAAAAAGGTAAAATAAAAAATTATAAAATAAAAATTGGCCACAATCGGTGTCCAAAAATACCGATTACCGATTGTTATGAAAACTTGAAATCAGCCCTAATTAATCGGCCATTCCGATTAATCGGTCGACCTCTAGTTTCCACCACCATTTCTTGCATAATTAATTTGAGTAACAAAAAGATCCCACTTTGTTTAGTATATTTTGTTTTGTGGACATTTGGAAAGTTTACTGACTAAATTTCCATTTCCACCAGGCTGGTCATGACTTTTTTTATTTTTTTTATTCGACATGTACTTTACGGCGCATAAAAAAGGTCAGATGGAATGACTGAGTTGACATTGGGCCATGTACCTCTGTATAATCCAGTACGTCAAAGTGATATGTGGGAGCTTCAAGGGCAGACTAAGGATGATTTTCCAGTCTAGCCTGGGGACACCACTTCACTGCTAAAGATGTTCCTCTCAATTTAGCACAATGAGAAATCCAATGTCCTTTGCCTATCCTCCTATGTTTCTCTTTTTGGACTGCATTCACCAAACACGAAGATATAATGCAACAAAAAAACTACTGCAGATTTGATTTCAACTAAACTATCAATATTCTGATCACAAACTGATAAAAGGGATTCCAAATACAGATTCCCAACAAACAAGAACTTCTAAAAACGCCACTTCGGCACGTTTGTTTCTTGTTTGGCAGTCCACCTCCTCTTTCCACCCACAGGAGGTTAAACAGCTCCTATTAACACGCTATAACAGGTCATTATCCTGTCTGATCATGTCAGGGGGAGAGGCGGGCAGGCAGGAGTCCGAGGCTGAGGCTTGGTTAACACTTCACACAGACCAGGGCTGAGGGCCACGCCTCCGATTCCTCAGCTGGCACAGAGCACTTCCTCAGCACTGACTCAAGAGCACTCCAGTGCATGCCAATACAGAGAGCTCCCTGCTCCACCATACCCAATCTGTCCCCTGCTTCTCTACCAAAACCTCAACTCTGAACTACTGAACATTGCACAAAGTTGCCATATAATTAGGCAATAAGGCCCAATGGGGTGTGGTATGTTTAAGTAATAAGGCCTGGGGGGTGTGGTATATGGCCAATATACCACAGCTAAGGGCTGTTCTTATACACGACGCAACACGGAGTACCTGGATATAGCCGTGGTATATTGGCCATATACCTCAAACCCCCGAGGTGCCTTATTGCCATTATAAACCGGTTACCAATGTAATTAGAGCTGTACAAAGTTTGTCAGCATTCAGAGCTCGAACCAACCAGTTTGTTATGGCTAAACTGGGTGGTTGGAGCCCTGAATGCTGATTGGCTGAAAGCTGTGGTATATTAGACCGTATACCACGGGTATGTCAAAACATTTCGTTTTACTGCTCTAATTACGTTGTTAACCAGTTCATAATAGCAATAAAGCTCCTCGGGGGTTTGTGATATATGGCCTATATACACCACACCTCATCGGGCCTTATTGTTTAAATATTCCACGGCTAAGGGTGGTTCTTAGCTGCGAAGCGGAGTGCCTGGAAACAGCCCTTAGCCGTGGAATATTGGCCATATACCACAAACCCCAGAGGTGCCTTATTGCTATTATGTACTGGTTACCAACATAAATAGAACAGTAAACAAGTATTTTTGCATCATACCCGTGGTATATTTAAGCAATAAGGCCCGGGGAGGTGTGTATGGCCAATATGGTGTGGTATATTTAAGCAATAAGGCCCGGGGAGGTGTGTATGGCCAATATGGTGTGGTATATTTAAGCAATAAGGCCCGGGGAGGTGTGTATGGCCAATATGGTGTGGTATATTTAAGCAATAAGGCCCGGGGAGGTGTGTATGGCCAATATGGTGTGGTATATTTAAGCAATAAGGCCCAGGGAGGTGTGTATGGCCAATATGGTGTGGTATATGGCCACGGTCTGTTCTTAGGCATGACGTAACGTGGAATGGATACAGCCCTTAGACGTGGTATATTGGCCATATATGACAAACCACCCGAGGTGCCTTATTGCCATTATAAACTGGTTACCAACATAATTAGAACAGTAAAAAATATTTTTTTTGTCAAACCCATGGTACAGTCTGATATACCACAGCTTTCAACCAATCAGTGTTCAGGTCTCGAACCACCCAACTTATAATGTCTGATATACCACGGTTGTCAACCAATCACCATCCATGACAGTGTTCCCCCTGTATTCATTTAGTAGCGGCGCACCACCAGAAATGTAGAAAAGATAACTGACCTACACATTTTTTTAATAATAGAATCTTTGAGAACTACAAAACCTCCAAAATAAACGCTAGACAGTCAGCGAGAATCAAAAATTCTAAAAACAAAGAATTTAGGAATATTTTGGGCATGGCGAGACGGAATGAACAATGGCAAAATGCGTAGAACTGCAGGAAATTAGCTTCACACTGCAACATTCTCTCTCAGTGGAAAAACTTACAGGAAACACTTTTCTCTCTGCCGCCAATTCCGGAGGGATTTAAGCCATGCCCCCAACCCCGCAAGCCGCCACCTCCCCCCTTCCATGATGGTTGCCATCTCTGCTAAATAATAAATAAATAAATAAATAAATAAATAAATAAATAGGGGAAACACAGGAAATATATTATGTCCATCAGTGATGTGGGTGGCCCATACTAAAATGTCAATTGGATGATCCTGTATGAAGATTTACTAGCATGCAGGACATTTTACTACAGTTTTTACTTCAGTCTCTACTCTAGACAGTCTCTGCTTCGCTCAGAATACTGGCATACATATGTTTACAGGAGCACAATTTTACAAACAAAGACAGTACCAGAGTTAATACAAGAAACAAAGTTGGCTGCAGAGAGAAGAGCAGAAAGGCTCTCAGGAAGCATTGCACGCAGCTGGTTTTCTGGCAGCTTTTCCGCATGGTACAGTGGGAAGATGACGCATGCTTAGATCATCGCCTGGTCAAACAGTGAGAGAGCAGCTTTTCCTGTTCAACAGCATATGCTTTACACAGCATGTCCCATCGGAGGGCAACCAGTAACAGAGCTCTGTTCTGGTCTGTGGTGTTATGAGGACATTTGAGGGCCGTGTGCATCACGCGTCTCAGAGTAGGAGTGCTGATGTAGAATCAGTTTGCCTTTTAAATCCTAAAGAATAAGAGAATATGGAAAGGGTGGACCTGATCTGTTGTGCACTCACTCGCTCCGAGAGTCTGACATTAGAATTGCCGGCCAGTCACAACACACCCTGAAAGACATCCTAAAAAAAAATATATATACAGACTTAAATCAAATCCCTCCAAGTTAACCTGTCATAGAAAACCATTCTGCAGATATCAACATGCATTTGTGGTTTTGTACAGATGTCTGGGCTAGGTTATGCTTTAATAACTGCAGTCTTGCCTCAACCTCAGGAGGTGCAGTCCCCAGGGAACGAAGCTCAAATCCCCATGGCTAGGTCCCACATTTGATGAGGGCTCATAGGGCTCCGGTCAAAAGTAGTATTTAGGGAATCGGGTGCATTTGGGATACAGACCATGCCTCTGAATTTTTTTAATTTAAAAAAAATATTTTTAGCAACCACTCCACACATTTCTTGTTAACAAACTATAGTTTTTGCAAGTTGGTTAAGACATCTACTTTGTGCATGACACAAGTAATTTTTCCAACAATTGTTAACAGACAGATTATTTCACTTATAATTCACTGTATCACTATTCCAGTGGGTAAGAAGTTTACATACACTAAGTTGACTGTGCCTTTAAACAGCTTGGAAAATTCCAGAAAATGATGTCATGGCTTTAGAAGCTTCTGATAGGCTAATTGACATCATTTGAGTCAATTGGAGTTGTACCTGTGGATGTCTTTCAAGGCCTACCTTCAAACTCACTGCCTCTTTGCTTGACATCATGAGAAAATCAAAAGAAATCAGCCAAGACCCCAGAATTTTTTTTTTAGACCTCCACAGGTCTGGTTCATCCTTGGGAACAATTTCCAAACACCTGAAGGTACCACGCTCATCTGTATAAACAATAGTATGCAAGTATAAACACCATGGGACCACGCAGCCGTCATACTGCTCAGGAAGGAGACGCGTTGTCTCCTAGAGAAGAACGTACTTTGGTGCGAAAAGTGCAAATCCATCCCAGAACAACAGCAAAGGACCTTGTGAAGATGCTGGAGGAAACAGGTACAAAAGTATCTATATCCACAGTAAAACGAGTCCTATATCGACATAACCTGAAAGGCCACTCAGCAAGGAAGAAGCAACTGCTCCAAAACCACCATTAAAAAAGCCAAACTATGTTTGCAACTGCACATGGGGACAAAGATTATACTTTTTGGAGAAATGTCCTCTGGTCTGATGAAACAAAAAAATAGAACTGTTTGGCCATAATGACCATTGTTATGTTTGGAGGGAAAAGGGGGAGGCTTGCAAGTCGAAGAACACCATCCCAACCATGAGGCACGGGGGTGGCAGCATCATGTTGTGGGGGGAGCTTTGCTGCAGGAGGGACTGGTGAACTTCACAAAATAGATGGCTACATGAAGAGGGACAATTATGTGGATATATTGAAGCAACATCAAGATATCAGTCAGTAAGTTAAAGCCTGGTCGCAAATGGGCAATGACCCCAAGCATACTTCCAAAGTTGTGGCAAAGTGGCTTAAGGACAACAAAGTCAAGGTATTGGAGTGGCCATCACAAAGCCCTGACCTCAATCCTATAGAAAATTTGTGGGCAGAACTGAAAAAGTGTGTGCGAGCAAGGAGGCCTACAAACCTGACTCAGTTACACCAGCTCTGTCAGGAGGAATGGGCCAAAATTCACCCAACTTATTGTGGGAAGCTTGTGGAAGGCTACCCGAAACATTTGACCCAAGTTAAACAATTTAAAGGCAATGCCAATAAAATACTAATTGAGTGTATGTAAACTTCTGACCCACTGGGAATCTGATGAAAGAAATAAAAGCTGAAATATATCACTCGACTATTAATCTGACATTTCACATTCTTAAAATAAAGTGGGATCCTAACTGACCTAAGACAGGGAATTTTTATTAGGATTAAATGTCAGGAATTGTAAAGAACTGAGTTTAAATGTATTTGCCTAAGGTGTAGGTAAACTTCAGACTTCAACTGTATACATATATATATACATACATACATACATACATACATACATACATATACACACACACACACACACACACACACACATACATACATATATATAGTAGACAAATTGTCTGCGTCCCAAAGGGCACCCTATTCTCTATATAGTGCACTACTTTAGACTAAGTCGTCTCTAAAGGGTATTGAATGGAAACAATCAAATCTCATGAGTCGATTCATTTTTTGTGGAGAGGAATCTTTTGTACAGTACATCTGAGCCATGTGGAGATGTTTATTCAAATGGGCAGACATTCCTCTGAGACAATCCTCTCCTTGTGCTCGGTGTTCCACACACTAGGCCTTGACATTTCAGAGAGGGTTTTCTGTTATGGAGAGCTCAGAACAGTCCAGCATTCCCACAGAGACGTGCTTTTGAAGAACACATTCGTGGAGCTGGGGGAACAAAACCAGAGATGGGTTGCATCCCAAATGGCGTCCTATTCCCTATACATATTGTTCTACTTTTGACCAGGGCCCATAGTACTATAGGTAAAAGCAGTGCGCTAAATATGGAATAGGGTACCATTTGGGACATATTTATGGAGCTGGGGAACAAAACCAGAGATGAGAATGGAACCTGGAAAAAATGTGATTTGATTTATGATAATTAATAGTTGCCTACATAGACGGTTGCTCCAGCCTAGCAACAGTAATAACATTATCGAGGATAATACAAAATAAAGACCGAAGGCTTATTTCCATTATGGTCCTACACTCCATATCCACCAAGCCAAACTGACACCTGGTTAAGTTTCATAGTAAGCCGGCTTAATGTTACCCCAGACCCATACGAATAGTCTCATTGACACACTACTCAACCAAGTTTCTGGTAAATTCTGGGAGAAATGTGTCTGAATCCCAAGTGGAACCCTTTTCCCTACATAGACTCTGGCCAAAGGTAGTGCACTAATGGGTGTAGGTTGCCGACTGCTGCCGCTATCCAGTTATACTTGGCTTCTTCAGAATAAGCATCCTGTTACGGAACCATTTGAATGTTCTTGAGGCTCGAATAGCAATGATCCTCTGTTAAAAAAAAATTATACCTGAACTTAGGCTCCATTTCTTTATAACCAAAACATGACTGTAGCAAGGAGACCAGTTCCAACACCAATGCCAGACATGGATTATTGATGAAGAAACAGAAACAAAAAAAATGTAATACCACTTAAATCCTTCAAGGAGACCAAATAACCCTGCTGGGAATCCAAACTTGGGAGTTGCTTCAGCTTCTACATTGGCTGTATTCTGCATGCCTGGGTTAGGCCAAACAGACCACCGGCTTCAGGAACACCCCATGGTGTTCCACAAACACACTTCTGTGGAGGCTCCTGAAGAACCTTGTTCTCAAACAAACTCGCTCGGAGCGCCTGGTGCCAAGCACCCAACCACGTGCGAGAAAGTTCTGCTTCTGACAAAAGGTGGATGAAGATGTGCAATAACCTCAGAGAGCAAAGCAGGGAGCAGATGTCATAAAAGCTCTTGCTCTGTTTATGGAAGAATACCTTCAAAAAAAAGGTAGAGCTTCTCAGCAGTGGCAAAAATTAAACTTCTTCCCATCCCAAGACAAAGCCTCGTAAAGTGTTATAAGTGTCCCGTAGTGGGGGCTGGTGTGGGGAGGAAGGGTCATCATAGAAAATGACTGGAATGTAATGAATGGAACAGTATTCAACTCACGGAGAAATCATGGGATTTAAAAGTGCTACCAGCCACCACTGGACGAGACATGGGCACACACAAAAAGATATGCCACTTATTGGCCTGTTTTGTTTCCCATGGAGCCCTCATGGGGCCATGGACCATAGGTAGCTATGCAAGTAGGCTTGATTCACATGGCGGGCTTGGCGGCCATGGATGGTGCAAAAACTCAGCTGACTGGATCTCTGCCAGGGTGCAAGTAATCTGTTTGCATAGCACTCTGTAAACCACTTACGCACATGTCATGAAGTGTTATGACTTAGCTTCCCGTTAACAATGTTCCAGGAGGCCACGAGCGCTGCCCTTACAGATGCCCTCTCCTGGAGTAGACCGAATAATCCCTACTACTGGGTCACTTCCTGTAGCATGCCCAGTTCCCATCAATGGCATTCAAATTGTTTCAGTCAGGGCCTGTACTCATAGTCTCAGAGTAGGAGTGCTAATCTAGGGTGAACTGTACCTTTTAAATCAGAATGAATAAGGGGGACCTGATCCCAGATCATGGGACTGTTGCGGTGACCGCATTACCGCCACACCGGCGGTTACGAGTCATGAAGGCAGTCAAATTCCGCGTGACTATTTAATCATAACAATTAGCAGTACCTACTTCTTTGTTAACCGCTCAAAACAGAATAGCCGCATGTGCGCACTCCCTCAAATTGTTTGGAGAAAATATTTGTATTTTACTCAGCTTTGTTCAAATTGGATTCTTCATACTATAATATAAAATAAGCCAATCTTGTCTGCTAAATGGATTTGTGTAGCCCACAGCCATATGGCATAGCCAGATCAGGACCTAACATAAGGACAACTCAGTGTATGCTATTCTGTTCTTCTGAAATAGACTACATTTTCTTCACATCATGTTTATTTACACCTGTCTAAAATAAATATTGGATTTATTGTGCAGGTGTAGAATATATTACATGGATTTATTATACTTTTTTTTAGATGTAGAGGGTCTGCATCAGTGGCTTGTAGGCTATATGTGAAAGCCATGAGATGCTAAATGTGTTTATATTAATTAACGGTCAATTTGCTTGACAATCACCGGCTGACGAAATTGTGTGACCGCCACAGCCCTAGGAGAACTACTGTAGGTAAATGTACATTTTAATAGCACATGCCTAAAGTATGAGCAATGCCTCTCAGGGCAGACAGCACTAAACTGTGATGCTGGCTGTCGCTCATGCCTCACATCAGTACAAATTACCTCTCCATTAGGTGGCCGAGGATACGTCCCAAATGGCACCGTATTCCATTTATAAAATGCACTACGTTTGTTCTAGGCCCATAGGGCTTTGTTCAAAAGTAGTGCACTATAAAGGGAATAGGGTTCCATCTGGGCCACAGACCTGAACAGCAGCTGGTCCACTAATGACAACACACTAGAGGTCGACCGATTAATCGGAATGGCCGATTAATTAGGGCCGATTTCAAGTTTTCATAACAATCGGTAATCGGCATTTTTGGACACCCATTATGGACGATTACATTGCACTCCACGAGGAGACTGCGTGGCAGGCTGACTACCTGTTATGCGAGTGCAGGAAGAAGCCAAGGTAAGGTGCTAGGTAGCATTAAACTAATCTAATAAAAAACAATTAATCTTCACACAATCACTAGTTAACTACACATGCTTGAGGATATTACTAGTTGATCTAGCTTGTCCTGCGTTGCATATAATCGATGCGGTGCCT
This sequence comes from Salmo trutta, assembly GCF_901001165.1. NCBI lineage: Eukaryota > Metazoa > Chordata > Actinopteri > Salmoniformes > Salmonidae > Salmo > Salmo trutta. The sequence goes on from NC_042977.1 coordinate 19,665,941, forward strand.
GTTAATTTATCATTGAATCACAGCCTACTTCGCCAAACGGGTGATTGAACAAGCGCATTCGCGAAAAAAGCACTGTCGTTGCACCAATGTACCTAACCATAAACATCAATGCCTTTCTTTAAAATCAATACACAAGTATATATTTTTAAACCTGCATATTTAGCTAATATTGCCTGCTAACATGAATTTCTTTTAACTAGGGAAATTGTGTCACTTCTCTTGCGTTCTGTGCAAGCAGAGTCAGGGTATATGCAGCAGTTTGGGCCCCCTGGTTGTTGCATACTGTGTGAAGTCCATTTATTCCTAACAAAGATCCTAATTAATTTGCCAGATTTTACATAATTATGACATAACATTGAAGGCTGTGCAATGTAACAGCAATATTTAGACTTATGGATGCCACCCGTTAGATAAAATACGGAACGGTTCCGTATTTCACTGAAAGAATAAACGTTTTGTTTTCGAAATTATAGTTTCCGGATTTGACCATAATAATGACCAAAGGCTCATATTTCTGTGTGTTATTATATTATAATTAAGTCTATGATTTGATAGAGCAGTCTGACTGAGCGGTGGTAGACAGCAGCAGGCTCGTAATCATTCAAACAGCACTTTACTGCGTTTGCCAGCAGCTCTTCGCAATGCTTCAAGCATTGCGCTGTTTATGACTTCAAGCCTATCAACTCCCGAGATCAGACTGGCAATACTGAAGTACCTATAAGAACATCCAATAGTCAAAGGTATATGAAATACAAATGGTATAGAGAGAAATAGTCCTATAATTCCTATAATAACTACAACCTAAAACTTCTTACCTGGGAATATTGAAGACTCATGTTAAAAGGAACCACCAGCTTTCATATGTTCTCATGTTCTGAGCAAGGAACTTGAACATTAGCTTTTATACATGGCACATATTGCACTTTTACTTTCTTCTCCAACACTTTGTTTTTGCATTATTTAAACCAAATTGAACATGTTTCATTATTTATTTGAGACTAAATTGATTTTATTATATTAAGTTAAAATAAGTGTTCATTCAGTATTGTTGTAATTGTCATTATTACAAATAAATAAAATAAATTAAAATATATATATATATATATAAAAATAAAAAATAAATAAAAAGTCGGCCGATTATTCAGTATAGGCTTTTTTTTGGTCCTCCAATAATCAGTATTGGTGTTGAAAAATCATAAATCGGTCGACCTCTACAACACACCATGTTCATTCTCCTTCACGGAGACCTAACTAACGTACGTGTGGCCTTTCCATTAACATGTCATGTTTTCAAAAGCTGGAAACTCAAATATATGACCGCTTTTGTCAGTACCTTGCATGCAGCAGGAAACTGGTGAAAATCGTCATAGATGCAAAACCTACTAGGCTATTCAAAACGCCCTGCAATCAAATATTTAATCATATGGCTCATTTTTAGAGCAATAAAGTAATGATTTGAAACCCAACTTCCACCTCAATGATGTTTGCTCACTTCCCTTCATGGAGTTAAAAAGGAACTTCTGTCACTGGTATAAGAAATATGGTGGAAACTATTCAGAGAATGCTTGCCAAAGTCATGCTTCAGTGGTTGACTCCACAGTGAGCCTGTGGTCAAGGGCAGTGTCCCAAATGGCTCCCTACTCCCTTTTTAGAGCACTACTTTTTACCAGGGTCCAAAGGACTCTGGTCAAAAGCATTGCATGAGATAGGGCATAGAGTGCAGGGCAGAGTCATTGCCACAGGGATCATCACACATAATCACACAAGCTTTTAATCCAGCATTGTGCCCGTTTTTGGAGCTGGAAGCCAGGCCACTGTCTCACACAGCCCTGCTGTGACAGAGATCAAACAGTTCACCAACAAAATGTGCAACATCCTAGCCTGGGTACCAGTAATTGTGGCATCATGCCCCTCCTTACCTGTTTGTTTGGCATGACAGGAAGTGGTAAGATAACACCAACAGACTGGTACCGAGGCTAGCAACATTCTATGGACTCATAACACATTGTGGACTGTGGGAAGTAATGCCAATAATGTCTCTACGGTACTTGGAGGTTATCCTTTAGAACATAACAAGAACAAGTCCATAATTGAGCCATTGCCTTGGATAGTCTTGTTTGAACGTTGATTGGAATGGCTGCATAGACTCTGATCATAGGGCATTATCTAAGTGGTGCAGGACAGTGTGTGATGCACATGACCAGCGCAACAACTCGTTCTTCCCACAATCACATGCCCATCCTGAGCCATTGCAGATCAGATCAAAGGCAGTTACACACTAATTAAAATCATTTGTTTAATGATATTAAATGATATCCTTGGGCAAGCCCGTCAAATGGAACCTATTCCTTTTGGTGGTTGCAATAATTAGGCTATCAGTCAAACCAAAAATAACTCATCTCAATTCTTATTACACAATATCGAGTAGGCCTATAGGTTTTACTAAGCACAGGAGTGAGGACGACAACATTCATCCTTTCACACCCAGCACGGACAATGAAAAGGAAACACTGTCAACAAGTTGTCTGAGTGTTTTTCCTCTACCCCAATACTAGGCCTAATAGCCTACATGTCAAATCAGGATTTGAAACACAGTCAAAACGTTCCAATCCGTGGATGTCACACTCAATATAGGCTACTCGATCGTTAGTCTTGTCATAAGCAGTAATATTCCATCTGAACAACGTACGGTTTCTGAGGATTTTGTTCAGGAACAGGACAAAAAGAAAAAGCTGCCAAGAAAAGCAATGCCAGTCTGTCAATACAGTTTCTTCTTATGAGGTGAGTTAAGGCCTGGGTTGTGTGCGAAATGGAACCCTATTCCCTACAGCGGCAAAAAGAAGTATGCGAACCCTTTGGAATTACCTGGATTTCTGCATAAATTGGTCATAAAATGTGATCTGAACTTTATCTAGGTCACAACAAACAGTCTGCTTAAACTAATAACACACAAACAATTATACGTTTTCATGTCTTTATTGAACTCACCGTGTAAACATTCACAGTACAGGGTGGAAAAGGTATGTGAACTCTTGGATTTCATAACAGGTTGACCCTCCTTTGGCAACATTAACCTCAACCAAACGTTTTCTGTAGTTGTGGATCAGACCTGCACAACGGTTAGGAGGAATTTGACCATTCCTCTTCACAAATCTGTTTCAGTTCAGCAATATTCTTGGGATGTCTGGTATGAACTGCTTGAGGTCATGCCACAGCATCTAAATCAGGTTGAGGTCAGGACTCTGACTGGGCCACTCCAGAAGGCGTATTTTCTTCTGTTGAAGCCATTCTGTTGGACATTAGGCCAGTGGCCTGTGTTTTGGGTTGTTGTCCTATTGCATCACTCAACTTCTGTTGAGCTTCAATTGGCGGACAGATGGCCTTACATTCTCCTGCAAAATGTCTTGATAAACTTGGGAATTCATTTTCCTGTCTGATAGTAAGTTGTCCAGGCCCTGAAGCAGCCCCAAACCACAACGCTCCCTCCACCATACTTTACAGTTGGGGTGAGGTTTTGATGTTGGTGTGCTGCCTTTTTTCTCCGCACATGTTGTTTGGAAGGACACACAACACTAACTGTCATTTCATCTGTCCACAGAATATTTTGCCAGTAGCGCTGTGGAACATCCAGGTGCACTTTTGCAAACTTCAAACGTGCAGCAATGTTTATTTTGGACAGCAGTGGCTTCTTCCATGGTGTCCTCCCATGAACACCATTCTTGTTTAGTGTTTTACGTATTGTAGACTCGTCAACAGAGATGTTAGCATGTTCCAGAGATTTCTGTAGTCTTAAGCTGATGCTCTAGGATTCTTCTTAACCTCATTGAGCATTCTGCGCTGTGCTCTTGCAGTCATCTTTGCAGTATGGCCACTCCTAGGGAGAGTAGCAACAGTGCTGAACTTTCTCCATTTACAGACAATTTGTCTTATCGTGGACTGATGAACATCAAGGCTTTTAAGGATACTTTTGTAACCCTTTCCAGGTTTATGCAAGTCAACAATTCTTAATCGTAGGTCTTCTGAGATATCTTTTGTTTGAGGCATGGTTCACGTCAGGCAATTTCGTGAGTGTTTTTTATAGGCCAGGGCAGCTCTAACCAACATCTCCAATCTCGTCTCATTGATTGGACTCCAGGTTAGCTTACTCCTGACTCCAATTAGCTTTTGGAGAAGTCATTAGCCTAGGGGTTCACATACATTTCCCAACCTACACTGTGAATGTGTAAATGATGTATTCAATATAGACAAAAATACAATACCTTGTGTGTTATTAGTTTAAGCACACTATGTCTATTGTTGTGAGTTAGAGGAAGATCAGATACAAATTTGATGATCAACTTATGCAGAAATACAGGTAATTCCAAAGGGTTCAAATACTTTTTCTTGCCACTGTATATAAAAACACACTTCTTTTGATGGGCCCAATATAGGTAAAAGTGGGCAATTTGGGGCATAACCATTGAGTTATGAGGTGAATTAAGGCCTGGTGTTTCTCTCTCTGCCGGAAGCATTCCACTTTAAATGGCAGAGAAGTTACCAGAGGGTCCTATACGGCAGACCAGTGCCAGAAACACTCAAACTAAGCTAAATCCTGACCACTATTAAGTATGTGTTCAAAATGGCACCCTATTCCTTTTATACTGGACTACTTTTCAGTGCACTACATAGGGAATATGGTGCCATTTGGGTGCCAACCTGTGTCAAGTTGGCGTTAATACTGATCTTAGTACATCCATGACCAAAGAGTTTTGTGACACGGTCACTTGACATCACACTGCTCTAGAATCCAACTAAAATTGCCAGTGTCGGGAGCAACAACAGCAGCAATAGCTATATACACTAAACGACTAAAGTGGGTTTATTTTCTGCTGTGGGTGAGAAGTTCACAGGGAGCTCTGGGTTTTTAGATCAAAGCACACATAATGAGTCTTTGATTTTGGGCCTCATTTCCACCCTAGAAGCCCAATTCACTCTCAGCTTGAGAACAGTCAGTATTTCCCCACTTTTCGCTCCCTGCAATCAGGTCGGCTGCTTAGACTTCTATGCATGTTACGATTATTGTCCGTTTCTTGCCATTGCATTGATTCTCAGTTTGGTAAGAATTTGATTACAGAATTTCGATGTGAGGGCAAAAGAAAACTTTAACCAATGTGTAAACTACACTGACAACACACAGACACACTCTACAAAGTAATTCATATGCAGGATTATATTGATATAGAAAAGGCTAAGTGTAGGCTGAATCCCCCAGATATGCTCCACCAGTCTGCCTCCCAGTCACAGCCTCGGGATAGGAATAGGTCAATTTTTCTCCAGGACTCCACTGTCAGACCTCATTGAATAATTGAAAAGACATGCACTGCATCATGTCATCTGGGTTACTAACATGGAAACAAATGAGACTGCTCCTCCACACAATGCTGTGCCATGCAGGATTTATTGATGGAATTCTCATGGTCCTGTAGATCTAATATCAATGTAATCAAGTGCAATATGGAGAAATGGCTGTGCCATTTCCTGGTTGCAATCATTTGAATAGTTTGCCTAATTTCAGTTTGTGTGACAAAACAAGCAGTCATTGTGTAGAGGATCATTGTACCATCTAAACTGCTGTGAAATATATTTTCCATAACCAAAAATATTGTACATTCAGCTGTTTGAATCTGGTGTACAAAACTGAAAGTAAAAGACGCAAAAACTCAACTTAACGGGAAGCATAGAAATGGCGCACATGGAACAGACATACCGCTTCTCAGACTTGCTTTCAATGAGAATGACAGAACTATAACTCACATGTTTATGTGAATTTGGTCGGGTTGCCCTAAAAGTTACATATTGTAGCTTTACGTTACAGTTAACAATGCTCTTAACCACTAAATATAAATAAATGTCTTAAGCTTTGCAAAATGGTCTGCACCCTGCAGCCATATTCAAAAACAACGTTTCTGCTCGTCTCCTCCTGTCTTAGTGGGAAAAGGAACATTCTGTGGAAGCGAATCAGACAGCCTGCTACTGTATCAACAAATTGGCATTCCCAAAACTGGGCAATCAAATGTAACCTGTTATCCTGCTCTCAGCTGTCCAGGCATGCCAGTACAACCATCATATGCTAAGAAATTGCACAATGTAACAGTCAACAGTACCATTTATCCCTCCATCCTCCAGGGCTTTTTGCACTCAAGATGCATGCGGCCCAACTAAGCTTCTTCCACTTCAACCACTTGAGACAAAATGAAAACAAACCAAGGCGAGAACCATTGGTCAAGAAGGTGACCAAGAACCTTATGGTCAGAGTTCCTCTGTGGAGATGGGAGAACCTTGCAGAAGGACAACCATCTCTGCAGCAATCCACCAATCAGGCCTTTATGGAAGTGGCCAGACAGAAGCCACTCCTCAGTAAAAGACACATCTCACAAAGACATGACGGTTGGAACCAAAAATCTCAAATTTGGACTCATCAGAACAAAAAGGAAAGATTTCCACTGGCCTAATGTCCATTGCACATGTTCCTTGGCCAAAGCAAGTCTTCTTATTGGTATCCTTTAGTAGTGGTTTCTTTGCAGCAATACGACCATGAAGGCCTGATACACACAGTCTCCTCTGAACAATTGATGTTGAGATGTGTCTGTGGGGTTGCAAAGTGTCAGAAACTTTCCGGTAAATTTCCCAGAAGTTTTCCATGGGAAGTTAAACCCTGGAATTAACCGTGGATCTTTTTTGTGGGATACACATGGCAATTCTAGGTCATGTGGCATATTTTGGTTAAACTATCACCAATTCAATGGAATTGCAACCCTCTGCAAGCTCAGTGCATTCTTCCATCACATGTATAGCTGATTCTCAAGATCTTGCACACTAATGAGATGCTATTGATCCCACAATACTACACTGTCTGAGCCAAGGACTACATGCGTTCTGGTAAATTTTGATTACAATACAGGGTGGGATGAATATATTTTATATGACATACATGATTTTTTGTTAACTAGTAAATAGTAGCCTACAGCAAAGTGTGCTTAAATAATTTCTAACTTGTTAGCAATTTCTGCTAGTTGGTTCTTGCTACCATGTGGGTTTCAACTTGCTTAAACCTGCTAACTTAGGAGTGTTAATTCACCTGTTTTAATACATGTTTCCTTTTAAAACATGTGTCTAACAAAGGAGTTGTTTAATCTAACTGCCTAACTATTTACTGTACATGGAATTGTATTTATTTTTTAAATTTTCTTCTAATCTTTACAGGAAAATGCCACGGGCACTATCTGATGTGTGTAGACATTTCACTGCAGCTAATGTAGAAGGAAAAGCTGTGTACATTTGCAAATATTGTTCCAAATCCTATGTGAAAAATGCAACAAAGAAGCAGAATCATCTGGCCAAGTGCATAAAGTTCCCTGAGCGCTCATAACAACCAACCTCTGACAAAAGTCCCTCTACTTCTATTTGAGGTGAAAATGATGAACCAGACACCTTATCGATAGCAACCGCTCATGGTCCTCCTGGAATCAGAAGTTTTTTGGACTCAATGGAGGAGCGTAGTCAGAGAAATGCTGATGAATGTCTTGCTCGAGCTGTGTATGCAACTGGTTCACCTCTGATGCTCACAGGCAATGTGTATTGGAAGAGATTTCTGAATGTTCTTCCCCCAGCATACACCTCTCCAACCAGACATGCTTTAACTACTCATTTGCTGGATGCAGAGTTCAACTGAGTTCAAGTGAAGGTCAAGCAAATCATAGAGAAAGCAGGCTGTATTGCAATCATCTCTGATGGGTGGTCGAATGTTCGTGGTTAAGGAATAATTAACTACATCTCCACCCCTCAACCAGTATTCTACAAGAGCACAGACACAAGGGACAACAGACACACCGGTCTCTACATTTCAGATGATCTGAAGGCAGTCATCAATGACCTTGGACAACTGAAGGTATTTGCACTGGTGAGAGACAATTCTGCAAACATGAAGGCTGTTTGGTCTAAAGTGGAGTCCTACCCTCACATCCACTGTGCTGCTCATGCATTTAATCTGCTCCTCAAGGACATCATGGCACTGAAAACAATGGATACACACTACAAGAAAGCCAAGGAAATGGTTAGGTTTGTGAAGGGTCATCAAGTTATAGCAGCAATCTACCTCACCAAGCAAAGTGAGAAGAATAAGAGCACCACATTGAAGCTGCCCAGCAACATCCGTTGGGGTGGTGTCATCATGTTTGACAGTCTCCTGGAGGGGAAGGAGTCTCTCCAAGAAATGGCCATATCCCATTTTCTGCTGATATGGACAGCCCCATCAAGAGGATTATCCTGGATGATGTATTTTGGGAGAGTGGTAAGCAGCCTGAAACCTATAGCAGTAGCCATTGCACGGATTGAGGGAGACAATGCCATCCTGTCTGATGTTCAGACTCTGCTTGCAGATGTAAGAGAAGAAATCCATACGGCCCTGCCCACTTCAATGTTGCTCCAAGCAGAGGAAACTGCAGTTCTGAAATACATAAAAAATTGAAGACTTCTGCCTGAAGCCCATACACGCCACAGCGTACATGTTGGACCCCAAGTATGCTGGCAAGAGCATCCTGTCTGGTACAGAGATCAACGAGGCCTATGGTGTCATCACTACCGTGTCTCGCGACCTTGGCCTGGATGAGGACAAGGTTCTTGGCAGTCTGGCGAAGTACACTTCCAAGCAAGGGCTTTGGGATGGAGATGCAATATAGCAGTCCTGCCAACATCTCCCATCAGCCACCTGGTGGAAGGGACTTTGTGGATCTGAGGCTCTTTCCCCTGTTGCCTCCATCCTCCAAATCCCACCAACATCGGCCGCCTCAGAGCACAACTGGTCCTTGTTTGGGAACACACACATCACAGCACGCAACAGGCTGACCAATAGAAGGGTTGAAAAATTGGTGGCCATCCGGACAAATTTGAGGCTTTTTGAGCCTGACAACGAGCCATCCTCAACTAGGTTGGAAAGTGAAGATGAGGCCTCAGAGTCTGATGTTCAAGAGGTGGACATTGAGGAGGTCCAGGGAGAAACATGGAAGCCTGAGAGGAAGACAACCAAAGGTATAGTTTCTAGACGATCATTTTACAGATGTATGTTGAAAACGTTTTTGGGAGATGCGGTGGATCATTGGGGATCATTCAATATTCCCTTTATTTTGTTGTTCAGTGAAATCATCTCATGTGAAGAGTCAACTCATTTAATTAAAGTTTAATTCGTAAATACATTTTATTTTTTTCTATTGGAAGGATTTAATCATTTGCAATTATGTCTACGTATGATAAGGTAAAAGGTTTGTTTCTGTCTCCATATGATATGGTCAATATTTCCAATGCAAAAAACCATCTACATTTAAATGGTATTAATATATTATTTTGCATATATTCCCATTAATTCCCACAGAAAGTTTCCATCTCTGAATATTCCCCAAAATGTGCAACCCTATGTGTCTGTTACTTGCACTCTGTGAAGCATTTATTTGGGCTGAAATTTCTGAGGCTGGTAACTCTAATGAACTTATCCTATGCAGCACAGGTAACTCTGGGTCTTCCTTTCCTGTGGCGGTCCTCATGAGAAACCGTTTCATCATAGCGCTTGATGGTTTTTGCGACTGCACTTTAAGAAAATTTCAAAGTTCTTGAAATGTTCCATTTGCCTGACCTTTGTGTCTTAAAGCAATGATGGACTGTCATTTCTCTTTGCTTATTTGAGCTGTTCTTTACATAATATGGACTTGGTCTTTTAACAAATAGGGCTATCGTCTGTATACCACCCCTACCTTGACACAACACAACTGACTGGCTCAAACGCATTAAGGTTAAGAAATTCCACAAATTAACTTTTAACAAGGCCCACCTGTTAATTGAAATGCATTCCAGGTGACTACCTCATGAAGCTGGTTGAGAAAATGCCAAGAGTGCAAAGCTGTCAAGGCAAAGGGTGGCTACTTTGAAGAACCTCAAATACAAAATATATTTTCATTTGTTTAACACTTTCTTGGTTGCTACATGATTCCGTATGTGTTATTTCATAGTTTTGATGTCTTCCCTATTATTTTTACAACATAGAAAATAGTCAAAATAAAGAAAAACCCTGGAATGAGTAGGTGTGTCCAAACTTTTGACTGGTACTGTATATATTCATTGGCTATGTCAAAGCTATTTTGTAAATTATAAATATTGTTACATTACTAGCTCAAACACTTAATCTGCAAAAATTACAAGTTAATTAGTGGGTGACGTTGATATCAGAAGTGGGGGAACAGAAAAAACAAAGGTTACATTGCAGCCCCACCTTCACTCTGTCCACATTATGTTATGTTACATCCTTATTCTAAAATGTATTGCCCCCCCCCTCAATCTCCACACAACACTCTATAATGACAAAGCAAAAACAGTTTTTTGTGTGCAAATGTATATATTCTTAGCTGAAATATAACATTTACATAAGTATTCAGACCCTTTACTCAGTACTTTGTTGTAGCACCTTTGGCAGCGATTACAGCCTCGAGTATGACGCTACAAGCTTGGCACCCCTGTATTTGGTGAGTTTCTCCCATTCTTCTCTGCAGATCCTCTCAAGCTCTGTCAGGTTGGATGGGGAGCATCGCTACACAGCTATTTTCAGGTCTCTCCCGAGATGTGCGATCGGGTTTAAGTCCGGGCTCTGGCTTTGCCACTCAAGGATATTCAGAAACTTGTCCCGAAGAAACTCCTGTGTTGTCTTAGCTGTGTACTTAGGGTCGTTGTCCTGCTGGAAGGTGAACCTTCGCCCCAGTCTGAGGTCCTGAGTGCTCTGGAGCAGGTTTTCATCAAGGATTTCTCTGTACTTTGCTCCGTTCATCTTTCCCTTGATCCTGACTAGTCTCCCTGCCGCTGAAAAACATACCCACAGCATGATGCTGCGACACACATCATGCTTCACCTTAGGTATGGTATTGGCCTGGTGATGCGCAGTACATGGTTTCCTCTAAACGCGATGATTGGCATTCAGGCCAAAGAGTTCATTCTTGATCTCATCTGATCAGAGAATCTTGTTTCTCATGGTCAGAGTCTTTAGGTGCCTTTTGGCAAACTCAAAGCAGGCAGTCATGTGCCTTTTACTTTGGAGTGGCTTCCATCTGGCCATTCTACCATAAAGGCCTGATTGGTGGAGTGCTGCAGAGAAGGTTGTCCTTCTGGAAGATTCTCCCATCTCCACAGAGGAACTGACCATCGGGTTCTTGGTCAATTCCCTGACCAAGGCCCTTCTCCCCCGATTGCTCAGTTTGGCCGGGCAGCCAGCTCTAGGAAGTCTTGGTGGTTCCAAACTTCTTTCATTTAAGAATGATGGAGGCCACTGTGTTCTTGGGGACCTTCAATGCTGTCAACATTTTTTGGTAACCTTGCCCAGATCTGTGCCTCGACACAATCCTGTCTCAGAGCGCTATGGACAATTCCTTTGACCTCATGGCTTGGTTTTTGCTCTGACATGCACTGTCAACTGTGGGACCTTATATAGACGTAACAAAATTTGGGAAAAGAGAAGCAGTCTGAATACTTTCCAAATGCACTATACATGATTTACACAACCAGTATATACACATCATCATGTACACACACAGAGCTCAAGACAGATACAGCTGAGAAGCCCAGCTCATGAGCTCCATCATCTGCAGACTTAAATTTAGAATGGAAAATGAATGTGTTTATGCAACAAATGTTACTGCATTGAATCGAATCGTATCGAAGCGAATCGCATGGATTCGTTCTCTAATCAAACCGAATCGTTTCAAACTAAAACGTATCAGAGCCCATGTATCTAGACACGTATCGAATCGTCTTGAAAAGGAAAGATGCACATCCCTAACAGATATACTATTTGTTTGAAGCTTTCTTCCTTGACTGATAGCCTAGCAAGCTACAGCTTCTTAGCCAACTATCCCAACATAATAGGATAATTAGCAAGAGGAACAAAGAGAAACGGATGCCGGTGAAAATGTAGGCTATCCAATAGGCATAAAATCGTTAAGAAACATTATGCTTTTTATCTAGTACCCCATTTCAAAAGCTAGAATGCGATCCTGCAGTATGCTGGTGCTAACTAGCTAGCTAGTTAGCAAACAGTCAGCTAGCTAACAACTCTCAGAGAATCAAATCTCGGATTGTTAGCTAACTAGTTAGCTAGCTAGCATCCTTATCCTCTACTTATAGACCACCTAATTAGGTTTGCATTTTATATCCCAGTTAGATCGGTAATTAACACTACATTTTAGTAGTTATCTACCATATTTTCATGCACTATGGTAGGGAAAGGGTGAAGTCCAAAAGGAAGTTTTTCGTGGGGTTTGCAGAGGGCTCGACCAGTTATGACTATGCATCACTCAACATCAACAACTCAGCCGAATTTATAGCAAAATAATTTGTTTAGTTTCGAATCGTTTATGTATATTTCCCTTTCATCGCTGTTACAAATCTGCGACATATTCGCTCGACACTCGCTCCAGGCATTGCACCATTGTTTCCAATCCGCTGTGGAACACTTGAAACAAACGCGTGATCAAAAGTAACAGCGACGTACCTTTGCAATGGCTTTTTTGTATCTCATGACGGCTTGCTGGATGAGAGTATGGACTTTGATATTTCCATCTCCGCATGGTACCACCACCCTAGTCCTTCCAAAACACACCGTCACTTTCATAGTTTAATATCCGATATATTTTGCCCAGATTCGGAGGTAAACCGACGATAAATTCTCCCTTTGAAAGTCAGCCGAAACATGAAGTTTCTGTGTTTTTTGTAGCCTTAAAGAGATGAGACCGAACGATCTTTCACCTTATCTCCAGGGACGACATTGTTCGCTTGTATTTCTGACCACCTGTTTAGTCTTTCTCCCTCTATTTCGACGTTCCCAGACTAGACTGGAGCAGGGAGCAAGAGAATCACCCAGAGATTGGGGAACGGCCTCCACCCGCTGGTCAAGTTTGGAACTGTCGAAGGTGATATAAAGCGCGGGCAAGGCAAGCATTTTCCCCCATGCCTGCGTAAATAATTGGGTCATTTCTAAATATTAGGAGATCTTGCCAATATTCGTTATGGAAAGATAGCCCTATCACCAATCACTCCAAAATCTTACCAATTCCTTTTATTGTTATAATTGTGTGTGTGTGTGTGTGTGTGTGTGTGTGTGTGTGTGTGTGTGTGTGTGTGTGTGTGTGTGTGTGTGAGAGAGAGAGAGAGAGAGAGAGAGAGAGAGAGAGAGAGAGAGAGAGTGAGAGAGTGAGAGAGTGAGTGAGTGAGTGAGTGAGTGAGTGAGAATATCTATGTTCTGCAACATGAAAGTCAATTTAAATAGAACAGCTGCCTGCTTAAATCTCAAAAAGGACTATTTTGAGAAATCCAACTTTAACAAAGATGCCCAGCACTTACAATATAGTGTATTATTATTATTATTATTATTGAATAACAGCAGTCTCAAGGACATGTTCTGGCCACAGAACCTTGATCTCCACCTGCCCAATGACATTTTGGTGATTTGTTCTAGTGCTCTGCCCTAAAACTGAAACCAAGCCCCAATGAAAACCAGAGTAAATCCATGTGTGAAGCTTGTGAAACAGCTGCCTTGGCACATAGTCATGCTCTGAAGAACTGGTCTATGTGTGTGAGGATCCTGCTCTCACCATGCCTGTGTCCCAAATGGCACCCTATTCCCATAGGGCTCCGGTCAAAAGTAGTGCACTATAAAGACCTATTCCCATAGGGCTCCAGTCAAAAGTAGTGCACTATAAAGACTTATTCCCATAGGGCTCCGGTCAAAAGTAGTGCACTTTAAAGACCTATTCCCATAGGGCTCCAGTCAAAAGTAGTGCACTATAAAGACCTATTCCCATAGGGCTCCAGTCAAAAGTAGTGCACTATAAAGACTTATTCCCATAGGGCTCCGGTCAAAAGTAGTGCACTATAAAGACTTATTCCCATAGGGCTCCGGTCAAAGTAGTGCACTATAAAGACTTATTCCCATAGGGCTCCGGTCAAAGTAGTGCACTTTAAAGACAATAGGTTGTCATTTGGGATGCATTCCATTGGTGCTTTTTTTATATGGGCCTGAGCCCCATGAACATTATTGTCTCAAAAGCAGTCGCTCTAAGGCAGAACACCAAAGAGCTACTGAATACCAGGCAGTTTGTGTACCAACTACAGTATGGCTTACATTACTTTTTTATACAGTCCTATGCCTCATGATTGTTCAGTGTATCTTACTGCCCTAAAAGTCTGAGCTTATGGGTGAGTCGCACAAGAGACAAGGAAGGAAAACAATCTATATTATATTGTAACTTTTCCTAGCATAGGTTCATGGACTTACAGTGCAAACAGAAATGTGTCTCTCTGTGTTCACACTTTATAAAAAGGGCATACAAAAGGGATGCTTCAAATGTTTGTATGTTTGCATACTGTTCCTGTGGTTAGATTTCAATAAATATTTATCAACATTGATCACCTGATAGAAGATCTTGATCAGTTGCTGTAAATGAGAAGTTGTTGTCCTGGCACCACACGGCCAGGTCTCTGTTACGGAGTCTAGTTGATAGGTAATCGACTAGCCGGACTGTTCCCCGGACTCCGCGTGTAGGGATTTGTACAATGCATGAACAAGGCTATTGAACTAGACATTGGTGTCTGTCTTTATTACTTTATCCAATATATCATACTGAAACATGGTATCAGAAGTGGCTCGAAAACCACACGTTTGTTATTTTTGTAGCTAAGTACAGTATAGGCGCGGTTACGTTCCATATGCGAACACACGCCGATTCCTACTCACAACACTGATCAACTAGTTGTTAGCTGGTTAGCTAGCATCACTACCTACCTCGATGACTGAAGGCAAAGAGATCTCCTATTCCATCGCTATGGCAGCGAACATTCCGCCACCAAATCCCATGGTTCTCACAGGGGACTGGAATACTAATTGGGACAATTTTAGGGATGAATTCGAGGACTATGCGCTGGCGACCGGTCTACATGAGAAACCCAACGAGGTACAAGCGGCAACTCTGAGGAGTTTAATGGGCAGCGAATGCAGGTATATCTACCGGCACAATCTCACCCTCACAGCGCGACAACAGTGTGATGCAAAGGCTATATTGGATGCATTGGAGAATTACTTCAAACCCGCCAGAAACGTAATTTACGAGCGGTTCGTTTTCGGAAGCTGCAAACAGGAAGAGGGTGAGTCAGTACACAACTTTGTAACCCGTTTGAGAGAAAAATCTGCCACTTGTGAATACGGGGGATTGAAAGATGAATTGATTCGTGACAAAATAGTACTGGGAATTGCAAATGAGGATACACGCCGGCGTCTACTGAGAGAGAGGGACTTAACATTAGTAACTGCCATCGAAATGTGCCGCACTGCCGAAGTCACTGACATGCGAATGAGAGCAATGGAAATCGAAACACCACGCTCCAACGTTGATACTGTTCACGCTGTTGCTAGGCAGACATTCAGGCAAAACCAATCGAGGCAGAGTAATTCACCACGAACGGTGAACACAGAGAGCCCAGTAGCATGTAAATACTGTGGGAATACGCACACACGTGGCAAAGAGCACTGCCCTGCCTATGGAAAACCATGGTCAGAGCTGAACAGTGAAAGTGACATTTACATGCATGAATCCATTGGGGCTGTACACTCAAGAGGGAAGAAATGGTTTGTGACACTACGATTACACAACAAGCAACAACAATGTCAACTGGATTCCGGTGCTACATGCAATGTAATGAGCTACAAAGACAAAATCAATCTGGCACCTGACACACATCTATTGCCCAGCGACACTAGACTAAAGCTGTACTCAGGAGAGCTAATGAGCTCTATGGGCACCTTTGAGACCGAATGTCTTATTCGGGGACGCAAACACAAGCTGGAGTTTGAGATTGTGAAAACCAGTCAACATCCTCTCCTCTCAGGCTCTACATGCGAACGCCTGGGACTGATGCAGTTCACTGTACCAAATGACCTGCACGTTGTGGATCATGTCCAGCATGGACCCCTGTCCAAAGAACAACTACTCAGCAGATATGACGATGTATTCAACATGCCCGTTGAATCAGTGCCTGGGGAGGTACACTTTGAAGTGGATGAGAGCATCACTCCAGTCCAGTGTGCTCCTCGCAATGTGCCCATTGCAATGAAAGTGGCTGTGAAGGCCCAGCTGGACAAGTATGAGGCCGATGGCCACATGACATCTGTGACCGAACCAACTGACTGGATCAGCAATATGGTCATAGTGAAAAAACCAGAGAAGCTGAGGGTCTGCATCGACCCAAAGCATCTGAACCAAGCACTGAAACGATCCCACTACCTCATGCCGACACTAGAGGATGTCCTCTACAAGCTTCCCAAGTCCAGGATTTTCACCTTGGTGGATGCCCGAGATGCATTCCTTCAATGCAAGCTGGACGAAGAAAGCAGCTTCATGACTACCTTCTGGACCCCCTGGGGTCGGAAACGCTGGCTCAAGCTCCCGTTTGGTGTCTCAGTGGCACCTGAGATATACCAACGCAAGCAGCACGAGTTACTGGCTGGGCTCAAGGGCATTGAACCCATCGCCGATGATGTCCTGATCGTAGGCTGTGGTGACACAGACGATGAAGCAGAACGCGACCACGATGTGAAGCTCCTGGCACTGATGGAGCGCTGTCGATCAGTTAAGCTTCGTCTTGGCCTGAAGAAGCTACAGTTCAAGGTGAAAGACGTTCACTTCCATGGCCACATTCTTTCAGCAAAAGGCCTGAAGCCGGACCCAGACAAGGTCCGAGCGATCCTCGACATGCCAAACCCATCTGATGCAAAAGGCGTACAGCGTCTCATCGGTTTTGCAAACTATCTTGCAAAGTTCATGCCACACCTATCAGCAGTCTGTGAGCCTCTGCACCGGTTGCTGGACAAAGACACACCATGGCACTGGCTACCCAAGCACGAGGCCGCGGTGCAGGAGATGAAATCTCTGGCTTCATCCATGCCAGTGTTGCGCTACTACGACGTCACGAAGCCTGTCACAATCCAGAGTGACTCCAGCCAAAGGGGACTTGGATGCTGCCTTATGCAGGAAGGCCAACCCGTTGCGTTTGCCTCGAGAGCGCTCACCCCCACCTAACAGAACTATGCACAAATTGAGAAAGAGTGCCTCAGCATCGTCTTCTCCTGCCAGCGATTCCATCACTACTTATATGGTCGAGAGCTGGTCACCGCTGAAACTGACCACAAACCACTCATTGCCATATTCAGTAAACCTCTCCTCAACGCGCCCAAGAGGCTTCAAAGCATGCTCCTGACTCTGCAAAACTACAGCCTGAAGGTAATTTACAAGCCAGGACCAGAGATGTACATCAGCGACACACTGAGCAGGGCAACGGCACAATGTACAGGCAGAGGCACTGCCTATCAGCGGCAGGCCATCTGTTCGCTACAGCAGGAACAACAAGATGTTCAACAGATCAATCAGGCAGACTACTTAAACGTCACAGATCACCGCCTAGCCCAGATCAGGCAACACACTGACAAGGACGAACACCTACAATCACTGAAGTCCATGGCTCTCGCAGGTTGGCCATACCTGAAAGAGGAGACACCTTTCACAGTGAGAGAATACTGGACCTTTCGAGATGAGATCAGCGTGCAAAATGGCATCTTGTTCAGAGGTCAGAAGGTCATTATTCCCAAATCACTACGTCCAGAGATGCTTACCCGCATACACTCCAGTCACGTTGGAGGTGACGCATGCTACCGCCAGGCTCGTGAAACATTATACTGGCCAAACATGCAAGCAGAAATTAAAGACTTTGTCAGCAACTGTACCACGTGCAACGAGTATGCTCATGAACAGCAAAAGGAAACCATGATGTCACACGAACTACCCACAAGGGCCTGGCAAATCGTCAGCATGGACTTATTCAGCCATAGACAAAAGGACTATCTTCTCATTGTTGATCACTACTCTGACTTTTGGGAAATTGAACTGCTCCCTGACTTGTCTGCAGAAACGGTCATAAAGCGCTGCAAGGCGCAGTTTGCCAGACAAGGTCAGCCTGACAAGGTAATCACGGACAATGGCCCACAATTCACTGCACAGTTCAAGCGTTTCGCCTCAGAATGGGAGTTTGACCACGTGACCTCCTCTCCAAGACACCCAAAAGCAAATGGCAAGGCAGAGTCAGCTGTCAAGATTGCAAAAAACCTGTTAAGCAGGGCCGCGCGCGACAGCAACGACCCATGGAAAGCGATCTTACAGTGGAGGAACACACCCACCGAAAACATGGACAGCAGCCCAGCACAACGCCTTCTGTCCAGACGTCTGAAGACTGCCATCCCCGTAGCTAACAAGCTACTTGAGCCCTGCGTCATGGTTGGCGTCACGGACAAACTGCGTCACAGAAAGCAGCTCGCTAAGTGCTTCTACGACCGGACTGCTCGAGACCTACCAGAGCTGGAGGTGGGTGAAACGATAAGGATGAAACCGCTGCCGGGAGACCACACAGGACTTTGGAGGCTGGGCACGTGCCTACAGAGAGTTGCACCACGCTCTTACCTGGTGGATGTTGGTGGCTCCCTCTATCGTCGCAATCGGGTGGATCTGCGCGTAGCAGAGCAGACAAACCAGAACACGCCATACACTCACCTAGATGAGCTGGATCACAGTCCAGGCCTAAGGGTAAGAGGTGCAGAATTGAGACATGAGCCAACTGAAGGTGAGGCTTCTACCCCACCAAGCTCTCCAGCTCGTGGCCCTAATCCTACCCCTGTCAGAGCCCATACTTACTCACGGGTGGGTCGGCTGTGCAAGCCACCGGACAGGCTTACTCTGTAAGCAAGAGACTGTGTTAACTTGTCCTCCTGTTTATTAAAAAAAATAAAAATAAATAAATACATTTAAAAAGAAAGGAAGATGACAACTGAAGTAAAAAGAAAATGTCATGCGTTTTTAATTGTTATGACTTGATTGTTAAGAATTTAATGTTATGCTGTTATGTTTGCACTTTCTATTGAAAAGGACGATGTTACGGAGTCTAGTTGATAGGTAATCGACTAGCCGGACTGTTCCCCGGACTCCGCGTGTAGGGATTTGTACAATGCATGAACAAGGCTATTGAACTAGACATTGGTGTCTGTCTTTATTACTTTATCCAATATATCATACTGAAACAGTCTCTAACCTCCTCCCTATTGTCTGTCTCGTTGTTGTCGGTGATCAGGCCTAACACTATTGTGTCATCAGAAAATGTAATGATGGTGTTGGAGTCGTGCCTGGCCGTGCAGTCATGAGTAAACTGGGAGTACAGGAGGGAGCTGAGCACGCACCCCTGAGGGGCCCGTGTGTTGAGGATCAGCGTGGCGGATGTGTTGTTACCTACCCTTACCACCTGGGGGCGGCCTGTCAGGAAGTTCAGGATCCAGTTGCAGAGGGAGGTGTTCCCTCCCAGGGTCCTGAGCTTATTGATGAGCTTTGAGGGCACTATGATGTTGAACGCTGAGCTGTAGTCAATGAATAGCATTCTCACAAAGGTGTTCCTTTTGTCCAGGTGGGAAAGGGTAGTGTGGAGTGGAATAGAGACTGCATCATCTGTGGATCTGTTGGGGCGGTATGCAAATTGGAGTGGGTCTAGGGTTTCTGGGATGATGGTGTTGATGTGAGCCATGACCAGCCATTCAATGCACTTCATGGCTACAGATGTGAGTGCTACGGGTCGGTAGTCATTTAGGCAGGTTACCTTAAGGTTCTTGGGTACAGGCACTATGGTGGTCTGCTAAAAACATGTTGGTATTACAGACTCAGACAGGGGAGGTTGAAAATGTCAGTGAAGACACTTGCTAGTTGGTCAGCGCATGCCCGCAGTACACGTCCTGGTGATCCGTCTGGCCCTGCGGCCTTGTGAATGTTGACCTGTTTAAAGGTCTTACTCACATCGGCTGCGGAGAGCGTGATCACACAGTCTTCCTTTCCAGCTGGTGCTCTCATACATGTTTCAGTGGTATTTGCCTCGAAGCGAGCATAGAAGTAGTTTAGCTTTTCTGGTAGGCTCGTGTCACTGGGCAGCTCTCGGCTGTCCTTCCCTTTGTAGTGTGTAATGGTTTGCAGGCCCTGCCACATCCGACGAGCGTCAGAGCCGGAGTAGTACAACTCGATCTTTGTCCTGTATTAACGCTTTGCCTGTTTGATGGTTCGTCGGAGGGCATAGCGGGATTTCTTATAAGCTTACAGGTTAGAGTCCCGCTCCTTGAAAGCGGCAGCTCTAATCAAATCAAATTTATTTGTCACATACACATGGTTAGCAGGTGTTAATGCAAGTGTAGCGAAATGCTTGCGCTTCTAGTTCCGACAGTAATATCTAACAAGTAATATAACCTAACAATTTCACAACAACTACCTTATACACACAAGTGTAAATGAATGAATACGAATATGTACATAAAAATATATAAATGAGTGATGGCCGAACGGCATAGGCAAGATGCAGTAGATGGTATAGGGTACCTTATATACATATGAGATGAGTAATGTAGGGTATGAAAACATATAAAGTGGCATTGTTTAAAGTGGCCGGTGATACATTGCATCAAGATGGCAAGATGCAGTAGATGGTATAGAGTACAGTATATACATATGAGATGAGTAATGTAGTGTATGAAAATATTATATGAAGTGGCATTGTTTAAAGTGGCTCGTGATACATTACATAAAGATGGCAAGATGCAGTAGATGGTATAGCGTACAGTATATACATATGAGATGAGTAATGTAGGGTATGAAAACATTATATAAAGTGGCATTGTTTAAAGTAGCTAGTGATACATTTAATTACACCAAGATGGCAAGATGCAGTAGATGGTATAGAGTACAGTATATACATATGGGATGAGTAATGTAGGGTAAGTAAACATTATATGAAGTGGCTAGTGATAAATTGATTACATACATTTTTCCATTATTAAAGTGGCTGGAGTTGAGTCAGTATGTTGGCAGCAGCCACTCAATGTTAATGATGGCTGTTTAACAGTGTGATGGCCTTGAGATAGAAGCTGTTTTTCAGTCTCTTGGTCCCCGCTTTGATGCACCTGTACTGACCTCGCCTTCTGGATGATAGTGGGGTGAACAGGCAGTGGCTTGTGTGGTTGTTGTCCTTGATGATCTTTTTGGCTTTCCTGTGACATCAGGTGGTGTAGGTGTCCTGGAGGGCAGGTAGTTTGCACCCGGTGATGCGTTGTGCAGACCTCACTACCCTCTGGAGAGCCTTCCGGTTATGGGTGGAGCAGCTGCCGTACCAAGCGGTGATACAGCCCGACAGGATGCTCTCGATTGTGCATCTGTAAAGGTTTGTGAGTGTTTTAGGTGACAAGCCGAATTTGTTCAGCCTCCTAAGGTTGAAGAGGCGCTTCTGCGCCTTCTTCACCACGCTGTCTGTGTGGGTGGACCATTTCAGTTTGTCCGTGATGTGTACGCCGAGGAACTTAAAACTCTCCACCCTCTCCACTACTGTCCCGTCAATGTAGATAGGGGGCTGCTCCCTCTGCTGTTTCCTGAAGTCCACGATCATCTCCTTTGTTTTGTTGACATTGAGTGTGAGGTTATTTTCCTGACACCCCACTCTGAGGGCCCTCACCGCCTCCCTGTAGGCCGTCTCGTCGTTGTTGCTAATCAAGCCTACCACTGTAGTGTCGTCTGCAAACTTGATGATTGAGTTGGAGGCGTGCATGACCACCCAGTCGTGAGTGAACAGGGAGTACAGGAGAGGGCTGAGAACGCACCCTTGTGGGGACCCAGTGTTGAGGATCAGCGGGGTGGAGATGTTGTTACCTACCCTCACCCCCTGGGGGCGGCCCGTCAGGAAGTCCAGGACCCAGTTGCACAGGGCGGGGTCGAGACAGGGTCTCGAGCTTAATGACGAGTTTGGAGTGTACTATGGTGTTAAATGCTGAGCTGTAATCGATGAACAGCATTCTTACATAGGTATTCCTCTTGTCCAGATGGGTTAGGGCAGTGTGCAGTGTGATGGCGATTGCGTCGTCTGTGGACCTATTGGGTCGGTAAGCAAATTGGAGTGGGTCTAGGGTGTCAGGTAGGGTGGAGGTGATATGGTCCTTGACTAGTCTCTCAAAGCACTTCATGATGACGGAAGTGAGTGCTACAGGGCGGTAGTTATTTAGCTCAGTTACCTTAGCTTTCTTGGGAACTGCTGCCTGTAATCCATGGTTTCTGGTTGGGGCACTTATTGATGAAGCCAAAGACTGAAGCCAAAGCCAATGACTGATGTGGTGTACTCCTCAATGCCATTGGAGGAATCCTGGAACATATTCCAGTCTGTGCTAGCAAAACAGTCCTGTAGCTTAGCATCTGCTTTATCTTACCACTTTTTTATTGATCTAGTCACTGGTGCTTCCTGCTTTCATTTTTGCTTGTAAGCAGGAGTCAGGAGTGTCGTGTCTTTGGGCACCATTAACTTGAAGACATGTTTGTCAATTAACTCCCTGTAATTATTATTACGCGATTAAACTGATCCATCTTTTAATTGTAATTAACTAGGAGATCGGGGCACCAATGAAAATATTCAGATTACAAAGTTTTAATTTTCCTAATATAACTTTCCTATATTATAACATTATATGTTATATTATATTATAGTATAGGCCGATTATCTTCTGGTTTAAATGGTGTATTTTACCTCGCGTCCAGTCTCATTCCAAACGGCATAAATTGTTGTATCTGCATGAATCCAGCCTTTACTAAAATCATCCATACATCAATTGTCTTAAAATCATTTATTTACTAAACTAAGTAATTCACAGAAAGCATACAAACAGTAGTTATCGTCACAAAGAATTGGTAGAGTAATGTGCCCTAGTGGGCTAAACAGGCATGGCTGGTGTCTTGTTAAAACAAAGGGTCATAAAAGGCAGCTGAGAAGGCACACAGAGTTGATAAATATTAACAATTGATATGCTAATCCTTTGCACATGAACGCTCACTCATTCGGAAACAATTGCAATCAATATATATATTTACGCTCAGTGTGTCGTCGTGATTTTCGTTGGAAAGGTCGTTCTGTTGGAGAGTTCTCTCTCGCTCTCTCTCTCTCTCTCTCTCTCTCTCTCTCTCTCGGTTAGGATGGATCTTTCAAAGCGACATTCATTAATGTCGTTATAGAATGGATGTTTCGTCGGTCTTCGCGTTTAATTATATAATTTCTAGCTGCAGACTATTAATTAATATCAAAGACTTGGTATTATTCTGTTGGTCTCGATAGTCTAAAAGTTTAACCACGTGGTATAGTTAACTTTCAGTAGAGGAATTGGATGGTCAAACCTTGGCTCTCTCTTCTGAGGTAAGCTGGTCTAATGAAAGAAAATCAGGGTGGGGGTTTTATATGTGAACATAGAACAGGCTTGTCACATGACGCCTGGTCCTGTCTGTGTCCCTGGGGGGCGTGCCGATGACTGATTTAAGCTTTGAACAGAAATACATTATATCACATTAACATCAGTACATAGCATCTCAACGTATTCCAAATAGCTTTATCCTTATTAATACATTTTATACAACCATTTAGATGCAAGTCCCATAGCTGAGGCTATTATATAAACAGTTTTATGGTAATATGGCTATATTGTCTCTTCTGAGTATCACACAATTGTACCAAGAGGACCAGTTCGAAGCTGGATTCTTCACCGATCTTTTATTCCTTCTCCAGAACAGAAATGTCGTTCGGTTCCCCAATTCTGTGAGTTGGAAGAATTTCCTTGTCTCTCTATGAAACCCCTCTCTGTCTCAACTGGGCCTGTTAGGCAGGACATTTCCTTTGGAATTTACGACCGCCTTGACAGGGCCTGGGTAGGGAGAGGTAGGTAGGGGGATGGTGCAAGGGGGGGGGGGGGTCAACTGTGCTCCCTGTTCCCAGAGAGAGGGCAACGTCATGACAGGAGTATAGAATTATGGTCAGATTTTCCAAATGGAGGGCGAGGGAGAGCTTTGTATGCATCTCTGTGTGTGGAGTATAGGTGGTCCAGAGTTCTTTTCCCTCTGGTTGCACATTTAACATGCTGATAGAAATTAGGTAAAACTGATTTAACTTTCCCTGCATTAAAGTTCCCGGCTACTAGGAGCGCAGCCTCTGGGTGAGCGTTTTCTTGTTTGCTTATGGTGGAATACAGCTCATTCAATGCTATCTTGGTGCCAGCCTCTGACTGTGGTGTATGTAAACAGCTACAAAGAATATAGATGAAAACTCTCTTGGCAGGTAATGTGGTCTGCAGCTTATCATGAGAAACTCTACCTTAGGCGAGCAATGGCTCGAGACTTCCTTAGATATCGTGCACCAGCTGTTGTTTACAAAAATACATAGACCGCCGCCCTTTGTCTTACAAGACGCCACTGTTCTATCCTGCCAGTACATCGTACAACCTGCTAGCTGTATGTTGATATTGTCGTTGTTCAGCCACGACTCCGTGAAGCATAAGATGTTAGTTTTTAATGTCCCGTTGGTAGTTTAATCTTCCCAATAACTTGTCAATTTTATTGTTCAAAGATTGCATGTTTCCGAGCAGAATTGAGGGGAGTGGGGGTTTATTCGATCGCCTCCTACTCCTCAGAAGGCAGCCCGCTCTCCGGCCTCTCTTTCTCCACCTCTTCACGCATATCACTGGGGTCGGGGCCTGTTCCCGAGGGAGCCGTATATCCTCCGCCTCGTGCTCGTCAGAGTCGTGAAAGAAGAAAAAGGATTCTGCTAGTCCATGGTGAGTAATCGCAGTCCTGATGTCTAGAGTTCTTTTTGGTCATAAGAGACGGTAGCGGCAACGTTATGTACAAAAATAGTAAAAAAATAAAAAATGACAAACAACGCAGATAAACGAACAAAAAACACAATCGGCTGGGGGGCACGTAAAACGTCTGCCTTCTGCTCTGGCGCCATTTTGATCAACCATTAACGAATGTGATCTCATGCCAATTCATTGCTGTGACGCCGTCAACATTACCGCCATACCTATACCTGGTTAAAAGGAAGTTAAATATTTAGGAATTGTAATCACTAAAAATGTTTCAGATAGAGAATCTTTAAACATCGATAATAGGACTCATTCCATGAGAGTTTCATTAAGTCAGTGGCTGCAACGTGATATCTACATTTTGGGTTGTATTCTTTTGTCCAAGACAGATGGTTTATCTAGAATCATTTACCCAAGTCAGTCCTTTTTTATTTCTTCTAGTAACACAAAAAAAAGTAAATTGTTTGGAGGAATAAAACGCATTATATTCGGAAATCACAATTAGGGAAAGACTATAATCATGGAGGTTTACAGGCTGTTGATTTTGAGTCGTTCGTGGGTGCTTTTAGAATTAAATGGTTGAAATTATGTTTCTAATCCCAGCTCTATGTGGTATCATATCCCTAACAGTCTGTTTAATAAACTTGGTGGACTTGAATTCCTCATGAAATATAATTTTTTGGATTCTCCAAAATTACCTGTGAAATTGTCTAAGTTTCACCAGCAAATGTTATTTTTCTAGAAAATGATATTCAAGCTTAATTTTTTCCCAACAAAACATTGATTTGGAATAAGAGTTATTAAAATGAATAGGAAATCCATTTTCAAAGGTCTTTGGTTTGACAAGGGTATTATTTTTTCACGTGATTTGGTAGACAACACTGGGGAGTTTTTGCCGTTTGATGAGTTCATCGATACATTTCAGGTTAATATTACTCAGAGAAAATACACTGCTCAACAAAAATAAAGGGAACACTAAAACAACACAATGTAACTCCAAGTCAATCACACTTCTGTGAAATCAAACTGTCCACTTAGGAAGCAACACTGATTGACAATACATTTCACATGCTGTTGTGCAAATGGAATAGACAACAGGTGGAAATTATAGGCAATTAGCAAGACACCCCCAATAAAGGAGTGGTTCTGCAGGTGGGGACCACAGACCACTTCTCAGTTCCTATGCTTCCTGGCTGATGTTTTGGTCACTTTTGAATGCTGGCGGTGCTTTCACTCTAGTGGTAGCATGAGACGGAGTCTACAACCCACACAAGTGGCTCAGGTGGTGCAGCTCATCCAGGATGGCACATCAATGCGAGCTGTGGCAAGAAGGATTGCTGTGTCTGTCAGCGTAGTGTCCAGAACATGGAGGCGCTACCAGGAAACAGGCCAGTACATCAGGAGACGTGGAGGAGGCCGTAAGAGGGCAACAACCCAGCAGCAAGACCGCTACCTCCGCCTTTGTGCAAGGAGGAGCAGGAGGAGCACTGCCAGAGCCCTGCAAAATGACCTCCAGCAGGCCACAAACGTGCATGTGTCTGCTCAAATGGTCAGAAACAGACTCCATGAGGGTGGTATGAGGGTCCGACTTCCACAGGTGGGGGTTGTGCTTACAGCCCAACACCATGCGGGACATTTAGCATTTGCCTGAGAACACCAAGATTGGCAAATTCGCCACTGGCGCCCTGTGCTCTTCACAGATGAAAGCAGGTTCACACTCAGCACATGTGACAGACGTGACAGAGTCTGGAGATGCTGTGGAGAACGTTCTGCTGCCTGCAACATCCTCCAGCATGACCGGTTTGGCGGTGGGTCAGTCAGGGTGTGGGGTGGCATTTCTTTGGGAGGCCGCACAGCCCTCCATGTGCTCGCCTGACTGCCATTTGGAACCGAGATGAGATCCTCAGACCCCTTGTGAGACCATATGCTGGTGCGGTTGGCCCTGGGTTCCTCCTAACAAGACCTCATGTGCCTGCAGTGTGTCAGCAGTTCCTGCAAGAGGAAGGCATTGATGCTATGGACTGGCCCGCCCGATCCAATTGAGCACATCATGTCTCGCTCCATCCAACACCACGTTGCACCACAGACTGTCCAGGAGTTGGCGGATGCTTTAGTGCAGGTCTGGGAGGAGATCCCTCAGGAAACCATCCGCCACCTCATCAGGAGTATGCCCAGGCGTTGTAGGGAGGTCATACAGGCCACACACGCTACTGAGCCTCATTTTGACTTGTTTTAAGGACATTAAAGTTGGATCAGCCTGTAGTGGTTTTCCACTTTAGTTTTGAGTGTGACTCCAAATCCAGACCTCCATGGGTTGATAAAGTGGATTTCCATTGATTATTTTTGTGTGATTGTTGTCAGCACATTCAACTATGTAAAGAAAGTATTTAATTCAGATCTAGGATGTGTTATTTTAGTGGTCCCTTTATTTGAGCAGTGTATATTTAAACATGTTTACTGAAAATTAACACAGTTGACAGTGAGACTACTTTTTGGGTCCTAAGAGAATTCTATTCTTCAAGAAACAATATCAAAGAATTGAAATGCCCACTGGACACCCAGACCGCATCTTCAAGAAACAAAGTGAATCAATGTTTAATAACGACTCATGAGACTAAATACGTACACCCGTTTTATTGACAACAAGCTACAATAATTCCACAACAAGTCAAACATATTTTACAGCAACAAATACCTTCAAAGTAATTCACTATAACATGAAACATTTGCAGTTAGGATGCTGACACCGGAGCAGCATTTTTGGTTTCAATTGATAGTTTGAAGGATTAAACAGGTTCTTATGGAGCACACGGAGGGATAGCTCTTCCCACATGATTCATCGTTCCAGCCGTTTTCAGCTTAAGAGGAAACACGAAATAGAAAAGTAAGTCACATTTATTTGTTAAAAGTACTCTGAAAAAGTTGAATGATAATGGGCTTACTGTACCTCCAAAGTTCATCTGAATACATGGCTCTCTTGCACCATAGTGGTTAGTCGGCTCCCCTTCAGCCCAGCTCTCGTGATCAAATTTGGAGCCGTCACTCCAGAACCATAGCCTGTCCTGTGGGGAAGTAGTGAGATCTCAGATGTGCTTGCTGAACAACTTCTAAATTCCAACATACTCATGGTCTTTACTCCACCACCAAAACTGTAAAAGCCACCACTACCAATAATTTGCAGACTGACACTGGAACTGTGGGGTGAAAAAAACCCACAAGTGTTGATACTACAACCACATTTCTAAAAATCCCAATGCATTTCCATAGACTTGACCGGTGAGAAAAAAAAAACCAGCCTACAACCGTTTAAAGACTGAATCTGCATTAGGGGGGAAACAGCGCCACTGGCCACCATTATCATTTTTGGTCGCTGAGCAGCGTCGCGCAGCATGGTTAGAAACAAAATAAAAAAAAATAGCAAAAATTGTTATATGTCGCAAACTGACGGGTCACCATTAAGGCTTCCAGATTTAAAACATGGCCAGACCGATATGGAATAGGTTGCCTTTTGATACCATGCTATAGTACTCACTCCAGCCCACTGTGTCAGTGGATACTGCAATGGGCATTCTTTTTGTACATCTGTAAGATCTTCCAAACCAGGTTCTTTTTTTATATAGACACTTTCTTAAAAACTACACCGACCTATCAACTTAACAAATGTCAGATACAACCTTAATCCCAAGGTCTCAAATGGAACAAGCCACCTAGTAAGTTGTTTCTGCGCCATAGCAAAGAGGAAGAGTCGAGAAGAGCGAGAAGGATAACTACGGCCAAAATCTGCCTTCTCAAGCGGGTAGCGTTTTTGTATGGCCGTCAATAAGATGTCGAATTTCATTGACGACAAATATACGTTTTGTAATGCTTAGGTTGTTACGAGTACTGATACAAGTAGCACACATGACATGCCAGAAACTGAGAAAACCATTTATATCGGAGTTGTGCCTGTCACACTGGAATCTGCTCTCTCATAGGCTAGAATGGTCCCACCTGATCTGCCCGACTGCATTCCATTGCAGACTCTACACATGGTTAGAGGCCAATGGAGTATCCGGTCAATATAATGGATCATCTGTGGCAATTGCTTTGGAGTTGAAATATCCAAGTATTCTTTCGAGATGATCAACTCAAATCTAGACCTACATCCAACAGTATTTCTTTCACTTTTGACAATGACTTCACACGAGGCCTTAGTCACATGACATGCCTAAATACTTATAACCACTAGGCTAATAAATCACATGTGTGAACAAGTGTTGCGATTGTGTGTGTCCCCCGTTACTTGCTAAATGTCAATGAGCGTTGTCACCATCTTTCCTCTGCTGTACCTCAAACTGTGGTCATTACCAGCTGAGAAACTGGCGAGTTGATTACTCTTGGCACAGAGTTGTCTGAGCAGTGTCTTAACACCTATTCTGAGCTGATTATGACAACTGGGTACCTTTTCCACCTTTGCCTGAACAGCATCATATCCGCCAATCCAGGTAAGAGGGAAACTGCCAGTATTGATCAACACCACCGCCTGTAGAAATCGGAACTCTTCATAGCTGTGCACAGATGCCAGGTTTGCGCCAAGGTACTTTACAGTGTTGCGCACAGGTTTCAGTTTTTCTCCAAGTAACTGACAGTGGCGCTAGAGCAAGCAGTACACAGAGACAAAGACATGTCATAATGGAAGTATTAGTCAGTTGTCCAGTCTGAGAATTTGTCTTCTGGACTCAAATATTGCCATCGGAACTAATGTTCTATTAACAGGCTCTTAGAGATTAGTTAACCCATGCCCTGTGGGTTCTAATAGACAACAGGGCCCAACTCCACACAAATATTGCAAAGCCTATAGACATTATTAATTACAGCATATTTTACATGAGGCGCCTGTTAAAATAAGGCCAAAGACCCTTTAACTAAAAAAGCCAGTTCATTTCAATTGTAGAGGGTAAGCATTATACCTCTGCTTTGGGCCATGTCATTGCAGTTTTGACAAACATGAAGCAGCGCGAATTAAATTGGAACCAGCCTCTGGGGCATGGGTTTCTTTGGTCTGCTGCAAATTTCACCAAATCATCTGAAAGGAGAAGACAGGGAGTGTTACGAAATTGCAGCCGACTTTAAAGGATAGTCGAGACTGACTGACATACAAATCCCCTTGCATCATAAATAACATTTGTAGAGCAGTCATACCACAACAAAATATACACAATGAATGATGTAAAGCACACTCATTCCACAGAGCACCGAGTATCTACAGGTTTTAGAACTCCCCTCACCTGGTTGTCTTCATTGAAAGGTAAACCACCTGCATATACTAGGCACTCTGTGGAATGAGTTCGACACTCGTGATGTAAAGTGTGAAGCTGACTCTTACTTGCTATGTTCGCAGTCATTATGTCACCCAGTGTAAAGGCAGTGCTGAGAAGCAGTAGAAGGGTCAACATCGCCATGGTGATAGTCTCCTGACACACACACACACGAGAGAAGCCATCAGTGTTTCCCCAACCTCTGCTCGAGCACCCCAGTAAGTCCACTTATCACATTCAACTAATGAAGGGCTGAGGAATACCAGCTATCATCTCTTCCACCACATACAGTAGATTAGCCTGGCACACAGGAATGTTTGACTCCAAATGGCACTACATAGGGAATTGAAAGCATCTGATAGTCACCATCTACTTAAGTTAAGGAGAAGTCTATGCTCTTGGGTTCTCCCCAAAACAGCACCCTAGCTAACTAACCCCGATGCATGGCACACCTAGTAAGACACCATTTGGGATGAAATCCGATACAGTACTATGTTGAACTCTCACCTGCAGTCTGGTCATGTCAGCGCTCTGTTTGTGAGTTGAGTTCTACCGCTTCCTGCTCTCCTTTTTTAAGGACCCATCCAGTCAGACCCCTCCCTCTCTCATCCTTTAACCGTTCAAATAATCAACTAATCATCAAGCTTTTATCATTTGAATCAGCTGTGTTGTGTTAGGGTAAAAACCAAAACGTACACCCCTTGGGCATAGCCACGGGAAGAAGTTTGGTGGTGCAGGGTACTTTTAATGAACGTTATTTTCAATTGGGGTGCTGGAAAAATATCTTTGCCTGTGCTACAGGCGCTCTATTGGTCCACTATGATAGCACTACTTTTGTGAAAATGTAACAAATATATATATATACACAGTACCAGTCAAAAGTTTGGACACACCTACTCATTCAAGGGTTTTCTTTATTTTTACTATTTTCTTTGTAGAATAATAGTTAATACATCAAAACTGTGAAATAACACATATGGAATCATGTAGTAACCAAAAGAAGTGTTAAACAAAACCAAATATATTTTAGATTCTTCAAAGTAGCCACCTTTTGCCTTGATGACAGCTTTGCACACTCTTGGCATTCTCTCAACCAGCTTCACCTGGTATGCTTTTCCAACATTCTTAAAGGACATCCCACATATGCTGAGCACTTGTTGGCTGCTTTTCCTTAACTATGTGGTCCAACTCCTCCCAAACCATCTCAATTGGGTTGAGGTTGGGTGATTGTGGAGGTCAGGGCAGTCTGATGCAGCACTACATCACTCTACCTTATTGGTCAAATAGCCCGTACACAGCCTGGAGGTATGTTGGGTCATCGTACTGTTGAAAAACAAATGACAGTCCCACTAAGCGCAAACCAGATGGGATGGTGTATCGCTGCAGAAGGCTGTGGTAAACATGCTGGTTAAGCGTGCCTTGAATTCTAAATAAAACACAGACAGTGTCACCAGCAAAGCACCGTCACACCTCCTCCTCCATGCTTCACGGTGGGAACCACACATGCGGAGATCATCCGTTCACCTACTCTGCGTCTCACAAAGACACACTAATCAGACCAAAGGACAGATTTCCACTGGTCTAATGTCCATTGCTCGTGTTCCTTGGCCCAAGCAAGTCTCTTTTTCTTATCGGTGTCCTTTAGGAGGGGTTTCTTTGCAGCAATTCGACATTAAGGCCTGATTCACGCAGTCTCCTCTGAACATGTGTCTGTTACTTGAACTCTGTGAAGCATTTATTTGAGCTGCAATTTCTGAGGCTGGTAACTCTAATGAACTTATCCTCTGCAGCAAAGGTAACTCTGGGTCTTCCTTTCCTGTGGCGGTCCTCATAAGAGCCAGTTTCATCATAGCGCTTGATGGTTTTTGCGACTGCACTTGAAGAAACTATCAAAGTTCATGAAATGTTCCGCATTGACTGACCTTCTTGTCTTAAAGTAATGATGGACTGTTATTTTTCTTTGCTTATTTGAGCTGTTCTTATCAAATAAATGGACTTAGCCCTATTTGGTAAAAGACCATCTTCTGTATACCAGCCCTACCTTTTCACAACACAACTGACTGGCTCAAACACATTAAGAAGGAAAGAAATTCCACAAATTCACTTTAAACAAGGCACACCTGTTAACTGAAATGCATTCCAGGTGACTACCTCATGAAGCTGGATAAGAGAATACCAAGAGTGTGCAAAGCTGTCATCAAGGCAAAGGGTGGCTACTTTGAAGAATCTCAAATAGAAATAGATTTAACACTTTTTTAGGTTACTACATGATTCCATATGTGTTATTTCATAGTTTTGATGTCATCATTATTATTCTACAATGTAGAAAATAGTACAAATAAAGAAAAACCCTGGAATGAGTAGGTGTGTCTAAACTTTTGTCTGGTACTATATATGTATGCTCTTTACTTGTCAGTGTTCCAAATGGGGACATTATTTGTATTTTTACCTAAACATGCAAACACCATCAGATAGAATTCATAGCAGGCAGTGCACTGGGTTAGTCAGATTTTGATTAAGTATAACAGAACAGATGAATTGGCGAGACATTCACTCTCATGGGATGGGTTGCCAAAAAGAACTAACTGAAAGCCACACTCCCAGATCTGTTTATGCTGTTCTGCCAAGGCTATCACTGTTACGGTTCACAGCAAAAATGCAGTCAAAATACAGTTGAAATGCAGCTGATATTTTGATGCTTCTATATCCCTGGATATCACCTGCATGAATAGCAATTTCTGTTAAGCTCGTTCCTACCCTGCTCCTGTATTTTTTTCAAACATCGACCAGTCGCATTGCTAGTGCATCTCTCTCTCTACCAGAGTCTACCCCATTATAAGAACCCCAACAATAACTGCTAAAAGCCCATGTAAGCCTGTTGGCCGTTTGGCATGTAGGAGATGACGGAATTTGCTTTTGGAAAAAGTTGAGGCTTTTTGACACTGGCTTGAACGGGTCTTAGCAGAGCATGTGTATGAGCATCAACAAGCCTTGTTACCATGTACCCTTTGAGAATGAATGAACCAATTGTTACATCACACAAACATAAGTACCAGATTCATTTTGGGAAATTCATTTGGGTAGTTTTCTTTGCACATTGGAGGATCCTGCAAAACCAAGTGTGAGGTTATGGCATTGATGTCATGTGTGCTATCCACATCCTGGTGCTGAACTGTGAAACGTCATGCGGTGCTGAACATTTTGAAACAGCTTGGCTCGTGGAATTACTCTTTGATCCAAACTAATACATTCATGACATTGCTGCACTAATTAATTATTTGGAAACTAAAATCTGATTAAGGGAAAGTCCCACACACTTTTTTCTGTGCGCGCAGTCAGCCTATTTGTGCATGCCCAACAGAATGCACATTGTGGTGCGGGGACTGCCATATTGTTTCATCATTTTGCCATAAGGCGTAGAGCCATTTTTGAGTGAGAGACTAATAAAACCAATACTGTCCCCCACTGCGTCGCAATAGGATTCGATCAACTATTAGCGTCCATTGCTATATCAACGGTGTGATTACCTAGTCATTGGAATTTTGGAGATCAGAGCCTAAATTGTGTTCTTTTCTTCGTCGCTATGCAAACATGGCTGATTTCCGCGACAATTTCGCTGTTTAAGCAAGCTTTGTTTAGCTAATAACATGGAAAGATTAAGTCAAACTACTTTTTGGGTACCTCGTCAACATTACAACATGAAATCCTTATGTCTTAAATGTTGCTCCGTTTAGGAAATGTCAAAGAAACCGTGTATTCTGCTTGACACAATATCACAAAGTAAGCCCATGTCCACTCCACAAATATGTAAATCCTCTTGATTCCGTCACTGGCTTGTCTGGCTGTCATGTTTTTATTTTAACCTGCCCTTATCCACACTGAAATAATATAATTTCAGTAGTCCTCTATTATGATTCATTTTTCCTCTCTATCACATAGCTCATTAAATACACCCTTGTGGTTGAATATATATATCTCTTGTTGGTCCTAGGATACAACAATGAATAATCTGGAACAAATAAATACCATCAAAGGATACCTTACAGCTTCCAATAATGAACACCTTGTGAAACAGCTGTGAAAACCAACCTGTCAATATTTTAATAGATAAACTTTGATCGTTTTTGGTACAGTTGTGTCATGAAGTTATTTTCTGTACACCGACAATCAGACTAAAATACTGAATTCTGGTGCGTGGAATATAGAGGAGGTGGATGTGTGTGGGTGGGAGGTTCTGCCTGTCCCTTGTTCTCAACAGGGAGCCAGTCTCAGAAGGGGGACTTGAAGAGGGAGACTGCAAAGTCCAGGCACTGCTGCTCTCTTGAGAACAGGAGCAGGGTAGGAGACAGACACAGAAACAAGCAAACACACAGGTTACACTGAGAAAATGTAATGGATTGGTGTAGTGTTAGAAATGGGAGATATGTACTGCTCAACACTTTTGGAAGGTATAGCCTCCATGGTCCCCCTCCGCACAGAGAATCAAACTGATCCAAACTCACTGGTTCTGGTAGATGGGATACCTCCTGGGCGGCTCGGCCAGTCGATGGTCCTAAAATGACTTCAGTCGATGGTCCTAAAATTAATTTCTTGCTTTTCTCAAATGTCAACCAAAACTTTACATACTTTGTCTATTGAGCTTCACTGAAGTGTAGGGCGTCAGGGCTTTCAGTGGTCGATTGTCCAACTGTGGAAGATTGTTGGCTTCCACCGAGGTAACCCTAGGAAGACAGAGGAAAAGTGTCAGTGTTAGGGAAATTAAAAGTAGTTTCAGGTCATTTGTATGGAAATAGTTGTGAGATCTTTTATATTCACTTTAACAGATGGTGACCCCAGCTAGGAGCGAAAGAGCAGCGAGGTTCTCTCAGGTCTCGCCTTCCTTCCTTCCTTCCGTCCTTCTTCCAAACCAAGTCATTTGCCCAGACGTCGTAGCACTTGGTCCCCTTCTTGATTCTGCTCCGGTAGCTCTCCTTCTGTTTCTCCTGCGCCTCGTCCATGTTCAGTCTCACCTTGATTGAGAACAGGAATAAATACAGCTATATTTCCTACGAAGGTGGTCCTCAAAAGGCGTTCTGATCTGGTTTGAAAACATCCACCGGCTCGCGTCCGTACTCGGTGGAGGCCTAGATGCTGCTGTCGTGTGCAAAGAGAGACTTACCTTCAGGTTGTTCTCGCATCCTTCCTGGTACCAATCAAGGGACTTGCCCATGGCAGTCTTGAGGGTCTGGTTGGTCCAGTCACAAAACCTGGAGGAGGGGGTAGGAAAGCGATATCTATTGACAATGTAACATATTGAAATATGTACCATGGAAAAACAAATTGTAAAAAAAAATGAAAACCATTCCAGCGTTCATGACCTCGGTCACTCAAGGATGACCGTGGGTGTTGAAGATGTCCACCATTGCCTTGGAGGTGGCCTCGCCAGTCTCGTCCTTGATGGGTATCATACAAAACAATCTGTTTTTGGTTCCAAGCACCTTTAATGGTTTACAGAAGGGAATTGAGTTAAGCACGTCCTCTTTCTTCCCTTACTGACCCTAATGGGTATTGCCTCCACCCACTTAGTAAAGTGATCACCTTCACTTCATTACTATGATCATGGTGATGCAATTATACTAGCTAGCTGTGCACGGAGGGAATAAACACATCACACTGCGCATCATGCGATTCCATATGAAATGCATTTCTAAAGCCCTTTTTACATCAGAAGATTTCACAAAGTGCTTATACACAGTGGTTGTAGAGGGTGCAACAGGTCAGCACATCAGGAGTAAACGTAAGTTGGCTTTTCATAGCCGAGCACGGAGGTCGAGAGAGTCGAAAACAGCACGTCCGATGAACAGGTCCGTGTTCCATATCCGCAGGCAGAACAGTTGAAACCAGTTGGCTCTAATAAGTATATCTTGTACTCACGTCTATACCTAGCGAGAGGTTGGAAACGCAAAGCTACATTCTGCGATTCGAACCACCAAACAGCTGCCCCACTACTTGGTATACAGGGAACGGATGGGGTAGGGAAATGTAACACTAATATTCACCGACAGCGCTCTGACATCCACGTGATAATTTTCAACTTTTAAAAGCTATACACACTATTCGTTTACGTTAGTGTTTGTGAAGTGATAAACTCAGCAACAACAAAAAAACATCCCTTTTTCAGGACCCTGTCTTTCAAAGATAATTCGTAAATATCCAAATAACTTCACAGATCTTCATTGTAAAGGGTTTAAACACAGTTTTCCCACACTTGTTAATGAACATGCACCTGTGGAACCGTCATTAAGACACTAACAGCTTACAGATGGTAGGCAATTAAGGTCAGTTATGAAAACGTAGGACACTAAAGAGGCCTTTCTACTGACTCTGAAAGACACCAAAAGAAAGATGCCCAGGGTCCCTGCTCATCTGCGTGAACGTGCCTTAAGCATGCTGCAAGGAGGCATGAGGACTGCAGATGTGGCAAGGGCAATAAATTGCATTGTCCGTGCAGTGAGACAGGACCGACCTCGCAGTGGCAGACCACGTGTAACACCTGCACAGGATCGGAACATCACACCTGCGGGACAGGTACAGGATGGCAACTGCCCGAGCTACACTAGGAAGGCACAAACCCTCCGACGGTCCGCTAGAGGCTGGACTGAGGTCTTGTAGGCCTGTTGTAAGGCAGGTCCTCACCAGACATCACCTACGGGCACAAACCCACCCTCGCTGGACCAGACAGGACTGAAAATAAAAAGCTCTTCACTGACTAGTCGCGGATTTGTCTCACCAGGGGTGATGGTCAGAATCGCGTTTATTGTCTAAGGAATGAGCGTTACTCCAAGGTCCGTCATGGTCTGGGGCGGTGTGTCACAGCATCGTCGACTGAGGTTGTCGTCATAGCAGGCAATCAATGCTGTGCAGTACAGGGAAGACATCCTTCCTGCAGACTCATCCTGACATGACAACCCCACCAGCCATACTGCCATACAGTTCTGTGGGTGATTTCCTGCAAGACAGGAATGCCAGTGTTCAGCGAAGAGCCCGGATCTCAATCCCATTGAGCACGTCTGGGACCTGTTGGATCGGCAGGTGAGGGCTAGGGCCATTCCCATAGCCCCAGAATTGTCCAGAAACTTGCAGGTGACTTCGTGGAAGAGTGGGGTAACATCTCACAGCAAGAACTGGCAACTCTGGTGCAGTCCATGAGGAGATGCACTGCAGTACTTAATGCAGCTGGTGGCCACACCAGGTACTGTCTGTTATGGTCATATACACTGCTCAAAAAATAAAGGGAACACTTAAACACAGCGTAACTCCAAGTCAATCACACTTCTGTGAAATCAAACTGTCCACTTAGGAAGCAACACTGATTGACAATAAATTTCACATGCTGTTGTGCAAATGGAATAGACAACAGGTGGAAATTATAGGCAATTAGCAAGACACCCCCAATAAAGGAGTGGTTCTGCAGGTGGGGACCACAGACCACTTCTCAGTTCCTATGCTTCCTGGCTGATGTTTTGGTCACTTTTGAATGCTGGCGGTGCTTTCACTCTAGTGGTAGCATGAGACGGAGTCTACAACCCACACAAGTGGCTCAGGTAGTGCAGCTCATCCAGGATGGCACATCAATGCGAGCTGTGGCAAGAAGGTTTGCTCTAT
This sequence comes from Salmo trutta, assembly GCF_901001165.1. Classification (NCBI taxonomy): domain Eukaryota; kingdom Metazoa; phylum Chordata; class Actinopteri; order Salmoniformes; family Salmonidae; genus Salmo; species Salmo trutta. The sequence goes on from NC_042977.1 coordinate 19,703,681, forward strand.
CTGTCAGCGTAGTGTCCAGAGCATGGAGGCACTACCAGGAGACAGGCCAGTACATCAGGAGACGTGGAGGAGGCTGTAAGAGGGCAACAACCCAGCAGCAGGACCGCTACCTCCGCCTTTGTTCAAGGAGGAGCAGGAGGAGCACTGCCAGAGATCTGCAAAATGACCTCCAGCAGGCCGCAAATGTGCATGTGTCTGCTCAAACGGTCAGAAACAGACTCCGTGAGGGTGGTATGAGGGTCCGACGTCCACAGGTGGGGGTTGTGCTTACAGCCCAACACCGTGCAGGACATTTGGCATTTGCCTGAGAACACCAAGATTGGCAAATTCGCCACTGGCGCACTGTGCTCTTCACAGATGAAAGCAGGTTCACACTGAGCACATGTGACAGCGTCTGGAGACCCCGTGGTGAGCGTTCTGCTGCCTGCAACATCCTCCAGCATGACCGGTTTGGCGGTGGGTCAGTCATGGTGTGGGGTGGAATTTCTTTGTGGGGCCGCACAGCCCTCCATGTGCTCACCTGACTGCCATTAGGTACCGAGATGAGATCCTCAGACCCCTTGTGAGACCATATGCTGGTGCGGTTGGCCGTGGGTTCCTCCTAATGGAAGAACTCATGTGGCTGAAGTGTGTCAGCAGTTCCTGCAAGAGGAAGGCATTGATGCTATCGACTGGCCCGCCCGATCCCCAGACCTGAATCAAATTGAGCACATGTCTCGCTCCATCCACCAACGCCACGTTGCACCACAGACTGTCCAGGAGTTGGCGGATGCTTTAGTGCAGGTCTGGGAGGAGATCCCTCAGGAAACCATCCGCCACCTCATCAGGAGTATGCCCAGGCGTTGTAGGGAGGTCATACACGCTACTGAGCCTCATTTTGACTTGTTTTAAGGACATTAAAGTTGGATCAGCCTGTAGTGGTTTTCCACTTTAGTTTTGAGTGTGACTCCAAATCCAGACCTCCATGGGTTGATAAAGTGGATTTCCATTGATTATTTTTGTGTGATTGTTGTCAGCACATTCAACTATGTAAAGAAATTATTTAATATTTCATTCAGATCTAGGATGTGTTATTTTAGTGGTCCCTTTATTTGAGCAGTGTATATTTAAACATGTTTACTGAAAATTAACACAGTTGACAGTGAGACTACTTTTTGGGTCCTAAGATAATTCTATTCTTCAAGAAACAATATCAAAGAATTGAAATGCCCACTGGACACCCAGACCGCATCTTCAAGAAACAAAGTCAATCAATGTTTAATAACGACTCATGAGACTAAATACGTACACCCGTTTTATTGACAACAAGCTACAATAATTCCACAACAAGTCAAACATATTTTACAGCAACAAATACCTTCATAGTAATTCACTATAACATGAAACATTTGCAGTTAGGATGCTGACACCGGAGCAGCATTTTTGGTTTCAATTGATAGTTTGAAGGATTAAACAGGTTCTTATGGAGCACACGGAGGGATAGCTCTTCCCACATGATTCATCGTTCCAGCCGTTTTCAGCTTAAGAGGAAACACGAAATAGAAAAGTAAGTCACATTTATTTGTTAAAAGTACTCTGAAAAAGTTGAATGATAATGGGCTTACTGTACCTCCAAAGTTCATCTGAATACATGGCTCTCTGGCACCATAGTGGTTATTCGGCTCCCCTTCAGCCCAGCTCTCGTGATCAAATTTGGAGCCGTCACTCCAGAACCATAGCCTGTCCTGTGGGGAAGTAGTGAGATCTCAGATGTGCTTGCTGAACAACTTCTAAATTCCAACATACTCATGGTCTTTACTCCACCACCAAAACCGTAAAAGCCACCACTACCAAAAACGTGCAGACTGACACTGGAACTGTGGGGTGAAAAAACCCACAAGTGTTGATACTACAACCACATTTCTAAAAATCCCAATGCATTTCCAGACTTGACCGGTGAAAAAAAGACTGAATCTGCATTAGGGGGGAAACAGCGCCACTGGCCACCATTATCATTTTTGGTCGCTGAGCAGCGTCGCGCAGCATGGTTAGAAACAAAATTTTTAAAAAATAGCAAAAATTGTTATATGTCGCAAACTGACGGGTCACCATTAAGGCTTCCAGATTTAAAACATGGCCAGACCGATATGGAATAGGTTGCCTTTTGATCCCATGCTGTAGTACTCACTCCAGCCCACTGTGTCAGTGGATACTGCAATGGGCATTCTTTTGGTACATCTGTAAGATCTTCCAAACCAGGTTCTTTTTTTATATAGACACTTTCTTAAAAACTACACCGACCTATCAACTTAACAAATGTCAGATACAACCTTAATCCCAAGGTCTCAAATGGAACAAGCCACCTAGTAAGTTGTTTCTGCGCCATAGCAAAGAGGAAGAGTCGAGAAGAGCGAGAAGGATAACTACGGCCAAAATCTGCCTTCTCAAGCGGGTAGCGTTTTTGTATGGCCGTCAATAAGATGTCGAATTTCATTTTGTGTGTGTCCCCCGTTACTTGCTAAATGTCAATGAGCGTTGTCACCATCTTTCCTCTGCTGTACCTCAAACTGTGGTCATTACCAGCTGAGAAACTGGCGAGTTGATTACTCTTGGCACAGAGTTGTCTGAGCAGTGTCTTAACACCTACTCTGAGCTGATTATGACAACTGGGTACCTTTTCCACCTTTGCCTGAACAGCATCATATCCGCCAATCCAGGTAAGAGGGAAACTGCCAGTATTGATCAACACCACCGCCTGTAGAAATCGGAACTCTTCATAGCTGTGCACAGATGCCAGGTTTGCGCCAAGGTACTTTACAGTGTTGCGCACAGGTTTCAGTTTTTCTCCAAGTAACTGACAGTGGCGCTAGAGCAAGCAGTACACAGAGACAAAGACATGTCATAATGGAAGTATTAGTCAGTTGTCCAGTCTGAGAATTTGTCTTCTGGACTCAAATATTGCCATCGGAACTAATGTTCTATTAACAGGCTCTTAGAGATTAGTTAACCCATGCCCTGTGGGTTCTAATAGACAACAGGGCCCAACTCCACACAAATATTGCAAAGCCTATAGACATTATTAATTACAGCATATTTTACATGAGGCGCCTGTTAAAATAAGGCCAAAGACCCTTTAACTAAAAAAGCCAGTTCATTTCAATTGTAGAGGGTAAGCATTATACCTCTGCTTTGGGCCATGTCATTGCAGTTTTGACAAACATGAAGCAGCGCGAATTAAATTGGAACCAGCCTCTGGGGCATGGGTTTCTTTGGTCTGCTGCAAATTTCACCAAATCATCTGAAAGGAGAAGACAGGGAGTGTTACGAAATTGCAGCCGACTTTAAAGGATAGTCGAGACTGACTGACATACAAATCCCCTTGCATCATAAATAACATTTGTAGAGCAGTCATACCACAACAAAATATACACAATGAATGATGTAAAGCACACTCATTCCACAGAGCACCGAGTATCTACAGGTTTTAGAACTCCCCTCACCTGGTTGTCTTCATTGAAAGGTAAACCACCTGCATATACTAGGCACTCTGTGGAATGAGTTCGACACTCGTGATGTAAAGTGTGAAGCTGACTCTTACTTGCTATGTTCGCAGTCATTATGTCGCCCAGTGTAAAGGCAGCGCTGAGAAGCAGTAGAAGGGTCAACATCGCCATGGTGATAGTCTCCTGACACACACACACACACACACACACACACACACACACACACGAGAGAAGCCATCAGTGTTTCCCCCAACCTCTGCTCGAGCACCCCAGTAAGTCCACTTATCACATTCAACTAATGAAGGGCTGAGGAATACCAGCTATCATCTCTTCCACCACATACAGTAGATTAGCCTGGCACACAGGAATGTTTGATTCCAAATGGCACTACATAGGGAATTGAAAGCATCTGATAGTCACCATCTACCTAAGATAAGGAGAAGTCTATGCTCTTGGGTTCTCCCCAAAACAACACCCTAGCTAACTAACCCCGATGCATGGCATACCTAGTAAGACACCATTTGGGATGAAATCCGATACAGTGCTATGTTGAACTCTCACCTGCAGTCTGGTCATGTCAGCGCTCTGTTTGTGAGTTGAGTTCTACCACTTCCTGCTCTCCTTTTTTAAGGACCCATCCAGTCAGACCCCTCCCTCTCTCATCCTTTAACCGTTCAAATAATCAACTAATGATCAAGCTTTTATCATTTGAATCAGCTGTGTTGTGTTAGGGCAAAAACCAAAACGTACACCCCTTGGGCATAGCCACGGGAAGAAGTTTGGTGGTGCAGGGTACTTTTAATGAACGTTATTTTCAATTGGGGTGCTGGAAAAATATCTTTGCCTGTGCTACAGGCGCTCTATTGGTCCACTATGATAGCACTACTTTTGTGAAAATGTAACAAATCTATAAAAAGTTAACATATATATATATAAATATATATTGAGTTCCAGTCAAAAGTTTGGACACACCTACTCATTCAAGGGTTTTTCTTTATTTTTATTATTTTCTTTGTAGAATAATAGTGAAGACATTAAAACTGTTAAATAACACATATGGAATCATGTAGTAACCAAAAGAAGTGTTAAATAAAACCAAATATATTTTAGATTCTTCAAAGTAGCCACCTTCGCACACTCTTGGCATTCTCTCAACCAGCTTCACCTGGTATGCTTTTCCAACCTTCTTAAAGGACATCCCACATATGCTGATCACTTGTTGGCTGCTTTTCCTTAACTCTGTGGTCCAACTCATCCCAAACCATCTCAATTGGGTTGAAGTTGGGTGATTGTGGAGGTCAGGGCGGTCTGATGCAGCACTACATCACTCTACCTCTGTGTCACGGAGGCTCTCCGCACTGCTAAAGCTAACTCTCTCTCCTCTGCTTTCATCCTTCTAGACCTATCTGCTGCCTTTGATACTGTGAACCATCAGATCCTCCTCTCCACCCTCTCCGAGTTGGGCATCTCCGGCGCAGCCCACGCTTGGATTGCGTCCTACCTGACAGGTCGCTCCTACCAGGTGGCGTGGCGAGAATCTGTCTCCGCACCACGTGCTCTCACCACTGGTGTCCCCCAGGGCTCTGTTCTAGGCCCTCTCCTATTCTTGCTATACACCAAGTCACTTGGCTCTGTCATATCCTCACATGTTCTCTCCTATCATTGCTATGCAGACGACACACAATTAATCTTCTCCTTTCCCCCTTCTGATAACCAGGTGGCGAATCGCATCTCTGCATGTCTGGCAGACATATCAGTGTGGATGACGGATCACCACCTCAAGCTGAACCTCAGCAAGACGGAGCTGCTCTTCCTCCCGGGGAAGGACTGCCCTTTCCATGATCTCGCCATCACGGTTGACAACTCCATTGTGTCCTCCTCCCAGAGTGCTAAGAACCTTGGGGTGACCCTGGACAACACCTTGTCGTTCTCCACTAACATCAAGGCGGTGACCCGATCCTGTAGGTTCATGCTCTACAACATTCGCAGAGTACGACCCTGCCTCACACAGGAAGCGGCGCAGGTCCTAATCCAGGCACTTGTCATCTCCCGTCTGGATTACTGCAACTCGCTGTTGGCTGGGCTCCCTGCCTGCGCCATTAAACCCCTACAACTCATCCAGAATGCCGCAGCCTGTCTGGTGTTCAATCTTCCCAAGTTCTCTCACGTCACCCCGCTCCTCCGCTCTCTCCACTGGCTTCCAGTTGAAGCTCGCATCTGCTACAAGACCATGGTGCTTGCCTAAGGAGCTGTGAGGGGAACGGCACCTCCGTACCTTCAGGCTCTGATCAGGCCCTACACCCAAACAAGGGCACTGCGTTCATCCACCTCTGGCCTGCTGGCCCCCTACCTCTGCGGAAGCACGGTTCCCGTTCAGCCCAGTCAAAACTGTTCGCTGCTCTGGCACCCCTATGGTGGAACAAGCTCCCTCACGACGCCAGGACAGCGGAGTCAATCACCACCTTCCGGAGACACCTGAAACCCCACCTCTTTAAGGAATACCTAGGATAGGATAAAGTAATCCTTCTAACCCCCCCCCTTAAAAGATTTAGATGCACTATTGTAAAGTGGTTGTTCCACTGGATATCATAAGGTGAATGCAGCAATTTGTAAGTCGGTCTGGATAAGAGCATCTGCTAAATGACTTAAATTTAAATGTAAATGTACCTTATTGTAGCCCGTACACAGCCTGGAGGTATGTTGGGTCATCGTACTGTTGAAAAACAAATGACAGTCCCACTAAGCGCAAACCAGATGGGATGGTGTATCACTGCAGAATGCTGTGGTAGACATGCTGGTTAAGCGTGCCTTGAATTCTAAATAAAACACAGACAGTGTCACCAGCAAAGCACCGTCACACCTCCTCCTCCATGCTTCACGGTATGAACCACACATGCAGAGATCATCTGTTCACCTACTCTGCGTCTCACAAAGACACACTAATCAGACCAAAGGACAGATTTCTACCGGTCTAATGTCCATTGCTCGTGTTTCTTGGCCCAAGCAAGTCTCTTGTTCTTGAAATAACACATATGGAATCATGTAGTAACCAAAAAAAGTGTTAAACAAATACATCTATTTCTAATTGAGATTGTTCAAATTAGCCACCCTTTGCCTTGATGACAGCTTTGCACACTCTTGGCATTCTCTTATCAAATCAAATGTATTTATATAGCCCTTCTTACATCAGCTGATATCTCAAAGTGCTGTACAGAAACCCAGCCTAAAACCCCAAACAGCAAGCAATGCAGGTGTAGAAGCACGGTGGCTAGGAAAAACTCCCTAGAAATGCCAAAACCTAGGAAGAAACCTAGAGAGGAACCAGGCTATGAGGGGTGGCCAGTCCTCGTCTGGCTGTGCCGGGTGGAGATTATAACAGAACATGGCCAAGATGTTCAAATGTTCATAAATGACCAGCATGGTCAAATAATAATAATCACAGTTGTCGAGAGTGCAAGAAGTCAACACCTCAAGAGTAAATTTCAGTTGGCTTTTCATAGCCGATCATTGAGAGTATCTCTACCGCTCCTGCTGTCTCTAGAGAGTTGAAAACAGCAGGTCTGGGACAGGTAGCACGTCCGGTGAACAGGTCAGGGTTCCATAGCCGCAGGCAGAACAATTGAAACTGGAGCAGCAGCACGGCCAGGTGGACTGGTGTCGTGTCTTTGGCTATGCCGGATTAAGTGACATGACATGCTAACCTATAAAATTCTTTCTCTGTAATTAATATTACCTGATTAAGCTAATCATGTAAATGTAATTAACTAGAAAGTCGGGGCACCACGGAAGAACGTTTATAGAGCTGTTATCTTCCGAATAAACTCTTAAAATACTTAGTAATATTTTACATCGATAGCAGTCAATATTAACCCTTATCTTATTGTCAGTCTCATAATGAAAGTGGTAAATTCTTGGTTATCTTCACGAACCCTGGCTAACAAGTTGAATCAGCAATACAAAATTGGGTTTAATTATTTATTTACTAAATACCTAAATTAATCACACAGAATTACAAATACACCGAATACAAATGATGTCATACATGATGGCTGGTTACACAAAGGAAAGGGGGTTGGGCTTGAATGAAAGAGCGGGAAGATTTAGGAACAAAGAAACAGCAGCTATGCTATCGTAAATACATTATCTTATGCATTCTAAATTACCGCCCATTTGGAAAAGGAAAATGCAATAAATATTTACTCTGAGCTGCGCTTCGGTAGATTGGTCGTAGATGCTGGCCGGGTTGGCCAACAGATCTTCCTGTCCTCGGAAGAATGTCTCTGGTGGTAAATTGGATACGTGGTGGTATCTTCGTCCGTCTGTTAGACTGGATCCGTCATCCGTCCTTTCCTAGCCCACGTCTACAGCGGCCGCTGCTAACTCAACGGCTAGGAAGTATCACTTCTGTAGTGAATAAGCTCAAAGTTCATACCATTCGCCACCAAAGCTCACGCCGAGGTTGGCTTAGTTCTGTACTTGACATGTGTGTCCTTCTAACGTAGAGGCTGCAGACCTCACGTACTGGAACAACTGGTTATCTTTTCGTCAAAGGCTTATATAGTGGAGAGGGGGAAGGATGTGTTTCATCGTTTATAACCCCTGTCTCTTCACAGGGGTGGGCCACTGATCAAGCAGGGCACTTTCCTTATGAAAACCCAATTATCTCATTTGGAAGCTAAAATTACATTTAATCTCCTAACAAACAATTTCAATATCAAACATTTCAATTGCATAACAATTCCATGTGACTCTGATAACTAGAGGGTGTATACTTTCTCAGGTACAGTTTATGTCGCCCTGTCATCAGTCATAATGTCTCAGATGACAACCGAACTGACATCCATACTCATTACGTTCCCAAGCATATTTCCAACTGGTTTTATTACCAAAATATGGTTCCTTTCCCCATTTGTTTGATGTTCCCAGACTCTCTATATTTAACAGGACAGCAGTCCTTCAGGACAGCAGTCCTTCAGTAGGGTCAGAGAGGGGAAGGGAGAAAGGTATTTATGGGGGGGGGTCATAAACCTTACCCACAGGCCAACGTCATGACAGTCCCCCATGTTGGATTCAATCTTGCGATTAACCTGCATGTTGTAAACCAACATAAAAATGAACGTGGGTTGTCCTGGTTGTAGATCATCGTTGTGGTCCCCATCTGGCGGTTGACCCGGGTAGGTTGTCTGCAAATGAAGACGTCCGCTCCAAGGCTGGGCAGCAGATGTCCAGTTGGTGGTTGCTATTGCAGTCCCCCCTCTGGTGGTCGACAAGGGTAGGGTCTCTGCAAATGAAGATGTCCGTTCCATGGCTCGGCAGCGGATGTCCGGATTGGGATCGCCGTTCCGGACCCGTCGTCTGCTCGTCCAGACTGGAATATCTGGGCAGTAACTTAGGCAGATGTTAACAATGCACACACACTCATGAAATATATCATTACATTTCCTCCCAAATGAGCGGCGTTGTGGCACTAACTGATAGTTGTATGGGGGAGTTGTTTATGGCTTTATCACTTTCTATGTGCCGAAGAAAATGAAACAAAATGAATGAAAGCATAAACAAAACAAAATATAGTTATGCCACCTTAACCTCTCTAGGACCGGCGGGACGAATTCGTCCCACCTACGTAACAGCCAGTTGAATCCTGTGGCGCGATTTTCAAATACCTTTGAAATGCTATTACTTCAATTTCTCAAACATATGACTATTTTACAGCTATTTAAAGACAAGACTCTCGTTAATCTAACCACACTGTCCGATTTCAAAAAGGCTTTACAACGAAAGCAAAACATTAGATTATGTCAGCAGAGTACCCAGCCAGAAATAATCAGACACCCATTTTTCAAGCTAGCATATAATGTCACAAAAACCCAGAAGACAGCTAAATGCAGCACTAACCTTTGATGATCTTCATCAGATGACACACCTAGGAAGTTATGTTATACAATACATGCATGTTTTGTTCAATCAAGTTCATATTTATATCAAAACACAGCTTTTTACATTAGCATGTGACGTTCAGAACTAGCATACCCCCCGCAAACTTCCGGTGAATTTACTAACAATTTACTAAATTACTCATGATAAACGTTCACAAAAAGCATAACAATTATTTTAAGAATTATAGATACATTACTCCTCTATGCATTCGATATGTCCGATTTTAAAATAGCTTTTCGGTGAAAGCACATTTTGCAATATTCTAAGTAGATAGCCCGGCATCACAGGGCTAGCTATTTAGACACTCACCAAGTTTAGCCTTCACCAAAGTCAGATTTACTATTAGAAAAGTTTGATTACCTTTCCTGTTCTTCGTCAGAATGCACTCCCAGGACTTCTACTTCAAAACAAATGCAGGTTTGGTCCAAAATAATCCATAGTTATGTTCCAACAGCGACGTTTTGTTTGTGCGTTCTAGACACTATCTCAATGGTAAATCACGGTCATGCGCACGGCGCATTTCGTGACAAAAGATTTCTAAATATTTCATTACCGTACTTCGAAGCATGTCAACCGCTGTTTAAAATCAATTTTTATGCCATTTTTCTCGTAAAAAAGCGATAATATTCCGACCGGGAATCTGCAATTAGGTAAACAGCCGAAAGAAAATACAGCACAGGGTCGAATCGGGCACGCGCCTAAGCCCTTTGTCCTCTGATCGGCCACTTGGCAAAGGCGATTATGTGTTTCAGCCTGGGGCTGCCTCGACATCGTTCAGGTTTTTCCCGGGCTCTGAGAGCCTATTGGAGCCGTAGGAAGTGTCACGTTACAGCTAAGATCCTGACTCTTCAATAAACAGAAGCAAGAACAACAACACCTTGTCAGACAGGTCACTTCCTGCATGAAATCTTCTCAGGTTTTTGCCTGCCATAGGAGTTCTGTTATACTCACAGACACCATTCAAACAGTTTTAGAAATTTTAGGGTGTTTTCTATCCATATATAACAAGTATATGCATATTCTAGTTACTGGTTAGGATTAGTAACCAGATTAAATCGGGTACGTTTTTTATCCGGCCGTGTAAATACTGCCCCCTAGCCCCAACAAGTTAATCCTACCTGGGTAGGCTATCTGGGTATTAAACTTGAATTAACCTGGGAGGTTGCTTCATCCAGGTTAATATGGGAAGTTTAAACGTGTCTCATTTGGTTGCAAGAACATTAACCTCTTATGGCTAGGGGGCAGTACTTTCACGGCTGGATAAAAAACATACCCGATTTAATCTGATTATTAGTCCTGCCCAGAAACTAAAATATGCATATAATTATTAGCTTTGGATAGAAAACACTCCAAAGTTTCTAAAACTGTTTGAATGGTGTCTGTGAGTATAACAGAACTCCTATGGCAGGCAAAAACCTGAGAAGGTTCTGTTCAGGAAGTACCCTGTCTGAACATTTCTTGCCCTTGTTGATTCTCTCTATCTATTACAAGGGATCTCTGCTGTTACGTGACACTTCCCACGTCTCCAATGGGCTCTCAGAGCCCGGGAAAAACAGGAATGACGTTATTCAAAGTCCTGGCTGAAACACACGAGAGCAAAAGCTAAGTGCTCTATCAGAGGAGAAAGCCTTAGGCTCGTGACCTGCCCCGCCCCCGTCTTTCGGTTTTTCCCTCAGTTTACAGACCTGCAGATTCCCGGTCGGAATATTATCGCTTTTCTATGAGATAAATTGCATAAAAATTGGTTTTAAACAGCGGTTGACATGCTTCGAAGTACGGTAATGGAATATTTAGAATTTTTTTGTCACGTTCTGCGCCATGCGCACGACCGTGATTTACCATTGGGATAGTGTCTAGAACGCACGAACAAAACGTCATTGATGGAACATAACGATGGATTATTTGGGACCAAACCAACATTTGTTATTGAAGTAGACGTCCTGGGAGTGCATTCTGACGAAGAACAGGAAAGGTAAGACCATTTTTCTTATAGGAAATGTGATTTTGGTGAAGGCTAAACTGGGTGGGTGTCTAAATAGCTAGCCCTGTGATGCCGGGCTATGTACTTAGAATATTGCAAAATGTGCTTCATCCGAAAAGCTATTTTAAAATCGGACATATCGAGTGCATAGAGGAGTTCTGTATCTATAATTCTTAAAATAATTGTTATGCTTTTTGTGAACGTTTATCGTGAGTAATTTAGTAAATTCACCGGGAGTGTTCGGTGGGAATGCTAGTTCTGAATGTCACATGCTAATGTAAATAGCTGGTTTTTGATATAAATATGAACTTGATTGAACAGACATGCATGTATTGTATAACATAATGTCCTAGGATTGTCATCTGATGAAGATCCTCAAAGGTTAGTGCTGCATTTAGCTGTGGTTTTGTTTTTTGTGACATTATATGCTAGCTTGAAATATGGGTGTCTGATTATTTCTGGCTGGGTACTCTGCTGACATAATCTAATGTTTTGCTTTCGCTGTAAAGCCTTTTTGAAATCGGACAGTGTGGTTAGATTAATGAGATTCTTGTCTTTAAATAGCTGTAAAATAGTCATATGTTTGAAAAATTGAAGTTTTCGGATTTTAGAGGAGTTTGTATTTCACGCCACGCCCATCATTGGATATTGGAGCAGACGTTCCGCTAGCGGAACATCTAGATGTAAGAGGTTTTAAGGTATGTTCAACAATTTAACTTATTAAATTGAATGAGATGATAATCCATACAATCTCCATTGATTGGATATCATAAGTGTAAACAGTAGATCAAATGTTGGGAACACTCCCCACTATGGTACACTTCTTTCTGGCCGAAGCCACATGGGATTCCCGCGGGGGCGGGACTTCTGTCAGTACTGGATTACTGAATGGGTTTTGCAAAAACCAAATTTTACTGATTGATCAATTTTAATGATAAATCAAACCTGTATAGGCTATTTGGGATTTAAACTTTAATTAACCTGAGAGGTTTATTCATCTAGGTTAATGTGGAAAAAAGATTACAATGTCTCATTTAGAAAACTCATCAATTTGGATATTATTTAAAAGATCCACTTGAGAATGTAAATCTGGCAATTTCACTTATTAGTTCAATTGGATAAGACATCGATATCCGTCTGGATATCATGAGTAACGACTTGAGTGTCACCTGACTAATTCTTCTTGAAGGAAAGTACTGGTGACTCTTCAGAGGTCCCTGCTGGCACACGCTGAAATCAAGCGGAAGTACCCAGGGCGGGACTTCCATTCAGCAAGGCGGAGGATTTACAATGTGGCACATAACAAAATGGCTGTTTTCCCTTTTGTTAGCTTAGCATCTCGAGCAAGCTAATGCTACTTGATGCCTGAAAAATGCACACCATAGGATTCCCTTGGCAAGGGAAAAAATTTTACTTATAACGTATTATGTTCAAACCCTTTTCGGCGATATTTGACGATGTTTTAACCGGAACTCGCGGCAAACAACGAAATGCACCGTGGTCTACTCGCATCGAAACGCGAGAGAGACAGAGAGATACTTATCGCTGGTCAAGCTAATCTCTCCTAAATTTCAATCGGCTGGCTCTTTGTCCTCACTCGAGAAATTAATAATGACCTAGCCAACACGCGTCTGAAACACGCGAGGCAGAAATAGGCCAGCGTTTGGCCAAACGCGCTATATGTCTGATAGCTTTATCAGCCCTCATACAGAACTGTATAGTTTATGCTACCCACTGACTACCTCAGAGCACAACACGGAGGCGATTCTCCAGAGCACACACGCACCAATAATTCCGGTCTACAATTCCCATAATGTATATAATAAACTTGGTATATTATGTAATCTGCTTTTAAATTTTATATAGGCTGAATCAAAATGAAAGCGTCATCCTATTTAGATTCCTCGCACGGGGCATCATATGTTTTATCAAAATGACCCAAACGTGCGTCCTAGTTTTAGAGTCCACACAGGGTGCGCCAAATATGTCTATTCAGACCCTTTTCGGATCATTGAACAATGTTAAATTCTTAGGAAGCAGAGTATACTCTGGGCTAACAAGTTGAATCAGCAATACAAATTGTGTTTAATTATTTATTTACTAAATACCTAAACTAATCACACAGAATTACAAATACACCCAATACAAATGATGTCATACATGATGGCTGGTTACACAAAGGAAAGGGGGTTGGGCTTGAATGAAAGAGCGGGAAGATTTAGGAACAAATAAACAGCAGCTATGCTATCGTAAATACATTATCTTATGCATTCTAAATTACCGCCCATTTGGAAAAGGAAAATGCAATAAATATTTACTCTGAGCTGCGCTTCGGTAGATTGGTCGTAGATGCTGGCCGGGTTGGCCAACAGATCTTCCTGTCCTCGGAAGAATGTCTCTGGTGGTAAATTGGATACGTGGTGGTATCTTCGTCCGTCTGTTAGACTGGATCCGTCATCCGTCCTTTCCTAGCCCACGTCTACAGCGGCCGCTGCTAACTCAACGGCTAGGAAGTATCACTTCTGTAGTGAATAAGCTCAAAGTTCATACCATTCGCCACCAAAGCTCACGCCGAGGTTGGCTTAGTTCTGTACTTGACATGTGTGTCCTTCTAACGTAGAGGCTGCAGACCTCACGTACTGGAACAACTGGTTATCTTTTCGTCAAAGGCTTATATAGTGGAGAGGGGGAAGGATGTGTTTCATCGTTTATAACCCCTGTCTCTTCACAGGGGTGGGCCACTGATCATGCAGGGCACTTTCCTTATGAAAACCCAATTCTCTCATTTGGAAGCTAAAATTACATTTAATCTCCTAACAAACAATTTCAACATCAAACATTTCAATTGCATAACAATTCCATGTGACTCTGATAACTAGAGGGTGTATACTTTCTCAGGTACAGTTTATGTCGTCCTGTCATCAGTCATAATGTCTCAGATGACAACCGAACTGACATCCATACTCATTACGTTCCCAAGCATATTTCCAACTGGTTTTATTACCAAAATATGGTTCCTTTCCCCATTTGTTTGATGTTCCCAGACTCTCTATATTTAACAGGACAGCAGTCCTTCAGGACAGCAGTCCTTCAGTAGGGTCAGAGAGGGGAAGGGAGAAAGGTATTTATGGGGGGGGTCATAAACCTTACCCACAGGCCAACGTCATGACACTGGGGACAGCAAGGAGTCATCATGTCAGGTAGTCCTGAGGCATGGTCCTTGGGCTCAGGTCCTCCGAGAGAGAGAAAGAAAGAGAGAAAGAGAGAATTAGAGAGAGCATACTAAATTCACACAGGACACCGGATAAGACAGGAGAAATACTCCAGATATAGCAGACTGGCCCTAGCCCCCCGACACAAACTACTGCAGCATAAATACTGGAGGCTGAGACAGGAGGGGTCAGGAGACACTGTGGCCCCATCCGACGATACCCCCGGACAGGGCCAAACAGGAAGGATATAACCCCACCCACTTTGCCAAAGCACAGGCCCACACCACTAGAGGGATATCTTCAACCACCACTTACCATCCTGAGACAAGGCCGAGTATAGCCCACAAAGATCTCCGCCACGGCACAACCCAAGGAGGGGCACCAACCCAGACAGGAAGACCACGTCAGTGACTCAACCCATTCAAGTGACGCACCCCACCTAGGGACGGCATGGAAGAACACCAATAAGCCAGTGACTCAGCCCCTGTAATAGGGTTAGAGGCAGAGAATCCCAGTGGAGAGAGGGGAACCGGCCAGGCAGAGACAGCAAGGGCGGTTCGTTGCTCCAGAGCCTTTCCGTTCACCTTCACACTCCTGGGCCAGACTACACTCAATCATAGGACCCACTGAAGAGATGAGTCTTCAGTAAAGACTTAAAGGTTGAGACAGAGTCTGCATCTCTCACATGGGTAGGCAGACTATTCCATAAAAATGGAGCTCTATAGGAGAAAGCCCTGCCTCCAGCTGTTTGCTTAGAAATTCTAGGGACAATTAGGAGGCCTGCGTCTTGTGACCGTAGCGTACGTGTAGGTATGTACGGCAGGACCAAATCGGAAAGATAGGTAGGAGCAAGCCCATGTAATGCTTTGTAGGTTAGCAGTAAAACCTTGAAATCAGCCCTTGCCTTAACAGGAAGCCAGTGTAGGGAGGCTAACACTGGAGTAATATGATCACATTTTTTGGTTCTAGTCAGGATTCTAGCAGCCGTATTTAGCACTAACTGAAGTTTATTTAGTGCTTTATCCGGGTAGCCGGAAAGTAGAGCTTTGCAGTAGTCCAACCTAGAAGTAACAAAAGCATGGATTCATTTTTCTGCATCATTTTTGGACAGAAAGTTTCAGATTTTTGCAATGTTAGGTAGATGGAAAAAAGCTGCCCTTGAAACAGTCTTGATATGTTCTTCAAAAGAGAGATCAGGGTCCAGAGTAACACCGAGGTCCTTCAGTTTTATTTGAGACGACTGTACAACCATCAAGATTAATTGTCAGATTTAACAGAAGATCTCTTTGTTTCTTGGGACCTAGAACAAGCATCTCTGTTTTGCCCGAGTTTAAAAGTAGAAAGTTTGCAGCCATCCACTTCCTTATGTCTGAAACACAGGCTTCTAGCGAGGGCAATTTTGGGGCTTCACCATGTTTCATTGAAATGTACAGCTGTGTGTCATCCACATAGCAGTGAAATTAACATTATGTTTTCGAATGACATCCCCAAGAGGTAAAATATATAGTGAAAACAATAGTGGTCCTAAAACGGAACCTTGAGGAACACCGAAATGTACAGTTGATTTGTCAGAGGACAGACCATTCACAGCGACAAACATATCTTTCCGACAGATAAGATCTAAACCAGGCCAGAACTTGTCCGTGTAGACCAATTTGGGTTTCCAATCTCTCCAAAAGAATGTGGTGATCGATGGTATCAAAAGCAGCACTAAGATCTAGGAGCACGAGGACAGGTGCAGAGCCTCGGTCTGACATCATTAAAAGGTCATTTACCACCTTCACAAGTGCAGTCTCAGTGCTATGATGGGGTCTAAAACCAGACTGAAGCGTTTCGTATACATTGTTTGTCTTCAGGAAGGCAGTGAGTTGCTGCCCAACAGCTTTTTTAAAAAAAATTGAGAGGAACGGGAGATTCAATATAGGCCGATAGTTTTTATATTTTCTGGGTCAAGGTTTGGCTTTTTCAAGAGAGGCTTTATTACTGCCACTTTTAGTGAGTTTGGTACACATCCGGTGGATAGAGAGCCGTTTTATTATGTTCAACATAGGAGGGCCAAGCACAGGAAGCAGCTCTTTCAGTAGTTTAGTTGGAATAGGGTCCAGTATGCAGCTTGAAGGTTTAGAAGCCATGATTATTTTCATCATTGTGTCAAGAGATATAGTACTAAAACACTTTAGTGTCTCCCTTGATCCTAGCTCCTGGCAGAGCTGTGCAGACTCAGGACAACGGAGCTTTGGAGGAATACGCAGACTTAAAGAGGAATCCGTAATTTGCTTTCTAATGATCATGATCTTTTCCTCAAAGAAGTTCATGAATTTATTACTGCTGAAGTGAAAGCCATCCTCTCTTGGGGAATGCTGCTTTTTAGTTAGCTTTGCGACAGTATCAATTTTTTTGGGGGGATTGTTCTTATTTCCTCAATTAAGTTGGAAAAATAGGATGATCAAGCAGCAGTGAGGGCTCTTCGATAATGCACGGTACTGTCTTTCCAAGCTAGTCGGAAGACTTCCAGTTTGGTGTGGCGCCATTTCCGTTCCAATTTTCTGGAAGCTTGCTTCAGAGCTCGTGTATTTTCTGTATACCAGGGAGCTAGTTTCTTATGACAAATATTTTTAGTTTTTAGGGTGTAACTCCATCTAGGGTATTGCGCAAAGGTAAATTGAGTTCCTCAGTTAGGTGGTTAACTGATATTTGTCCTCTGATGTCCTTGGGTAGGCAGAGAGAGTCTGGAAGGGCATCAAGTTATCTTCGGGTTGTCTGAGAATTTATAGCACGACTTTTGATGCTCCCTGTTTGGGGTCTGAGCAGATTATTTGTTGCAATTGCAAACGTAATAAAATGGTGGTCCGATAGTCCAGGATTATGAGGAAAAACATTAAGATCCACAACACTTATTCCACGGGACAAAACTAGGTCCAGAGTATGACTGTGGCAGTGAGTAGGTCCAGAGACATGTTGGAGAAAACCCACTGAGTCGATGGCTCCGAAAGCCTTTTGGAGTGGGTCTGTGGACTTTTCCATGTGAATATTAAAGTCACCAAAAATTAGAAAATTATCTGCTGTGACTACATGTCCGATAGGAATTCAGGGAACTCAGTGAGGAACGCTGTATATGGCCCAGGAGGCCTGTAAACAGTAGCTATAAAAAGTGACTGAGTAGGCTGCATAGATTTCATGACTAGAAGCTCAAAAGACGAAAACGTCATTTTTTTTGTAAATTGAAATTTGCTATTGTAAATGTTAGCAACACGGGGAATATGGTCACTAGTGTAACCAGGAGGTGAGGCCTCATTTAACACAGTAAATTCATCAGGCTTAAGCCATGTTTCAGTCAGGCCAATCACATCAAGATTATGATCAGTGATTAGTTCATTGACTATAACTGCCTTTGAAGTGAGGGATCTAACATTAAGTAGCCCTATTTGAGATGTGAGGTATCACCATCTCTTCCAATAATGGCAGGAATGGAGGTCTTTATTCTAGTGAGATTGCGAAGGTGAACACCGCCATGTTTAGTTTTGCCCAACCTAGGTCGAGGCACAGACACGGTCTCAATGGGGATAGCTGAGCTGACTACACTGACTGTGCTAGTGGCAGACTCCACTAAGCTGGCAGGCTGGCTAACAGCCTGCTGCCTAGCCTGCACCCTATTTCATTGCGGAGCTAGAGGAGTTAGAGCCCTGTCTATGTTCGTAGATAAGATGAGCACCCCCTCCAGCTAGGATGGAGTCCGTCACTCAGCAGGCCAGGCTTGGTCCTGTTTGTGGTGAGACCCAGAAAGAGGGCCAATTATCTACAAATTCTCTTTTGGGAGGGACAGAAAACAGTTTACCCAGCAATTGAGTTGAGACTGCTGTAGAGCTCATCACTCCCCCTAACTGGGAGGGGGCCAGATACAATTACGCGATGCCGACATCTTTCTAGCTGATTTACACACTGAAGCTATGTTGCGGTTGGTGATCTCTGACTGTTTCATCCTAACATTGTTGGTGCCGACGTGGATAACAATCTCTATACTCGCCAGTTTTAGCCAGCACCATCTTCAGATTAGCCTTAACGTCGGTAGCCCTGCCCCCTGGTAAAGAGTGTATGATCGCTGGATGATTCATTTTAATGCAGCTGGTGGCCACACCAGATACTGAATTAATGTCTGTCATGTTCAGAAATATTTAAACATGTTTACTGAAAATTAACACAGTTGACAGTGAGACTACTTTTTGGGTCCTAAGAGAATTCTATTCTTCAAGAAACAATATCAAAGAATTGAAATGCCCACTGGACACCCAGACCGCATCTTCAAGAAACAAAGTGAATCAATGTTTAATAACGACTCATGAGACTAAATACGTACACCCGTTTTATTGACAACAAGCTACAATAATTCCACAACAAGTCAAACATATTTTACAGCAACAAATACCTTCAAAGTAATTCACTATAACATGAAACATTTGCAGTTAGGATGCTGACACCGGAAGCAGCATTTTTGGTTTCAATTGATAGTTTGAAGGATTAAACAGGTTCTTATGGAGCACACGGAGGGATAGCTCTTCCCACATGATTCATCGTTCCAGCCGTTTCAGCTTAAGAGGAAACACGAAATAGAAAAGTAAGTCACATTTATTTGTTAAAAGTACTCTGAAAAAGTTGAATGATAATGGGCTTACTGTACCTCCAAAGTTCATCTGAATACATGGCTCTCTGGCACCATAGTGGTTAGTCGGCTCCCCTTCAGCCCAGCTCTCGTGATCAAATTTGGAGCCGTCACTCCAGAACCATAACCTGTCCTGTGGGGAAGTAGTGAGATCTCAGATGTGCTTGCTGAACAACTTCTAAATTCCAACATACTCATGGTCTTTACTCCACCACCAAAACTGTAAAAGCCACCACTACCAATAATTTGCAGACTGACACTGGAACTGTGGGGTGAAAAAAAACCCACAAGTGTTGATACTACAACCACATTTCTAAAAATCCAATGCATTTCCATAGACTTGACCGGTGAGAAAAAAAAACCCAGCCTACAACCGTTTAAAGACTGAATCTGCATTAGGGGGGAAACAGCGCCACTGGCCACCATTATCATTTTGGTCGCTGAGCAGCGTCGCGCAGCATGGTTAGAAACAAAATAAAAAAAAATAGCAAAAATTGTTATATGTCGCAAACTGACGGGTCACCATTAAGGCTTCCAGATTTAAACATGGCCAGACCGATATGGAATAGGTTGCCTTTTGATACCATGCTATAGTACTCACTCCAGCCCACTGTGTCAGTGGATACTGCAATGGGCATTCTTTTGGTACATCTGTAAGATCTTCCAAACCAGGTTCTTTTTTTATATAGACACTTTCTTAAAAACTACACCGACCTATCAACTTAACAAATGTCAGATACAACCTAATCCCAGGTCTCAAATGGAACAAGCACCCTAGTAGTTGTTTCTGCGCCATAGCAAAGAGGAAGAGTCGAGAAGAGCGAGAAGGATAACTACGGCCAAAATCTGCCTTCTCAAGCGGGTAGCGTCTTGTTATGGCCGTCAATAAGATGTCGAATTTCCATTGACGACAAATATAAGTGGCTTATTTGAGCAAATATACGTTTTGTAATGCTTAGTTGTTACGAGTACTGATACAAGTAGCACACATGACATGCCAGAAACTGAGAAAACCATTTATATCGGGAGTTGTGCCTGTCACACTGGAATCTGCTCTCTCATAGGCTAGAATGGTCCCACCTGATCTGCATTCCATTGCAGACTCTACACATGGTTAGAGGCCAATGGAGTATCCGGTCAATATAATGGATCATCTGTGGCAATTGCTTTGGAGTTGAAATATCCAAGTATTCTTTCGAGATGATCAACTCAAATCTAGACCTACATCCAACAGTATTTCTTTCACTTTTGACAATGACTTCACACGAGGCCTTAGTCACATGACATGCCTAAATACTTATAACCACTAGGCTAATAAATCACATGTGTGAACAAGTGTTGCGATTGTGTGTGTCCCGTTACTTGCTAAATGTCAATGAGCGTTGTCACCATCTTTCCTCTGCTGTACCTCAAACTGTGGTCATTACCAGCTGAGAAACTGGCGAGTTGATTACTCTTGGCACAGAGTTGTCTGAGCAGTGTCTTAACACCTACTCTGAGCTGATTATGACAACTGGGTACCTTTATTATGACAACTGGGTACCTTTTCCACCTTTGCCTGAACAGCATCATATCCGCCAATCCAGGTAAGAGGGAAACTGCCAGTATTGATCAACACCACCGCCTGTAGAAATCGGAACTCTTCATAGCTGTGCACAGATGCCAGGTTTGCGCCAAGGTACTTTACAGTGTTGCGCACAGGTTTCAGTTTTTCTCCAAGTAACTGACAGTGGCGCTAGAGCAAGCAGTACACAGAGACAAAGACATGTCATAATGGAAGTAAGTCAGTTGTCCAGTCTGAGAATTTGTCTTCTGGACTCAAATATTGCCATCGGAACTAATGTTCTATTAACAGGCTCTTAGAGATTAGTTAACCCATGCCCTGTGGGTTCTAATAGACAACAGGGCCCAACTCCACACAAATATTGCAAAGCCTATAGACATTATTAATTACAGCATATTTTACATGAGGCGCCTGTTAAAATAAGGCCAAAGACCCTTTAACTAAAAAAGCCAGTTCATTTCAATTGTAGAGGGTAAGCATTATACCTCTGCTTTGGGCCATGTCATTGCAGTTTTGACAAACATGAAGCAGCGCGAATTAAATTGGAACCAGCCTCTGGGGCATGGGTTTCTTTGGTCTGCTGCAAATTTCACCAAATCATCTGAAAGGAGAAGACAGGGAGTGTTACGAAATTGCAGCCGACTTTAAAGGATAGTCGAGACTGACTGACATACAAATCCCCTTGCATCATAAATAACATTTGTAGAGCAGTCATACCACAACAAAATATACACAATGAATGATGTAAAGCACACTCATTCCACAGAGCACCGAGTATCTACAGGTTTTAGAACTCCCCTCACCTGGTTGTCTTCATTGAAAGGTAAACCACCTGCATATACTAGGCACTCTGTGGAATGAGTTCGACACTCGTGATGTAAAGTGTGAAGCTGACTCTTACTTGCTATGTTCGCAGTCATTATGTCACCCAGTGTAAAGGCAGTGCTGAGAAGCAGTAGAAGGGTCAACATCGCCATGGTGATAGTCTCCTGACACACACACACGAGAGAAGCCATCAGTGTTTCCCCAACCTCTGCTCGAGCACCCCAGTAAGTCCACTTATCACATTCAACTAATGAAGGGCTGAGGAATACCAGCTATCATCTCTTCCACCACATACAGTAGATTAGCCTGGCACACAGGAATGTTTGACTCCAAATGGCACTACATAGGGAATTGAAAGCATCTGATAGTCACCATCTACTTAAGTTAAGGAGAAGTCTATGCTCTTGGGTTCCCCCCAAAACAGCACCCTAGCTAACTAACCCCGATGCATGGCACACCTAGTAAGACACCATTTGGGATGAAATCCGATACAGTACTATGTTGAACTCTCACCTGCAGTCTGGTCATGTCAGCGCTCTGTTTGTGAGTTGAGTTCTACCGCCTGCTCTCCTTTTTTAAGGACCCATCCAGTCAGACCCCTCCCTCTCTCATCCTTTAACCGTTCAAATAATCAACTAATCATCAAGCTTTTATCATTTGAATCAGCTGTGTTGTGTTAGGGTAAAAACCAAAACGTACACCCCTTGGGCATAGCCACGGGAAGAAGTTTGGTGGTGCAGGGTACTTTTAATGAACGTTATTTTCAATTGGGGTGCTGGAAAAATATCTTTGCCTGTGCTACAGGCGCTCTATTGGTCCACTATGATAGCACTACTTTTGTGAAAATGTAAAAATATATATATATATACACAGTACCAGTCAAAAGTTTGGACACACCTACTCATTCAAGGGTTTTCTTTATTTTTACTATTTTCTTTGTAGAAATAAATTAAGACATCAAAACGTGAAATAACACATATGGAATCATGTAGTAACCAAAAGAAGTGTTAAACAAAACCAAATATATTTTAGATTCTTCAAAGTAGCCACCTTTTGCCTTGATGACAGCTTTGCACACTCTTGGCATTCTCTCAACCAGCTTCACCTGGTATGCTTTTCCAACATTCTTAAAGGACATCCCACATATGCTGAGCACTTGTTGGCTGCTTTTCCTTAACTATGTGGTCCAACTCCTCCCAAACCATCTCAATTGGGTTGAGGTTGGGTGATTGTGGAGGTCAGGGCAGTCTGATGCAGCACTACATCACTCTACCTTATTGGTCAAATAGCCCGTACACAGCCTGGTGGTATGTTGGGTCATCGTACTGTTGAAAAACAAATGACAGTCCCACTAAGCGCAAACCAGATGGGATGGTGTATCGCTGCAGAAGGCTGTGGTAAACATGCTGGTTAAGCGTGCCTTGAATTCTAAATAAAACACAGACAGTGTCACCAGCAAAGCACCGTCACACCTCCTCCTCCATGCTTCACGGTGGGAACCACACATGCGGAGATCATCCGTTCACCTACTCTGCGTCTCACAAAGACACACTAATCAGACCAAAGGACAGATTTCCACTGGTCTAATGTCCATTGCTCGTGTTCCTTGGCCCAAGCAAGTCTCTTTTCTTATCGGTGTCCTTTAGGAGGGGTTTCTTTGCAGCAATTCGACATTAAGGCCTGATTCACGCAGTCTCCTCTGAACATGTGTCTGTTACTTGAACTCTGTGAAGCATTTATTTGAGCTGCAATTTCTGAGGCTGGTAACTCTAATGAACTTATCCTCTGCAGCAAAGGTAACTCTGGGTCTTCCTTTCCTGTGCGCTTGATGGTTTTTGCGACTGCACTTGAAGAAACTATCAAAGTTCATGAAATGTTCCGCATTGACTAACCTTCATGTCTTAAAGTAATGATGGACTGTCATTTCTCTTTGCTTATTTGAGCTGTTCTTATCAAATAAATGGACTTAGCCCTATTTGGTAAAAGACCATCTTCTGTATACCAGCCCTACCTTGTCACAACACAACTGACTGGCTCAAACACATTAAGAAGGAAAGAAGTTCCACAAATTCACTTTAAACAAGGCACACCTGTTAACTGAAATGCATTCCAGGTGACTACCTCATGAAGCTGGATAAGAGAATACCAAGAGTGTGCAAAGCTGTCATCAAGGCAAAGGGTGGCTACTTTGAAGAATCTCAAATAGAAATAGATTTAACACTTTTTTAGGTTACTACATGATTCCATATGTGTTATTTCATAGTTTTGATGTCGTCATTATTATTCTACAATGTAGAAAATAGTACAAATAAGAAAACCCTGGAATGAGTAGGTGTGTCTAAACTTTTGTCTGGTACTATATATGTATGCTCTTTACTTGTCAGTGTTCCAAATGGGGACATTATTTGTATTTTTACCTAAACCTGCAAACACCATCAGATAGAATTCATAGCAGGCAGTGCACTGGGTTAGTCAGATTTTGATTAAGTATAACAGAACAGATAAATTGGCGAGACATTCACTCTCATGGGATGGGTTGCCAAAAAGAACTAACTGAAAGCCACACTCCC
This sequence comes from Salmo trutta, assembly GCF_901001165.1. Classification (NCBI taxonomy): domain Eukaryota; kingdom Metazoa; phylum Chordata; class Actinopteri; order Salmoniformes; family Salmonidae; genus Salmo; species Salmo trutta. Next base: position 19,727,909 of record NC_042977.1, read on the forward strand.
AGATCTGTTTATGCTGTTCTGCCAAGGCTATCACTGTTACGGTTCACAGCAAAAATGCAGTCAAAATACAGTTGAAATGCAGCTGATATTTTGATGCTTCTATATCCCTGGATATCACCTGCATGAATAGCAATTTCTGTTAAGCTCGTTCCTACCCTGCTCCTGTATTTTTTCAAACATCGACCAGTCGCATTGCTAGTGCATCTCTCTCTCTACCAGAGTCTACCCCATTATAAGAACCCCAACAATAACTGCTAAAAGCCCATGTAAGCCTGTTGGCCGTTTGGCATGTAGGAGATGACGGAATTTGCTTTTGGAAAAAGTTGAGGCTTTTTGAGACTGGCTTGAATGGGTCTTAGCAGAGCATGTGTATGAGCATCAACAAGCCTTGTTACCATGTACCCTTTGAGAATGAATGAACCAATTGTTACATCACACAAACATAAGTACCAGATTCATTTTGGGAAATTCATTTGGGTAGTTTTCTTTGCACATTGGAGGATCCTGCAAAACCAAGTGTGAGGTTAAGTCATTGATGTCATGTGTGCTATCCACATCCTGGTGCTGAACTGTGAACGTCATGCGGTGCTGAACATTTTGAAACAGCTTGGCTCGTGGAATTACTCTTTGATCCAAACTATACATTAATGAAATTGCTGCACTAATTAATTATTTGGAAACTAAAATCTGATTAAGGGAAAGTCCCAACACTTTTTTCTGTGCGCGCAGTCAGCCTATTTGTGCATGCCCAACAGAATGCACATTGTGGTGCGGGGACTGCCATATTGTTTCATCATTTTGCCATAAGGCGTAGAGCCATTTTTGAGTGAGAGACTAATAAAACCAATACTGTCCCCCACTGCGTCGCAATAGGATTCGATCAACTATTAGCGTCCATTGCTATATCAACGGTGTGATTACCTAGTCATTGGAATTTTGGAGATCACAGCCTAAATTGTGTTCTTTTCTTCGTCGCTATGCAAACATGGCTGATTTCCGCGACAATTTCGCTGTTTAAGCAAGCTTTATTTAGCTAATAACATGGAAAGATTAAGTCAAACTACTTTTTGGGTACCTCGTCAACATTATAACATGAAATCCTTATGTCTTAAATGTTGCTCCATTTAGGAAATGTCAAAGAAACCGTGTATTCTGCTTGACACAATATCACAAAGTAAGCCCATGTCCACTCCACAAATATGTAAATCCTCTTGATTCCGTCACTGGCTTGTCTGGCTGTCATGTTTTTATTTTAACCTGCCCTTATCCACTGAAATAATATAATTTCAGTAGTCCTCTATTATGATTCATTTTCCTCTCTATCACATAGCTCATTAAATACACCCTTGTGGTTGAATATATATATCTCTTGTTGGTCCTAGGATACAACAATGAATAATCTGGAACAAATAAATACCATCAAAGGATACCTTACAGCTTCCAATAATGAACACCTTGTGAAACAGCTGTGAAAACCAACCTGTCAATATTTTAATACATAAACTTTGATCGTTTTTGGTACAGTTGTGTCATGAAGTTTTTTCTGTACACCGACAATCAGACTAAAATACTGAATTCTGGTGCGTGGAATATAGAGGAGGTGGATGTGTGTGGGTGGGAGGTTCTGCCTGTCCCTTGTTCTCAACAGGGCCAGTCTCAGAAGGGGGACTTGAAGAGGGAGACTGCAAAGTCCAGGCACTGCTGCTCTCTTGAGAACAGGAGCAGGGTAGGAGACAGACACAGAAACAAGCAAACACACAGGTTACACTGAGAAAATGTAATGGATTGGTGTAGTGTTAGAAATGGGAGATATGTACTGCTCAACACTTTTGGAAGGTATAGCCTCCATGGTCCCCCTCCGCACAGAGAATCAAACTGATCCAAACTCACTGGTTCTGGTAGATGGGATACCTCCTGGGGCTCGGCCAGTCGATGGTCCTAAAATGACTTCAGTCGATGGTCCTAAAATTAATTTCTTGCTTTTCTCAAATGTCAACCAAAACTTTACATACTTTGTCTATTGAGCTTCACTGAAGTGTAGGGCGTCAGGGCTTTCAGTGGTCGATTGTCCAACTGTGGAAGATTGTTGGCTTCCACCGAGGTAACCCTAGGAAGACAGAGGAAAGTGTCAGTGTTAGGGAAATTAAAAGTAGTTTCAGGTCATTTGTATGGAAATAGTTGTGAGATCTTTTATATTCACTTAACAGATGGTGACCCCAGCTAGGAGCGAAAGAGCAGCGAGGTTCTCTCAGGTCTCGCCTTCCTTCCTTCCTTCCGTCCTTCTTCCAAACCAAGTCATTTGCCCAGACGTCGTAGCACTTGGTCCCCTTCTTGATTCTGCTCCGGTAGCTCTCCTTCTGTTTCTCCTGCGCCTCGTCCATGTTCAGTCTCACCTTGATTGAGAACAGGAATAAATACAGCTATATTTCCTACGAAGGTGGTCCTCAAAAGGCGTTCTGATCTGGTTTGAAAACATCCACCGGCTCGCGTCCGTACTCGGTGGAGGCCTAGATGCTGCTGTCGTGTGCAAAGAGAGACTTACCTTCAGGTTGTTCTCGCATCCTTCCTGGTACCAATCAAGGGACTTGCCCATGGCAGTCTTGAGGGTCTGGTTGGTCCAGTCACAAACCTGGAGGAGGGGGTAGGAAAGCGATATCTATTGACAATGTAACATATTGAAATATGTACCATGGAAAAACAAATTGTAAAAAAAATGAAAACCATTCCAGCGTTCATGACCTCGGTCACTCAAGGATGACCGTGGGTGTTGAAGATGTCCACCATTGCCTTGGAGGTGGCCTCGCCAGTCTCGTCCTTGATGGGTATCATACAAAACAATCTGTTTTTGGTTCCAAGCACCTTTAATGGTTTACAGAAGGGAATTGAGTTAAGCACGTCCTCTTTCTTCCCTTACTGACCCTAATGGGTATTGCCTCCACCCACTTAGTAAAGTGATCACCTTCACTTCATTACTATGATCATGGTGATGCAATTATACTAGCTAGCTGTGCACGGAGGGAATACACATCACACTGCGCATCATGCGATTCCATATGAA